>NC_083401.1:153607736-155057390 GCF_020745735.1 Hemiscyllium ocellatum | reverse complement strand
AATGTCACAATACCCCACTGAGCTTTTACTTCATTCTAGGTCTAAATTTTACAAATAAGGAGATAGAACTAGTAAACTGTTGGCACGTCAGTTGTGCCAAATGTCGTCCTCACAATTAATCCCACAAATTAAGGCTACTCCAGGTGTCATGCCAGAGCCATTAGAAATCAACCAGGATTTCAAGGAATTTTACATTTCACTTTGTTCACCTGAATGTTCTTCTGCTCCAGCAGGTTTTGGGACCTTTTTTGGTAAGATTAATGTTCGGGCTATTGATCAAAATGTGGCGAAGTAATTGGAACAACCAATTACAGCAATAGGACTTGAGGCTGCAGCTAGATCACTACAAAGTGGTAAAAGTCCTGGACCCGAGTTTTATAAAACGTTTTGGAAAAAGCTGGCTCTGCTTTTGGTAATTGTGTTTATTGAAGCGTTTAATTCTGGCTCTCTTCCTCAAACTTTGACTCAGGCGTCAATTTCTTTGCTTTTAATAATCCTTTAATGTGTGGTTCATATCGTCCTATAAGTATGCTAAATGTTGACTTTTTAAATTATTGACAAAGCCTGACATTTGGAAACCATCCTTCCATCTATCATATCCTTGAATCAAACGGGGTTTAATTGCAACAGGCACCCTTTTTTAAATCTTAAGTTGGTATTTAATGTTGTTTACAATTCTTCTTCATCCACTCTCTCTGAGGCTTTGATGACTTTAGATGCAGAAAAAGCCTTTGATAGCATGGAATGGAATTATCTTTTTTTAATTTGGAGAAATTTGTCTTTGGGGGAAAAAAATTCTTGGGTCAAACTACCCTGTGCATCACCACAGGCCTCTGTTAGTACCAATAATATGAATTCAGGCACCATCTGAGAAGCAGGAGAGTCGACGTTTGGGCGTAAGCCCTTCACCAGGAATGAGGCTTGTGGGCTTGGGGCTGAGAGATAAATGGGAGGGGGGATGAGGCTGGGGGGCTGTGAAGGTAGCTGTGAATGGGATAAGTAGATGAAGGTGAGGGAGAAGGTGATAGGTCAGAGAGGAAGTTGGAGTGGATTGATGGGGAAGGTGATGGACATGTCAGGAGGGTGATGCCGAGTTGGAGTCTTGGGACTCAGATAATGTGCGGGGAGGGGAAATGAGCAAACTAGTGAAATCCATATTGATCCCGTGTGGTTGCTGAGTCCCAAGGTGGAATATGAGGTGTTCTTCCTCCAGACATTGGGTGGTTAGGGTTTGACAATGGAGGAGGCATTACATAAGAACTTGTATGTCCTTAATGGGAGTGGGAGGGGGAGTTGAAGTGTTCAGCCAGGGGGCAGTGGGGTTGGTTGGTGCAGGTGTCCCAGAGATGTTCTCTGAAATGATCTGCAAATAGCCATCCTGTCTTTCCAATGTAGAGGAGACCGCATTGGGGGCAACAGATACAATGGGTGACGTGAGTAGAGGTTCAGATAAATTTCTGTTGGATGTGAAAGGATCCTTTGGAGCCTTGGATGGAGGTGAGGGGAGTGTTGTGGGTGCAGTGGGTGGCAAGGGAAGGTGCCAGGAGTGGGGTGTAGGCTGGTGGGGGTTATGGATCTGACGAGGGAGTTGCGGAGGGAATGGTCTCTCCAGAATGCTAATAGGGGTGGGAGAGGAATATGTTTCTGGTGGTGGGACCTTTATGTAGGTGGCAGAAGTGGGAGAGGATGATGTGATGTATTCGGAGGTTGATGGGGTGAAAGGTGAGGTTGTGGGGGTGGGGGGGGGGTGGGTTCCGTCCTTATTGTGTTGGGAGGGGTGGAGTTCAAGGGTGGAGGTGCAGGAAGAGGAAGAGATGTGCTGGAGGGCATCATCGATCATGTGTGAAGGGAAATTACGATCTTGGAAGAAGGAGGCCATCTGGGACTTTCTGACGTGGAATTGGTCATTCTGAGAACACATGCAGCAGAGGAAGAGAAAGTGGGAATAAGGGATGGTGTTTTTACAGGAGGCAGAGTGGGAGGAAGTGTAGCCTAGTAATTTGTGGGAGTCGATGCCCATGGTGAGTTGGTCACCGGAGACGGTGATGGAGAGGTCCAGGAAGAGGAGGGAGGTGTCTGAGATGGTCCAGGTGAATTTGAGGTCGGGATGAAGAGTGTTAGTGATGTTGATAGTGAAGTTAAGTTTCTCTCTCCATTCCCTCTGCACTTTTAATTTTAGAATCTTTCAGTAAGATCTCTCTGGGTATAAGGAAAAGTGAGATATTTGCTATCAATAAGCCTGTCAGGAAATACCCATTGGATAATTTACCATTTAAAATTGCCAACTCTGGTTTTGTTTATCTTGGTGTACACGTGGCAGATATACTAGGTAATTTGTACAGGAAAATGTTTGAACCATTACTGGTACAAATTAAACGAGACTTGGAGTGATGGTCCCTCCTTAATTTGTCTGTTGTTGCTAGAATTAATTCCATTAAAATGAATATTTTTGCACAACTTCCTTATTTATTTCAAGGCATTCCAATTTCTCTCCCTCTTTCCTTTTGGTGTAAAGTTGATAGTATCATTCTTAGTGTCATAGAGTCGTACAGCACAGAAACAGACCCTTTGGTCCAAATCGTCCAAGCCAACCAGACTTCCCAATCCAATCTAGTCCCATTTGCCAGCGCCTGGCCCATATCCCTCCAAACCCTTCCTATTCATATACCCATCCAGATACCTTTTAAATGTTGCAATGTACTAGCCTCCACCATTTCCTTTGGCAGCTCATTCCAAACACACACTACCCTCTGTGTGAAAAAGTTGCACTTCAGTCCCTTTTAAATCTTTCCCCTCTCACCCTAAACCTATGCCCTCTAGTTCTGGACTCCCCGACCCCAGGGAAAAGACTTTCTCTATTTATCCTATCCATGCTCCTCATGATTTTATAAACCTCTCTAAGGTCACCCCTCAACCTCCAATTCTCCAGGGAAAACAGCCCCAGCCTATTCAGCCTCTCCCTATCGCTCAAATCCTCCAACCCTGGCAACATCCTTGTAACTCTTCTCTGAACCCTTTCAAGTTTCACAGCATCCTTCCGATCGGAAGGAGACCGGAATTGCAAGCAATATTCCAAAAGTGGCCTAACCAACGTCCTGTATAGCCACAACATGACCTGCCAACTCCTGTACTCAATACTCTGACCAATAAAAGAAGGCATACAAAATGCCTTCTTCACTATCCTATTTACCTGCAACTCTACTTTCAAGAAGCTATGAACCTGCACTCCAAAGTCTCTTCGTTCAGCAACACTCCCTAGGACCTTATCATTAAGTGTGTAAGTCCTGCTCAGATTTACTTTCCCAAAATGCAGCACCTCACATTTATCCATATTAAACTCCATCTACCACTCCTTAGCTAATTGGCTCATCTGATCAAGATCCCGTTGTAATCTGAGGTAACCTTCCTTGCTGTCTATTGCCCCTCCAATTTTGGTGTCATCTGCAAACTTGAATTTATTCTTGAATTTATTTGGAATAAAAAAATCCCCAAGGTTACGAAAACAGTTGTTGCAGAGGCCCAACATACTAGGTGGAATGGCACTGCTGAATATTTTGTTTTATTGTTGGGCAGCAAACATTAGAAATTTGAACTGTTGGTTCCAATATGAGAACCTTGATTCTGTCTCAAATTGGTTGACTATTGAGGCAAATTCTATCCATCTGGTAACGTTGAAGGCTTTATTACATTCACCTGTCCTTTCTTCAGCTTCAATTTACATGAATAATGTAAAGGTTTTATCTTGTTTAGGGTGTAGGTTTGCTCGCTGAGCTGTGGGTTTGATATCCAGACGTTTCATTACCTGGCGAGGTCACATCATCAGTGGTGACCTCCAAGTGACAACGTTTTCAAGAAGAACGGAGACTCCAAAAATTCAAACCACGACAAGCAGACCAAACACAGCCAGAAACCCTAACCACCTTACCATACATCAAAGAAGTTTCAGAAATGACAGCCAGGCTACTCAGACCCCTCAGAATCCTAGTAGCACACAAACCCACCAATACTTTCAAACAAAAACTAACAAACTTAAAAGACCCAGTACAACCCATGGACAAAACCATGGGTCATCCACAAAATTCCATGCAAGGACTGCCACAAACACTATGTAGGACAAACAGGAAGAAAGTTAGCCACCAGGATGCACGGACACCAGCTAGCCACAAAAAGATACAACCCTCTCTCCCTCGTAGCCCTACACACGGAGGAAAAAAAACACCATTTCGACGGTGACAACACATCTATCCTGGAACAGGCTAAGCAAAGACATGCCAGAGAATTACTAGAGGCCTGGCACTCCAACCACAACACCATAAACAAACACATAGATCTAGATGCCATCTATCAACCCCTCAGAAAACGAACAGGAAATGACATCACCACAAACCTCAGGAACCCCCATCCAGGAGAAAGATATAAATAGAAAGCAGGAGACAACAGTTTCGCTTCACTTGAAGATCGCCAGTGATGATGTTACCTAGCCAGGTAACGAAACGTCTGGATATCAAACCTACAGCTCAGCGAGCAAACCTACACCCTAAACCTCAACCTAAACTACAAACCTTCACAAACCTTGTTTTATCTTGTCTTGAAATTTGGTTTCAATCTAGACGTTACTTTGGCTTTCAGTCATTTTTCACTAAGGCATTGATGGTGGCAAATCATATTTTCCCCCCGTCTTTAATGGACAGTGCCCTTTCTAGTTAGGAATAAAAACCGTGAAAGATGTATATGTTGATAGCATTTTTGCATCTTTTCAACAATCAGTTAATAAGTTTTCACTTCCAAAAAGCCACTTTGTTAGATATCTCCAAGTTTGCAGTTTTGTCCATAGTTCATTTCAGGTTTCCTCCGCCCCTCCTAATGATTCTGATTTTGACATCTTTCCAGAACTGCTTTCTTCATTAAAGGGGGCTATCTTCAAACATTCATAAGGTATGCTCAAATTCTCCTAATTCTGTTAAAGCTAACTGGGAGGCAAATCTGGAAGAGGTGATTCAGGGTGATGTGTGGGATGAGATTTTACAAAGGGTGCACAGATCTGTGTAAAACATTGTTTTATTCAATGCAAGATCCTACACTGCGCCCACTACACCAAAACGCAGCTTGCAAAAATATATGAGGATGTTTTCCCCGTCTTGTGGTCCCTGTCAACAAATCCCAGCAAATTCTATGCACACATTCTGGCTTTGTCCTTCTTTAAGTAGATATTGGACTGATATCTTTGACAGCTTATCTAAGGTATCGACTGAAAATCTTACTTCTAAGCTATTACTGCTTTGTTTGGAGTGTCACCATCCTTCTTCCTGTAAAAAAAGACATGATGGTATTCACAATCCTATTGGCCAGAAGACTGATATTGTTAAAATGGAAATCCCTAACTCCGCCTTCTCATACACATTGGGTTAGAGAAGGGTTATAGTTTCTTGAATTAGAAAAAAAATTATAATCCTTATCTGGCGTCTCTGACAAATTTACAAGAAAATGGGATTTTTTTTTCATATGCTAAGGATGTTGTCTTTTTAACTGTTCTAGACTGAGCAGTTGTGACAATTTCTTTTTTGTCTTTTTTTTGCTTTTTCATTTGTTTAATGCAGTTTGAGTCATGGAGCCATAGAGATGTACAGCAGGGAAACAGACTCTTCAGTCCAACCCATCCATGCCAAGCAGATATCCCAACCTAGTCCCATTTGCTAGCACTTGGCCCACATACTTCTAAACCCTTCTTATTTATATAGGACGCATCCCATCCAAATGCCTTTCAAATGTTGCAATTGTACCAGCCTCCACTACTTCCTCTGGCAACTCATTCCAGACACGCACCACCCTCTGTGTGAAAAGGTTGCCTCAGGTCCCTTTTATATCTTTCCCCTCTCACCCTAACCTTATGCCCTCTAGTTCTGTACTCCCCCAAACCAGGGAAATGACTTTGTCATTTTATCCTATCTATTCCCCTCATGACTTTATGCACCTCAATAAGGTCACCCCTCAGCCTCTGACACTCCAGGGAAAACAGCTCCAGCCAATTCAGCCTCTCCCCATAGCTCAAGTCTTCCAACCCCAGCAACATCCTTGTAAATCTGAACACTTTCAAGTTTCACAACATCCTTTCGATTGGAATGAGACCAGAATTTCACGCAATATTCCAGAAGTGGCCTAACCAATGTCCTATACAGCAGCAACATGACCTCCCAACTCATGTACTCAATACTCTGACCAATAAAGGAAAGCATATCAAACACCACCTTCACTATCCTATATACCTGTGAATCTACTCTCAAGGAGCAATGAACCTGCACTCCAAGGTCTCTTTGTTCAGCAACACTCCCTAGGACCTTACCATTAAGTGTATAAAACCTGCTCTGATTTGCTTTCCCAAAAGGCAGCACCACACATTTATCTAAATTAAACTCCATCTGCCACTTCTCAGCCCATTGGCCCATCTGATCGAGATTCCATTGTAATCTGAGGTAACCTCCTTTGCTGACCATTACACCTCCAATTTTGGTGTCGTCTGCAAACGTACTGACTATAACTCTTATGTTCATATCCAAATCATTCATATAAATGATGAAATGTAATGAACCTAGCACCAATCCTTGTGGCACTCCACTGGTCACAGGCCTCTAGTCTGAAAAGCAACCCTTTACCACCATCCTCTGTCTTCTAGTTTTGAGCCAGTTCTGTATCCAAATGGTTAGTTCTCCTAGCATTCCATGAGATCTAACTTTGCTAACCAATCTCCCATGGGGAACCTTGTCGAACGCCTTACTGATGTCGATATAGACCATTGCACCACTCTGCCCTCAATTGTCTTTGCTACCTCTTCAAAAATGCGTTTCCCACCCACAAGACCATGTTGACTATCCCTAATCAGTCCTCGCCTTTCCAAATACATGTAAATCCTGTCCCTCAGGATTCCCTCCAACAACTTGCCCACTACCAATGTCAAGCTCACTGGTCTGTAGTTCCCTGGCTTGTCCTTACCACCCTGCTTAAATTGTGGCACCACGTTAGCCAATCTCCAGTCTTCCAGCATCTCCCCTGTGACTATTGATGATACAAATATCTCAGCAAAGGGCCCAGCAATCACTTCCCTGGTTTTACACAGAGTTCTAGGGTACACCTGATCAGGTCCTGGGGATTTACCCACCTTTACGCATTTCAAGACGTCCAGAACCATCTTGTCTGCAATATGGACATTTTTCAAGATGTCACCATCTATTTCCCTAAATTGTATATTTTCCATGTCCACAGTAAACACTGTTGCAAAATACTCGTTTAGTATGCCCCCATCGCCTGCGGCTCCACACAAAGGCTGTGTTGCTGATCTCCCTCGTTACCCTTTTGTCCTTAATGTATTTGTAAAAATCCTTTGGATTCTCCTTAACGCAATTTGCCAAAGCTATCTTATATCCCCTTTTTGCCCTCTTGATTTCCTTCTTAAGTATACTCTTACTGCCTTTATACACTTCTAAGGATTTATTGCATCTCTCCTGTCTATACCTGACATATGCTTCTTTATTTTTCTTGACCAAAGCCTCAATTTCTCTCATCATCCAGCATTCCCTATACCTACCAGCCTTCCCTTTCACCCTGACAGGAACATATTGTCTCTGGACTCTCATTATCTCATTTCTGAAGGCTTCCCTTTTTCCAACCGTCCCTTTATCTGCGAACATCTGCCCCCAAACAGCTTTTGAAAGTTCTTGCCTAATACCGTCAAAATTATCTTTCCTCCAATTTAGAACTTTAACTTTTAGATCTGGTCTATCCTTTTCTATCACTATTTTAAATCTGATAGAATTATGGTCGCTGGCCCCAAAGTGCTCCCCCACTCACACCTCAGTCACCTGCCCTGCCTTATTTCCCAAGAGTAGGTCAAGTTTTGCATTGTCTCTGGTCGGTACGTCCACATACTGAATCAGAAAATGTTCTTGCACACACTTAACAAATTCCTCTCCATCTAAACTGTTCACAGTATGGCAGTCCCAGTCAATGTTTGGAAAGTTAAAATCCCCTACCATAACTACCCTATTACTCTTACAGATAACTGAGATCTCCTTACAAGTTTGTTTCTCAATTTCCTGCTGACTATAAGGGGTCTATAATACAATCCCAATAAGGTGATCATCCCTTTCTTATTTCTCAGTTCCACCCAAATGTATTCCCTGGATGTATTTCTGGGAATATCCTCCCTCAGTACAGCTGTAACGCTATCCCTTATCAAAAATCCCTTATCCTTGGCCAGACTCCTTTTCTATCCTTTCTGTAGCATTTGTATCCTGGAACATTAAGCTGCCAGAGCTGCCCATCCCAGAGCCATGTCTCTGTAATTGCTATGATAGCCCAGTCCCATGTTCCTAACCATGCCCTGAGTTCATCTGCCTTCCCTGTTAGGCTCCTTGCATCAAAGTAAATGCAGTTTAATTTATCAGTCCCTACCTTGTTCGCTGCTTTGTCTCTGCCTGACCTGACAAGGAATCAGGGAGGTGGAAAATTGAAGTACGTACGTAGCTCGGAGTCAGGAGTATGGTGCTAGAAAAGCACAGCAGGTCAGGCAGAGGAGAGGTCAGGCACAGCATCAGAGGAGCAGGATAGTCGACATTTCGGGCAAAAGCCCTTCATCAGGACTGCGGCTGGTGGGTCACAGGGCTAAGAGAATGATTCCTTGCCTTTCCAGCAGGTGGGAAGAGTAGCTAGCTTCCTGACTGGACAACACGGACAACCTTCCTACCCAATTGGGGTGACTTCCAATTTCCCAATTCTTGGAACAATTGGAACCACAGATTGAAGACAAAGTGTTAGCCTCTAGAAGTCTCCCCCATTACCCCACCACACCCCCCTCCCCCCTTCTCCAATCCTTGCCTCTGCCTGTCTACACTGCAATCATGTTTTTTCCTGTAATTCAGTAGCTGTTAATTGTTATCTTAAGGCCTTAACTGGTGGTAGGTTGAGAACTTTCCCAATAGATCTTCTTGCTCAAGGCCAACGTGCCTGATTATTTTCCCTTCTGTTGGCACCTTGGGGGAGGTGGAGTGAAATAATTCCCTCAGAGGTTTTCGTATCACTTGTTTGTGATCGATGCAGTTTGCATTTTATTTCCATTAAATTCTGTAAACATAGTTTTGATTAATTTGAGCATTAAAAGTTTAAGATTGGTTAAGTGTTCAAAAATACTGTTTTTTTTAATGTTTGTAGATGTGTACCAGCTTCTTTACATAAGGCCTTACAGTTTGTCTGCCGAATGGGAGGTGTGAGGACTTGGGATTGCCAAATGAAAGTGAAAATCTTCACTTAGTTGCTTGGTTAACTTCTATATAGGCATTGAAATAATGATCTGTAGCCATATATGTTGGCTTTTGAGGTGTGGGGGGTATCACTGACTGACTGTGTCGACGTTTATTGCCTGTCCCTAATAGCCCCCGGAACTGAGTTGGTTGCAAGTTAAATTAAAAGTCACCATGTTGCTGTGGGTCTGGAGTTATGTGTAGGCCCGACCAGGTATAGACTACAAAATTTTTTTCTCTCAGTGTCAAAAGCGAACCAAATGGGTTTTTAAAAATTACATTCAGCAGTAGTTAAATGGTTGCCAACATTTTAGTTTTTAATCCCAGATGTTGATGATTTCAATTCCACCTACTGCTATTGTGATACAAACCCTGACCCCAGAGAATTAGCCTGCGTCTTGAATTACTCATCCAGTTTCCTTATTACTGCATGATCTGTATCTCGCCTTATGTTATGGTAGTTAATGAAGACACTAGCTCAGAAAATGTCGGCTCCGTCAACTAGACTTATCCAACTTCAGATGGCTCACCTTTTCCTGCTAAAATCCTGAGCATTCTTGCTAAAATTCAGTCTGTGATGAAAACACAAATATGAATATCAGTCAGTAGGGAAGGTCAGAGTCTAACCTTACAGCTACTGAGTTAGTGCTCATGATTTACTTTTCATCAATAAGTGACCAACCACTGATGAAAAAAATTAAATCTAAGTGGTATAAAGTTTTGGACGATCATTAAAATTAAGGTAATTGTTCAAGTGTGGCTGGAAAACAGTATTACAAATCTAGGAATGTAATAGAGGCATACCGCATAAAAACATGCCCTTCAGTCCACCGCGTCTATGCTAACAAACAAATGCCATAACACGCGAATCCATTTACCTGCACTTGTTCCACAGCTGACTGTGCGGTGGCATTTTAGATTCTCGTCCCGCTGCTTCTGAAATGTTGCCAGAGTACCTCCAGCACCCTCTCCAGCATGTTCCGTACATCTCAGGCTTTTATCAGATCCACTTCAAACTATTTGCTCCTCACGTTAAATTTGTCCCGTCTGGTCTTAGACATGTCTTCCATGGGGAAAAGATTTTCATTATCAATGTAGTTTAGAAATCTCAATCAGATTTCCTCAACTCCCCTACCCTCCATCCATCTCAGTCTCATCTGCTCAGTGGGTGGCATGGTAGCTCAGCGGTTAACAATGGTGCCTCACAGCGCCAGGGCCCCAGGTTTGATTCTACCCTCTGGTGACTGGCTGTGTGGAGTTTGCATGTTCTCCCTGTGACTGCATGGGTTTCTCCACATGCTCTGGTTTCCTCCTGTTGTCCAATTCTGGGCAGGTTAGGTGGATTGGGAATGCTAAATTGCCCATAGTGTTCAGGGATGTGTGGGTTAGACAGGGGAAATGTGGGGTTAGAGGGATTGGTTGGGACAGTCTTTGGAGGTTCGGTGTGGCCAAATGGCCTCCTTCCACACTGTAGGGGTTCTATGATGCTTCCTTTTTTAAAGCACTCGCATGAGGGTGTGGCTGGCTGGGCCGAATTTATTGCCCATCCCTAATTACCCAAAGTGCAGTTCAGAGTCAACCACATTGCTGTGGGTCTGGAGTCACATCAGGCTAGATCAGGTAGGAATGACAGCTTCTTTCCCTCAAGGACATTAGTGAACCAGATGGATTTTCCCTGACAATCAACAGTGGATTCATTAGATTCTTAATTCCAGATTTTTATTGAATTCAAATTCAACCATCTACCATGGCAGCATTCAAACCCAGCTCCCCAAAACATTTACCTGGGTCTCTAGATTAAAAGTCCAATAATAATACCATGAGACCATTGCCTCTCCTATGCTCCAGAGAAAACAAACCCAGCCTATCAAGACTTTTTATCTCAGACAACATAGAGTCAAACAGTCACAGATTCTTCGATCCAACTCGTCCATGCCGACCAGATATCCTATTCTAATCTAGTCCCATTTGCCAGCATTTGGCCCATATCCCTTTAAACCCTTCCTATTCATGTACCCGTTGAGATGTCTTTTAAAGAATTGTACCAGCCTCCACCACTTCCTCTGGCAGCTCATTCCATACACAACCCACCGTTCGTATGAAAAGTTGCCACTTAGGTCCCTTTTAAATCTTTCGCCCCTCACCCTAAACATATGCACTCTAGTTCTGGACTCACCCACCCCAGGGGAAAAAAAAACCTTGTCGATTTACCCTATCCATGCCCCTCATGATTTTATAAATCTCTATAAGGTCACCCCTCAGCCTCTGCTGCTCAGGAAAAACAGCCCTAACCTATTCAGCCTGTCTCTAACTCAACCCCTCCAATTGTGGCAACATCACTGCAAATCTTTTCTGAGCCATTTCAAGTTTTATAACATCCTTCCGATAGGAGGAAGAACATAATTCCACACAATATTCCAGAAGTGGCCTAACCAATGTCTTGTATAACTACAACACATCCTCCCAACACCTATACTCAATGCTCTGACAATGCTCAGGAATAGCCATGATGAAGTTCTTATGCCTGAAACGTCAATTCGTCTGCTCCTCGGATGCTGTCTGACCTGTTGTGCTTTTCCAGCACCACACCTAGACACATGAATGGGCAGGGAGCAAAGGAATACAAACCCTTCAAAAATAGGTAACAGGTTTAGATAGAGGATCTGGATCAGCACAAGCTTGGAAGGCCGAAGGGCCTGTTCCTGTGCTGTAGTTTTCTGTGTTCTTTGCTCTTTAGTCAGCCATGGCTGCCTCATCCTCCCTGTACTATGCTTCTTTTTCCTCGAGATGAATCTATGTTGTGTCTCCTGAATTACTCCTAGAAACTCCTGCCATTGCTATTCCAGTATCTTTCCTGCTAGTCTCCTTTCCCAGTCAATTCTACCCAGCTCCTCCCTCATGCCTTTGTAGGTGTAATACCGTTACTTCTATTTCTACTCTCTCTCAAACTGCAGAGTAAACTCAATCATATTATGATCAGTGCTTCCTAAGGGCTCCTTTACCGTAGGCTCCATTATCAAGTTTGCCTCATTGCACATTTGCAATCCACTATTGCCTGTTCCCTAGTGGGCTTCTCCACAAGCTGCTCCAAAAAGTCATCTTATAGACATTCCACAAATTCCTTTTCTTCCAATCCACTACCAACCTGACTTTCCCAGTCCACCTGCATATTGAAATCCCGCATGATCACTGTAAGTTTGCCTTTCCCACACATCTTTTCTATCTCCTGATGTATCTAGCGCCCCCTGTTTGGAGGTCTGTACGTAACTCCGACTACGATGTTTTGTTTAAACTCTGCGGTTTCTCTATTTTATGCACACAGATCCTAACCATCTCACCCTACTTAGATTGGATTACTTACAGTGTGGAAACAGGCCCTTCGGCCCAACAAGTCCACACCGACCCGCCGAAGCACAACCCACCCATACCCCTACATTTACCCCTTACCTAACACTACGGGCAATTTAGCATGGCCAATTCACCTGACCCGCACATCTTTGGACTGTGGGAGGAAACCGGAGCACCCGGAGGAAACCCATGCAGACACGGGGAGAACATGCAAACTCCACACAGTCAGTCACCTGAGTCGGGAATTGAACCCGGGTCTCCGGCGCTGTGAGACAGCAGTGCTAACCACTGTGCCACCATGCCGCCCACTTCTTTTCTTAAAAATTGATGTAATGTCTTATTAACAGGGCAATGCCAGCCCCTCTGCCCTCCTGCCTACCTTTTCAATTGGATATATATCCTTGAATATTCAGCTCCCAGTCCTGATCCCCTTGCAGCCATGTCTCAGTGATGCCCACCATTTGAATATAACACTTTGCGTCCTGTATTAACTGTCCCACTTCTCAATGTCATTTGTTTGTCCAGTGTATGTGAAGTTTGCTTGCTAACCCTTCTCACTTACTCTGCCCTATTTGTGGCTGTGTTGAAGATTTTAATAAGCTCTCCTGAGTTCTGCACTCTTGTCTTCTCTTTTATTTGGGGCTTTCAAATTTTCCTGATGTTAAGATGAAGACCGTCCCATCAGAACAGGTCCCTTCTTTCCCAGTACTGGTGCCAATGTCCCAGAAATGGGAACCCATTTTCCCCACATCAATCTTAGAGCCATTTAGCTGTTTAATCTTATTGACCCTGAGCCCATGGTGTAGGTAGTAATCCAGAGATTATTACCTTTTTTGGTTCTGCTTTTTAATTTGGCTCCTGTCTGTTCATATTCCCTCAGCAGTACCTCTACCCTAGTTTTAACTATGTTGTTGGTACCTATGTGGACCACGACTGCTGGATCTTTACCCTCGCACTCCAAGTTCCTCTGCAGCCCAGATGAGATATCCCGAACCCGAGCGCCAGGCAGGCAACACAACCTGTAGCTTTATGAGACTTTGGTTAGGCCATATTCAGAGTATTGTGTTCAATTCTGGTTGTCACATTACAGGAAGGGTGTGGAGGCTTTGGACAGGGTGCAGAAGAGGATGCTGCCTGGAGGATATGAACTATGAGGAGAGGCTAGAAAATCTCAGGTTGTTACCTTTGGAGTGGCTATGGGGAAACATGATAAGTCTATTAAAGTTTGAGATGCACAGATAGGATTGACAGTCAGAATCTTTTTCTCGGAGTTGAAGTGTCTAAAACTAGGGGGCATGCCTTTAAGGTGAGGGGGAAAAGATCAAAGGAGAGGTGAGGGCCCGGTCTTTTTTACACAGAAAGTGGAAGGAGTCAGGTATGATAGGGGTGTTTAAGAGACTTTTAGATAAGCACTTAATGTGCAAGGGATGGAGGGATATGGACCAATGGCATGAAGAAGGGATTAGCTAAATTCGGCATGATGGTTGGCACAACATCATGGGCTGAAGTGACCGTTCTTGTGCTGCATTATTCTATGTTCTCTGTTCTGTGTTGTATATTGCAGTTGTAGTGTATTCTCCAGTCCTTGATGATTTCAAATTGAACTCTGTCAGTAAATTACAGGAATGTCAGATGTAGACATGGTTAAGATATTTGTCTATTATTATATATCCCATTTCTACATGCATCAGTGTGATGTTTAAGGTCAATACCTTGGAAAAGGCTTGCATAATTCATTTCAAACTGCAGATTACTGCATAGGAGGAAAAGCTGAGCTGCCTTATCACAAAAGCGGCGATTGCGAAAATACAATGAGTAAAGAGTTGAATTTGACCTGTGACAGCTTTTAATGTATTGTGCACATAATTTCTGACACACAAAAATGAGATTTCATCCCTGGGGACTTTATGTTGACACTGCAGTAATGAAAACATGATGGCCTATTCCAGTGAAATGGAAACTTTTGAAAGCTCCCACACTGCATTGAGAACTGTTAGAATGTTCGAACAATGAAGGAGAGTGCTTGTACAAAGAAAGATTTATATTAACATGAGGCCTTGCTGTTTCTGTTGGTTGTGTGTAGTAAATTATTTTTAACTGCAGTGATTACAAGAAATACAGCAGCTATTTTGCACAAAAGAAGCTCCTGAGTAAATACAGAGTAAATGTGAGCAAGAATAGACCATTCGGCCCCTCAAGCCAACTCCACCATTCAATACCATCATGGCTGATCATCTAACCCAGTACACGTTTTCCTCTTTCTCCTCATACCCTTTGACCTCTTTATGCCAAATAACTATATCCAACTCTTTCTTGAAACCATTTGATGTTTTGGCCTCATCCACTATCGGTGATAGAGAGTTCCACAGTCTGACCACTTTCCGGAAGGGAAGAATTCTCCTCATCTCAATCCTAAGTAGCCCACTCAGTATCCTTAGATTGTGATGCCCTGGTTCACCCTCCCAGTCATCAGGAATATCCATCCTCCATTTGCCCTATTTTTCTGATATACTCACTCAAATGAGGATGCCACTGGCTGGTCAGCGTTTATTGCCCCTTTGTAGTTGTCATCGAGAAGGTGGTGTTGAGCTGCCTTCTTGATCGCTGCAGTCCATGTTCTGTAGGTTGATCTATAATCCCTCCTTTGGGAAAAAAAAATTCCAGGATTTTGGCTCAGTGACAGTCAAGAAGAAATGATCTATTTCCAAGTCAGAATGGTGAGGGAACTTGGAGGGGAACTTGCTGGTGGAGGTACCTGCTGCCCTTGACCTTCTAGATGGAAGTGGTTAGGGAATTGGAAGGTGCTGTCCAAGGATCTTTGGTGAATTTCTGCATTGCATCTTATAGATAGTACACATTGCAGTAACTAGGTATGGGTGGAAGAGAGTGGTTACTTGTTCATGTGAGTGGGAAGTATTCTATCACACTCCTACCTTGTGCCTTGTAGATGCTGAGCAGGCTTTGGGGAGTCAAGAGATGGGTTACTCGCCGTGGTATTCTAGCCTCTGACTTGGTTTTGTAGTCACTGTGTTCATGTAGCAAATCCAGTTGAGCTTCTCATTCAGTTGTAACCCCAAGGATGTTGATGGTTGCAACTTCAGTGATGGTAATACAACTGAATGTCATAGAGCATTACTTAGATTATCTTTTGTTAGAGATGATGTAGAACTGCAAAGGTAAAAAAAAAACATTGTTGGGGTTATGTACAGGCCTCAAAACAGGGGTCAGGACTAGGGACACAAGATACATCAGGAAATAGAAAAGATGTGTAGGAAAGGCAAAGTTACAGTGATCATGGGGATTTCATATGCAGGCAGACTGGAAATTCAGGTTGTTAATGGATTACAAGAAAAGGAATTTGTGAAATGTCTACGAGATGGCTTTTAGGAGCATCTTATGGTAGAGCCCACTAGGGAAAAGGCAATACTGGATTTAGTGTTGTGACATGAGGGAGCTTAAGGTGAAGGCACCCTTAGTAGGCACTGATCATAATATGATTGAACTTACTGTGCAAATTGAGAGAGAGAAGATAAAATTAGAGGTAACGTTATTACAGCTGAATAAAGGCAACTACAGAGGCATGAGGGAGGAACTGAGTAGAATTGACTGAGAGAGGAGCCGAGCAGGAAAGCCAGTGGAACAGCAACGGCAGTAGTTTCTGGGAGTAATTCAGGAGATGCAGCAGAGATTCATTCAGAGGAAAAAGAAGCATGGTACAGGGAGGCTGAGGCAACTATGGCTAACGATGGAAGTCAGGGATAGTATAAAAGCAAAAGGGAAAGCATATAATGTGGTAAAGGGCAGTGGGAAACCAGAGGATTGGGAAGCTTACAAGACCAACAGGGGGCAACAAAGAAATAAATCAGGAAAGTGAAGATTAAATATGAGGGTAAGCTAGCCAGTAACATAAAGACTGTAAGAGTTTCTTTAGATATATAAAGGGTAAAAATGGACATTGGCATTGGAAAATGACATAGGAGCGATAGTAGTGGGAAACTAAGAAATGGCTGAGGAACCGAATAATTACTTTGCATAGTCTTCATGGTGGAAGACATGAGTAATATTTCAAAAGTTCAAGAGAGTGAGAGGCAGAACTGAGTATGGTGGCCTTCACAAAGGAGAAGGTGCTAGACAAACAGACTGGGCTGAAGGTGGATAAATCACCTGGACCAAATGGAATACACCCCAGATTTCTAAGGGAGATAGTCGAAGACATAGTGGAAGTATTAGTGGTGCTCTTGCAGGAATCACTAGAATCAGGGAGGGTTACAAACAACTGCAAAATCGCTTACATAGCCCCACTGTTTAAAAAGGGAGTAAGCCAAAAATCAGAAAATTACAGACCAATTAGCCCAACCTCAGCCAAGGGTAAGATCCTGGAATCCATTATGAAGGATAAGCTTCCTGAATAGTTGGAAATGTATGGCAATATAGAGAAATCTCAGCATTTGTCATGCCTGACAAATCTGTTAGAATTCTTCGAAGAAGTAACAAGCAGGTTAGACCAAGGAGAACCAATGGATGTTATTGACCTGGACTTCAAGAAGCCCTTTGACAAAGTGTCGCACAGGAGATTACTGAGTAAGATAAGGGCCCATAGTGTCAAAAGCAAGGTGCTAGGACAGATAGAGGCCTGGCAGAAAGCAATGAGTGCGGATGAAAGGGTCCTTCTCAGGATGGCAGCTGGTGACAAACCGTGTTCTGCAAGGCTCAGTGTTGGGACCACAACTTTTTACTGTATACATTAATGATCTGGATGACTGAACTGAGGGCATTCTGGCTAAGTTTGCAGTGGATCCAAAGATAGGTGGAGGGGCAGGTACCATTGAGGAGGTGGGAGGCTGCAGAATGACTTGGACAGGTTAGGAGAGTGGGCAAAGAAGTGTCAGATAGAGTACAAAGTGGGAAAGTGTGAGGTCATGCTCTTCAGTAGGATAAATAGAGGCAAGGACTATTTTCTAAATGGGAAGAAAATTCAGAAGTCTGAAGTGCAAAGAGACTTGTGTAGGATTCTCTCAAGGTAAACTTGCAGGTTGAGTGAATAGTTAGGAAGGCAAATGCAATGATGACATTTATTTTGAAAGGACTTGAATATATCATGAAGTCACAGAGATGTACAGCGTGGAAACAGACCCTTTGGTCCGACTCATCCATGCCGACCAGATATCCCAACCTAATCTAATCCCATTTGCCAGTACCCAGCCCATATCCCTCCAAACCCTTTCTATTCATATACCCATCCAGGTGCCTTTTAAATGTTGTAGTTGTACCATTTCCACTGGCAACTTATTCCATACACGTACCACCCTCTGTGTGAAACATTGCCCCTTAGATCTCTTTTAAATTTTACACCTCTCACCTTAAACCTCTAGTTCTGGACACCCCCACCACAGGGAAAAGACCTTGTCTATTTACCCTATCCATGCCCTTCATGATTTTATAAACCTCTATAAGGTCACCCCTCGGCCTCCAACACTCCAAGGAAAACAGCCCCAGCCTATTGAGCTTCTCCCTATAGCTCAAATCCTGCAACACTGGCATCATCCTTGTAAATCTTTTATGAACCCTTTCAAGTTTCACAACATCGTTCTGATAGGAGGGAACTGCACACAATATTCCAGAAGTGGCCTAACTAATGTCCTGTTCGGACGCAACATGACCTCCTAACTTCTACTCAATGCACTGGCCAATAGAGGAAAGCATTCCATACACCACGTTCACTATCCTATCTACCTGCAACTCTACTTTAAAGGAGCTATGAACCTGCACTCCAAGTTCTCTTTGTTCAGCAACACTCCCCAGGACCTTATCATTAAGCTTATAAGTCTTACTTTGATTTGCCTTTTCAAAATGCAGGACCTCACATTTATCAAAATTAAACTCCATCTATGAATGCAGGGATGTATTTCTGAGGCTCCATAAGGCTCTGGTCAGACCACATTTGGAGTATTGTGTGCAGTTTTGGGCCCCATATCTCAGGAAGGATGGACTGACCCTGGAACGGGTTCAGAGGAGGTTCACAAGAATGGTCCCACCATTGAAAAGCTTAACATATGAGGAACATTTGACAACTCTGGGTTTATACTTGATGGAGTTTAGAAGGTTTTGGGGAAGTCTAATTGAAACATAAGAATAGTGAATGGCCTGGACACAGTAGATGTTGGGAAGATGTTTCCATTGGTAGGAGAGACTAGGTCCCAAGAGAGAAAGTGAAGACTTCAGATCAGAGTCAAGAGTGTAGTGCTGGAAAAGCACAGCTGACCAGGCAGCATCCAAGGAGCAGAAAAATTGATGTTTCAGGCATAAGCCCTTTGTCAGGTCCCAAGGGCACATTGTTAGGGTAAAGGGAATACCTTTTAGAATGGAGATGAGGAGAAACTTCCTCAGCTAGAGAATGGTAAATCTATGGAAGTTGTTGTTACAGAAGGCTGTTGAGGCCAGGTCATTGAAGACATATTTAAGACATAGATAGGTTCTGATTGTAAAGGGGATCAAGGGTTTCGGGGAGAAAGCAGGAGAGTTGCATTGAGAAACTTATCAGCCATGACTGAATGGTGGAGCAGACTCAATGGGCTGAATGGCCTAGTTTCTACTCCTATTATTTATAGTCTTATGGTTTTCTGATCATTGCCTGTCATTTGTGTGGCATAAGTATTAGTGAACAGCACAGGAACAGACAAAATGAGGGACTGAATGTAACATGGATTTTGCAACTACTCCTGAGATTGCAAACTTACTTCTAAGTATCTTAGAATGATTACATTTCAGTAGTATTGGATGTTTATTTTGATTCATTTTTGGTTCCTTTATCCTTAAAAAGGGAAAAAAAGCATGTTTTGTTTCCAAACAGTTGTGTTAGCAAAGCTTTTGGAGAGGCCTACATATGGATGACTCAAGTTATTTTTTTCTCTCAATTTATACACTGAAAATAAATTATATACATAGGAGAGTTTTGTTGTAATATAACTGAAGAGATTTTTTTTAATCGTGGGGATTTAAGCAGTAGTTTTTGCAGACCTTTTGGAGAAGCCGTGGAGTGAGATTTTTTTTAAAATCAGAGGATTGAAAACTGTCTGCTGGAGGCATTTTTAGTTTGATTGTTCATTTAAGTGGTTCGTCTTGTTTAAGATTTAGATGTGTGTTTTTCTTATTACAGATATCACTTGGACTTCAGTAAAGCTTTTCAAGGTTATGCAGGGTAGACTAATTACTAAAGTTAGATCACATAGGATTCACGTTGAGCTTGCCATTTGGATACAAAATTGGCTGAACGACAGGAGACAGTAATGGTGGAGTCGTCTTCCATGGACTGGAAGCCTGTTACCAGCGGTGTTCCACAGGAATCAGTCCTAGGTCCACTTTTGTTAGTCATTTATATAAATGATTTGGATAACTATATGAAAGGCATGGTTAGTACATTTGCAAATGGTGCCAAAATAGGTGGGATAGTGGACAATGAAGGTTATCTAAAATCGCAAAGAGATCATGAGTTAATGGGCTCGGGATGGTAGATGGAGGTTAATTTGGAAAATTGTGAGGTTTTGCATTTTGGTGAGACAACAAGGGCACAACCTGTACTGTTAAAAGTAGGGCCTTGGGTAGTGTTGTAGCACAGAGGAGCCGAGGGGTTCAGGAACATTAGTGTTCGAAGTTTGCAGCTCATATTGACAAGGTGGTTAGGAAGCCATTTAGTATGCTTGCCTTCATTGTTCAGATCTTTTAGTATAAAGATTGGGATGTCCTGTTGATGTTGTACAGAACATGGTGAGGCCTGTTCTGGAATACTGTGTGCAGTTCTGATTGCCCTGTTATTGGAAAGATGGATCTAAGGGTCTGTTTCTGTGCTGTACATCTCTATGATTCTATATTATTGCGTTGGAGAGGGTTCAGAAAAGATATACAAGGATGTTGCCGAGAGTGGAGGGATTGAGTTATGAGGAGAGGCTGAATAGGCTGGGACTTTTCTTACTGGAGCACAGGAAGTTGGGGGTAACCTTATAGAGGTTTATAAAATAATGAAGGGTATGGATATGATAAATGGCAGGTGTTTTTTCCCCGAGGGTGGAAATTTTCAAGACTAGGGGGTATTTTTAAGATGAGAGGAGGACGATTTAAAAAAAGACATGAGGGGCAACTGTTTTAACACAGTAAGTGATTGCTGTGTGGAATGAATTTTCAGGGGAAGTAGTGGATGTGGGTACAGTTACAACATTTCAAAGACATTTGGCGAAGTAAATGAATAAGCAATGTTTGGAGGGATGTGGGCCAAGCACAGTCAAGTGTGACTAGGTTATTTTGGGATTATGGTCAGCATGGACTTGATGGAGTAAAGGGCATGTTTCTCTATGACTCTAACTGACCCTTCCACCCACTTGCCACTTGTCAGCCCAAGTCCGGATATTGTCCAGGTCCTGTGACATTTGAACATGGAGTGCTTCAGTATCTGAGGAGTCATGAATGGTGCAGAAGAGGGTTACTGATGAAGCAGCTGAAGATGGTTGGGTCTAGACACCACCCTGAGGAACTCCTGCAGAGATTTCCTGGAGTTGAAGTAATTAACCTCTAACAACCCCTTTCTATGTGCCATGTATGACTCCAACCAGCAAAGTGTTTGCTCCCTAGTGCCCATAGATTCTGTTTTGTTCAGGCTCCTTGATGCCACACTCATTCGAATGAGATCTTGTGTCAAGGGTTTTCACTCTCACCTCACCTTTGGAATTCAGGACTTTTGTCCTTGTTTGAACCAAGGTCGTAAAAAGTTCAGGAGCTGAGTGGCCCTGGTGGAGCCCAACTAGGCATCAGAGAGCAGGTTATTGCTGAATAAGTGCTGCTTGAGAGTACTATTGATGACACCTTCCATCATTTTACTGATGATAGAGAGTCGACTGATGGAACGGTAATTGTGTGGAAGCTCAGCCTTGAGCTCCTGGGCTTCTTGTGAATGCCTGTCCAAGAACAGAGAACCACCACTTAATTAATACCTTTCAACAGCACTGTTTTTATTCAAGACTGTCAGTATACGAATATACAAACAAGGCTTGGGAGAAAAGCCACCTTAGACCACGTCGGGTACTAAAGAGTGGATTCTCTCACTCTCGATAGGGAAAGTTGTTACATTTATACATAACTTCTCACGCAATACAGAGTCCCGTGTCATTAGGCTATCGAAAAGTATATTAATCAAAGTATACTTAATTGTAAGCTTACACATCAAAAAATGCTCTAAATCTAACACACAGACACCAGCAGCCATCTGGTTAAGATATTAACACTATCTTTAAAGTCAGACATTAGCCCCCATTATTCTTCTCCTGCTCTTCAAGGTAGCAGTCAGATCTCAGAGATGCTCTTAAATGTAAACATTCAAACCTTATTACTGTGTTACAGCTAGACCATGAGGCACCAGTACTCCTCTGATGGCTGCCCTTTGACCTGGTGCTATGTACTATATCATTCTCGAATCTGTTGGGGAGGATTGTTTATACAGCTAGGCTGGCTTCTTACAAATTGCTATGTTAGCAATTAGTTTCACTTAGCCTGTCGCTTAGGATGCCGGGAAATACAGCCAATATGCCGGGGCCATTTTAGTTAACATTTCTGAGCTCCACTTTCTATATGGTCACTATATCTATTTCCAACTTATCAATTGGCTAATTTGAATTTGCTTTTGTGTACAGGGCTTACCTAGGCAATTTTCTACATTGTTGGGTAAATGCCAATGTTGTAACTGTACTGGAAGAGCTTGGCTCAGGGAGTGGCAAGTTCAGAAGCACAAAGTCTTCAGTGTTGTTGCTGGAATGTTGTCAGGACCCATAACCTCCAGAACCTCCAATTGTTTCTTAATCTTATGTGAAGTGAACCTAATTGTCTGAGGATTGGTATCTGTGATGCTTCCTGACTGAAGATCGATGCGACTGCTTCAGTTTTATCTTTTTCAGTGATGTGTTAAGCTCTTCCATCAATCAGGATGGGGATATTTGTGGAGCTGCCTCCTCCAGTGAGTTGTTAAATTGTCCAGAGCATGTTACAATTAACAATGAGGAGGTATTAGGTGTTTAGCAGATATAAAGGTGCACAAATCCTCAGGCGCTGATGAGATGTATCCCAGAGTGCAATGGAAGGTAAGGCTGAAGATGGCTAGGGCCCTAGTGAAGATATTGAATACTTCGTTGACCAGAATTGAACTGCTAGGGATGGGATGATTGCTGATGTAGTTCTTTTGTTCAAATGCAGCACCCATGCGCCAGATAATTACAGACCAGTTAGTCTGATGTCAGTGGTCAGGACATTATTTGGAAAAGAGAGACAGGAATAATTAACACTTGGATTGGCATGGTCAGCATGAATTTGCTAGAGAGAGAGATCTTCGCTAATTTAATTGAGACCTTTTTGAAAAGTGGCATATCTTGATGAGGTTATCCAATAGATGTCGTTTACGTAGACTGAGTAAGGCCTTGCCAAGGTTATTAGTGGTTAATAGTGAAAAGGATGGTTATAGATTGCAGGAAGCTGTAGATATGTTGGTCAAATAGGCAGAGCAGTGGCGGATGTTGTTTAATCTAACAAGTGTGAGGCGATGCACTTTGGAAGAAGAAATAACATGAGGGAGTATTTAATGAATGGCATGTCTCTGGGAAGCTTGAGAAACAAAGGGATCTTTGGCTAATTATTCACAGATGCTGAAATTGGTAGGACACATGAATAGGATAGTTGAGAAGGATGTGGGACATTTGTTTTTATCAGTCATGGCATAGCAAGGAGGTAATATTGGAATTGTAAAGAGTGTTGGTTAGGCCACAACTGGAGTACTGTGTACAGTTCTGGTCGCCTCACTACAGGTACAGAGAGAGTTCACCAGGATATTGCCTGGGATGGAGCAATTGAGCTACACGGAGAGACTAGTTAGGCTTGGATTGTTTTCTTTAGAGAAGAGAAAACGTAGGGGAGCACATGATTGAGGTGCATAAGATTGTGAGGATAATGGACAGGGTGAGTACAGAGCAGTGGTTCCCTTGGTCAGTCATGAAAGACCATAGTTTTAAGATAAGTGGTGCAGAGATGCTTTGAGAAAAAACTTTTTTCACCCAGAGGGAGTTAGGAATCTAGAGTGCATTGCCACAGCCACAGAGTCTGTCTTGACTTTCTGCTGCCTTGGGAAAGCAGCCAATGTAATCACAGATCCCTCCCACCCCAGTTATACTCTCTTTCACCCTCCTCCATCAGGCAAAAGTCACAAAAGGTTTGAAAGCATGTACCAACAGATTCAAGAACAGCTTTTTCCCCACTGGTATCAGACTTTTGAATGGACCTCTCATATCAAAGTTCTCTGCAGCTTTAACACTGTATTCTGCATTCTGTTCTATTACCCTGATGTACTTAGGTATGGTGTGATTTGTACTATATCTTAGAACAGGTGACATTAATAAACTAAAATCACTGTCCCTTTTCTTCTGTAAAGACCAAACAGAAGTATTCATTTAACACTTCCAATATCCTGCAGCTTCTCACACACAATACTCACTTGGTCCCCAATGGACCCTACTCTTTCCCTGGTTCACAGGGAAAATGTATTTATTTATAAATGTAATTAATTACAAATGTATTTATAAATAAATATCCCTATTTCTATTACATACCCACTTTTTGCTCTCAAGTTTCCTCTTGTACTCCCTATATTCCTCTTGGATGTGCTAAAATCTTGCTTTTTTTCTTCTTATCATAGAATCTCTACATTGTGGAAACAGGCCACTCAGCCCAACAAGTCCACACTGACCTTCTGAAGTGCAACACACCCAAACCCAATACCCCTCTTCCATATTTACCCCTGACTAATGCACCTAACTTACACATCCCTGAACACTATAGGCAATTTAGCATGGTCAATCCACCTAACCTGCACATCTTTGTTAAATGGGAGAATGTGCAAACTCCACGCAGACAGTCACCTGAGGGTGGAATTGAACCCAGGTCCCTGGCGCTGTGAGGCAGCAGTGCTAACCACTGAGCCACCATGCCACCCAACTCATCCAGTCTTGTATTGTTCTAGACAATAAGTGTTCCCTGAAGTTAATCCTCTTGTATTCCCTTTGAAGGGTCGAATCATAGAATCCCTACAGTGTGGAAAGAGGTCCTTTGGCACAAGTCCACACCGACGCTCAAAAGAGTTTCTCACCCAAACCTGTTTCCCTACCCTATGACGCTTCATTTGCACCTGACTAATGCATCTAACCTACACATCCCTGAGCACTATGAGCAATTTCCAAAGGCCAATCCACCTAACCTACACATCCAAAGGAAATTCGCACAGACACGGGGATAATGTGCAAACTCCACATAGATAGCCACCCAAGGCTGGAATCGAACCCAGGTCTCTGGTGCTGTGAGGCAGCAGTGCTAGCAACTGAGCCACAAATGCTACCCCATGGTACATGCCCCTCATGATTTTATGAACGTCCATTAGGTCACTGCTCAGCCTCCTACGCTCCAGGGAAATAATCTCAGCCAAATCAACCTCTCCCTAAAGCTCAAACCCTCCAACCCTGGCAACATCCTTGCACATCTTTTCTGAACCATTTCAAATTTCAATACACCTTCCTATAGCAGGGAGACCAGAACTGAATGTCGTATTCCAAAAGTGATTGAACACAGTATTGTAGATACCTTTCTTCTGAAATTCTTATTTAAATAAAAGTTTACTATCTCTGCTAACATGTTGAAACAATTCATTCATATGTATTATTCCATGATAAAACTGCACTTATTTTAAAGTGTAGGCTGCATGCCTGGATGTCAGGTCTGCTGAGCAGGACAATCTCTGCCCACGCTCTAATTTTATTTTGCTGTGATCCAGATGGCATCCTCGAATGATGACACTGTGAAGCAGCTACTCTAGATGTCAACACCACATTAATCTATTTTATACTACAACACTCAACTGTTTGTGCAAGAGCTGTCCGGGGTGGGGTGGGGTTTGGGGCCTTAGAAGTAAAATACTGGTTTTATTTATAAACTGTGATGGCGTGGTCCTTATACTAATATCAACCTTTGATATTGTCTCTGCACTGCACCTGCTGAAACAAATATCAATAGCATTTATGAAATGATGCAAGTGCTAAGGTATCGCTACTGTGTTTGCTAATGTCACTGTGGCGCGTGAACTGGAGAAGATCCAAATATATATCCCGTCGTGTAATGTGCATAGAGCATTATTTATGAGTCTCTGACTGACAGGTGAAGTTTTTCAGAGAAAATGACCTGGCTTCATCCCTAAACTCCAACAGCGTACCAATTTAATATAATTTTTCAAAACATTAAATGCAAGTTTGATAGCATTTATACTCAGCGTTCTGGAGAGACCATTTCATCCACGACTCGCTCGTCAAGTCCACCCACCCCCACCTTCCTTTGCCACCGCAGGAAATGCAAAATCTGCGCCCACATCTCCCCCCTCACTTCCGTCCAAGGCCCCATCTGACAGAACTTTAAATGTACCTCCACAATGTCATCTACTGTATCTGTTGCACCCAATGTGGTCTCCTTTAAATTGGGGAGACAGGACGTCTACTTGCAGATCATTTCAGAGGACATCCCTGGGACACCCTCACCCACCAACCCCATCACCCCGTGGCTGAACACTTCAACTCCCCCTCCCACTCTGCCAAGGACATGCAGGTCCTGGGCCTCCTCCATCGCCAAACAGTTACCACCTGATGCCTGGAGGAAGAACGCCTCATCTTCTACCTTAGCACCCTGCAACCACACAGGATAAATGTGGATTTCAACAGTTTCCTCATTTTCTCCCCAACTCATTATCCCAGCCCCAAGCCTCCAACTTGGCACTGCCCTCCTGACCTGTCCATCACCTTTCCCATTTACCCACTTTACTCTCGTTTCCAACCTATCACCTTCTCCCTCATCTACCTATCGCATTCTCAGACACCTTCCCTTGAGAGTCGAGAATGGCGCTGGAAAAGCACAGCAGGTCAGGCAACATGCCAGGGGCAGGAGAATAGATGTTTCAGGACGAAGGGCTTATGCCCGAAACGTAGATTTTCCTGCTCCTCGGATGCTGCCTGACCTGCTGTGCTTTTCCAGCGCCACAGTCTCGACTCTAATCTCCAGCATCTGCAGTCCTCACTTTCTACTAGCATTTATACTCATACAAGTTAAAATGATGCTATTTCTGGAATTCTTTTAGGTATCTTGTCTGCTATAAAACCTTACTCCATGATCTGTTTGTTGATCTAACCAATCTAATAATCATCTTCCATAAGGGATTTCAGAACTAAATGTTTACTGATGTGTTTGGTAGCTTAAGTCAAACCCAGTGTTTGCTCGTGGAAGACAGGTTGGATAGAGTTGGGTCTCCTACCCCGACATACAGATTAGAAGTTATCATGTGCTTGTTGGCATTTCAACCAAGTTATTTGCTAACCATTTTGCCTACTGGTCTCCTACATTTTTGAGATCATGATCACTTTTTGACTTTGAATGCATGATGAGAATATATAAACAGCTTGCTTTTAGTACTTTAAAACACACGTACTTATTTGTTTTGTCTTATACTGACCCAAGTCTCAGTCATCATCATTATTATTATTGGCAGTCCCTAGCAGATGAGGATGACTCTCTTCCTTCAGGGCGAATTAGTAGGTGGCTTATACTGATTAACGTAGAGACAAAAAGAGTGCAGATGCTGGAATCCAAAGTAGACAGACAGAGGCTGGAAGGACACAGCAAGCCAGACAGCAATAAGAGGTGGAGAAGTCAACATTTTGGCGATAAGCCTTCTTCAGGTCCTGAAGGCATCAGACAACTTGAGGTTTGCTGTCAGGAAAAAGCAGAAGTCAGGAAAAAAACAGCATAAGGAGTGCACTGCCACAGCAACACATCACCCACGCTTTCCCCCAACCACCTTCTGTTCCAAATGTACCAGAGCCTGGGGAAGCCACATTGGTTCTGAAGAAGGGTTATACCAAAAACGTTGAGTTCCCCAACTCCTGTTGCCGTCAGGCTTGCTGTGGTCTCCCAGCCTCTTATTTGTTTATACTGACCAATGTGGCATCCACAGACTCAGTTACATTTGGAACAGAAGGTGGTTGTGGGAAGAGCTCAGTGGGATGTTGGTATGGTAGTGTGCCGTTTTCGCCTGGCTTTCGCTTTGTCCCGACAGCAAGTCTCAAGGTGCCTGACACCTTCCTGGATGCTCCTCCTTCACTTTGGATGGTCTTGGGCTCGTGATTCCCAGGTGTCTGTCAAAATGCCACGTGTTGCCAACAAGGCCTTGAAGGTATCACTGAAGTGTTTCCTCTGTCCACTTATGGCTTGCCTGCCATTTCACATCATCTGTGAGTGTCTTGTATTTTGCGACTCTTGAGTTGTATACAGTATCTTCATTGAGGAAAACAAGTTTTCACTTTAACAGCACAAGATGATAGAAGTGGGTATTTTTCTGGGCTAACAAAAAAAAATCACTGTCTTTTGTTCTTTCACCTCACGGTTATTTTGCACAGTAATTATCTCCATATCGAACTATTTTACATATTGAACATTTGAGGAATTTGGTAGCCAATCCATCAATGTCTACTTGATGGTCTGCACTTAAGACAAACATGACAATTTGTTCCCTCACATCTAATTTCAGAATTTGCCTGTTCGATTCCTCTGCGAACCTTCCATGGTTATGCACAGAAGTTTTTGTGTGGAACAATTTTTTTTGTTTTTGATTTTTTTTTGAGTAGTTTGTCCAAACATTTGAAGTATTACAGCATTTTAGATTCAATTTGGGTGGATGACAGACTCAGCTTAGAATTAATTGCATTATCCACACTGACTGTATGTGACCAGTTTTTGTCCTTCCCCGGTAGTTCATCGTTCAGCTTGTTCAGTTTTGATACTGTGTAAACCGAACTAGAAGTCATGCAACCATACATTGTGTGACAGGTCCATACACATTTCTTTGCTTAATTTAAGAAAAGTGACAATTTCAAACATCAGATCTAAGAATCTTTGCTGGATTCTCCCTCAAATTAACTACCTCATGTCAACATGGAGGATTAACTCCCCATAGGCAGCATCGAGTTTCCTGAGTAAGGTAATGGTATGCAGAGCTAGGCTGAGAAGTGGCAGATGGAGTTCAACGTGGAAAAGTGTGAAATGATTCATTTTGGAAGATCGAATTTGAATGCAGATTACAGGATTGAAGGAAGGAATCTTGGCAGTGTGGAGGAACAGAGGGATCCCAGAGTCCATCTCCATAAATTGCTCAAAGTTGCCACCCAAGTTGATAGGATTATTAAGAAGGCGTGTTGGCTTTCATTAGCAGGGGAACTGAGTTTAAGAGCTGTGAGGTTATGCTACAGCTCCATAAAGCTCTGGTTAGACCACACTTGGAATACAAGTATCCCCCACTGTCCGCATTTCCAGGAAAGCTTTCATTAGCCCAAAATGGCGTAAAGCGAAAATGCATGATTTATATGGGAAAGGCTTCGCCGTTTCACATAAAAGCGAAAATGGTTTCGGATTCACAAAAACAGATACTAATGTAGGTCTTTCATAAAAAACGAAGTGGCATAAAGCGAACATTCGAAAAGCAGGGGATACCTGTATTGTATTCAGTTCTGGTCGCTTCATTATAGAAAGGATGTGAAAGCTTTAGAGAGAGTGCAGAGGAGAGTTACAAGGATGCTGCCTGGATTGGAGGGCACGTCTTACAAAGAAAGGCTGAGGGAGATGGACTTTTGTCGTTGGAGCAAAGAAGGATGAGAGGTGACTTGGTAGAGGTGTACAAGATGATGAGAGACACAGAGTGAATAGCCAGGGACTTTTTCCTAGGATAGAACTTTCTATCACAAGCGGGCACAATATTAAGGTGATTGGTGGAAGGTATAGGGGAGATTCAGAGGTAGGTTCTTTACACAGAGAGTGGTGGGTGTGTGGAATGCACTGCCAGTGGTGCCAGTAGTCAGATGCACTCTTCAAGAGAACTAACACCTCTTCTTTCTTGATCTTAAAATGCACTAACATATTAACATGCCCCACACTAATCTTACTATCCTCCATGACCTCCTCATTGGTGGATACCGACACGAAAAACCCATTTCGGATCTTGTTCCAAGCACAAGTTCCCTCCTTTATCCATGGGTGGTCCTATCTTCTAGGAGAGAGTCAGGACTGCAGGAATATGTTTAAGCTGAAAGGAGAGTCGTTCAAAGCAGATGCGAGAGACAGCTTTTTTTCAGAGATTGGTAGGAATGTGGAACACGCTGCCAGGGATGGTGATGGAAGCAGATACGATAGGGGCATTTAGGAGACCTTTAGGGAAGTACGTGAGTATGCAAGGAATGGAGGGATATGAACTAAGGGCAGGCAGGAGGGATCCATTTAATTTGGTGTCATGTTCAGCACGACATCATGGGCGAAAGAGCCCGTTCCTGTGCAGCGTTGTTCTATGTTCTGTGTTCTATATTCTTAATCATCTTGGGTGCACCTAACAAATTCTGCTCCATCTCAGCTTCTTGCTCTAAGGACAATCCAGTCAACACTGTGGGCGATAAAGTCATCCACAGTGATAAACCTGTTGTTTTGGCATCTTTCCATAATTTGCCTCCAAATCTGTTCCTCAATGTCCTGTTGGGAGGCCTATTGCATAATCTCATCAGAGTCGTTGCACCTTTCCTATTTTTGAGCACTACTCTGTTTTTTGACTCATTTGTGGGACTTGGGTGCCACTGGCTGGCCAGCATTAATAGCCCATTCCTATTTGCCCCTGAGAAGGTGGTGCTGAGCTGCCTTCTTGAACCGTTGCAGTCCACTTGCTATGGGTTGACCCTCAATGCCGGCAGGGAGGGAATTCCAAGATTTTGACCCAACTCTGAAGGAACAGTGGTGCATTTTCAAGTCGGATTGGTGAGTGGCTTGGAGGGGGACTTGCAGTGGTGATGTTCCCAAGTACCTGCTGTCCTTGTCCTTCTGGATGGAAGTGGTCATGGGTTTGGAAGCTGCCATCTAATAACCTTTGGTAAATTTCTGCACTGCATCTTGTAAATAGTGCACACTGCTGCCACTGAGTGCCGGTGGTGGACGGATTGAATATTTGTAGATGTGGTGCCAACCAAGCGGGTTGCTTTGTCTTGGATGGTGTCAAGCTTCTTTAGTGTTGTCGGAGTTGCACCTATCCAAGCAAGTGGAGAGTATTCCATCACACTCCTGACTTGTGCCTTGCAGATAGTGGAGAGACTTTGGAGGCGAGTTACATGCTGCAGTATCCCTAGTCTCTGACCTGGTCTTGTCACTATGTTTATATGGTGAGTCCAGTTTAGTTTCTAGTCAATGGTAACCCCAAGGATGTTGACAGTGGGGGATTCAGTGATGGTAATACTGTTGAATGTCAAAGGGCAGTGGTTAGACTGTCTCTTATTGGTGATGGTCATTGTCTGAAAATGTGTTGCTGGAAAAGCGCAGCAGGTCAGGCAGGATCCAAGGAATAGGAAATTCAACGCTTTGGGCATAAGCCCTTGATGAAGGGCTTATGTCCGAAACGTCGAATTTCCTATTCCTTGGATGCTGCCTGACCTGCTGCGCTTTTCCAGCAACACATTTTCAGCTCTGATCTCCAGCATCTGCAGACCTCACTTTCTCTTCGATGGTCATTGTCTGTCTGCCATTTGTGGTGCCTCAGTGGATGAGCCCTCCAGTATGTCCTCTATCCTAGTGCAGCAGTGACATTCTCTGTGATTAGTAAAATAACTCCTCAACCTCCTTTTACCTCCCTTTCTATCTCATCTAAAACTTCAAAACCCTGGAGTGCTTAGCAACTGGTCCTGTCTGCTATTCAACCACATCTGTGTAATGGCCACAACATCATAGTCCCAAGTACTGATCCACGCTCTAAGCTCATCTGCCTAACCCATGATACTCTTTGCATTGAAATGAACACACTTCAGCCCATTAGCCCCATTGTATTCATTAACCTTGTCCCAGTGTTACCTTCCTTTCAGGCGTTCAGGTCATCTACCTTCCCATCAATCCATTCACTTGTTGACCTGCTGTTCCGATTCCCACCCCTCTGCCACTCTTGTTTCAGCCGCGCCCGAGTTGCACTCACAAACCTCATTGTGAGGATATTGGTTTCCCCTCCAGTTTAGTTGCAAAACATCCCTCCTGTACAGGTCTCTTCTGCCCGGAGAAGACATCCCAATAATCCAAGAACCTGAAATCCTGTCCCCTACACCAGCTCCTTAGCCATGCTTTCATCTGTTCTGTTTTCCTATCTCTATACTCACTAGCATGTGGCACCAAGAGAAATCCAGGGATTACAAACTTTAAGGTCTTGCTCTTTGACCTCCTGCCTAGCTCCCTGAATACTTGGTGAAGACCTCGTTTGTCACTTTGCCCATATCATTGGTACCAACATGTAGAACTGCCTCTAACTCATCACCCTCCTGACTTCTGCAGCTGTTCAGTGACATCTCTGACCAGGGAGGCAGTACACCAACCTCGAGTTGCACCTTCGGCTGCAGAAACCCCAATCTGCTCCCCAGCTAAAGAATCCCCTGTCACTGTTACACTCCTTTTCCTCTTTTTCTCCCTCCATTTGCAGTCAAGTTCCTTGTGATGCGAGAAGCTTGGCTCTGACTGCATTCCTCTGAGGTACCAGCACCCTCATCAGCTTCCAAAATGGAGTACAAATCAGAGAATGGGATCCCAGGCGACTTCTACACTACCTGCCTGTTCTTTCTGGACTGTTTGGTGATCACCTATCCCCTTCTTTCCCCTTGCCCCATGAGCTGTGGTGTGACCACCTCCGTGGACCAACTCTGTAAATGTGCTGTTCACATAACTCTCAGCTTCGCAGCTATGTCTCCAGTTACTCCTCAAGCCTCAAGGCGCTGAGCTCCAGTTTCTGCACGGGGAGCACTTCCTGCATGTGTGGTCATCTCGGACACTGGCAGCATCCATGTTTCCCCATGTGGCAAGCCACACATTCCACTCACCTGGCCTCTCCTGACATCTCTTAAATTTATAATTAACCCTGAGACTGGAACAATACCTTCAGCTGTTTAAACGTCAATTCCTTACCAACCAATCAGATTCCTACTACCTTCTAAATTGCCTCCCCCTCCCCTTACTAGTTGCCAAGTCTCCACCTTCCAACTGCCCCTAGCTCCAAAGTCCCTCTCAGACTAGGCCTGAAATCTACACTGCGCTTGATTGATGCCCCTTACCAGTTCCCAGATCTCCCCACTCCCACTGCTCCCGTCTCTGAAGTAAACCCCTGTAAGACTGACATTGACAAAAGACATCACAGAAAACCCAGCTTTCTCTAACATTACAAAGCTTTAAACCAAGAAGGTAGTTTTCAGTTCTCTGCACCTGTTTAAAAATGCCCCTTTTATGGGAACCTGGACTCTGAGTCAAGATTCATTATGCACACTTATGGCAAGAGCAGTTTGTTTAAAAGAAACAATAGTATTTTAAAAGTAATTCCATACCATGGTTATGCGGTTCACTGGCTCTGTAGTGAGTGTACAACAGGTATGGTATGCTGAGGACCATTGGGGTTAGATGGGAGATGCGAGTTGACATGGAAGGTATGATGTGAGGACATGATTTGGCATAGCGGAGGATGAATTTAGACCGGACCTTTCCAAAGGTTACTGAATCCAGATCATGGTACATGATTTCGCTAAGAAAACCAGCACCACAAGTAGGCCATTACTCTGTAAACATTATTCAGAATTATTAGGTGCCAACCCTATGAATGGAGCCAGCTGTGTCAAGTGTGCAAAATATGGGCTCACCATCCACACCTTTATCTGACGCCAATGGGTATCAAGGATATGGAATCAGTTTGCACCGATTTTCAAATCCTTCTAACTCCTCTGAAATTTGACCTAAATGTCAGTGGATCGATTTCAGTTTGTCAACAGATGCTGTCCGACCTAATCTTTTATCTGTTTTCATTTTTAGTATGGTGCTTGCAAACCAGAAACAAAAAAGAAATTCTGAAATCACTCTTCCTTTTAAGTTTCTTCTGTAAATGTCTTGGGCATTATGACAGGAAGACGTTAATGCATCAGTGCTGATTTCCTGACTCCAGGCACATTAAAGTGAATAAAAACTGAATGAAATGCAGATACTGTAAATCAGAAGCAAAAACAGAAATTGCTGGATAAGCTTAGTAGGTCTGGCAGCATCTGTGCAGAGAAATTAGAATTATCTTTTTGGGTCAAGTGATCCTTCCTCCGAACTGAATTAAATGTAGGGTAGGGGAATGACTCTGCGTGGGTTACTGTTCGGAGGGTTGGTGTGGACTTATTGGGCCAAAGAGCCTGTTTCCACATTGTAGGGAATCTAATCTAATCTAATCTAATCTAAACGGAATGTTTTGTGATTCAGGGTTTTAATAATCAGTGATAAGACTTTTTCCTCAACCTGTCTGCTATGCAGCTGCCAGCTGTGTGCTGTGATTTTTCTGCCTAATTGGATTCTAGATGTGGATTGTTATTGTTCCCACAATGAAGCTCCCTGCTGTAAAGAAAACAAACTAATAATGTGCAGAATTTAATCAATATCAAAGCTTTCACATGAAGATTGTGATCATGCTGCATTTGTTTTAACTGCTTTAATGATTTTTCATCTGCTCCTTTATAATATTCCTTTTTTTTTGTCCAGTTAGCATCGTACCAGACAACATAATGGAAAGGTCATGTATATCCAACGTTCCCTTTAGGATATCTGGGTACCTGGGCTCATAGTTGAACATCAATTGGAAATGTACCATGCAGTGCAATGAATAAACTATGACCAAAGGATAAAACTTCAATGGAACATTATTCTTAAAATCACTGTCTCTTGATGAATAACCGTCGAGGTATTCTCAACCACGTAATAGTGCCTTGTTCATCTGGATATTCTCCATGCCTAAATCGGTGTCAGTATTTCAAAGAACCTCCTGTCTGGGCATGTACGCACTTGTCATGTGCACGTGCTTCTATAATCATGTGCATAAGCATATCTGAGAGTCTGTAATTGTTGGGTTTGTTTCTGTGTGTAAAGGAAATGCAGATTTGCTTGATTATGCTACTCCCTGCTGTTACTATAACAGCTAATGGACCACATAATCTGGGATTTAACCTGAATCATTCTGGATCTGTATGGCTCCATTTCACAATGGATAAAGACTGACTGATTAAAATTTAGCTTTTCAGTCAACTTTAACAATGAGTGAATTGATTAGAAAGTTATGCCTCACTTTTGGTTTTACTAGTTTGGGTTATAGTCCAACAAGTTTATTTAAAATCACAAGCTTTCAGAGCGCTGCCCTTTCATTAGGTGAAGTGAAGACCTCTCGTTTTTACTATAATAGAGATTTACTAAACATTTGCTCACTGAAATTAATTTAATAGCTTACTAAAAATCTGTAGAATCTTTGTTAAAACGAGCTGCACAGAATAGTGCAAGGATGTTGGGAAAAGGGAATATTTGAAGTCCTTAAATCCTTTGAATGTTTCGTGAGAAGAAAGACTAAATTTTAATAACATGTTGTTATTTAAAGTAGAACTTAAAATGGCCAATTATTGTGGCTGTCCAACACGACAAGACTTCCACCTGACAACAAGTTTCATTCAAAGTTCTGATCAATGCAGAAATTGGCTCCTTAAACTCTGCTGAAAATTTGTGATAATGTTATGAAGTTGAAGGCATGTACTGTATCTTTAAGAGAGAGTGAATGCTGTTCTGCACTGACAGCTTACAAGCACCTGGCATTTGACTTGCTAGCAGTCTTAGAGGGGACTGGAAAATTGAAAATATGAAACATTTGGCTGTAAAATGGATACCTGAGTTGGTTGCTGTTTTGAAGAGTGTAGTGCCGGAAAAGCACAGTTGGTCAGGCCGCATCCAAGGATCAGGAGAGTCGACGTTTTGAACATAAGCGTCTTCATCACTTTCCTGCTCCTCGGATGCTGCCTGACCGGCTGTGCTTTTACTGCGTACACTCTTCTACTCTGCTCTCCAGCATCTGCAGTCCTCACTTTCTCCTCCTTGATTGCTGTTTTGACAACAAATCAAATTTAACCTATTAATTTAAATTATGTCCCAGGACAACAAGACCTAGTTGAGTTTGAATTTTTTTTGCCAATCTTGAACCAATGAGACAATCCAATGTTTGGGAGGATTAAAAATAAAAGTAAGCATTTTGAAAGTTAGACAGAGAGTAACTGACATCGAGAAAGATTACCATTCAAGACACTCTCCATCAAAGGTACCTATTTCACATGAAACATGTTGCAATAAAAGACAGAAAGTGAACAAAAGGAGATCTTCAGCCGAGAGGAGAAGGTATCACAGATGACAGCTGCTGTGTGGTTTTGAAATTTAGTTGATGTAATTGTAATACAGCTTTGTATTGGAACAGTATAATGTTATAGAGTGGGAGGCAGATAACAAGCAGTTAAGAGAAAGGGGGCCTTAGAGTTGTGAATTAGTCTTTGTTTAATCTTCACTTTTAGAGTTAGGGAATAAATTTATTTTTTTTAAATACTGGAATTTGGAGTTCTCTATCACTCATACTTTAACAGATTAGGAGGCGAGGTGAGCTTTTCTGGGCATTTAGTTTAATTAGCAGAATGGCTCACTGCTCTGTTGTAACAGTAAGAGCAGACTGGAAAACTGTTATTATATGTTGAACATAACATAATAGCTGAGTAGTAGGCACCCTCTGATCTGCTTAAAAATGTTTGGAAATTTGTGCATTCCTCCTGAGACGTGTATGGTCAGACTCATTGAGTGCAGTTAAAATAAAACTCCTGATATGATGATAGGCTGGTGTTTGAGTACCGACAGAAGGCGATACTGAGAAGCAATGGAGGTGGATTCCGAGGAGGGGATAGCAGAAGAGCCACTTTCAGTAAATGGGGCAAGAGCGTCCGACAGAGGGTGCTACTGAGGAGGATTCTGGGACGAGTCGGCTAAGTGACAGCAACGGAGGAGGAGAGCCGCGGTCAGCAGATGATGCAAGAGCATCCAACAGAGGACGCTCCGAGAAGGGACTGAGATGGATTCTGGGAAGATTGGACACAGACACCTGCAGCCATCCAGAACTGAATGAAAGGGAGGCAAGTGATTGAGCATCCATTTTGAGAAGGGCTGCTTGGCAGTTGGAGTGCCCCTGGAGGTTTAAGTGCAGGCTTTGGTGAATGAATACTGCACTTTGATGAAGAGGATGATCAGCAACAAGGTAAGGCAATTGGAGGAGCAATGAACCATCGTAGCTGCTGCATGCAAATGAGAAGTAATTGAGCTAGGACATCACAGCCATCAGATAAATGATTGGCTCATGACTAGTAAGTAGATTTTCTCTTCTCTTCAGTTCTGAGGGAGGGTCTCTCAATCCGAAACATTAACTCTGGTTTCTCTCCACAGAGCTGCCTTTTACCTTCCCTTCTACAATACTTGTCTGATAAAACCCCCTGATTGAGATTTACAAAACAACACTTCTTATCTCAAAACCAGGCAGCCTTCAGTTTTCTCTGTATTCCTGTCTTTGTTGTTTCTTCTTGCGGATTCTGCTTCAGAGGTTACTGATTGATAAAGGTACCTTTAAGAGAGCTATTTTCTGGACAGTATGCAGATGTCATTGACTTGGCAGTTCTCCCCTCAACTGTTCAATTTCCCCCAGTCTTATACCCCAAAGCATCAAATTGTGTCATTAGCTTTTAAGATTGTCAATATACTCAATTCAAACTAGATTGGAGTTTAGTATTTTTCAGGGGATAATTTAAACTGATTGGTCTGATTCAAATCTGTTGTCGTTTCGTGGCAACCCAGCTAATTGAGTTGTTCGACCAAGTGTTACATTGTTATCTTATTGAGAACACTTGTTGCTGTCAGGTAGCTCTTCCAGCTTTTAACTCTCTTAAAGATACAGTACACCCACGTCTTCATAACACCGGGTCCCTGGTGCTATGAAGCAGCAGTACTAATCATGGTTGCCACAAGTGCAACAAATATTGAATTCATAATGTCACAAAGAGTGAGAAACCTTTTGTGGCTTTCAGTCAAACTGTGAAATGGCAGATATCCCACTTTGATAATGGCTGATTGTGGAATCAATCATGTAGCAGTAATTCAGTAAGATTCCTGATGAGGGGCTTTTGCCTGAAACATTGATTTTCCTGCTCCTCGATTCTGTCTGATGTGCTGTGCTTTTCCAGCACCACACTCTTCAACTCTGATCTCTAGCATCTACAGTACTCACTTTCGCTTACTGGATTGTATGAACTCAGTGCAAAACAGTAAGTTTTTTTAACATTTCACATTTTTACCTAAGATTTTAAGGGCTGCACTATTTCCAAATGGTTTCATACTTTTCATAGCTCCCTTTGATCAGTGTCTCTTGATAGGTCTGTTTGAGAGGTTCCTTGAAAGCTCCTTTTGACACTTTTGACAGATATTTCTGATATTTTTGACTGATGGTTTTGATGAGTCATTTGATAGTTCCAATGATCTTGCATATAATGCATTTATGCAGATTTGTACCTACAATCCCAATAGATACTTGACCTTCCCCGAAAAGCACTTTGCTTTCACACTGGCCCTGCCCCTCACAGATGTCTGATGTTTGACGCTAAAGGATTGCCAGAGTCTGATTTGAGTGGAGGTAGCTGGTGATTGAAATAGCCAGCTTCCTCTGCAAACGTCATGCAAGTGAAACTTGGCCTGCTCCCCTGTCAGGTTCAGCAAAAATAGGAAATGCTGTGATTGAGGGTGGCACTGCTATTTTTTTCTCGGTTAGAAAGCCTCTGTGAATTGGTCTAAATCTGAAGAGTGGACCTAAAGGCCATCCATATAAGATAGTCACAAAGAAATCAAACGGGAAATTCAAAATAATTCTCCATGATGATAATGGTGAAATTTTGGAACTGAGGTAAATAGCAATTTACCTAAAGAGAAAAGGTATGCAATGCCGTGGAATAAAGGTCAATTACTTTTTCAGAGAGCAGACACACATTATGGCAGGTCAAATGGCTTCCTCCTTTGCTCCCATCATTTGTGACTATGATTTCGACCTAAAAGGCTGAGATAAACAATGGGAGAAAAGTAAAGGGTCAGTGCTGTCTAATCTTTATCATTCAATGCAAACATATGGATTACAGAGGTATCTCTTTATTAGAGAAGTTGAGTAGATTTCTCTATTCCCTTGAAGCTCGGGTCCATACTTGGAATAAATTTCATGATTTATGGGCATACTATGCTTTGTGTCGTACGCTCTACACTACTTAGGTAGTGTCTCCCACCAATCCTCTTCCTCTAACCAAAAAAAACATGTTCTGTGCGCCGGATTGGTACGGTAACTAGTTTTTATTTTACTCTTTTATTTTTCTACAGTCTTTTTTTGGGAATTTAGAACAGTGGGAATGGTGGTTAGGGCAGGTGAATGTTCCTCCTGCAGAATGTGGGAGGTAAGGGTCACCACCAACGTCCCTGCTGACCACATCTGCGGGAAGTGCACCCAACTCCTCGAAAACTGCGTTAGGGAACTGGAGCTGGAGCTGGATGAACTTCGGATCATTCGGGAGGTGGAGGGGGTTATTGAGAAGAGTTACAGGGAGGTAGTCACAACTCAGGTACAAGAAAAAGGCAGATAGGTTACAGGAAAGGGAACCGGCAGGCAGGCAGTGAAGGGAAACTGGTGGCTGTTCTCCTCAATGACAAGTACACTGTTTTGGATAATGTTGGGGGGAACGACTTACCGGCGTAAACCATGGGGTACGGGTCTCTGGCACAAAGTCTGTCCCTGTTGCTCTGAAGGGAAGGAGTAAGAGCAATAGAGCTTTAGTCATTAGGGACTCCATAGTTAGGGAGACAGATAGGAGGTTCTGTGGGAATGAAAGAGACTCATGGCTGGTATATTGCCTCCCAAATACCAGGGTTCATGATGTCTCGGATTGTGTTTTTGGGATCCTGGATGGGGAGGGAGTGGGGGAGCAACTCAAATTTGTGGTCCGTATAGGTATGAACGACATAGGTAGGAAAAGGGATGGGGATTTAAGGCAAAAATTCAGGGAGCCAGGTTGGAAGCTTAGTGCCAGAACAAACAGAGTTGTTATCGCTGGTTTGTTACCCATGCTATGTGCTAGCGAGGTGAAGAATAGGAAGACAAAGGATTTGAACACATGGTTACAGAGATGGTGCAGGAGGGAGACTTTTGGATACCTGGATAATTGGGCCTTATTCTGGGGTAGGTGGGACCTCTACAAATAGTATGGTCTTCACCTGAACCAGAGAGGTAACAATATCCTGGGGGAATATTTGCTAATGCTCTTCGGGAGAGTTTAAACTAATTCAGCAAGGGGTGGGAACCTAAATTATAGTTCCAGTATCCAAGAGGTTGAGAGTAGTGTGGTCAGAAATAAGGTTTCAAGGTCACAAGAGTTCACTGGCAAACAGGAAGGTGGTTTGAAGTGTGTTTAATTCGGAATAAAGTGGGTAAACTTGCAGTATGGGTTAGTACCTGGGATTTCATGTTGTGGCCATTTCGGAGACATGGATAGAGCAGGAACATGAATGGTTGACGCAGGTTCCAGAATTGAGATGTTTCAGTAAGAACAGAGAAGGTGGTACAAGAGGGGGAGGTGTGATATTGTTAGTCAAGGACAGTATTACGGTGGCAGAAAGGATGTTTGAGGACTCGTCTACTGAGGTAGTATGGGCTGAAGTTAGTAACAGGAAAGGAGAGGTCATCCTGTTCGGAGCTTTCTCTAGGCCTCTGAATAGTTCCAGAGATGTAGATGAAAGGATAGCAAAGATAGTTCTGGATAGGAGTAAGAGTAACAGGGTAGTTGTCATGGAGAACTTTAACTTTCCAAATATTGACTGGAAATGCAAACATCTGAGTATATTAGATTGGACAAAAACTGACCTATGTGTGCAGAAGGGTTTCCTGACATAGTATGTAGACAGGCCAACAAGGGGCAAGGCCACATTGGATTTGGTACTGGGTAATAAACCTGGCCGGGTATTAGATTTGAGGTAGGTGAGCACTTTGGTGATAGTGACCACAATTCGGTTATGTTTACTTTAGTAATAGAAAGGGACAGGCAGGGCAAGAGTTATAGCTGGGGAATGGGCAATTATGATAAGATTAGGCAAGATTTAGGAAGCATAGGATGGGGAAGGAAACTACAGGGGATGAGCACATTTTAAATGTGGAGCTTATTCAAGGACCAGCTACTGTGTGTGCTTGATAAGTATGTACCTGTCAGGCAGGGAGGAAACGGTCGAGTGAGGGAGCTGTGGTTTACGAAAGAAGTTGAATCTTTTGTGAAGAGGAAGAAGAAGGCTGATGTTAGGATGAGACATGAAGGCTCAGTTAGGGTGCTTGAGAGTTACACGTTAGCCAGGAAAGACCTAAAGAGAGAGCTAAGAAGAGCTAGGAGGGGACATGAGAAGCCATTGGCAGGTAGGATCAAGAAAAACCCTAAAGCTTTCTATAGGTATAGCAGGAATAAAAGAATGAATAAAGAAAAGGGCCAGTCAAGGATGGTAGCAGGAAGATGTGCATGGAGTCCGAGGAGATGGGGAAAACGCTAAATGGACGTTTTTCATCAATATTCTGACTGGAAAAAGACAATGTTGTCGCATAGAATACTGAGATAAAGGCTACTAGACTAGATGGGATTGAGGTTCACAAGGGGGAGGCGTGACCAATTCTGGAAAGTGTGAAAATAGACCAATTGGGATTTATCCTCAAATTCTCTGGGAATCCAGGGAGGAGATTGCAGAGCCTTTGACTTTGATCTTCATGTCGTCATTGTCTACAGGAATAATGCCAGAAGACTGGAGGATAGCAAATGTTGTTCCCTTGTTCAAGAAGGGGAGTAGAGACAACCCTGGCAATTATAGACCAGTGAGCCTTACTTTGGATGTGAGTAATTTTTTGGAAAAGGTTATAAGCGAGAGGATTTGTAATCATCTCGACAGGAATAAGTTGATTAAGGATAGTCAACATGGTTTTGTGGAGGGTAGATCATGCCTCACAAACCTTATTGAGTTCTTTCAGATGGTGACCAAAAGGTGGATGAGGGTAATGTGGTTGATGTGGTGTATATGGATTTCAGTAAGGTGTTTGATAAGGTTCCCACGGGAGACTATTGCAGAAAATGCAGAGGCAAGGGGTTGAGGGTGATTTTACAGTTTGGATCAGAAATTAGCTAGCTGTAAGAAGACAAAGGATTAATAGGAAATGTTCATCCTGGAGTTCACTTATTAGTGGTGTACTACAAGGATCTGTTTTGGGGCCACTGCTGTTTGTCATTTTTATAAATAACCTGGATGAGGGTGTAGAAGAATGGGTTAGTAAACTTGCGGATGACACTAAGGTTGGTCGAGTTGTGAGCAGTGCTGAAGGATGCTGTAGGTTACAGAGGGACATAGATAAGCCGCAGAGCTGGGCTGAGCAGTGGGAAATGGAGTTTAATGCAGAAAAGTGTAAGGTGATTCACTTTGAAAGGAGCAACAGGAATGCAGAGTACTGGGCTAATGGTAAGATTCTTGATAGTGGAGATGAGCAGAGAGATCTCTGTGTCCATTTACATAGATCCCAGAAAGTTTCCACCCAGATTGATAGGGTTGTTAAGAAGGCATACGGTGTGTTAGCTTTTATTAGTAGAGGGATTGAGTTCTGGAACCATGAGGCCATGCTGCAGCTGTACAAAACTCTGGTGGAGCTGCACTTGGAGTATTGCGTACAGTTCTGGTCACTACATTATAGGAAGGATGTGGAAGCTTTGGAAAGGGTTCAGAGGAGAGTTACTAAGATGTTGCCTGGTATGGAGGGAAGGTTTTATGAGGAAAGGCTGAGGGACTTGTGGCTGTTTTCATTTGAGATGTACAAGATAATCAGAGGCTCGATAGGGTGGACAGGAAGAGCCTTTTTCCTTGGATGGATTCTATTTCCAGGGCTGGCAGCTATCCAGTTGATCATGGATCCCACCTGACACCAAGGGAAGTGGGTTCAAGTTTACTGTGGCTATTCAACTCGGCTTCAAGGATTGGAGCAGGATGGGCTTGTTGGATCGTGGAAACCTTCTCGTGAGCTTACTAGGCCACAGGCTGCACGATCAAAAGGGACTCAGGACCAAACCTGCAATGAAGAGTCCTCGCAGCGATGGAATGAGGTCACTTTGTTGTTGCTTAAGAGCCTCAAAGTGACCTGTGAGCACCTCCTCACCCACTTAAGACTGAGGTGAGGCAGAATTTGTTCAGATAACCTCCTCCTGTCTCACTCTGGAGCATGACCCCACTGTGGAGCATTGGGCCATTGCGTCTACAGTGGTCACTATCCTTATTTCATCTGGTGATCTCCCCTCCACTGCCTCCAAGCTCATAGTCTCCCAACCCACTGGCTGCTTTGACCTCTTTCCCTAAGACCACAAAGCTAACTGCGGTAGTGGACAGATTGTTTCTGCTTGCTCCTGTCCCACAGAATCCATCTCTCCTTATCTCAGCTCGATGTTTTCTCCACTTGTCCAGTCCTTCGACACTTTGTCAGTTTCGGAATTTCCAGTACAAAGGCTCAGCTGCCCCCTCTTTACCACAGACGTGCAATCCCTTTACTCACCCATTCGCCCATCAGGATGGTCTCAAGGCTTTCAGCTTCTTTCTGAACCGTCCCCAACAACTACTATCCTTCTCTGCCTGGCTGGGTTTGTCCTTCTGTTTTTAACTCCTCACAATGCCAGGGGCTCTGATTCGATCCAGCCTCTGGTGTCTATCTCTGTGGAGATTTCACATTCTTGATATGGGTTTTCTCCCAGTGCTCTGGTATCCTCCCACTGGTGTGCAGGTTAGGTGGATTGGCAATGCTAAATCACCCACAGTGTCCAGGGACATGCAAGTTAGATGGATTTGCCATGGGAAGTGTGGGGTTACAGGGATGGGGTAGGAGGGTAGATCTGGATGGGATGCCTTTGGAGGGTTGGTGCGGACTTGAGGGGCTGAATGGCCTGCTTCCAGGCTGCAGGGATACTATGCTGTATCATACACAAGCCGTTATCTACGAATTGATCCCATCAGCAGCTATTCATTCTCCTAGAATGGTCTTCATCAACACTTTTGTCTGTCCAACCATTTTTCTCTGTTTGGTTTCTATGCCCACTTATAGTTTACTCCTTCCCCTCCCCAACTCTGTCTTCTGTAGAAAACATATAATTTTTCCCAGCTACCATCAATTCTGAGGCAGGGTCACTGGATGTGAAACATAAACTCTGATTTCTCTCCACAGACATTGCGGGGATTCTCCAGCAATTTCTGTTTTTGTTTCAAACTTCCAGCATCCACAATTCTTTCAGTTTTTTTGTGTCTTGTTCAACCTTAAGTGCCCATCCGTGTGTATTTTGGGTGTAATCTTTAAAACATACAGTACAGGTTTGTGTTGGCTGATTGTTGTGTCCCTTTGTTCCTGCAGCTATGTTACCTCTTCAGAAAATACTGCTGTTGTGAGTTGCTCCTGTGATAATTGTTGCCTTTGATTCATTGCCTCTGTTGGGGAGCAATTGGCCACTGGGGACTGATGGCCATTCAGTTCCTTATGTAGTTGGTAAAATCATATCCTCATCAGTTGTCTGCATTGAAGGAGAAAGCTTTCCTATTGAAAGTATATTTCTGTGTTTATGGTGATAGATCATTTGTTCACTTTCAGAATGTAGAGCTAAGATGACAACTTCTCTACACAGGTTCCAACATATCAAGGAGACTGACTTCCTGAGAAGATTGAATACTTAAATCTGACTACACTCCAGTAGTCAACTATGGCCATAATTTGGCAGCTTTGTCAATATGAAATTTGGCTTTCTCTCGCTCCTGTCATAACGGCCTTAAAAAAAATGTATAAAAGGAATAGTTTGGCTCAGGCACGTTACTTAGCGTCCCATGTTTTTAGCAGGTGCATTCCTCCCCTCTAGTATGACCTTGTGCTCGTTTGTGCTGGATCTCCTTTAGTTTTTGATGAACCCCTTCTCAATTTCCACTGTGGATTCCAACATTCCATTTGTGTGGTGGTGGTGTTAAGTTTTGAACTTTTCATTCACTTATGAAACGTCTGAATTTATCACTCATGACCAGACAGCCATTGTTGCTCAAAGTATTTGGAATACCATCGTGACTGAAGGATGATTTCAGATGCTCTACAGTTGAGACTAATCAGTCTACAGTTTCCTGGATTACCCCTGTATCCGTTATTAACGGAAAACAATATTAGCTACTTCCCAGTTCTCCGGGACCTCTCCAGTGGCTAATGAGGGATCAAAGATACTGGTCAAAGAACAAAGAGAAGTGCAGAACAGGAATGTGCCCCTTGGTCTTTCAACCTTGTGCAGATCCTCACGTCCGAACTAAACAAAAAAACTAACCCTCTGCTCTTATTCAGTCTGTATCCCTCTAATCCCTCCCTATTCATGCAACCATCCAGTTGCCTCTTAAATGTCACCAACATATCTGCTTCTACCATCACCTCTGGCAGTGTGTTCCTACCACTCTGTGTGTGAAAAACCTCCCTCACGCATATCCCTTAAACCTCCCCCCCCAAACCCCCGTACCTTGAACCTGTGCCCCCTTGTAATTGAAACTTCAACCCTGGGGAAAAGTATCTGACTAACCACCCTATCTACGCCTCTCATAATTTTGTGGATCTCTGTCAGGTCTCCTCTCAGCCGCTGTGCTCCAGTCAAATCAATCCCAGTCTTTTTAACCTTTCCCCATAGCCAGTGCCCTCAAGACCAGGCAACATCCTGGTGAACCTTCTCTGCACGCTCTCTCCAAAGCTTCCAAAGTCCTTCTGGTAGTGTGGCAACCAAAAATGTCCACAACAATCCAAATGCGGCCTAACAAGGGCTTCATATAGTGTGGCAACCAAAACCGCACACAATACTCCAAATGTGACCTAACAAGGGTTTTATATAGCTGCAACATGGTTTGCCAACTCTTGTACTCCATGCCCTGACCGATGAAGGCAAGCGTGCCATATGCTTTCTTAATCACCTTGGCCCACCTCTGTTGCTACTTTTAGGTAAAAGTGGTCCTGTACACCCAGATCCGTTTGTATGTTAACGTTCCTAACGTTATTCTGTCATTTACAGTATAAATTTGATCCTCCAAAATGCTTCACCTTGCATTTGTCTGAATTAAACACCATCTGCCATTTCTGTGCCCTCGTCACAAATCTATCTATATCCTGTTGTATCCTTTCACAATCATCAGCATTATCAGCAGTCTTCGTGACATTCTCAAACTTACTAATCAGACCACTCACATTTTCATCCAGATCATTTTTATATACTATAAACAACAGAGGACCTAAGACTGATCCATGTGGAACATGTCTAGTTACCAGTCTCCATTCTGAAAAACACCCTTCCACCAATATTCTCTGTGTAGCCAGTTTTATATCCATCTAGCCAGCCGATCCCGAATCCCACATGATTTCAGTTTTTGTACCAATCTGCCATGTGGGACCTTATCAAATGCCTTGTCAAAGTCTATATAAACAGCATCGACAGTCCTTCCATCATCAATAATATTTGTTACCTCTTCAAAACATTCAATCAGGTAGGTGAGACATGACTTTTCCCGTACAAAACCATGCTGCCTGTCACTAATTAGTCCAATTTCTTCAATTGTCCCTCAGTATCTTCTCCAAGAGTTCCCCACCACAGACATCGGGCTCACTGGCCTATAATTTCCTGGATTACCACTGCTTCCTTTGTTAAACAAGGGAACAACATTGACTAATCTCCAGTCCTCTGGATCCTCACCTGTGGTTAAAGAGGCTGTGAAGATATCTGCTAATGCCCCAGCAATTTCTTCCTCTGCCTGTTATAGTAACCTGGCATAGATCCCATCTGGACCTGGGGACATGTTTACCTTAGTGCACTTTATGATATCCAAGACCCCAGCAATCTCCTCTCATGCCTCTCAATAATCCGGGGTAGATATCATCGGGCCCTGGGGATTCATCCGTCTTAATGCTTTTTAAGAGACCCAAAACCGTGTCTTTCTTGATCTCAAAATGTCCTAGCATATTAGCATGCCCCAAACTTATTCTGCTCTCCCCCATACCCAAGGTTTACCAGGATGTTGTCTAATATGGGGCATTTTAGGTTGGATAGACTGGATATATTTTCATTAAAACACAGGAGGTTGAGGGACAAACTGATCAAAGTTCATACATTTGTGAATGGCATGGATCGAGTTGAAAATATGAAGCATTTTCCCAAGGTAGCGGGGCCTATTACTAGGGGGCACAGGTTAAAGGTGCATTGAGGGCGGAGAGTTCAAAAAAGTTGGGCAAGGTAGATTTCCACACAAAGGGTGGTGAGGGGTGACTGGAACACATTGCCAGAGGAGGTGGTGAAAGCAGACACAACATCACTGTTCAAGAAACACCTGGACATGTACATGAATAGGGATAGAATAGAAGGATACAAATCCTGTAAATGAAGACAGTTTTAGTCTGGAAGGGTAAAGTGTGTCAGTGCAGACTTGGAGGTCTGAAGGACCTGTTCCTGTGTTGGACTGTTTTTGTATATTTTTCTCCTGAGTGAAGATTGACACAAAATACTCATTTAGGAGCTCACCATCTGCCTCCAAGCACAAGTTCCCTCCTTTATCCTTGAATGGTCCTACCTTCTCCCTAATTATCCTCTTGTTTTTAATGTATGTACGGAATGCCTTGGGATTCTCTTTATCCCTTTTTGCCAAGGTTATTTCATAGCTCCTTGTTGCTCTCCTAACTCCCTGTTTGAGTTTGTTCTTGTTTTCTTTATATTTGTCATGGCTCCTGTCTGATATTAGCTTCTTAAACCTTACAAATGCTCCTTTTCTCCATGATACTGAGTTCCAGTGATGATGAGGAGGGTCGCTGCGAGCTTTCTGCACAGACTGTGTTTGGTTTTTTGTGAGGTACAAGTGACTTGTGATGTAGGGTATGTAATGTATCTATGTTTTAATATCATTTACTTCAGTATTTGGATTTCAACCAGTGGGTTTTGCTCTGTGTGTATGATGGGATCTAATGATTAACTTGTAAGTATTTCTGCAGCAGTATTTCTTTTAAAAACATTTGTGTGAGTTCTTGAAGGAAAACGAGAATCTGTTTTCATCGCAAAAGCTTTTACAAACAAACAAGATAAATGTTGTGCATTTTGAGTTTCTTTTTCTTTCAATTAGGGGAAACACTTGTAGTTTGAAGAAAAGTTTTGTGTTTGTGTTTGGCAGTTTTGCCAATGCCCTTCCTAAAGCTGACTGTATAAGCTAGTTTCTCCTGAAGGAAGGTGATAATTGAGAACTGTTAAGAAATAGATTACCCCATTGTAAGGAGTTTAGTTTTACAGTCTTTGCGGAAGGCGGAAAGGGGTGGGGAGGGAAATATATCCCTGGTGGTGGGGTCTTTTTGGAGGTGCACCAAGGATATATTTCCCTCCCCACCCCTTTCCGCAAAGACCGTTCCCTCCGTGACTACCTGGTCAGGTCCACGCCCCCCGACAACCCACCCTCCCATCCTGGCACTTTCCCCTGCCACCGCAGGAACTGTAAAACCTGTGCCCACACCTCCTCCCTCACCTCTATCCAAGGCCCTAAAGGAGCCTTCCACATCCATCAAAGTTTTACCTGCACATCCACTAATATCATTTATTGTATCCGTTGCTCCCGATGCGGTCTCCTCTACATTGGGGAGACTGGGCGCCTCCTAGCAGAGAGCTTTAGGGAACATCTCCGGGACACCCGCACCAATCAACCACACCGCCCCGTGGCCCAACATTTCAACTCCCCCTCCCACTCTGCCGAGGACATGGCGGTCCTGGGCCTCCTTCACCGCTGCTTTCTCACCACCAGACGCCTGGAGGAAGAATGCCTCATCTTCCGCCTCGGAACACTTCAACCCCAGGGCATCAATGTGGACTTAACAGTTTCCTCATTTCCCCTTCCCCCCACCTCACCCTAGTTCCAAACTTCCAGCTCAGCACTGTCCCCATGACTTGTCCGGACTTGTCCTACCTGCGTATCTTCTTTTCCACCTATCCACTCCACCCTCTCCTCCCTGACCTATCACCTTCATCCCCTCTTCCACTCACCCATTGTACTCTATGCTACTTTCTCCCCACCCCCACCCTCCTCTAGCTTATCTCTCTATGCTTCAGGCTCACTGCCTTTATTCCTGATGAAGGGCTTTTGCCCGAAATGTCGATTTCGCTGCACTTTGGATGCTGCCTGAACTGCTGTGCTCTTCCAACACCACTCATCCAGAATCAGAGGTAGACAGGGCAATGATGAAGGCTTTTGGTATCCTGACCTTCGTCAGTCAGGGCATTGAGCACAGAAGTTGGGAAGTTATGTTGCAGTTGTACAGGACATTGGTGAGACGTGGAATATTGTGCTCAGTTTTGGCCACCTTGCTGTCAGAAGGATGTTATTAAATTGGAAAGAGTGGAGAAGAAATTTACAAGGATGTTGCCAGGACTCAAGGGTTTGAGTTATAGGGAGAGGTTGGAAAGGCTAAAAACCCTTTTGAAGCATAGGAAACTGAGTTGGGGTGTGCGTGTGGATCTTATAGAAGTATATAACATCATGAGAGGCATGGATAAGGTGAATGGTCTTTTTCCCAGGGTTGGCGAATCGAAGACTACAGGGCATCAGTTTAAGGTTAGAGGGGAAAGACTGAAAGGAAACTTGAGGGGCAACTGTTTTACACAGAGGGTGGTACACATATGGAATGAGCTGCCAGCTGTAGTCTTTGAGGTGGATACATTAACAACATTTAAGAGACATTTTGAAATTAATAAATGGATAGGAAAGGTTTAGAAGGACATGGGTCAAAAAGTGTGGCTCTGGAAAAGCACAGCAGGTCAGGCAGCATCCGAGGACGAGGAGAGTCGTCTTTTCAGATATAAGCCCTTCATCAGGAATGTCAGAGGAGAGAAGGCGGCTGAGCAATACATAGGAAGGTGGATGTGTGGGGAAGGTAGCTAGGAAGGCAATATGTCAATGCAGGTGGGTGGTGATTGGGATGGGTCAGTGGGGAGGGGTGGTGTGGTTAGGTGGGAAGGAAGTAGGACAGGTCAAGAGGGTGACGCCAAGTTGGAGGGTTGGATCTAGGATAAGATGGAGATTTGAAAACTAGTGAAGTCAACATTGATGCCATGTGGCTGAAGGGTCCCAAGGCGGAAGATGAGTGATTTTTCCTCCAGGCATCGGATGGCTTGGATTTAACGGTGGAGGAGCTCCAAGGCTTGAATGTCCTTGGCAGAGTGGGAGGGGGAGTTGAAGTGGTCAGCAACAGGGCAGTAAGGTTGTTTGATGTGCGTGTGTCCCAAAGATGTTCCCTAAAACGTTTTACAAGTTGGCATCCTGTCTCTCCAATGTAGAGGACACCATATGGAGAGCAATGGACACCGTAGATGAGGTGTTTGGATGTGCAGGAAAATCTCTGCCAGATGAAAAATTATCCTTTGGTGTCTTGGACAGAGTTGAGTGAGGAGTTGTGGGCACAGGGTTTACACCTCTTGCAATGGCAAGGGAAGGTGCCAGGTGTGGAAGGTGGATTGGTGAGGAGTGTGGACCTAATGAGGGAGTCATGGAGGGAATAGTCTCATGGAACACTGATAGGGCTGGAGAGAGAAATATATCTCTGGTGGTGTGGTCTGATTGTAGGTGGCAGAAATGGCAGAGGATAATGCCTTGTATCTGGAGATTAGTTGATGGAAGATGAGTACCAGGGGGTTTCTATCCTTGTTGCGGTTGGAGGGTTGGGCTTCAAAGGCAGAGTGCCTCAGTTTCCAGTTTTCAAGGGAACAGGAACCCTGCCTGTCAATCTTTTCATGTTTCTATACCTACACAATCCTGATCTGATTCTTGTAAATCAGCTTTAGTTTTTATATAACATTATGACCAGAACTGCACATAGCTTCGTAGACGAGGTCTTATTAAGGTTTGACAAAATGTTAATATAAGTTCCCTACTTTCCAACAACCCTAATCAAATAAAACAAGGTGTTTGATTTTCTCTATTTATGGCCCTGCTCACCTGTATGTTTGACAGACTTGCACTCAGAAAAACGAAGGTGTCTTTATCACATCTAAACTTGCAGCTTCTGAGTCAGTGGTGACTTCCTCATTCTTCTGATCAAAATTTACATTTCTGCCAGAATCACATTTATGTTAAATATCTTTTGTGAAATATTTGCCCGTTTTGATCGTTTCATAACATTCACCTTCTCAAGATTGATTGACTCTCCAATTTGATGTTAATCACAAACCTATAAATGATATTTATGCATTCTCAAGTTTATAATTTCATTTGTGAGATATGGCCGTCAGTGGCTGATGAGTATTTATTGCCTGTCCCTAGTTGCCCCTTGAGAAGGTGAGGGTGAGCTGCCTTCTTGAACCATTGCAGTCCACCTGTTGTGGGTTGACCTACAATGCTATTAGTGAGGGAATTCCTGGTTATTGACCCAGAGACAGTGAAGCAATGTTCATGTATTTCCAAGTCTACATGGTGAATGGATTGGAGGGGAACTTGAAATTGGTGGTGAGCCCCTGCATCTGCTAGCTTTGTCCTTCTAGATAGAAATAGTCGTCGGTTTGGAAGGTGCTTGTATGATGATCTTTGGTGAGTTCCTGCAGTGCATCTTGTAGACAGTATACACTGCTGCGACTGGGGGCCAGTGGTGGAGGAAGTGAATATTTATGGGTGTAGTGCCAAACATGCTACTTTATCCTGCATGGTGTCAGGCTTCTTGAGTGTTGTTAGAGCTACATTCATCCAGGCAAGTGGGGAGTACTGTAGTTCCCCCCGTACCTGCGGAGGATATGTTCCATGACCTATCGCAGAAACCCAAAACCGCAGATAGGAATGAACTCATTCATTTCAATGGGAAATTTACCTTCCCAGCAGCGTCCTAGTCCCTAGTTCCGGAAGATTCCCGATAATATGTTCAGCCTGCTGGAAACCATGGGTAACTGAAACCGTGGGAAACAATTCCACGGAATACAAGGGGTCGCCCTGTATTCCATCGCACTCTGACTTGTGCCTTGTGGATGGTGGACGGGTTTTAGGGAATCAAGAGATGAGTTACTCGTTGCTGTGTTTGGAGCTCCCAGCCTCTTTTGGCCGCTGTGTTTATGTGGTGAGTCCAGTTGAGTTTCTGGTCAGTGGTAATCCTCAACACGTTGATAGTGGTGGATTCAGTGATGTTAACACAATTGAATTTCAAGGGGCGGTGATTCGATTATCTCTTATTCATACTGTAAACTGTCAACAGAAGTGGCTTCAGTACTGATCTTTGTTGAAAACCATTTCACAGCATCTGCCTTGACATCAATTGGCAATTTGTTCTGTCACTTGCTCATTGACTTCGCGACCGGATATATTAATCTGTACGATGGAAAGCTGCAAACAAGGCCTTTTGAAAATCCAATTAAATGACATTTACTTCAATACCATTCTCAGCTGCTCAAGCAATGTTCCTTTTTGAAATACTTGATGACTTTCACTCTATTTTCTTGTTTCTAGATGGTCTTCTATATTTCATTAAGTAATACTTTGCTCTCCTGATGTTAATATGACTTAGAGTCATAGAGATGTATAGCATGGAAACAGACCCTTCGGTCCAACCCATCCATGCCGACTGATACCCAACCCAATCTAGTCCAACCTGCCAGCACCAGGCCCATATCCCTCCAAACTCTTCCTATTCATATACCCATCCAGATGCCTTTTAAATGTTGCAATTGTACCAGCCTCCACTACATCCCCTGGTAGCTCATTCCATACGCGTACCACCCTCTGCGTGAAAAAGTTGCCCGAGGTCCCTTTTTTATCTTTCCCCCTCACCCTAAACCTATGCCCTCTAGTTCTAGACTCCCCCACCCCTGGGAAAAGACTTTGTCTATTTATCCTATCTATGCACCTCAATAATTTTGTAAACTTCTATAAGGTCACCCCTCAGCCTCCGCTCTAAGGAAAACAGCCCCAGTCTGTTCATCCTCTCCTTATAGCTCAAATCCTCCAACCCTGGCAACATCCTTGTAAATCTTTTCTGAACTCTTTCAAGTTTCACAACATCTTTCCGATAGGAAGGAGACCAGAATTGCATGTAATATTCCAACAGTGGCCTAACCAATGGCCTGTACAGCTACAACATGCGATCCCACCTCCTGTACTCAATACTCTGACCAGTAAAGAAAAGCATACCAAACGCCGCCTTCACTATCCTATCTACCTGCACTCCAAGGTCTTTTTGTTCAGCAACACTCTCTAAGACCTTACCATTAAGTGTATAAGTCCTGCTAAGATTTGCTTTCTCAAAATGCAGCACCTTGCATTTATCTGAATTAAACTTCAGCTGCCACTCTCGGCTCATTGGCCCATATGGTCCAGATCCTGTTGTAATCTGAGGTAACTTTCTTCGCTGTCCACTACACCTCCAATTTTGGTGTCATCTGCAAACTTACTAACTGTACCTCTTATGTTCTCTTCCAAATCATTTATGTAAATGACAAAAAGCAGAGGACCCAGCACCGATCCTTGTAGCACTCCAGTGGTCACAGGCCTCCAGTCTGAAAAACAACCCTCTACCACCACCCTCTGTCTTCTACCTTTGAGCCAATTCTGTATCCAAATGGCTAGTTCTCCCTGTATTCCGTGAGATCTAACCTTGCTAATCAGTCTCCCGTGGGGAGCCTTGTCGAACGCCTTACTGAAGACCATATAGATCATATCTATTCCTCTTTATTACTTGCTCAAGAAACTCAATCAAGTTTGTGAGACATGATTTCTCACGCACAAAGCCATGTTGACCATCCCTAATCAGTCCTTGCCTTTCCAAATACATGTACATCCTGTCCCTCAGGATTCTCTCCAACAACTTGCCCACCACCGGCGTCAGGCTCACTGGTCTATAGTTCCCTGGCTTGTCCTTACCACCCTTCTAAAACAGTTAGCCAACCTTCAGTCTTCTAGCACCTCACCTGTGAGTATCAATGATACAAATATCTCAGCAAGAGGCCCAGCAATCACTTCCATAGCTTCCCACAGAGTTTGCGGGTACACCTGATCAGGTCCTGGGGATTTATCCACCTTTATCCGTTTCAAGACATTGCAGAGGAGGAAGCGCTGGACATTTTGCAAGATGTCACCATCTATTTTGTTTCATTCTATATCTTCCATATCCTTTTCCACAGTAAATACTGATGCAAAATATTCATTTAGTATCTTCCCCATTTTCTGTAGCTCCACACAAAGGCCGCCTTGCTGATCTTTGAAGGGCCCTATTTTCTCCCTAGGTATCCTTTTGTCCTTAATGTATTTGTAAAATCCCTTTGGATTCTCCTTAATTCTATTTGCCAAAGCTATCTCATGTCCCCTTTTATGCCCTCCTGATTTCCCTCTTAAGTATACTCCTACTTTCTTTATACTCTAAAGTTTCACTCGATCTATCCTGTCTATACCTTACATATGTTTCCTTCTTTTTCTCAACCAAACCCTCAATTTCTTTAGTCATTCAGCATTCCCTATACCTACCAGTCTTCCCTTTCATCCTGACAGGAATATACTTTCTCTGCCCCCATTCAGCTTTTGAAAGTTCTTGCCTAATCCTGTCAAAAATAGCCTTTCTCCAATTTCGAACTTCAACTTTTAGATCTGGTCTATTCTTTTCCATCACTATTTTAAAACAAATAGAATTATGGTCGCTGGCCCCAAAGTGCTCCCCCTCAGTCACTTGCCCTGCCTTATTTCCCAAGAGTAGGTCAGGTTTTGCACCTTCTCTAGTAGGTACATCCACATACTGAATCAGAAAATTGTCTTGTACACACTTAACAAATTCTTCTCCATCTAAACCCTTAACACTATGGCAGTCCCAGTCTATATTTGGAAAGTTAAAATCCCCTACCATAACCACCCTATTATTCTTACAGATAGCTGAGATCTCCTTACAAGTTTGTTTCTCAATTTCCCTCTGACTATTATGGGGTCTATAATACAATCCCAATAAGGTGATCAATCCCTTTCTTATTTCTCAGTTCCACCCAATAACTTAACTGGATGTATTTCTGGGAATATCCTCCCTCAGTACAGCTGTAATGCTTTGCCTTATCAACAGTGCCACTCCCCCTCCTCTCTTGCCTCCCTTTCTATCCTTCCAGTAGCATTTTTATCCTGGAACATTGAGCTGCCAGTCCTCTCCATCCCTGAGGCATGTTTCTGTAATTGCTATGATATCCCAGTCCTATGTTCCTTGCCGTGCCCTGAGTTCACCTGCCTTCCCTGTTAGGCCCCTTGCATTGAAATAAATGCAGTTTAGTTTATTAGTTCTACCTTGTCCCTGCCGGCCCTGACTGTTTGACTCACTTCTGTTCTCAACTGTACCAGTCTCAGATTGATCTCTTTCCTCACTATCTCCCTGGGTCCATTCCCCCCCCCCCCCCACTTTACTAGTTTAAATCCTCCCGAGCAGCTCTCACAAATCTCCCTGCCAGTAAGTTAGTCCCCTTCCAATTTAGGTGCAAACCATCCTTCTTGTACAGGTCACGTCTATGATCCAAAATGTGAATCCTTCTCCTGTACACCAGCTCCTCAGACATGCATTCATCTGCTCCATCCTCCTATTCCTGCCCTCACTAGCTCGTAGCACTGTGAGCAATCTAGATATTACTACTCTCGAGGAACTCCTTTTTAAATTCCTGCCTAACTCTGTAATCTCTGTAATTTATTTGCTAATTTTCCCAGACGCACTCTGATGTCCAGTGATACATGAATTAGGTACATAATTGTCTTAGCTGCAGGAGGCAGAGGGTGGTGGTGGAAGGTTGCTTTTTTGACTAGAAGCTGATCCATAGCAGGGTTCCATAAGATCGGTTCTGGGTCCTCTCTTCTTTGTCATTTATATGAATGATTTGGATGACAATACAGTAGGCATGGTTAGTAAGTTTGAGGATGACACCAAAATTGGTGGAATAGTAGACAGTGACAAATGTTTTCTAAGATTACAAAGAGAACTTGACCAAATGGGTCAATGGGCTGAAAAATGACAGATCAAGTTTAATCTGGATAAATGCAAGCTCTTGCATTTTGGTACAATAAACAAGGGTAGGGCTTATACTATTAATGGTTGGGTCTTGGGTAATGTTGTAGAACAGAGGAGCCTAGGTGTGCTGGTACGTAATTCTTCCATCACATACAGACAGGATGGTTAAAAAGATATTGGGTACACTTGCCTTCATTGCTCAGCCCTTTGAATATAGGAGTTGGGAAGTCATAGAGTGTGATGCTGGAAAAGCACATTGGATTTGGTACTAGGTAATGAACCCAGTCAGATCTGGAGGTAGGTGAAGACTTTGGTGGTAGTGAACACAATTCAGTTTATGTTTGCTTTAGTGATTAGAAAGGAATAGGTATATCCCACAGGGCAAAAGGAACAGCTGAGGGAAAGGCACTTATGATGCAATTAGACAAGATTCAGGAACGATGAAGGGCTTATGCCCGAAACGTCAATTCTCCTGCTCCTCGGATGCTGCCTGACCGGGTGTCCTTTTCCAGCACCGCACTCTTCGACTCTGATCTCCAACATCTGTTTACTTTCTCAGGACATTGATGAGGTCTCTTCCAGAATTCCAGTTCTGGTCACGCAGTTTTCGGAAGGATATTATTAAGTTGGAGAGGGTTGAGATAAGATTAACCAGGATATTGCTGAGCATGGAAGGTTTGAGTTATAAAGTAAGGCTGGATAGGCTGAGAATTTTTCATTTGAGCGTGGGAGATTGAGAGGTGACCTATTAAAAGTTTATAAAATAATGAAGGGTATAGATAGAGTTAATGGCATTTTTCCTTTCAAGATTAGGGGATTTCAAGACATTTTAAAGGTGAGAGTACAGAGATTTAAAAAAAAAGTGAGCAAATCTTTTTACACTGAGGGTGGATCACATGTGGAATGAACTTCCTGAGGAAGTGGACACAGGTACAATAACAACATTTAAAATACACTTGGATAAGTGCATGAGTGGGAAAGACCTGATGGTATATGAGTGAGGAACAGGCAGGTGGAACTAATTTAGTTTGAGATTATGTTTGGCATGGACTGGTTGGAATGAAGGGTCCATTTCCATGCTGTATGACTCCATCATTCTATCAGAGAGAGTCAAGAGTGGACGTTGTATTGCTGGGGAATGAAGCAGTAATGGAAACCGAGGAAATGACAGAAGAGTTGAATAGGTAATTTGCATCAGTCTTTGTGGTGGGAGACACCAGTAGCACACCAGAACTTCAAGAATGTCAAAGGGCAGAGTGAGTGTCATGGTCATCACTAAGTGAGGAAGAAAAGTAGTATGAAGTGTGTCTACTTCAATGCCAGGCACATCTGGAATGAGGTGGGTGAACTTGCAGCATGAGTTGGCACCTGGGACTTCGATGTTGTGGCCATTCTGGAGACATGGACAGAGCAGGGACAGGAATGGTTGTTGCAGGTTCCAGACTTCAGATGTTTCAGTAAGAGCAGGGAAGATGGTAGAAGAGGGGAGGTGTGGCATTGTTAGTCAAGGACAGTATTACAGTCATTTGAGGATTCGTCTACTGAGGTTGTATGGGCTGAGGTTAGAAACAGGAAAGGAGAGGTCACCCTGTTGGGAGTTTTCTATAGGCCTCCAAATAGTTCCAGAGATGTAGAGGGAAGGATAGCAAAGATGATTCGCGATAGGAATGAGAGAGATAAGGTAGTTGTTATGGGGGACTTTAACTTTCCAAATATTGACTGGAAATACAATAGTTCGAGTACTTTACATGGGTCAGTTTTTGTCCAAGTATGCAGAAGGGTTTCCTGACACAGACAGACCAACAAGGGGCGAGGCCACATTGGATTTGTACTGGATAAGAAACTGGCCAGGTGTTAGATTTGGAGGTAGGTGAGCACTTTGATGATAGTGACCACAACTCGGGATAGGTATATAACACAGGGCAAGAGTTATAGCTGAGGGAAAGGCAATTATGATGTGCTTAGGCAGGATTTAGGATGCATAGGGTGAGGATGGAAACTGCAGGGGATGGGCACAATTGAAATGTAGAGCTCATTCAAGGAACAGCTACTGTGTGTTCTTGATAAGTATGTACCTGTCAGGCAGGAAGGAAGTGGTTGAGGGAGGCATCCATGGTTTACTAAGGAAGTTGAATCTCTTGTCAAGGGGAAGAAGAAGGCTTATGTTAGGATGAACTGTGAAGGCTCAGTAAGGGCACTTGAGAGTTACAAGTTAGTCAGGAAAGACCTAAAGAGAGAGCTAAGAAGATCCAGGAGGGGACATGAGAAGTCATTGGCAGACAGGATCAAGGAAAACCCTAAAGCTTTCTGTCGGTAGATCAGGAATAAAAGAATGACTAGAGAAAGATTGGGGCGAATCAAGGACAGTAGTAGGAAGTTGTGCGTGGAGTCCAAGGAGATAGGAAAAGTGCTAAATAAATATTTTTTGTAAGTATTCACACTGAAGAAAGACAATGCTGTTGAGGAAAATACTGAGAGACAGGCTACCAGAATGATGAGATAGAGGTTCACAAGGAGGAGGTATTATCTATTTTCACACTTTTTCCAGAATTGCTAAGTCTCCTAGCCTGGATGGGATTTATTCCAGCATTCTCAGCAAAGCCAGGGGGAGATTGCAGAGTCTTTGGCTTTGATCTTTATATCAGTCGTTGTCTGCAGGAATAGTGCCAGAAGACTGGAGGATAGCAAATGTTGTCCACTTGTTCAAGAAGGGGTGTAGATACAACCCTGGTAATTACAGACCAGTGAGCACTACTTTGGTTGTGAGTAAAGTGTTGGAAAAGGTTATAAGAGATAGGATTTATAATCATCCAGAAAATAATAAGTTGATTACGGATAATCAACATGGTTTTGTGAAGGGTAGGTTGTGCCTCACAAACCTTACTCAGCTCTCTGAGAAGGTGATCAAACAGGAGATGAGGGTAAAACAGTTGATGTGGTGTATATGGATTTCAGAAAGGCTTTTAATAAGGTTCCCCATGGTAGGCAATTGCATAAAATATAGAGTCATGGATTGAGGGTGATTTAGCAGTTTGGATCTGACATTGGCTAGCTGAAAGAAGACAGATGGTGTATGGTTGATGGGAAATGTTCATCCTGGAGTTCAGTTACTAGTGGTGTGCCACAAGGATCTGTTTTGGGGCCACTGCTGTTTGTCATTTTTATAAATGACCTGGATGAGGGTGTAGAAGGATGGGTTAGTAAATTTGCGGATAACACTAAGGTTGGTGGAATTATGAACAGTGCGGAAGGATGTTGCAGGTTACAGAGGGACATAGATAAGCTGCAGAGCTGAGCTAAGAGGTGGAAACTGGAGTTGAATGCGGAAAAGTGTGAGGTGATTCACTTTGGAAGGAGCAACAGGAATGCAGAGTACTGGGCTAATGGTAAGATCCTTGGGAATGTAGATGACTGGAGAGATCTCTGTGTCCATGTACATAGATCCCTGAAATTTGCCACCCAGGTTGAAAGGGTTGTTAAGAAGGCTTATGGTGTGTTAGCTTTTATTGGTAGAGGGATTGAGTTTCAGAGCCATGAGGTCATGTTACAGCTGTACATGGTGTGGCCACATTTGGCGTATTGCATACAATTCTGGGCACCGCATTATAGGAAGGATGTGGAAGCTTTGGAAAGGGTTCAGAAGATTTACTAGGATGTTGCCTGGTATGGAGGGAAGGTCTTACGAGGAAAGGCTGAGGGACTTGAGGCTATTTTCTTTAGAGAGAAGAAGGTTGAGAGGTGACTTAATTGAGACATATAAGATAATCAGAGGATTAGATAGGGTGGAGAGTGAGAGCCTTTTTCCTTGGATGGTGATGGCTAGCATGAGAGGACATAGCTTTAAATTGAAGGGCGATAGATATAGGACAGGTGTCAGAGGTAATTTCTTTATTCAGAGTAGTAGGGGCATGGAACACTCTGCCTGCAACAGTAGTGGACACACAAACTTTAAGGGCATTTAAATGATAATTGGATAAACATTTGGATGAAGATGAAATAGTGTAGGTTAGTTCCATAGATTGGCGCAACATCAAGGGCCGAAGGGCCTGTAACACACTGTACTGTTTTATGTTCTTTAAGTAAAAGGTGCTGGGGAAGCTGAAAGGTCTAACGGTGGATAAATCACCCAAACTGATTCACTCAACCTTACCTTTCTGGAGAAGAATGTGGAACCATTGGTGGTGATCTTCCAGGAATCATCGGAGTCAGGGACGATCCAAAAGGACTGGGAAAAGGCTAATCCCTGTTAAAGAAGGGAGGGAGGCAGAAGATGCAAAATTACAAACAGCCCATTGATAAAATTTTAGTGTTCACTATTAAAGATGACATTGTGGAGTACTTGAAAATGCATGGTAGAAAAAGACTGAGTGAGCACACCTTTGTCACGGGGAGGTCGTGCTTGACAAGTGTTTTAGAATTGTTTGAGGAACAGATGAGCAAGCTGGACAAAGGGGACCCAGAAGGCATGATCCATTTAACTTTCAAAAAGGCCTTCAACAAGAGGTTGCTGAATGAGATGAGAGTCCTTGGTGTAAGGCGCAAGGAACTTGCATGGGCAGAGGATTGACTGGCTAGCAGAAGGCAGACAGTGGGGGAGAAAGGTATCTTTTTCAGATTGACAGCTGGTGACGAGTGGAAGTTTGCAGGGATCGATGTTAGGACCACAACTATTCACATGACACATTAACGATCTGGAAAAAGTTTCTGAGGACATTGCGTCATCTGCAAATTTAGCAACAAAAGGATATGTGGAGGGATAGGTAGTATTGAGGATGTGGGAAGGCTGCAGACAGAGTTGGACATGCATAAGAGGATAGACGAAGAAGTGGCAGATGGAATGTAATATGAAAATGTGTGATGTTATGCACTTCGGTGGGAACACGAGTGACGTAGACTATTTTCTAAATGGAAAAGATTTCAGAAATCTGAAGCACAAAGAGACTCGGGAACCCTAGTTTAGGATTCTCTTAAGATTACCGTATATTTGCATTTGGCAGTTAGAAAGGCCAATGCAATGTTAGTGTTCATTTCAAGTGAACTGTAACACAAGACCAGACTTGTCTGTGTGGGGTTTGCTCATTTTCCCCATATTTCCACCACAGTCCAAAAATGTGCAGGTTAGATCGATTGGCCATGCTGAGTTGCCCATAGTGTCCAGGGTTATGCAGGCTAGGTGGATTAACCATGGGAAATACAGGGTCATAGCAATTGGGATGGGTCTGGGAAGGATGCTGTTCACGTAAGGCTGCTTCCATTTTGTGGGGATTCTATGATTTTGTGATTCAATATATGACTGAGGCTTTGTAAGGCAGGAGTCAGACCGCATTTGAAATATCGTGAGCATTTTTGGGATCTAAAGGAAGATGTGCTAGAGGGTATCCAGAGGAGGATTACACAAATGATTTTATGGTGAGTCTGTGCTCAGTGGAGTCTGGAAGGATATGGCAGGGGGGAGGGTTCATTGAAACTTACAGAATACTGAGAGGTCTGGATAAAGTGGATATGGAAAAGATGTTTCCAAGTGTGAGAGAGATTAGACCCAAGGGCCCCACCTTAGTATGAAGAGGCGACCCATTAGAACTGAGTTGACAAGGAATTTCTTCAACCAGACGGTGATAACTCTATAGAATCCATTGCTGTAGAGCGCTGTGGTAGCTAGGTTATAGTGTCTTTAATACAGAGAGTTGTTCCTGATTAGTCAGACCAAGCGCTTCAGGGAGAAAGCAAGAGAATGAGGTTGAGAAGCATAACAGCCATTGTTAAATAGTGCACCAGATTCAGTAGGGCAAATGGCCTAGTTGTACACCTACATCTTATCATTTTATGATCTAATCATATTTAAATATCTTAAAAAATACTTTTAGGCCAGCACTAGAATGGCAGTGGAATGAATAACTTACTGGGATCTCTTGTAGAACGTCTGCTTCTTTATTAATGTTAATCAGGACTTGTGTATCCAAGACTCAAAACAGATTACTTCACTTCTTTCAGTCTCTGCTAAGTATGTGCATTAATCACGTGAGAAGCAGAAGCAACTATTTGTAAGTTTTTTTTTAAAGCTATGCAATGTTTTTGATGCTTTTTCTCTTCATTTGGTTTGAGGTAATACATGCCAGGTGCATCAAAACTGGAAAGATAGATTAACACTTCAGGGTGTCGTGTCGTCATTAATGCTCTCAGACCTGCTGCATATTTCCAGCTCTGAAACTTCAATTGCAGAATTCTGGTGTTCACAATTTCTTCAATCACTGTGGCATTGCTTATTGTAGCCCTATTTGGATGGTACTCCTGTTGCATTTTCTGCAGAGGAAGGCAGTGGCCTGCACATTTGCTGGCTTTAATTTACTGTTCAGCATAACTCTCTTGTTTTCCATATTTTAGATTAGATTAGATTCCCTACAGTGTGGAAACAGCCCTTCAGCCCAACCAGTCCACACCGACCCTCCGAAGAGTAACCCGCCCAGACCCATTTCCCTCTGACTAATGCGCCTAACACTATGGGCAATTTAGCATGGCCAATTCACCTGACCTGCATATCTTTGGACTGTGGGAGGAAACCAGAGTACCCGGAGGAAACCCACGCAGACACCGGGAGAATGTGCAAACTCCACACAGACAGTCGCCAGAGGCTGGAATTGAACCTGGGACCCTGGTGCTGTGAGATTTATCCGTAGACTTAATTGTGCAGGCAAACCTAATGTGGTATTTCAGCAATCACTTTTGCAAGTCGATATTCACGTCATCTGTGATCAGAAAATCCTGTGGACAATATGTGCACAGCTAACTACCAGAAACAACAATCGCTTGCCTTATTGAGTTATCTATTTTAACTATTCGTTGAGGGATAAATATTGAGTAGAAAAGTTCTGTTCTTCCTCTTTTGACAATGTTGTGGATATTTTACGCCTTTTTAAGGTGTAAGATTTGGATAGTTCAGAGGATTTCCATGTTTCTTTAAATGTTCATATCATTAATAATAGTAGCTAAAGAATCAGTAAGAACATAGGGATTAATTTGTATCTGGAAGTTTCAACACGATCTCAAAAATAAAGCGTGAATTTGATCACCACTTAAAGCAGCAAGAAGTGGCCATCAACATGATTCATAGCTACTAATTAGTACAGGACAAAGTTTAAGTACATAAAAGTGATGATATTTTAATATTATTGTGGAATCACTTAGTGATTCTGTGGTTGCTTGGATTCCATGTTGCAATTAGGTCATGTATTAAAATTCAGCATAATGTAGTGTACCCTTTTACTTACGAGAAATCCGCAGCTGCCTCACTCATCTTGATCTCAATGCATAATCAATTTGTACCTGGTTTGCTCATATACAGGTATAATGTTGAAGATGTAGTAGGCTTTTGTATAACAAATGACATTCTTAAAATTCTGGTCTTGAGATGATCCCAGAGTGATCTCCCGGCCTCATGAACTCTGAGGTGGAGCCCAGTACTGACTGGAAGCAAGGCCTGGTGTCGACTGAAAGCTGGGTGCCAGCAAAGACTGGGTTCGAAGACCACTGTTCTGAACCCTTTTTTTTTCTCCAATTTATAATGTATTCCTAAAATCTGCAATGCTAGACTTTTCACTTTTCTATTTGTGCAAGAACTGTAACTGAAGAAGTTGTAACTAAGATGGCACCGTAAGCAGTGACTTGTACACTTTTTAACTGTACTCATTTGAGCATGTGGTAGAAAAGCGAATTCAATTCAATTAAAAACTTCGAAGCAGTATAATTTGTTTTTTTAATATTTAAGTTTTCACAAATGATCGAATTGTGAAATTTTGCAGGTCTTCATGTTGTCCATTGTTTCTTGCAGAACACATTGGTTAGGCCACTGTTGGAATATTGCATGCAATTCTGGCCTCCTTCCTATCGGAAAGATGTTGTGAAACTTGAACGGGTTCAGAAAAGATTTGCAAGGATGTTGCCAGGGTTGGAGGATCTGAGCTACAGGGAGAGGCTGAACAGGCTGGGGCTGATTTCCCTGGAGCGTCGGAGGCTGAGAGTTGACCTTATAGAGGTTTACAAAATTATGAGGGGCATAGTTAGGATAAATAGACAAAGTCTTTTCTCTGGGATCCTGGAGTCCAGAACTAGAGCGCATAGGTTTAGGGTGAGAGGGGAAAGATATAAGAGAGACCTAAAGGGCAACTTTATCACACAGAGGGTGGTACGTGTATGGAATGAGCTGCCAGAGGAAGTGGTGGAGGCTGGTACAAATGCAACATTTAAGAGGCGTTTGGATGGGTATATGAATAGGAAGGGTTTGGAGGGATATGGGCTGGGTGCTGGCAGGTGGGACTAGATTGGGTTGGGATATCTGGTCAGCATGGACGGGTTGGACCGAAGGGTCTGTTACCGTGCTGTACATCTCTATGACTCTATGACTCTATAACCAACATTAACAAACCAGACAATGAATTTTTCACCAAGTAGCAAAACACTGCAATACTGGGAATGTTACTTTTTTAAAAAATTGCTGAAAATTGTTGGATATTGCATCAACAGTCGAGAGAAAAACAGAATGAACAGTTCATGCCATGACTTTTCTGGGAGGTGATATTTGCAGCACCTTCTGGTTTTATTTCAGTAGTCGTTCATACCTGTTTCCTATGTTCCTACTGCTGTGAATGATATCAAACTATAAATAAATAGTAAGGCAGCAGTTCCATCTGTTAAAGCCATTCTAAAATAATTTCCTTGGCAGAGGAACTAGAATTAACTCCTTTCAACAAATAATGACTAAATAATGTATAAGTGTTTTGGAAAGCAAACAATCAGGAATGAATTTAATTTATGTATAAGTTGCGTTATTTGTATATTCCACCAAATTTATTAATCTGTCCGTCGTTTTAAAAACAAGTCTTAACCTTTTTATGTAAAACGTTTACTTGGTGTTTTGTTTTTGATTAGTTTTCTCTCAATTTTTCCTGAGCCGGTGCTTGAAGCTTTGAAATATAATATTCACCGGGTCAAATTGCTGGAAACCCCACTCTAACAGCACAATGGACGTCCCTACACCCCCAAAACTGCAAGAGTTCAAGATGTCAGCATACCATCACCTTTTCCAGAGCAGATAAGGATGGGAATAAATGATGGTTGTGCCAGTAATACTCACATCCCATGAACAATTTAAAAAAACAACATTGCAGTTCCATAAGTAAAATTATTCTGCAGCTAACTTATTACCGTAGGGAACAGTGAAGATACTTTACAAATATAGGATGTCATTGTAATGTAATGAAATGTTCCAAGGCCCTTCACTGAAGCTTTATAAAACAAGAATGATCCAACCCACAAAAGGAAATGTTGGGTCAGCACATCTAAAGCTTGTTCAGAGAAATAGGTGTTAAGTCTATGAAAGAAGGGAAGCAGATAGAGAGGTAGCCTTGCTAATGGCACAAATTTGAGGTGGGAAGCTAGAATTCAATGTTGCAGACAGACTACTTTGATCTTGGATTGTTGCCAAGGTGAGGGATAGTGTAACCACTTGGAAAGTGGAGTTTTGACTGTGAAATAAAAACAATGGCTTCAGTCTTTCCAGAATCCAGCTGGAGGATATTTCTGCTCATACTATACAGAATGTCCGATAAGATTTAGCAACAGTGGCAGAGATGAGAAAGATGGTGGTGAAATAGATCTGGTGTCATCAATATAGACATAAAAATTAGTTCTGTGTCCTTGTGATGATATTGCTAATGTTACAGCACATAGATGAGAAATAGGAAAAGGACAAGGATAGATCCTACATTGTGGTTGTTTTTTCATAGAATCTTATATACAGGATTACTTGTGTGTTGATCAGGGTATTTCATGTATATAATTGCTAGCCAATTATTTAATTAGTCAATATAAGATACAAAATTGAAACCATTTGTATTCTGTCCGAAAATGTGATAGAGTAATTGTGGTGAAAGGCCATAGCTTATGTTCACAGAGCACAGGCACCCTTCATTTTCCACATTGTCAGGTCAATGATGCATTTAAAAAAAAACAGAATTGGAACAGTTAAGGTAGGGAATGGCTGGTTCCACAGCTTTAATACTATTGCTATGGTATTGTCTGAATCCAAAGACTTTCTAATTTTAACTAGTTTAAACATGTCCTGGTAGCTCATGGGGTGAATGGAATTGGCTGAAGACGGGCACATGATTTGAGTCCCCTCAAAAGGAGACCGAAATTAATCATCCACTCACTACTTCTGACTGACTCTGGTTGCATCTATTCCATCATTGTCTTTTGCATTGCTACAGTACGCTGCGCCATTGTTGAGTATGGGGATATTCACAGAAGCTCCTTTCCTGACTCGTTTAATTTTTAATCAGCACAAATCGCTAGGTGTAGATACACTGAAGCTTTGAACTGATCCATTAGCTGTGGGATTGCTTTATTCTGGGGAACATAAACAATTTTCTCTGTTCAGTATGCTAGTAATTCCCTCATTGTTAAGAATGCTGTAATCCTCATTGAGCGAGCATTGAATGCCTGAAGCTTGATAGTCATGGTAGTGAGAGTTATGTTGGGCCAAAAGGTTACAGATCATTGCTGATTACACTTCTGCTGATGACCCACAGCACCTCATTGGTGCTCTGGCTTGAACTGTTAAATCAATGCTATTTAACATGGCAGTGATTTTACATAGCACCTGAGATAGTTCCTCATTGTGATGCTGGAATATTACATGTCCAATGAGACTGTGCAATGGGCACTCTGATCAGTATTGTCATGGGAAGATGTGTCTTTAACAAGTAGAAGGAGTGGTCAACCTTTTTGCTTGTTCCTTTACCATGTATCAGATGCCAGACTGGTATGTGCACAGGTTAAAAACAAGGACTGCAGATGCTGGAAACCAGAGTCTAGGTTTTTGCCAACCCCAAACCAATGAGACAATCCAATGTTTGAAGTATGAAAAAGCAGGCATTTTGAAAGTCAGGGTTACTGCCATCAAGAAGAACTGCCATTCAAAAATACTATCAAAAGTACCTTTTTCATAGGAAGCACCTTTGTAGTAGAAGACCGAAGACTACCCAGGGAGATTTTTAGCTGAAAGAAGACAGACACTGACGACAACAGCTGCTGTGTGATTTTGAAATTAAGTTGCTGTAATTTTAATGTGTGTTTTTATTGGAACAGTGCATTGTTATAGAGTTGGAGGCCGATAACAAGCAGTTAAGAGAAAGGGGAGCATTGAGTTGTAAATAGTTGTGTTTAAGGTTAACTTTTAGAGTTAAAGAATAAATTGGTATTATTTTCTTTAAAGAGTGTAATTTGGGAATTCTCTGTCACTCATATTTTAACAGATTACGAGGCGAGGTGAGCTTTTTTGAGCATTTGGTTTGATTACGGAAGGGTTCACTGCCCTGTTGTAGCACTTTGAAGTTCACTGCGTAGGTTATATTCTGTGTCTTTGCCCTGCTCAATGTTTCTTCTATCTGGTATTCATCATTTATCAGTAATGGTCAAGTCGGTAGAAATCAGCTTCCTTGCCTTTCTTTGATCAAATACTATGTGAAACCACAGGTTCCAGAGTAAATGTGAGAACTGCCTGAATGTAAACCACTTTGCCACGGCCTCCAGTGGGACAGGAATGGTGACTAACTACGATAACAACAAAAACAAATTGCTGGAATAGCTCAGCACGTCTCCAGCATCTGTGGAGATAAATCAGAGTTAACATTTCCGGTACAGTGGCCCTTGCTCAGAACTGATGGCAGCTGGGAATTTTTTTTTTAATGAAGGAGATGGAGAGGAAAAGGAGTAAATGAAAGGTTGAGATAAAACCCAAAGAGAGATAAGAGCACTTAGACAGACAAAAGAATGGATAACAATCAGGTGACGAGGGTGAATAACGGTTAATGGGACTAACAGTTGGTTGTGTGTAATAGCAGGCCGTGTGATAACAAGGCCTGGTCTGTGTGGTTTGAGCTCAAGCCCAAAAACTGTTGAACTTTATGTTGAGTCCAGAAAGCTGTAGAGTTCCCAAGTGGAAAATGAAGTGCTGTTCTTCCGGTTTGCGCAGAGCTTCGCTGGACCACTGCAGCAAACCTCTAATCAAATAAGAAATGTGACAACTTGGTATCTAGCAAGGCTGCAGGCAGTTTCTTCAAGCCTGCCTTCCAAGTTTGGATTGCTTTTTCTGCCAGCCCATTGGATGACGTGTCGTATGAGGCTGTCATTATATATTAAATCATGTGGGCGATATGAAAGCTGAAAATTCACAAACTCTGTGTGAACATGTGCCCTGCCCCTCAACAGTTAGAGAAGCTGCCAGAACCTGGGCATTCACCTTCTCTGTCAAGCAGTGATGAGTCCTCTGAATCTGAGGTGGACAGGATGGATAGAATGGCTTCAATGCCTTTGCCATTGAAACAGAATGAAATTCTACCGAGGCACTCCCTGTACAAGTGGTGAGCTCCCATGCATTACACTTCACCATGTCCGATGCTGCATTCGGAGAATCTGACATGGTGCTAAAATACCTGGGATGCTGTTCAGGAAAAGGGACCAGCCTATATTCTCAGACTGAGAGGGGGAAGGATGTAGTGACTGTCAACACTCTGGACATCATAGAATATAAACTCCCTGATTAGGGCTGTTAATCTGGTCTAATCAGGGTGCCCTAGCTGACATATAAAAAGGGGAGTGTCTGGTGCTGCCATTCTGATAGCTGACTCTGAAGAAGAAGTACTAAAGTCAAGGACTGTTCTTGTGTAAATAAAGGCTGACTTGCTGTTGGGATACCAGTCTCTGTGGAGGCATTTCAGGTACCTGTGTGGGCCTTGGCTATGCATATTTCTTTGTGGGCTATATGGAACATTTCTTATTTCAGTTCTACTTGAGTCCTTCCCCACAACTCTTTCTCTGGTACATTGACGACATCATTGGTGTTGCTTTCTTCTCTTGTTTGGAATTAGAAAAACAATTTCTTGTTTCTAATCTCCACCGCTGTCCACTTCATCTGTTCCATCTCTGGCTCCTCTTTCATTCCTCAACATCTGTTTCCAATATCCATTACAAATCTATCAATCCCACAATTATCTTGACTATACATCCTCACACACTACGTTCTGGAAGAACCCATTCCATTTCCCCAGTTTCTGTGTCTCAGCTACATTTGTTCCGATGATGCCACTTTCCTCAGTGTTAGTGGGGGTGAGCTCAGAAATGGAGGAGAAAGTGAGGACTGTAGATGCTGGAGATCAGAGCTGAAAATGTGTTGCTGGAAAAGCGCAGCAGGTCAGGCAGCACCCAAAGAGCAGGAGAATCAACGTTTCGGGCATGAGCCCTTCTTCAGCCTGACCTGCTGCACTTTTCCAGCAATACATTTTCAGCTGCAAGCTCAGAAATGTCCAATTTTTTTCCTCAAATGAGGAGTACTCATCACCATGGTTGATAGTGCTCTATGCCACTTCTGCCTATTTCCTGTACCTCTCCACTCATCCATTCTCTTCCCTCCCACAACCCAGATAAGGTCCTCCTGAGCCTCACTTTACACCCTGTCAGAATCTGCATCCACAAGAACATAAGCCACTATTTCCATTTCCCTCAGCGGGCTGCTACTACCACAGAGTTATATATCCTTTCTTTGTCTTGTCAGTGTTCTACAGTGACCTCCAGGATACCCTGGTCCACTCTTCCTCCATTTCCTAACAACTCCCTAGCACCTTCTCATGCAATCACCAAAGGCACAATACTTAACTGATGACTGTGGAGAAGGACATGGAAGATATAGTATTAGATTACTTACAGTGTGGAAACAGGCCCTTCGGCCCAACAAGTCCACACCGACCCGCCGAAGCGCAACCCACCCATACATATACCCCTTACCTAACACTACGGGCAATTTAGCATGGCCAATTCACCTGACCCGTACATCTTTGGACTGTGGGAGGAAACCGGAGCACCCGGAGGAAACCCACGCAGACACAGGGAGAACGTGCAAACTCCACACAGTCAGTCGCCTGAGGTGGGAATTGAACCCAGGTCCCTGGCGCTGTGAGGCAGCAGTGCTAACCACTGTGCCACCGTGCCGCCCTATGTCGGGAAATAGATGGTAACCATCTTGAAAGATTTCCATATTGCAGAGGAGGATGTGCTGGATGTCTTAAAAATGCATAAAAGTGGATAAATCCCCAGGACCTGTTCAGGTTTACCTTAGACCTCTGTGGGAAGCTTGGAGAGTGATTGCTGGGCCCCTTACTGAGACATTTTTATCATCGATAGTTGCAGGTGAGGTGTCAGAAGACTGGAAATTGGCTTACGTGGTAACACAATTCAAGAAAGATAATAAAGAAAAGCCAGCAATTTATAGCCCAGTGAGCCTGACATTGGTGGTGGGCAAGTTGTTGGAGGGAATCCTGAGGGACAGAATGTACATGTATTTGGAAAGGCAAGGACTGATTAGCATTCAATTATCTGGCATTCGATTATCCAAACGAAATATTCCCTGCCCGTGTTCTTCGGATAATTGAGATCCCTGTGTAAATCAGTACATAAAGTCCCTCAAAGGGAAATAACATTAACTATGCATGATCTAAAGTAATAAAAGGCACAGACAACAGTTTAAAATCACCAAATAAAAATACTCCTGGACCTTGAGTTCTAGGATATAAAGAAAACAAAGATTACATAAGACTACATGTAACCACCAATGAACAAAGGTATATTCATAACAGATCACATAGAACATAGAAAAATACAGCGCAGTACAGGCCCTTCGGCCCTCGATGTTGCGCCGATCCAAGCCCACCTAACCTACACTAGCCCACTATCCTCCATATGCCTATCCAATGCCCGCTTAAATGCCCATAAAGAGGGAGAGTCCACCACTGTTACTGGCAGGGCATTCCATGAACTCACGACTCGCTGAGTAAAGAATCTACCCCTAACATCTGTCCTATACCTACCACCCCTTAATTTAAAGCTATGCCCCCTCGTAATAGCTGACTCCATACGTGGACAAAGAGTTAACAGTCAGACCAGTGAATACAAGAACCAACAGCCTGTCTCCCTCTCTCTTTCTGTTTCTCTCCATGTCTCTCTCTGTTCCTTTCTCCTATTTAAAGTTCTCTTTACAAATCTCTGCCAATTGTTCTACGCAATCCGAATTAAAAGGGCTATCAGGTAGAAATGGCTTGTCAGATTTCTGTCTCCATGTCACCCATTTGCTGACAAAGTCATACTTTTGGAAACAATTCCCCATTCTATTGAAAGCTTACACCACACACCCACCGTTACAACTGTTCAACAATTTAAACTGGACATCTTTTAATTTGCATATAACAATTTATTGAATTATCCAATTCACACAAAGAATTTAACAAAACATTCAATCTCTCAAAGGGGCCTGCAACCCTTATAACCATTTTCCTGATCAGATATTTTCTCACATATAGTCCACCTTCCTAACCACATATAGGGATAGTCCTATTATACCTTATGACTCCTTACTCTGCTATTAACAAATTTTCACCGGCAATATCAATACCACGGAGTGAGAAAGTTACCGAGCCTGCTCTCTTTGTACTACAGGAACAATACAGAATAGCCAATGTCACCCTCCAGCAATGTAGGGCAACGTACAAAAAGTCCTAGCATGTGAATGGACTGGGTCGTTAGCACATGCTAACTCAGAGAGAGTTAGAGGTTGTGAAGGATGTCTGCTTACAGTGAGAGCCCTGGCCCTGTTTGCAGGGTAATGGACAAGCTCTGGCATAGTGGCCCACCTTCCCACAGCTAAAATAATCATTATGGAAAGGGCAACTTGGTGGTGGGTGCAGGGGTCAGTCGGAAATGATCTGTACCTGTGTCAGTCAGCCTGGTGTCCCTGTTCCATCGTGGGCCTAGAAGAATGGTGGTGAGCAGATCTTTGCATAAACTCATGTTTGCACCCTGTGTCAATGTCAAGTCCAGGTAAGCGCAATGTTCCAGTAGTAGGACACCACACATCACATCTGGGCCTTTGAATGATCTGACTAGTCCATGTTATTAGTTTTTATCCAGGATGGCACCTTGTCAGGCAAGACCTGCATGAGCATTGCACTGAACTGAGAAGATTGTCCCCCTTCGGTAAAAGCAATATCCCCAGAATAGAGGGCGTAAACCCCACAGAAGTGGCCAAAAAGTGAAGTACCTTCCTCCTTTGGGATGGGTGTACAGTCAAGGAGCTTGGAGATGTCCATAGGTTTACAGAGTGCGTGTTGTAGTGAGGTGAACATCAGCGTGCGTTGATCATCCTCATTTTGGTGTGCGTTTCTAAACATATCTCATGTGTCCCCATTTGTACCCAATTCAGCCTTCCATCTTTCTCCCATATCAGTAGAGCTGTAAGTAAGGGAATATTGATCCCGAGTACTAGCACCATACATGGTTATGGTGCATCTGAAATAATTAAGAAACCCTTCAGGGCCATCCTTGTAGGATGGAGAGTGGGCCATTATTAAACAGGTCCTGAGGTTAAAGGCTTGCCAGATCTAAATAAATTGCTCTGCTTGGTTCTCAGCAGCAGCTCGGGGATTAACAACAGACCAAAGTGGATAACTGTCAGGTGGTGGCTACGAAGGGAGGGGCCCTTCGTCTGCAGGCTGAAGAGAAATATTAGAAAGGGAGTGAACTAGGGAGATGTAGGGTTGTTGTTCCGATGAGAGGTCAAGATGGGATCTAATGTGGTGAGCTACAGCAGCCGAAGCAGAAGAAGGAGGTAAGGACAAGGCTCTGGGGGAAGGTGAATGGGGGTCCTCACCTGTATCACATGAATCAGGGAAGATTGACATGCCATAACAACCAAGGGAATCTTCCTGTATTGCAACCTTCCTATCTGGCCCTGCCTGCTTCGTAGTTTTAACTGATTGTTTTGTTGTTTTTTAGTTCGGATTTTTCAAATTCCATAGTGCATATTCAAATTTGACAGTCTCCTAATCTTTCATTTGACTGTTTGTGTACTCGTCAATTCCCCATTTATGAGCATTATCTCTTCAACTCGCTAATCGCAAGTTCTTGTGGCACCAAATAGATTCTTGTGTCCAATGTGAAGACATATTTTTCCATTTAGAATTGGTATCCTTTGAACAGACGCCTGGCATATTTGCAATTTTCTAGGTCCTAGGTGCCTCCTAGTGGCCAAATGTCTTTACCCAATCTATTGTGTAATGTTATTGACAGTCGACCCAAGTTTTTTTGATTTTCTGGAAACTTCGAACACATATACAACGAGTGCGAATTGCCTTCAGTCTTATCTAAGGCCTGCCCCATAGGATAGTCTACAGTGCTTCATTATTTCTGGTAACAAAAAAAACAACCAGAGATCTGAGCCCAATTTGAAAGCTAAAGGTGCCTCTGGTTTCTAATAAAAAGAATCTCAAAAAAACTCCACGCACTTCCTGATCCACTCTCCTTAAATCACAGTGCACTGTAAAAATTTAGAATTTAGATTCGGAAACCATCACCTGTTAGTGTCCTTTACCAGAGACAAGGGGTCGCAGCAGGCAGCCGAGGGAGAGAGATAGACCCAGGTTGGAAGGTCACCTTGTGGCACCTTTCGGTCTCTAGTCCCTTGGTTCTGGCTGAATCGTTTTGTCTCAGTCCCTCAAAGAATCTACTGTAGGATGTCTAGTTTTTGCTCGCAGCGCTAAATGTCGAATTGGATTAAAATTAGCAGGGATCCGCGAGAGCTGAAATGACAAACTTGACAAAAAGAATTATGACGGCGTGATCTGACAACAATCAAACTTTATTGACAATAGTAATGCAGCAGTTTGGCTAAAACTTGTAAAGGAGGGAGATACCAATAGTTCTCAACTTATTTTATAAGTTTTGTGCTTTACAAAGAGGAAGACAAGATTTTTTATAATAAATTTCTGTCAGATATTGATATATTTTATCATTCGATGTTCATCTTTCGCAAGGCCAGTTGAACATTGATATGTATTGTCCTATTGACTTTCCAAAACAGAGTTACACAAGTCATCTATAACTTTGTTTTTATACATAAATGTTTACTTTAGATTAAAAGTAGTATTTCAAAACATGTGAGGAGCTGTTTAAAAAAAGGCTTGCCAAGGTTAGTGAATTCAGCCAGTGTCATGTTTGCTAAGTTCAGCACTGTTTCTGACCTTTTACCATAGATCTTTAACTTATTCTGTTATAACCCAGGAGTTGGCCAGTTTTTCAATCAGGCAATCTTAACTGTTTCCCACAATTCCACAGTAGAAGCAACACAGTGGTGGTGATAGGAGGTTTTAATTTTCCCAGTATTGACTGGGATTCACTTAGTGTTAGAGGTCTAGATGGAGCAGAATTTGTAAGGAGCATCCAGGAGGGTATTCTCGAGCAGTATGTAAATACTCCAACTTGGGAAGGGGCCATACAGGACCTGGTGTTGGGGAATGAGCCGGGCCAGACGATTGAACTTTCAGTAGGAAATAATTATCACAATTCTGTAAGTTTTAGAATACTCATGGACAAAGACGAGCGTGTTCCTAAAGGAAGTGCGCTAAATTGGGGGAAGGCCAACTATACCAAAATTTGGCAGGAGCTGGGGACTATGGATTGGGAGCAGCTGTTTGAAGGTAAATTCACATTTGATATGTGGAAGGCTTTTAAAGAGAGGTTGTTTAGTGTGCAGGGCAGACATGTCCCTGTGAAAATGAGGGATCGAAGTAGCAAGATTACGATGACAGGTGAAATTGTGAGACTAGCAAAGAGGTAAAAGGAAGCGTACATATGGTCTACGCAACTGAACACAGATGAAGCTTTGGAAAAATATTAGGAATGCAGGACCAATCTGAAATGAGGAAGTAAGAGGGCTAAAAGGGGTCAAGAGATATCTTTAGCAGACAAGGTTAAGGAAAATCCCAAAGCCTTTTTATTCATGTATAAGGAGCAAGAAGTTAACTAGAGAAAGGGTTGGCCCACTCAAGGACAAAGGAGGAAAGTTATGCGTGGAGTCAGAGAAAATGAGTGAGATTTTTAACACGTACTTTATACTGAGAGAGGGATATGATGGATTTGAGGTTAGGGATAGATGTTTGATTACTCTGGGTCAAGTCGCATAAGGAGAGAGGAAGTGTTGGGCATTCTAAAAGGCATTAAGGTGGACAAGTCCCCAGATCCGGATGGGATCAATCCCAAGTTTGTGAGGGAAGCGAGAGAGGAAATAGCTGGGATTTCAACAGATATCTCTGCAGCATCCTTGAACACAGGTGAGGTCCTGGAGGACTGGAGAATTCCTCACATTGTCCCCTTGTTGTAGGGAGAGGTTGGACAAGCTAGGACTATATTCTTTGGAGTGTAGGAGACTAAAGGGGATGCTACAGAAGTGTATAAGATCATGAAAGGCATGAATAGGGTGAATGTACTCAGTCTGTTTCCCAGTGTCGGGGAATTGAGGACTAGATAATAAAAGGGAACCTGAGGAGCAACCTTTTTACACACAGGGTGGTACGCATATGGAATAAGCTGCCAGTAGAAGTGGCTGAGGCAGGTACATTAGCAACATTTAAAAGGCATTTGGACAAATACATGGATAAGAAATGTTCAGAAAGATATGAGCCAAGTGCAGGGATTGGCGTGGATGGACATTTTGGTCGGTATGGACCAGTTTGGGCTGAAGGGCCTGTCTCCATGTTGTCAAACTCTATGACTGTATGAACCAAATCTGTGTGATGGCCACAACATCATAGTACCATATACAGATTCAGGTTCTAAACTCATCTGTCTTACCTCTGATACTCCTTGCATTGAAATAAACTCATTTCAGGCTCTTAGTACCATTGTGTTTAGTTACCCATCTCTGCCCGTCCTTCCTTTCTGACTTATTGGTCCTAACATCTATTTACCCCATAATCTCTGTACTTGCTGTGCTGCTGCTCTGGTTTCCCACCCCCTGCCACTCTAGTTTAAAATATCCTGAGTAGCACTCACAAACCTCCCTAGAAGGGTAATGGTTCCCCTCCACTTTAGGTGCAGGTCACCCTTGCCCCAGACGAGGTCCCAATGATCCAAGAACCTGAAACCCTGCTCCCTGCACCAGCTATTTAGCTACGCATTCATCTGTCCTGTCTTTCTATCCCTTGCCTCACGAGTACTTAGCACTGTTAGTAACCCAGAGATTACTATTCTCGAGGTTCTGCTTTCAGCCTCTTTCTCAATTCCCTATGTTTGCTGAGCAGGACCTCATCCATCTTTCTAACTATGCTATTGGTATTAATGAGCACAACCTCTGGCTGCTCATCCTCCCCTTTAAGAATTTCTGACAGGCAGCAGAGAAAAGTGGCCGAGCAGAGGCTGATAGCTAAGTTCAGTACCCTTAGGGAAGGCCTCAACCAGGACCTTGGGTTCATGTCACATTACAGGTGATCACCATTGCACTACACACACACACACAGATATTCCTACACACACACACTCTCACACACACACGGACAGAGGTGTACACACAGACACCCACACACACCCTTATAGACACAGACACTCCCACACTCAGACATGCACCTCCTCGCAGACTTAAGACACACACACACACACACACACACACACACACACACACACACACTTTCTCACACTCACAATCCCCATCCCAGACAGATGCACACCCACATGCGCACATATACTTTGTGAGGTGAATTTGTACTTGCAAGGTTACATTGTACTTTGCTCAAAAACTGCATGCATTCATGTAGAGCTCTGAGCTCAAAAACTGCATGAATTTATGTAAAACTCTGTTATCTCACTTTTTACATTAGAATCAATCTAAACATCATGGCATAGACAGAGAACACAGGGGGGCAACACCTTCAACATATTGTCTAGCTATCATCATCGTTAACAGCTAACCCAAGAATGCAACTTAAAAAAAAGGTTTTGTGATTTACACATGAAAGAAGTGAAACTATCACTGTATTCTAACAGATGAAAGGCTTAACAGACAATCAATTTTTCAATGTATAATTTCAGTTACATCACACTGTAAATGTTTGCTATAAATTCTGTGTTACGATCGAGCACTCCACAATCACCTGATGAAGGAGCGTTGCTCCGAAAGCTAGTGTGCTTCCAATTAAACCTGTTGGACTATAACCTGGTGTTGTGTGATTTTTAACTTAAGAATTTCATGCAACTGCCCCGAGATGTCCTTGACCCTGGCTCCAAGTTGGGAACACAGCATCCTGGAGTCTTGAAAGCAGCCACAGAAATACCTGTCTGTGCCCCTAACTTGCAAGACCCCTGCCACTATTATTCACTTGAACTTTTCCCAACTCTGCTGTACAGACGAGCTAGTTATGGTGCCATAGACCTGGCCGGTGCTGTTATACTCCCTTGAATGGCTGTCAATCCCAGCAGCATGCAAACCAGTATACCTGTTCGAGAGGGGAATGGCCATAGAAGACTCCTGCACTACCTGCCTAGCTCTCCTGCCAGTCAACCCTCTACCTAACGGAGCCTGTGATGTGACCACCTCCCCATAACTAGTGTCTATCACACTCTCTCCCTCCTGAATGCTCCTCAGTGCATCCAAGTGCCACTCTAATCAAACAACTGAGCAGTTGCAGCTGGTCATACCTCCTGCAAACATTTTCATCAGGTATCTAGCCGGAGGAACACAGCACTGCCATCTCTGCCCCTTTACGCTAAAAAACAAAAGAATCTGACCTTGCTTTTACCTTGCTTGTCTTTCTCAATGAAGCCCAGATTCCACCTAAACCCGCACTCATACCAACCAGCAACACTTCCATCACGCAGTAGCCCCTCTCAAACTGTTTTGTTGGTAATTACTAATTAACTAATTACTTATATACGAATGCAATTTTTTCAAACAGACCTAATACCTTCTAGGCAGTAACAATCTTTCTGTCAACTTCTTTGTCTTTGTTTTGATTAGGGGAGGAGGGGAGGATGAAAACACAACAATATTGCAATGTTTGGGGCTTAATATTTCTTGAGACCGGGTCCTTGTGCGATCTGCTGTTCAGTTGTGGTGACTGAGCCAACTTCTCCCAGAATGCTCTTCAGCAAAGTCTCTCAGCCACTTTCTATTGCATGTCGAATGGAGTGAAGTTGGGCAGGGCATGTGAATTGGATAATGGGAAGAGGTATGGGACACTTGCTTTCATCAGTTTTGGCATAGAGCAAGGAGGTAATGTTAGAGTTTCACAGAGTGTTGGTTGGGGTAGAACTGGAGTTCTGCGTGGATTTGTGATCAGCTTACTGTAGGAAGGATATGATAGCACTACTGGGTATACAGACAAGGTTCACTAGCATATTGCCTGGGATGGAGTAATAGATCCGTAAGGAGAGGCTAACTAGGCTTGGATTGTTTTCTGTACAGCAGAGATAACTGAGGGGGGACATGATTGAGATGTATAACATTATGAGGGGTAATGAAGAGGATGGATAGAGAGCAGCTGTTCCCTTGGTTGAGGGGACAATCATGAGGGGGCATTGTTTTAGAGTAAGGGGAATAAGATTCAGAGTAAATTTGACGAGTAAATATACAGAATCAGTGGGTGGTGGGAATCTGGAATGCACTGCTTGGGAAGAAAATGGAGGCTGGAAATCTTCCAACCTTTAAAGAATATTTAGATGAGCACTTGAAATATCATATCATTCAAGGATGTGGGTCAAGTGCAGGAAATTGGGATTAGTGTGCCTTTGGTGGTAGCTGTGTCAGTGCAGACTTGATGGGCTGAAGGGTCTTTTCTGTGATGTGTGGCTATATAGAAGCTTCCGTCAGGTTTCCCACTCCTGACATAAGGCTGGTAGGCCTGCAATTTCCGAGGTTGCTCTTTGTTAGAGCAAGGTGCCACATTATAAACCCTATCACATTTTATGTTACAGTGTGTTTCTCAACCATGTGACATTGCTAAACATTTTCTACCCACTGAAGGACTTCAGAAGTGTACATGGAAGAAATCGGTCAAAGCTATGAGAGATTTGTACACGGTTCGATCCAAAAACAGATGTTGGTAATTTAGAAACCCACTGTTCAGAAAACTTCTAATTATCTTGCAAGACAAAATATTCCAATGGTGTTTAGCAGTGATTGTTTCTTATTTTCAACATTCACCTTGGATCTCATAATCCATCAGAGTAAAAATCTTTAGCTATTTTAGTGTCGTGGGATCAAGTCTACTTCTGCACAGCTGGCCTTGAAAATTGTATATAATGATCTGGGAAACTTGATTAAAGTAACAAAATGATAAACAAATTGAATAAGATGACTAACAAATTGAATTACGTACTGTTACTCCTCAGTATTTAGTTTTTGTCATTGCAAATTAGCATCTCTGTGGAAATACCTATTCATGCTGTCAAGCAAACGAATCACCAGTGCTTACAAATAACAGGTTGCAGCAAACAACCTGGACTTATCCAGCCTCTCTTTATAGCTAAATTCTTCTTCCCAGGCAACATCCTCGCCAATCTCCTTTGTAACCCCTCCAGTCCTTCACCTGTGGCCCAACCCCCAAAGTTCTGTACAACTCCAACATAATCTCCTAGCTCTTATATCTGTGCTATCAGAGATAAAGGCAGTTGTCCTTTATGCCTTCTTAACTACCCCATTAACCTGCCATCTTCAGGCATCTGTGGACAAGCACCCCAAGATCCCTCTGTCCCCCTGAGCATCCTCATATCTTGCCCATCCCTTGCCTTGTTTCTTCTTCCAATATGCATCACCCTACATTTATCAGGATTAAATTCCATCTGCTATTGACCTACCCATCTGACCAATCATTTATAACTTCATGTAATTTAACACCCCCTCCCTCCCCCTGGCTCAGCTGTGTGTCATCCTTAAACTTACTTAGCATTCTCTTCCATTATCATCTACGTCATTTATCACAAACAATAAGGCGCCTAGCACTGATCCCTGAGGTACGCCACTGCACACTGGGCTCAAATCTCATAAACAGTCTTCTACCACTACCCACTGTCTGGACACCTTGGATCCACTTTGCCATGTCACCCTGGACCCATGGGATTTTACCCTCTTTATCAGTTTCCCATATGGAACCTTGTCAAACGTCTTGCTGAAAAATGGATGAACTCTATCCACTGCTCAACCCCCATCCAAGCAGTTGGTCATCTCCCCCAAAACATTGCACCAGATTTGTTAAGCATGACTTCCTTCTGAGAAGCCTCAGCTCTCTAAATGGAGATTAATTTTATACTTCAGTTATTTCCCTATCATTGATAATAGACTCACTGCTCTATAGTTCCTTGGTCTATCTCTATCACTCTTCTTGTGAGGTCAAACCACATTAGTTATCCTCCAGTCCTCTGACACTTGCCCTGTGCCCTAAGATAATTTAAAAATTTGAGTCAGACCCTCTGTAATTTCTTTTCTTTTCTCCCATAGCAGCCTAGGATACAGCTCATCTGGACCTGGATATTTGTCCACTTTTAAACCTGTCTAAACCTCCAATATATCTTTGCTTTTTATATCAATCTGCTCAAGAATTTCATAGTCCATTTTTTCAAATTCTATATTTACTTCCTCCTTCTCCCAGATAAAGAAAGATGTGAAATACCTATTTAACACTCTACCAAATTTGTTTGATTTTATGCATTGTCCTAATGGTCCTTAACAGCCGTGCTGTTTCCCTGGTTATTGGCTTCCCTTTGAGATTCTTGGAGAATATCTTATGATTCTTCCTAATTTTGGCCTGGCAATATTTTCTCATGCTCCTCCTTTGCTCTCCTAATTGCACTTCCCAGAGGTCTGCCATTGTTTACTCTCTTTGGACCATCCGGCTGATCTCATCCACACTGATTTTCTGAAGAGCATCCCACCCAGATCCACCACTCCTATAACCCTGCATTTCCCCATGGCTAATCCACCTAGCCTGCACATTCCTGGATATTATGAACAATTTAGCATGGCCAATCAATAAGCACATCCTTGGACTGTGGGAGGGAATCTACGCAGACACAGGGATAACATGCAAACTCCACAGGTCACCTGAGGCCGGAATCAAACTTGGATACCTGGCTCTGTGAGGTAGCAGTGCTAAGCACTGAGCACCATACAGCCCACAGTAGTGGGATGGTTAAAATCCCCAAATATAATTACCTGATTATTGTTTTTACATGCCCTGAATGAATTAACTATATACTTACTCCTCAACTGCCTGCTGTTTGCGAGTCTATAATAAGCTCCCAACAGTGTATGAAAGACCCCTCTTTATTGCTAAATTCTACTCTTATTTGACTATCCTTCCGAGATACCTCCCTTCTTACTGCTGTAATTGAGTCCCTAAATAAAAATGCGAAACCAGCTCCACTTTTACACCTTTTCCTGTCTTGCCTGAAGATCCCATAATGCTTAATGTTAAGTTGCCAGTCTTGTCTTTCCCTCAACCACATCTCTGTGATGGCAACAACATTGCAGTTCCATGCCCTATTTTGCCTCTAATACTCCTGGCATTAAAGCAGAGGCCATTCAGTCTCGCCTTACTCCTTTGAGGGACCACATGGCCAAACCTGCTGTCCCTGTGTCCTTTTCTAAGTTGTGCAGTGTTGACATTGAATGAATGCACTGTGACCCTATCCCCTGCTGAACTAGCTTAAGGTCCTCCTGAAAGTGCTAGTAAACCCTCCCACAAGGATGTTGGTCCCATTCTGGCTCAGTTGCAGATGATCCTGCTTGTAGGTGTCCCATCTTTCTCAGAAACAGTAATCCAGGAATCTAGAACGTTCCATCCTGCACCAACGCTTGATCCATGCATTCATCTGCTCTATTTCTCTGCTGCCTAGCCCATGCCAGGAGGAATAATCTTGCAACTACAACCTTTGAGGCCGTGCTTTCTAATCTACTGTGTAGTTCACTGAATTGTTGTTGCAAGACCTCATGCCTCAAACTCTGTCATTGGTACTGCTGAAGAAAATCTCGTGAGGTAGACCTCGAGTATAAACCAGTTTATTGCATGATGCATCATTGGGGGAGCCATTGTCCCACACAGTGGCTTGGTGAGACTCCAAAGTACAGCAAAAGGTCACAGGATTATACAGAAATCAAGACCCGGGCTGAGACACAGACTGACCATTAATCACGAGGTGTCAGGGTGGTCTGAGGGGGTACCAAAACAGGGGTCAACTCTCAGGATCAGCCCTAATTGATGCTACATATTCCACAAGTGGACAGGATTGAAAGTTATTACCTAACATGCTGTTGACAGAGATCCATAACAAATGTAGGACAAATGACCTTAAGTAAAGGGACAACACACATTAGCAATACATCATAGAGAGAGAGAAGCGAATTGACAAGAGGAGGCATCTTTGAGCAATTAAGCTACACACACCAGCAATATACCACATCCTTGTGAGAGAGGAACTAAATTATGTATGGGAGGCTGCAAGACAGCCTTGCATAGCTACATGCCAAGTACTATTGTTCTGCAGAGTGAGGGGCACTTCAACAAAATGGTTCCTTAACAGGGAGGGAAGCCATGACCAAGAAAATGGCTTCCACAGGTACTTATGTGTACTATGACATCGGTTTTATCATCTTCCCCCTTCAGATGCCTACAACCACTCAGTGAAATGTTTGATCCCAGGAAGGCAAAACAGAAATGCCTGTATGTTCCCCTAACTAATGAAGCCCCTCTCAATTTTGCCCGTGATTTCTTCTTTCTCCCCTTCTGTAAAGTTAAGTTGTTTATGGTGCCAAAGCTTGGCTGTGTTGGCACTCCCTTAAAGTACCAGTGCCCTTCTCAGCTTTCAGAACAGAAAACCCCAAATTCAAGTGAGTGGGACTCTAGGGGACTCCTCTCCAATCTGCCTGTTTCTCTTTGATTGTCCATTCCCTTGTTTCCTTATACCCCTAAAGCTTCAGATTGGCATTTAAGATTGTCAATATACTCAATTCAAACATAATGAGAGTTTCGTTTTTTAGGGGTATAATTTGAACCGATTGGCCTAATTTGAATCTGTTTTGTCGTTTCCAGGCAACCAGGTAGTTCTGTAAGCTTTTAACTCTCTTAAAGGTACAGTGCACCCACATCTTCACCACAGGCTCCTCAAAGATGTACTCCCACTCCCGCCTCCTTCTCAAAGAAGAATAACCACTGTCTATCCAGTTAAAAATCACGCAACACCAGGTTATAGTCCAACAGTTTGAATTAGAAGCAGTCGCTATTGGAGCGCTCCGAAAACTAGTGCTTCCAATTAAACCTGTTGGACTATAACCTGGTGTTGTGTGATTTTTAACTTTGTACACCCCAGTCCATCACTGGCATCTCCAAATCACGGTCTATCCAATGTCTCTTCTATTTATGCCATTAATCTATGTTTTTTTTAACATTATGTGCATTCAAAAGCTACTAATTTTGCTTTGCTACCCTTTATTTTCCCCTTTCTTCCTGTCTGCTGCCTCTTTATTAACTTACATGCTCTACCCCTTCCAGTCCCACTCTGGGTTTGATTGTCAAAAGAGTTGCTGGGTAATGTTTCCATAGACTTTTGACTTTGCAAACCTCTAATTAGTTTAAATGCTTGTCCATGGCACTAGTCATTTGATGCTTCAGGTCATTGGTCCCAGCACGGTTCAAGTGATGTCTATTCAACCAGAACAGCTTCCTTTTATCCAGTTGTGATGGCAATAACCCATAAACTGAAACTCATTCCTCAGACTCCAATCTTTAAGTTACACATTTGACCCCTTCACTTTATTTAATCTATACCAGTTTGCCTGTAGCTCACATAGTAATCCTGTGATTTTTTTTTCAAAATGTATTTGTGGGATGGGGACGTCGCTGGCTGGGCAACATTTATTTCCCATTCCTAGTTACCCTTGAGAAGGTGGTGGTGAGCTGCCGTCTTGAACTGTTGTAATCCATCTGCTGTGGGTTGACTCATGACACCATTGTAGAGGGAGTTTCTGGATTTTGACTCTGTGACAGTGAAGGAAGGGAAATATATTTTTACCAGGATGTTGCCTGGTCTGGAGGGAAGGTCTTATGAGGAAAGGCTGAGAGACTTGAGTCTTTTCTCATTGGAAAGAAGAAGGCTCAGAGGGGATTTAATAGAGACACACAAGATGATCAGAGGATTAGATAGGGTGGACAGTGAAAGTCTTTTTCCTAGGATGATAACATCAGCTTTCACAAGGGGGCATAGCTACAAATTGAGGGGTGATAGATTGAAGACAGATGTCAGAGGCAGGTTCTTTACACAGAGAGTGGTAAGGGCGTAGAATGCCCTACCTGCTAATGTAGTTAACGCAGCCACATTAGGGAGATTTAAACAATCCTTGGAGAAGCACATGGATGATGATGGGATAGAGTGGGGGGATGGGCTCAGATTAGTTTACAGGTCAGCGCAACATCGGGGGCCAAAGGGCCTGTTTTGCGCTGTATTGTTCTATGTTCTATATTTCCAAGGTACGTTTACTTTAGCGATGGAAAGGGATAGGTATATACTGCAGGGAAAGAGGCATGGCTGCGGGAAAGGCAATTATGATGCGATTAGGCAAGATTTAGGATACATAGGATGGGGAAGGAAACTCCGGGGGATGGGCACAATTGAAATGTGGAGCTTATTCAAGGACCAGCTATTGAGTATCCTTGATAAGTATGTACCTATCAGGCAGGGAGGAAATGGTTGAACGTGGGAGCCGTGGTTTACTAAAGAAGTTGAATCTCTTGTGAAGAGAAAGAAGGAGGCTTTTGTAAAGGTAAGACACTAAGGCTCAATTAAAGGCACTTGAGAGTGACAAATTAGCTCAGAATGACCTAGAGAGAGAGCTAAGAAGAGCCAGGAAGGGACATGAGAAGTCATTGGCAGGTAAGATCAAGGAACACCCTAAAGCTTTCTATAGGTATGTCAGGGGAGATAGGAAAGGTGCTAAATGAATATTTTTCATCAGTATTCACACTGCAAAAATACAAAGTTGTCAATGAGAATATTGAGATACGGGCTATTATACGAGACAGGATTGAGATTCATAAGGAGGAGATGTTAGCAATCTGGAAAGTGTGGAAATATGTAAGTCCCCTGGGTCAGATGGCATTTATAGTAGGATTCTCTGGGAAGCTACGGAGGAGATTGCAGAGCCTTTGGCTTTGATCTTTATGTCACCATTGTCTAAGGATTAGTGACAGAAGACTGGAGGATAGCTTGTTTCCTTGTTCAAGAAGGGGAGTAGAGACAATCCTGGTAATTATAGACCACTGAGCCTTACTTCAGTTGTGGGTAAATTGTTGTAAAGGATTTTATAAGAGAAAGGATTTATAGTTATCTAGAAAGGAATAAGTTGGTTATGGATAGTCAACATAGTTTTATGAAGGGTAGGTCGTGCCTCACAAACCTTTTGAGAAGGGGACCAAACAGGTGGATGAGGGTAAAATGGTTGACATAGTGTGTGTGGATTTCAGTAAAGAATTTGATAAGGTGCCCCATGGTAGGCTATTGCAGAAAATAGAGGCGTGGGATTGAGGGTGATTTAGCAGTTTAGATCAGAAATTGGCTAGCTGAAAGAAGACAGAGGGTTGTGGCTGATGGGTAGTGTTCATCCTGGAGTTCAGTTATGAGTGATATACTGTATGGATCAGTTTTGGGGCCACTGCTGCTTGTCACTTTTTTAAATAACCTGGATGAGAGCGTGGAAGGATGGGTTAGTAAATTTGTGAATGTCACGAAGGTCGGTGGAGTTGTGGACAATGCCAAAGGATGTTGCAGGTCGCAGAGGGACATAGATAAGCTGCAGAGCTGGGCTGAGAGGTGGAAAATGAAGTTTAATATGAAAAACTGTGAGGTGTTTCACTTTTAAAGGAGTAACAGGAATACAAAGTACTGGGCTAATGGTAAGATTTTTGGGAGTGTAGATGAGCAGAGAGATCTCTGTGTCCATGTACATAGATCCCTGAAAGTTGCCACTCATGTTGAGAGGGTTGTTGTAAAGACATTCGGTGTGTTAGGTTTTATTGATAAATGGATTGAGTTTTGGAGCCATGAGGTCATGTTACATTTATATGAAATTCTGGTGCAGTCGCAATTGGAGTATTGCATATAGTTCTGGCCGCCGCATTATGGAAGCCTAAGACAACGTGCAGAGGAGATTTACCAGGATTTTGCCTGGTATTGAGGGAAGGTCTTATGAGGAAAGGTTGACTAACTTGAAGCTGTTTTTGTTGGAGAGAAGAAGGTTTAGAGGTGACTTAATTGAGACATATAAGATGATCAGAGGATTAGATAGGGTGGATACTGAGAGCCTTTTTTCCTCCGATGGTGATGGCTTGCACAAGGAGACATAGCTTAAAATTGAGGGGTGATAGATTTGGACAGGTGTCAGAGGTAGGCTCTTTACTCAGTGACTAGTAAGGGTGTCGAATGCCCTGCCTGCAACTGTATTAGACTCGCCAACTTTAAGACCATTTAAATGGTCATTTGATTAATGTATGGATGATAATGGAATAGGGTAGGATAGATGGGCTTCACATTGGTTCCACAGGTCAGCGCAACATCGAGGGCTGAAGGGCCTGTACTGCACTGTAATGTTCTATGTTGTAAGTTAGAACGGTGAATAGTTTGGAGGAGAACTTGAAGGTAAGTGGTGTTCCCATATATCTGCTGCCTTTGTCTTTCCAGATAGAGGTGGTCATGCATTTGGAAGCTACTATCTGAGGAACTTTGAATTTCTGCAGTGCTTCCTGTAGATAGTCTACACTGCTGTTACTGAGCACCGGTGGGGGAGGATTATCACCTTGAAGGCTCTGCATATTAACTTAGCTTCTAATTGCTCCAAATCTTTCAGAAGAGCCTCCTTTCCAGTCCTATATGGATGCCAGTAACTGGATCTGTCCCGTTTGGCTCCAAGTTCTTCTCTAACCCTGGCGAAATGTCCTTAACCATGCACCAAGCAGCAAACACACCCTTCAGAACTCACGCTGACTGCTTCAGATGACACTGTCTGTGCAGACCCCGAATCATGCAGACCTTTACCACTACTGGTATGTTCCTATTTCCTCCCACCAGCTGAATGACTCATTGAACAACAGTGTTGTGGCCCACTCACTCACCCTCTGCACAGTCTCACTCTCATCCATTCCACTTGCAAGGGGTTCACTGCTGTTGTACAATTGCAGGGACTAAGGCTTCTCGAGAGCTGCCCTCTTGATGCCCATAATTGCTTCACCTACAATAACATCCTCCTCTCTTTGATCTCAGAACAAGTTTGAATTGCCTCATTTAAATGTTCTGATTGCCTCCTGGAGTAAAGTATCCAGGTAACATTTCCCCTCATGAAATGAGTGTTTGTCCTCCCCTCTATCTGAGAAACTCAATCCCTCTCTCAATAAAAGCAAACACACCGAATGCCTTCTTAACAACCCTATCAACCTGGGTGGCAACTTTCAGGGATCTATGTACATGGACACCGAGGTCTCTCTGCTCATCTACACTCCCAGGAATCTTACCATTAGCCCAGTACTCTGCATTCCTGTTGCCCCTTCCAAAGTGAATCACCTCACACTTTTCCACATTAAACTTAATTTTCCACCTCTCAGCCCAGCTCTGCAGCTTATCTATGTCCCTTTGTAACCTGCAACATCCTTCAGCGCTATCCACAACTCCTCCAGCCTTCGTGACATTAGCAAATGACATAATGTATCTGTGAGCTGTAGTCTTTAGTGGTGAATTGCTGAAGTGTATTATATATCATTCCAAGGTCCATCACGATGATGTAGTAAAGCTAAGCCTTTGCCACTGTTGACTTCAGTCCATATAGGTTGAAAGTGATTGCACTCCATGCTGTCCATGGAGTGTGCCATGAGGTTATGGGGAATGATGCTCAACATAGAGGCCCAGTGAAGCCATTGGTCCCTGAGATAACCACCCAGGCTTCTAATTCAGCAATTGGCATCATCTAGTTTCTCACCGGTACCTGGGCTAACTGCAAGCTGAATCGCAACTGCCTGCGTGGAGTTTGCACGTTCTCGCCGTATCTGCGTTGGTTTCCTCCCACAATCCAAAAATATGCAGGTCAGCTGAATCAGCCAGGCTAAATTGCCAGTGTTCAGGAAGGTGCAGGTTAGGTGCATTAGTCAGGGGTAAAATGTAGAGTAAAATGTAGGGTAGGGGAATATGCCTGGGTGGGTTACTCTTGGGAGGATCGGTGTGGACTTGTTGGGCCAAATCCCTGTTTCCACACTGTAGGGATTCTATGATGAAGTCCCAAGCTTGAGTCCTTCCAAACAGCCTGCAACACCCAAGGTCCCAAGCTCTGGGCCCAGATCAGCTTCTGCATGGCCCAGCAGCTGTGATTACAGCGGTTTTCAACGCACCGAGGAAAAATACAGGCCACAAGAACAGAGAATCACAGGTTTAAGTGGCTCCATGCAGGCAGGCTAAAGCACCTGAGACTCCTGGCTCAACCAGCTTCAAATGCTCTCAGTCACAACAGGGGTTTCCACTCCAGCCTTCAAGTTCCAATGACAGCAGAATGTAGGCTCCCAATGCACTGCCCCCTACAGAGAAAGTAACCTTCCACTACTGCACTCTGTCTCCTACCAATAATATAATCATGCATCCAATTGGCAAGCTCACTCTGAATCCCATGTGACCTAACTTTACTATTTAGCCTACTAATCAGGCGAAGGCTATTCTAAAATCCAAATAAACAATATCTCCTGTTCTGCCATCATCAATATTTTGGTAAATTCCTCAAAAACTCAGTTAAGTTTATGAGATGCAATTTTCCTCACACAAAACCATCCTTAATCAATTTTTGCCTCTCTATGTGTCCATAAATCCTATCCTTTGTAATCACCTCCAACAATTTACCCACAACTGAAGTCAGACTCGGAGGTCTGTAGTTCCCTGGTTTCACCTTATAACTTTTTTAAAACAAACACACAACATTAGCCACCCTCCAGTAATCAAGCACCTCACCCATAGTTAGAGGTGATGCAAATATTTCTGCAAGAGGTCTTGCAGTTTTCTCCCTTACTTCTCACACCATTCTGGGATATATTAGATCAGGTCCCAGAGATACCCACCTTTATATTCTGTGATTCGTCCCAAACTTCCTCTTCTGTAATGTGAGCCATTTTTAAAATGCCAAAATTTATTTCTCTGCATTTTATAGACTCCATTTCTTTCTCCAGAGTAAAATGAATATTCATTTAATATCTCTCCCACCTCCTGTAAGACTTAAAAACTCTGTGACCAGCACTTTGTCGCAAGGATCAGTGCTGGGTCCACTGTTCTTTGTCATTCTTTCAATGATTTGGATGACAACATAGGAGCCGTGATTAATGAGTTTGTGGATGACGCCAAAATTGGTGGTACACTGGACAGTGAAGAGGGATATCTCAGAGTACAAGAGGAGAGGATCTTGATCAATTTGGTCAATGAGTCAAGGAATGGCAGGTGAAGTTGAATTTAGATAAATGTGAGGTGTTGCGTTTTGGTTAGACCAACCAAGGCAAAACTTACGCAGTTAACGGTAGGACTCTCTCTCTTCATTTTTGCTGGCTCAAGAATTGGACCTTGTTATCTGAAGAACAATAGTGATGGAAAAGAAAGATCCCGTGATGGGAGAATGGTGGAGTTTGTTAGACCTGTACCCTGAAGGGTCCATAGATAACAGTAATAACACTAACACTACTCGACTGTGAGTTTACAACTTTATTTAGCACTTCCCAAATCTGCTCATATTTTGCGTAGAGATATGCTACCTGTTACTGAGGAGGGCCCGTGCTGGCCAGTCACAGTCTGATCAATCTTGCATGGCTCCTTCACTTTATCTCGTTCGAAGGGCACACCTCTTGACTTATAGGTTGGTCTCCGGAGTTTACACCACCAAAGTTCCAAACTTCATTGATATTTATATGATCTTTAACATGCCTAACCGTAGCATCTAAATCTGCGTCTGTTCATAATTGGCTGAATTTTACTGCAGCGACCTGGCGTTGATGTGCTGGGCTGACCTCCATCCATTACCTATCTTTACTGTGGACATACGAGTGAAGATCTGATGTCAGTTTTGTCTCCTGCCTGTATGAGCAGGCCTGTGCCAACAGTCTTTGTGGAGTTTTGTTTACCCCTTCCTCATGTCAGTATTTCTTGGGAGCCCTTCTTCTCTGGTCCTGCTGTTGTTGCACGACCACATGAATGGTCCAACATAATTCCCCTCATGATACTAATTTCAATCTGTTAAGTTTACGTGAGTATAAATTCATAATACAAAGTGGAAAGGAATATGTTTTTTTAAAAAAGCATTTATGCATCCTGTATTACAATTTTATGCATGTGAATTACACTTTGAATTGTTCTGTGCAATTCAGTAACTAAAACAACATTGGATTAAAGTTAATATAATCATCAGATAACAAGTATTACAGTAGACAGCATAGCAAAGTCAGCTTATGCATTCATCATCACTGTGATAAGCAAAACATCATTAAACCCTCTCTATGGCTGCCTTCTGGTATTCAAGACTGATAGTTACCCCTTTCCATTTTCAACTTATTGTTTGAACCAACAGAATGAGATTATCACTGCAATAAGTACAATCAGTTGCAGTACAACAATCTTGATAGGTCTGCATCCACCCTGGATGGATTTTGAATATAACTATAAATAAGATATGAGGTGTAATTTGGGTGGACCTGAGTGTTCAGTCCCCAATTCCAGATGTTACTCCAAAGCCTCAAAGCCTGCCAGTTTCCATCTGCCTCTTCCACATGAATTTTAATCTATTTATTATGTTTTGTCCATTTATGGATGATTTTCCCTTCCTGTAGAATGATGTCTGCTTGGTCTGCGGTGAAATGATGGAATGGAGGAAGTTCTGTCCTCTTGGGTATCATTTGGGTGGACAGATAAGATTATGTTCAGTTTTCCAATGGATTCTGGGTTGGGCAAAATTCAGTGATGAATGGTTAAGTCAGAAGAGATATTACTAAAGGCCACTTTCTGTCTATGTAGGGTACACCAAGTCTGTCCCTTTTCTGTATTCAGAGGCTGCTCTGGTGACTTAATAGGTGTCACCTCCTATGGGACATATAAAACTTTACTGGCATGATAGATAATGAACAGTTATCAAAGGTGGCAAAACCACACTGAGTTAGCACTTCCTTAATTATTTCTTCTGGACATGTCCAATGGTTTCCTCTTTGATGGAATTGGGACAAATCCCATCCCCCCCAATTGTTTTCATCCTTCTACGTATAGCATGAGTTGGTAGGTTACTTAACAATATCCAAGTTTCCTTCATGGTATTTGCCCATTTTGAACTCGCATTAGGGAGATGTGTTATGTTGTCTCCATGTTTAGATATTTACGGCACCACAGCAATGTAAAACCAACCTTTGTTGTTGTCCCAGGTACCCAGAACCTGATTAGTGGATGTTAGGCTTCTGAGACATAAAGACGATTTCTCCCCTACCCATGTTCTCAGTTGTCCATCGGACACCCAATTTGCTACCCTATGGTTCTGTAGTTGCTGCATGTTTGCGCTGATCCTAGATCAAAGCCAGCTTGTATAGATTGAGCCGAATGCTGCCTTATTGTTGCGTGACTTGCCCTGAGCTACCTTATCAATAATCTCATTGGAAATATCTTGAAAGGGCCCCAGGAATTTTGTGGTGCTCACGACTACTTGTACTGCATGTCGTCCTATTCCACTTGCTTTCTACTGGGACTGGTATTCTTGTCCCATTAAAATCCTCACCTTCTCCGGTAGGGAATTTATCTTGTTCTGCCATGTCAAGGGTGTTAACAGTAGCTACTCCTGACACATTACCTGTGCCTGCAAATTCTATCAATTCTCTTTTCTTCCTTTTCCATTCTGATGTAAAGTCATTATGGCTAATTTGCATTTGGAGCAAGTGATTAAAGAGATGTCAGATCTTGTTATCACACCAGGATATATCTGTATGTCTGTTCGATTAAACACAACCTGTACATGTCTATATTCCAGTACCAGAGTAACTATCTCTTCCGTTTCTTCTAAACTAGCCCCAATCTTCCTACATCTCTCTGAGATTGTGGCTCTTGGGTGGTTCCAGGGGTCATGACAGTGGAAGTTGGTGGGCTGTCTCTGTACAATGTGAAAGGTCCCAGCCCACAACATCTAGCCAAATTGTTCCTACCTTTCCTGGGTACATTAGGGTTTGTGGTGAGTTTGGACTTAACACTCTATTCTAGCCCACTCAACTGGACCATGAAAGGCTATAGGGAACTCATTACAAAATTCCTCAAGACATAGACCGTGTAAAAAGTATTTTCTCTTCCAGCCAACCTTGCACAGTATAGGAAGGGTTGGTTTCTTCCCTTATGGGCTGATAACCAGTCTCCAATCGTGACCCAACATGTGAATGTTATCATGACATTTGTTCCTATACTTAAAGTTTCATGCTTAAAATCAACTGTTGCTATCCTCTTCCCATGATACATGTCCATGAACTGCCTATCCTGAGATCCCGTGGCTACACTCATTACAATTCCATTGAAGACAATGATAATGACTGTCCATCCTCACATGATGAATCTTCTTCCTACAAAGCAAATGTAACCTATGCTCTTATTTACATTTCTCTTGTCAATTTTGTGATACTTTCAACCTGTCCAATGCCCCTTTTAAATAATCTCTCGAATTATCAGAAGTCAGCCAACCTTCCAATCATCTCCATTTTGCCTTCGTTTATTTCCTTTCCCTACTCGTTTGTCGAGGCGATTTTCCCTGCTTCCTAGTTTCTGAAGTGGGAACCCTACCTATTGTTTGGTTTGGAATACCCCCTGTAGTCTCCACAATATGTTATGGTAGCTGCTGCTATTGTTGAGGTGGCAGTGGTCTGGGTTCAGATTCCAAGGCATCAGTCGTAAGATAGTGAGGGCGATCTGCCTGTTTCCCTTCTATTAATTTTAACTGATTAATGTGATACCATCCCATTTTTCCGGGTGCCATGAGGTGGCCTTATCTATTATCTCATTGGAACCTGCAAATTCTGGACTCAAAATGAGTCTAATGAGTACTTTATCTCCTATTTTATGTCCAGTTGGGTTTGTTTTAGCGTCAAAGTAAGCTTGATTTTGTTGTTCTCTCTTCCCTTTTGATCTGCGACTGTACAATTTGCCTCTGATGGTTTTGATTGTACCCAGTTCTCAGATACACTCCCATCACCCTCAGGTTCTGATATGTCAACTTGGCCATCCCTCTCATACCTTTTTCAATCATCAGCTTATCAGGGTGTACCCTGTCAGGGCTGATTCTGTGTTTCACACTATCACAACAAAGGTTTTGTGTTAGTTGTCAATTTTTGCCATCATGGTTTTCAATGTTCTATTCATTTGCTCTCGTATCCCACTGGACTGAAGTCAATAAGGAATCTCAATCTTATTCTCAATGGGGCCATAACATTCTGCGTTATTTGGATGGTGAAATGGGTTTCCTTGTTGGACTTAATGCTGCGTGGTAATCCCTGCCAAGTAAATACTTGCTCCAACAGCACCTTGGCAGTTGCTTTGGCAGTGTTGATTTGGGTTGGAAACATTTCCCCTCGCTTAGTAAACCTATCCACTTTTATTAATATGTATTTATAGCCACTTGAGGTGGGGAGGGGGGAGGGTAGAGGCTCTACATAATCAATCTGCAGATTTGATCAGGCCCCTTGATGTCTAGTCCCTTTTCATGCATTTGATCAAGGTTATATTGGGCATAAATTAGACCATTTTCACATATGTTCCATATCCTCTTTCATTTTTGGCCATCTACATCCTTTATATTTCTTTAGGTGTTGCCCATTCCTTGGTATCCACACAAGACATGGTACCAGTGAGTCATTTGATTCCTTTCCCGCTCAGGTACCACAATCTTCCCTTCACACAGCACAATTCCGTCCTGGACATTAATCCCTTTCACCCCATCCATATCTCTGATGTCAATAAATTCCTTCAGTTCCTCATTGTTTGTTCTTCACCCAAATCCAGTACCTTTATGGGTTTTTCTTTATGTGCACCTGCACCAACTATTGTGGCTTTCCATTCTTGTCCTTGTTTGGCCAAATAGACAATAGGTGCAGGAGTAGGCCATTCTGCCCTTCGAGCCTGCACCGCCATTCAAAATGACCATGGCTGATCATCCTTAATCAGTATCGTGTTCCTGCCTTATCTCCATAACCCTTGATTCCACTATCCTTGAGAGCTCTATCCACTCTTTCTTAAATGAATCCAGAGACTGGGCCTCCACTGTCCTCTGGGGAAGAGCATTCCACACAGCCACCACTCTCTAGGTGAAGAAGTTTCTCCTCATCTCTGTCCTAAATGGTCTACCCTGTATTTTTAATTTGTGTCCTCTGGTTCGGCACTCACCCATCAGCGGAAACATGTTTCCTGCCTCCAGAGTATCCAATCCTGTAATAATCTTATATGTCTCAATCAGATCCCCTCTCAGTCTTCTAAACTCAAAGGTATACAAGCCCAGTCGCTCCAATCTTTCAGCGTAAGGTAGTCCCGCCATTCCATGAATTGACCTCGTGAACCTACGCTGCACTCCCTCAATAGCCAGAATGTCTTTCCTCAAATTTGGAGACCAGAACTGCACACAATACTCCAGGTGTGGTCTCACTAGGGCCCTGTATAGCTGCAAAAGAACCTCTTTGCTTCTATACTCAATCCCTCTTGTTATGAAGGCCAGCATGCTATTAGCCTTCTTCACTACCTGCTGTGCCTGCATGCTTACCTTCATTGACTGGTGTACAAGAACACCCAGATCTCTTTGTACTGCCCCTTTACCTAAATTGATTCCATTTAGGTAATAACCTGCCTTCCTGTTCTTGCCACCAAAGTGGATAACCATACATTTATCCACATTAAACTGCACCTGCCATGCATCTGACCACTCACCTAACCTGTCGAGGTCACCCTGTAATCTCCTAACGTCCTCCTCACATTTCACCCTGCCACCCAGCTTTGTATCTTCAGCAAATTTGGTAATGTTATGACTCATACCATCTTCTATATCATTAATATATATTGTAAAAAGCTGCGGTCCCAGCACTGATCCCTGCAGTACCCCCATTGGTCACTGCCTGCCATTTCAAAATGGAGCCGTTTATCAGTACTCTTTGTTTCCTGTCAGCCAACCAACTTTCAATCCAAGTTAGTACTTTGCCCCCAATACCATGCGCCCTAATTTTGCTCACTAACCTCCTATGTGGGACTTTACCAAAAGCTTTCTGAATGTCCAGGTACGCCACATCTACTGGATCTTCCTCGTCCATCTTCAGAGTTCCATCCTCAAAAAATTCCAGAAGATTAGTCAAGCATGATTTCCCCTTCATAAATCCATGCTGACTCTGACCTATTCTGTTACTACTATCCAGATGTGTCGTAATTTCATCCTTTAAAGTAGAGTCCAGCATCTTTCCCACCACTGAGGTCAGACTAACTGGTCTATAATTTCCTGCTTTCTCTCTCCCACCTTTCTTAAAAAGTGGTACAACATTAGCCACTCTCCAATCCGCAGGAACTAATCCCGAACCTATCGAACTCTGAAAAATAATCATCAACACATCCACGATTTCTCGAGCCACCTCCTTCAGTACCCTGGGATGTAGACCATCAGGCCCCGGGGACTTATCAGACCTAACAGTCTCTCCAACACCAATTCCTGGCAAATATAAATTCCCTTCAGTTCAGGTCCTTTAGCCACTGTTAACTCAGGGAGATTGCTTGTGTCTTCCCCAGTGAACACAGATCTGAAGTACCAATTCAATTCAAATAGTCTGCCTTTTTGTTCCTTTCAGGTGATAGTTTTGTGTGCGGAGCTATCTTAACTACCCCATGTTCCTTTCCCTTTGCTTTATCAAGGATATATCTTAGCAATAGTGCAGATAGTCGGGGTCTTCCATCAACCAAGACGAATGCTCTAGCCTCCCATTGGGGTATATTCTTTGTGAGACTGTTGCACACGTATGTACTGTCAGATATATGTCTGCTCCAGGGAGAAAAAAACATCTGGATATATAACCGCACATGCCACTACTGCCAATACTGCCACCTCAGTGCTCATTGTCTTTGGTAATTTTCAGGCCATGCTTAATATTCTTTGTCCCTGTTCATCTTCTCTATAGATAGCACACCCTCTTCAGTTCACTCACCAGCAAGAATCCATGCATAAAAAACATTGTGTAGGATTTTGTTATGCCTCCATTTTCCCTTTTCTCTGCACATCTTTATTATTTTGCCTCCCATTCCTCCCTCCTCTTTGTTTTGACACAAGTGGCCCCTAGGAGTCATTTGTTACCATTATTGCACACACATGTTTGTTCCCTAGAAAGATCAGGTTATCGGCTAACGTTGTGCTGGTTTGTATTCCTTTCAGTAGTAATATTCCTGGAGAAAGTGAAGACTGCAGATGCTGGAGATCAGAGCTGAAAATGCATTGCTGAAAAAGCGCAGCAGGTCAGGCAGCATCTAAGGAGCAGGAGAACTGATGTTTCGGGCATGAGCCTTTCTTCAGGAATTCCTGAATAAGGGCTCATGCCCGAAACGTCGCTTCTCCTGCTCCTTGGATGCTATTACATTCCTGCCCTGTAATAGTAAGATCCATCTGGCAAATCCATATTGGCTCACTGATCCAATTTTTATCCTTCCATCTAATAACAACTGACGAGGTGCGTATTCCATCAGAATAGTGAGGGGGTTTAGCGACACTCTGTTAGTGAAGTGCTGTACTGCTCAGAAGACGGTTTATCACACCCTTGTTCCACTGGGGTCACTGTGCGAGAAAGCGTATGCCAATGCCCTTAATTTTCCATGTATGCCCTGTAATAGCACAGCAATGGATGTAGAGTCTGTTCCCGCTACTTCTAATGAGAATGGTCCCTCACTATTTGGTTTTTTTTAGGGTGGGAGTAGTGGCTAATGCCTGTTTCAAGGTTGTTACTGCCCGTGTACATCCAGGCCATTACTGCCCCTGTACATTCAGGTTATTACTACCCGTATACATTCAGGTTATTACTACCCGTATACATTCAGGTTATTACTGCCCGTGTACATTCAGGTTATTACTGCCTGTGTACATTCAGGTTATTACTGCCCGTGTACATCCAGCCATTACTGCCCCTGTACATTCAGGTTATTACTACCCGTGTACATTCAGGTTATTACTAACCCTGTACATTCAGGTTATTACTGCCTGTGTACATCCAGGCCATTACTGCCTGTTTACATTTAGGTTATTACTACCCCTGTACATTCAGGTTGTTACTGCCCGTGTACATTCAGCTTATTACTACCCCTGTACATTCAGGTTATTACTGCCCGTGTACATTCAGATTATTACTGCCTGTGTACATTCAGGCCATTACTGCCCCTGTACATTCAGGTTATTACTGCCCGTGTACATCCAGCCATTACTGCCTGTTTACATTCAGGTTATTACTACCCGTGTACATTCACGTTATTACTGCCCGTGTACATTCAGGTTATTACTAACCCTGTACATTCAGGTTATTACTGCCTGTGTACATCCAGGCCATTACTGCCTGTTTACATTCAGGTTATTACTACCCCTGTACATTCAGGTTATTACTGCCTGTGTACATTCAGGTTATTACTGCCTGTGTACATTCAGGTTGTTACTGCCCGTGTACATTCAGGTTGTTACTACCCCTGTACATTCAGGTTATTACTGCCCGTGTACATTCAGATTATTACTGCCCGTGTACATTCAGGTTGTTACTGCCCGTGTACATTCAGGTTATTACTGCCCGTGTACATTCAGATTATTACTGCCCGTGTACATTCAGGTTGTTACTGCCCGTGTACATTCAGGTTATTACTGCCCATGTACATTCAGGTTATTACGACCCGTGTACATTCAGATTACTACTGCCTGTGTACATTCAGGTTATTACTGCCTGTGTACATTCAGGTTGTTACTGCCCGTGTACATTCAGATTATTACTGCCTGTGTACATTCAGGTTGTTACTGCCCGTGTACATTCAGGTTATCACTACCCGTGTACATTCAGATTACTACTGCCCGTGTACATTCAGGTTGTTACTACCCGTGTACATTCAGGTTATTACTGCCCGTGTACATTCAGATTATTACTGCCCGTGTACATTCAGGTTGTTACTGCCCGTGTACATTCAGGTTATTACTGCCCGTGTACATTCAGGTTATCACTACCCGTGTACATTCAGATTACTACTGCCTGTGTACATTCAGGTTATTACTGCCCGTGTACATTCAGGTTATTACTGCCCGAGTACATTCAGGTTATTACTGCCCGTGTACATTCAGGTTATTACTGCCCGCGTACATTCAGGTTGTTACTGCCTGTGTACATTCAGGTTGTTACTGCCCCTGTACGTTCAGGTTATTACTACCCCTGTACATTCAGGTTATTACTACCCCTGTACATTCAGGTTATTACTGCCTGTGTACATTCAGGTTGTTACTGCCCGTGTACAGTCAGATTATTACTGCCCATGTACATTCAGATTATTACTGCCCGTGTACATTCAGGTTGTTACTGCCCGTGTACATTCAGGTTATTACTGCCCATGTACATTCAGGTTATTACGACCCGTGTACATTCAGATTACTACTGCCTGTGTACATTCAGGTTATTACTGCCTGTGTACATTCAGGTTGTTACTGCCCGTGTACATTCAGGTTGTTACTGCCCGTGTACATTCAGATTATTACTGCCTGTGTACATTCAGGTTGTTACTGCCCGTGTACATTCAGGTTATCACTACCCGTGTACATTCAGGTTATCACTACCCGTGTACATTCAGATTACTACTGCCCGTGTACATTCAGGTTGTTACTACCCCTGTACATTCAGGTTATTACTGCCCGTGTACATTCAGATTATTACTGCCCGTGTACATTCAGGTTGTTACTGCCCGTGTACATTCAGGTTATTACTGCCCGTGTACATTCAGGTTATCACTACCCGTGTACATTCAGATTACTACTGCCTGTGTACATTCAGGTTATTACTGCCCGTGTACATTCAGGTTATTACTGCCCGAGTACATTCAGGTTATTACTACCCGTGTACATTCAGGTTATTACTGCCCGCGTACATTCAGGTTGTTACTGCCTGTGTACATTCAGGTTGTTACTGCCCCTGTACATTCAGGTTATTACTACCCCTGTACATTCAGGTTATTACTACCCCTGTACATTCAGGTTATTACTGCCTGTGTACATTCAGGTTGTTACTGCCCGTGTACAGTCAGATTATTACTGCCCATGTACATTCAGATTATTACTGCCCGTGTACATTCAGGTTGTTACTGCCCGTGTACATTCAGGTTATTACTGCCCATGTACATTCAGGTTATTACGACCCGTGTACATTCAGATTACTACTGCCTGTGTACATTCAGGTTATTACTGCCTGTGTACATTCAGGTTGTTACTGCCCGTGTACATTCAGGTTGTTACTGCCCGTGTACATTCAGATTATTACTGCCTGTGTACATTCAGGTTGTTACTGCCCGTGTACATTCAGGTTATCACTACCCGTGTACATTCAGGTTATCACTACCCGTGTACATTCAGATTACTACTGCCCGTGTACATTCAGGTTGTTACTACCCCTGTACATTCAGGTTATTACTGCCCGCGTACATTCAGGTTGTTACTGCCTGTGTACATTCAGGTTGTTACTGCCCCTGTACATTCAGGTTATTACTACCCCTGTACATTCAGGTTATTACTGCCTGTGTACATTCAGGTTGTTACTGCCCGTGTACAGTCAGATTATTACTGCCCATGTACAGTCAGATTATTACTGCCCATGTACAGTCAGGTTATTACTACCCGTGTACATTCAGATTATTACTACCCCTGTACATTCAGGTTGTTACTGCCCGTGTACAGTCAGGTTATTACTACCCGTGCATATTCAGATTATTACTGCCTGTGTACATTTAGATTATCACTGCCCGTGTACAGTCAGGTTATTACTACCCCTGTACATTCAGGTTATTACTGCCCATGTACATTCAGGTTGTTACTGCCCGTGTACATTCAGATTATTACTGCCCGTGTACTTTCAGATTATTACTGCCCGTGTACATTCAGGTTATTACTACCCCTGTACATTCAGGTTATTACTACCCCTGTACATTCAGGTTATTACTGCCTGTGTACATTCAGGTTGTTACTGCCCGTGTACAGTCAGATTATTACTGCCCATGTACAGTCAGATTATTACTGCCCATGTACAGTCAGGTTATTACTACCCGTGTACATTCAGATTATTACTACCCCTGTACATTCAGGTTGTTACTGCCCGTGTACAGTCAGGTTATTACTACCCGTGCATATTCAGATTATTACTGCCTGTGTACATTTAGATTATTACTGCCCGTGTACAGTCAGGTTATTACTACCCCTGTACATTCAGGTTATTACTGCCCATGTACATTCAGGTTGTTACTGCCCGTGTACATTCAGATTATTACTGCCCGTGTACTTTCAGATTATTACTGCCCGTGTACATTCAGGTTGTTACTGCCCGTGTACATTCAGATTATTACTACCCGTGTACATTCAGATTATTACTGCCCATGTACATTCATGTTGTTACTGCCCGTGTACATTCAGATTATTACCGCCCGTGTACATTCAGATTATTACTACCCGTGTACATTCAGATTATTACTGCCTGTGTACATTCAGATTATTACTGCCTGTGTACATTCAGGTTGTTACTGCCCATGTACAGTCAGGTTATTACTGCCCGTGTACATTCAGGTTGTTACTGCCCATGTACAGTCAGGTTATTACTACCCGTGTACATTCAGATTATTGCTGCCCGTGTACATTCAGATTATTACTGCCTGTGTACATTCAGTTTGTTACTGCCCGTGTACATTCAGAATATTACTACCCGTGTACATTCAGATTATTACTGCCTGTGTAGATTCAGGTTATTACTGCCCGTGTATATTCAGGTTATTATGACCTGTGTATATTCAGGTTGTTACTGCCCGTGTACATTCAGGTTGTTACTGCCTGTGTACATTCAGGTTATTACTGAAATTGAGATCTTTGAAAAAGGAGGCCATCTCGGATGTTCTATGGTGGAATTGGTCTTCCTGGGAGGAGATGCGGCAGAGGCAGAGGAATTGGGAACAAGGGATGGTGTTTTACACGAGGCAGGATGGGAGCAGGTGTAGTGCAGGTAGCTGTTAGAGTCGGTGAGTTTGTAATAAACCTTACTGCGAAGCCTCTTCCAAGGATACCTATCTTGAAGAAGTTCTCTTCCCTCTACAAGGATCTCCGTGTCTCTTTCTTATTGCAGCTCCCAGGTCATCTCCTCTGCCCTGAAGCTCTTCAGCCCATTTATCTGCTCTACCCTCCTCTCCAACCTATTACTTTCAGCCCCCACCCTCACCTACCTATTGCATCCCAGCTACCTTCCCCTAGCACCCCTCCCCCAACCCCATTTATCTCACTGGCCTCCAGCCCACAAGCCTCATTCCTGATGAAGGCTTATACCCAAAACTTGATGTCTTCCTGCTCCTCGGATGCTTTCTGACTGGCTGTGCTTTTCCAGCACCACACTCTCGACTCTGATCTCCAGCATCTGCAGTCCTCACTTTCATCTGATTCTCTTTCAATAGTGAGTGTAAGGTTGTAAAGATGGACGCCAGGTTACGTGTGAATTTTCCGTAATAATTCACCAACCCAAGGAAAGGCCTAACTCCAGTACAGACAGAGGAGCCAGGGCTCCTTTAGTTGCTCTCCCTTTCTTTTCTAAAAGGCGTACCCTGATTTTGTCGCCTCTGTAACCCAAGTAGGTCACTTGGCGGGGGGTGGGGGGGGGAGGGGGAGGCGCTTGGAATGCACATCTTTTCCAACTAAGGCATCCGCCTGCCTGGGAGAAATGTTTAAGCACTAGTTCCAAGTTCTCCCAAGTGCTTCCTTGTTAATAGAATGTCAGTTGGATAAATGGCAATCTGGGGTAGCCCACTGGAAAAGCGTGCAGGCCAAAGATACCCCAAAATGGCAGCCTTGTATATTGATAAAAAACAAATGGTATTAATTATAGCAGACTTCTGGGATTCCTCATCCAGTCACAACTGCAGGTAGGCGTGGCCCATGCGTAGCTTCATAAAGAACAGCAGCCCAGCCAACATTAGTACAAGTCCTGAATGCGAAGGATTGGGTATTTATCCAGCTTCAAGAAATGGTTTACTTATAGATGCACCATTGAGAGCATACTATCTGGATGTATCACTACCTGGTATGGCAACTGTACCATTCAAGATCGGAGACGGTTACAGAGAGTGGTACTTGGCTCGGACAATCACAAAGGCCAACCTTCCATCTATAGAATCCATCTACCAGGCCCGCTGTCAAGCATTCTCAAAGATCCATCCCACCCTGGCAATGTTTTTCTACTTCCTCTACCATCGGGGAGAAGGTACAGAAGCCTGAACACACGCACCAGCCGGTTTCGAACCATTTCTAACCTACTGTTGTTAGAATACTGAATGGACTCACAAACTCTTCACATTTGTCTGTACCTGTGTTTTTGTTTTTGCTGCTGTTTACCTATTATTTACTTATCTAGGCTACTTTGCGATCTGCCTGTATTGTTCGCAAGACAAAGTTTTTCACTGTGCCTTGATACACGTGATAATAAATTCAATTCAATTCAACTGTTTACTCGAAATCCCCACAATAACCAAGCTGCCAGCTTCACATTCCAGATGACCGGTGTTGCCCATTCTGCAAACTGCACTGGTTTGATGGTTCCTTCACTTTCCCGCTTCAGTATCTCCACCTCTACTTTTACCTGCAAGGCAAATGGCACCAGGTGGGCCTTGCAAAAGCTTGAAGTTGCGTCCTGTTCAACATGTGAAGTGACTTTGATAATCCCACGCTCTTCTTGAAAAGCCCCTGGGTATTTCATTCTATAATGATGTTTTCACTAGGACATCATTAAGACATCTCTTTTCCAATCAAAAAATGTTGAGCCAATCAACGTGACTTCTTCTGACCAGTTCTGCCCCAATGGGCTTGAGCCCAAGCCTTTTACTACCATCAGTGGTAACTACACCAACTGGTTCTCATTGGAAACCAGAACTGACGTTGTACCTTTAATTTTCAATGGTTCCCCGGTGTATGTTCTCAGTCTGGCTGAGGTCTTGGACAAGCTCTAAAGGTTGGAGGCCCTGAGAAATCTTGTTAAAGACAGCTTCTGCAACCACAGGTACAGCTGCACCGATATCAGACTCCAAGGGAACTGGGTGACCATTTAACGTTAATTTTAATTGCCTCAGATTTGGGTGTCACTAAACAATTTAATTGTTCCAATGCGTATGTAGGCGAACTTTCCAGAGTGTGTAATCTCCTGGGTACCAGCCTCCTAGTTTTTCAACAGAAGTCCGGCCTTGCAGGATTCCTTTGCTGTCTTGAGTCTGCATACCACCTTGCCGGCCCAGATCCTGAAGAGCCGTTTAGCCACTTGGTTGAGGCTCAGCTTTGTTATGGGGTTCTGCTGTGGGTCGGCCTAGGGTCCCTCTGCTCAGAATATGCTCTGTGTGAGGCTCTGCGATTGCCTACACTCGCATGGCATACCCCAAGCTCAGTTGAAATGGTGAGAGTGCCCATTTCCATTGAGATGACCCATGCTTGACTTCCCACAACTTCTCATGACAACGCCATCTGTTTGAAGTCCCATTGTGTTTCTGTGTGGTTATGTCATTAATCCCACATACCAAATGGTCTCTCAGCATTCATTCAAGGTTAACCCAAACTCACTTGCTTCCAGCAGTCTTTGTAACATTGCCAAAAATCCAGATATGGATTCCTTGGATTCCTTAAAGGCCGACAAGAACCGATAAGCATCTCAGGATTAAAGGAGACTTGGGTTCATAATATTCCTTAGCCAACTCTGTCAACTCTTAGAAGGTTTCAGTGTCTGTTGCCTCTGGAAAGGTAAAGCCTCTTATAATAAAAAATACTGTGAGTCCACACACTTAGAAGGATTACTCATTGCTTTTCATCTGCGCCGATGTCATTTGTCTGAAAAAAGTCATATTCTTTCATCATACTGGGTCAAATGAGTCAAATTTCCCAAAGAGAGGCGTGATGCCAGAAATGCTTACTCCAACTCCGTGATAGCTGTTGCACGTGAATATTCTTCAGACACTTCCTGTTTTGTCCTGTCACTGCTGATATAACTGCTCAGAGGCCAGCTCCTGTTGTGGGTGGCACGGTGGCACAGTGGTTAGCACTACTGCCTCACAGCGCCTGAGACCTGGGTTCAATTCCCGACTCAGGCGACTGACTGTGTGGAGTTTGCACGTTCTCCCAGTGTCTGCGTGGGTTTCCTCCGGGCGCTCCAGTTTCCTCCCACAGTCCAAAGATGTGCAGGTCAGGTGAATTGGCCATGCTAAATTGCCCGTAGTGTTAGGTAAGGGGTAAATGTAGGGGTATGGGTGATTTCCTGTTCCTTGGATGCTGCCTGACCTGCTGCGCTTTTCCAGCAACACAGTTTCAACCAAGTCACATTAGCCAGCTCAGAGTCGGCCATCAACTGCAGAGATTCTAATCATCTGGCTTTTTTTTGTTTTATTTTATCTCTTGAGAAACAAAACAAAAAAGGAAAGCAATGTCTCAGATCAAGAGAACTTCTCCCCTCTGTACATTGGCTGCGGGGCCAGTCAGCTCAGAGTCAGTTCTCAACTGTGGAGATTCTAATCTGGTTATTTTTTAAAAAAATTCTTCTTAAACCCCCACACGACCGTCAAACAGCGGTAGTGCTTATTTTCCCCCAGCACCTATGTCGTGTGTACACAGGTCAGGGGAGGGGGGGGGGGGAAGTGGGAGAATCTGATTGAAGCATATAAGATTATGTGGGGTATGGATTGAGGCATTTCAGATTATATGGGGTGTGGGCAGGGTTATAAGAGAGCAGCAGTTCCCCTTGATTGAGGGGTCAATTACAGAGAATTTTTGGATAAGGGTAGGAGATTCAGTGGGGATTTGGGAAAAAAAACATTTTCGTCCTGTGGGTGGTGGGAATCTGGAATGCACTACCTGGGAAGGTAGTGTTGGCCGGAAAGCTGACAACCTCTAAACAATATTTGGACAAGCACTTCAAATATTCAAGGATATGGGACAAGTGCAGGAATTTGGGATGGTCGTTATGTTGGTGCAGAGTCAATGGGCCAATAGGCCTTTTCTGCATGAATCTGTGAATCTATGAATTAAGAAATTGTAAAGGAGAGACTATCCTCAAAATGTGAAGCTTTGACATTCCAGCCACCAACAAGAGAAATAGACGAAATAGCACAATATCGTAGTGAAGGATCAAAAACCAAGCTTGATTGAAAGGATAGAGGCAAAATTCTGCAAGTGCTGGTAATGTGAAACAAAGAGAAATGCTGGACAAACTCAGCATTTTGTGGAGAAGGAACAGAAGCAATGTTTCAAACCTGATATGACTCCTTCTGAAGAAAATAAACAAGTACAGCATGCCCCTCATGATTTTATAAACCTCTATAAGGTCATCCCTCAGGCCTGCACCAACACATGCTGCTTTTCAAAAACAAAACCTTTTGCCTCTGCCAGTCCACATTGCCTGTCTCTTCCTGCATATGTCAAGATATCTTCTAAATGTTGCTATTGTGTCTGCTTCTACCACCTCCTCTGGCAGCGCATTCCAGGCACACACCACACTCTGTGTGAAAAACGTGCCTCTCACATCTCCTTTAAACATTACCTTTTCACCTTAAACCAACTCCCCTTGTTTTGAGCCTGGGGAAAAAAAAGACTTTGCATATTCATTCTATCCATGCCTATCATAAGTTTGTAAACTTCAATCAAGTCACCAGTCAGCTTCTGACATTCAAGTGAAAACAAACCAAGTTTGTTCAATCTCTCCTCTTACAAATGTTAATCTTGATCTCTTCTGTCTGCATCTTCTCTGCATTGTAACACTGTATTCTGCCCTCAATTCTGCTAACCTGATGCGCTTTGCATGGTACAACCTGACATGCAAACCAAAACTTTTCACTGTATCTTGGTACATGTGATAGCAATAATTCAAACTCAAACTAAATCAGTGCATGTTTCTTGAAAGTGGAGTCGCAGTTAGATAGGATAGTGATGAAGGCATTTGGTATGCTTTTCTTTAACAGACAGAGCATAGAGTATAGGAGTTGGGAGGTCATGTTGTGGCTGTCCAGGACATTGGTTAGGCCACTTTTGGAATATTGTGTGCAATTCTGGTCTCCCTCCTATTGGAAGGATGTTGTGAAACTTGAAAGGGTTCAGAAAAGATTTACAAGGATGTTGCCAGAGTTGGAGGATTTGAGCTACAGGGAGAAGCTGAACAGGCTGGGGCTGTTTTCCCTGGAGCGTCGGAGGCTGAGGGGTGACCTTATAGAGGTTATAAAATCATGAGGGTCATGGAAAAGGTTAATAAACAAGGTATTTTCCATGGGGTGGGGGAGTCCAAAACTAGAGGGCATAGGTTTAGGATGAGAGGGGAAAAATTAATAAGGGACCTAAGGGTCAACTTTTTCATGCAGAAGGTGTTACGTGTATGGAATGAGCTGCCAGTGGAAGTGATGGAGGCTGATACAATTATAACATTTAAAAGGTATATGGATGGTTATATAAATAGGAAGGGTTTGGAGGGATATGGGCCAAGTGCTGCCAAATGGGACTGGAATAATTTAGGATATCTGCTCGGCATGGACGAGTCGCACCGAAGGGTCTATATGAGTGCTGTACATCCTATGATCCTATGACCCTCAATCAAATTCACCGTTAATAACCTCCAAACCAGGCAGCATTCTGGTAAAGCTCTTCTGTACCCTTTCTAAAGCCATATCCTTCTGGTAGTGTGAGCACTCTCCAAGGTGTCCTCTGTTGGTACATCTGCGATATTCTCTGTAACCAGTAAAGCAATTCCGCCACATCTACAGAATACAGAACAGCACAGAAACCCACCCTTCGACTCAACATGTTTGTGCAAAATATGATGCTATTCTAACCTAACCAGCCTGCATGTGGATCATATCCCTGTGCTCTCCATCTGCCTGTGTCTCTGTCTAAATGTCTCTTAAACATTGCTGTCATATCCACTTCTATTATTTGCTTTGACAGCAGTTTCCTCCTCTCACCTTAAACCTATGACCCTTAGTATTTAACATTTCTACCATGACAAAGAGACTCTGATAGGCACAGATAAGGTGGTAATCATAATTTAATGTTGTACTTCAGGTCGTCTCTCAGCCTCTGATGCTCTAGTGAAAACAATCCAAATTTGTTCAACCTCTCCTTATACCTCTACCCTCTAATCCAGGCAACATTGTGTTAGCCTCTTCTGCTGCCTCTCCAAAGTTTCCCCATCCCCCTTCTGGTGTGGTGACCAGAACTGCTTCCCTCTTGCATTTGACCTCCCAAAATTGACCTCACAATTTTAGATTTTTTTTTAGATTACTTACAGCCTTCGGCCCAACAAGTCCACACCCATCCGTAACCCACCCAGACCCATTCCCCTACATTTACCTCTTCACCAAACACTACGGGCAATTTAGCATGGCCAATTCACCTTAACCTGCACATTTTTGGATTGTGGGAGGAAACCGGAGCACCCAGAGGAAACTCACGCAGACACAGGGAGAATGTGCAAACTCCACCCAGAGAGTCGCCTGAGGTGGGGATTAAACCCGGGTCTCTGCCATTGTTCACTCAACTTTCCAGCTGATCTATATCCTGCTGCATTCTTTAATATCCTTCTTCTCGATCCACAGCTCCACCAATTCTCATGTCATTTGCAAACTTACTAATCAGATCACCAACATTTTCATCCAGTCACAGATCTCTAGTCAAAAAAAAACCCTCCACCCTTATCCTCTGCTTTCTATGGCCAAGCCAATTTTGTACTCCAACTGACCAACTCACCATAGATTCCATGTGATTTGATTTTCCGGAGCAGCCAACCATCAGGGAACTTGTCAAATCCTTTAGTAAAGTCCATGTAAACAATAATACCTTATCCTCATCAGTCCTCTTTGTCACTTCCTCAAAACTCTCAATCAAATTTGTGAGATTCTCTATCCCTCGCTATCTTGCCTGAAAGATCCAAAGCCCAGAAGGTTATACTGCCAGTCTTGTCCCTGTCTCAACCAAGACTCAGTAGTAGCTACAACATCATAGTTATATGTATGAATCCATGCTCCAAATTCATTGGCTATACCTGTCCTACTGTTCATGTTAAAACAAGTACACTTCAGATTGCCAGTACTGTCATGATCAGTAACCACACCTCTATTCTGCCTCTTGGCCTTACTTGCCCTGGTTTCTAAGTCCTCCTCAGTTATTTCACTGCTGATATGTTGTTCCACACTGGTTTATACCTTCCTGAGTGACATTAGCAAACATCCCCGTTCCTTTGATGCTCCTCCTTCAGGGCTCACTAGAGTATTAATGTGGAGACCTCAGTAATGTACTGGGGACCTGGGTTCAAATCCTGCCACATCAGATGGTAGATTTTTAATTCAATTTTTAAAAAATCTGGAATTAAGAATCTACCGGGAACCATAAAACCATTGTCGATTGTTGGAAAACCCATCTGGTTCACTTCAGGAAAGGAAATCTGCCATCCATACCTGGTCTAGCCTACATGTAACTCCAGACCTACAGCAATGTGGTTAACTCTCGAGTGTCCTCTAAATGGCCTAGCACACCCTTCATAGAGATGTACAGCATGGAAACAGACCCTTTGGTCCAACTCGTCTCTGCTGACCAGATATCTCAACCGAATCAAGTCCCACCTGCCAGCACATGACCCATATCCCTCCAAACCCTTCCTATTCATATACCCATCCAAATGCCTTTTAAATGTTGCAATTGTACCACCCTCTACCACTTCCTCTGGCAGCTCATTCCATACACGTACCACCCTCTGCGTGAAAAAGTTGCCCCTTTGGTCTCATTTATATCTTTCCCCTCTCACCCTAAACTATCAGTTGTACAAGTTATACGAAATCTTAAAGAAATCAAACTGGACAGATCAGTTGGCATCAATCTAGGCTCGAGAAAAAACAATGGCAAAAACAGCCCTCTTGACACTGTAAAGTTCTCTTTACTAACATCGTGCCAAAATTGGGAGAGCTGTCTCAGTGACTAGCTAAGCCTTAGCCTGACATAGTCATACTCATGGAATCATACCTCACAGACACCTCTGGATATGACTGGTCCCACCAGGACAGACATAGTATAGGTGGCAGAACTATTGTATACTGTCAGGAGGGATTTGCTCTGGGAGTCCTCAACATTGTCTCTGTGTCCCATGAAGTCTCATGGTTTCAGTTATGATTACCATGTACTGTCCTCCCTCAGCTGATGACTTCATGCTTGTCCATGTTGAACAAAACTTCAAGGAAGCTCTGAGGATGCTGAAGGCACAAAAAGAACCCTGGGTGGAGGATTTAAATGTCCACCACCTAGAGTAGCTCGGCAGCAGTGCTACTGATCGAGCTGGTCGGGTCCTAAAAGACATAGCAGGCAGAACTGTTCTGCAGCAGGTGTGTAAGGGAACCAACAAATGGGAAAAATATACTTGACCTCATCCTTACCAATCTGCCAGTTGCAGATGGATCTATCCTTGACAGTATCAGTAAGAGTGACACCTCACAGCCCTGGTGGAGACAAAATCCTGTCTTCATGTTGAGAATAACCACAGTTATGTTGCGTGACAGTATCACCATGCTAAATGGGACAGACTTCAAACGGATCTCGCAACTCAAGAACGGGCATCCATGAGGCAGTGTGGGTCATCAACAGCAGCAGAACTGTACTCCAGCACAAACTGCAACCTCATTGCCTGGCATATCCCCCACTCGTGCCAGGAGCAGCATCAGGTATACCTGAAGATGAGGTGTCAACCCCATTGAAGCCACAACACAAGACTATTTTCATGCCAAATAGCATAAGCTGTGAGCGATCCCACAGCTAACGGATCAGATCTAAGCTCCGCAGTCCTACCACATCCAGCCACGAATGCTTGTGGATGATCCAGCAACTCCCTGGATATTCCCATCCTTAATGATGGAGGTGCTCAGCACATCAGGGCAAAGGACAAGGCTGAAGCATCCACAGCAATCATCAGCCGGAAGCACTAAGTGATGATCCATCTTGGCCTCCTCCAATGGTCCCTGACAACACATCAATCTGTCCTCAGACAATTTGATTCACTCCACATGATATCGGGAATCAGTTGGAGACCCTGGATACTGCAGAGGCTATGAGCCCTGACAATATTCTGGCAATAGTCCTGAAGACTTGTGAAACAGAACCTACTGCTCCCCTAGCCAAGCTGTTCCAATACAGTTACAACACTGGCATCGACCCGATCATGTACAGAAAAAGCAGGACAAATCAAACCCAACTAATTCGCACCCCTTTAGTTTACTCTTGATCGTCAGTAAAGTGATGGAAGGTGTCACCAACAGTGCGATCAAGCAGCACCTGCTCAGCAATAACATGCTCACTGACACTCCGTTTGGATTCCACCAGGGCCACTAGCTCCTGACCTCATTACAACCTTGGTTCAAACATGGACAAAAGAGCTAAATTCCAGAGGGGAGCAGAGAGTGACAGCCGTTGTCCTCAAGGTTACATTTGGCCGAATGTGGCATCAAGGACTGCAGGCAAAACTGGAATCAATGGATGCCGGGGACAAACTCTCTGGTGGTTAACGTCATATCCAACACATAGGAAGACCGCTGTGGACATGGTTGTTGGAAGTCCATCGTCTCCACTCCGGGACATTTCTCAGGGTCATGTCCTCGGTCCAACCACCTTCATCTGCTTCATCAGTTACTTTCTTTGCATCATAAGGTCAGAAGTGGGATGTCTGCCAATGACTGCACAATGTGCAGCACCATTTGCAACTCCTCAAATACTGAAGCAGTCCATGTCCAAATGCAACAAGATCTGGACAATATCCAGGCTTGGGCTGAAAAGTGGCAGCTAACCTTCATGCCACACAAATGGCAGGCTCTGATCATTACCAATAAGAGACAATCTAACCAGCGTCCCTGAACATTCAATGGTGTTACCATCATTGAATCCCCCAGTATCAACATCCTAGGGCTTATCGTTGACCAAAAACTCAAGTGATCTCACCATGTCAGCATAATGTCTATAAGAGCAGGTCAGAGGCTGAGAATCCTGTGTGCAGCCCCAAAAACACTCAAGAAGCTTGACACCATGCAGGACAAAGCAGCCCGTTTGATTGGCACTACATCCACAAGCATCCACCACATTGTGGATGGTACACAATGTTTAGTAGCAACATTGTGTGCTGCCTACAAGATGCACTGCAGAAATTCATCAGAGGTCTTTGACACCATCTTCTACACCACAATCAGTTCCATCTAGAAGGACTTGGGCAGCAGATATATGGGAATACCTGTACCTTCATGTTCCCCTCCAAGCCCCTCACCATTATAACTTGAAAATATATCACCGTTCCTTCACTGTCATTGGGTCAAAATGCTGAAATTGCCTCCCTAATGGCATTGTGGGTCAACCCATAGCACAGGGACTGCAGCTATTTAAGACGGCAGCTCACCACCATCTTCTTGAGGGCAATTACGGACGAGCAATAAATGCTGGCCAGTCAGCAACGCCCATATTCCACAAATGAATAAATAAAACAAGTTTAAGTGCAATCCATCTTTCTTGTACAGATCCCACCTATGCTAGAAGTAATGCTCACGGTCCACATATCTGAAATCTTCCCGCCTACACCAGCTCCTTAACCCCATGTTTAACTTTAGTATCTTCCTATCTTAGCCTCATTGACACATGCCACAGGAATTAATCCCAAGATTACAAACCTGACAGTCCTGCATTTCAATTTACTACCTAACTCCCTGAAGAACCTTTGTGGCAATGTGTCACATTTCCTGCCCATGTTTTTCGTACTAACATGTACCAAGACCTCTGGTTGGTCAACCTCCTTTTTAAGATTATGCCACTCATGTTCAGAGAGATCCTTGGTCCTGACAGCAGTGAGACAACGTGCCATCCTGGAGTCTGCCTTGTGGCCACAGACTGCCTGCATTCCAGACTATGGATTCTCCTATTACTACTGCTCTATGGCACTTCGACCGTTCATTGTTGTACAACAGGGCCATCCCCTGATAAACAATCCCCGCTCAACAGTGTCCAGAATGGTACACTTGTTGGAGAGGAGGCTTGCCAAAGGGGATTTCTTCACTGTCTGCCTGCCACATCCAGCAGGCACCCATCTGTCTGCCTCCTGCCACGTTCACCAGGAGAAACATGAAGCTTCTCTGACTGCCATTTCTACCCTCTAGCAACTATTTAATGAAAAATACATTTCCATTAAATTACTTTACAACCAACTAGATTGCGCTTGAGTGTTAGATTCTCACAAAAAAAAGTACCTAATACACAATTCCATAAACAACAGACTCCCAGTACTTTTCTACTCTCCCATTAGCCTAGATCTCAGTGGCTCAGTGGTTAGCACTGCTGCCTCACAGCACCAGAGACCCAGGTTCATTCCCTGCTTCACGCAACTGTCTGTGTGGAGTTTGCACATTCTCCCCGTGTCTGTGTGGGTTTCTTCCGGGTGCTCTGGTTTCCTCCCACAGTCCAAAGATGTGCAGGTTAGGTGAATTGGCCGTGTTAAATTGCCCGTAGTGTTAGGTGAAGGGGTAAATGTAGGGGAATGGGTCTGGGTGGGTTGCTTTTCGGAGGGTCGGTGTGGACTTGTTGGGCCGAAGGGCCTGCTTCCACACTGTAAGTAAGTAATCTAATCTAAATCCTTCCACCCAAAAACTTTCTGTGTTTGAAAAGGTTAATGGAGAAAGAAGCCACTACAAATACTTTTGCAACCATGGAGATGGCCAACTCAAGATTGGTTGAGACTTAGCATTTACTTTGCAGAGTTCTTTGTAATAGATAGTCATTCAAAGTGAGTTTAGGTGTTCCCGACGAATAAACAACATGCAAAACTTCTTAAAATTTGCATAGTTTTGTCCCTGCTTTTGGATTCCCAGAAGGAATTGTCCCCTGACAACACACCCAGTTTATTGAGAATGAATGGGAGAAGATACTCCAGAGTTTCAATGTATTGTCTTGCCTTGAATGGACCAGGAGTGTGCACAGTATAAATTGTTAAGTGTCCTCTTGCTAAACAAATGTTAGATACAAGCTGGAAGAAATATAATTGATTCAGAAGCTGGACAATGTTTGTATATGCAGATCTTGTTCATCAAACGTCCAGGAAGAAGCGAGTTGAGAAGAGTCAAATGAGGCTGATGAATTGGACAGTTGGGATATGGGTAGAGTATCTATAGTTACTCCAACACATGAATTACAGAGTCAGAGAATTTTATACCACTGAAGGAGGCCATTTGCTCCACATCTCTACTGGCCTCCAAAGCAGCTACCAAACTGGCCCATTCTCCAACCCTATCATAGTGGCCTTCAAAATTCATCATTTGCAAATATATATACAGCTCTCGTCTGAAACCCCAAATGGAATTAGTCTCCATCACACTCCCAGTGCATTCCAGATCCTCAGTCAGTAAAGAGTAAAGAATGAAGAAGTTTCTCCTATTCTCACTCCTAGCTCTCTTGCTGACAATCTTGAAATTGTGATCCCTAGTTACTGACATACCAACTAATGGAAGCAGAACATCATTCTTTACCCTGATAAAACCGTTCATAATTTTGAACACTTGAATAAAATCACTTGTTAATCTTCTCTGCTCCATGGAGCCTACCCCAATCTCTCTAATCATTCCATGTATCAAAAATTCTTTATTCCTGATGTAATTCTAATAAATCCCCTTTGAAATCTCTCCTGGACTTTAACATCATTCCTTAAATACTGTGTCCAGAACTGAACACAATACTCCATATGTGCTCTGTTCAATGATTTGTCGATGTTAACATCACTTCCTTGCTTTTATACTGTGTGCGTCTATTTATAAATCCAAGGATCATGTAAGCCTTCTTAACAACTGTTTCAATTTGCCTGGCCACATTCAGAGACTTATGCACATGAACCCCGAAATCCCTCAATTCCAGTACTCAGTTCAATATTGTACCATTAAACCTGTATTGTTTTTCCATGTTGCCTCTCCTGAAATTTGTCTGCATCGAAATTCATCTGCGAGGTGTCTGTCCAACTGGCCAACTTGTCAATGTGTCTCTGAAGTTACTCAGCATCATCCTTAGAATTCACTATTCTGCCTAGCTGCATGTCATCTGCAAATTTAGAGATTTTGCCCTCAACACCCATCTCTAAATCATTTGAATCAGAAAAAGGAAAGGTCCAAACATTGATCCCTGTGGGATACCACTTTCAACTCATCTCCAGTCTAAGAAAGACACAGCTTGTACTTAAAATATTGAATGCAACTACTCTCACCCGCAGCCCAACCCCCTGGCTTGGATTTAATAAGGCAAATCAAAGAATTTGGTCTTTCTAACCTTGATGTAATGGTTAACAGTAACAAATGATGGTATGTGGAAGGTGTTAAATTGTGGTTGGTAACAGCCTTCAAAAGATTCTCACTTAACTTGGATACCAGTAATGTCCATCCAGTACAACCTAGTCCCAAGGGGAAAGTGAGGACTGCAGATGCTGGAGATCAGAGCTGAAAAATGTGTTGCTGGAAAAGTGCAGCAGGTCAGGCAGTATCCAAAGAGCAGAAGAATCAATGTTTCAGGCATGAGCCCTTCTTCAGGAGGCAAGAGCCTTCATTCCTGAAGAAGGGCTTATGCCCGAAACGTCGATTCTCCTGCTTTTTGGATGCTGCCTGACCTGCTGCGCATTTCCAGCACCACATTTTTCAACCTAGTCCCAACACAATGTTGGTCAGCCATGTGAACCCCAGCATTCGGGATTCATTCTGGAGAGTGATCCATTCTGCCTCTTCAGATGTGAGGAAAGGAATTGATCTCAGAGGGATTCTGCCCTTTGAATGTATTGGGATGTGTGAACAAACCAAGCAACTGGAGACATTAATATGTTTGACATAAGTATAGGACATATATATATAAACGTGTTAAATTAAGTTCCTATTTTACCACTTGCCTACCTCTTCTCAGTGGGATCATAGCCGAGAGAAGCCCAGAGAGCAGTAGCATTTTCATGCTTATACTATCAGGATTATTCTTAATTGTAGTTACTTCAGCACAGCCACATCACAAACTTTTTTTTCAAGGTCCTCAGTGTTATGTTCATTGTTGGTGAAGTTCTGAGATGATGTTGTTTGGAGTCTTTCTGTGATCTGAGAAGTGAGAGAAAGAGAACATGCTTGCTGGCAGCTGTTAGTTTCTATACACTTTAATTTTGTAGAACGTCTCCATTTATTTATTCCATTTTTTTTAATAAACAGGCTGATTCCTATTACCTGTTAATATTACCTCATGAGGTCCATCCCATTACGGTGATGGGGCTCCCTTGCCCGAGATTCTTTTCACCAGGATCCTGGGGCTCACCTTCCTGTTTGTCCTGGGCAACCCTCCGACTCCTCGTCTTTCACAAGCTGGTGATCTTGTGCTTGTCCATAAAGTATGTGTAAATACCTACCAAGGGAATTCATATAATCCCAGATTTGTCCCTTGCTGTTGGTGAATTATGCTCCCTCAGTGATCAGGTCCTGGGGGAGTGTCATTGCCCGTCCTGTCATGACCTCAAAGGGTGTTTGCCCAGTAGCCCTTGAGAGCGTTACTCTATGGGCCATTAAAATGGCTGATGGGGTGGGATCCAATTTAACTCCCTTGACCATTGCCTTAGTCATGGCATTTTTCAGAATTTTAGTCATTCTCTCTGCCAAACCTGGGCTTTGTGGGTGGTAGGGGATATGATAGTTCTGTCTTATTCTCAAGAGTTTGCATGCTTCAGGCATCTGCCTGAAAAATGAATTTCTCGGTCTGAGTCTAATTGTAGGGGAACTCCTCATGCAGGTAGTATTTCTGTGGCAAGTATTTTTCTACTGTGGTTGTTGTACAATCCCTTGTGGGAAAGGCTTCAATCCATCTAGTGAACTGTGGGAGTGATCCTGTAAAATCCATTTGTATGTGTTCCCATAGTCCCCATGGACTGGGTTGGTGACTCATTTTAATTTTAATTCCTTGTCCTGATTCTCTCTGTGCACATGCAGTACATCGATGACAAAAATTTCGCTTTCCTTTCCACCACCAGCAATTGGATATCAGTTGTATCATTTCACTCTTCCCGACGTTTGCTAATCCATGGTAAACATTGCATAGGGTCTGTTGACAGAATGTGGTAACTATCCCCTTACCTTCCTTTCTCCAAACATCATCTGCTCCTAACACTGCCCCAACTTCAGTCCATTCTGGTTTCTCCAGCAGATCTAGATCAGTTCAATATACCATTTCAGTTGCATGCCACTGTCATCTTTTGCAAGAAATTCTGTGTCTTATTATCCTGCTCCACAACTACCTGATGAAGGAGCAATGCTCCAAAAGCTAGTGCTTCCAAATAAACCTGTTGGTTAAAACCAGGTTTTGTGGAATTTTTAGCTTTGTCGACACCAGTCCAACATCAGCTCCTCCACATTATTACGAATAAGGGATAAGCTATTCAGGACTGCGGTGAGGAAGAATTTCTTCACTCAGAGAGTTGTGAACCTGTGGAATTGTCTCCTACACAAAGCTATTGGGGCCAGTTCATTAGACACATTCAAAAAGGGAGAACTGGGCAAGGCCCTTACAGCGAAAGAGGTCAAGAGGTATGGGAGAGATCAAGAGGTATGGGAAAGGTCAAGAGGTATGGGAAAGGTCAAGAGGTATGGGAAAGATCAAGAGTATGGGAAAGACCAAGAGGTATGGGAAGAGGATGGGAATGGGATAGCGAAATTTCATGATCAGCCATGATCATATTGAATGGTGATGCAGACTTGAAGGAGTAAATGGGCTGTTCCTATTTTTTATGTTTCTCTGAAATACGGGGCTAACATATTCTGATAAAGGAAAAGGTTGAACCATCAAATCCTGTGAATCCTGGACATAAAGGAATATATAGCATTAGGACTCAAAACAGCAGATGCCCGGGGGGAATAAACCACTAGTGAAAGGGACGATATGGGTGTAGAACGCATTGAAAATCTCTTATACAATTAAAGGAATTGGCACAGACTGAGAGAAGGTTGTGAGTAATCTGGCAGGCTTAAAAGTGGATAGCCAGATATAATGTATCCCAGGCTCTTGACACCAAGAACAGCTACGTAAGAATCCTACTCATTGACTACAGTTCAGCCTTCAACATTATTGTCCCCTCGAGACTGATTGATTACTAAACATAGTGGTCTCAGACTAAGTCCAACTTTCTGCAACTGGATCCTCAGTTTCCTGACCCACAGGCCACAATCAGTGAAAATTGGGAACAGTATTTCATCCTCACTAGCACTCAACACTGGAGCTCCCCAAGGGTGCGTACTCAACTCCCTGCTGTACTCACTGTATACCCATGACTGTGTCGCCAAACACCAGACTAATGCTATTTACAAGTTCACTGAAGACACCACCATAGTCAGTTGAGTCTCAGATGGCGACGAAACAGACTACAGACGGGAGGTGAAAGACCTGGAAAAATGATGCACTGAGATCAACCTAGCTCTCAATGCCAGCAAAATCAAGGAACTCACTATTGACTTTCGGCAGCATGTTACTCATGCTCCCCTACACATTAACAGCACAGAGGTGGAACAAGTGGAAAGTGTCAAGTTCCTGGGAGTGGCCATCCACAATAGGCTTTCTTGGACTCTTCATGTGGATGCACTGGTTACAAAGGCCCAATAACATCTTTGCTTCCTCAGGCAGCTGAGGAAATTGGGCATGACGGCGAATACCCTTACCAACTTTTATAGGTGTGCCATAGAGAGCATTCTGTCTGGATGTATCACTACTTGGTATGGCAACTGTACCATTCAAGATCAGAGGCAATTACATAGAGTGGTGAACTTAGCCCGGACAATCACAAAGGCCAACCTCCCTTCTATAGAATCCATCCACCAGGCCCACTGTCAAGGAAAGGCCACCAGCATTCTCAAAGATCCATCCCACCCTGGCAATGTTTTTCTACAATATCTACCATCGGGGAGGAGGTACAGAAGCCTGAACACACGCCCAACTGGTTTCATAACAGTTTCTACCCTAGTGTTGTTAGAACACTGAATGGGCTCACAAACCCTTCACATTTGCCTGTACCTGTGTTTTTGCTACTCAATGATGTGCCTCGGTACACGTGACAATAAACTAAATTCATTCATTCATTCATGAGGCAAAGGAAGAGACTACAGGAGTGATTGCAAATATATTCAATTTGTCTCTGGCGATGGGAGGGATGCCAGAAGACTGGAGGTCAACCAAATTTGTTATTCAAAAGGGAGAAAGGGATAAACAAGGAAACTACAGGCCTCTTGGTCTGACCTCAGTGTTGGAGTAACTATTGAAAGCAATTCTGATGGATAGAATTAATCTGCATTGCAGAGATAGAGTTTAATCAAGAACACTCAGCCTAGTTCTGTTCGGGTGAGGTCATATCTGACAGACTTGATTGAATTTCTCAAAAAGATGACGAAGTGTATAGGTGAGGGCAGTGCTTCAGATATATTTGGACTTCAGTGAGCTGTTCACATCCCACATGTGAAACTGGTAGCAAAGATAAATAGCCCATGGGATCCAAGGAGGTTTTGCCAATTGGAGCCAGAATTCACTGAGTGGCAGGAAGTGAAGGGTGATAGGTAAGGGGGTGTTTTCCTGACTGGACATCTGTGTCCAGTGGGGTCCCACAGGTGTCAGTATTGGAGCCCTTGCTGGTTGAGATATGTACAAATGATTTAGACTTGAATATAGGGGGAATCGATAAGTAAGTTTGCAGATGATAAAAAAAAATGGTGGGGGCTAAATAGTGAGGAGGATAGCCTCAGTCCCCAAAAGGAAATGGATGGGTTGGTCAGCTGGGGTAATCAGTAGCAAATAGAATTCAAGCCACATAAATATGAGGTGACACAGTTTGATAGGCTAACAAGGAAAGAGATTGAACGTAGAACCCTGGGAAACAGCAAGGATCAATGGGAGCTTGGTGTTCATGTACACTGATTCCTGAAGGTATCAAGACAAGGAGATAACGTGGTGAAGAAAATATATGATGTACTTGAATTTATTGGTCGAGGAATAGAGTTTAAGAGCAGAGAACTTGTGCTGGAACAGTTTGAAATATTGGTTAGGCCTCCACAGTGTGCAGTTCTGGAACCCACATTATAGGAGGAATATATTAGCACAGGAGAGGGTGCAGAGGAGACTAACTATGATGTTGGCTGGGCTAGAGAGTTTCAGTTATGAAGAGGGGTTGGACAAACTGGGGCTGTTTTTCTTATAGCGGAGGAGATAAAGAGGATACGTGATTATGAGGGGCATCAATAGGGTAAATAAGAAGAAACCTTTCTCCACGATGGAAACATCCACAACCAGGGTGTATGGATTTACGGGCAGAAGGTTTCATGAAGATGTGAGGGAAAGGTTTTTTTAACCCAGAGTGCGGTGGAAATTTGGAACTCACTGCATTTAAGGATGATAGATGTGGTAACTCGGACATTATTTCAGATGCATTTGAGGCTATTGGCCAAATGCTAGAAAATGGGATTAGAGTAGTTAGCTGGTTATTTCTGAGTGGCCCAAACATGGTGGGCCAAAGTGCTGTTTCTGTGCTCTTGATTTCTGTGATGTACAATTTCCTGACATTTGCCTCATAAACCTGTTTCAAATTACTTCATATGTTATAATGAACTAATGCTGTTGCAGAAACCCCCTTTACATCTGTTTAAACTGCTGTTTGACCAAAGACTGCTCCTGATACCAAGGATTTTGTAGACCGCTCTGTCCCTGTGCTTTAAACCTGTTGTTATCAACCTCTCCTCAAAAAGCCAACCCTTGCCTGTTTTTACAAACCGCTTTGAAATCTTCCTTCCCTTTCTATAGCCCTGGAATGTATTGCCGCTTCCCAAACCTGTCTCTGTCTTTCTGAGAACAGTCATGTTTGAATACTTCCAATCTGGTTTTTGCTTTTGCCACAACAACAAAGTCAGTCTTACGCACGTCACAAAAACATCCACCATCACAATGGAAGGAGTCAACTTTGTACTCCCTCATTCTTCATCTAATATTTTCATTTTTGCTTCTGACACAGTAGAGCAAACATTCCTCTGTCAACATTTCTCCATTGTCATCTAGCTGCATGGGAGTGCTCTCAACTGGTACCATTCATACCTGCCTAAGTGTAGCCAGAGATTCACTCGAAATAGCTTCTCTCTCTACACTTGCGCCCCTACGTCTAGTCTCTCAGACCCCATCCTATTTATCAACATCACCAGAAATCACAGCATTAGTTGTTTTATGAGCAGTAAAGGCAACCAACTTTACTTAACCACCAGCTCTCTGAACGGCAGCACAGACTCATGGAGTCATAGAGATATACAGCAGGGTAACAGACCCTTCAGTCCAACTCGTCCATGCTGACCAGATTTCCTACATAAATCTAGTCCCATTTGCCAGCATTACCCCTTGAAATATACCTCCAAACGCTTCCTATTCATATATCCATCCAGATGCCTTTTAAGTGTTGTAATTGTACCAGCCTCTACCACTTCATCTGGCAGCTCATTCCATTCATGTCCCACCCTCTGCATGGATATGTTGACCGTTAACTCTTTTCCCTCTTATCTGAATCCTATGTGGTCTAGTTTTGAACTCCCCCACCCCAGGAAAAAGGCCTCGCCTATTTAGCCTAACCATGCCCCATGATTTTATAAGGCTTTATAAGGTCACCCCTTAAACCCAGATGCTCCAGCGACAATAGCCCCAGACTATTCACTCTTTCCCTGAAGCTCAAGCTATCCAACCTTAGCAACATCCTTGTAAATCTTTTCTGAACTCTTTCAAGTTTTACAACATCCTTTCTGTAGAAGGGAGGCCAGAATTGCATGCAATACTCCAGAAGTGGCCAAACCAATGTCCTGTACAGTTACAACATGACCTCCCAACTCCTGTACTCAATGCACTGACCAATAAAGACAACCATACCATTATCCTACCTATCTGCAACTCCACTTTCAAGGAACTATGAACCTGTAGTCCAAAGTCCCTTTATTCAGCAACACTCCCAAAATCTTACCATTAAGTGCATAAGTCCTCCATTAATTTGCCTTTCCAAACTAGAGCACCTCACATTTATTTAAATTAAAGTTCTCAGCCCATTGGCCCATCTGATCAAGATCTCGTTGTATTCTGAGGTAACTTTCTTCACTGTCCACTACACCTCCAATTTTGGTGTGATCTGCAAACGTACTAACTATACCTCCTATATTCATATTCAAATCATTTATGTAAATGACAAAATGCAGTGGACGCAGCACCGATCCTTGTGGCACTCCACTGGTCAGAGGCCTCCAGTCTGAAAACCAACCCTCCACCGCCATCCTCTGTCTTCTACCTCAGAGCCAGTTCTGTATCCAAATAGTTAGTTCTCCCTGTATTCCGTGTGATCTAGCCTTGCTAGCCAGTATCCCATGGGGAATCTTGCTGAACGTCTTACTGAAGTCCACATGGACCACGTCAACTGCTTTGCTCTCATCAGTCCTCTTTGTTACTTCTTTAAAAACTAAATCAAGTTAATGAGACATGATTTCCCACGCACAAAGCCATGTTGACGATCCCTAATCAGTCCTTGCCTTTCCAAATACACGTACATCATGTCCCTCAGGATTCCCTCCAATAACTTGCCCACTACCAATGTCAGGCTCACTGGTCTATAGTTCCTGACGTTTCTTTACCACTTTTCTTAAACAGTGGCACCACGTTTGCCAACCTCCAGTCTTCCGGCACCTCACCTGTGACTATCGACAATACAAATATCTCAGCAATGGGCCCAGCAATTACTTCCCTCGCTTCCCACAGAGTTCTAGGGCACACCTGATCAGGTCCCCGGTATTTATCCACCTTTATGCATTTTAGGACGTCCAGCACCACCTCCTCTGTAATATGAAGATTTTTCAAGATGCCACTATTTATTTCCCCAAGTTCTCTATCTTCCATATCCTCCTCCATACTAAACACTGATGCAAAATATTCATTTAGTATCTCCCCCAACTCCTGCAGTTGCACATGTAGGCTGCCTTGCTGATATTTGAGGGGCACTATTCTGTCCCCAGTTACCCTTTGGTTCTGAATACATTTGTATAACCACTTCTGGATTCACCTTACCCTATTTGCCAAAGCTATTTCATGTTCCCTTTTTGCCCTCCTGATTTTTCTCTTAAGTGCCTTTATGCTCTTCTGGGAATTCACTCGATCTCTACTGTCTATACCTGACATATGTTTCTTTCTTTTTCTTGACCAGAATCTCAATTTCTCTGGTCATCCAGCATTCCCTACAGGTCTCTGGCACTGTGAGACAGCTGGGCTAACCACTGAGCCAATTGGTTAGCATACTTGCATTAAATTTACTTTTAAGAGCACAGAACATTACAGCGCAGTATAGAGCCTTCAGCCCTCAATGTTGCACCGACCTGTGAAAGCAATCTGAAGCCCATCTAACCTGATGAAAAATAATCTTGATCTGAAACATTAACTGTTTCTGCCCACACATGCCACCTGATCAGCTGAGTATTCCCACCATGTTTTGTTTTATCTGCTTTTCTGTCAAATTCATTATTTTAGGGGGTTACAGTAATAGTTAATGCGAAACGTACGGACCATTTTTATGTCATTAAAGAAAGCATAACCTCTAGCTGCATTTTTATTTTGACTTTATGGCATTCTTTGGAAGTGAACATTTCCTGAACTCCAGTGTTTATTTTTATTCCAGGGGACAAATGCAAATTGATTGAATACAGCAAACTGAAAAACATGCTTCTAGATCTCCAGAATCAAAAATACATCCGACAACGAAATAACAAAGAGAATGAAGACAAAATGTCTCTCAAAAAGATGTTGGTAGATAACATGTTTAAATATTTTGATTCAAACGAAGATGGGTTTGTTGACAGCAATGAATTGGCTCAGGTAGGTGGAGTGTCAAAGAGAATAAAATCCTTAATCAATATTGTAAGAATTCACAAGTGTGAATTTAAAGGCATATGGCAGGCAGTAGATGTCATTGTCAATTTAGATCTGTTATAAATTTACTATTCCTCGAGAATTCAATCTGAATCACAAAGTAATGGTGAATCTCAGCAATAAAATGCTACAATCTCCACCATTGGAATGGTCCCACTATAGTTTGACATATACACTGGGAAAATAACACTAATTTCCAGTAACAAAAGATTTGATTTTAAGGATGACACTTAAAAAAAAAATTTGGGAGCTCAGTTAGGTCTTTGCACCATATGCATTTTAATTGTGCAGTAGATCTTTCTATGTCTGTTTTGAGCTATTCTCCTTTTACTGTTAACGATCACTGATTGTGAACTAGAATTCCAGTCAGAGATTTATTTGTCAGTCACTGCTGCAAATTCTGTCCTTCTTGCATTTCAAACAACTTACCCCTCTCCCAATTCTTAATCAATAATTTGGAAATTATGGAAGTTCTTTGGGTTAAATCCTGACAAACCATTGATCGGTCTTGTTCCATGTTAACTCTTATTAGCAAGAGCAAGAGGCTATTGCTTCCCCTTTGACCCTGTTGCCTTTCAGTGCCTGTAAGTGATGATACACTATTTAATGTTTGTAGGGGCTCATCACATTAACATGCAACTGCCACCTGCCATTTATTTTGGTCACTATAGATCAATATTATACTCCACAAAACTCAGCTAGCAGCCAAAGCTGGCTGCCCTGGGCACTATCTAAACCATTCTGAACGTTCATTAATAAGATTGCAAATGGGAATTATTGAAAGTGAAAGGATCTACTTTCATAGCTTCTGTCATGTTGGTACAGATAATGCTGAGATTTTGTTGGTGTTACACAAAATGGCCTTGGATTTTTCAATGACCCGCCAGTTACTATTCCAGTGGGATTGTTCAAGGAGACCTTGCAAAGGAATTTCCTGCAAAGCTGAAGATTCTGCTGTTCAGTTCCCCTTTCAGAACTATCTGAAGGTCTCCATTTAATCTAGAGGATTCAGAGAGGTCTGATAAACTGAGGTAAATAATTACTGAGGAATATTAAAAATCACACAACACCAGGTTATAGTCCAACAGGTTTAATTGGAAGCACTAGCTTTCAGAGCGTCACTCCTTCATCAGCTGTTAAAGGAGCATCGCTCCAAAAGCTCGTGCTTCCAATTAAACCTGTTGGACTATAACCTGGTATTGTGTGATTTTTAACTTTGTACACCCCAGTCCAAGCTGAAAAATGTGTTGCTGGTTAAAGCACAGCAGGTCAGGCAGCATCCAAGGAACAGGAATTTCCTGTTCCTTGGATGCTGCCTGACCTGCTGTGCTTTAACCAGCAACACATTTTTCAGCTCTGATCTCCAGCATCTGCAGACCTCACTTTTTACATCCCAGTCCAACACCGGCATCTCCAAATCATAAGGAATGTTAGCCTGTGAAAAACATAATATAACCCTTGACCCTACACTTATCTCAAGACACGCGCACACAACATGTGTCCCTGGCCCTAGAATTTGATCTTAGTTCACTTTCTCCTCCTTCCTCCCAAGATTGCCACTTTTGGAAAGTTTGGACAATGATGGAATGTAATCTCCTTTGCTGTCCAGTACAATATGGCAACAGTTCAAGTGTTTCTGGGATTGAGATGCATTGGGTCCTAGTTATGGTTGCAATCTTTTGTGAAGGCATAAGACCACAAGAGCAAAAGAGTTAGGAACAGAAATTAGGCCATACAGCCCTTCGAGTCTGCTCCGCCATTCAATCATGGCTGATCAGTTTCTCAACCCCATTCTCCTCATTTCTCCCCATAACCCTTGATCCCTTTGATATTCAAGAACCTATCTATCTTAGTCTTAAATACACTCAATGACCTGGCCTCCACAGCCTTCTGTGGCAATGAATTCCATAGATTCACCACTGTCTGGCTGAAGATGTTTCTCCTTATCTCTGTTCTAAAATGTCTTCCTTTTGCTCTTAGGCAATTCCTCCGGGTCCTAGTCTCTCCTACCAATGGAAACATCTGCACAATATCCATTCTGTCTAGGCCTTTCAGTTTTCTGTAAGATTCAGTTAGATTCCCCCCACCTCATCCTTCTAAACTCCATCGAGGATAGACCCAGAGTCCTCAAATGTTCCTCATATGTTAAGCTTTTCATTCCTAGGACCATTCTCATGAACCTCCTCTGAACATGCTCCAGGGCCAGTAAATCCTTCCTGAGATATGGGGTCCAAAACTGCACACAACACTCCAAATGTGGTCTGACCAGAGCCTTATTGAGTCTTAAAGCTGCACCCCTGCTTTTATATTCAAGTCCTCTCAAAATTAATGCCATCCATTTGACTTCCTAACTACTGACTCAACTTGCAAGTTAACCTTGAGAGACTCCTGGACGGGAACTCCTAATCTCTTTGCACTTCAGACTTTCGAATTTTCTTCCCATTTAGAAAAGAGTCCAATGCTCTGTTCTTCCTGACAAAGTGCATGACCTCACACTTTCCCATGTTGCCTTCTATCTGCCCCTTCTTTGCCCACTGTCCTAACGCGTCCAAATCCTTCTGCAGCCTCCCTGCCTCCTCAGTGCTACCTGTCCCTCTATGTATCTTTGTATCAGCTGCAAACCTAGCCAGAATGCCCTCAGTTCCTTCATCTAGATTGTTAATATATAAAATGAAAAGTTGTGGTCCCAACACTGAGCCTTGCGGAACACCACTTGTCACTGGCTGCCATCCTGAGAAAGACCCTTTTTCCCCTATCCTGTGCTTTCTGCCAGACAGCCAGGCCTCTATCCATACTAATACATTGCCTCTGACACCATGAGCCCTTATCTTACTCAGTAGTCTCCTGTGGGGCACCCTGACAAAGGCTTTCTTGAAGTCCAGGTAGATAACATCCATTGGCTCCCCTTCGTCTAACCTGCTCTTTACTTCCTCTAAGAATTTTAGCAGATTTGTCAGACATGACCTTCCCTTGATGAAACCATGTTGATATTGCCCTAGTTTACAGGCACTTCCAAGTATTCAGAAATCTCATTCTTCATAATGGGTTCCAGGATCTTACCCACGACCAGGATTAGGCTAATTGATCTGTAATTTTCCATCTTTTGCCTTACTCCCTGTTTAAACAGGGATCTCAGATTAGCGATCTCCCAATCCTCTGGGACCCTCCCTGACTCTAGCATTGCCTGAACAATCGCCAGTAACACCTCCATTATCTCTTCACCTATCTCCCTTAGACCTCTGAGGTGTCGTCCCTCTGCTCCAGGTGATTTATCCACCCCCAGGCCATTCAGTTTTTCTAGCACCATTTCCTTGGTGATGGCCACCATACTCAGCTCTGCCCCCTTATTCCCTTGAGTTTTTAGGAAATTACTCATGTCTTCCATCATGAAGACTGATGCAAAGTAATCATTCATCAGCCATTTCCTTGTTCCCTACTATAATCTCTCCAGCATCCTTTTCCAATCGCCCAAAGTCTAGTTTTACCTGTCGTTTGCCCTTAATATATCGAACAAAGCTCATACAGTCCTCCTTTATAATACTGGCTAGCTTACCCTCTAACTTAATCTTCTCCTTCCTTATGTCTTTCTTTGTTGCCCCCTGTTGCTCTTTGTAAGCTTCCCAATCCTCTGATTTCCCACTGCCCTTTACCACATTATATGCTTTCCCTTTTGCTTTTATACTCTCCCTAACTTCCCTGGTCAGCCATGGTTGCCTCATCCTCCCCGTACCATGCTTCTTTTTCTTCGGGATGAATCTCTGTTGTGTCTCCTGAATTACTCCCAGAAACTCCAGCCATTGCTGTTCCACTGTCGTTCCTTTATCAACTGGTGCAATCTTCTGTTTGTAAACTTCATTGCTTCCTGCCACACTCTGGATGTCGTGACTAGCTGCGATGAAAATGTGCTGAACCATGGCACTTGGCAGGCCACACAGTTTTTTTGGACTGTCACTCTTGAAAAACACATCTGTCCCAGCATAAACTGCATGTGCCCCCTGACTACCCATTCTCTATGGTTAGTCTGCACTTAACTCACATCTGTCTTTCATAGAGTCCTGGCTGGCTTAGAGTTCTGGAGCATAGAACCATCCTTTCATTGTTTTACTTATTGAACTCAGCATTTAGAATAATTCAGGAACCTGCAGATCAAAATCTAATGTGCTTTTCATATGATATTAGTTCTGTTCATGACAAGTCAGCAGCCAAGCAGAATCATTGTCCCATACTGGTGGTTCATGAGAAATGGGTACAAAGATGTTATTTTCTGTTAATTGGGCATGTGAGTCTCTCATGTACCAGTACTTGCAGTTGACTGTGAACAGGGATAAGTTGTCCATGCAACCAAAAGCAGATTGACACTGTGATACCACACCACAGTCCCGAGTTTTATACTAAACCACAGCAACTAACGCTGATTCTAGGACAAACATGGCTCCTTGGAGAAGAATAGTTACAAATAAATCTGGTGACCTGAAGGATAATTCCCAACAAAATGCTAAATACCATATACAAAAGAAAACCACAGAAAAATCTGTAATAATCAATAAATGCTGCTGGAAATGCTCAGTGGGTCGAGCAAATCTATAAAGAGACAAACAGTAAAATTTCCAGTCAATCAGCATGAAGGTGCAATGGTCAGCATTGCTGCCTCCCAACACAGGGGACCCGAGTTCAATTCCAACCTTGGGTAACTTCAAATTTCCTCTGGGTGCTCCAGTTTCCTTCCGTAGTCTAAAAGTATGAAGTTAATGCAGAATGACCATGCTAAAGAGTCATATAGTATCCAGGGATGTGCAGGTTAAGAGGATTAGCCGTGGTAAACGTGGAGTTACAGGGATGTAGTGGTTCTGGAGGGGAGGATCATTGGATCTCAATGACCTGACTGGCTCCTTCCTGCCCATTGGGGATTCTGTGAACAGCATCTCGTCTTTTGCTTGGGGTCCCTGCTGTGTTGAGGGTTCAACATTGAACCCGATCATGTTCTTCCATTTTTTTTCTTACTTACCCCCTCATCCTGGCCCTGCCATAACATGGGTTGCTTCTCTTCTGTCCTGATTTAGTCCAAATAGTTCTCTTTTCTGTCTGCCCCTTTCATATATCCCTCTGTCTGGGCTCCAGCTCCACCTGTCCACTCAGCTTGTTCCAGTTCTGCCTTCACCCCTTCCCTTTCCTCACACAACAATGGTAAGGTCCCCCAGCCCTCACTTTCAACACACCCAGCCCATTTTCAACTACTCATAGCCCCTATTATCATCTATCTTCTCTTCTAGTTTGCTATCAAAAAAATTCCTTTATCTTCCGAGCCTTTGTTCCTGTATCTCTCTGGGCTCCATTTGCGCCTATCCATTTAATCCCCCCACCCTAGGAGGGCATAAATACCACATATCTACCCATTCCTAGCTGCTATCAGTTCTGAAGAAAGGTCACTGGGCTGGAAATGTTAACTCTGTTTTCTCTCCACAGATGCTGCCAAACCAGTTGAGTTTCTCCATCATTTTCTGCGTTTGTTAACTAAAGTGAATGTTTGTTGCCAAGTGAGTGAGACTAACAAATTGATAATGGAGCACAGAGAAAGGGTGAATATCTTCATTGTGGCATACTTTGAAAAATGCCTGAAAGTCACGAGGTGAAAAGGAAAGAGGAAATTAAAACAATCAATTGAAATGATCTGAGATTATCCCAGGGTCTTAAAAGAATCATTACCTGTCAACAGTTAGTCACCCCAAAAAAATGCTTGGAGCATGGCCTAATCATAACAAACGCCCTATTGTTAAAAAAAACGCTAAAAGAACTATAGATGAGGTAAGAGCTGAAAATGTGTTGCTGGAAAAGTGCAGCAGGTCAGGCAGCATCCAAGGAACAGGAAATTCGACGTTTCGGGCATAAGCCCTTTATCAGGAATGAGGAAAGTGTGTTCAGCAGGCTAAGATAAAAGGTGGGGAGGAGGGACTTGGGGGAGGGGCGATGGAGATGTGATAGGTCAGAGGAGATGACCTGGGGGGTGCAGTGAGAGAGGGACTCACTGAAATCCTTGTAGAGGGAGGAAGAGAGCTTCTTCAAGGAAGGCATCCTTGCAAGAGGATTCGCAGTAGGCTAAAATCTTCGAGGAGAAAGTGAGGTCTGCAGATGCTGGAGATCAGAGCTGAAAATGTGTTGCTGGAAAAGCTTATAGATGAGGTAAATCAGAGACATAGAAATTACTGGAAAAGCATCTTGGGAGAGAAAAGGAGTTAATGTTTTGGATCGCGTGACCATTCCTCAGAACTGCCCTATTCTATCAGAGGGACAAATACAAGACCCTATGGCAGCACCCTCACTTTGGAAATTAACATCTGCTTGATGACATCATTGTCCAAGTCAGGGATTTCATGGATGTTCAGATTAACTGCATCATGAGAGAAGTTAATCACTGCTGACCTAATGATCTTGATCAGCCTGAATATTTTCTTCAACACAATCACCTGTGAGATTTAGGTTTCCCCAGATCTTCATCTCAACTTGGGTTTCCTGTCAGCAAGACATCATCTTCTACCCACCCAACTGTTCTATTTCAGAGTTAGAAATTCACCTTTTAGGTGTTAGAGGTGAAAGGATAATTCAAAGATGCAAAATAGTTAAACCAAGAAAGAGGAATAAAAACAGAAGAGCAAATCATGCAAGCTTGTGACAATACTATTGGCATTAAGCGGTGTACTTTTTTTTGATGAAGAAAGCTTGAGACATAGATGTTGAGCAGTCTTTTAGAGTCTAAGCGATGTACAGCACGGAAACAGACCCTTTGGTCCAACCCGTCCATGCTGACCAGATATCCCAACCCAATCTAGTCCCACCTAGCAGCACCCGGCCCATATCCCTCCAAACCGTTCCTATTCATATACCCATCCAGATGCCTTTTAAATGTTGTAATTGTACCAGCCTCCACCACTTCCTCTGGCAGCTCATTCCATACACGTACCACCCTCTGCGTGAAAACATTGCTCCTTAGGTCCCTTTTATATCTTTCCCCTCTCGCCCTAAACCTATGCCCTCTAGTTCTGGACTCCCTAACCCCAGGGAAAAGACTTTGTCCATTTACCCTGTCCACGTCCCTCATGATTTTATACATTTCTATAAGGTCATTCCCCAGTCTCCGAACTCCAGGGAAAACAGCCCCAGCCTGTTCAGCCTCTTCCTATAGCTCAAATCCTCCAACCCTGGCAACATTCTTGTAAATCTTTTCTAAACCCTTTCAAATTTCACAACATCTTTCCGATAGGAAGGAAACCAGAATTGCAATATTCCAACAGTGGCCTAACCAATGTCCTGGACAGCTGTGACATGACCTCCCAACTCCTGCACTCAATACTCTGACCAATAAAGGAAAGCATACCAAATGCCTTCTTCACTATCCTGTCTACCTGCGACTGCATATTCAAGGAGCTATGAACCTACACTCCAAGGTCTCTTTGTTCAGCAACACTCCCTAGGACTTTACCATTAAGTGTATAAATCCTGCTCTGATTTACTTTTTGAAACTGCAGCACCTCATATTTATCTAAATGTCTGCCTCCCCTCAGCCCATTGGCCCATCTGATCAAGATCCCATTGTAATCTTGAGGTAACCTTCTTCAATGTCCACTGCACCTCCAATATTGGTGTCATCTGCAAACTTACTAACTATACTTCCTATTGTCCAAATCCAAATCACTTATATAAGTGACAAAAAGTAGTGGACCCAGCAACAATCCTTGTGGCACCCCACTGGTCACCAGCCTCCAGTCAGAAAAGCAACCCTCCACCATCACCCTCTATCTTCTACCTTTGAGCCAGTTCTGTATCCAAATGGCTAGTTCTCCTTGTATTCCATGAGATCTAACCTTGCTCACTAGTCTCCCATAGGAAACCTTGTCGAACGCCTTACTGAGTTCCATATAGATCACATCCACCGCTCTGCCCTCATCAATCCTCTTTGTTACTTCTTTAAAAAAACTCAATCATGTTTGTAAGACATGATTTCCCACGCACAAAGCCATGTTGACTATCCCTAATCAGTCCTTGCCTTTCCAAATACGTGTAAATCCTGTCCCTCAGGATTCCCTCCAACAACTTGCCCACCACCGACGTCAGGCTCAGCAGTCTATAATTCCCTGACTTTTCCTTACCACCTTTCTTCAATAGTGGTACCACGTTAGCCAACCTCTAGTCTTTGGCACCTCACCAGTGACTATCAATGATACAAATATCTCAGCAAGAGACCCAGCAATCACTTCCCTAGCTTCCCACAGAGTTCTCAGGTACACCTGATCAGCTCCTGGGGATTTATCCACTTTTATGCGTTTCAAGACATCCAGCACTTCCTCCTCTGTAATATGGTCATTTTTCAAGATGTCACCATCTATTTCCCAACAATCTATATCATCCATGTCCTTCTCCAAAGTGAACACTGATGCGAAATACTCGTTTAGTATGTCCCCCTTATCCTGCGGCTCCACACAAAGGCCGCCTTGCTGATCTTTGAAGGGCCCTATTCTCTCCCTAGTTTCCTTTTTGTCCTTAATGTGTTTGTAAACATCCTTTGAATTCTCCTTAACCATATTTGCCAATGCTATTTCATGTCCCCTTTTTGCCCTCCTGATTTCCCTCTTAAGTATACTCCTACTGCCTTTAAACTCTTCTAAGGATTCACTCGATTTCTACTGTCTATGTCTGTCATATGCTTCCTTCTTTTTCTTCACCAAACCCTCAATTTCTCTCATCATCCAGCATTCCCTATACCTTATCCACCTTTCCTTTCACCCTGCCAGGAATATACTGTCTTTGGACTCTAGTTATATTATTTCTGAAGGTTTCCCATTTTCCAATCATCCTTTACCTGCGAACATCTGCCCCCAATCAGTTTTTGAAAGTTCTTGTCTAATACCATCAAAATTAGCCTTCCTACAATTTTAAACTTCAACATTTCTTTTTAAGTTGGAACAATAGTAGCAGCATGAAGGGGTGGTGTCAAGAATCCCACAGAACAAGGATTTTAGTGAAACATTCAGCAGTGTCTGGGGTCTTGAAGTTTGACATGGAAGCTCCTATTCCTCTCTCTGCTACAGCTAGCACCTTGGGTTCTTGTCCTGCTGTTAGAATTGCATGTGAGACTATTTACTGCATTTACTTTTGCCTTGAATGCATTTACAGGATGTTACTACGTTGGAACAGTCACTGTTTAGTAAATAAATACTCTATTTGTCTTTTAGTATTCCTTAGATTTACGTTATTCCAATTCTTCTTTCTTTTGTTTGTATTTTAGTGATTATGTTAGAACAAAGTGTGTTTTGCTTCAAGCCCAATAGTTTGAATAATTGAATTCCATCTGTGTCATACAGTGCAAGACACTTACTTTTAAAAATGAGAAAAAGTTGGGATTGAGACTATATTGACGAGGTTCGGTATGATCAATAAGAAACAGGGGCTTTTGTCGGGATTAAAATTTCTAATTCCTGGCTGGGTTTAGGGCTATTGGACTTAAAGACGGTGAGTGCTGGTGTTCTCTTTCTATGTGTTGAATGCAGTTGGTTGAAATGAAGTGTGCTATGTATAATAATGGCTCTTTCAGAGGCTAAGAGTTTACTCTGTTTGGACGAGGTCATTTGGGGCAGTTCACAGATGTACATAAGGCTTAGCTTTTAAAACTGGCAGACCAGCTGGAATTGGTGTTGCCTTTGTCTGTGCAATAAGCAACAATTGCATCAATAATTCAACATATATAATTACAATAAACGTCATCGGAGTGATGGCAAATGGCTACAATTCAATTACAAATGAAGCAGCTTGAATTGGAGGCCATAGCAAGGGAAAAAGGGAAGCATATGCAAAAGAAAGAGAGATAATTGCAGCAGAGAAAACGAGCAAAAGAACTAAAACAGCTTGCACATAGAGTCATAGAGACGTACAGCATGGAAACAGACCCATTGGTCCAACTCATCCATGCTGACCAGATATCCCAACCCAATCTAGTCCCACCTGTCAGCACCCGGCCCATATTCTTCCAAACCCTTCCTATTCATATACCCATCCAAATACCTTTTAAATGTTGCAATTGTGCTAGCCTCCACCACTTCCTCTGGCAGTTCATTCCATACACACACCACACTCTGAGTGAAAAGGTTGCCCCGTAGGGCTCTTTTATGTCTTTCTCCTCTCACCCTAAATCTATCCGCTTTAGTTCTGGACTCCCCTACCCCAGAAAAAAGACTTTGTCTATTTATTCAATCTACGCCCCTCATGATTTTATAAGCCTCAATAAGGTCACCCCTCAGCCTCTGACGTTCCAGGGAAAACAGCCCCAGCCTGATCAACCTCTCCCGATAGCTCAAATCCTCCAACCCTGGTAACATGTAAATCTTTTCTGGACCTTTTCAAGTTTCACAACATCTTTCCAATAGGAAGGAGACCAGAATTGCACGCAATATTCCAACAGAGTTCTCCCCATATTCCATGAAATCTAAAGTTGCTCACCAGTCTCCCATGGGGAACCTTGTTGAATGCCTTACTGAAGGCCATATGGATCACATGTACTGCTCTTCCCATATCACTCCTCTTTGTTACTTCAACAAAAAACTCAATCAAGTTTGTGAGACATAATTTCCCACGCACAAAGACATGTTGACTATTCCTAATCAGCCCTTGCCTTTCCAAATACATGTACATCCTGTCCCTCAGGATTCCCTCCAACAACTTGCCCATCACCGACATCAGGCTCCCTGATGTATAGTTCCTTGGCTTGTCCTTACCACCTTTCTTAAATAGTGGCAACACATTAGCCAACGCCCAGTCTTCTGGCACCTCACTTGTGACTATCGATGATATAATTATCTGAGTAAGAGGCCCAGCAATCACTTCCCTAACTTCCCACAGAGTTCTAGTGTACACCTGATCAATTCCAGGGGATTTATCCAATTTTATGTGTTTCAAGACATCCAGCACTTCCTCCTCTTTAATATGGACATTTTTCAAGATGTCCCCATTTATTTCCCTACATTCTATATAATCCATGTCCTTTTCCACAGTAAATACTGATGCAAAATACTTGTTTAGTATCTCCCCCCTCTCTGGTGGCTCCACACAAAGGATATCTTTGAGGGGCCCTATTCTCTCCCTAATTACCCTTTTGTCTTTAAAGTATTTGGAAAACCCTTTGGATTCTCTTTAACTCTATTTGCCAAAGCTATCTCATGTCCCCGTTTTGCCCTCCTGATTTCCCTCTTAAGCGTACCCTTACTGCCTTTATACTCTTCTAAGGATTCACTCGAGCTATCATGTCTATACCTTGAATATGCTTCCTTCTTTTTTTAACCAAACCCTTAATTCCTTTAGTCATCCAGCATTCCCTAGACCTACCAGCCTTCCATTTCACCCTGACAGGAATATACTTTCTCTGGATTCTTGTTATCTCATTTCTGAAGGCTTCCCATTTTCCAGCCGTCCCTTTACCTGCGAACATCTGCCTCCAATCAGCTTTCGAAAGTTCTTACCTAATACTGTCAAAATTGGCCTTTCTCCAGTTTAGAACTTCAACTTTTAGATCTGGTCTATCCTTTTCCATCACTATTTTAAAACTAATAGTATTATGATCACTGGCCCCAAAGTGCTCCCCCACTGATATCTCAGTCATCTGTCCTGCCTTATTTCCCAAGAGTAGGTCAAGTTTTGCACCTTCTTTAGTAGGTGCATCTTCATGCTGAATCAGAAAATATTCTGATACATACTTAACAAATTCCTCTCCATCTAAACCCTTAACACTATGGCAGTCCCAGTCTATATTTGGAAAGGTAAAATCCCCTACCATAACTACCCTATTATTCTTACAGGCAACTGAGTTCTCCTTACAAATTTGTTTCTCAATTTCCTATTGACTATTGGGGGGTTCAATAATACAATCCCAATAAGATGATCATCCCTTTCTTATTTCTCAATTCCACCCAAATAACATCCCTGGATGTATTTCTGGGAATATCCTCCCTCAGCACAGCTGTGATGCTATCCCTTATCAAAAATGCCACTCCCTCTCCTCTTTTTGCCTCCCTTTCTATCCTTCCTTTAGCATTTGTATCCTGGAACATTCAGCTGCCAGTCCTGCCCATCCCTGAGCTATGTTTCCATAATTGCTATGATATCCCAGTCGCATGTTCCTAATCATGCCCTGAGTTCATCTGCCTTCCCTGTTAGACCTCTTGCATTTAGATAAATGCAGTTTAATTTATCAGTCCTAACTTGTTCTCTGCTTTGTCCCTGCCTGCCCTGGCTGTTTGACACACCTTTGTTCTTAACTGTATCAGTCTAAGATTTAAATCTCCCTGGGTCCCCCCCTCTCCCCGCCCCCCCCCCCCCCCACCTTACTAGTTTAAATCCTCCCAAGCAGTTCCAGCAAATCTCCCTGCCAGTATATTAGTCCCCTTCCAATTAGGTGCAATCCATCCTGCTTGTACAGCTCAATTCTACCCAAAACAGTTTCCAATGATCCGAAAATGTGAATCTTTTTCCAGTTCACCAGCTCCTCAGCCATGCATTCATTTGCTCTATCCTCCTATTCCTGCCCTCACTAGTTCATAGCACTGGGAGTAATCCAGATATTACTACCCTTAAGGACTTCCTTTTTAAATTCCTGCCTAACTCTGCGTAATCTCCCTTCAGAATCTCAACCTTTTCCCTTCTAATGTCATTGTACAACAATGTGGACAATGACCTCCTGCTGGCCCCTCTCCCCCGTGAGAACATTCTGCACCCTCTCTGAGACATCCTTGATTCTGGCACCAGGGAAACAACACACCATTCTGATGTTTCATTGCTGGCCACAGAAACGTCCATCTGAACCACAGACTAGAGAGTCCCCTAAGACAATCGATTGCTTTGAACCTGATGTACCCTTCATTGCATTAGAGCCAAGCTCAATACCAGAAACTTAGCTGTTCGTGCTACATTTCCCTCAGAATCCATCACACTCTACATTTTCCAAAACAGCATACTTGTTTGAAATGGGGATAGACACAGAAGACTCCTGCACTACCTGCCTACCTCTGTTACGTTGCCTGAAGTTAACCCATCTATGTGACTATATCTGAGACTTGTCCCCCTTTCTATAATTGCCATCCATCACATCGCCTTGCTCTTGTGAATTCCTCATTGCCTCTAACTGTCTGTCCAACCGATCCATTCGATCCAGTAGGATTCGCAACCAATGGCATTTATTGCAGACATAATCCTGTTACCCATAAACTCTCCCTAAATTCCCACATCCGATAAGAAGAGCATAACACTCTACTAAGGGCCATTTTTGCTTCTTTCAATCTGCAGACCCAGAAAATGGCACTGTCTTATTCCTCTGAAAAACACTGCTCCAGGTTAAATTAATACTTATGGCTTATATTTCAGGTGTAACCAAGAGACGTAGCTCAATAAAACATATAATCAGGAAAGAACCCACTCTATTCACTAATGCAGACTTATTTTAAGGCCGCGCTTAAAATCCACTTATCTGCTTCTGTGCTGAGACTGCTCCCAGGCAGGTTCCTCCAAGATCATTTGTGAAGTTCACTGTTTTTTAACTTTCCCAGATGCACTCCCGATGTCCAGCGCAACATGAATTCAACAGCAAAAGGCAGTAACTGCTAACTCTGCCAGATAGCCATGAAAAGAAAATAAAACTGTTTGAATTACAATTGAAAACTGAAGAAAATCAGAATGAGGAAATAGCTCAAGCAGAGGAAATAGTAAAGGAAACAAAGGACAGGTCAGAAGAAAGGGTGAAAGATCGAATTTTTGAACTTTGGAGGTTGGAATTCAAAGTTGATTTCAAATGGCAGAAGTTGAGGTAAAATGTAAGAATAGTGATGAGGACAGTGATAGAGAGCAATCGTGCTGTAGCCAAAGGCCTAGTGGGGATATGTTTAAATGTGTCCAACTGCTGCCTAAATTCAACAAGAAGGACATCAAAGTCTTTTTCATTTCATTTGAGAAAGTGGCTAAACAAATGAAATGTCCTTTTGATCATGTGGGTACTGTTGATGCAAACAAAGCTGGTAGATAGAGCTAGTGAGGTATTTGCATCACTATCAGAGGAGGTTTTTTTTAAGGCGGGTATGATGAGGTAAAAATAAAACAATATTAAGTGCATGGGAACTAGTGGCAGATACAGAGTTTGAAAGGTTCGAGTAAAGTGACTTTGATAAGTGGATAAAAGCATAAAAAATAAATCAGACATATGATGCTGTTATAGATATGATTAATTTGGAGGAGATAAAACATTCACTTCCTGAAGTCTTAAGGACTAATGTGGAAGGGCAGAGAGTTAAGGTTGCAAGAATAGGAGCAGAAATACAGATAGCTCTTAAATCAACGTTTGGCTTGTGATGTCAATTTCAATCCATGAGAGATAGAAATTGGAGAAAAGAGAAATCCTCAGGTGGTAAGGCAAAAGACGATCTTAATGAAGATAGAAAAGACAGTTTTACCACAGGTTTAAAAAAATTGCCCATGAGGGGAAAAGAGAAGTAAAAAAGCTCAGGTGTTTTCACTGTAATACAGTAAGACACATGAAGTTGCAGCATTGGTAGTTTAAGAATAGTACTGGGAAAACAGAAATGGTATATAAGATAAGTCAATGACACTTATTAATGTGGTAAAGGAGATCCCAGTGGAAGCTAAGAATCTGTAGCCTGGTCAGAGGTTAGTTGAAATGAAAATGTCAGATCTGTTTAAAGAATTTACATGTGTGGGCCAGATTTACTCATGTATGCCAAGAGGAGCAGATAAAAAATTTAAAAGATGTAGGTGCAAGGCAAACTTTAATGGTGAAAAATATAATTCAGAAGGAATATTGCAGTGATGGATAGCAATCACCTCATAGCTAAAGGCCTGATGGGGATCTGTTTAAATATGTCCAAGTGCTGCCTACATTCAACAAGAAGGACAAAGAAGTCTTTTTCATTTCATTTGACAAAGTGGCTAACAAATGAAATGGCTGGTGATCTTATGAGTATTGTTGATCCGAACAAAGTTGGTATGAAGAATGTGCCAGCCATACTTCAAAGATTAATCGATGAAATCATTTCATGATTATCTAATTGTGTGGTGTAGATCGACAGCTGCAAATGTGTTGCTGGTCAAAGCACAGCAGGTCAGGCAGCATCTCAGGAATAGAGAATTCGACGTTTCGAGCATAAGCCCTTCATCAGGAATAAGAGATGTAGATCGACAACCTGGTGATGTTTAGTCATACACGGAAGGAACGTTTGAAATGTCTGTCCACATTGTTCGACTGACCTCAGGAGGCAGGCTCGAAGATCAACCTGTCGAAGAGTAAGTTTGCAGCCGCTCAATTCATGTTTCTGGATAATTTAATTGGACATGGATGAACAGCCCCATATGACGTGAAAACAAAGGTCATTGGGGAGTTTCCCATATCACTGACAAAGGGAATTTCTATGATTCCTAGCACTGAGTGGTTGTTATTGAAAGTTTGCACTGAATTTTAACAGTGTGGTTGATCCATTGACTGACCTATTGAAGCAGTGCAAAACCTTTCAGTGGATGGAAGAGTGTCAGAAGGTACTTCATAACTTGAAAGTTGTGTTAACCACTGCCCCAGTGCTAGCCATACCTAAATATACAAAGCCATTCAAGTTGGCCATCGATGCAAATGATGTGGTTGTTGGTGTTGTACTCCTGCAAGGTGAGAAGGACACCACCGATGCAACTGTCAAGAGGGCACAACAATGATTCTTCTTTCTCAGGCAGCTTGGGAAACTTGGCAAGCCATAAAGATCCTCACCAACTTCTACAGATGTATCGTTGAGAGCATAATGTCTGGGTTCGTAACAGTCTGTATGGCAACTGCTCTACCTTGCACTGTAGGAAACTACAGAAAGTGGTGTACAGAGCCCAGACTATCGTGGAAGCCAACTTTCCCTCCATGACTGCCATCTACATGGCTTGCTGCTGTGTAAGGGCTGCCAACATCATCAAAGACCATCCCACCCAATAATCTCCTACAACCTCTTCCGTCAGGCAGAAGATATAGAAGCTTGAACACATGCACCAGCAGGTTCGGGAAAAGCTTCTTCCTGGCTGTTATTAGACTGATGAATGGACGATCTAGCCTCAATAAGCAATGTAACCTGTATTCCTTTGTCTAAGCCTTTTGATCTGTGCATCCTTGCTTACAATGGTCTGCCTCTACTGCTCATAAACAAAGCCTTTCACTCAGTTCTGCTGTAGTGCTATTGCAGCAGTGCAAAAACTTTCAGTGGATGGAAGAGTGTCAGAAGGCACTTCATAACTTGAAAGTTGTGTTAACCACTGCCCCAGTGCTAGCCATACCTAAATATACAAAGCCATTCAAGTTGGCCATCGATGCAAATGATGTGGTTGTTGGTGTTGTACTCCTGCAAAGTGAGAAGGACACCACCAATGCAACAGTCAAGAGGGCACAACAATGATTATTCAATGCAAATTAGCTTTAACATGATTGAAGAAATTAGGCCGTTATTTGTAGAACACTAACTTTCCTTACCTGTAGTGGCTATAATGCATTTTCAGTCTCGTTAGTTTAAATGGCGTAGCTATTGTGCTATTTTCTTAAAATGCACGATCGTATGTGAACGGAACTGCTGCGTTATATCAGAACTGATTGTATTTTAGCACAATAAATCATCCAATCAATCTATCAATTTGGCAAAATTTCAATAATTATGTGGCCAATAATGTGGCTAATATATTTGTATATACTAAATAACGACCCCTTAAAGTTTTTCAAAAAATTTAAGGTCAACAATTTCAGACTATTTAGATGGAATTTATTAGTGCAGCTATTCAATTTGAAAACTGTAAAGGTGGCAAGACAAGAGAATGTAATCACCTATTTATTGCTCAACTTTGATGAGTGAAGATGGAGCCATTTGGTGGTGGGAAGAAACAGACTGAAGTAGATTGTAGTATTGAATGTTTGCATGCTTAGAGTCAACGCAAGGTAAATGTATTGAAGTGTACTAATGGAGTAAAACTAAAGGTTGTTAAAAATGTGGACATACTTGCATATTGAAGGTTCTTTTATAAGGGGGCAGGTGTGACAATACCTTGGATCTAAGATATGTATTTTGTCCTTTTTTTTATGGAGAGAGGTTGAGACAGCGTGGTCTGTTTTAAGCCAATAAACAAATTGTGAAGCCTTTTTTTTAAAAAGATGAAACCTGAAGCATGAAGGGGTAAGGTCAAGCTCTCACAGAACCTGGAGTTCAGCTTAACTTTTAGCAGTTGTTGAGGTCTTGAAGATGGATGTGGAAGCTGTTATTCATCTCTCTGCTACTGCTTGGGATTCTCTTCCTCCTGCCAGATTTTCATGTGAGACAATCTATTGCTTGTATTTATGTGTGTGTTTATGGGATGTTATTATATTGGAACAGTTGCTATTTAGTAATTATATAACCTATTATTCTGTTCAGTTTTCCAATAGAGTTAATTCTTCTTTCTTTTGTTTGTATTTTAACTTTAGCATAAGAATAACATCTTGTTTTGCTTCACGCCTGGTAGTTTGACCAATGGGATTGAATCCAGAACAAAGTGCCCTAAACTTGCCTTTAAATATAGGAAAAATTTAGAGTCCTAGAGAGTCATAGAGATGTACAGCATGGAACCAAACCATTTGACCCAACTGGCCCATGCAGACCAGAGAATATATATTAATCCAATCCCATTTGCCAACATTTGCCCCAAATCCCTCTAAACCCTTCATGTTCATGCACCCATCCAGATGCCTTCTAACTGTTGCAGTTTTTTCAGCCTCCATCACTCCATAAATGATTTTGATGTGAACATTGGAGGTATGGTTAGTAGGTTTGCAGATGACACCAAAATTGGGGTTTAGTGGCTAGCGAAGAAGATTACTTCAGATTACAACGGGATATTGATCAGATGGGCCAGTGGACTGAGGAGTGGCAAATGGAGTTTAATTTAGATACATGTGAGGTTCTGCAGGCAAATTAGGGAAGATTTATAGATTTAATGGTAGGGTGCTGGAGAGTTTTGGTGTGCAGGTTGAGAGTAGAATCCCAGATAGACAGGATAGTAAAGATGACATATGGTAGACAATAGGTTCAGGAGTAGGCCATTCTGCCCTTCAAGCCTGCAACACCATTCAATATGATCATGGCTGATCATCCTTACTCAGTATCCTATTCCTGCCTTATCTCCATAACCCTTGATTCCACAATCCTTGAGAGCTCTATCCAACTCTTTCTTAAATGAATCCAGAGACTGGGTCTCCATTGCCCTCTGGGGAAGAGCATTCCACACAGCCACCACTCTCTGGGTGAAGAAGTTTCTCCTCATCTCTGTCCTAAATGGTCTACGCCGTATTTGTAAGCTGTGTTGTCTGGTTCGGCACTTACCCACCAGCGGAAACATGTTTCCTGCCTCCAGAGTGTCCAATCCTTTAATAATCTTATATGTCTCAATCAGATCCCCTCTCAGTCTTCTAAACTCAAGGCTATACAAGCCCAGTCACTCCAGTCTTTCAGTGTAAGGTAATCCCGCCATTCCAGGAATTGAACCTATGCTGCACTCCCTTAATAGCCAGAATGTCTTTCCCCAAATTTGGAGACCAGAACTGCACACAATACTCCAAGTGTGGTCTCACCAGGGCCCTGTACAACTGCAGAAGAACCTCTTTGCTTCTATACTCTTGTTATGAAGGCCAGCATGCTATTAGCCTTCTTCACTACCTGCTGTACCCTGCATGCTTACCTTCATTGACTGATGTACAAGAACACCCAGATCTCTTTGTACTGCCCCTTTACCTAAATTGATTCCATTTAGGTAGTAATCTGCCTTCCTGTTCTTGCCATCAAAGTGGATAACCATACATTTATCCACATTAAACTGCATCTGCCATGCATCTGACCACTCACCTAACTTTGGCCAGCTCCTCCCTCATTGCTCCATAGTTTCCTTTATTCAACAGAAATATTGTTGCCTGCCTTTATTGGGTATAGGGGTTTATGGAATGAGCGGCCAGAAGGAGTGGTGGAGGCTGGTACAATTGTACATTTAAAAACCATCTGGATGGATCATGAATAGGAGGGGTTTAGAGGGATATGGGCCAAATACTGGAAAATGGGACTAGATTAATTTAGGATGTCTGGTCGGCAGGAACAGGTTGGACCGAATGGTCTGTTTCCGTGCTGTACAGCTCTATGACTCTCTGATTCTGTGATTACCTCTAGCAGTTCATTCCATACACATATCACTTTTGGCATGAAAACTTGTCCCTAAGGCCCCTTTTAAATGTTTCCCCACTCACCTTAAATCCATGCCCTCTAGTTTTTGGATTTACTTGCCTTGGGAAAAAAACATCTTGACTATTCTACCCTATCCCTGCACCTCATGATTTTACAAACCTCTAAAAGTCACCACACAGCCTGCGACACTCTCGGGAAAATAGCTCCAGCCTATTAACCCTATAGCTAAACCCTCCAACCCTGGCAACATCCTTATAAATCTTTTCTGAATCCGTTCAAATTGAACAACATCTTTCCTACTGTGGAGAGAGCAGAATTGAATTGCCTAGGCTTATGTATTTTGAGGAGATTTGTCTGGTCCATTAACAAGTTGAAGGACAGGTTAGGATCTGTGACTCAATTAAGCATTTTGACAGAGTATAAGGAATAAGTGCAGATGCAGACTTATTCTGGATGGTCTAATATGGTGAGCATTATGGAGGTGCGGGTGCAAGATGTTCAGGATTGGAAACTATATATACCAAGTTTTTTAAGATTTTCAGGAAATTTTGTGACCTCTTCTGTCAGGCAGACGATACAGAATCTTGAACAGATGCACCAACAAGTTCAAGAATAGCTTCTTCCCTGACGTTATTAGACTGATCAATGGATTCTGTAACTGAATAATGTTGACCTTGTTAATGTTGATCTTATCCAGAGCACCTCCTATGCAGTGTAACCTGTGTGCCTCACTCTGTCTAAGCACCCTACACTCTGTCTGTCCTTGCTTACTATGATCTGCTTGTACTGCTCGCAAACAAAAGCTTTTCACTGTACTTAGGTACAGCCATAACTCCGTGCCCTTCCACATGAGTCCTTAAGACTTCAGGAAGTGATTTGTTTTAACTCCACTGGAATAATTGCAACATTTAAAAGGCATCTGGATGGGTATATGAATAGGAAGGGTTTGGAGGGATGTAGGTCAAGTGGTGGCAAATGGGACTACATTAGATTAGGAATCTGGTCGGTATGGATGAGTTGGATTGAAGGGTCTGTTTCTGTACTGTACATCTCTTTGACTCTATGATTGTAATGGTCTTTGTAACATTATCATATATCTGATCTATTTTCAATGCTTTTATTCACTTATCAATGTTACTTTGTTTGAACCTTTCAAACTCTATGCAAATCTAACGAGGTTCCCTCCTGAGATTCCTAAATCATCGTCCATGGGCTTCTAGCACTAGTTCCTCTGCACTTAAAATAGCTTTTTCACCTCTTCACATTTCCCAAGAAACCTCCTCAGATAGTGATGCAAATACCTCACTAGCCCTGTCTACTAACTTGCTTTGGATCAACAGGACCCACAGTAAGCAAATAAATCAAAAAAATGGTTGAGGCAAGAGAAACCTTAAAGATTTATATGATCACTTCAGTGATAGAGGAGGATATTATGAGAGAGAGCAGACAGGAGAAATATTCTATGTGTACTTGTTGTATTGTTTTGTATTGACATAGTATACAGGCTGTTTGTGAAACAACTTTGAAATAGAAATTGCTTAAGTGCAAGGATTCAACAATGTGTTGCAAAGGCTGTGCCTTTTTTCTCATGAAGAATTTAAACTTTCATATGGATTTGGTCAAGCATGTGAGTATTGGTGAAAAGGATTGCGAATTTCATCGGTATTTTTTGACAATAGTTTTCTCAAAAATAGGCAAAATGTTATGGAGCTGAAGCACAAATAAGGTTGACCACTCACTCTGAAGAGTTGTTAGGCTTGTCAGAAGTTAATCCTACCTGAGCAGATGGTGGGACCTGTTGCAGTTTGTTGGAGACAGCAATTATAATGGCTGCAGTAGGCAGCAGTCATTGAGGATAGTGGCCTGCCATCAAAAGCTACTGGTCCAATCAAACATTCAGCAGTCTGCTTGACATTTGCTAAGGCTGCATCTGCAAGATTAGGCCCACAAGACGATAAGATGTAGAAGCAGAAGCAGACCATTCAGCCTTTTTAGTGTGCTACACCATTTAATGAAATCATAGCTGATCTGATTTGGAGATGCCAGTGTTGGACTGGGGTCTACAAAGTTAAAAATCACACAACATCAGTTTATAGTTAAACAGATTTAATTGGAATCACTAGCTTTCGGAGCAGTGCTCCTTCAGGTGGTTGTGGAGTACACAATTGTAAGACACAGAATTTATAGCAAAAGTTTACAGTGTGATATAACTGAAATTATACATTGAAAAGTACCTTGATTGTTGAGTCTTTCATCTGTTAGAATGACCATGATAGTTTCACTTCTTTCACATGTAAATCACAAAACTTTTTTAAAAATGTTACATTCTCAGGTTAACTAACAATTGGTGTCAACCACATACTTTTTTGAAGGTGTTAGCCCCCTGTGTGCTACTTTCTGTGCCACGATGTTTCGACTAATTCTAATCTAAAAATGAGTTAACAGAGTCTGACATGGATTCATGAAGTTCTTGAGCAAAGTTTTAGATTAGAATCAGTCTAATCCAGAAGTGATAGAAACTTCAGTGAATGACTCCAAGCTGCTACCTTCTCTGAAATCACTCTTGATGTTCTTTCCTCCTGGACTGGATAAATATATATAAGAATCCATGTTAGAATTTACCTTTTTGCCAAAAGGGTGTGATTGTGGGAAGTTACTATATTGGAGCAGTTAATTATTAATAGGTAATAGATCAATTATTTGGCGGTGGTTAGCACTGCTGCCTTACAGCACCAGGGACCCGGGTTCGATTCCAGCCTTGGGCAACTGTCTGTGTGGACATTCTCCCTGTGTCTGCATGGGTTTCCTCCTAAAATCCAAAGATGTGCGAGTTAGGTGAGTTAGCAATGCTAAATTGGCCGTGGTGTTCCGGGATGTGTAGGTCAGGAGTAAATATATGGTAGGGGAATGAGCCTGCGTGGGTTACTGTTCAGAGGGTTGGTGTGGACTTGTTGGGCCAATGGGCCTGTTTCCACACTGTAGGGATTCTTGCTCTAAATTGCTCCTTCTCCTGTTTGTATTTTAACTATAGTGTTTAAATAAATTGTATTTTGCTTAATGTCAAGTAGTTTGACCAGTCGCATCACTTCTGGATTATGGACTGCACATCTACCTTTAAAATAACAAAAAGTTAGGATCTAGACTACCTTCTTAAAACATTTTGAGGGGGTCTGATCTAGTCTATAATAACAGCAAGGAAGTCTTAATACAATTTACAAAGTGCAGGTGAGACCACGTCAGGAGGATTGGGAGCAGTTTTGTACCCTTATTTACGGAAATATGTTGTTTCATTGGAGGCAGTTCAGAGAAAGTTAAAAAAATATGGTTGTCTTACAAGCAAAGACTAAACAGGTTGGGATTCTATTCAATAGAGTTTAGAAGAATGAGAGGAGATCAATCTCACTGAAACATTTAGGATTCCTAATGGGCTTGATAGGGTAAATGCTGAGAGGGTGTTTCCACTCATGGATTAGGGAGCATCGTCTCAGAATAAATTTAAAACTGAGATGAGAAGGAATTTCTTCATTCAGAAGACTTCAGAAGAAGTCTTTGGAACTCATTGCCTCAGAGACCTGTGGGAAAAGAGTGTATTTAAGGCTGAGGTAGATAAACCCTTGACCAATCAGTGATAATGGGGAAATTGCAGGAAACTGGATGTGAGGAATTTCAGCTCAGCCATGATCCTATTGAGCAGGCTTGAGGGGCTGGATGGTCTAACTTGGGAAGAGGCCATACTGGACCTGGTGTTTGGAGATGAGCCGAGCCAGATGGTTGAAGTTTCAGGAGGGGATTACTTTGGGCATAGTGATCACAATTCGGTAAGTTTTAGAATACTCAAGGACAAAAACAAGAGTAGTCTAAAGGAAGAGTGTTAAATTGGGGGAAGGCCAACTATACCAAAATTTAACAGGAGCTGGGGAATGGAGATTGGGAGTGGCTGTTTAAGGGTAAATCCACATTTGATATTTGAGAGACTTTTAAAGACAGGTTGATTAGAGTTCAGGAGAGATATGTTCCTGTGAAAATGAGGAATAGAAATGGCAAGATTAAGGAGCCATGGTTGACAAGTGAAATTGTGAGACTAGCTAAGAGGGAAAAGGAAGCATACATAACATCTAGGCGACGGAAGACAGATGAAGCTTTGGAAGAATATCAGAAACGTAGGACCAATCTAAAACAAGGAATTAAGAGGGCTGAAAGGTCATGAGATATCTTTAGCAAACAGGGTTAAGGAAAATCCCAAAGCCTTTTATTCATATAGAAGGGACAAGAGGGTAAATAGAGAAAGAGTTGTCCCACTCAAGGACAAAGGAGGAAAGTTATGTATGGAGTCAGAGAAAATGGGTGAGATTCTTAATGAGTACTTTGCATTGGTATTCACTGAGACAAGAGTGAGATGAGAGATGTTGATGTTAGGGATAGACGTTTGATTACTCTAGGTCAAATTGGTGTAAGGAGGGAGGAAGTGTTGGGTATTTTAAAAGGCATTAACGTGGACAAGTCCCCAGGTCCAGATGGGATCTATCCCAAGTTACTGAGGGAAGCGAGAAGGGAAATAGCTGGGGCGTTAAGCGATATCTTTGCAGTATGCTTGAACATGGGTGAGGTCCCAGAGAACTGGAAAATTGTTAATGTTGTTGCTTTGTTTAAAAAGGATAGGAGGGATAATCCAGGTAATTACAGACTGGTGAGCCTGATGTCAGTGATAGGAAGCTGCTGGAGGGATAAGATCTATTCCCATTTGGAATAAAATGGGCTGATCAGTGATAGGCAACATGGTTTTATGCAGGGAAGGTGATGTCTCACAAACCTAATAGAATTCTTTAAGGAAGTGACAAATTTGATTGATGAGTGAAGGGTTGTAGATGGCATATACATGGGCTTTAGTAAGGCATTTGATTAGGTTCCCTATGGTAGGTTGATGGAGAAGGTGAAGTTGCATGAGGTCCTGAGTGTTCTAGCTTGATGGACAGAGAATTGGCTGGGCAACAGGAGACAGTAGTAGTGGAAAGGAGTTTCTCAAAATGGAGATCTGTGATCACTGGTGTTCCACAGGGATCCGTGTTGGGACCACTATTGTTTGTAATATACATAAATGATCTGAAGGAAGGTATAGGTAGTCTGATTAGCGAGTTTGCAGATGACACTAAGATTGATGGAGTAGCAGATACTGAAGGGGTCTGTCAGAGAATACAGCAGAATAAAAATAGATTGGAGAGTTGGATGGAGAAATGGCAGATGGAGTTCAATCCAGGCAAATGTGAGGTGATATATTTTGGAATAGCCAATTCAAGAGCGAACTGTACAATAAATGGAAAAGTCCTGGTGAAAATTGATGTACAGAGAGATCTGGGTATTCCAGTCCATTGTTCCCTGAAGATGGCAATGCAGGGCAATAGAGTGGTCAAGAAGGCATGTGGCATGTTTTCCTTCATCAGACGGATATTGAGTACAAGAGTTGGCAGGTCAAGTTATAGTTGCATAAGACTTTGGTTTGGCCACATTTGGAACACTGCGTATAGTTCTGGTTGCCACATCACCCAAAGGATGTGGATGCTACAGAAAGGATGCAGAGGAGGTTCACCAGGATATTGCCTGGTATGGCGGGCGCTAGGTATGCAGTGAGGTTGAGTAGATTAGGACTATTTTCATGAGAAAGACAGAAGTTGACAGGGGGACCTGATTCAGGTCTGCAAAATCATGAGAGGTATAGACAGGTTGAATAACAAGAAGTTTTTTTTTCCCAGAGTGGGGCACTCAATTACTAGGGGTCACGAGTTCAAAGTGAGAGGGGAAAAATTTAGGGAATTCTTTACACGGAGGGTGCTGGGGGTGCTGGAGTGCGTTGCCAGTGGAGGTGGTAGAATGGGGAATGATAGCGTCATTTAAGGTGTATCTGGACAGATACATGAATGGACAGGGAGCAGAGGGATACAGACCCTTAGAAAATAGGTGAAAGGTTTAGATAGAGGATCTGGATCGGTGCAGGCTTGGAGGGCTGACGGGCCTGTTCCTGTGCTGTAATTCTCTTTGTTCTTAGATTGAGCATTGAGTATACGGACCATGTGAGATTATGTGGATGCACATACAGGTTCAAACCAAAAGGAACTTGAAACAACATTCAGTTCAGTCTTTTGGGGTGTTTGAACCTTTTTAGTTCTCAGTCTTCTGATGTTCCTTTTTAATCCACATCATCACCCTGATTTTTTTTTCTGTTTGTTGGGCAGAGTGTCAGCTTTGCCCCCACCACCTTTCAGTTCTGCGTCTTTCATAGCATCCTTTTCTCTACCAAAGGCAGCTCCTTGAAATAAAACATTTATGAATGTACCTCTGTGAGTTAGTTTCTCCAAGCTGGTAAATTGTAGATAATATTTTCAGTCCCAGCATGAGAACATTCTCATCAAGGTGTAAAAATAAACATGAGATGAGGATTGCTCCAAGCCTTCTCAGAAAGAGATGAGCTGGCTACAATGTTGTGCTGAACCGGACGCCAAATTAAACTAAACCTTTCCTTAGTCCATATCCCTCCACTTCTTGCATATTTATGTGCTTATCTAAAACACCCTTATCGTATCCAGGACCAGCACCAGCCCTGGCAGCATGTTCCAGATTCCTACCATACCCTGTGCAAAAAACTTGCCCCTTACCTCTCCTTTGAACTTTCCCTCTCTAACCTTAAATGTATGCCCCCTAGTATTAAACATCTCACCTCTGGGAAAACAGTTCTGACCGTCAGCCCTACCCATGCATCTCATAATTTTATAGACTTCTATCAAGTCTCCCATTAGCCTTCACTGCTCAAGAGAAAATAACCCAAGTTTTTCTGGCCTCTCCTTATAGCTCACACCCTCTAATCCAGGCAGTGTCCCGGCAAACTTCTTCTGAACCCACTCCAAAGTCTCCACATCCTTCCTGTAATGTAGCGACCAGAACTGAACACAATATACTTCGTGTGGCCTAATCAGAGTCTTATAAAGCTGCGTCATGATATCCCAACTCTTGTACTCAGTTCCCCAACCAATAGAGGCAAGCATGCTATATGGCTCCTTTACCAGCTTGTCTACTTGTGTGGCCACTTTCGGGGAGCCATGAACTTGAACCCTAGGATCCTTTACATAGTACTGTTTAGAGTCCTGCCATTAACTGTGGACTTTTTATACAATCATATAGTCATAGAGATGGAAACAGACCCTTCGGCCCAACTCATCCATGTTGACCCAGATATCCCAACCCAATCTAGTCCCACCTGCCAGCACCCAGCCCATATCCCTTCAAACCCTTCCTATTCATATACCCATCCAGATGCCTTTTAAATGTTGCAATTGTACCAGCGTCTACCACTTCCTCTGGTAGTGCGTACCATATATGGACCACCCTTTGTGTGAAAAAGTTGCCCCCTTAACATTTGACTTCCCAAAGTGCAATGCCTCATACGTGCCCAGATTGAACTCCATCTGCCATTTCTCCACTCATGTCTATGACTGGTCTAAACAAACATGCAAGCGGGAAGGGTCAAAATTATCCAGGAGGAAGTAGCAGTATTAATTATGGGATGTATTTTGTAAGATGCCATTTTATGAAGTTGTCTATGTTCAAAATGAGGGTGCAGTACAAACTGTTCCTTGGAGGTGGCGAGGAGGGCAAGTAATTGGAAAGATTGGCCCTGGAAAGATACTTACTACTTTAACAATTAAAATCAACTTGCCACAGGCCACAGGCATAATAAATGGTTGCGATCTGCTGTCGATGTTTGAGGGTCACAATATTTGTCCCATTGTGGGACTAATCGAGAGAAAAGAGGGCGGAAAGGGGTTGCTGCTGAAAACCACTCTCTGCTTTGCTTCCAACCCCACTGATATCCTTTCTCATATTGATATCCTTTGACCCATGTTTCCCACTGTCTGAGACCTGAAAAGAAATCAGCCATACCACTTGCTGTCGGATTCACTGAAGACTGGGCCTCCACCAACAATCTGTTGGCTGATAGCCTCTGACAAGGTTGGACTTCAATGTCAAGGCTTGAAATTTTCTGAGAGGAACATCAATCAGCTTTTAACAGGCTGATTGGTGCTCAATTTGGCAAGCTTTCTTGTTGATGGACACAATTAATCTATCCACTACAGGACACAGCACCCCACCCCACCCCCCATCACTCCTAGGCTGTAAAATAGAAAATCTTGACCAAAGTTTTAAACAATGTGACAAGGTTATATATTAAAACAGTGGTTTAGTAACTTAACAGTAAATCAGAAATAAATCATTATATTTTATTATATTACAAATATATATATTATATTGAAATATAATATTAAAGCATTATATTATACTTGTCCTTGCACTTATGAAGGATAACATTGGACAGATTTCATTTCAGAAAAATCATGTAATGAGGGGGGAGTAATATTAATGTGATAAAATCTGATGGTGACAGCAAATTTTCAAAAAGGTGTATGTGTTTGGATGAAAAATGTATGTACAATGAGAGGACTACAGCCAACAGTGCTGCGCCTGAACACTGTTTTAACTCTTATATCTAGCAAAAGAACTGTGAGTTGATTCTTGATAACAAAACAATAATATTTATTTATTTAGCACAATTAATACTGTCACAACAAAATACACTATAAACCAACAGCTTACACTACAAATGCTATCTTTTGCTTTAACATAACTCTGGATGACCACCATGCTCCATATGGTGCTGTCCTGTGGTCTTCTCCTGATGATCTCTGGGATGCCTTCTCTTCTCAGTGGTTGGTCTCAAGTTACCACTCTCGAGTTGCAGCACTGAATGTAGTGTTGGAGCAATTCTCAGACTCCAAAGTCTTTGCCCAACCACCCTGATCGATCGGACCCAACAAGGTGTTAACCTGTTGATGGCAGGGTGCTGGGCACACATTTCCTCCTCCAAATAAGGGTGTGTTGTGTCCTATGTCTGATGCACACTTCTATGTTTCTTAGTGCCCTTAGGATGACATTCCGTTGACTCAATTCAAACCCATATTCAGGTATGTATTGTCGAGCCTGCAGCTATGAGGTTTGTTGCAAACTGTCTGTGGGTAGCAGCAACCTGTCTGGATTCTGCAGCACGTTGACCAGCACAGTCACTTTGGTCAAGGCTGGTCTGCATTTCCCAGCATGCTTTAGTCATTGTCCGTTCTTCATCAAATCCATCATAAACGTTATCAATTTGAGCGGCCCATCTGGGCCACAAAAGTAATTAGATTTGATGTATAGTAGAACTAATTTAAAAACGTGGATGCTATGGCTAGACCCAGAGGTTAATGACTATCTGTTACGAAGTCACACAGTCAGCTGTACAGAAAGTTGGGAAAGCTGATGAGCAAGTTGACATTTACAATGTTGACACTACTACAAATGGTGTCCTGTCAGTATTTTCAATCTCTCATCCACTTTTTCTAGAAATTACATCAGCTATGTCACGATATTACAGTAGATTTTGAACTCTGTTTAACAAAGCTTGATCCTTCCTGTATTGTAATTGTGCATTTCAGAGAAATACAGTAATCAGCTTGAACCTCTACTAATTGATGATGACTGATAAAAGCTTTTATTTTAACAGGTAATTAAACAGGATAGACTTGGAAAGGATCTCTCTCAGTGCTCATTATTTGATCTACTGAAATATGATGATTATAATAGCGACAAACACCTAACACAGGAGGAGTTCTACAGAGCATTTCGTAAGTCTAAAATCATCAGTTACATTATATGGTCAGAAGAGTGAAACTGAAAGCTAATTACTCGGGATGAATTAATATATGTTTACAATGCAAATATTAGCAAGCTTCTAGCCCTTCAATGGCTGTAATTCACATATAAGATGCACTCTCTTAAACGTTAGTATCTCATATTACGATTAAAGATCTGAAGACTTTTTAAAGGCTCAAAAACAATTATGAAAGCAATCTAAAGGGGGAAAATGGTGAGTGAGAACATAACAGAAAATTCAGAGTGGAAATCTGAAGAGTGTGTTGTCTGGAATGGTGCTTTCCTCCACCACCAGCACCAACTGCACCCCCCCCCCCCCTCCCTTCCCCAGCCACAGCCTCCTGTATTAATGTGGTGACATGGAGTTGTATGAGGTCGGTGTAAAGAGAGTTGTTCTATTTGGAAGTTGCAAATATTCTCCCTGGAGGACAACAGTACACCGTGACAAACAAGTAGTAGCAGCCCAGTCCTAAAAACTCCTCACAGCATCTGAAGTATGTGAAAATGCTTGTAGATGCACGTGTACACGTTAAAGAATCTGGTATGATTACACCAATCAATAGTATTTTGTGCAGATGGTTTGCAGATGATTTAATTCCACAATGTATTGCTGATCAACTTATTCCAATCTACTGCCCATCGAGCTATCATAACCATCTCCAGTCCTGCTATTTGCCTCAGGCATACCCATCCAACAATGAACACAATATACATCTTCCATGGATTTCATACAGCAAATCATTAAAACACACAGCTGGCCATTCACTGATACCAGGACAGTGTCAGATCATGTGAAATAAGCAAAGGAGTAGGCATTCATTCCTCCAACACTTACTGATATAATGACCGATCATCCACATAAGCACTGCTTTCTTGCACTATCCTCTGACCCTGATGTTTTTAACATGTAGAAAATAAGTCTTTAAAATATTCAACACCTGAGCTTCCACAACCCTGTTGGAAACAAACTTTGGAAAATATGAAATATATCTTCAGTCAGAAAGGAAGCACAGAGACAGGTAAATGAACAAGGTGGTACTGATAAGCTGAAGTGTTGTCTATTTCAACACAAGGAGCCTCTCCCCATTCAGAGAACTTGTTTGCTCTTGTGAAAACAGAATTAATGAATCTTTTGTACCCACCTGAGAGGCTGAGTAGAACTTTGAATTAACATCTCACCTGAAAGCCAACATCTCAGTGCAGTGCGAAGGGTGCTGTCAATCAGCAAGAATGTTTATGCTCATCCTTGGGTTTGGACTTGAACCAACAATTTTCTAACTCAGAGGCTGTCATGCTACAGAAGTGAAAATGAGCTATTGATTCACTGTATTAATTTTACATCATGACAGAGTCAGAATCTACTTCAGCCACACCTACCCAAGTACTTCAGAGTTCAAAATGTTTGTGACAATGAACCCTGGACATTACGCAATGGGATCACATTTCCTTATTTAAGGAAATATATTATTTCCTTGGAGACAGATCAGGAAGGTTCACACAGATTAGCCCCTCTATGGAGGGAATATCATACGAGCAAAGGATAAACAGATTAGAATTCTACTGATTGGGGTTTAAAAGAATGAGTGATGATCTCATTGAAACATAGAGGATTCTTAAATGGCTTGACAAGGTAAATGATGAGAAGATGATTTCCCTCACGGGGAAGTCCAGGGCATAGGCTCAGAATATAGGGCACTAATTTAAAAATGAAATGAGGAGAAGTTTCATCTCTCAGTGGGTTATAAGTCTTTGGAACTCCCTGTCATAGAGAGCCGAAGGGGGAAATGTTTTATGCCCATTTAAGGCTGCCGTGGATGAATTCTTGATCAGTAGGGGTATCGAGGGTTATGGGTAATGGGCAGGAAAGGGGTTGTTAAGAATGGCAGATCACCAATGATCCTACCAAATGGCAGAGAAGGCTCAAGGGGCGGAATGTCTTTCTCCTGTTCCTACTTCTTATGGTCTACTGGGTGATTTGATGGGTCTGCAATAAATGGCCCTGAGTACCGTGAAATGTCTAAGTCTAATCCCGTAAGAGGCTGCATCCAAATTTCCTACTTCTAAGTTACTGAGGAAGGACTGAGTGGATTCCTTGCACACGCTGTATGCTGACCACTCTATTGTAACAGCAACATTTGTAACTGAAATTAGGAAAAACTATCCAACTCAGGGGAGCAAAAGTAAGTTAACTGAATGGGAGAATCTTGCTTTTTGTGCGTAAATGCCCAAAGACTGACAGAATATCATCCGTGGTATTACAAAAGCCATAGATTTTTCAAACTGAAGTAACAATTAAAAGTTGCTTTTCATCACTTGTAGACATGACCTTATGACAGAAAATAACACTTTTGAGGCAATGGACAAAGGGGTTCAAAAGTCATAAAATCAGGTTAAAACTAATAAATAGCAATGCATATACAAAGAACATGAAGATGTAATGCTTGTATAAATATTGATATAATGGAACAGGGAACGTAATTTCAAACTGATGATGAAGTGGTTCAGAGGAGATCTGAGGAAAATGTTTGCACCACGGATGGTAGATACAGAGGAACCTCAATTATCCAAATATCAATTATCCGAATTTGGGATTACCTGAAGATTATCCAATCGAAACATTACATCAAAGAGGTGCTTCCAATACTGATCACGTCTTTTGTCTACAATGATTAAAAATTAACTCGGCTTATTGAAATGCTGCTGAGAACAGTCCTGGGTATCGATGGGAGCCCAGGCACCATCTCCAAATGACTGACCACCCGCACTCACTCACTCTCTCTCTCTCTCCCTCTCCCTCCCCACACTTTCCCTGGAATTCTACACAGGGGTGTACCCTAACCCTCCCCCTTTCCCGAAATAATCTCTCCAACATTGTCCTGTACAGGACAAAGGTGGAACCTGTCAAAATGTTGCAAGAAAAATTTATATATGTGGCTGTGTGTGTTTGTGTGTGTGTGTTTGTGTTTGAGACTCACTCCCTAAAGGCAGCAGCAATCTTACTGTTGGTTTCCAGTCCAGCTGGCCGGGGGTGGAGTTGAGGGCACAAGGAGTTATGGGGTAGTGGCAGGGGCGTGTGGGGTGTTTGGGGGGAACAGACTGTGGGCAGGGTTGGGGGAGAATGGGGGCGGATCAAGGGTGGGGGCAGATGGGTGGAGCCGGGGTCTCACACGCAGTATGTTCCTACCTAATCTCTTGAACGAGGAGCGGACTTACCAAGTGCACACTGTGTCAATCCCATTGAATTGATGGGGGGGGGAGCGGGGAGACTTCAGCAATGCTGCAGGTCCCTTACACACAAGTGTGTCCACTCAGAAACAAACCCTGAGACAGAGAGAGGGAGCAAGGCAGGCAGAGCGAGGAGAAAGGAAACTTCAGAAAACTCCCAGCCCCAGAGGAGAGACATTGAATCAATTAACCGAATAATCAATTATCCGAACGAAATAGTGTCAGCCCTTCTTGTTCAGATAATTGAGGTTCCCCTGTATATGGAATGTGCTGCATGAAAGGATGATGGAAGCAAATACTCTTGCACTAAAATAACGAGTACAGATAGAGTTAATGGTAGTTGTCTTTACCCTAGGATGGGGAATTTCAAGACTAGATTAGATTACTTATAGTGTGGAAACAGGCCCTTCGGCCCAACAAGTCCACACCGACGCGCAACCCACCCATACCCCTTACCTAACACTACAGGCACTTTAGCATGGCCAATTCACCTGACCCACACATCTTTGTGACTGTGGGAGGAAACCGGAGCAAACCCACGCAGACACGGGGAGAATGTGCAAACTCCACACAGTCAGTCGCCTGAGGTGGGGCTTGAACCCAGGTCCCTGGCGCTGTGAGGCAGCAGTGCTAACCACTGTGCCACCGTGCTGACTAGGGGACACATTTTTAAGTTGAGAGAAGAGAGGTTTTAAAAAGTAATGAGGGGGCACATTTTTGACACACAGGATGAACGTGCAGAGCAAGTGATAGCTGTTGGTACAATTACAATGTGTAAAAGACATTTCAATAAGTACATGAATTGGAAAGGTTTGGAGGGGTATGGGTCCGGAGCAGGATTAGTTTAGTTTGGGATTGTGCTTAACATGGACTGGTTAAACCGAAGGGTCTGTTTCCATGCTGTATGACTCCGTGACTCGAAGCATCAGAATGAATGTTTAAAATGCAAGGGCAAAGTCAGCAATGGAGCAGGTGCCGGTAGATGGGATTAGTGTAGTTTGGTGTTTCTCAGTTAGCATGGACATGATGGATTGAATGGCCTGTTTCAATGCTGCATGACCCTGAAGTTGTAGGTTTTCAAATATGCTAATTCAGCTGTCTCACATACTCCAGAGAATGTTTTGAAAATAGTAGAAACTACTCGTGATGATTGATGATATCATAGTTTGACTTCTTTTGACACTGATGTCATTAAAAGCCATGTTTCGGTGTGTTTGATCAGATAAGTTCTGTCTTTAATTCATTAATTAATAACTTGCAAGAATTTAGTCATTTGAAGGACTCTGTTTAATTTTGAAATTATGTGATGAGAGGGACCAGAAAATTACTGCTGTATGATCTTAAAGCTCAGGAGCATCAATGATTGAAGGAATAAGTGAATTACTGTTGTGAAGTTAGGATGAATACTTGTGGATTGGGATGCAGGAAGTTAGCATTTGGTATTTGTAAAATGCTGGGGGGAAGGCATTGTGTGGTCCATTTCAAAAGATCAGGGGCATTGTCTGTGCTTAAAGATTTAAAATAGATGTCTGTGAGCAGCCTGAAAGTTTGCAAGTGCAGACAGCACCCGAATTGAAACTTGTACCAGAAGGCTGTGTAGTTAGCGGACCAAGCCACACTTTGTACCACGATAACAAGTCTTTGAATTTAGCCAATCAATTTTAACTTAGATACCAAACGCCTGTTAAATTAGGGCACATGGTATTGGGGGGCAACGAGATCTAAGTGTTCTTGTACATCAGTCAATGAAAGCAAGCAGGCAGTGAAAAAAGCTAATAGCATGCTGGCCTTCATAACAAGAGGAATTGAGTATAGGAGCAAAGAGGTCCTTCTGTAGTTGTACTGGGCCCTGGTGAGACCACACCTAGAGTATTGTGTGCTGTTTTGGTCTCCAAATTTTAGGAAGGACATTCTAGCTATTGAGGGAGTGCAGCGTAGGTTCATGAGGTCAATTCCCGGAATGGCGGGACTATCATATGTTGAAAGATTGGAGCGACTGGGCTTGTATACATGTGACTTTAGAAGGATGACAGGGGATCTGATTGAGATGTATAAGATTATTAAAGGATTGGACACTCTGAAGACAGGAAGCATGTTTCCGCTGATGGGTGAGTCTAGAGTCAGAGGACATAGTTTAAAAATAAGGGGTAGGCCATTTAGAACAGAGTTGAGGAGAAACTTCTTCACCCAGAGAGTGGTGGGTATATGGAATGCTGTGCCCCAGAAGGCAGTTGAGGCCAAGTCTCTGGATACTTCCAAGAAAGAGTTGGATAGAGCTCTTAAGGATAGTGGAATCAAGGGTTATGGAGATAAGGCAGGAACAGGATACTGATTATGGTTGATCAGCCAGGATCATAATGAATGGTGGTGCTGGCTCGAAGGGCCGAATGGGCTACTCCTGCACCTATTGTCTATTGTCTATAAGTTTAAATCTGATGGTTTTGACAACATAGGATCAATCCAATTGTAGAAATGTTGATACATCATCCAGAGTCTAGCAGAAAGGGGCAGTTAGATAAAGCCCCAGTGCTAGCTGCCATCTGCAAGAGCCTCTATGTCTGAGAGAAAGCACCATCTAAATAAAAATGATACCAATGGCACAACTGGTTAATATTCCTGACAGAAGAATTAACACAGAAAGCATTCCTGACAAAAGAATTGAAGAAGAAGGTATTCCTAACCAAAGAATCAACGGAGAAGGCACAGAACATTCCAGAAGACACGTAGTCTGGTTGTAATTTTAAGAGACTAAATTCTATTTTTGTTTAAATATAAGTGGGACGTGTATTTATTGAAACAGCATACCATTAGAATCTTGCTTTATTTGGGAATAGTTAGTAGTTCGAAATGATTTATTCTGTTTGACAATAGTTTAGTTAATTTGTTCACTGTTAGAGTTAGATAAATAAATTGTTACTTGTTGATTTTAAAGTGAGTGTCAAGGGTTTGATTTATTTAACCCCTAGAAGTTACTGAAAAGCAGGTCACACCATTTTCCATACTCTTTTTACAGATCATAAGATGAGATGCACCTCTTGGGGTGTTTTGGTTTTAGTTCTCAGAGGGTGGTCAACCTCTGCTATATAGCAAAGAGTTTTAAAACCAATGTACAATATCAAGACCTCTCTAATGTCATATTTGAACAAATAATTAAAATCCTCATGGGGCAACAGTAGCTTAAGATAGATCTTGATAGGATAGCATGAAGCTGTCAACAAAACATCCCTCCCATCTTGGAAAGGAATATATTAAAATATTGTAATTTGGAACTTTAGTCAGGCAATTTGTTTAGTTACTAAAATAACATGAGTAACAGGATGTTATCTGTTTATTGTACAAGTTTGTCTAACTCCTTTTGACTAACAGATGCGTTGTTGATGGATGCGTTGCCAATCATATTTAAGTTGGACGTTGAGTGTTGTCTCATTATTCTTCATAATTCTCATGTTTGACCAATAGAGTAACTTGTCATGGAAGGTTATGTCTGACACCATTCCATGTAGTTGCAGGAAGTTCTGAGTTCTCCTCTCTCACTATTAACCTGTGAAATGAATACACGAACCCATTCAATAAAAGAAAACTTATAATGAGTACTTAAAATTAAACCCATTGTTTTACTGGTGTGAAATTCTGATCACCTACAAATCACTTGGCACTAGAGGTCCTCCATGCCTTCTCTAGTCTTATCTTCACCTACAGCCTTGGATTGCAGTGCTTTACTTCAATTATCACATGGAAGTGCAAAAACGCACACAATTTTCGGCACACATCTGCTGATAGGGTCATTGCCTAGGCATTTCCAAATGCTGTCCAACGCAGATATTCAAATCTCTCTTGACGTGTCTTTCTGCATTTCCACAAGTGAAAAACTAATCCTATAACAAAGATTTATAAACACATAACTGATAAATATGTTTGAACCCGTCAATAATTTGTAAGTGGACAGGTGAGCAGTGAACAGTTCATCTGTTCTGTTATAACATTGACAATGTGATCCTTAATTTCAATTTGAAAAACATGCAGGAAATTTTTGAATAAATAAGCAGCAATTTTTACTTGTCAAATACCTTCTGATGATCCTTGTTGCAAATGAAGTTGACGAGTCCCAAAGTATTGATTTTCCTACTGCTCGGATGCTGCCTGACGTGCTGTGCTTTTCCAGCACCACACTCTTGAGTCTAAACTCCCGTCAACATAGAATTACATCGAATTATACAGGACAGAAACAGGCAAATCAGCCAATATACCTCTGTTGCTATTGATGCTCCGTATGAGCGTACATTCAATATGAATAAAAGAAATCACTTTTAAAATGAATTTACCATGTAGTAAAGACAATCACTTACATCATTTGCTACATTAGAGCTGTAGAGACATAGAACTGTAGAGTAAGGAAACAGACTCTTCCATCCAACTTATCCACACTGACCAGATATCAGAACTTAATCAAATCCTTTCTGCCAGCTTTTGACCCATATCCCTCTAAATCCTTCCTAATCATGTATCCAGTTAGCTGTTGTATTTGTACTAACCACCACCACTCCTTCTTGCAGCTCGTTCCATACATGGACCACCCTTCACATGAAAGAGTTACCCCTTAGATCCCTTTTCAATCTTTCCCCTCTCACTTTCAACCTATGTCCTTTAGTTTTGGACTCCCCTGCCCTGGGGAAAAGATCTTGGCTGTCCGCCCTATCCTTGCCCCTCATGAATGTATTAACCTCTATAACATCACCCCTCAGCCTCTGAAACTTCAAGGAAAATAATTCCAGTGCCTTCAGCGTCTCCCTATAGCTCACATCTCCCAACCAGCTGACTCCAAGCTAGCTGGCCACAGTCAGTGTAGTGTGTTCGAATTAAATAAAGGGTGAATTGATGATGGGACATTGGCCTTTGTGCAGGCATTTTAACAACTCTCGGTCTTCGTCCATGCGCAATGTGCATTTTCCTCACCAAAACCCATTTTTGCAAGGTTCATAAGAGTTCAACCTTGAAACAAAGGAAAACAAAAAAACAACTTGAACACTTAATACCTGAGGCCTTGTGAAATGTAATTTGGTCTCAAATCCAATTAGAAAATGATTGCAGGTGTTCAAAAAAGTAAAACACTTCTTTTTAAATCTTTTCAAGCGATGTAGTAAGCACAAAGCTATCTATTCAAGATTAGATTCAAAAGCACAGCAGGTCAGGCAGCATCTGAGGAGTGGGAAAATCGACGTTTCGGACAGCAGCCCATCATAGTTTGCTGATGAAGGGCTCCTGCCCGAAACGTCGATTTTCCTGCTCCTTGGATGCTGCCTGACCTGCTGCGCTTTTCCAGCAACACTCTAATCTTGACTCTGATCTCCAGCATCGGCAGTACCCACTTTCACAAAGCTATTTATTGTCTGTTTCCTTTAACTCTGTCCAACTACCCTTTTGCCCAACCTCTGCACATGGGATAGTCAAGAGCCCACCCAAAATTGAGTTGCCGCAAAGCCACTCCAAAATGCATGTAAAGCATTGCATATGAATCATTATGCTCAAGAACGGCTAAGACCAAGAAAAGTAAGGAGTAGATTATCTAAGTCTTGCAGGAGCACTCAAATGCTGATTGACTGAATGACTTTTAAATTGGTAAGTAGTAGCTTGTCTGGTCAATCTGTTTCTTTTTCCTTTTCCTCCCTTTTGTGTCTCTTTCTTCATCTTTCTACCTCCCCTCCATGGGTGGCATTCATGATGTCCAGAGTAAAAGCCAGTGTGGACTCAAACTCTTGGCCACAGGGTCGACTCAAACTCCCGGTCTCGCTGTGCACTCGATTCCCAGCCTCAGCGTGGACCACAGAGGACCCTGCTGAGAAATGGCTGAGGAGGAGCCGGTTCAGTAAGCAGCAATAGCCCAGAGGTGAATAAAGGGGAAGCGAACTATAGCGGAGTGGCCATTTTGAGAAGGGCTGCTTTGTGGTTGAAGTGCCAATGGAGGTTTAAATGTGGCCTTTGGTGAATACTGGGCTTCGGTGAGGAGGGTGATGAGCAACTTGGTGTGGGTAAGGTAAGATTATGGTATTTGTCTTATTGTAAAGGGACAGTTAAGGGCAGTGTTGTACTCCTTATGCCCGTTGTGGGAGATCAGGGAATAGTCTAGCGTCCCTGATGACTGTATCTACAGAAAGTGGGACCGGCTGTATTGCCTCACAGAATGCATTGTTTGATTGGAAAGACACACTGAGGAGTATACAGGCGGCAAAAAATGTGATAGCCACTAGTTACAGTGATGTGGTCACACCACAGGTTCAGTAGGGTAGATGGGTGACCTCCAGGAGACGCTGGCAGGCAGTGCAAGTGTCTCCTTGGGCTATTCCCGTCTCCAACAGGTATACAGGTTTGGATAATGTTGGGGGAACAGCCTATCAGGGGAGTACAACAACAACAGCCAGATCGCTGGCACCAGACTGGTTCTGCCTTAGACCAGGGTCAAGCAAAGTCCAAGCAAGTATTAATAGTACAGGGCTTGTTAGTTAAGGGCACAGACAGGTGTTGCCATGGCCACAAGCGAGACTCCAGGCTGGTGTGTTGCTTCGCTTGTGCAGGGTCAAGGATGTCTCTGAACAGTTGCATGAAATTCTTGAAGATGAAGAAAGAGACACAAAAGGGAGGATAAGGTGAATTCCTTGATGAATATAGAGGGTGCTGCCTACCCATTGCTTGTACTGGCCATGAATCAACTGTCTTCCAAGTATACCATCATCCCAAACCCCTTCCTTATATGGGTTGACATTGACAAAGCACAAGCTTTGCAACTTCATCATGTCTCCTCTTAAGAAACATTCATACACTACTTCAGGCCTTCAAAAGTTTACTTTGGAGCTCAGGGACACCAATAGCGTGCATGATTCTGCCAAGCTGCATTGAGCACATGGACGGACACACACATCTTCTGGCTCTCGGCTCACTTTCTTAGCGCTGATTCACTTTGCCTCTCCTTGAAGGTAAAGTCAACGAGGAGAAAGTGAAGACTGCAGATGTTGGAGATCAGAGTCAGGATTAGAGTGGTGCTGGAAAAGCACAGCAGGTCAGGCAGCATCCGAGGAGCAGGAGAATCGATGTTTCCGGCAAAAGCCCGAGAATGTCAGCTTATGTCTACTACACGTTTCTTCGTTGCACCCACTCACTGATTTCAGCACTGATTCCTCGACTTCCAGCCTCTCTGTGCCTTGCATTGCTGTTTGGTGCACAAGGTATTCAGTTACAGGCTGTCAGTCTCTGTTCTTGCATTGTTAATTTGTGTAGAAAGAGAGGCAGGCAACTTATAATGATGGGGAGAAATGAACAGTCGACAGGTTGGACATGTCACCGTGCAGCACCATGCTGTATCTCTGTTTGTATGTCAACGTCACACCTGCAACATGTGTCACCAGTTTTCATGGTGAACACATCACATGTGCTTTAAACAAATGGCCATCTATGAGAGCCTATGAGCTGAAACGAGTGAAATGCAGTCATTCAGAATGTGCCACCACAGTCAGTCAAAGGGCTGATTCAGTTCTAGTACAGGGTGTTGGCCATACTCAGTCAGGCACTTGGTCTGTTCCCCAAGTCAAGTCGAATCAGTGTGGATGTTACACATAGGCCAATCAGAATGCTGTGAAAATATCAGCCCATAGGATAGGTTGACTTTGCCAGGCTGTCCTCACAAGTCAGTCCAGGGCTGGGCTCCGGTCGGTAATGGGGGGGTTGCTCAATAATAGTCAGGGGGCTGGTCAGGGAGCAATCCATTGGGGAAACCAGGCAATTTACTTCTGTGTGTGGAATTCATTGCATTGGATCACTGAGGAAATTGTTTCAGTGAAAGGAAGACGTTCTAGATAGAAGGGTGGCGCCACATTACAGAGTTCTTAAAGGTGGTTTTCTCAGAGGTCACAGTCACTCTAGCCTCCACAGGAAGAGGGTATAAGGCTCAAGAACGTGGACATTTTCAAAAGGCTGTGGGGTTAGAGTGGATATGTTAATACTGTGAACAATCTGACCAGAAACCGAATTGGACCAGCCATATAAATACTGTGGTTTCAAGAGCAGAGGCATGGAATCCTACAGCAAGTAATTTATCTCCTGACCTCCCAAAGCCTGTCCACTATCGAGGCTTTAATTAGGAGTGTGATGGAATATTCCTTACTTGCCTGGATGAGTGCAGCTCCAACAGCATTCAGAAACTTGATGTGGCAGCAATCTCTTAACATTCACCTGTACCCTGTGTTTTTGTTTTTGCTGCTGTTTACCTATTATTTACTTATCTATGCTGTTTAACTCTGTGATCTGCCTGTATTGCTCTCAAGACAAAGCTTTTCAATGTGCTTCGGTACATGTGACAATAAATTCAATTCAATTCAGTCCAGCACATCCTCAAACATTCTCTTCCTCCAGCACCACTGCTCTGTAATCGAAGTATGAACTATCTCTAAAATGTCTGCTGCAGAAATTCACCAAGGCTCCTTAGACAGTACCTTCCAAACCCATGACCACGTTCACCTAGAAAGACAAGGGCAGCAGATTCACCACCAACACCAACTCCAGCACCCTATGAGCAGAACAGTTTAAAAACCTAACACAAGTTCATCAAAAGGAGTACATTCCAGTAAAATATGACCAACATAACCAAAGGACAATAAAGAATGAACTCTCAGCGATAGTGAAAGAGTGGGAAAGTGAAGCAAGGGCCAAGATTTTCGGATTTTTTTCAAAGTGCAGGGTTGAGCGTGTTTGGTGGCAACTGCCCATGTTTGAAGAAGTATAAACTTGCTGAAAGTGGTTCTCAGTTGACATAAAATAACTGGGGAAGATAGCATAAAATGACTGAGAAACGTTTTTAGCTAAAAAAAAAAGCAGCTTCCACAGTTTAATGTTTGAAGTTAAACTATAAATTAGACTAAATAGCTGTCTTCAAAGGAGGAGTATACTCAGGGTAACACCTTAACAGAAGACACCTGGGAAACAGAAGGAGTTGCAGTTTCACGGTGGCACAGTGGTAGCACTGCTGCCTCACAGCACCTGAGACCCGGGTTCAATTCCCGACTCAGGCGACTGTCTGTGTGGAGTTTGCACATTCTCCCCGTGTCTGCGTGGGTTTCCTCCGGGTGCTCCGGTTTCCTCCCACAGTCCAAAGATGTGTGGGTCAGGTGAATTGGCCATGCTAAATTGCCCATAGTGTTAGGTAAGGGGTAAATGTAGGGGTATGGGTGGGTTTCGCTTCGGCGGGTCGGTGTGGACTTGTTGGGCCGAAGGGCCTGTTTCCACACTGTAAGTCTAATCTTTTAAAAAAAAACACTTTGATAAGGTGTGTCCTTGAAAAATGCTTATAGAATGTTCAAATATAAACGCTCAGTACTAATCCAAAATCTGGTACTTATCATGGGATAGAAGGGGACAGTCTGACTCATATCAGCTAAACCTCTTGAGATATATCATAGAATCACACAACATGGAAACAAATCCTTCAGCCTAACTTATCGATTTCAAATCAGGTTTCCGGAAGTGAACTAGTCCCGTTTGGCCCATCTCCCCCTCAGGTGGAAGTGGGTACTGCAGATGCTGGACATTAGAGTCGAGAATGTGTTGCTGGAAAAGCGCAGCAGGTCAGGCAGCATCCGAGGAGCAGGAGAATCGACGTTTCAGGCAAAAGCCCTTATTCCTGCTGTGCTTTTCCGGCATCACTCTAATCTTGGCCCCATATCGATCTAAATCTTTCGTATCCATGGATCTGTTCAAAAGTCTCATAAATGTTGTAACTGTATCCGTTTCGACCGCTTCCTCTGGTCAGTTGTTCTATATATGCACCGGCCTTTCTAGTTTCAAACATTCCTCCTATTGCAAGGTGACCAGGATTGCGGCATTCGACAGGGTTCTGCACAGTACACTGGTTAGCAAGTTTAGATCACATGGAATACAGGGAGAGCTACAGAGGTGGCTGGAAGGTAGGAGACCAAGGGTGATGGTAGAGGGTTGCTTTCCCTGTTGAAAGCAGTGTATCAGCAGTATACACTCTGCTGGTGCTGTCAAGGAACTTACAGGCTGAAGTGACAACACCTTGTACTTCAGTAACAGAGCTGATTGAGTCCTAGAACCTGGAACTTCGGATATTGCAGTCCGCCTACCTGGAGGAAATCAAACCTGGTTTCTCTGCTGCTTTTGCATTTGGAAGCTCGGTGGCCTGTATTTTGCCTTAATGTATTGAAGACTGCTGCAATAACATCTGCTGCACCAAGAGAAGCTGCTACTGCTGCTGATTGGATACTTCAGCCTGCCAAGAGGGACTCAAGCCTGGGACTTGATGCTGCTGCTGTTGCCCTGAGAAGTCTGATCGCTTTTATTTTTTTTTAGTCACGGCCGAGGAACGTGGACTTGATTAGATAAGATTAGATTCCCTACAGTGTGGAACCAGGTCCTTCAGTCCAACCAGTCCACACCGACCCTCCAAAGAGTAACCCACCCAGAACTATTTCCCTCTGACTAATGCACCTAACACTATGGGCAATTTAGCATGGCCAATTCACCTGACCTGCACATCATTGTGGGAGGAAACCGGAGCACCCGGAGGAAACCCATGCAGACACGGAGAACGTGCAAATTCCACATAGACAGTCGCCTGAGGCGGGAATTGAACCCAGATCCCTGGTGCTATGAGGCAGCAGTGCTAACCACTGATCTCCTGTGCTGCCGTGCCCCCACGTCCCAACTTCTTCAGTTGGGGCATTCAAGCCTGGACACTAACAACTCGGGGACGGAACACAACGAGTGAGTGACTGTAATTTACAGTCTGGGGCCTGGAACTGTTTGGAATCTAAACCCTTTCCTTATTACTCCTTTCTAACCGTGGCCTACCTGCTGCCAGTAACTACTGCCTTTGGGCATTGGGATAAAATTGTTTGGAATCTGTGCGTTATGCAGCAGGTTAGGACATGGCTGCCTGAGGCAACTGGACTCTAGATTAGAGTGGTGCTGGAAAAGCACAGCAGTTCAGGCAGCATCTGAGGAGCAGGAAAATCGATGTTTCGGGCAAAAGCCCTTCATCAGGAATACAGGCAGAGAGCCTGAAGGGTGGAGAGATAAATGAGAGGAGGGTGGGGGTGGGGAGAAAGTAGCACAGAGTACAATAGGTGAGTGGGGGTGGGGAAGAAGGTGATAGGTCAGGGAGGAGGGTGGGGGAAGGTAGCAAAGAGTACAATGGGTGAATGGGGGTGGGATGAAGGTGATAGGTCGGAGAGGAGGGTGGAGTGGATAGGTGGAGGAAATGACTTGGGAGTTGCAGTGGGAGAGGGACTCCCTGAGATTCTTGTACAGAGAGGAGAAAAACTTCTTCAAGGCAGGCATCCTTGCAAGAGGATTCGCAGTAGGGATAAAATCAACGAGGTAAAAACAATGACTGCAGATGCTGGAAACCGGATTCTGGATTACAGTGGTGCTGGAAAAGCACAGCAGAGAGGCAACTGGACTGCCAATTGAGGCTAATTAGACTCTTGCAGTTTCCTGGGGGAGGGGTGATGGTGACCACAGGACCCTCTGAAACAATAGTCAGGGTAGGGCCCAGTTGTTCCTGCATATAAGTGATTGTAGCCTCTGTGTCCCCCACCCCCAGGTTCTCTTCATCCTTAACTTGTTTGACTAAAACAGCTCGGCATGAAATAGGATGTTGATCAGATGAGCTGATGGACCGGGGAGTGGCAGATGGAGTTTATTTTAGATAAATGTGAAGTGCTGTATTTTGGTACGACAAATCAGGACAGGACTTATGTTCTTATTGGTAAGCTTCCAGGGAATGCAGATGAACAAAGAGACCTTGGTGGTACAAGTCCAGAGTTCCTTGAAAGTGGAGTCGCAGCTAAATAGGGTAGTGAAAAAGGCTTTTGGTACACTTTCCTTTATCAGTCAGTGTCACTGACTATAGGAGTTGTGATGCCATTTTGCAGCTGCACGGGACATTGGTTGAGCCACTTTTGGAATACTGTGTTCAGTTCTTGTATCTGTGCCATAGGAAAGATGTTGCAAAACTTGAAAGGATTCAGAGAAGTTTTATAAAGTTGTTGGTTTTGGTTTCCAGTCAGCTTTATCTCTACTTCCAGGTGATTCAAATTGCTTCAAGCTCTTGGTTTTAGACACTAGACTTATTAATCAGGTTGCAATGAAAAGGCACAGACAGATGTTTGAGGGCAAACATATTGTATGTTGATATAAACAGTCCAAGAAAGGTAACAATTTTACACTGTTGTGCAGAATACCCAATATTGCAAACTTATGATATGTTGATACCACCCAGCTCCCACTATGAAGTTGAACCTCTGGGATTATCTCACCACTCCAAAATTCACTGATTGGGTTTTCCTAGCTCAGTGTACCTTGAATGTGGTAGGGGACGTCTTGCTGGGCAACCACTCAGTCAAGATTGAGTCTGTTTATATGGTTAGGTATGTATTGGATCCATCAGGTGAGTGTTTGTTTAGTCTTCACTTTGTTTAGTCTTCACTTCAGTAGTACCAGTCAGGTTAGTTGGTACTTTGAATGCTGTTAGGCTTACCTTTTTTCTTGGTGTAGTCAGTCACGATGTTTGTTGAGGTTCACCATTGGTGTTTCTGTCTTCTGTTTCTGAACTTCCTGGCCGTGAGATTGGGGTCTATAGTTGCAGCGCCTCCCGAATCTCTGTGGCAGCCTCTAGACCTCTTGTCCTTTTGATCCCTGCCTTGTAGGCTTGATTGGCTTTAGTTGGACTTCCGATGCTTTGAAGACGTGTTAATGATTTTGATTGATGTTGGATACCAGGCGATTCTTAAAATAGCCCTTTTGACCCCACACTTTCTCCGTGAGTCAATATCTTCTATGGGCTGTGTGGCCAGTCACGTGAAGGCCATCTCTGGGCTGGATGCTTTTGGTTTCGAGTTAATTATCTCGGATGCACAGTTTTAATTATAAATGCAAGATTCTTGAGTCATTGTTGCCCATTAGACAGTCATTTCTTTGTGTACCCAGACCCGATTCACAGGTCAATCGAACCACCTGCTTGTAGTTTCCTTTCATCATCTGCAGACCCAATACTTCTTAAGAAATATTTTAAAAGGTTCAGAGCTCAGTCCATATATTTCTAATACTGGAGAGTTTTGTGTAATATCACTTGGGGTTGGAGGGTTTGAGCTATAGGGAGAGGCTGGATCAGGCTATGTCTATTTTCCCCAGAGCATTGGAAGCTGAGGGGTGACCTTTATACAAGTTTATGAAATCATGAGGGGTACAGATAGGATGAATGGCAAAGATCTTTTCCTCACAGTAGGATATTCCAAAACTGAGGGCATAGGTTTAAAGTGAAAGAGGAAAAACTTAAAAGGGACCTAAGGAGGGTGGTGCATGTATGAAAGAAGTTGCGGAAGTTGGTACAATTGCAACATTTAAAAGGCATTTTGGTGGGTACATGAATAGGAAGGGTTCAGAATAATATGGGCCAAATGGTAGCAAATAGGACTAGATTAATTTAGGATATCTGTTTAACACGGACAAGTTGGACCAAAGGTCTGTGACTGTATTGACTTACTGATGTCTTGTACAACTGGAACATGACTTCCCAATTCCTGTACTCAGTGCTTTGACTGATGAAGGCAAGTGTGCCAAATGGCGTCTTCACTCTCCTGTCCACCTCTGATACCACTTCCAAGGAACTATGTACCTGCACCCTTTGGTCTCTGTTTGATAACACTCCCCAAGGCCTTACCATTAACTGTGTAGGTCCTACCCTGGAGGAGAAAGTGAGGTCTGTATATGCTAGAGATCAGAGCTGAAAATGTGTTGCTGGAAAAGCGCAGCAGGTCAGGCAGCATCCAAGGAACAGGAAATTCGACGTTTCGGGCATTCCAATTGGAACATGACTTCCCAATTCCTGATTCCTGATGAAGGGCTTATGCACGAAACGTCGAATTTCCTGTTCCTTGGATGCTGCCTGACCTGCTGCGCTTTTCCAGCAACACATTTTTAGGTCCTACCCTGGTTTATCTTACCAAAATACAACAACTCACGTTTATCTGTGTTAAACTTTATCTGCCTTTAGTCCACTGGTTCAGTTGATCAAGATCCCGTTGTACTCTCAGTTAACCTTCTTCACTGTGTACTATACTCTTTTGCGTTTGATATCCTTGTAGAATCTCTTTGGATTGTCAAACTTACCTGCTGAAGCTATTACATGTGCCCTATTTGGCCTCCTGATTTGGCTCTTTAGAGGGTGTAGGAATACACTGTTCTCCTCAAGGGATTCATTTGATTCTGGCTGTCCATCAAAATGGACTTGTCAGTATTTAGGAATCAAAGGATTCCTGTGGATGTTCAGTCTCAGGCAGATAAAAGAATAGAATCACTACAGTTTGGAAGCAGACCATTCAACCTATTGAGTTCACACCAATCCTCCAAAGAGCACCCTACCTAGACCCACCCTATAAGCCTGCATATTTTATGGCTACACATCCCTGGATACTGAAGACAGTTGAAGCATGGTCAATCAATCTAAACTTGACATCTTTGGACTATGGGAAGAAACCAGAGCATTCAGAGAAGACCCACAGTGACACAGGGAAAATGTGCAAACTCTACACAGTCACCCAAGAGTAGAATCGAATCTGGGTCCCTGGTAATACTAATCACTGAGCCACCACACCATCCTGTCATTAAGGAATTGCTATGTAGGATTAAAGCCTGGAATATGATTGAATAAGATATGTTGTGAAGTCCCAATGATAAGTGAGTCTGGTAAACATCATGAGATCCAGGGATGGCCTAATTCTGTGCATGGCTATGCATGGATTGATCAGGCAGTCACATGACTAACCTATTTGGATGTACATTTAATCAATTAAAGATATAACTGATTCATAACAGTCAAAGGCAGGCTTAAAAAAGGAACACAATGTATTTTTCTGTTTGTTCCTTAGAGAAATTCCTGGGGCTTTATCCTCACCAGTGTAAAACAATACACATTGTGTGGTGGACCTGGGTGTCAAATGACTTATTTACCCATTTTGCTCTAACATTGTGCATCCACTGCCAAGCTAACTTCTCATAAAACGTGACATTAAAATTCAGCACGCAGATGAGTTTCTTGCACAATCAGGTGTCTCAAAGCTGGCATGTTGGACAGTCTCTGGACCCAAAAGACTGCCAGTCGATGCCTACTCTGGAGAGGATCTGATTGCAAAATGGCAAGTCTTCCTGTCTTCTCCTCACAGGATGTAGGGAGGGGGACACAGAGAGGGAGATCAGGGGACCTTAGTCAAGGGCAGAGGGTTGGCTTACATAGGTTACATTGTTGTCCTCACTTCTGACTCTAATTGACCCAGATTGGGCCAGTTGGAGTCCAAAACTTGGCAGACAGTTCATCACAGTTTTCCAATCAGGAACTACCCACCTTGTTCATTGTTAGTGAGTTAATAAATTAACTCATGGACCTTCTTGCTCCTAACTGAAGTTTAGAGTGGCTGAGTTTTCTCTCCAAGGCAAACTTGCCCAATTATTTTGGGCTTATGCTCGAAACGTCGAATTCTCTATTCCTGAGATGCTGCCTAACCTGCTGTGCTTTGACCAGCAACACATTTGCAGCTGTGATCTCCAGCATCTGCAGACCTCATTTTTTACTCATTATTTTCCTTCCTTGTCATTGCAAAGAAGAGAAAATTCCACCAAGGAAAATTTTGAGAGGTGGAAGATTGCAGGGGTTTTAGGAGGGAATTTGAAGTTTAATTTAATGGATCACTTGGTGAAAAGCAATTGAGATCTTTTTATAACTTTCATTTTCATTTTTGGTTTGGAACTGAGTTGAAGTTGAACTTTGACCTTCGACCAGCAGCTGGTTGTGGAAAGAAAGAGAGAATCATAGAATCCCTACAGTGTGGAAACAGGCTATTAGGCCCAACAAGTCCACATCATCCCTCCAAAGGGTGTCCCACCCAGACCCATGCCCCCTACCCTATTTCATTTCCACATTTCCCCTGAACGATGCACCTAATCTATACATCCCTGGATACTATGGCAATTTGGCATGGCCAATTCACCTAGCTCACACATCTTTGGACTGTGGGAGGAAACTGGAGCACCAGATAGAAACCCATGTAGACACGGGGAGAACGTGCAAACTCCACACAGACAGTCACCAGAGGTTGGAATGGAATCTAGGTACCTAGCGTTGTGAGGCAGCAGTACTAACCACTGAGCCAATGTGCCACCCACAATCTGCATGTTTTCCTTCCAGACTATGCTGGCTTGGAACAACAATGCCATTCCTTCACTGTTGCTGGCCCTTTCCACAGGACTGTGGGTAATCTGACAACACAAGGACTCAGTAATACAAGAAGATGACTCACCGCCATCTTCTCAAAGTGTTTGAAACCATCTCCAGCTAGAAGTGCTGAGTGGACAAGTGCAGCCCCAACACACTTAAAAGAAACTCATCACCATCCAGAACAAGGCAACTAATTTGACTCGCATCCCATCCACCTCCTTCATCATTCATCCCCTCCACCACCAATGCACGATGGTAGCACCAATACCACATACAAAGATGCACTTTAGCAATTTGCTACAGTTTCCTGAACATTAATTGCCAAATCTGTGACCTCTGCCACCTCAAGGAGAAGTTGAGCAGACACAATGGAACACACAATCTCATGTTTCTTTATGGGACTGGCCTGGAGAGATGATTACAGTGTGATTTCTGCTTGACAGAATATGACAGACTTTTCAGCACTGAGATGTGTTGCTCACAGACTGGCAGCTGGTTGGCTGTTGAGTGGGTCAAATAAGGCAGAATGGTCCTCATTTTACAATGGGACAATCAAACTAACAATGCAAGAATTGCAATGGGCAAAATGCCACATATTTTCAGAAAGATCAGTGAGACTGGAGCAGTGAGCATACTCAAGACACATGTGACTGCACACCTGTCAATAACCCTGCAGTACCACAAGAAATTTGATGATTTCACTAGAATGGGCAAGGAAGGAGCAGGCACCAATAGTTTCTATATTTCATTGAAGAATCCCTACAGTGTGGAACCAGGCCCTTTGGCCCAACAAGTACACACTGACCCAGACCCATTTCCTCCCGCATTTACCCCTAACTAATGCACCTAACCAAACATCCCTGAACACTATAGACAATTTAATGTGGCTAATTCACCGAACCTGCACACCTTTGGATTGTGGGAGGAAACATCTTTGGACTGTGGGAGGAAACTGGAGGAAATCCACGCAGACATGGGGAGAATGTGCAAACACCACACAGACAGGCGCCTGAGGCTGGAATCGAACTGGGGTTCCTGGCACTGTGAGGTAGCAGTACTAGCCATAGAACCATGATGCTGCTTAATATATTTATATTAAGCCAGCTATTATTATAATTGTCTTCCTTCATATTTATGAATCATTTCACTCTTTCTCTGCCTTCCCTTGCTGGTGTTTTAATGAAGAGTCACCAGACTCAATATGTTAACACTTTCTCCCCATGGATGCTCCAGACCTGCTGAGTTTCTCTCAACAATTTCTGTTTTTATTGTTGATTTAGACTCATGTGGAGAAGTAGGTTGTGATGATCACAGATGTGAACAAAAGGCTACTTTTTAAACAATCACATTTTATTAGGTAAAAACAAGGACTGCAGATGCTGGAAACCCGAGTCTGGATTAGAGTGATGCTGGTAAAGCACAGCAGGTCAGGCAGCATTTGAGGAGCAGGAAAATCAACGTTTTGGGCAAAAGCCCTTCGTTAGGAATAGAAGCAGGGTGCCTGCAGAGTGGAGAGATAAATGAGAGGGGGGTGGGGGTGGGGAGAAAGTAGCATAGAGTACAATAGGTGAATGGGGTGGGGATGCAGGTGATAGGTCAGAGAGGAGGGTGGAGTGGATAGGTGGAAAAGAAGATAAGCAGGTAGGACAGGTCATGGGGACGGTGCTGAGCTAGAAAATCACATTTTATTATCCACAGTGAAGGTGAGAGCAGTTGATAATATTCATTGAGTCCATATAGTATGGAAGTAGCCCATTCAGCTCTCTGACTCCACACTGACTTTCCAAAGAGCTTCCCACCCAAATCCATGACCAACCCCATCCCTGTAACCCTGCATTTCCCATGGCTAATCCAAGCCAAATAGGTAATTCAGCATGGCTAATCCACCTGACCTGCATATCTTTCAATTGTGGAGGGCAACCAGAGCACCCAGAGGAAACCCACACAGACACAAGGAGAATGTGCAAACTCCACACAGGCAGTTGCTTGAGGCTGCAATTGAACATGGGTCCCTGATGCTGTGAGGCAACAGTGCTAACCACTCAAACACCCAACCACCATGCTGCCCCCATATTGTGCTTTTAAAATTAACTCCCTAATGGTTCACATATTCAATGCTGTTCCAGCTATCAAGCTGAGCAATATAGATGAGCAAACCTCTGACTTTAATTGTTCAGTATGATTGCTTAGATTAAAATGCTGTTAGTTATTTCATTTGGATGCAGTACCCAGCTGAGAAGTAGAAGGGGCGCTCTTATGGTGCAGTGGTAGTGTCCCTATCCTTGGACTTGGAAGCCTAGGTTCAAGTCCCAACTGCTCCAGAAGTATGTACTAACATTGCTGAGCAGGTTGGTTAGAAAAAATAGCTGAGAATTAGAACAGTTCCCACTCTTGAAGCAGAATCTCCCCTCGGCAGCATGGGTCACAACCAGAATCAACCAGAAACCCGTGTTGAATGTTCTGAGGAAGGTCAATTGGATCTCCTACCAATCAGGAGAAAGTGAGGTCTGCAGATGCTGGAGATCAGAGCTGAAAATGTGTTGAAGAAGGGCTTATGCCTGAAACGTCAAATCTCCTGTTCCTTGGATGCTGCCTGACCTGCTGCGCTTTTCCAGCAACACATCTCCTACCAATCAGTCAGTTCAAAGACAGCTATGGGCCTTTGTGACTGGAACAAGGACCCAAGAGGCATAAATCCTGCTAAGAGGAGTTGGTTGACAATCTATCAATGAATGGCAGCTCTTATGCTGAAGTGCTTAATGCTACGGCTGATGCTAAGAGAGCAACTCAAAATCCAAAGATCCTGAAGCAAGTAATGTATGGAGGGAGAGGGATTTCCAGGAGTTGTGAGGAGAAGGGGGGAAGGTTGGGAATCAAGATTGAGTCGACTTGCCTTTGATCAAGACTGCACAGCTGACAGGCCCAGTCCTCTCTTACTTCCTAAAAAGCCACTTGTCGGCAGGGCCACTTGCAGCTTGGTTAATTCCCATGGCAATAGGCTGACACCTTCACTAGCCACCAAGTGTCCTCATTTACAGGAGCGGTTGGAAAGTTCACGATGAATCTTACTTCAGGTTGAGACAGGAAGGCAGCAGACTTCAGATACACCTTCATCCTACCTTTTGTAAAGTCATTCCCACCTCTTCTGAGATGAAAGATTCCACCTTTGACTGGTATCTGACCAATCTGCATGTGTGGGTAGGTCAGAGTCTGGAGTATTGCTGTTTCAGTGTACTGTCATAAAGGGAAACAATTTCTCCTGTCCAGAGTTTTAGCTGAAGTCACTGCAGAGTTAACTTGGATACTGTACTTTCCAATCGGTGAATGGCAAGATCTTTATATATGAAATTTTGTTTGCTGGGATCTGTAGGGATTTCATAAAATTATTTGATTTATTTATTGTAGTCACGTGTACCTAAGTACAATTAAAAGCTTTGTTTTGCGAGCAATTCAGGCAGATCATAGGGTTCTGAGACAGAATAAGGCATACAAAGTTACAGCTGCACAGGAGGTGCACAACAGCAAGATCCTCATTACCAAGATCGACGTTATTTGAAGTTAGAGAGGTCCAGTCAGCAGTCTAATAACAGCAGGGAGGAAACTGTTCGTGCACCTGTTGGTGCATGTATTCAAACTCCTGTATCGTCTGCCTGATGGAAGAGGTTGGAAGTGAGCAGTACAGGGGTGGGAAGGGTTGTTGTAGTTGATGGCAGCATCGAGAAGTCCATGGGTGGAAGGTTAGTTTTCATGATGGTCTGATCATCTTCTGTAGTTACTTATGGTCCAGGGCAGAGCAGTTGCTGCACCAGGCCATTATACTTTTTATGGTCCATCTGTAAAAGCTGGTGAGGGTCCTTATGGGACATACTGAATTTCCTGAGGAAGAAGAGGCATTGTTGTCCTTCTTGACAGTTGCGTCTACGTTGTCAGTTATCATAACTGCTCGGAACATGACAGACTCAGCTTCTCCAACTCAGCTCCATTTATGTAGCTCGGGATATGTCCTTCTCCTTTTTCTCCTGAAGTCAATAATCAGTTCTTCTGTTTTGCTGACATTGAAAGGTTATTATCATTGCACCATGACACCAAGCGAAAGTGGGTACTGCAGATGCAGGAGATCAGAGTCAAGATTAAAGTGGTGCTGGAAAAGCACAGCAGGTCAGGCAGCATCCCAGGAGCAGGAAAATTGATGTTTCGAGCAAAAGCCCTTCATCAGCACTGATTCCTGCTCCTCAGATGCTGCCTGATTTGTTGTGCCTTTCCAGCACCACTCTAATCTTGACGAAGCACTTTACCTCCTGTATGTATTCAGATTCATTGTCGTTTGATATCCATCCTACCACAATGTTGTCAGCAAATATCTGGAGTTTGGCAACACAGTTGTGTCTATACAGGGAGTACAGCAGGGGATTGAAAGCACAGTGGGGCATCAGTGTTGAGGATTTTCATGTAGGATGTGCTGTTACACTGATTGTGGTCTGTATACCTGTGGAACAATTAATGGTGAAGTAAAATATGAAGATGATCTGTCATTTCAGGTTCTGTTTCTTGTCAAACACATTGAATTAGTTTAATTAACTTTTGTAAATTTGCAACTGATAAGTTTGTTACTTTTTGTCAGTGATATAAATGAAAATTTACTTTGGCAACGTTACTTCAATATTACAGCTCTTCCATTCATTAGCTAAGGTTAGCTGAAAAGTATTGATAAAATTTAAAGAGTGAAAAACAATTATCGCTTTTTCTCTTACAAGCCAATCAGCCTTTGTCAGTTGCACTTTCAAAAGTATGCTATAAGTTACGGGGTTACAGTGAGCCAAGTGCTGTTTCAAAGCAATGACTTTTAATGGTAACTGAGTACTTTGCAATGTTATTTACATTTTGAAAATATATTAAACTATTCATATTACATTGATATTTTCTCACACACAACATGCCATCTCATTGTGAATAGCACCAACTGCATTCTCCATTTGTAAGCTGAACCAAGAGCTTTCCAAAAGCTAATGGGAAGGAGGGAAAGGAGGAGAGTGTTAGTCATTGGGGACTCGATAGTTGGAGACTCAGGTAGAAGGGTTGTTGGGAACGAACAAGACTCATGGTTGGTGTGTTGCCTCCCAGGTGCCAGGGTCCGTGATGTATCGGATCGTATCTTTGGGGTCCTGAAGGGAGAGGGTGACCAGCCTCAAGTTGTTGTCCATGTAGGTACCAAGGACATAGGTAGAAAGAGGGATAGGGATGTAAGGCAGGATTTCAGGGAGCTAGGGTGGAAGCTGAGAGCTAGAACAAACAGAGTTGTTATCTCTGGATTGTTACTCGCGCCACGTGATAGCGAGGCAAGGAATAGGGAGAGATATCAACTGAACACGTGGCAGCAAGGATAGTGCAGGATGGAGGGTTTCAGGTACTTGGATAATTGGGTCTCATACTGGGGAAGGTGGGACTTGTACAAACAGGACGGTCTTCACTTGAACCCGAGAGGTACTAATATCCACGGTGGGAAATTTACTGGTGCTATTCGGGTGGGTTTAAGCTAGCTCAGCAGGGGGATGGAAACCGAAGGTGCAGTTGCAGTGCACAGGAGGATGAGAGTAGGAAGGACAGGGACAGGATTTCAGGGTCACTGGAATGTGCTGGCAGACAGCGAAGTGGTTTAAAGTGTATCTACTTCAACGCCAGGAGTAACCGGAATAAGGTAGGTGAGCTTGCAGCATGGATAGGTACCTGGGACTTCAATGTTGGGGTCATTTCGGAGACATGGATAGAGCAAGGTGAGGAATGGATGTTGCAGGTTCCAGGGTTTAGATCTTTCATTAGGAGCAGGCCAGGTGGTAAAAGAGGGGGAGGTATGGTCATGTTAGGCAAGGATAGTATAACGGTGGCTGAGAAAACTTTTGACGAGAACTTGTCCACTGAGGTGGTATGGGCTGAGGTTAGAAACAGGAGAGGAGAGGTAAGTCTTTGGAGTTTTTTATAGGCCTCCACAGAGTTCCAGGGAGGTGGAAGAGAGGATTAGCAACATTATTCTGGGTAGGAGTGAAAGGAACAGAGTGGTCATTATGGGGCACTTTAACTTCCCCAACATTGACTGGAAATTCTATAACTCTAGTACGTCGGATGGATCAGTTTTTGTCCAGTATGTACAGGAGGGTTTCCTGACACAGTATGTCGAAGGGCCGACAAGAGGGGACGCCACACTGGATATGGTGTGTGGTAATGAACCAGGCCAGGTGTTTGATTCAGTTGTGGGTGAGCACTTTGGAGAAAGTGACCATAATTCAGTTACGTTTAGTTTAGCGATGGAAAGGGATAGGTACATGCCACAAGTCAAGAATTATCGATGGGGTAAGGGCAATTATAATGCGATTAGGCAAGAATTAGGATGCATAGAATGGGGTAGCAAAATGCAGGGGATGCAGACAATGGAAATGTGGAGCTGTTTAAGGAACAGATATTGCGTGTCCTTGATAGGTATGTCCCTGTCAGGTAGGGAGGAAGTGATAAGGTAAGGGAACCATGGTTTAAAATAGAAATTGCATCTCTTGTTATGAAAAAGAAGGAGGCTTATGTGTTGATGAGGCGATGGAGAGTTACAAATCAGCTAGGAAGGATTTAAAGAGAGAGTTAAGAAGAGCAAAGAGAGGACACGAGCAGTCATTAGCAAACAGAATAAAGGAGAACTCTAAAGCTTTCTATAGTATGTGAGAAATAATGTGATTAGGGTAGGAATAGGGCCAGTCAAAGACAGAAGTGGGAAGTTGAGTGTGGACCCTGTGGAGATTGGAGAGGTGCTAAATGAACATTTCTCATCGGTTTTCACTCAGGAAAAGGAGAGTATTGTAGAGGAGAAGAATGAGGTACGAGATATTAGATTAGAAAGGATCGAGGTTAGTTACGAACAGGTGTCATCAATTCTACAAGGCGTGAAAGTAGACAAGTCCCTTTGGCCTGATGGGAGTTATCTAAGTATTCTCTGGGAAGCAAGGGAGGAGATAGCAGAGCCTTTGGCTTTGATATTTGAGTCGTCATTGTCTACAGGTTTAGTACCAGAGGATGGGAGAATTGCAAATGTTGTGCCCTTGTTCAAGAAGGGCAGTAGAGATGACCCAGATAATTATAGACCAGTGAGCCTGACTTCTGTTGTAGGAAAGATTTTGGAAAGGATTATAAAAGATAAGATTTATAATCATCTAAAATGCAGAGGCATGGAATTGAGGGTGATTTAGCTGTTTGGATTAGAAACTGGCTTTCTGAGAGAAGGCAGCGAGTGGTGGTTGATGGAAAATATTCAGCCTGGAGTCCAGTTACTAGTGGTGTGCCACAAGGATGCTGTTTGTCATTTTTATAAATTACTTAAAAGCAGGCATAGGTGGATGGATTAGTAAATTTGCAGATGAACTAAAGTCAGTGGAGTAGTGGACAGTGTGGAAGAATGTTACAGGTTGCAGGGGGGCTTGGATAAACTGCAGAATTGGGCTGAGAGGTGGCAAATGGAGTTCGATGCAGCTAAATGTGAGGTGATGCACTTTGGGAAGAATAACAGGATGGCAGAGTACTGGGTCAATGGAAAGATTCTGGGTAGTGTGGATGTGCAGAGGGATCTTGGAGTCCATGTACATAGATCCCTGAAAGTTGCACCCAGGTGGATAGTACTATTAAGAAGGCATATGGTGTGTTAGGTTTCATTTGTAGAGGGATTGAGTTCTGGAGCCGCAATATCATGCTGCAACTATACAAAACGCTGGTGCAGCCACACTTGGAATATTGTGCACATTTCTGGTCCCCATATTTCGGGAAGGATGTGGAAGCATTGGAAAAGGTGCAGAGGAGATTTACCAGGATGTTGCCTGGTCTGGAGGGAAGGTCTTATGAAGAAAGGCTGAGAGACGTGAACCTGTTCTCGTGGGCAAGAAGAAGGCTAAGGGGGATTTGATAGAGACATACAAGATGGTCAGAGGATTAGATAGAGTTGACAGTGGAAGTCTTTTTCCTAGGATGATGATGTCAGTGTGTACGAGGGGGCATAACTACAAATTGAGGTGTGATAGATTTAAGACAGATGTCAGAGGCAGGTTCTTTATGCAGAGAGTGGTAAGGGCGTGGAATGCCCTACCTGCTAATGTAGTTAACTCAGCCACATTAGGGAGATTTAAACAATCCTTAGATAAGCACATGGATGATTTTGGGGTAGTGTAGGGGGACGAGCTGAGAATAGTTCACAGGTCGGCACAACATCGAAGGCCGAAGAGCCTGTTCTGCGCTGTATTGGTCTATGTTCTATGTTCTAATGGACAGGAATGTATAGAGTAAGGGAATGGGTTTGGGTGGATTTCTCTTTGGAGGGGCGGTGTGGACTTGTTGGGCTGAAGGGCCTGTTTCCACACTGTAGAGAATCTAGTCTAACCTAAAGATGATCAGCAGCAATGCACTCAAAAGCCTGTTTTACACATTTGTTTAGCTTCCAACAGTGCATGTTATTTTGGCAAAAGAGGATGATGGAGACATAAACCCACAGTGCACAGCTGCTGTAACTGTCACAGTTATAGTTTTTGACACGTTTTATCTATGGGCTATTGATTTGGGTCCTGATAACTTGTGACTGATCGATTACCTGTGAAAGTAGTCCGGCTTATTGTTCTTAAAATCAGTACACTGTGGTCTCCATTGGTTTGGCAGTTACAAATAAGACATTTTAAGCTTCACCAATTTGAAATTAATACAGTGGCTTTAACAAAGCAAAATTAGACAACAAGGTAATCTAATTAATGTCTGTGATTTCAATCCAATTTCCTTTGATTCTAGCGTCCATCACACAAAGACAGCCAAACAGATGCAATTAAGGGAATATCCAAACCAAATGAGAGATGTGCAACTTCACCTAAGCAGTTTCCACAATCTGTAATGGAACCACAGAATCCCTACAGTGTAGAAACAGGCCCTTCAGCTCAACAAATCCGCACTGACCCTCCAGACAGTAACCCACCCAGACCCATTCCCCCTACCCTATATTTACCCCTGACCAAGGGGTAATTTAACATGGCTAATTCCCCTAGCCTAACCTGCACAGCTTTGGATTGTGGGAGGAAACCGGAGGAAACCCACGCAGTTACAGGGAGAACGTGCAAACTCCACACTGACAGTCGCTCGAGCGACTGAGTCCCTGGCGCTGTGAGGCAGCAGTGCTAACCACTGAGTCACCATGCCATATAATATCAGTAGACAGGATTTTTTCTTGCTTGGTTTTTGACAGCAGTGAATGCAAATAGTTTCCACTAGGCTCAGAGGAATAATCTTTTCATTCTTGTAAATAATCTTTTCATAATAAGTTGATAATGGGAGGACAACTAGGAAGCAACTAAACCTCCTTTTGCTAGCCACAAAGCTTTGACCAGAAACAGGTAGATTGAAACCAATGCAAGATTGAGTTTCTTTTCCTGTTTTTTTCATTTTTATTTCAACATTCTTGGGGCTAACCTTGCTTTAGAGCCCTGTTAACATCAAAAGGTCTGCCATCAATTTGAGCATAATGCCTCACAGGTATCAAAATATCAAGGAGGTAATTTGAACAAAATTCCACAGGTGATTAATGTCCAGGCCTGGCTTCTTAAATGAATAGCATAGTCAGAATCATTGGATCATACAGCACAGAAACAGATCCTTCAGATCAACCAGTCCATGCCAACCATGTTTGCAAACTACACTAGTCCCATCTGCCTATGCTTGGCCCATATCCCTACAAACATTTCTTACTCGTCTAATTATCTTCTGTATGTTAAACATTGTAACTCGACCTGTTATCCACCACTTCCTCTGAAAATGCATTCCACACACGATCCACTCTGTAAAAAAAACAAAATGTTGTCCCTCATGTCCTCTTTAAATCTTTCTCCTCTCACCTTAAACATATGCCCCCAACTTGAAAATCCCCCACCCTAGGGAAATGCCACCTGCTATTCACCTTATCTATTCTCCTCATGATTTTATAAACCTGTATAAGGTCACCCTCCAACCTCTTACACTTGAGTGGAAAAAGCCCTGGCCTGTCCAGCCTCTCCTTATAACTCAAACCTTCCAACCCTGGCAACACCCTGGCAAATCCTTCAAGAAGTCTCTCGAGCTTAATCATATCCTTCCTATAACAGGACAACCAGAACTGGATACTGTATTCCAGAAGAGGCATCACCAACATCCTGCAACCTCAACATTATGTCCCAATTCTATACTTAAAGGTCTGAGTAATAAAGGCAAGCACGTTAAATGCCATCTTAACCACCCTGAAAAAGGGCTTATGTCCAAAACGTCGATTCTCCTGCTCCTTGGATGCTGCCTGGCCTGCTGCACTTTTCCAGCAACACATTTTTCAGCTCTGATCTCCAGCATTTGCAGTCGTCACTTTCTCCCATCTTAACCACCCTGCCTACATGTGATATCAACCTGAACACCTAGGTCCTAGAGCCCCTGTTCTACAACACTATCCAAGGTCCTACTTCTTTAACCGCATAAGTCCTGCCCTTGTCTGCTGTACCAAAATTCAATACCTCGTATTTATTAAAATAAAGCTCCATCTGCAACTCCTCAGCCCATTGACCTGATTGATCAAGATCCCACTGTAATTTGAGATAACCTTTGTCACTGTCCACTCTCCAACTTACTACCTATGTTGTTTGAGGTAAAGTTGCAGTTCAAAGTCACCTTTGGCTCATAGTTCACAACTCCAAACCAAAGATTATAAAAAGAAAATGAAAGGTCTCAATACAGTATAGAAGAGACCCTTCGGCACATTGAATCGTACTATATTAAATTTACAACAGTACCACTTTCAAGCCATTGGCCTGTAGCCTTGAAGGTTATGGCATTTCAAGTGCTCATCAATTACTGTATAAACATTGTGAAGTTACCTGCCTCAACTATTCCAGCAGATTCCAGACCCTCGCCAGCCTCTAGGTGAACACCCTTCAGGCACTGTGCCTGTATTCCTGATGAAGGTCTTTTGCCCGAAACGTCGATTTTACTGCTCCTCGGATGCTGCCTGAACTGCTGTGCTTTTCCAGCACCACTATTCCAGAATCTGGTTTCCAGCATCTGCAGTCATTGTTTTTATCTAGGTGAACACACCCTTAAAACCTTCTTCCTTCCACCTTAAAAGTGTTCCCCCTCAATACTAACCTTTTAACTAGGGAGGCTAGCTGTATTTGATCACCCCACTTCAACCTTCTCTGCTCAAAAGGAAGAAACTCAAGTTTATCCACCCTCTCTGTATAGCTGACATGTTCCATTCCAGGCAACATCTTGGTGAATCTCCTCTGCACCCGGCTAGCCAGTCACATCCATCCTACAGTGCAATGGTCAGAATTGCACACAATTCTCCAGCTTTGACCTAACCAAAATTCTGTGCAGCTCCAACATAATCTCATTGCCGATATAATCTCAGCCTTCACTGATACACACACGTGTCCAGTATACCTTAATTACCCTGTTAAGTTGCTGTGCCACTTTCAGTAATTTGTGGGCAAGCATCCCTCTGGTCCTCTGAGCTTCCTAATGTCTTGTCTTTCATAGGGTACTCTGTTGTCTTGTTACTTCTTTCAAAGTGCATCACCTCACACTTAACAGTTCTAAATTCCATCTGCCACTGCTCATCCCATCTAACCAATCCGATGATATCCTCCTATAACCTAGGACATTCTTCCTCACTGTCAACCATCAGGCCAATCTTTGTGTAATCCACAAACTTATGTATCATTCCACACCCCCTTTACCACCCACATTCTAATTTACATTGTTTATTTATATCAAGAACATTAAGCAGTCCAGAGCTAATACCTCTTTCTTCTGATATACCACTGAGTAACAACCTCCACTCACACCAACAGTGTCCTATCACTGAGCCAATTTTGGATCCAACTTGCTAAGCAACCCTGCATCCCGTGTGTTTTTATTCTTCTTGTTAGTCTCCCATGAGGGATCTTGTCAAAGGCCTTGCTGAAATCCACATGAACTACATCGACTGCATGACCCTCATCCACACACATGGTCACCTCAAAAAGTTCAACTGAGAATCATAGTGTCATAGTGATGTACAACACAGAAACAGATCCTATGGTCCAACTCATTCGTTGAGCTGGCAAGTTGATTTGCAGGAGTTTTGCCCCCATGATAGTTGACATTTTCAGTGTTTTGGAGTCTCCTGTGAAGCACTGCATTACTGCATCTTCTGGAATTTATTTGGTTCCGTTCCTGTTGCTTCCGATGGCCGGTTCCAGTAACTCATTGTCGTGGCTGGTATATAGCGTCCAGGCCTATGTGCTTGTTAACTGAGTGCCATGCTTCCAGAAATTCTCTGGCTGTTCTCTCTTTGACTTGTCCTATGATCATTGTGTTGTCCCAGTCAAATTTGTGGCCCTGTCTTCTGTGTGGGTGGCTACTAGGTACAGCTGGTCATTGCGTTTAGTAGCTGTTTGGTGTTCATGGATATGGATTGCTAGTTGTCTGTCTGTATGTCCTATATAGTGTTTCATGCAGTCTTTGCATGGAATCTTGTCAATTATGTTTATCTTGCACATGATGAGTATGGGGTCTTTTGTCCTGGTGAGGTGTCGTCTGAGTGTACCTGTCAGTTTATGAGCTGTCATGTATCCCAGTGGGTGGAGAGGTCTGGCTGTCAGTTTTGAGATTTTTTTTATGTAAGGTAGCGTGGCTAGGGAGTTAGGTCGTGGCATGTCCTCATCACGTTGTTTGTCTGTTAGGCATCCGTAGATGAAGTTGCAGGGATAGCCCTTCTTGGTGAAGACTCTGTAGAAGTGTTCTTCTCCTTTCCTTCTTAGGTTGGGAGTGCTGCAGTGTGTTGTAGCCCTTTTAAACAGGGTCCTGATATAACTTTTCTTGTGTGTGTTCAGGTGATTGCTGTAGTAGTTCAGGACCTGGTCAGTATGTGTGACTTTCCTGTACACTCTTGTGGCGCATTCACCACTCTGTGTACTTTCTCCCATCACATCTAGGAATGGGAGTTGATTGTTGGTTTCTTCCTCTCTTGTAAATCTCCCTGTGAGTAAAAAAGCAACCAACCAGAAGTGGACCATGACACTTAAACAGGCCATCACTGTAGGACAGAACAGAACAGAAGAAGAATGGCACTAGAAGACAAAATGACTAAGCTTACCAATAGCAGGGAAGACAACATAACAGACACCTGGGGAAGAAACCTTTCTAGCAGACAGCTTACAGTCACAGAAAGAAAGCCATATTAGCCAAGGGACTCAACTGCAACCACAGGGACAATAAAACAACAGACTTCCTAGCTGCACTAGAATGTACTCGCAGAACTAACAGACTAACCAAAGAGACACAGGAAGCAGTCAGACAAACCATTGTCCCTATACTAATAAAGAAAAGGCAAATGAACAACCTCAACACCAAAGAGAGAGACACTCTTAAAAACACTCAAAACTGACGAGAGCATAATCATAGGACCCGTGGACAAGGGCAGAATGACAGTTACCATGGAGAAGACTGAATATATTCAGAAAGCAGAGAAACCACTTGCAGGTACTGACACCTACCTACAAAGGGAGTGTGACCCCATGCCACAGCGAACCAATAGAATAAACAACACACTATAGAACCTACAAAACAAAACAGAAAAATAACCAGGATTGACCTACAAAGGATGAAACCAGCAAGCAACAACACCTGAAGATTTTACGGATTACCCAAAGCACACAAACCTCATGTACCACTTCGGCTCACTGTGGAACTCCCTGGAATGCCATCGCATAAACTGGCAAAAGAACTCCAACAAACACTGAAGCATAGAACATAGAAAAATACAGCGCAGTACAGGCCCTTTGGCCCTCGATGTTGCGCCGATCCAAGCCCACCTAACCTACACTAGCCCACTACCCTCCATATGCCTATCCAATGCCCGTTTAAATGCCCATAAAGAGGGAGAGTCCACCACAGCTACTGGCAGGGCATTCCATGAACTCACGACTCGCTGAGTAAAGAGCATCCCTTTAGCCAAATCAAACACTCCGTACAATCGTCACAGGAATTCCAAGACACCATCGAGAACATAAATATAGACAAGGAAGAAGCAATGGCTTCATTCGATGTTCACAGCATTGCTCACTTTGATTGACAAAACTCTAGCCAGAGGGACTGTGGGCAGCCCCCTGAACAGGCAGAATAGAGAACATGATGGGGATCCTTTCAGCAAGGACTGCATACTTGAACTACTAGACCTGTGCTTGACGACACACTTCACATTCAATAACCAAATATATGAACAGATCAAAGGAACACTATGGGCTCACCCACCTTTGGACTCATAGCAGAAGCAGTGATGCAAAGACTGGAACAAAGAGCCCTCTCACAGATTCAACCCAAACTATGATTCAGATATGTGGACGACACTTCTGTTATCATTAAGAGAACAGAAATCGAGAACACACACAGGTTTATCAACATCATCCTCACAGGGATCAGATTTACATGAGAGGAAGAAACCAACAATCAATTCCCATTCCTGGGTGTGATGGCAGAAAGAACACAGAAAAGTGGATGCACCACAAAAGTGTTCAGGAAAGCCACACACACAAACCGACCAGATCCTGAATTACAACAGCAATCACCAAAACACACAGGAGAGAAGCTGCATGAAGACCCTGCTCAAAAAAGGGCTACAACACATGGCCAGATTTCTTAGATCACTGGGATTGATGACAGCACATCAACCAACAGCCACACTCAACTGACAGCCATGATGACATCTCAAAAGAACAAAAGACCTGATACCTGTGATGTGCAAGATAAATATAATTGATAAAATTCCAAACAAAGACTGCATGGAACACTACATAGGACAAACAGGCAGACAACTAGCAATCCACATCCACGAACACCAACTAGCCAATAAATGCCTTGACCAGCTGTCCCTGGTAGCCACTCACACAGATGACAAGGACCACAAATTCAACTAGAACAACACAACAATTGTAGGACAAACCAAAAGGCAGATGGCCAGAGAGTGTGTAGAAGCATGGTACTCATCCACAGACTCCATCAACGTACACATAGACCTAGACCCAAAATGCCGGCCACTACAAGAAACCATTGGAACCAGCAACTGGAAGCACCAGGAACAGAGCCAAATCAATTCCAGAAGACACAGTAATGCAGGGCTTCACAGGAGACTCCAAAGCACTGAAGATGTCACCTAGGCAGGAGACAAAATGTTTGTAAATCAACATCCTGGCTCAGTGAACACACCCACAACAGGTCATTTCTACCCTAGAAGAGATTCCAATTATCCAAAACTGTGAGCCCCTTGCCCCATGCACCAGTTCCTCAACCATATATTCATCTGGTCTTTGCTCCTGTTCCTACTCTCACTTGCAGCACTGGGAGTAATCCAAATATTACAACTCTCGAGGACCTCCTTTTTTAAATTCCTGCCTAAGTTTCTGTATTGTCCCTTCAGAATCTTATCCTTTTCCCTTCCGTAATCATTAGTTCCAAATCGCACAATGACCTCCTGATAGCCATAGAATCATAGAGTCATTGAGATGTACAGAACTGAAACAGACCCTTTGGTCCAACATGCCCATGCTGACCAGATATCCCAACCTAATCTATTCCCATTTGCCAGCACTTGGTCCATATCTCTCTAAACTTTTCCCATTCATGGACCTATCCAGATGTCTTTTAATGCTGTAATTGCACCAGCCTCCAACACTTCCTCTGGTAGTTTGTTCCATACATGCACCACCCTCTGTGTGAAAAGGTGCGCCTTAGGTGGGAGCCCAGTGGCTCAGTGGTTAACACGGCTACCTCACAGCACCAGGGACCCGGGTTCGATTTCTGCCTCCTGCAACTGCTTGTGTGGAGTTTGCACATTCCCCCTATGTCTGTGTGAGTTTCCTCCCACAATCCGAAGATGCGCTGGTCAGGTGAATTGGCCATGCTAAATTGCCTGTAGTGTTAGGTGCATCATTCAGAGGGAATGGGTCTGGGTGGGTTACTCTTTGAGGGGTCAGTGTGGACTTTTTGTGTCGAAGGGCCTGTTTCCGTATTGTAGCAATCTAATCTAGGTCCCTTTTATATCTTTCCCCTCTCACCCTAACTCAATGCCATCTAGTTCTGGTCTCCCCTACCCCAGGGAAAATACTTTGTCTATTTACCCTATCCATGCCTCTTATGAGTTTATAAATCTCTATAAGGTCACCTCTTAGCCTCCGACACTCCAGGGAAAACAGCCCCAGCCTCTCCCTATAGTTCAAATCCTCTAACCCTGACAACATCCTTGCAAATCTTTTCTGTTCAATCCATGCCTTTCTAAATACATGTAAACCCTGTCCCTCAGGATTCCCTCCAACAAATTGCCCACCACCGATGTCAGGCTCACTGGTCTATAGTACCTTGGCTTTCCCTTAACACCTTTCTTAGATTGTGACATTAACTTAGCCAACCCCTAGTCTTCCGGCACCTCACCTGTGACTATTGATGATGCAAATATCTCAGCAAGAGGCCCAGCAATCACTTCCCTAGCTTCTTAGACACATCAGATCAGATCCTGGGGATTTATCTACTTTTACCCATTTCAAGACATCCAGCGCCACCTCCTTTATAATATGGACATTTTTCAAGATCTATTTCCACACATTCTTTATCTTCAATGTCCTTCTCCACAGTAAACACTGATGCAAAATACTCATTTAGCATCTCCTCCACCTCCTGTAGCTCCACACAAAGGCTGCCTTGCTGATCTTTGAGTAGCCATATTCTCTGCCTAGTTACCTTTTAGTCCTTAATGTGTGTCCCTCTCCCCTTTGAGAACATTCTGCACCCTCTCTGCGATATCTTTGATCCTGGCACCAGGGAGGCAACATGCCATTCTGATTTCTCACTACTGGCAGCAGAAACGTCTCTCTGTGCCTCGGACTCGAGAGCCCCCATCATAATCGATGGCTTGGCAATGGCGTACCCCTCGTTATGTTAGAGCCCGTCTCAGTACCTAAAACATGGCTGTTCATGCTACATTCCCCTGAGAGTCCATCACTCCCTATGTTTTCTAGAACAACATACTTGTTTGAGATGGAAATAGAGTCAGAGGGTCCTACAGCACGGAGACATGCCCTTTGACCCAAACTAGTCCATACCGACCAAAATATCCATCAACGCTAACCCCATTTCCCTACACTTGGCCATATCCTTCTAATCCTTTCTTATCCATGTGTTTGTCGAAATGTGTTTTAAATGTTGTTAATGTACCCACCACAACCACTTCCCATGGCAGCTCATTCCACATGTGTACCACTCTTTGTGAAAACGTTGCCCCTCAGGTGCTCTTTTATTGTTTCCCCTCTAACTCTTAAACTGATGGTCTGTCCTCTTCCATTCCCCAATCCTGAGAAAAAGAATGAATGCATTCATCCTATCCGTGCCTCTCATGATCTTATACATCTCTGTAAGGTCCACCCTCAGTCTCCTACATTGGAAAGAAAAATGTCCTGACTTGTCAAACCTCTCCATGTAAGTCAAACAATTGGGTCCTTGCAACATTCTTGTAAATTTCTTCTGCACTCTTTCCAGTTTAATAACTTCCTTCCTGTAACAAGGTGACCAAAACTGAACATAATACTCCAAGTACGGCCTCACCAACATCCTGTATAACTGCATGAAGGGCTTATGCCCGAAACATCGAATTTCCTGTTCCTTGGATGCTGCCTGACCTGCTGCGCTTTTCCAGCAACACATTTTCAGCTCTAACTGCAACATAACCCAACTTTTATTATCAATGCCCTGACTGATGAAGGCCAGTCTCCAAAAAGCCTTCTTCACTGCTCTGTCTACCTGTGAGTCCACTTTCATAGAACTATGAACCTGAACTCCAAGGTCCCTCTGTTCCACGACGCTCCTTAAGGCCCTGCCATTCACCATGAAACTTCTACCTTGATTGGACTTTCCAAAATGCATGACGTAACACTGATCTATATTAAACTCCATTTACCATTTCTCAGTCCACTTCTCCAGCTGATCAAGGTCCTGTCACAATTCCTGGTAACCTTCCTCACTGTCCACAATACCATCGATTTTTGTGTCATCAACAAACATATTAATCATGCCTTGTAACATTCTCATCCGAATCAATGATATAGATAACAAACAGTAACCGACCCACCCCACAGGATAGCCACAGGACATTCCTGCACTACGTGCCTCCATCTCCTACCTTTCCTGGAGGTAACCTTTCTACCTGACTGTATCTGTGGATTTTTTCCCTTCCTCTAACTGCCATCCATCACATCCCTAACTCCAGTAAATTCCTCATTACGTCTAACTGCTGCTCCAACAGATCCATGTGATCTGATATTATTCGCAACTAAAGACACTTCCTGCAGACATAATCATCAGTAAGATGGAAACTCTCACAAACCTCCCACATCACTCTGTTAACGGCCATCTTTGCACTTTAACAATCTGTAGACACAGAAAAAAGCACCATCTTATTGCTTCAGGCTAATTTAGTGCCTCTGTTTTATATTTTTAAAATTTAATCAAGAGACAAATTTCAATAAAATGTATAATCAAAAAAGAACCCACTTTACTCTCCACTGTCAATTTATAGCATGATTACTCTTAAAAACTATCCACTTAACTTCTCCTGCGCTGTGACCTTTCCCACTGCAAGGTCAGTTATGAATTTTGCTGTTTGTTAATATTTCCAAGATGTATTACAATGTCCAGAGATGCTTGAACTCAAACAGCAAAAGACCAGTAACTGTGCAGATTCACTGCTGTGTAGTTTGCTTTCTCTGACCATGTGGTCTACTTTTGTCTGTCTTCCACCTTTTTAAAAGTGCTGTTGTTTTGATCTTTTTTTCCTCAAAGTTCCAAAACAAAGCAACAGCTTATAAAGCAGTCCTTACCACTCCTGGAATTCAAGGAAATCACCGCCAACACCTAAAATACCTTAAAAAAGGAACAGCCCTTACATCCACAATTTTTTCCCTCCTCCATTTTGGATTACTTGCTTTGTTAACTATCACCCACCTCTGACAAAGCTATGCTAACTAACCGTGATAAAATCTTACCTCTAAGTGGCACCTAATTCTCTCCTTCCAAATTTTCTCCAGTAGTTTGCCTACCTCTGATTTGAGACCTGGGTCTGTAATTCGCTGGTTTATCTCCACTGTCCTTCTCAAAAAGTGGAACCATATTAGCTGTCCCCCAGTCTTCTGTGGCCAGGGAGGAATTAAAATTTGGGTCAGAGCTCCTGTCATTTCCTGTCTCGTCTCCCACAGCATCCAATGATACAACTCATCCGGTCCTGGGAATCTGGCTTCTTTCAAGCCCATCAAAACCTTTAATCCCTCTTCACTCCTGATATCAATCTACTCAAAAACATTTTTATCCATCTTCCTGAATTCTGTACCTACATCTTTCTCTTTCCAAGTGAAAACAGATATAAAGTACTTGTTTAACACTCTACCAATGTCCTCCAGCTTCACTTTTTTTCCCTCGCTAGTTTCTTCTCCCTGATGTACTTGTAGAATATCTTGGGAATGTCCCTAATTTTCCGTGTCAGTGTTTTTTTCAGGATCTTTGTTTGCTTTCATAACGGCCTAAATACTATTCTAGGGAATTGATTTCGCTCAGTTGGCTGGATCTTTGGTTTACAGAGCCAACAGTGAGGGTTCAATTCCCATCACTGGTTTGAGGTGACCATGAAAGACTCTCCTTCTCAACCTCTTCCCTCGCCAGAGGTCTGGTGGCCCTCAGGTTAAGTCATCACAAGTCACTTCTCTCTAATAAGAGAGCATTTCCTATGATCTGGTAAGACTATGGTGGTACAATGTACTATTCTGTACTCCATTCAGGCCTCCATTGATTTGTTCCCTTTTATAAGTCTCCCTTTTCCTGTTTATCCAGTTCTCAATATTCCAAGGCATTAAGCTTCTCTGAGTTTATTACTCCTACATTTCACTCCAAAGGGAAAGTGTTAGGTGTTTACACTACTCAATTCCTTGTTGAACATCTCCATCTTGGGAACCTTAGGACCATGGATAACAGGGGAAATTATCAGCTTAGTCAAAAAAAAAGGAAGCCTAGCTAAGCTCTAGGCAACTAAAAACAGACCATATCCTTGTAGGTTATAGGGAAAGTGGGATTTATGATTATTTGCCAAAACAAAGTTTGATTAAAGATAGCCAGCATGGCTTTGTGAGGGGCAGATCATGCCTCACAAGCCCTATTGAGTTCTTTAAGGATGTGACATGACAAGTCAAGAAGTGGTGTACTTGGATTTCATTAAGGCGTTTGATAAGGTTCCCCAGGGTAGGCTCATTCAGCAAGTTAAGAGGAATGGGATACAGGGAAATTTGGCTGGATGGATCTCAAATTAGCTGGCTGAAAGAAGACAGCAAGTGGTAGTGGATGGAAAGTACTCTGTCTGGAGGTCAGTAACCAGTGGTGTCCTGTAAGGATCTGTTCTTGGGCCTCTGCTCTTTGTAAATGACTTGGATGAAGAAATGGAAGGGTGGGTTAGTAAGTTTGCCAGTGACACAAAGATCAGTGGTGTTGTAGATAATGTCAAGGGCTGTTGCAGGCTACAACAAGACATTGACAGGATGCAGAGCTGGGCTGAGAAGTGGCAGATGGTGTTCAACCTGGATAAATGAGAAGGGATTCATCTTGGAAGGTTGAATTTGAATGCTGCATACAGGGTTAAGGACAGGATTCTTGGCAATGTGAAGGAACAGCAGGATCTTGGAGTCCACATTGATAGGGTTGTCAAGAAGGTGTATGTGTTTTGACTTACATTAACAGGAGGATTGAGGTTGGACCACACTTGGAATATTGTGTCCAGTTCTGGTCGCCTCATTAGAGGAAGGATGTAGATGCTTCAGAGAGGGATCAGAGGAGATTTACCAGAATGCTGCCTGGATTGGAGGGTGGTCTTATGAAGAGAGGTTGAGTGAGCTAGAGCTTTTTACACTGGAGAGAAAGAGGAAGATAGGTGACTTAATAGAGGTGTACAAGGTAATAAGAGGCTTAAATAGATTAGATATCCAGAGACTTTTCCCCAGGGCAGAAATGACTGTCATGAGGGGTCATAATATTAAGGTGATTGGAGGAAGGTTTAAGGGAGATGTCAGAGGTAGGTTCTTTACGCAGACAGTGTTGGGTGTGTAGAATGCACTGCCAGCAGTAGTGGTAGAGTCAGAGATATTAGGGACATTTAAGCAACTGCTGGACAAGCACATGGACAGCAGTAAATCGAGGGGTGTGTAGTTTAGGTTGGTCTTAGATTAAGATAAATGCTCAACACAACATCGTGGGCTGAAGGGCCTGTACTGTGCTGTACTGTTCTATGCTCTATATTCTAAAGCGATCAATAATGCATACAACATGCTGGCCTTCATCAGCCAGGGCATCAACTCCAAAGTTTGGCAAGTTATGTTACAGCTGTATCAAACTTCAGTTCGCATACATTTGGAGTAGCGCACGCAGTTCTGGTCACCACACCACCAGAAAAATAACATGGATACTTCAAATGATTTATTTACTTATTGTCATGTGTACCAAGTACAATGGAAAGCTTTGTTCACAAGTAGTACAGGCAGATCATTGTAAGCAAGGATGTACAGATCAAAAAGACTTAGATAAAGACACACAGGTTACATTGCTTATTGAAGTGAGAGAGTCCACTCATCTCTAATAACAACCAGAAAGAAGCTGTTCCTGAACCTTCTGATGCATGTGTTTAAGCTTCTATATCTTCTGCCTGACAGAAGAGGTTGTAGGAGAGCATTGAGAGAGTGCAGAGATTTACCAGCCTGTTGCCTGGTCTGGAGGGCTTTAGTTATGAGGAGAAGTTAGATAAATGTTGATTGTTTTCATTGGAAAGACCGAGACTGATCTGATAGAGATCTACAAAATTATGAGAGGCATTGAGAGGGTGGACAGTCAGAGGCTTTTTCCCAGGCTGGAAAAGTCCACCACAAGAAGGCACCAGTTCAAGGTGAAAAGGACCAAGGTTTAGGGGAGGCTAGTGAGTGCCGGAATGTGATTTAGGCAGGCACGTTAGCAGCATTCGAAACATATCTCGATAGTCGCATAAGCAATAAACAAATAGAGGGATAGAAGCTGCATATGGGCAATAAGGAGCAGTTCTAAATTAAAGGATTAAGAATCAGCACAGTCTTGGAGTGCCAAAGAGCCTGTTCCTCTGCCGGACTGTCTGTATCGTATTGTATAATTGTTTTGCTGTTGATTTGCCCTGAAGTAGCTGTTCCAGCTTATTTTGGCTAGATCCTCCCTTGTTTGAATAAAATCTGCCTTCCCCTAACCTAAACCCTTTTTTGCAGTCCACCTTTTTCCTTTCCTCTAACAGACGGAAAACACACTGTTCGTTGTGGTTGGATCACTGATATGCTCCCCTATGATCACTCAAACATCTGTTTAGCTTCATTCGCCAGAATTAGGTTGCGCACAATACCATCCCTTGTAAACGCATCTCGCTGTTCATATAAGGAGATCTCCTGAATACATTTCAAGAAATCTGTCTCTCCTAAACTTTGTATACTATGATTATCTCAAATAATGCTGGGTAATAGAAATATCCTAATATTAGTTTAGTAGTGTTTTATACACCTCAGTGTATTTTTTTTTGTAAACCCAACAGTACTGCCAAACAGCAGTCGTGATGATTTCTCCCCAGCACTTATGTCGTGTAGGTGTGGGACACTGGGAAGAAACCACGAGTGTCAAAAACTTTATTCATATTTTACCACCAGGAAAAGGAACAAACAATTGAGTGGCCGGTGACAGGCAGGGTCCTTCTTATCAAAGGACAATGCCTAAGTGATCAAAAAAAGGAGGGGGAGGGCAGGGATTAAATTAAAATAGAGTTGGAGGGGGAAATGAGACACTCCACTCCCTGAACAGCTCAAGGGTGTTGGTGGAGACCGCGTGCTCCTTCTCCAGAGACACCCGGGCTCTAACGTAACCGCGGAAGAGGGGCAGGCAGTCGGCCCTAATGACCCCCTCCACGGCCCGCTGCCTGGACCTGTTTATGGCCAGTTTGGCCAGGTCCAGGAGCAAACCCACGAGGAGAGCCTCTGACCTCCTCTCGCTTCACCGCGTGGGGTGTCTCTTGGTTAGATTTTTTCAAAACTTTTTGATATGGTGCAAATTGCAAACAGTTAACAATAAACACAATGCAGCAGTTCACACAAAAAAAAACACTATTTACAGGGGAAGGGGCTGCAAGGCTAAACTCCAAACCCCAAGAGCTCAAACTCAAATGCTATTTTCTGTCAAAGAGGTAACAGTAACAAACACAGACAAGACAGTCCAAGCAAATAACAGACCCCCGCCCCCCCACAACAAAGCAAGCCACCCAATCCTCCCACTTTCTGGCCACTCAAAGGCAGCCCGCCCCCATGTGTCTGCCCCAAGCCACTTCCGGATTCTCAGTTCACCCCCATGCACTGTCTCTCATCCACCCCAAAGCATCATCCAACCTATGAACTACCTCAACACACCTTCCGGCCACCTCTAGGACAGCCCATCCCCCTCCCTGGGACAACTGCGCACGGGGCAGCCCACACGCCTTCCAGCCCCGCGGCCTGACTCTACACATCTTCTGGCTATCCGCCAGCCCAACGCACCTTCTGACCACCTTTAGGACAGCCCATCCCATCCTTTCATTGGGGCGACAGTGCTCAGGAAGGCCTACTGACCTTCTGACTCTTGGGGCTACTGTCATCGGGATGGCACACCCACCTTCCAGCTTTCGGGGCAGCGTACTCACCATCCGGTTCACAGGACAGCCTACTCATCCTCCAGCTCTCAGGGTGACAGCTTTCGGGACAACCTATGAGCTGCCTGGCTCACAGTAAGGCTTGCCAGACCCAGGGACACACAAGACAGTGCAGGTGATTAGCCCAACAAGCAAAAATGCAGAGAACAATTACCAAATAGAGTCCCCTCTGGGACACAAGAGTCCATTACCAGGGACAGAGTTCGCTTCAGTATGCAGAGTCCATTATCAGAAACAGAGTCTACAACTGAAGGCAGTGTCCACTCCGTGTGCAGACTTCACTCCTGAAGGCAGCAAATGCATACCCCACAGCACACGCACCTGGGTGTTCAGTGTCCTTTGAGGCCTGGTCCATCCACAGAGGCCCAGGCCCACTCACAGGAATATAGTTCATTGCAAAGATGCAGTTTACTCACAGGGGCTCCCAAAGGCAGAGTTCACTCCTGGATGCAGCAAATGCTCACCTCCTAGCATCCACACAGTCTTCACAAAGGCATAGGCCACCCACAAAGGGCCAGGCCTACTCACAGAGGGCCAGTTCATCTGGAAAGGTACAGTTGACTCACAGGGGCTCAGTCCAAACACCAGATAGAGAAAAAAACATGCAAAAAGGAAAGTGCAAGAACTAAAAACCAGACTGCAAGGGTTAACCCCTACCACAAAGTCAGAGTTGTCCTTTTCTCAAAATAAAACACAAAAAGAGTAACACACAGGCCTTATCCAGCCAGTTCCTAATGGGAACTGAAATACACCTGTAACATGTTGTCTCTGAAAATCAGCCAGTTCAGAAATCAGTCCGTAATAAAGAAATAGCAGTTAACAAACTGGATATGTAAATCAGCCAGTTCAGGAATCAGGTTTCCCCCAAAGAACAGGAACCAACAGCAGTACACACTGCCTGTGCCAGCCAGTTCAGAATCAGTCTCCTGAACTGAGGAGACTCTAATCTCCTGGTTATATATGTAAATTTGTTGTAAACTCCCACACTACCACCAATAGCAGTAGTGATGTTTTCTCCCCAACACCCATGTCGTGTACGTGTAGGGGTAGGACCCTAGTGAAGAGACAACGAGTGTCAGAAACTTTATTCATATTCTAGCACCAGGAAGAAAAGAAACACCAGGGTGGCCCGTGACAAGCAGTGCCCTTCTCACCAGAGGGCAATGCCTAAGTGATTGAAAAAGTGAAGGGAAGGGCAGAGATTAAATCAAAGTAGAATCAGAAGGGCAAATTAAACACTCTCCTCACCGCAGTGCCCTCCGTTCCCTGAAAACATCAAAGGTATTGGTAGACACTGCATGGTCCTTCTCCAGAGATACCTGGACCAGGACATAACCACAGAAAAGGGCAGGCTATTGGCCATAATGACCCTCTCCATAGACCGTTGTCTGGACCTAATCTCCAGCATCTGCAGTCCTCATTTTCGCCTTATAACTAAAGTATAGTTTACTTGATATTGTGTACAATTATATTTAGAAGGAGCATGTAGAACAGTTAGAAAACTTGTTGAAACAGTAATAGTTGGCTGGGTTGGTATTAAATCCAACACAAAGATAAATTTTCAGAAGCAAAAGTGCTAAATTTGTGACATCTTGTAGTGAAAGGACAAATATCATCCAAAACAGCAACATTGAGAATTTTGATTGACTTCTTGACTCCTAAAATGAAATAATGAGATATTTTGGAAGTATGCGTATTTTATTGGAATTTTGTGCCTGATTTTAGTACAGTAGCCGTGTTCTTAAGATGGAGACTGAGTTATAGGGAGAGCTTGGGCAAGCTAGGACTTCATTCTTTCCAGTGTAGGAGACTGAAGGGAGCTCTTGTAGAAATGTATAAGGTCATTATCGGGATGGATAGGGTGAATGCACTCAGTCTTTTTGACCCGTGTTAGGGAATCAAGGGTCAAGAGAGCATCAGTTTATGGTTCAAGGGGAAAAAATAAATGGGAACCCGAGGGGCAACATTTTTACACAGTGTATGATATGCACAGAGAGTGAGCTGTTAACGGAAGGGGCTGAGGCAGGTACAGTTCCACCATTTAAAAGGTATTTGGACAAATACATGGATAAGGATGGTTTAGAAGGATATGGGCAAAATACAGGCAGATGGGGTGAGCTCAGGTGGACCAGTTTGGCGGAAGGGCCTGTCTCCATGCTGTCAGACTCTATGACTCTATGACTGTATAACAGACAAAAATGGTATGGCCAACAAAATGCTAGGCAGCCTATGAAAACCTGAAAGCAGTCTTAACGAATGAACCTGAATTAACCACAATTTAACAAGATGTTTAAGCTAATAGTAAATGCTAGTGATTTGAGGATTGGAACAGTTCTCCAACATGATGACAAAGAACTTGCACCAACAATAGAAAAGGTATTCCATGGTGGAAATGGATACATTGGCAGTATTGGCCGCTCTTCAATAATTTGAAGTTGTATTTAACATGGAAGCCATGACACTTCAAATTTTACAGATCGTAATCTGTTAACTTTTATTGAGAGATTTAAAACTAAAACTCTAAGATTGTTCCATTGGAATTTGTTATTGCAGCCTTTTAACATAAAAATGATAAGTATTTCAGGGAAAGAAAATGTAATTGCTGATGCTTTGTTCTGAATGCAAACTGCTGAAAATTTAAGAATGTAACTAGAAAAGTGCTATAGCAGTTAAGAATCTGATGGGAGCAAAAATTAGATGGCTATGTGATTTGCGTCTTCTGTGTCAATCAAGTAGTATTAACCATGTCATGAAATACATTATTGAAATAGTGTTTCATTCTCTTGAGGGTGGATGCATGTTGAGACCATTATTATTTTTCTTTTATTTTTCTCATTTTTTAAAATTTGAAACTGTAAGTTGCAGTTAAGCATTTGAACCACAGCATTTTTGAAAAAAAAACACAGTGGAGAATACAAAAGACCTCCATCTTCCACCTCATACATCAGACAGAACTCTGTACACCTGAAATGGAGATGAAGGACTGGGTTCACTAAAGTTAGAAGTGCAAATCCCAATTGCATTATTAGGAAAAGGGAATCATTAAGGATTTGGTAGTTGAAGCCTCTTTTCAGTTCTCAAAGCTAAGTAACATAGAAGCTATTAAAAATAAAGAGAGCTTAAAATCTTGAAAAAGGTGAAAACTTTTAATCTTTAACAGAATATAAATTCTCCAAGAGTGATAGTCAATCTGCTGGCACAGCCTAGTGTGGAACAACTAATATACAAAGATGAATCAGCCTTTGGCTACGGCAGATGGCAACATGGATTAAGTTAACAAGTCAAGGATTTAGGGTCAGTTATTTTAAGAATGATATAGTCTCCTATTCTTGGATACAGTCTATCTATTGTATGAAGTTATCCAAACATATCAATGGATTATTGCTACGTTGTAATTTATACCTTACTAGAATGACAGTGTCCAGAGGTAGGCCACATATCCAGAAAGATTGTAGATGATGCAAGTTCCCCTTTGAAAATATTTTACACATTTCACATCTTTGCTGATCCACCAAGAATGTAAGGATTAAGAGACACAGTACGATTGTTGCTGAATTAAACCAATATATTGGGAGAATTGGGTGGATTGAGTCACAGTCAAAGGATGATGAAGGTCATTTTTGGAAACCAGATTTGAACTTCAAAAAGAAACAACAGATTGCTGTTGTCCATGTGACCACCAATTTGGAAGATAATAGTAAGTCTCTGGAGTCAGCTTTTCATAGAAGGTATCAAACTATAGACATCGCGTTCGACAAATCAAGGAATTCACAAGATGACTGAAAATTACTTTGGATTTGTAATCACAGCAAGAGGGAAGTGGTTTGATCAATATAATGCTCTAATGAACTTTTTAAGGATCCATAAATTCAAATCATTTGAACAGGGGATCTCTCACTGCCCTGATGCTGGAGATTGTTATTCCCTGTTTGGAACTAGCCTGGAAAGATATTGCAGATTGATTGCCGAGTTATGGACACTGTAGATGATTTAATATCAGAATGTTATTATGCACATAGACTGGCAGTCTTTTGGATGTTGAAATGGTCGGTCAAAGTAGACAAGTACTGACCAGCCAACCACAGAGACTATTGAAAAGAAGAGAGAAAACAATGGCCCTGACTGGGTTTAGGAAGGAGGCAGTTTTGCTTTAGAAGCTGTTGAACTGGGAAGCTATTATTCTCCAGTTATGAACTTGTTGAAGGTTCTGAGAAAAGAACCCCAAAGAGAGGGTGCAGAATATTCTCAAAGGGAGAAGGTCATTGTGCACATTGGAACCACGGACATAGGAAGGGGAAAGGTTGAGATTCTAAAGGTAGAATATTAAAAGTTAGGCAGGAATTTAAAAAGGTCATCGAAGGTAGTAATATCTGGCTTACTCTCTGTACTACGAGCTAGTGAGGGTAGGAACAGGAGGATAGAGTAGTTGAATGTGTGGCTGAGGAGCTGGTGCATGGGAGAGAGGTTCACATTTTTGGATCATTGAAATTGCTTCTGGAGTAGAAGTGACCTGTATAAGAAGGATGGATTGCACCTGAATTAGAAGGGAATTAATATACCGGCAGGGAGACTTGCTAGAGCTGCTTGGGAGGATTTAAGCTAGTAACATTGGGAGGGAGGTGGCGGAGTTGTGTGGGACCCAGGGAGATAGTGAGGAAAGAGTTTAATCTGAGACAGGCGCGGTTGGAAAAAGGTGTGAGTCAAACAATTGGGGCAGTCAGGAATAAAGCAGAGAACAAGATAGGACTGATCACTTAAATTACATTTACTTCAATGCAAGGGACTTAACAGAAAAGGCAGATGAACTCAGGGCATGTTTAGGAACATGAGACTGGGATATCATAGCAATTATAGAAACATGGCTCAGGGATGGACAGGACTGGCAGCTTAATGTTCCAGGATACAAATGCTACAGGAAGGACAGAAAGGGAGGCAACAGAGGAGCGAGTGTGGTGTTTTTGATAAAGAATACCATTACAGCTGTACTTAGGGAGGATATTTCTGGGAATACATCCAGGGAAGTTATTTGGATGGAACTGAGAAACAAGAAAGGGATGATCACTTTATTGGGATTGTTTTATAGACCCCCTAATAGTCAGAGGGAAATTGAGAAACAAACTTCTAAGGAGAATTCCATTATTATTAAGAATAATAGGGTAGTTATGGTAGGGGATTTTAACTGTCATAGTGTTAAGGGTTTAGATGGCGAAGAATTTAAGTGTGTACAAGAAAACTTTGTGATTCAGTATTTGGATGTACCTACTAGAGAAGGTGCAAAACTTGACCAACTCTTGGGAAATAAGGCAGGGCAGGTGACTGAGATGTCAGTGGGGGAGCACTTTAGGGTCAGCGACCATAATTCTGTTTTAAAATAGTGTGGAAAAGGATAGACTGGATCTAAAAGTTGAAATTCTAAATTGGAGAAATTGAAGGTATTAGGCAAGAACTTACAAAAGCTGATGGGGGCAGATGTTCGCAGGTAAAGGTACGGCTGGAAAATGAGATAACGAGAGATGGTATATTTCTGTTAGCGTGAAAGGAAAGGCTGGTAGGTATAGGAAATGCTGGATGATTAGAAAAATTGAGGTTTTGGTTAAGAAAAAGAAGGACACATATGTCAGGTATAGACAGGATAGATCGAGTGAATCCTGAGAAGAGCATAAAGGCAGTAGGAGTATACTTAAGAGGGAAATCAGCAGAACAAAACAGGGACATGAGATAGCTTTGGCAAATAGAATTAAGGAGAACCAAAGGGTTTTTACAAATACGTTAAGGACAAAAGGGTAATGAGGGAGAGATTAGGGCCCCTCAAAGATCAGCAAGGCAACCTTTGTGTGGAGTCGCAGGAGATGGGGGAGATACTGAATGAGTATTTTTGCATCAGTGTTTACTATGGAGAAGGACATGGAAGGTATAGAATGTAGGGAAATAGATGGTGACATCTTGGAAAATGTCTATACTACAGAGAAGGAGCTGCTGGATATCTTCAAACACATAAAAGTGGATAAATCCCCAGGAGCTAATCAGGTGTCCCCTAGAATTCTGTGGGAAGCTGGGGAAGTGATTACTTGTCCCCTTGCTGAGATAATTGAATCATTGATAGTCACAGGTGAGGTGCCAGAAAACTGGAGGTTGGCTATTTAAGAAAGATGATAATGGAAAGCCAGGGAACTATACACCGATGAGCCTAACATCAGTGGTGGGTAAGTTGGAGGGAATCACGAGAGGCAGAATGCACATGTATTTGGAAACACAAGGACTGATTCAGAATAGTCAGCATGGCTGTGTACATGGAAAATCATGTCTCATGGACTTGATTGAGTTTTATAAAGAAACGACAGACAATTGATGAGGGCAGAGAGGTGGTCATGATCTATATGGACTTCATTAAGGCATTCAACAAGATTCCCCATGGGAGACTGTTTTAGCAAGGTTAGATCTCAAGAATTACAAAGCGAACTAGCCATTTGGATACAGAACTGGCTCAAATGGAAAAGACAGAGGGTGGTGGTGGAGGATTGCTTTTCAGACTGGAGGCCTGTGACTAGTGGAGTACCACAGGATCGGTGCTGGGTCCTCTACTTTTCATCATTTATATAAATGATTTGGATGTTAACATAGGAGGTATAGTTAGTAAGTTTGCAGATGACACCAACATTGGACGTGCAGGGCCCAGTGAAGAAGGTTACCTCAGATTACAATGGGATCTTGATCAGATGGGCCAATGGGCTGAGAAGTGGCAGATGGAGTTTATTTTAGATAAATGTGAGGTGCTACATTTTGGAAATGCAAATCACAGCAGGACTTATACACTTAATGGTAAGGTCCTGGGGAGTATTGCTGAACAAAGAGACCTTGGAGTGCAGGTTCACAGCTCCTTGAAACTAGAGCTGCAGATAGATAGGATAGTGAAGAAGGCATTTGGTATGCTTTCCTTTATTGGTCAGAGTATTGAGTAGATGGGTTGGTAAGTCATGTTGCGGCTGTACAGGATATTGTTTAGTCCACATTTGGAATATTGCGTGCAGTTCTGGTCTACTTCCTATCGGAAGAATGTTGTGAAACTTGAAAGGGTTCTGAAAATATTTACAAGGATGTTGCCAGGGTTGGAGGATTTGAGCTATAGGGGGAGGCTGAACAGAGTGGGGCTGTTTTCCCTGGAGCATCGGAGGCTGATGGGTGACCTTGTAGAGGTTTATAAAATCATGAGAGGCATGGATAGGATAAATAGACAAGGTCTTTTCCCTGGATTGGGGGAGTCCAAAACTAGAGGTCATTGGTTCAGGATGGGAGGGGAAATGGTGTAAAAGGGACAACTTTTTCACACAGAGGGTGGTACATGTATGAAATGAGCTGCCAGAGGAAGTGATGGAGGCTGGTACATTTGCAAAATTTAAAAGGCATCTAGATGGGTATATGAATAGGAAGTGTTTAGAAGTATATGGGCCAACTGCTGGCAAATGCAACTAGATTAGGTCAGGATATCTGGTCGGCATGGACGAGGTGGACCGAAGGGTCTGTTTCCATGCTGTACATCTCCATGACTCTATGACTCTATCAGAAATAAGCAAAAGTATCTGGAAGCTGAAGTTATTTTCATTAACTGGCGATTTCAAAATTCCAGCAGGATACGGTCCTCCCTATTGAATACAACCCGTCATCAAAGTATTTCAAGAAGACCTGATACTCATCGCTAAAACCATCCTCAAACTAGCAATTTGTTCTGATAAAGTTACATTCTTAATAATAAATTGTAATTTTTTAAAAAGTTATAAACTTGGTGTCAAAGAGCTGTTATTGTTGAAGCAATTTTGAAGGTCATTAAATGTTTTAATTTCACTGTGTTACTGATCCAGTGATTGTGACGCTGATTTGGTTTTGCTTGCTTTCCCTGTTTTTTTCGCAAGTCAGAATTTTGTTAATTTACATTGCTAGTGGAATTTGCTGCAACTCTAAATGATTAAACTGTACTAGAATTATGTGTTGGAATTAATTTCCTCTCTCCTCCGCAATTCTACATCTGAGCAATATGCTTTCAGAAGTGATATTTATTTAACAAAACAAAAGTTCTAAACTGATCACTGCTTCAAGCTTTTGAAAGTTTTCTAGATGTGGTTTGGCATCATGGTATCCCTACAGAGTGGAAGCAAGCCTTTCTGCTCATGAAGTTCACACTAACTCTCCAAAGAGAATCTCACCCACACCTACCCCCTTCACTGTAACCCTACATTTCTGAGGGCTCATCCTCCTAACCCCCACATGTTGTTTCTGTTTTGCCAAACCAGTATAATATTTGAAAACGTTTTGCTTCAGGTAGAGAGGGGTGGCATAGTGGTTAGCAATGCCACCTCACAGTGTCAGGGATCCCATTTCAGTGCCACCTTGGGTAACTGTGTGAAATTTGCACAATTTCCCAGTGACGGTGTTCTCTCCGGGTGCTCTGGTTTCCTCCCACAGTTTAAAAATGGCTGGTTTCATGGACTGGTTATGCTAACTTGCCCATAGTATGGGTGAGATGCTCTTTTGAGGATTGGTGTGATAGTGAAAAAGCCTGCTTCCGCAGTGTAGGGAGACTACGATTCTGTATTATACCCAAAGGACAGCAGAAAACTTCCAAAAGCTTGAAGCCGTGGTCAGTTTAAAATTTTTGTGTTGCTTAATTAACATCATTTGTGAAAACATATTACTTCAGATGGAGAGTTGTGCAGGAGTAAAGACATTAACTTCAACATGTATTTCCAGTACAGTTTAATCATTCAGAGTGCAGCAAATACCAGTATATTGTGCTAGCAATATAACCTAGCCAAAAACGATAGAAAGTTTTGATGATTTGGCCAGGCGATATTACTTACCCTAAAAAACATTGTCACTCTTCCAGAGGTGATTCAACTGAAACTGGCAGAAGGACAGAAAGTGAGCATCACCTCAGCAACAGCAGGACAAAGTGCAGTCCTAACATGTTCCATTCAGGGGATCCTAAGGCCTCCAATCATTTGGAAACGCAACAACATTATTCTCAACCATTTGGATCTGGAAGATATAAGCGTAAGTAATAAATTTGCCTAAGATAATGCCTCTCTGCTTTGCAAACACTGAGTTCCCATTGAAATTTATAATGTCCTTTCAATCACCTCATGAAAGAAATTTGTTTAGCATGATGTTGGGTCAGTTTTAAAAATGTATGTTTCTGGCACATGCCCCATAGGTTTACATCCAATGCAGGATGATTTTCTGACCTGGGTTACTGGCAAGTCAGGCCTCTAGCTGTGAATACTGTTCTTTAAAAATGAAAGTTACATAAAATAATATATAAAATTTCTCTTTGTATCTATGTTTAGCAATTTCATTACAGAGCAGATATTTTCTATTACAATAGAAATTGGGAAAAAGACTTTGAACTTGTGAAAGTTTCTTCTGTTTTCCTGTTTTACACAAGTAATTATTTTATCTGATGTAAAATATTTATCAAAAAAATACTAAGGTAAAATAATTTTACTCATGTGAATGACATTCAGCATTTTGTGTCCTAATATGTCACTGGGTGCTCTTTCTATCTCAAATCATGATTGTTTGTTACTCTCACATACAATGCCTGAAAGCGATTCTATTCTTGCACATGGTTTCTATCTTTGCGTGTTCACATTCTCCATTAAATGAGAATAAGTAACTGCTGTGTGCAAATTCCTTTGCTACCAGATACTTCACAGTTTAACAAGGATGCTGAAGCCCTGAAAGCAAATGCAATGCATGCATATCGTGGAATCTGGCAGGTTTACATATGCAACACAAATGTCTAGTAGCACTGCATGAAATTCAGGCCAACTCTGTCATACGTATCTGCAAGCCTGACAAATAAAGCGAAGTAGTCATACCGGCAAACAAATCTACATCAGCATTGTGCACACTGTCATCATTGAATAGTCCAAGCTCATATTGAAAGGACTAACCACTACACATATCCAAACTCAGAGCATTTTGCAGTGATATTTTTGGAGGTGCTGGCCTGCTTGAGGTGTACATGGTAAGAAGCTTCTTCACGGTTCACTGCAGCCACCCATGTACGGGCTGCCCAAGTCACAAAGCCCTATTTTATCTGTAACTAGTTTTGCACAACATGATTTGGCCAAATGGTTGAGCAAGCTGCTGCTACCAGTTTAATCAAGGAGTTTCACTTCTATTGCAAAGATAGTGTAAGACCTAAGTATCAGTATCAATACTTTGTCTGTGTTCTCTTTCAACATTGCTGTTCACTAATATACCACTTACATGCACTCGATCATTGTACCATAGAATCATCTACTTTCTGAATCTGTATCATCAAAAATGTGAACTTAACAATGCATGCACTTGGATTCCAATTCATCAAATCATGTATGCCAAAATGGGTAGGCCCCTTCATATCCCTTGCATACTAAATGACGTATTTTCCAAATTCGAATCCATAGATATATTGAAGGTATATTTCACTGTGTACCTTTATGACCTCCATCTTGAACTTAAATAGACCTGTAAAATACAGCAGTCAATGAAGCTCCTTTTCCTCAATCAGCCAGTTAAAAAATCTGCTTCTTTCTGCTATGATATACTATAAGTTTATGTTGAATGGTCAGTATATGTGTTAGTATTCTGACAGTGTCACACTCTGATCAGCCTTATCAGCAAACTTGCAACTAGAACCCCACCCATCTGTTCACTGTCTAAGCTGAATGCTAAGATCGCATACATACAGAACTATTTCGCACAATAGCAGCTACTTTGATGAAATCATTGTTTACTGTATATCATGCAAACTTCTGGAAGAGCCTAAAGCAACAATTTTTGCCTCTCAAAAGTGTCCTGTCTACCCCTGATTGTCCTGGAAGAGAAGGGTGCCCCAAAGACTGGTCGCCTCACACTGCTAGTTTGTAGTAAACACATCAGTGGAGTGTTTACCCCATTAACAGTGTTGCCAAGCCAAATGAAAATTTTACACAGCTCACATATAAGTGCTGTGCCAGTGTGATGCCAAGTTGTATGTCCCAATGACTGGCAGATTATACTGAACAGCACATGACCTTGAATGTCTATGGTGGTCAGTGTGCGAACAATGCTGAACCAGCCCATCATTGATCATCCTCAGCACATAGTGGCCAACATTAGATGTAACAGTACTAATGAGCAATAGTTAGTAAATAATACTGAAACCAATTTAACGTAATCAGTATGTTCTAGAAGTTGCACTTATTCAAATTTGGGCTTCTGTTCTATGTGAGTAGAAGATGCATACTCACACATTGTATTTTATCTCTGAGGAAAGACCTATGGAGATCGCAGTGGTACACATTGGTACCAACAATACAGTTAGAAAGAGGAATAGGGTACTGCAAGCAGAATTTATGGAGCTCAGAAGTAGATTAAAAAACACCACCCTAAAGCTAGTAATCTCTGTACTACTCCGATGTCACATGCCAGTGAGTGTACAAATACAAGTTTAGTGCATATGAATGGGCGATGGTGCAGGAGGGAGGGATAACTTTAGATTTCTGGGACACAGGGACCATTTCTGTGCACAGTGGACAATTGGGTTGCACCTGACTGGAATGAGACCAGCAGCTCTGTGGGGAGGTTCATTAATGCAGTTGGGGAGGGTTTGAACTAACTTGGCAGGTGGCATGGGATCCTGAGATAAGGGCCAGCAAGGGGAGATGAATGGACAAAATGAAAAGAGACAGCAAATGAGTCAGGAAACCATGAAAATTATAGGCTTTTAAGGCACAGTTGGCAAGGCTGAATGGTATTTATTTTAATATGAATAATCTGACAAACAAGAGAGATGAGTTGAGGGCAGATATTAAAACATTGGGGTATGGTGTCATTGCTGTCACTGAGACAAGGAGAGGAGAGGGACAGGATCAGCGGTTCAATATTCCAGGATATAGGATCAAGGAAGATGGGAAAGGAGGTAAAAGAGGAAGGTGTTGCAACATTGTGCATTTTATCTGTATGGGGATTTGGGCTGCTACATAGCTAAGAGGAGGTGCTGGTCTGCATTGCCAAGGTAGAAAATATTTTGAACATGTGATTTTAATAACTTCTGAATTACTTACAGCAGAAATGAGAAATGGTATTTTAGAAATAAATGAAGCCATATATTGAGAACGTACAAGCCAAAAAGGAGCAATTACATTGATGTCAGTGAACAACAGGGCCTCTAACAGCCTGAGAAAATTGGAACAGCAGAATTGCCTCAGGGTAGTGGAAAAAGATTGTCATAACCTTCAAAAGGGAAGTAGATAATTATTTGAAAAAGGCACACTTACAACACTAGAGAAAGAGTGCTAGCCATCAGATATAATTGTATCACACTTTCAATGAACTGGGACAAGCACTATGTATCAAATGATATACCAAGGTGCTGTATGATTCTAAAAGAAAGAAGAGATGTTAGGAGAGAATATTTCCCACAGACACTGCCAGCAATCTCTATAACCCAAGTATTCACACCTGACAGAATCAGAGTTTCTGGTCTCTAGCCAGGCAGACAGTTTTTGCAAACTGCAGAGAAGCCATCTTGAATTGTTTGGACATTATAGAAAATGGTATCATGTCAGTAGTGATTGTAACGAGGTCAGCAAGGTGGACATCACAGAAAATTAGTTCTTTGATTGGGATTGTTAATCCAGTGCAATCAAGGAGTCCTGGCTGACAGATATAAACAGGAGTGTCCGAGGTTCTGCTCACTCTGAAAGCTAGCTCTGAGGGAGCTGGATCAGTGTCAAGGACTCTCCACATGTAAATAAAGGGTGACTGGATATAGGCCACTGCGGAGTTATGTCAGTGGCGATGAGAGAAAAGTACGCAACTGAAGAAATTCACTCACAACTGTCATCTTTGAGTTGGAACAAGGATTTCTGGCATCATGCCGTTCATTCCTGTCAATGAAGACTGAGCTCAGCATATGAAAAAAATGTGTTACTTTTTCTGAGGGAATGACATTGGGGCGGATGAAAAACAGCAAGTAATTCTGCTGGCAGCCCGTGGTTCTGCAGCATTTTTGGTTATAAGGAGTCTAACTTTCTTTGAGGCACCAGACACGGGAGTCTATCAAGAGTTGAAAGACATAGTTAAGGAACATTACGACCTCAAGCCTCCTCTAATCCTGAGATGCTATCGGTTTTATTCGGCAATTGTAGAACCAGAGTAATCTGTCTCAGGATTTTTGATTAGGTTAGGATGACTGGCAGAAGCAGGTGACTTTGGTTTAACCCTTAATGGTATGCTGAGAGACTCTTTGGTACATGGGATTTATGATGTAACCATTGCAAAAGCACCTACTAGCTGAAGCTCAACTGTTCTTCAAACTGGCAGGATAGCTGGAAAAAGTGAGAGCACATGAATTGAAGGGTATTCTGATGGAGGTGAACACCCTGTCTAACTGAGCTTGGGAAACATCACTTGAGAGCAGGAAATTGCATTGCCTCACTCAGGAATATCCTGAACAGAGGGACTCTAGGTCAGCCTAGAGTAAAACCCCAAAATAAAGCCAAACCTTGACCAAATGGTTAAGACTTCCTTCAGGAACTGGACTGCTTGTAGGTAATGCTAGTTTGTGGATTTGAGACAGCAAAAGAGTGCAACAAGACCTAAATTGATATGAGAACTCATACACTGGTATCCAAGGGAATGCATGCCCTAGAAAGTCTACCTACGTCTGATTTGGAACAATTAAATTGATTAGCAACATCCAAATCAGAACCAATCAAAATAAACATCTGATTTTATAGAGTCACCTGGTATATAATGGAGGTCGATACCAGCATGGTCATTTCAGTGATTGCAGAGCCAGTTTTTCACAAAATTCACTCTGGACTCCAACCCTTAGGTTTGCGAAAGACCTCAGGTAACCTGAGCACTTACACCAGGGAACTTTACAGTTTTTTAAAAATAAAATCCCTATAGTGTGGAAGCAGGCCATTTGGCCCAATAAGTCCAACCGACTCTCTAAAGAACATCCTACCCAGAATTCCCCATGGCTAACCCACACATTTCTGGAAACTGTGGGCAACTTGCAATGGCCAATCACCAAACTTGCACATCTTTAGACTGTGAGAGGAAACTTTGCAGACACAGGGAGAATATGCAAACTCCACACAGACTGTTGCCCAAGATTGGAATTGAACTGGGATCCCTGGTACTGTGAGGCAGCAGTGCTAACCACTGAGCCACCATGACTTCCCAAAGGTTGAGTGTGCAATTTGTATTCTGATTTCTAATAAACAATTGGGTCAGTCACCACTGAGTGTAATAAAAGACTCAGGACCAAGCTTAATGGAGCAAAATTGGTTGAGAAAGATTCACTCAGATTGGTTCAACATTTTTTAATTAGAAAATGGGTGCCTGATTGAGGTCCTAATTAAATACCTGGAGGTTTTTCAGGAAGGTTGAGGCACTATCAAGGAGCGAAGGCCAACTTACATGTTGACGAGGGCGCAATTTCACAATTCTGCAAGACCCGGTCAGTGCTATTTGCCTTATGTGCACAAGTCAGTGGTGCACAATTTATTGGAGAGGATTCTGAGAGACAGGATTTATGATTACTTGGAAAGCCATAGTTTGATTCGAGATAGTCAGCATGGTTTTGTGAGGGGCAGGTCATGCCTCATAGACCTTATTGAATTCTTTGAGGATGTGACAAAGCAGTGGATGTGGTGTGCATGGATCTTAGAAGGCGTTTGATAAGATTCTCCATGGTTTCCTCATTCAGAAAATAAAAAGGCATGGGATATAGGGAAATCTGTCTGTCTGGACACAGAATTGGCTGGTCCATAGAAGACAGTGGGTGGTGGTAGATGGAAGGTATTCAGCCTGGAGTTCAGTGAGCATTGATGGTCCACAGGGATAGATTCTGGGATCTCTGCACTTTGTGATTTTTGTAAGTGACTTGGTTGAGGAATTGGAAGAGTTGGTTAGTAAGTTTGCTGATGAGATGAAGGTTGGTGGAGTTGTGGATAGTGTGGAGGGCTGTTGCAGGTCACAATGGGACATTGACGGGATGCAGAACTGAACTGATAAGCAGCAGATGGAGTTTGACCTGGAAAGGTGTGAAGTCGTTCACTTTGGAAGGTCAAATTTGAATGCAGAATAAAGGATTAAAGGCAGGATTCTTGGCAGTGTGGAGGAACAGAGGGATTTTGGGGTCCATGTCCATAGATCCCTCAAAGTAGCCACCCAGGTTGATAGGGTTGTTAAGGTATATCATGTGTTGGCTTTCATTAACGGAGGGTTGAGTTTAAGAGCCACGAGGTTATGTTACAGCTCTATAGAACCCTGGTTAGACCACACTTGGAATATTGTGTTCAATTCTGGTCGCCTCATGATAGGAAAGATGTGGAAGCTTTAGAGAGGGTGCATAGGTGGTTTACCAGGATGCTGCCTGGACTGGAGGGCATGTCTTATGAAGAAAGGTTGAGGGAGTTAGGGCTTTTCTCACTGGAGTGAAAAAGGATGAGAGGTGACTTGATAGGTGTGTACAAGATGTTGACAGGCATAAATAGAGTAGATAGCCGGAGAATTTTTCCCAGGGTAGAAATGTCTATCGTGAGGGGTATAATTTTAAGGTAATTGGAGGAAGGTTTAGGGGAGATGTCACAGAGAGTGGTGGGTGCGTGGAATGCACTGCCAGCAGTGGTAGTAGAGTCAAAGACATTAGGGATATTTATGCAACTCTTGGTAGGCACATTGAAGATAGTACAATGAAGGGTATGTAGGTTAGTCTGATCTTGGAGTAGGATAAAAGGCCGGCCCAACATCAAGGGCCGAAGGGACTGTTCTGTGCTGCACTATTCAATGTTCTGTGTTCTAAGTAGAGGCAGAAATCAGAACACTGGAAAGTGAATGAATCATTACACTATCTCAGTTTGCAGAATGGGCAGCACCAGTTGTTGCAACTGTGAAGCCAGATGTGGTCATTTCACCTTTGTGGGCATTTTAAACAAATGGTAAATCACTTTTAATGGTTGGATAAACACCCAGTCCCTCGCATGGAAGATTTATTTGCAATGTTGGCAAGGGGGCTGTCCTTCTTGAAGCTGAGCACAAGCCACACATACTTTAGTGAGCAAAATTAGGGTGCATGGTATTGGGGGCAAAGTACTAACTTGGATTGAAAGTTGGTTGGCTGACAGGAAACAAAGAGTACTGATAAACGGCTCCATTTTGGAATGTCAGACAGTGACCAGTGGGGTACCGCAGGGATCAGTGCTGGGACCACAGCTTTTTACAATATATGTTAATGATATAGAAGATGGTATTAGTAATAACATTAGCAAATTTGCTGATGATACTAAGCTGGGTGGTAGGGTGAAATGTGAGGAGGATGTTAGGAGATTACAGGGTGACCTCGACAGGTTAGGTGAGTGGTCAGATGCATGGCAGATGCAGTTTAATGTGGATAAATGTATGGTTATCCACTTTGGTGGCAAGAACAGCAAGGCAGATTACTACCTAAATGGAATCAATTTAGGTCAAGGGGCAATACAAAGAGATCTGGGTGTTCTTGTACACCAGTCAATGAAGGCAAGCATGCAGGTACAGCAGATAGTGAAGAAGGCTAATAGCATGCTGGCCTTCATAACAAGAGGAATTGAATATAGAAGCAAAGAGGTTCTTCTGCAGCTGTACAGGGCCTGGTGAGACCACACTTGGAATATTGTGTGTAGTTCTGGTCTCCAAATTTGAGGAAAGACATGCTGGCTATTGAGGGAGTGTAGCGTAGGTTCACGAGGTCAATTCCTGGAATGGTGGGACTACCTTACGCTGAAAGACTGGAGCGACTGGGCTTGTATACCCTTAAGTTTAGAAGACTGAGAGGGATCTGATTGAGTCATATAAATTAAAAAAGGATTGGACACTCTGGAGGCAGGAAACATGTTTCCGCTGATGGGTGAGTGCCAAACCAGAGGACACAGCTTAAAAATACGGGGTAGACCATTTAGGACAGAGATGAGGAGAAACCTCTTCACCCAGAGAGTGGTGGCTGTGTGGAATGTTCTGCCCCCGTCTCTGGATTCATTTGAGAAAGAGCTGGATAGAGCTCTCAAGGATAGTGGAATCAAGGGTTATGGAGATAAGGCAGGAACAGGATACTGATTAAGGATGATCAGCCATGATCATAATGAATGGTGGTGCAGGCTTGAAGGGCAGAATGGCCTACTCCTGCACCTATTGTCTATCGTCTATTGTCTACTTATATCTGTGGTTAGATGAGGATTCTCAGATGCATACGATAATTAATACCCTCAGGGCTTGTACCAATATATGAGATACCATTTAGGATATTGTGTAAGTTTTCAGCAGATGATGGAGAACATTTTACAAGGTCTACTCCAGGTCACCATTTGTCTAGATGACAGGAAGACCAAAAAGCAGCGCTTAGAGAACTTGGACATATTCCTTAGATGTTTCTCCCAGGAGGACGTGTGCCTTAGAATGGAGAAATATGTGTTTCAGGCACCCTAAATGACCTACTTGGCTTACAGAGTTAACCAGATTGGGTGACACCTGTTGGAAGATAAAGTGGGGGTGATCAAAAGTGCCCTGGCTCCCACATGTGTACCAGAGCCTAGGTCTATCCTTGGGCTGATGAATTACTAAGGAAAATTTAAAAATAACCTGGCCTCCATCCCAGCACTTTAGCATCCACTTTTAAAAAAGAGTCCACCTTGGAAATGGTGGCATAGCCAAGCCATAGTCTTCAGGGAAATGAAGCAACAGCTACTATCTCTAAGGTGTTGACACATTATGATCCCAAGTGAGATCTGGTATTGACATGCGATGCCTTCCCATTACAGCACCGGGGTAGTATTAGGACATAGGTCCCCCAATAGAGAGGAACATCTAATAGCTTGTGCACCCAGGACTTTGGCTAATGCTGAGTGTAAATACCCCCAAATATAGAAGGAAGGTTTAACAGTCGTATTCAGAGTCAGGAAGTTCTACTAGTAACTTTCTGAAAGTAAATTTGTGATAATAATGGACCACAAACCCCTGCTAAGTCTACATTAAGAGGACAAAACAGTGCCACCCATGGCTTCAGGCTGAATTCAGCAGTGGGCTCGAATACTAAGGGTGGATAATTTCAAGTTGGAACATCGTCCAGAAGGCTAAGTAGCAAATGCAGATCCGTTGAGTTGCCTCCCACTGGCAGATACACCATCAAGTGTACTATCAATGGAAGAGTCTGTAATGGTTTTAATTTTCTGGATGCACTGCCAATCAGAGCTGATCATATCAGACTTGGGACACAAAAATATCCAATCCTGGCAAAGCTGAAAGAACTGGTGGTGATGGGAGATGCCAAAGGGCTGTCACAACCAGATCTGAAATGTTTTTGAACCCAGAAAGTCCAGATCACAGTAGAGGACAGCATATTGTTATGGGGAGCAAGAGAGATTGTCCCAAGCAAAGGACCCCCTCCCCAGATACTGGCTGATGTCCACTAGGGTCATCCAGGAGTTTCCAAAATGAAAATGTTGGTGAGAAGATAGATCTGGTGGTTGGGATTGGATACAGACATAGCTGAGTTAGTGGGCAGTGCCCATAATGCCAACAACGACAGAACATACTACCAGCTGCTCCCCCACCATCATGCGAATGGACGGGCAAATCCTGCACTCAGTTACACGTCAGTTATGCAGGTCCTTTCATGGGTTCAAAGAACTAACTCGTTGTGGGCACCCGTTCAGTTTTGTTGAACAGGCATAGAGTTAATTCATCAGACATATGGGTGACAATAGAAAAACCACACACATCCTTTGCAATACACAGACTCCTGGAAGTGTTGGTCACAGACAATGGGCCATCATTTACCAGCAGGAAATTTGAGTATTTCCTAAAGTCAGATGGTATTCGTCACACAAGGACATCTCCAAACGATCCATCATCAATGGTCTGGCAGAAACAGCAATCCCAACTTTAAAGCCAAGTTTAAAGAAATAGCCTACAGATTCACTGAATTGTCCCAGATCCTATTTGGTTATAGGACCAACCCTCATTAGCTCCAGCAGAATTTCTAATGGGGGTGAAGACTCCACACATCTTGTGTGTGTGTGTGTGTGTGTGTGTGTGTGTGTGTGTGTGTGTGTGTGTGTGTGTGTGTGTGTGTGCGCGATAGAGTGGAACAGCATCAGGAATATCAATGCCAGACACAAGACTCCTCGAGACGAGACAGATAGTTTATTTCAGGAAACAGAATTTGGTGTAGGAACAACAGGAATGGCGTTGCAGGGTTAAGTGCCATGGTTGATGTGAGGTCAAGTGACTTACAAAGTTGAGGGAGGTGTGATAGTTCTGAAAAAGTGGACCAAAAGGAAAGCTGTAAACTTGCAAATAGTTGCAGGAGCAGAATGTGCCTGGCTCCTCGACTGCCTTTCTGGCTGTTCTGAAACCCAGGAGAAAGTGAGGACTGCAGATGCTGGAGATCAGAGCTGAAAAATGTGTTGCTGGAAAAGCGCAGCAGGTTAGGAAGCATCCAAGCAGCAGGAGAATCGACGTTTCAGGCATAAGGCCATCCATTCCTGAAGAAGGGCTTGTGCCCGAAACATTGATTCTCCTGCTCCGTTGATGCTGCCTGATCTGCTGTGCTTTTCCAGCAACACATTTTTCTGTTCTGAAACCCACTCTGTCAAGCATTGAAGATGACCTCAGAATCTGAGGTGGACACAGTGAATGTTGCCACCTCGATGCCTTTCCGGCCGAAGGGGATAATGATTTTCTTCGGAGGCGTAAGAAGTAATCTACTATGTGTTACTTGACACCCATAATCAGAGGCTGAGTTAGAGGAACCTTTGGACTCAGAGAGCGAGGGATGTGGTGATTGTAATATGGTAAGCCAAGTGGACCTCGTACGATATGCATTGGGGATGTTAATCTAGTCCAACCAGGAAGCCCTGGCTAACAGATATAAACAGGAGTGTCAGAGGTTCGGTTCACTCTGAGGTCTGGCTCCGACGAAGCTGCATCAGTGTTAAGGACTCTTCAAGTCCAAGTAAAGGGTGACTTGGTGATGGGATACTGGCCTCTATGGCACTATTTCAATTACCTTCAACATTTATCTTCTCTCTACACCCAGGACATTCTAGGAGACATTTATAATGTTAGCATGGTAGAATTCTTGAATATGTTGAACAGTTCACTGTGGTACAATGCCTGACTGAACAGGAAAGATCATATGATAGTTACCAATTTTATCAGTTTCCTAGAGTCGATATGTATGTGGTTATTTTATTGAAGATTGTTATTGATCAGCAATAGTTTTCCATTATCTCAAGTAGCTCAGAATTATTACACTGGATCTATGTGTTGTTAGTCATTGAAATCAAAAATATCATGCAAAAACATTTTCCAGGAATCAGGCACAATGGTTTCATTCTAAGGCAAACACCTGAGCTGGCCTGGAAGACTATACAATTTACTGCTGTGATTTGGAGATGCTGGTGTTGGACTGGGGTGTACAAAGTTAAAAATCACACAACACCAGGTTATAGTCCAACAGGTTTAATTGGAAGCACACTAGCTTTCAGACCGACGCTCCTTCATCAGGTGATAGTGGAGGGCTCAATCCTAACACACAGAATTTATAACAAAAATTTACAGTGTGATGTAACTGAAATTATACATTGAAAAATTGATTGTCTGTTAAGCCTTTCATCTGTTAGAATACGGTGATAGTTAACCTGACAGCTAACCCGAGAATGCAACTTTAAGAAAAAAGGTTTTGTGATTTACATATGAAAGAAGTGGAACTATCATTGTATTCTAACAGATAAAAGGCTTAACAGACAATCAATTTTTCAATGTATAATTTCAGTTACATCACACTGTAAATTTTTGATATAAATTCTGTGTTACGATTGATCCCTCCACTATCACCTGATGAAGGAGCATCGCTCTGAAAGCTAGTGTGCTTCCAATTAAATCAATTTACTGCTGGCTTTGATGTATAATCTTTCTCTTCTGTATGATCATTTGCTTCAAAATGCCAATCAAATGCTAAATTTAATCTTTAATTTTACTTTATTCCACATCTTTAAAAAGTCTATAAATGTTATAAAAAGTGACATTTTTGAGTTGAGTTCTCAATTTACAGGCCACTGGTTGAAACAGAGTACAAGACAATAATTTTTTTTCACAAGAGCTCTTCATGGGATTTTATTGAGGGATACTCCCTGATTTTCAAAGGCTATGTTTTTGTATTTGAAAGCCATATCTTCAGCTCTTGCTGACTTTTTATTAGGCGATACCGGGTACAGGCTACATCAGGGCTCGACATCTGTAGCTCAAGGCAATAAAGGGAAGCCTCTACCTGGGCTGGAGGCAGTGACCCTGTGTGCTGAGATGAAAGGGTAGGGTATGGTCACTGTGTCTGAGTTAGGTAGGAGGGCTTTGTGGTCACCATGGACCAGCAGCAGCACCAGGATTTGTGATTTCTAGCCCTTTCCCTAAATTATGCTGTCACTTTTAATATTTAGTGTTATTAATATCAAAAGTAATTGTATTGACATGTAGGACATTTGGACTTGTTAACAAGCTGAATTAAGATAATTCATCAGCACCCTCAATTATTATCAATTTTCTATTTATTGTTATGTCACCATAGTCTTACTAGACCATAGGGGCTGCTGTCTCATTAGAGAGAAGCAACAAGTGGTGATTTAACCTGAGGGTCTCCAGAACTCAGTAAGGGAAGAGGTTGAGAAGGAAAGTCCTTCATGGTAATCCCAAACCAGTGATGGGAGTTGAGCCCACACTGTTGGTATCGCACTAGTCTATAAACCAACAAAACAGCCAACTGAACTAAATTGATGCCCCAAATCTCCATTAAACGTAAAGGTATGACACACAAAGAAAACATTAACTTCATACAGAGTACAGTATTTAAATGGGTACAAGATGATAGGCATAAGATTTTTCTTCAACAAATTGATGCACACTTGCTATATCTTAAAATGACTTATCTTGTTGGTGGTCATTGCCTTATCCACAGACCTGTATCACTGTCTATTCTCTGAGAAAGTGATGCTATTGTCTGTCCAAATTCTCTGTTGTCCAGCTGGTCTTCATTTTGTTTTCCAAATATCTGCTGTAAAGGAATATTGCGTGCAATTCCAGTCTCCTTCCTATCAGAAAGATGTTATGAAACTTGAAAGGGTTCAGAAAAGATTTACAAGAATGTTACCAGGGTTGGAGGATTTGAGCTACAGGGAAAGGCTGAACAGGCTGTGGCTGTTTTCCCTGGAACAAGTGAGGCTGAGGGGTGACCTTATAGAGGTTTATAAAATCATGAGGAGCATGGAGAAGATAAATAGACAAAGTCTTTTCCCTGGGGTTGGGGAGTCCAGAACTAGAGGGTATAGGTTTAGTGTGAGAGGGGAAAGATATAAAAGAGACCTACGGGGCAACTTCTTCACGTAGAGGGTGGTATGTGTATGGAATGAGCTGCCAAAGGAAGTGGTGGAGGCTGGTACAATTGCAACATTTAAGAGGCATTTGGATGGGTACATGAATAGGAAGGGTTTGGAGGGATATGGGCTGGGTGCTGGGTGCTGGGACTAGATTGGATTGGGATATCTGGTCGGCATGGACGGGTTGGACCGAAGGGTCTGTTTCCATGCTATACATCTCTATGACTCTATGTCAGAATCTTTTTTCTAAGGATGGTCATAGCTGCTATGACTTTGCTTCCAATTGGAAATTTTGTCTAATGTGGCAATATATTTGTTAATTGCAGTAACATATTCACTTTGCACCCTGTCTACTAGGCACCATAACTAACACACACTTAACTAACATACTTTGCTTTTCACAGACTGTGCTACTACACAGTTAAGTCTCAGAAAATGCCAACTGACTGCTGTTTAAAAAAGGCATGGTTTCTATAATTTTCTTCACTGCCAATTCATGGATTCCTGGAAAGGTTTGTAACGGGAAGCTCCTGCACAGAAGTTGTTTAAAAGCAACTGGATAATTCTTAATCTGACCTGACCCTAATCAAAATAGTCCACTGGCTTTATTTGAAATTGGAAGCTTTTGGAGCGCTGCTCCTTCGTGAAGTCACCTGACAAAGGAGTAGTGCTCAAAAAGCTTGTTAGACTATAACATGATATCATGTGACTTCTGGCCTTGTCCAGCTCAGTCCAACACCAGCACTTCCGCATCACAACATTTTGCATGTCAGTGACCCTTTAATAGGTAGCCTGTGCTTCATATCACCTGTCCTTTACGTTACCAAACTGAGCTTTCAAGAGGTCTTTGGTTGCCTTCTAACCCATCACAGAATGGTGGCAGGGACAGGGAAATTGGGATGCATAGATGGGGAGGTTGGAGTGAGGGTTTACAATGCTGTGGGGATTATTCAATAAGCTTACTATTAACACAGTTGTATCAGAGAAATGCAACTGCAAACTACTGTAATGTACTGTATCCCCATTTATTAGAGAATGAGATAACAGATGAGACCGAGTAGATATATGCCATTGTTAAAATAGTTCAGTTTATGTGAATTTAGGTCACAAAATGTAGAAAGTTTCAGATTGAGGATTTTGAATGTCTCAATCATACGGAGCAGCACATGTATAACTATAATAGCTAAACAATGCAAACTCTTGGTGCATTGGACTTTTCATTCCAACTCATGATGAATGCAGTCAGCACAAGGATTTTGAACAAATTTAACAGTGATGTTTTAATTTTGATGAGTTTTTGAACAAGCCACAGATTTATCACAACTATGAAGATAAACAGAAAGCAAAGGAAGGAAATAGAATTCAAATCTGTTGGTATGATATAAATGCATGCACCTCAGGTGGCATGCTGGCTGAGTGGTTAGCACTGCTGCCTCACAGCTCCAGGGTCCCAGGTTTGATTCCAGCTTCGGGCAACAGTCTGTGTGGCATTTCCATGTTCTCCCTGTGTCTGCATGGGTTTCCTCTGGGTGCTCTGGTTTCCACCCACAGTCCAAAGATGTGCAGGTCAGGTGAATTGGCCACACTAAATTGCCCATAGAGTCAGATGCATTTGTCAGAGGGAAGATGGGACTGGGTGGGTTACTCTTCAGAGGGTCGGTGTGGACTTGTTGGGCCAAAGGGCCTGTTTCTACACTGTAAGGAATCTAATTTAAAATACATGCATGTGTAAATTGTAATCTTACAGTGATAATTAATATTACTGTATTTCTGGGAAAAATAAACTTAGTTGGCATCTTTCCATCTGTTTAGTGTGATAGTGCACTGACTTGTGCATGAACCATGGGCTGGACATCTATTTGCATATATACACCCAAATTATCATTCAGTTGTCCACAATGGATTTGCAAATATTGACAGAGTACTAAGTTAGAGAGAGCTCGAGATGTAATTACTGTGGGAAGCAGTCTGCTGGTGGTTTCTAATGCTATTTATTGGTGAATATTTAATTATCCAAATACCATGGGGTGGTGGCATTTATCAAGGACACATTACTGATCTTCAAAGTGCAGTGCATCTCGTCACATCAAACTATTGATTAAATTCAGGAATAATTAGTTGTGTTGAAGTGAGAGAATCAAGTTTAACTAGCTCAGGGATAATTGAGTATTGATTGTGTTCATTTTAAGAGTGAGGCAAAGCCTTGAGTTTCAGGAAAGCAGAAAACAAAGTTGGTGAAAAAGAAGGGATGGGCTACTTGGGGGAAATGATGTCGCAGTAGAGGGAAGTGATAATGAAGGAATCGGTACCTTGGGCATGACAATTTGTGAGTCATGATTCAGTGTGTAATTGGTCAAATGCAAATTTGGCTCGATGTTGAAGGGTACAGTTGTGGAGCCATCGAGTCAGAGTCCTACAGCACAGATATAGGCCCTTGGGGCAGACCAAAATGTCCATCCACGCTAATGTTAAATGTTGTCAGTGTACCTGCCTCGGCCACTTCTTCTGGCAGCTCATTCCATTTGTACACCACCTTCTGTGTGAAGAAGTAACTGCTCAGGTTCCCAGTTATTCTTTCTCCTGTAACCTCAAACTGATGCCCTCTAGTCCTCAATTCTCCAACCCTGGGAAAAAGACTAAGTGCATTCACCTTTTCAATGCCTCTTATGATCTATACTTATGTATAAGATCCCCCCCTCAGTCTCCTATGCTCTAAAGAAGAAATTCTAGCTTGTCCAACCTCTCCCTATAACTCAATCCCTTCAGCGCTAGCAACATCCTTGCAAATTTCTTCCACACTCTTTCCAGTTTAATAACAACCTTCCTATCACAAGGTGACCAAAACTGAATACAATGCTCCAAGTGCTGCCTCATCAACATCCTATACAACTGCATCATAACTTCCCAACTTCTATACTTAGTGCCCTGACTGCTGAAGGCCAGTGTGCCAAAAGCCTTCTTCACTGTCCTGTCTACCTGTGACTCCACTTTCAGAGAAGTGTGAACCTCAACACCGAGGCCCCCCTCTTCCACTACACTCCTTACCATTCACCATGAAACTCCTACCGTGCCAAAATGCAACAACTCACACTTATCCAAATTAAACTCCATTTACCATTTCTCAGCCCACTTCCCCAGCTGATCAAGATCCAGAGAGACTGAAGAGTAAAAGCATATGGTCTGTTGAAAGCAGCGTCGCAGGTAGACCGGGTGGTGAAGAAGGCATTTACCATGCTGGCTTTCATCGGTCGAGACGTTGAGTACAGGAGTTGGGATGTAATGTTACAGTTGTATAAGTCATCGCTGAGACCTCACGTGGACGATCGTGTACAGTTTTGGTCACCCTGTTATAGGAAAGACATAGTTAAACTGCAAAGAAAATTTAGAGGACGTTGCCAGGTAAGGGGAGAGGTTGGCCAGAGTAGGACTTTATTCCTTGAAATGTAGGGAATGAGTGTGACTTTATTGAGTGGTATAAAATCATGTGGACCAAAGAAGGAATGAGTATATATCTTTTTCCCAGGGATGGAGAATTGAAAACAAGAAGACATAGGTTTATGGTGAGAGGGGAAAGATTTAAGAAGGACCCGAGAGGCAACTTCCCACGCAGAGCATGGTTTGTACCCTGTGTATGGAAAGGGCTGCCAGGAAAAGTGGTTAGAGACCAAAACAAGCCCAGATGCTGGAATCCGCAGTAGACAGGCAGGAGAGGAGGCTGGAAGAACACAGCAAGCCAGGCAGCATCAGGAGGTGGAGATGTCAGCGTTTCGGGTGTCACCCTTCTTCAGGACTGGGGGTGGGTGTTTGGTAAGCTGCGGAAACAGGAGGAGGCAGGGACAGGTTGGTGAAGTGGGGATAGGTGAAGACAGGCAGAAGGTACGACTTATTTGGTCAGTGGGAGGGATGAATCGGCTTGGTGGCCCGGGAGCAGTGGAAGGCGGGGAGAGAGGAAGGGAGTTGGGGATTGGGGCGGGAGGTTATTTAGAATTGGAGAACTTAATTTTGAATCCTCTGGGCTGTAGGGTGCCCACGTGGGAGATAAGTTGCTGTTCTCCAATTAGAGCTGAGGTTAGTTTTGGCAATGGAGGAGGCCAACGATGGTCATGTCAGAAAGGGAGTGATTGGAGGAATTGAAATGGATGGTGACTGGGAGGTCTGGTCGACCCCTGTGGGCCCGGCTGCAATGCTCAGTGAGCCATTGCCTAAGTTAACATTCAGTCTCCCTGATGTAGAGAAGACCATACTGGGACCATACTGCTGCAGAAAACCAGGTTGGAAGAGAGGCAGGTGATCCTCTGTCTCACTTGGAAGGACTGTTAGGGGCTCTGGCTGGAGGTGAGGGGAGTGGTGTGCCAAAACGTTTTCCATTTTTTCCGGTTGCAGGGGAAGGGTAAGCTGGGGGTTCGGTGGTGAGAGTGGCGTGTCGGAGGTGTGTGCTGTATCTTTAAGAAAGTTGGAAACCTGGTAAGCCTGTCATATGACTGACTGCAAGTGCAGAGTGTGCTAACAACTTTAAAAATGTAACATATAGCTGTGAAACAAATAGCTGAGCTGGGTTGCTATGTCCCACAAAAATTCGAATTGAGCCCATCAGTTTAAATTATGCCCCAGGATACTAACATCAAATCAAATCTGAATTTTACTATTTTGACGGCATCAAACCAATGAGACGGTCCGACATTTTGAGGTTCAAAAATCAGGCATTTAGAACAGTTAGCCAGAGTAGCAAAGAGCACCAATACAGACTGCCCACAGGCCCACTCTCTGAAAGGTACCTGTATCTATGAAAGACCTGAGCAGCTGAAGGCTGAAGGAAGGAATCGTAGAATGCCTATGGTGTGAAAACAGGCCCTTCAGCCCAACAAGTCCGACCTGACCCTCTGAAGAATAGCCCACCCAATCATTCCCCATTACTCTACTATCCCTGACAAATGGACCTAATCTACACACCCCCAAACACTATAGGCAATTTAGCATGACCAATTCACCTAACCTACACATCTTTGAATTGTGGGAGGAAACCGGAGCACCCGGAGGAAACTCACGCAGACACGGGGGGGAATGCACAAACTCCACACAGAGAGTCGCCAGAGGCTGGATGCAAACTCAGGTCTGTGGCGCTGTGAGTTTGCATTGCTAACCACTGAGCCACCATGTCACCCCACTAGAAGAAACCAGAAAATCTAGAAAGGGAAGATCGACAGGTTTTGAAACTTGATGTTTTTGTAAATATTACTGGGGGTTTATCAAATCAGTAGATTGTTGTAGAGTGGGTGGTATATAAATCACTTGGACAAAGGAGTTTTGCAGTGTAGATAGTTGTTGTTTAATGTTTTTTTTTGGAGTTAATGAATACATTGTTAATGTTTTCTTTAAATAGTGGAATTTTGAATAGTTCCTTGTCACTCATACTTTTACAGATTACGAGGCGAAGTGAGCTTTTCTGTGTGTCTGGTTTAAGTTAACAGAAGGGTTTATCCCGTGTCATAACAGTTGGTTTGTAGTAGACGTCCAGATGGAAAATGTCACCAGAGATGGAAATGGTGAGGTCAAGAAAGGGGAGGGAAATGTCTAAGATGGATCAAGTGAATTTGAGAGCGGGGTGGAAGTTATGGGTGAAAGTGGTTGAAGCAGGTACAAGAGCAACATTTAAAAAGTGTAAGTACATGGATGGGAAGAGTTTAGAGGGATATGGACCAAAATTGGGCAATTGGAACTAGCTGAGTGGACACCATGGTCAGCATGGACCAGGTTGGGCTGAAGGGCTGTTTCCATGCTGTATTACTCTCTGACTCTATGCTGTAATTTCTGACAACCTTCCTCATTGTCCACGATATCGCCTATTTTAGCGTCATCTGTAAGCTTAATAATCATGCCATGTACATTCTCATCCAAATCATTGATATAGATAACAAATGGCAATAGGCCCAACACCAACCCCTGAGGGACACCATTAGTCACAGGTTTCTAATCCAACAAGCATCATTCCGCTATTGCCCTCTGCTTCCTGCCGTCAAGCTCATTGTGTATCCAATTTGCCAGCTGTCCCTGGATTCTGTGCAATCTAACCTTCCAGAGCAGCCTTACCATGTGGAACCTTATCAAAGGCCTTTCTGAAATCCATCTATACTCTGTCTGCCCCCGTCAACCTTCCTGGTGATTTCATCAAAGAACTCCGACAGAATTATGAGACATGATTTCCCACGCACAAAGCCATGCTGACTCTTTCTCATCAAACCCTGTCTTTCCAAATGCATGTTTATGTTATCCCTCAGAATCTTCTCAAGTAACTTACCCATCATAGATGTTAGGCTTACGGCTCCATAGTTCCCAGGCTTTTCCTTGCAGCCCTTCTTGAATAAGGGCACAACATTTGTTACCCTTCAGTCTTCCAGGAACTCACCTATGGCTAATGATGCTGCAAAAATATCAACCGGGGTCCCTTCAATTTCTTCTCCAGCCTTTTGCAGGGTTCTTCATTATATCTGGTCAGGACCTGGAGATTTATCTATCTTCATACCTTCTAATATGTCCAACTCCTCCTCTACTGTAATATGGACAGTCCCCAAGATATTACCACTAACTTTGCTGAGTTCCAATGTCTTCATATCATTCTTCAAATTAAGCACAGAGGAGAAATATTCATGGTGAACCACGCCTGTCTCTTGCAGCTCCATACATACATGCCCACTTTGGTTCTTGACTATTTCTATCTAATTATTCTTTTTCCTTTGCTCAACAAAACATCTCTTGAGATTCGGGCTAATCTTCTCAGCCAAAGCTATCTCGTGCCCCCATTCTGCCCTCCAGATTTCCTTTTGCAGTAAACTCCTATATTCCCTATACACCTCCAGGGATTCCCTTGATCCCAGCTGCCTGTACCTTAGGCATGCCTCCTTTTTTTTCTGGTCAAAGCCTCAATATCTCTTGTCATCCATGGTTTAGACAGGGACTTAGACAGACAGGTGAACAGACAAGGAATAGAGGGATATGGGCCATGTGCAGACAGATGGGATTAGTTTAGAATGGCATCATGGTCAGTCCAGACATGATAGGCTGAAGGGCCTGTTCCTGCACTGTACTTTTCTACATTCTGTGTTCGTGAAGAAACACTGAGGTAATTTGTGCATGCAACCAGAGGACATGAATCTCCGGCTAATGGGGGAAATGATGTGAGCGTAGAAATCAAGGAAAAGTACTGTGCGAGGTTTAAAAAAGAATGAGAGCACACCTTCTCAGCAGTCTGGCAACCTTAAAATATCCAGGGCCGGATGAATCATATCCCAGGCTGTTGAGTGAGACAAGGGAAAAAAAAATGGCAGGGGTGGATGACAATAATTTTCAATTCCACTCTGGCAACAGGGGCAATGCCAGAGGACTGGGCTTAGTTTTGGGAGGGTTGATCTTGTAAGTTGGGGGATGACATGAAAATTGTCTTGGTAGTGAGGAGGATAACTTTAGCTTGCAGGAGGATATTGAGCCGGTCAGTCGAGCTGATCAGTGGCAAGTGGAACTCATTTGGGGATGAGCGTGAGGTACTTTGTGACAATGCTGTCACTTTAAAAAGGTGACCTTTTCCTGGGTGTTTTTGAAGAGAGGTTGTAAAGGCAGAGGTGCCGAAGTGGCCACAAGGCCCTGCCTTGAAACATTACTTCAAAGGTCATCCCTTGTTCTGTTTCAATTTTATATGAAAATTAATGCAACCCAACAAGTAGTCGAGCTGAACAGTTCCAGTGCAGCAAAAACACTGGAATCTAGATAATTTCTTAATTATGTTGGGCACATTAAAAAAATAATAAATCTTATCTGGGAAATTACTGGCCAATTTATTTACTCTTAATAACCTGTATTGTGATATCAGCGATACCAGTTTTGGTTGTTCACTTTGCAGGTTTGCAAAGGAGAGTGATACCAACAATATAGATTTTATTGCCCTGCTGGCTGAGATTAGTCAACAAGGCACCGAGATCTACAACACAGAAAAAAGACCCTTCAGCTCATCGCATCTGTGCTGGTCAAAAACAGCCATCTAGCTATTCTAATCTAATTTTCAAACAGTTGGCCCACATCCTGGGTCCCTTGAAAAGGATTTCCTCAAAGTGTTTTGCCCCTTACCCCAAAAGGATCCCCTCAGTCATTGATCCCCCCCCCCCCACCCCATCTAGTGGCAAAGTTCTATTATATCTCTGATCCTCTAACTTTATACATGTTGATTATGTCCCTTCTCAGTCTCATAGAACATAGAACAGCACAGCACAGTACAGTGCTCGACATTGTGCTGACCTTTTATCCTACTATAAGACCAAACTAACCTTCACTTTACTTGCACCCACCACTCTCTTGAGTAAAGAACCTTCCTCTGACATCTCCCCTAAACCTTCCACGAATCACCTTAAAATTATGCCCCTTTGTGGTAGCCATTTCCACCCTGGGAAAAAAATCTCTGGCTATCCACTCTATCTATACCTCTCATCATCTTGTACACCTCCATCAAATCACCTCTCATCCTTCTTCACTCCAGTGACAAAAGCCTGAGCTCCCTCCAACTTTCTTCACATGACATGCCCTCCAGTTCAGGCAGCATCCTGGTAAGTCTCTTCTGCACCCTCTCTAAAGCTTCCACATCCTTACTATAATGAAGCAACCAGAATTGAACACAATATTCCAAGTGTGGTCTAACCAGGGCTTTATAGAACATTGAACACAACAGTGCAGTACAGGCCCTTCGGTCCTTGATGCTGCACCGACCTGTGAAATCAATCTGAAGCCCATCTAACATACACTATTCCATTTTTATGCATACATCTACCCAATGACCATTTAAATACCCTTAAAGTTGGCGAGTTTACTACTGTTGGAAATAACCCATTCCACGCCCCTACTATTCCCTGAGTAAAGAAACTACCTCTGACATCTGTCCTATATCTATCACTCCGCAATTTAAAGCAAATCACCAATCTGAGGAAAAAAGCTCTCACTGTCCACCCTGTTAATTACTTTATGTGTCTCAATTAAGTCACCTCTCAACCTTCTTCTCTCCAACAAAAACGGCCTCAAGTCCCTTAGCCTTTTCTTGTATGACCTTCCCTCCATACCAGGCAACATCCTATAAAATCTCCTCTGAACCCTCTCCAAAGCTTCCACATCCTTCCCATAATGCAGTGCCCAGAACTGTACGCATACTCCAAGCGTGGCTGCACCAGAGTTTTGTACAGCTGTGGCATGATATAATGGCTCTAAAACTCAATCCTTCTACCAATAAAAGCTAACACACCATATGCCTTCTTAACAACCCTGTCAACCTGGGTGGCAACTTTCAGGGATGTATGTACATGGACACTCTGCTCCATCTGCTCATCTACACTACCAAGAATCTTACCCTTTGCCCAGTACTCTGCGTTCCTGTTACTCCTTCCAAAGTGAATCACCTCACACTTTTGCACATTGAACTCTATTTGCCTCCTCTCAGCCCAGCTGTGCAGCTTGTCTATGTCACTCTGTAACCTACAACATCCTTCTGAACTATCCACATCTCCACTGACCTTAGTGTCATCTGCAGCATAAACTTGTGGCTCTTAAACTCAATTCCTCTGCTAATGAAAGTCAACACACCATACACCTTCTTAACAACGCTATCAACTTGGGTGGCAAATTTGAGGGATCTATGGGCATGGACCCTAAGATCCCTCTTTTCGTCTGCACTGCCCATGTCTAGTTGCAATCAACAACAGTTCTCCACACTTTCCATAACTCCACCACCTTCATGTCATCAGCAAACTTACTAACCCAGCCTTCCACTTGCTCTTTAAAGTCATTTATAAAAATCACAAAGAGTAGAGGCCCCAGGACAGATCCCTGTAGAACATCACTGTTCACTGAGCTCCAGGCTGAATGCTTTCCATCTACTATCACCCTCTGTCTTCCATATGCAAGCTAAGTCTGTATCCAGAAAGCCAAATTTCCCTGTGTCCCATGCCTCCTTACTTTCTGAATGAACCTATCATTGGTAACCTTATCAAATGCCTTGCTAAAATTCATGTACACCACATCCACTGCTCTACCTTGATCAATGTGTTTTGTCACATCCTCAAAGAATTCAGTAAGGCTTGTGAGGCATGACCTGACCTTCACAAAGCCATGCTGACTATCTCTAATCAAACAATTCTCTTCCAAGTAATCATAAATCCTGTCTCTCAGAATCCTCTCCAATAATTTGTCTAGCACTGACATAAGACTGACTGCTCTGTGATTCCCAGGCAAAAGTGAGGATTGCAGCTGCTGGAGATCAGAGTCTAGATTAGAGTGGTGCTGGAAAAGCACAGCAGGCCAGGCAGCATCCAAGGAGCAGGAAAAATGGACATTTCAGAAAAAGCCCTTCATCAGGATTGAAGGCAAGGACTCTGCGGGATGGAGAGATTCCCAGGGTTATCCCTATGCCTTTTCATGAACAACAGAATAATATTTGCCACCCTCCAAACACCTGGTACTACTCCAGTGGGCAGTGAGGACCCAAAGATCATCGCCAAAGGCGCAACAGTCTCTTCCCTTGTTTCCAAAAGTAACTTTGGGTATATCCCATCTGGCTCAGTGGTCTTATCTATTCCCGTGTTTTTCAAAATTTCCAGCTCATCCTCCTCCTTAACATCAACCTGTTCAAGCATATCAGCCTATTACACACTGTCCTCACAAATGACGCTGTCCTTCTCACTCTTGAACACTGAAGCAACGTACTCAGGAACAACCTCCTCTGACTCCGGTCGCAAGTTCCTTCCGCTATCCCTGAGTGGCCCTAGCCTCACTCTGGCCATCCTCTTGTTCCTCACAAAAATGTAGAATGCCTTGGGGTTTTCCTTTATCTGACCTGCCATGACTTTGTCATTCCCCCATCTACCTCTCCCAAGTCCATTCTTCAGTTCCTTCCTGGCTACCTTGTAACCCTCTAAAGGCCTGTCTGATCCTAGCTTCCTCAATCTTAAATAAGCTTCCTTCTTCCTCTCAATGAGATGTTCCACATCTCTTGTCATCCAAGATTCTTTCACCCTACAATCCCTTCCTTGCCACAGTCGGACCAACCTATCCAGCACTCACAGCAAGTGCTCCCTGAACAACGTCCACATTTCTGTCGTGCATTTCCCTGAAAATATCTGTTCCTAATATATGCTCCACAATTCCTGCCTAATAGCATTGTAATTTCCCCTCTCCCAATTTAAAAACTTTCCCATGCCATCTGCTCTTATCCCTTTCCATGACTATAGTAAAGGTCAGGGAGTTGTAATCATTATCATCGAAATGCTCTCCCACTGAGAGATCTGACACCTGACCAGGTTCGTCACCAAGCACCAAATCCAATATGGCCTCCCCTCTAATCAGCCTATTTACACATTGAGTCAGGAATCCTTCCTGGACACACCTGACAAAATCTGCTCCATCCAATCTATTTGCACTAACGTGGTTCCAATCAATATTAAGGAAGTTGAAGTCACCCATGACAACAATCCTGTTACTTCTGCACCTTTTTAAAATTTCTTCTGCTCTAAGGAAAGCAACCCAGTCTGTCCAATCTATCTTCATACCCCAGGGTACATCTTTGTAAACCTTCTCTGAACAGTTTCCAAAGCTATCAAATCCCTCCCATATGTGAATTCCAGACTTCATGTAATAGTTGATCAATATTTTAGATAATTCCAGTGCAATCTCCTTGACCTTAAACATAAATAAAGCTCATAAAGGCAAATAGCATATGCCTTCTTAAGAGCTACCTTAAGGGATTGGTGTACATGTGCACCAAAGTCCTTTAGGCCCTCAGTGGCTCCCAGGTACCTTCCCAATTTTAATTAAAGTCCCTCTTTCTCAACCCCACCGATCCCCACTCCCGCCAACCTGAAGAATCGCGATATCTCTGAGGAAAGAGAACTGTGCACTGTGCCTCTGGGACTGTGGTGACTTTACCAGGTGACATTGGCAATGTTATAAAGGGCCACATTCAGGAAGAGAAAGGGTAGATGCTGGGAGGATGTTCCCAATGGTGGGTATGTCCAGAACCAGGCATCACAGTCTGAGGACCACTTCGGACACATGCTTCACCCAAACAGTAGTGAGCCTGTGGAATTCATTACCACAGGAAGGAGTTGAATCCCTACAGTGTGGAAACAGGTCATTGGCCCAACATGGAGAAAGTGAGGACTGCAGGTGCTGGAGTTCAGAATCGAAGATTGTGGTGCTAGAAAAGCACAGTCATGCAGCATCCAAGGAACAGGAGAGTCGATGTGTCGAGCATAAGCTCTTCATCAGGAATGGCCCAACAAATCCACAGCGACCGTCCGAAGAGTATCCCAACCCAGACCTATTCCCCAACACTATTCCTCCACATTTCCCCTGACTAATGCACTTAACCTACATGTCCCTGAACACTATGGGCAATTTAGTATGGCCAATTCACCCAACCTGTACATCTTAGCATTGTGGGAGGAAATCTGAGCACCTGGAGAAAAATCCACGCTGATACGGGGAGAATGTGCAAACTCTCCACAGACAGTCGCCCAACACTGGAATCATACCCTGGTCCCCAGTGCTGTGAGGCAGCAGTGCTAACCACTGAACCACCATGCTGTCCCTAAAACAATGTCAAAACATTTAATGTATTCAAGAGGCAGTTAGATACAGCATTTGGGGCAAATGGGTTCAAAGGTTAAGGGGAGAAAATAGGATCAGGTTATTGAACTGGATGATCAGTCATGATCGTGATGAATAGCAGAGCAGGCTCGAAAGGCTGAGTGGCTTCTTCCTAATCCTATCTTTATATTCATTGATTTGACTCCTTAGAGAAAGAAAAGAGTGATTGCTCTTCACATTCACGGTTGCATTTGATCAAGTGCGTCATTAACAGCTCTTATAAAATTGAAGTCAATGGGAATCAAACACTGGGTAATATGATGGTGTTTGCTGAACTTCAATCATGTCAACACAAGAACAGTGCTACTGGAGTTTTTTTAAGGCAGTATCCGAGGCCCAATCATGTCCATCTGCTTTATCTCATTTCCATGAGACCAAATTTTACTGCTAATGCGTGGTGCTCTCTTCCATTTATGATTCTTAAGACAACAAATTAGTCCTTTCTCACATGTAATTTGATCTAGACATGTAGTTTGTGGTAAAAATACTTGTGCAATACAAGTCCAACAAAAAAGAGGCTAGTCACCTTTCTTTTTACAGAATCCCTTCAGTGTGGAAGAAGGCCATTCGGCCCATGTAGTCCACATTGACCCTCTGAAGGCCATCCCATCCAGACCCACACCCAATGTAACTGCACATCCCTGAACGATATGGGCAATTTAGTATTGCCAGTGCACCTAACCTTCCCATCTTTAGACTGTGGGAGGAAACCAGAGCACCAGGAGGAAACCTGTGCAGACACAACGTGAATGTACAAACTCAACCTTCTTTTGATGTATACCTGCATTACTATTGCTGTATCCCCCACCATCAATAAGCTGAGGTTTCTGTTAATCTAGAATGCCTGATATCTATCTAGACCAGCCACATAAACATGACAAGAGAAGGTTAGCAGTTGGGTATTCAGAAAGTAATACATCTTTTGACTCCAAAGTTACTCCACCATCTGCAAAGCACAAGTCAGGTGTCTGTTGGAGCGCTCTCCGTCTGGCTGGATAAGTACAGCAATAAAGAAACCTTGCATCATACATTACAAAGCAGCTACTTGATTGGCATTATATCCATTATTATAAAGATTCACACCCTCTACCACTGACACCCTGGCAAATCTTCAACTTCTCTCAGAATTACATTGAGTCTAAGCATTCAAACATTCACTACTAATGTCGTTTTCAGTTCATTCTTATCCTGCCTTTGAATGCCTCCCTGTTCCTTCATCAAAGTGGCAACCAACCATTCAGAGTAACGAAAGCTAAAACTATCCTCGCTCTTTTGGATAAAGGTACCTGTCAGTACCCTGCCGGTGAGTCCAACTTAGAAATATAAGTTGTTTGTCCCACCTTCTCAAAACAGCCTTCCAAATATGGAATAGGATAGGAATCAGATTTTGTAACTGATTCCTTGACTTTGCGATAGTCCACACACAGTCATTGGGTACCACCTGGTTTTGGCACCATTACTATGGGTGAGCTCCATTTGCTGCAATCGACTTCAATTATGTTGTTTTTGAGCATGTGTTCAATCTCCTTTTCAACCTGTGCCAACTTCAGAGGATCAAGTTTAGAAGCACGTCACTTAATTGAACCGCATTTCCTCTATCTACATTATGTGTAATTAGGTTAATACTTCCCAGCCTTCTTCCCACATATTTCCCCATATGATTCTAATACCTCTTTCAGGTCATTTCAATTTCCCTCTACAAGTTAACTCAGTCACTTATTCCAATTTTTGAGAACTTCCTCATTGTTCAATTGTTACGATATGGGGCAAACTCTCCGACTTAAAACCAGCAACACAGAAAAGATTTATCCCGTGCAGTAATCCGTGAAAATTCGATAGGCCAAGAACTATTTTAAAAGTAAAAATTAACAAGTTTAGTTCTTAAAGTATAACAGAGAATAATTAACTAACAGCTATTTACAATTCCAAACTCTAACCTATCTTTTACCATCCCTTCTACAATACTAGTCCGATAAAACTTCCAATTACGATTTACGAAACAAAACTTCTTATCTCAAAACCAGGCAGCGTTCGGCTATCCCCTGTATTTGGGATTCTGCTTTACAGGTTACTAATCAATAAAGGTAATTTAATAAAGGTAATCAATAAATGAAAATTTAAGAGAGCTATTTTTCAGCCAATCTTTTTATATGCTCGTAGCTTGGCAGTTCTCCTCGCAACTATTCAATTTTCCCCAGTCTTATACTCCCAGTATCGGATTGTGTCATTGGCTTTTAAGATTGTCAATATACTCAATTCAAACTCGATCAGAATTTGGCATTTTTCAGAGTATAATTCAAACTGATTGGCCAAATTCAAATCTGTTTTGTCATTTCCAGGCAATCAACTAACTTAACTTTCGACCAAGTGTTACATTGTTATTTTACTGAGAACACTCGGTGCTGTCAGGTAGCTGTACCAGCTTTTAAATCTCTTAAAGGTACAGTACATCCACATCTTTATAACACAATTTAATTTGAGGAATGTCCAATTCAGAAGGCTCTGAACTTGGTCCTTCACTCTGCGTTGTAACCAATAGCACAGTCTCCTTTTGCTTTCCTTCCCTGTCAAAATACCTTTTGAGCAGATTCACATAACATACTCTGTGAGATTTATTTCTACCTAGCATTCTTATCAAATAGTTCACCTCACTCAATCTCCTTTTGACTTGATAAGGCCCACTAATCTTTGCTTTTAAAGGTTCAACTACCACCTCAAGTAACACTAAGACTTTATTTCCACTACCCAAATTGCAAATTTTTGATTTCTTGTCTACTTCCTGTTTCATTACATGCTGGAATACTTTTAAATGCTGTCTCACCAACTCACCCACTCTGTTTAATCTTACCCTAAAATTTGACACATCATTTAAATGTGTGACCTTTGAACTGTGACTCAGCAATTTCTTCTTAATTAGCTTCAATGGTCCTCTCCCCGCCGGACCCAAAAAAGCTGACTCAAATCGATTGTACTTGATAGATTAATTTGGTGCATCCCCAATTGCAAAACGTACAAATGGAATTTCTATATCCCAATCCTTTGGTTCGTCTTGACTGTAAGCTCTCAACATAGTTTTTAAAGTTCAATGCCACTGTTCTAATGCTCCCTATGATTCTTGATGGTACGCAGTGGATTTGAATTGTTTTATTCCTAAGCGATCCATGACTTCCTTGAATAACATTGATGCAGACTGTGACCCTAGATCTGATAGTATTTCTGTGGACAGTCTGTATCCAGTAAAAAAAAGAGTAACTCTTCTCCAATCCTTTCAGCAAGGATATTGTGTAATAGACTGGCCTCTGGAAATCTAGTAGACACATCACTCTGGTCAACAAATACTGATTCCCACTTTTTGTTTTAGGTAGGGATACTCCGCAATTAATCCCTTGTAAATTGTGAGAATAGGTATTAAGGGTGGTGGTTTTATCACACCTGAGGATTTCCAATTACTTGATATGCATGACATGTCCAGCAAAATTCAACCACGTTCTCATGCAGACCAGACCAATAAAAACATTTTTGTATTTTAGCTTGAGTTTTCCTTACTCACAAATGATCTCCTATGTTTAAATTCATGTGCTACCTGCAGCGCCTCCTTTCTATAATCCACTGGTCATACAACCTGATGAACTTCTGGCAATTTGTATCTATCTGAATATCTGATGGTCTCCATTTCCTCATCAAACATTTGATTTTAAGATAGTATCATTCTAAGATATACTCAGATTCTTGGTCTGTGTGCGATTTTTGATACAACTGCTTTAGTTTTTCATCTTACCGTTGTAATTTAATTAATTTATCTAAACTAAAAATATCCACTTTGTCTTCCATCTGTTCTTGTTTGTTTTTTTCCTGAATCATTTGATCAAACATTGTCTCTGATAATTAAACTTCAACTTAATTATCTTTATTTCTCTGACTTCACATCCTGCTTCAACATGTGGCTTTGTTACGTTGTTATCATGCATTTTTCACCATCCCAGGACATTTTTCATGTTACACCTCAGTTGCTTGATTTTTCACTGGGCTTCTATCACAGTAGGAACCACTCTCACTTGTGATTCAATTGTATCATTGCTAAGGATAAACTGGTGTTCCCGGAACTGGGAATTTCCCCATTACTCCTATCACCATTTCAGGAGTTTTCACCAGACTCTCCAACCTCACTCCATATAATGAGAACACAACTCATTTGACCATGAATTCCATGCATTGCCAGCTTTTCTGACAATAATAATTCTGAATTACACATCTCCTCACCACTTGACATCAAAGAATGACTTGTTCCCTGACATAACTGCACATGGTCCAGTATCCTGTCACCAAGTCACCCTTTCTTTACATGTGCACTGTACATGGGCTGTGACCAGCCAGCTCAGAGCCAGTCCCTAGACTGGGGAGACCTTTTGAATCCCCTTGTTTATGTCTGTCAGCCAGGCCTCCCTAATTAGTCCAGGTTAATGACCCCAGTCAAGAATCTCATAGTCAATGAGATCAACCTGGCCATTCACTGCCATATCTCTTAAAATTTTAACTTCTTTACCTGCTCCTTCTGGCATATATGAGTAAACCTTGTCCCCCCTCAAGTAAATTATTTGAAGAAATCTGGCACTTACTTCTCAACCAACCCTTGCTCATGTCTTACAGCTTTTTAGCTTCCACTATACTTTCCTTTACCACTTCAACAAAGCTCACTGGCTTTTCCTGTTTTGCCATATCCATCTTCCCAGTGTATTTTATAAACTACCAGCACTGCAACTTTATGTGGCCGACTTTGTTGCACTGAAAACACCTGAGCATTTTTACTTCTCATTCCCCCTCATGGGTTTCCTTTTCACCCTGTGGTAATCTATCTTTCTTATCTTCAATGAGATCGCGTGTTCCCTGATCACCTGAGAATTTTTATTTTTCCCAGTTACTATCTCTCACAGACTGTAATTGATGTAGAAGTCAAACTTTGATTTGTGAACCAACCAACAATCATCTGCCATTTCCACTGTTAATCTTGCAGCTTTAACTCTCTGCTCTTCCACATGAGTTCTCACTACTTCAAGAAGTGAATATTTGAACTCATACAAAATGATCTCTCTCTAAACGCATTATGTCTTTTGACCTATTTTCAATGCCTTGATCTAGCTATCAAAATTACTTTGTTTGATCTTTTCAAAGGAGAAAGTGAGGTCTGCAGAAAAGAAGGGCTTATGCCCGAAACGTCGAATTTCCTGTTCCTTGGATGCTGCCTGACCTGCTGCGCTTTTCCAGCAACACATTTTCAGCTCTGATCTTTTCAAACTCAGTGTTCATCTGACCAGGTTCCCTCCTGATATGTTGTCCGTAGGCTTCTGGTACTAGCTCATGTGCACTTAAGATGGCATTTTTCATCTCATTATACTCCGCAGATATCCTCTCTGATGGTTATGTAAATACCTCACTCGATCTGCCAACTTTGTTTGGATTAACAATACCAACATGGTCACCGGCCATTTCATTCATTTAATCACTTTCTCAAATGAAATGAAGAAAGCTTCTACATCCTTCTCATCCAGCATAGACATATTTAGACAGATCCCCACTTGGCCAATGGTTACACTACCCTCTACACTAAGCCGACCTTCTACCTTCACCACTGCACTTTTAATTCGACCTTCCTCTCGAATTGCCAGCTTCTGAAGTTCAAGCATAATCTCTTTCTGCTCTTCCTCTGTTTTTAATCACAATTCAAGCTGCCTCATTTTCAGTCGAATGTCAGCCATTTCCGCAGACTCTGCTGGCAGTCCTGGCAATTATAAATGTTGCATGGTTGCCACAACCAGCCCCGTTCCTTTCTGACACAGACAACTCCGACTCTAGCTTGTTTGCTGATTCTGAAAGCCTTGCCTTCTCACTTTCTGTAAAACTCTCGAAGTGACCTCTTCCACCTCCAGGAAACTCTGAATGAAAGAGCCATTACTACACGAGGCACATCCTATTTAAACCAAACGGGTTCCGCACCCGAAATCATAGACCCGAACACTGACCATTGCCTCTGTGTCCAATAATCCAAAATTCAACTCGGAATTAGAAATTTTGACCCCAACAAGAGCACCCAATTTGTTATGGACCACACCAAATCCCCTCCAAATGCTCACAAAATAGTCTGGACCCTATGTTGTCTTATTTTTAAGGTAAATATAAAATGTTGCATTCCAGGTATAATTTGATTGGTGAAACCATTAAAGCAAAAATCACTTCATTCATCCACTAGGGTTGATCAGAGGATCATAGAATCCCTAGTGCAGTTAGAGACTATTCAGCCCATCAAGTCTACACTTACCCTCCAAACAACAAACCCACCCAGACCTGCACTACACCTGTGAACCTACATTACCCATGGCTAATCCTTCCAACCCTGGACATTGTGGGGTGACTTAGGGTCAATTCACCCTAACCCACACATCTTTTGGTTTGTGTGAGGAAACCGGAGCACCTCTCTCTAGAGGAAACCTGCACAGACACAGGGAGAATACGAAAACTCTATACAGACAGTTGCCCGAAGCTGGAATCAAACTGGGTTCTTGGTGTTGTGAGTCATCAATGCTAACTACTGAGCCACTGTGCCATCCTAAACATTGGAAATGCTTATTTTGCTGAAATCTGTGTTAAAATACAACAAAATAAAGATGAAATTGGAATAACAACTGGAAAATTTAACAGAATAATAGACACTGTAACTATTTATTAGAACCTAACATTTTCTTATTTCAAAAGGAAAGTGTAAGATACTGCATTCCAGATTTAATTCGATTGGTCAAACTACTTGATTTAAAGCAAAATTTAAAAAAATTATTCATTCACTATAATTAAAATACAACAAAAGAAAGAAGGAACTAGAATGACAATGCTGTTAGATATCTTAGGGGAATACTTGATATTGTAGCTATTACTAAGTTACTGTTCCAACATAGTAATGTCCCATAAACACATCCTTGCAAAAGGCAAATTCAGAAAACAGATTGTCTCATATGCAAGTCCGGCAATCCAGGAGACAAAAAAAATCAAGAGAAAACTCTGAGAGAGAGTATTGGCCTAGAGAGATTTACTACTGCTTCCAACCCTACTGAGTCCCCAGCAACAACTGCTGAAAATTAAAACTAAAATTCCTGATTGTGTGGGAGCTCGACCACACCCACTCAGTCTACTTCTATTGCTCTAACTTTGAAAAGAAGAGCCAGGGCCGCACAAGCCTGTTTAGTAGCTTTGGTAGACTGCTCAATAACTATCTTAAAATGGCTCTTCAAATGAATCTTCAAAATGCGCCTCTTAAAGCCAAAGTATCGTCACAGTAATAAGAAGAGGTTAAACATGTCTGTGAATGCTTCCACACAGGATCTGAGTGCATGGCTGGGGACTCTGTCTGGGTCACTTTCTTTCTTTCGCAAGAAGGCCAATCTAACATCTGTGGCAGTGACCATGGATACAGGTGCATCTGAGGGTGATGGGATAGGTGACATTTCACTGACCTTCTGTTCAGAGCCAGTGTAGAATGCATTGAGCGCATCAGGTAGGGATGTACTATTGACTACAATTCTGTTCAACTTCACTTTGGAGCCCATTAAGTCACATAACCCTGGGCACGGATGATCAGTGTCCGTATGGTTGGTCTGGGTTTCAAGCTTAGTTTGGTATTGCTTTTTGGTGTCTCTGATGGCCATACGAAGGTCGTATCTGCATTTCCTGTATAGGTCAGAGTTACCCAATATGGTTGCCTCAGACTTGGACTTCAGTAGAACAGAGAACAGTACAGCACAGTACAGGCCCTTCGGCTCCCGAAGTTGTGCCGACCTTTCGTCCTACTCTCAGATCAAACTAACCTACATACCCTTCATTTTACTATCATCCATGTGCCTATCCAAGAGTCATTTCAATGTCTTTAATGTATGTGACTCTACTACCACCGCTGGCAGTGCATTCCATGCACCCACCATTCTCTGTGTAAAGAACCTGCCTCTGACATCCCCCCTAAACCTCTCCTCCAAGCACCTTAAAATTATGCCCCCCTCGTAATAGCCATTTTCGTCCTGGAAAAATGTCTCTGACTATCCACTCTATCTATGCCTCTTATCATCTTGTATACCTCTATCAAGTCACCTCTCATCCTCCTTCGCTGCAATGAGAAAAGTCTTAGCTCCCTCAAGCTTTCTTCAGAAGACATGCCCTCCAGTCCTGGCAGCATCCTGGTAAATCACTTTTTTTACCCTCCTGAAGCTTCCACATTTTTCCTATAATGAGGCAACCAGAAATGAACACAATATTCTAAGCATGATGTACCCAGGGCTTTATAGAGCTGCAGCATAGCCTCACAGCTCTTAAACTCAATCCCCCCATGAATGAAAACCAACACACCATACCCCTTCTTAACAACCCCATTAACTTGGGTGGCAACTTTGTGGGATTTATGGACCTGGACCACAAGATCCCTCTGTTCCTCCACACTACCAAGAAACCTGTCTTTAACCCCGTATTCTGCATTCAAATTCAACCTTCCAAAATGAATCACTTCACACTTTTCCAGGTTGAACTCCCATCTGCCACTTCTCAGCCCAGCTCTGCATCCTGTTGCAACCTACAACAGCCTTCCACACTAACCACAACTCCACCAACCTTCCTGTCATCGGCAAACGTACTAACCAATCCTTCCATTTCCTCATCAACTCATTTATTAAAATCACAAAGAGCAGAGGTTCCAGAACCGATCCCTGCAGAGTACCAGTGGTCACCGAGCTCCAGGCTGAGTAGTAGGGAGTGGATCCATCATGTCTGGTTGGGAAACATTCAGATTTATTTCTTCGGCACTTACTTATGAAAACTGTGACAGTAGTGGAGTACTTATTTATGGTTGGCCACTGAGTTCTTGAACATGGCCCAGTCCTTTGACCCTAAGTAGTCCCAGAGAAGCCATTCCCTTGCCTCAGAACAACACTGTGTACTTTATTTCCTGGGAAAGACTGGTGGATAGATAAATGGAGATAATGTGAACATGCTTAGAATCAGAATGACAGTTGTGTTCACAAAATAACTGAGTGCTACTTTGACAGAGCATGCTTGTCAAAGCAGAGTGACCTTAGTAAGATGTAGAGTGCAGAATGATCGTAATAGCATTGAGACTTGAAGGATTATATAAAATGATCAATTCAATAAATATGGTTTGAATTAAAATGCTCTTGAGTTTAGATGATTGAAAGGTGTTGCTTATAAAATTTGGTAGGATAGAATCTAGAACAAGTGATCATGGAATAAAAGGACGAAAGGGCAAGATTTAATTGGTTCAGTTGAGACCAAGAAGATCTCGTAAACTTTGGTTCATCATGGAATCCCAACTGGGTTTTATGCTCCTCAGTCATTCCTTAATTGCTTGTACTCAAGACTTCCTATTTTTCAATCTTTGGGAATACCTTGGCATGAAGGGTAATTTACTTCCTTTCTGATTTGATGGGTTCTGAGTTGACTGATAGTCCTGTGCAGAATGTGGAGACTCTACCATATGCAGGGCCAGTGGTGATTGGAGGATCGTGTAGATGAGTAATTGGGAAGATTGAATCATAGAGTTTTAAAATACAGAAAGAGGCCATTTGACCTGTTGTGTCTGTGTACTGGCTTCCAAAAAGCCACCAGTTAGTCCCACTCTCCAGCCCATCTAGGTAGCTGTTTAAATTAATCACTTTCAAATATATATCCAGTTCTGTTTTGAAGCCTCCACCAGTCTTCCAGGCAGCACATTCCAAATCCTAACAGCTCTATGAGTAAAGATGCTCTCATTTCAGTCTTAGCTCTCTTGCTAACAATCTTGAAATTGTTACCTCCAGTTACTGACATACCAGCTAGTGGAAACAGAATATCCATCACTCATCTGTCAAAATTGTCCATATTTTTGAACACCTCAATAAGGTCACCTCTTAATTTTCTACTTGCTCTAATTCTTTTTAATGTCCAAAACTCTTCATTCTAGGAAATCTCCTTTGAAATCTCTCCACGCCTTTAATGTCCTTCCTGAAAACACAATACAGAGGAACCTTGATTATCGGAAGGACTCGGGCAGGGAGTATTTAATTTGGTTAATTGAATTCCAGATAATCAAATGCTGGATAACATAGATTAGCCAAGCATTGGGACTTTCGATCTTGCCGGATAATCCAATATTCGGATAATCTAATGTCATATAATCGAGGTCCCTCTGTAGGCCAAATGTGATCTGACCAATGATTTGTAGTACCGTATTCTGAATGCCACTATATACCAGCTTGAGCACTCTCTTCTATCCCTCAAGGTTGCTTCTCCGTGTTCCCAAAGAAACCTTTTCTATTTCACTGTCTTCAGAGCAAGGATATTTCCCTCCATTTTGATTACATCATCACCATTCCCCTCCCTCCTCCAACCAACAACACACAGGTACACACACACACACACACACACACACACACACACGTGCACACACACACACACACACACACACACACAAACACACAGGTATATACACACACACACACACACGCATCCACACACACAGGTACAGACACATACACACACACACACACGCATCCACACACACACATCCACACACGCATACACACACACACACATACACAGACACACACACATGCACACATACACCTTCTTTGCATTGGCTTGCCCTGTGGAAAGCTAAACTATTTTTGACTATTGATGCTGACCATTAATACTTATTATGCACCTATATCCTTTATTTCCATGCCATCCTCTATTTCCCTTTCTCTTTTGCTCTGGACACTCTCAGCATCTGTCCCACGTGCTCCGCAACTACACTGGCACCACCCCCCACCTTTTCCTCCGCTACATCGATGACTGTATCGGCGCTGCCTCGTGCTCCCACGAGGAGGTTGAACAGTTCATCAACTTTACTAACACCTTCCATCCCGACCTGAAATTCACCTGGACTGTCTCAGACTCCTCCCTCCCCTTCCTAGACCTTTCCATTTCTATCTCGGGCGACCGACTCAACACAGACATCTATTATAAACCGACTGACTCCCACAGCTACCTGGACTACACCTCCTCCCACCCTGCCCCCTGTAAAAACGCCATCCCATATTCCCAATTCCTTCGTCTCCGCCGCATCTGCTCCCAGGAGGACCAATTCCAACACCGCACAACCCAGATGGCCTCCTTCTTCAAGGACCGCAGATTCCCCCCAGACGTGATCGACGATGCCCTCCACCGCATCTCCTCCACTTCCCGCTCCTCCGCCCTTGAGCCCCGCTCCTCCAACCGCCACCAAGACAGAACCCCACTGGTTCTCACCTACCACCCCACCAACCTGCGCATACAACGTATTATCCGCCGCCATTTCCGCCACCTCCAAACGGACCCCACCACCAAGGATATATTTCCCTCCCCTCCCCTATCAGCGTTCCGCAAGGACCACTCCCTTCGTGACTCCCTTGTCAGATCCACCCCCCCCACCAACCCAACCTCCACCCCCGGCACCTTCCCCTGCAACCGCAGGAAATGTAAAACTTGCGCCCACACCTCCACACTCACTTCCCTCCAAGGCCCCAAGGGCTCCTTCCATATCCGCCACAAGTTCACCTGTACCTCCACACACATCATCTATTGCATCCGCTGCACCCGATGTGGCCTCCTCTATATTGGTGAGACAGGCCGCTTACTTGCGGAACGCTTCAGAGAACACCTCTGGGCCGCCCGAACCAACCAACCCAATCACCCCGTGGCTCAACACTCTAACTCCCCCTCCCACTCCACCGAGGACATGCAGGTCCTTGGACTCCTCCACCGGCAGAACACAACTACACGACGGCTGGAGGAGGAGAGCCTCATCTTCCGCCTGGGAACCCTCCAACCACAAGGTATGAATTCAGATTTCTCCAGCTTCCTCATTTCCCCTCCCCCCCACCTTGTCTCAGTCGGTTCCCTCAACTCAGCACCACCCTCCTAACCTGCAATCCTCTTCCTGACCTCTCCGCCCCCACCCCACTCCAGCCTATCACCCTCACCTTAACCTCCTTCCACCTATCCCACCTCCATCGCCCCTCCCCCTAGTCCCTCCTCCCTACCTTTTATCTCAGCCTGCTTGGCTCTCTCTCTCTTATTCCTGATGAAGGGCTTATGCTCGAAACGTCGAATTCTCTATTCCTGAGATGCTGCCTAACCTGCTGTGCTTTGACCAGCAACACATTTGCAGCCTCCTCTCCATTGGTCAACAGTGTAAAACCACCATTTTCCAGCCCGCTTCAATTCCAGAGAAGAGTCAGATCAAACACAGAAAGTTAGCTTTATTTCTTTCTGCACAAATGTTGCTAGACCTACTGAGTTTCTCTGGCACATCCTGGTTTTATTTCAGACCTCCAGCATCCGCAGTTCTCCATTTTGATCAGTCACAAGCCAAAAACTCCCATTAGCCAGTGGGGAGTTTTGACCTCGACAATGCAGGTTGAAGAAATGAAGAACTGCCAATCAATAAGAAGTCCAACAGCTCTTCAATCCCAATATTAATGCTGAAACTGGTGGCCACTTCTAGCTAAATGGAGGAATTCGTTTTGTGAGGATCACTAGAACAGGTTTTGCCAGACTCCATGGAAATGGGTGGGATTCATCATTAGGTTCTTTCAGCCATGCAGTTCTTGCTGCTTTTGGGGCCATTCATGGTCCACAGAGTTCCTAGTCAGGTAAGTCTCCAAATCCACAAGGAGACAGCCAGGATGTACCTAGCATTCTGCCAATCTATTGACATACTCAGTTGCTGCTACTAGTATTGGTGGAAACAGCCCCTCAAGTAGATAATTTTTCACCTTCCCCACTATGTTAAATGCCAGTGGTGTCAGGGGATAATAGCTTTACCCTGTCCTTGGAACCATAATTTTGCAAACCTCTATCAGGTCGCCCCTCAACCTCCATCTTTCCAGTGTAAACAATCCAAGTTTATCCAACATCTCCTCATAACTAAAATCCTCCAGACCAGACAACATCCTCGTAAACCTTCTTTGCATCCACTCCAAAGCATCCACATCCTTCTGGTAGTGTGGCAACCAGAACTGCATGCAATTTTCCAAATGTGGTCTAACTAAAGTTTAGTTCAGCTGTAAGATGACTTGCCAACTTTTATGATTGATGACCCAGCCAATGAAGGCAAGCATGCTGAATGCTGTCTTGATCACCTGATCCATCTGTATTCCCACTTTCAGGCATCTGTGAACCTGAACACCCAGATCCCTTTGAACATCAATGCTCCAAAGGTTTCTGCCATTATTGGATAATTTGGACCTGAATTTGATCTTCCAAAACTTATAGTCTTGCATTTGTCTGAATTAAACTCCATCTACCATTTCTCTGCCCAAGTCTGCAATATATATATAATATAATATATATATATATATATACTGCTGTATCATTTGACAAACCTCCTCACTATCTACAGAGTCATAGAGCCTACAGAATGGAGAAGCCCTTTCAGCCCAAATTGGTCCATGTTGACCAAAATGTTCACTGACACTAACACCATTTTGCTGTAGGCCCATATCATTCTGAACCTTTCCTATCCATGATTTGCCCAAAATCCCTTTTAAATGTCTTTAAAGTACTTCCACCAACAGCCGATTCCATATGCATGGCACCCCCTATGTAAAAACATTACCCCTCAGGTTCTCTTTTATTCTTTCCCCTCTAACCTTAACCTGATGACCTCTAGTCCTCTATTCCCCTACCTTGGGAAAAAAGACTGAGTGCATTCACCCTATCCATGCCTCTCATGATCTTATACACCTCTCTAAGGTCCCCCTCAGTCTCCTACATTATAAAGAAAAACGTCCTAGCTTGTCTAACCTCTCCCTATAACTCACACGTTGAATATTGGCAACATCCTTGTAAATTCCTTCTGTACTTTTTCCACTTCAATAGCATCCTCCCATTAACAAGGTGACCAAAGTTGAACACAATACTCTAAGTGCTGCCTCACCAATGTCCTGTAAAACTGCAACATAACTCGCTAACTTTGATACTCAGTACCTTGACTGATCAAGATTGATGAATTCCACCAATTTCAGTGTCATCCGCTAACTTATTAAACAGACCACCTACATTTCTTTATGAACAACAAAGGTCCCAACACTGATCCTTGCGGAACACCACTCGTGTCTGCTACTTCTACTACTACTGTCTGTCTTCTGTGTTGAAACCAGTTATGTATTCGATGTAAGGCATTCATTAAGGATCTTATCCATTTCCTCTGGCTCCACACATAACCTCCCTACTTTATCATTTAGAAGGCCTACTGTTTACCTAACTTCACTCTTCCTCATAATATATGCTTAAAATACTTGGGATTCTCCTTAACACTGCTGGTCAAGGAGATATCATAGCCCCTTTTAGCCCTCCTCCTAACTCACTGTTTGACCTCCTTTCTACTTTCTCTATATTCTCCATTGATTCATCAGTTTTTAGTTGCCAAGATATTAGGTATGCTTTTTTTTTTGACTATGCTAATTATTTCCTCTGTTATTCAAGATTCTCCAATCCTGCCTTTCCTGTCCTTATAGGTATTTTCAAAGGAATCCTGCATGTTCTGGATTCTAATCAAGTGTTCCTTAAAAGACTCCCACATGTTAATGTCGATTGTCCCTCAGTTGCTTCCAAGGTACATGCTCCAATCCTTGCCTAATTCAGTTGTAGTTGGCCTTCCCCCGGTTTAAAACATTTGTCTGAGGTCCACTCGTGTCCTTGTCAAAAGTATCTGAAAACTCATGGAATTATGGTCACTATTCCCTAAGTCCTCGACCACTGTAACTTCGGTACCAATACCAGGTTCAATATGGCCCCCTCCCTCATTGGACTATCCACATACTGTTTCATTAAATCTTCCTGGACACATCTAAAAAATTGCTTCCCATCCCATTTCTGTATTCTAAATTTTGCATGTAAGTTCAGTAATTAGTTATTTTGTTTGTATGTTTCAGAAATGTACGGAAAAGGAAATGGAGACAGAAAAGATTTTATTTAAACATTTCATTTGAATAAATGGAAAACAAAATGGTTACATTTTTCTTTATTTTCTTTGATCTATATATTAGTGTTATATCTTTCTGCTGACATGCTTGACTCAAAAAATAATTTTGTTGAAAACAATCCAATACTGTCAGAAAAAATATGTTCTCTCTGTTTGTGAAAGGTTTGCCATCAGCTATTACAGCACCTTGTTCTTTTCTGCAAGTCCTTTCCATTGATATACAGTCACCAAAGTGGCTATTTAAAAATCATTGCTTTAACTCTTAACATTAAAACAATTAGTGGATTCGTAACCACTGTGATTAATGACAGCTATAAATGGAGAGCTTTGTTGAACCTTTTTCAACACTTTGGATTGTACATTTGCCATTTTTTTATTGTTGGTAGAATAGTTGCCCAGATTTATCTAAATGTCATTTTTGAGGTGAACAAAATATTGTATTTTTAAGTAATATCACTTTCATTTATATCAGGAATGTTTTTACATGATTTATCTGTTTTGCAAATACATGTACTGCAATAAGTGTAAAACTGTGATGCTTATTTTAATTAAATAATTTCCACTAAACTATTGATTCTGTTCCACAGGATTTTGGAGATGATGGTTCTCTATATATAACCAAGGTTACAACAACTCACATGGGAAACTATAGTTGTTATGCCGATGGCTATGAAAAGCTCCATCAGACTCATATCCTGCAAGTAATTGGTAAATATGATCTGTCAGTATGATTGCATATAATATCATAACCCATGGTATCTTGTTCCATGTAGGAGTTCAATCAAAGGATAGTGAGCCATGAAAATGTGGCTGGCTTACATTATGCAACCTATAGCAACCATGATATTTTCAATATTTGAAAGTTAAATAGGATGGGATTGAGATTCATAAGGAGGTGTTAGCCATTCTAGAAAGTTTGTAAACAAATAAGTCCCCTGGACTGGATGAGATTTATCCCAGAATTCTCTGGGAAGCTAGGGAGGAGACTGTGGAGCCTTTGACTTTGATCTTTATGTCATCATTGTCTACAGGAATAGGGCCAGAAGACTGGAGGATAGCAAATGTCCCCTTGTTCAAGAAAGGAAGTGGAGACAACCCTGGTAATTATAGACCAGTGAGCCTTACTTCGATTGTGGATAAAGTGTTGGAAAGGATTGTAAGAGATAGGATTTATAAATATCTAGAAAGAAATAATTTGATTAGGGATAGTCAGCAAGGTTTTATGAAGTGTAGGTCATGCCTCACAAACCTTATTGAGTTCTTTGAGAGGGTGACCAAACAGGTGGATGAGGGTAAAGTGGTTGATGTGTTGTAAATGTATTTCAGTAAGGTGTTTGGTAAGGTTCCCCATGACAGGCTGTTGCACAAAATACAGAAGCATGGGATTGAGGGTAAGTTAACAGTTTGGATCAGAAATGGTATGCTGAAAGAAGACAGAGGTTGGTTGATAGGAAATGTTCATCCTGGAGTTCAGTTACTATTGATGTATCACAAGGATCTGTATTGGGGCCACTGCTGTTTGCCGTTTTATAAATGACCTGGATGAGAGCATAGAAGGATGGGTTAGTAAATTTGCAGATGACTCTGAAGTCAGTGGAGTTATGGGCAGTGTAGAAGGATGTTGCGGGTTACAGAAGGCCATAGATAAATTGCCAAGTTGGGCTGAGAGATGGCAAATGGAGTTTAACGCGGAAAAGTGTGAGGTAATTCACTTTGGAAAAAGTAAAAGGAATACAGAGTAATGGGCTACTGTTAAGATTCTTGGTAATGTGGATGAACAGAGAGGTGTCGGTGTCCCTATGCATAGATCCCTGAAAGTTACCACCCAAGTTGATAACGTTGTTAAGAAGCCTTATGATGTATTTGCTTTTATTGGTAGAGGGATTGAGTTTCGGAGCTATGGGGTCATGTTGCAGATGTACAAAACTAGTGCGGCTGCACTTAAAGTATAGCATACTGTTCTGATTGCTGCATTATAGGAAGGATGTGGAAGCATTGGAAAGGGTTCAGAGGAGATTTACCAGGATGTTGCCTAGTATGGAAGGCAGGTCTTATGAGGAATGGCTGAGGAATTTGAGGCTGGTTTCATTAGAGAGAAGAAGGTTGAGAGGTAATTAAATAGAGACATACAAGATGATCAGAGGATTAGACAGAGCCCTTTCCCTCGGATGGTGACAGCTAGCATGAGGAGATGTAACTTTAAATTAAGGGGTGATAGATGGAGGACAGATGTCAGAGGTAGGTTCTTTACCCAGAGAGTAGTAAGGGTATGAAATGCCCTGGATGCCTCATTCCTGATGAAGGACTTATGCCAGAAACTTCAATTCTCCTGCTTCTCAGTTGCTGCCTGACCTGCTATGCTTTTCCAGCAAAGGAGGTTACCTCAGATTACAATGGGATGTTGATCAGATGGGCCAATGGGCTGAGGAGTGGGAGATAGAGTTTAATTTAAATAAATGCAAAGTGTGCTACATTTTGGAAAGCAAATCTTAGCAGGATTTATACACGTCTTGGTAAGGTCCTAAGGGGTGTTGCTGAACAAAGAGACCTTGGAGTGCAGGTTCATAGCTCCTTGAAAGTGGAGTTGCAGGTAGATAGTATAGTGAAGAAGGCGTTTGGTATGCTTTCCTTTATTGGTCAGAGTACTGAGTACAGGAGTTGGGAAGTCATGTGGCAGCTGTACAGGACATTGGTTAGGCAGGCCACTATTGGAATATTGTGTGCAATTCTGGTCTCCTTCCTATGGGAAAGATGTTGTGAAACTTGAAAGGGTTCAGAAAAGATGTGCAAGGATGTTGCCAGGGTTGGAGGTTTTGAACTATAGGGAGAGGCTGACCAGGCTCGGGCTGTTTTCCCTGGAGTGTCAGAGGTTGAGGGGTGACCTTATAGAGGTTTTCAAAATTATGAGGGGTATGGATAGGATAAATAGCAAAGTCTTTTCCTCGGTGTGGGGGAGTCCAGAACTAGAGGGCATAGGTTTCGGGTGAGAGAGGAAAAATATAAAAGAGATGTAAGGGGCAACCTTTTCACACAGAGGGTGGTACGTATATGGAATGAGCTGCCAGAGGAAGTGATAGAGGCTGGTACAATTGCAAAATCTTAAAGGCATTTGGATGGGTATATGAATAGGAAGGGTTTGGAGGGATATGGGCTGGTGCTGGCAGGTGGGACTAGATTGGATTGGGATATCTGGTCGGCATGGACGGGTTAGACCAGACGGGTCTGTTTCCGTGCAATTCTGGTCTCCTTCCTATTGGGAAGATGTTATGAAACTTGAAAGGGGTCAGAAAAGATTTTCAAGGATGTTTCCAGGGTTGGAGGACTTGAGCTATAGGGAGAGGCTGAACAGACTGGGGCTGTTTTCCCTGGAGTGTCAGAGGCTGAGGGGTGACCTTATAGGTAAAAAGTGAGAACTGCAGATGCTGGAGATCAGAGCTGAAAATGTGTTGCTGGTTAAAGCGCAGCAGGTCAGGCAGCATCCAAGGAACAGGAAATTCGACATGCAGTACCTTGGACTCCTCCATCGCCAGAACATAACAACACGACGGTTGGAGGAAGAGCACCTCATCTTCAGCCTGGGAAGCCTCCAACCACAAGGGATGAACTCAGATTTCTCCAGTTTCCTCATTTCCCCTCCCCCCACCTTGTCTCAGTCGATAACCTTGAACTCAGCACCGCCCTCCTAACCTGCAATTTTCTTCCTGACCTCTCCGCCCCCACCCCACTCCGGCCTATCACCCTCACCTTGACCTCCTTCCACCTATCACATCTCCATCGCCCCTCCCCCAAGTTCCTCCTCCCTACCTTTTATCTTAGCCTGCTGGACACACTTTCCTCATTCCTGATGAAGGGCTTTTGCCCGAAACGTCGAATTTCCTGTTCCTTGGATGCTGCCTGACCTGCTGCGCTTTAACCAGCAACACATTTTCAGGGTGACCTTATAGAGGTTAACAAAATTATGAGGGGCATGGATAGGGTAAATAGGCAAGTCTTTTCCCTGGGATTGGGGAGTCCGGAACTAGAGGACATAGGTTTAGAGTGAGAGAGGAAAAATATAAAAGAGACCTAAGGGGCAACATTTTCACACAGCGGGTGGTACTTGTATGGAATGAGCTGCCAGAGGAAGTGGTGGAGGCTGGTACAATTGCAACATTTAAAGGGCATTTGGATGGGTATATGAATAGGAAGGGTTTGGAGGGTTTGGAATATGGCCCGGGTGCTCACAGGTGGGACTAGATTGGGTTGGGATATCTGGTCGGCATGGACAGGTTGGACGGAAGGGTCTGTTTCCGTGCTTTACATGTCAATGACTGACTCCCAACAACCACAACCATCTTCCTTTGTGGCTTCCTTGGTCTCAGTGTGGGTTATAATGTCTAGATCTACCCATTCCCTCTGCAACATATGGAATTAGTGAATTCCTGACTCCCATCACATTACTCTTCGCTCCCTTATTTTCCTTCCCTTGTTTTGATAACTTCCTGCTCCAAGTTGCCATGGTCCACATTCTTGCTACTTGCCACAATCTTTATACTTTTTGTTCCTCACAGGGACCAAGTGCGTTTTGAATAAGCTTTGTTTTTTATCTCACCCAGAACACCGTTAGACTGTGCCTTGTTGATAATACCAATTTTAGTCTGCACAAATGTTCCTCCAACAGGTGTGACTGAAATTTGGAGCAAACTATCTTGTGATCCCTTCCCTGGTCTAAAGGTTATGGCCCAGTTATCAGTGGCACACAACTTCAGTGTTGTTCAACTAAATGTGGTAGTACTTTGCAAAACTACTAAAAATCAAAGTCCCCTTAAATATTGCACCTCTCCACATTAAATAATCGCTAAAGTTTACTACACATCAGAGGTTATCATAATACTGCAAATGGCTGTCCCCCTTTAAAACCATGATTTTCTCAACCCTGCATCTTGAAGTAATGTTACCTCATGTGGTATTTCTGAAAAATAATTGCCCAATCCTGGATGGCATGGTGGCTCAGTGGTTAGCACTGCTGCTTCCCACTGATAGGGACGTGGATTCAATTCCTACTTTGGATGACTGTCTGGGTGTTCTGGTTTCCTCCCACAACCCAAAGATCAGCAGGTCAGTGAATTGGCTGTGCTAAATTGCCCATAGTGTTAGTTGCATTTATCAGTGTTAAATATAGGGGGAGTAGGTTAACCATCAGAGGGTTGGTGTGGATTTGTTGGGTCGAAGGGCCTGTTTCCATATTGTAGGGAATCTCGTCTTTTAAAAAAAATCTATCACTTTAAGATTTTTCCTTTTACAGTCTATCAGAACAGTCCCTACTCATATCAAACGTGTGAGCTGATGCATTTTAATGTTGTTTTCACATTTCCTGTCAATTCTTTCAAAAAGGCTACTTTACATCAAAGAAGACACTTACTCTTCATAAATTTGTCTCCTGTTTTCAGGGACTTATTCCAGCAACCTGGAGGCACATGCATCTTTTCAGGCAGCCTCAATAGAGGCTGATGAGTTTATCGATAGTCTTGGCATGATTTTCCAATTGGTCCATACATTAGGCAGACTGTCATAATTTGGTTCTTTCTTAACTCAGTCCTGGCTCTTATTTTTCTCGATCAAAACGGCTTTAACTTTCTCCTGAAGGCTTTCTATTCACCAATGTTGTGTTCAGATCAAATATTGTGGCCGTATGTGTGTTTTTTTTGGAACGGTCTACATGTTGGGGTTTCTAGTGGTGAGAAGTCATGGATAATGTTGCAAAAGATAATTATTCCTGGAGGGAGAATTTCATTGTGAGGGTGCACCTGATGAGTTAGAGTCATAGTCATTGCAACATCAAGGTCGATATGGAATCATAGAAACATTCTTCAGCCACCAAATTTGTACCTGTCCAAAATAACCACCTAACTATTTTATTCCCATTTTCCAGCCTAGTATACCTTGGGACCACAAATGTACATGTATGTACTTCCGAAATGTTACATGTGTTTCTGTTTCTTTCAACCCTAAACAAAGTGAGTTCCAGATTCCCACCAGCCTCTGGATTTAAAATAAAACCTCACATATCTTTTAAATTTGCTGCCTCACAACCCAAACCTGTACTCCCTGTCATTGATCCCTCAAAGAGGGAGAAAGGATTCTTTGCTTCTACCCCTGTCTATACCCCTCACAATTTCATACCTCAATCATGTCCCACCTCAGTTTCTTCTGCTCCTAGGAAAGCAATCCATCCACTCACTCTTCGGAATAAGATCTCTGCAAGCCCAAGCCATATTCTGGTCAAATCTCCTCTGCGCCCTCCTCAGTGCAGTTATTTCTCTCCTGTAATGTGAATTCCAGAACTGCACACAATACTCTTAACTGTGGCCAAATTTATGTTTTCTACAGTTCCAGCGGAATCATACTCATCTTAAACTTTATGCGTCAGCTAATAAAAGCAGGTATCCCACACGCTTTCTTAACCATTTCATTTGCCTGCTCTGCTACTTTAAGGGACCAGTGGACAAGGGTCCCACTGACCTTCAGTGCTCCACTGGGTCCTACCAATCATCATGTATTCCCTTGGCCTGCCCAAATGTGTCACCTCACACATATTTGAATTGAATTCCATTTGCTACTGAAAACCCATCTAGCAAGTCCATCTATATCCTCCTGTAATTTAAGGCTAACCCCTCACATTAGCCACCCCACCAATTTTTGTATCACCTGATGATCCTTCCTACAATCAAGTCTAAAACCATTTCTCTGTGCCACAGACAACTAGTGCTCCAGCACTGATCCCCGCAGAATCCCACTGAGAAAAGGCTTCCTGTCACAAAAACACCCTTACACCATTCCCCTCTGCTTTCTGCCACACTTAGCCAATTCTGGATCCAGTTTTCTTCCCATGGCTCTTACCTTTGCTCTCAGTCCCCCTTATCAAAAGCCTTGCTGAAGCCCAAATGGACAACAAAGAATATATTAACTGTTTACCTGTTTGAAAATTTCAGTCAAGTTTGTCAGACATGACCTCGCATTAACAAAGCCATACTGACTGTCCTTTATTAATCCTTTCCTTTCCAAATGTTGTCCCTCAGAATTGCTTCCAATAGATTCCCCACTATTGAGGTTAGACTGAATGACCTGAGGGTTCCTAGTTTATTTCTCGCTCCTTTTTTTGAATAGTAGTATCACATTGGCTGCTGTGCAGTCCTCTGGAATCTCTCCTGTGGCCAGAGGGGAATTGAATTCTGTTGCAAACATCCTGCTCTTTCCTTCCTTATCTCACTCAACAGCCTGGAAATATTTCATCCAGCCATAGAGATTTACCTATTTAAGTCTGCCAGACCAATCAGAACCTCCTCCCTGTCTATGTTATTTATTTAATCATATTACTGTACTTATTCCTGATTTCTAAATTCTCAGTGTTACTTTCACGACTGAACACAAGCAAAATATTCATGCAGATCCCTGTCTATGTTCTCTGACTCCACACACAAATTACCACTATGGTCCTTAATGAGCTCTACTCTTTTCCTACTTATCCTTTTGTCCCGTTGTAAAATAACTTCCCAGCCATTATTTTCTGATATTCCTTTTGGTCTCCTGATTTCCTTTTCATGTCTCCTTTTGCACATCTGCACTGTTGTAAGGCTTCTGCTAATTTAAGTCCTCAGGATCTGAACATAGAACAATACAGCACAGAACAGGCCCTTCAGCCCCGATGTTGTGCCGAACATTTGTCCTAGCTTAAGCACCTATCCATGTACCTATCCAATTGCCACTTAAAGGCTACTAATGATTCTGACTTTGCCACTCCCATTCCATGCCCCCACTACTCTCTGGGTAAAGAACCTACCCCTGACATTCCCCCTATACCTTCCACCCTTCACCTTAAATTTATGTCCCCTTGTAACACTCTGTTGTACCCGGGGAAAAAGTCTCTGACTGACTACTCTATCTATTCCCCTGATCATCTTATAAACCTCTATCAAGTCACCCCTCATCCTTCGCCATTCCAATGAGAAAAGGCCTAGCACTCTCAACCTATCCTCGTACGACCTATTCTCCATTCCAGGCAACATCCTGGTAAATCTCCTCTGCACCCTCTCCAAAGCTTCCACATCTTTCCTAAAATGAGGCGACCAGAACTGCACACAGTACTCCAAATGTGGCCTTACCAAGGTCCTGTACAGCTGCAACATCACCTCACGACTCTTGAATTCAATCCCTCTGTAAATGAATGCTAATACACCATAGGCCTTCTTACAAGCTTTATCCACCTGAGTGGCAACTTTCAAAGAGCTATGAACATAGACACCAAGATCCCTCTGCTGCTCCACCTTTCGAAGAACCCTACCGGTATTCCGCATTTTTATTTATCCTTCCAAAATGGACAACCTCACACTTGACAGGGTTGAACTCCATCTGCCACTCCTCAGCCCAGCTATGCATCATACCTAAGTCCCTTTGCAGCCGACAACAGCCCTCCTCACTATCCACAACTCCACCAATCTTCGTATCGTCTGCACATTTACTGACCCACCCTTCGACTCCCACTTCCAAGTCATTAATAAAAATTACAAACAGCAGAGGACCCTGATCCCTACGGAACTCCACTTGTAACTGGGCTCCAGGCTGAATATTTACCATCTACCACCACTCTTCAGGTCCCTTCTGGCTATCCTGTATCCCTCCACTGCTCTTTCTGAACCCTGTTTCCTCAACCTTATGTAAGCCTCCTTCTTCCTCTTTACTAGACATTCAACCTCCCTCATTAACCAAGGTTCCCTCACACGACCATCTCTTTCCTGCCTGACAGGTACATACATATCAAGGACACGTCGTATCTGTTCTTTGAAAAAGTTCCACATTTCCACCACATCCTTCCCTGACAGCCTATGCTCCCAACTTATGCTCCTCAGATCCTGTCTTACAGCATCGTATTTACCCTTCCCCAATTGTAAAACCGACCCTGTTGCATGCACCTATCTCTCTCCATAACCAAGGTGAAAGTCACAGAATTGTGGTCACCATCACCAAAATGCTCACCCACTAACAAGCCCATCACTTGTCCCGGTTCGTTACCAAGTACCAAATCCAATATGGCCTCCCCTCTGGTCGGACAATCTACATACTGAGTTAGAAAAGCTTCCTGGACACACTGCACAAACACCGCCCTGTCCAATCTACTTGATCTAAAGAGCTTCCAGTCAATATTTGGGAAGTTGAAATCGCCCGTGACTATTACCCTGTGGCTTCTGCACCTTTCCAAAATCTGTTTCCCAATCTGTTTCTCCACATCTCTGCTGCTATTGGGGGGCCTATAGTAAACACCCAATAAGGTGACTGCTCCTTTCCTATTTCTGCCTTCAGACCATACTACCTCCAAAGGCAGATCCCCCTCAAACTGCCATTCTGCAGCCGTTATACCATTTCTAATTAGCAATGCCAAACCCCCCCCCCCTCCTTTTTTACCACCCTCCCTAATCTTACTGAAACATCTGTAACCAGGAACCTCCAACAACCATTCCTGTCCCTCATCTATCCACGTTTCCGTGATGGCCACAACATTGTAGTCCCAAGTACCGATCCATGCCTTAAGTTCAGCCACCTTATTTCTGATACTCCTTGTGTTGAAGTATACACACTTGAACCCATCTCTGTGTCCGCAAGTATTCCCTGTCAGTGCTACCTTCTCCACAGCCTCCCTACATTCTTGGACATACTGGCAAACAGCTAGCTTACTTGCTGGACTACAAGTCCGGATCCCATCCCCCTGCCAAATTAGTTTAAACCCACCTGAAGAGTCCTAGCAAACCTACCTCCCAGGAAATTGGTGCCCTTCAGGTTCAGGTGCAACCCGTCCTGTTTGTACAGGTCCCACCTTCCCCAGAATGCAGTCCAATTGTCCAAATACCTGAAGCCCTCCCTCCTACACCATCCTTGCAGCCACGTGTTCAACTGCACTCTCTCCCTATTCCTTGTCTCACTGTCACGTGGCACCGACAACAACCCAGAGATGACGACTTTGTCCGTCCTAGCTTTTAGCTTCCAGCCTAACTCCCTGAGCTCCTGAATGACCTCCCCACCCCTCTCCCTACCTATGTCGTTGGTGCCAATGTGCACCATGGCTTCTGGCTGCACACCCTCCCCCTTGAGGATTCTGAAGACACGGTCCAAGACTTCTCGGACCCTGGCACCCAGGAGGCAACAAACCATCCGAGAGTCTTGCCCATGTCCACAGAACTGCCTGTCTGTCCCTCTAACCATAGAGTCTCTTTTAACCAGCGCTCTCCTCCTCTCCCCCTTTCCCTTCTGAGCCTCAGAGCCGAACCTCGTGCCAGAGACCCGGTCACTGCAGCGTACCCCTGCTAGGCCGTCCCCCCCAACAGTATCCAACGCGGTATACTTTTGTTGAGGGGAATCACTACAGGGGATCCCTGCACTGCCTGCTTCCTCCCCTTTCCACCTCTAACTGTTACCCAGCTACCTCTGTTCTCTGGCGTAACTATGTCCCTGTAACTTCTATCTATCACCCTTTCAGCCGCTCGAATAATTCTCAGTTCATCCAACTCCAGCTCCAGTTCCCTAACGCAGTCTGTGAGGAGCTGGAGCTGGCTGCACTTCCTGCAGATGAAGTCGGCAGGATCATCGGTGGTCACTCCTACCTCAAACATCCTGCAGGAGGAACATTCCACTGCCTGCGCTGCCATAACACTACACTTCGTCTCCAAAACAAGAACACCAAGTAGCTTACCTGTTCAGCCAACTGAGTCCTTTTTTTTGGTTAGAGGAGGAGGGAGGGTGGGAGACACTACATGTGTAGTGTCTCGGGTTCCTTCTCCACTCAAATAACAATCACTTACCTTCCCGACCAGCTCTGTGCTCCGACTTCACTTCCGTCCAGCTCCCGCCACTCTCTGCTGTAAAAAGGATATCAACCTCCCATTTTCTCTTTATCCAGTCCGATGTATCCCTCGATGTCCAGGATTCAGTGGATTTGTTGGTCACTTCTTTATCCTTATTGGAACATGTTAGCACTATACTCTCCCTATTTTCTTCTTGAGTGTGTTCCACTGCTCTGAAACAGATATAAGGTTTTGCTCCAAGTCCACACTGACCAAATCGTACCAGACCTTATTAGAAGCACCCTTCCCCGATTTAGAGATTTGATTTCAGGCCAATCTTTGACCTGTTCAATAATCTTGAATCTAACAGTTGTGATCATTGTCTGAATTATCTCCACTGATACTTGAGCTACTTGCCGTCTTTATACCATACAATCAAGCCAGGAATCAGGAATCAACAAACACCACTTTTGTATAGCCTTCTACATTGTGGCTTAAAAATCTCTCCCATATACATTTTAAGAATTTCTCTCCCTCTAAATCTTTCATATTATTACTGCTTCAGTTACTTTGGGAAAGTTGAAATCCCCTATCATCACTCTATTCCTTTTACATCTCCAAAATTTGTCTGTATATCCGCTCTTCTCTGTCTCTCAGATTGCCATGGCCCCCATGATATACTCACAGCAACATGAATGGCCTTTTTCCTTATAGTTGTCATAGATTTCCTGATCAAAACTGAAACAACTCATCCTCTTTCAACACCTTCCCTGTCTCACCTGAATACCTTATATCCTGGAATACTGAGCTGCCAACCTATCTCTCAACCATGTCTCTGTGATAGCAATGGCATCATATTCCCATGTTTTAATTTATGTCCTCAGCTCATCTACCTTATCCATCAGTCTCCTTGAGTTAAAATAAATACCATCCAACTTCATCAAGTTCCGTTGTGCCTCAACTGGTCTCTAATCTCAATACCTCCCCGACTCACTTGCTGTCCCTTCTAATACTGGCTATTCATCTCCTTTTGCTGATCCTTACCTTGATCCTATCCCCACCAGGTTAATTTCAAATCTCCCCAACAGCACTCATGAAAGTCCCTGCAAAGATGCTGTCCCATTCAGGTTCAGACGCAACCTCTACAGATCCCACTGCTCCTAAAAACGATCACATTAGTGGAATTTGGGAGTTGTCTGTCATTCAGAATGTCACAGAATTCTAAAGATCTCTTCCTGTACCAGCTACCCAGCCACCCATTCATCTGAACTAGATCTGATTAGCTCATTTAATATGATCTAACTGGAAATCTGTACTCACTTGCACATGGCACCAGATGTAATTCATCGATTACTATCTTTCGGTCATGTTCCAAATCCAGCTTTAAATGATAATCTACCTCCTACCTCCCTAAATTCTGCTTTCAGGACCTCATCCCCTTTTCTACCCATGTCATTGGTGCCATTCTATACCATGATCTCTGTCTATTTGCATTCCCCCTTCTGAATGGTCTGCAGCTATTCTGTGACATCCCTTACCCTCGCACCAGAGAGGCAACATATGGGCATGGATGTATTCGCCTTGGAGGGGCTTGTTACAACACAGCAGTGTTAATTAAATCAAACACCCAGAAAAGCTCACCTTTCCTCTTAATCTGTTAAAATATGAATGACAGAGAACTCCCAAATCCCATTATTTAAAGAAAATAATATCAATTTATTTTTTAACTCTAAAAGTGAACATGAAACAAAAATTATTTATAACTCTAAGTCCCCCTTTCTCTTAACTGCATGTTGTTTGCCTCCAACTCTACATCAATATTTTTTATTGGATCAAAGCATATTAATTTCAAAACCACACAGCAGCTATCATCTCTGTTGACCTTCTTCTTTCTGCTGACGATCTTCCTGGGTCATCTTCTGTCTTGCACTGAAAGGATGTTTCATATGAAAAAGAAATACATACCTTTGATAGAGAGAGTTTTGAATAACAGTCTCACTAAATGGCAGTCTCTCTCTGGCTGACTTTTTGTACCCCAAACATCGGATCATCTCATTGGTTCAATGTTGACAGAACAATAAATCAAACTCGATTGGGTTTTAGTATCCTGGGCATAATTTAAACTGAATGGTTAAATTTGAATTGTTGTCAAAACAGCAAGCAACTCGGGTATCGGTTTCACAGCCAAATGTTACATATTTGCAATTTTCTAGTAGACTCTGGGACTGCTAATTAGTCATATGACAGGTGCTTGTAAACTCTCAGTGCAAAACAGCATTCACTCTCTCATCAAAGTACAGTACATGCCTTCAAATTCATTACACTTCTCCCCTTAAGAAAAAATGAACTATCATAATGAAAAGTTGGCTTCATTTTTTTAAGTCTTAACCCCATTACAATGAAATATAAAAGACTTTAATCTAAGTTCATATTAATTTCTGCACACACACACACACACACACACACAAATTATATAACATTGGTACCTGTTCAATATTATCTATACTTTATTTGTTAAATCCGTGATAACACACCTGCTATCACATTTTTACGATCCGCAACATGTACAATTTGTAAATCAGAAGTCTGTAACATAAGACTTCAATGAAATAGTCACATATTCCTGTCTTTTAATCATTTCAGGAATGTAAGAGGATTGTGGTCTGTGTTCACTACTATCTCTGACAAATTGTTTGTCACGTAAACATTAAAATGTTGTAAGACCAATACCAAACTCAACAATTCCTTTTTAATGGTAGAGTATTTTCTCTGGTGGGTGTTGAGTTTCTTTGAAAAATAGCCAATAGGCCATTCACTTCCGTCATCACCTTCCTGTAGCAGTCCAGCTCCAACTCCTATATCATTAGCATCGATTGCAACCTTGAAGGACTGCAAAAAAATTAGTGTAGTTAAAACTGGTGCAGTGATTAACGCTGCTTTTAAATTGTCAAATGCCTCCTGGCATTTTTCTGTCCACTGAAACTTTGTGTTCTTCTTCAGTAAATCCATTAATGGGGCCATGACGCTGCTGATGTTTGGAACAAACTTCCAGTAGAATATGCTTAGTCCCAAAAATCCATGCACCTCTTTCTTCGAGGTCGGTCATGGAAATCCCTCAATGGCCTTCGTCTTTGCGTTCCTTGTCAACCTGCCATGACCGATGTTATGTCCCAAGAATGTCACCTCTGCTCTAATGAATTCTGTTTTTTTTTATTTAGGTTATTACCAGTTTTGCTTCAAATAATCATTCAAAAAGCTCTGCCAACTGTACCAAGTGATCTTTCCATGACTCGCTAAAGATCATTACATCATCCAGATAAATTGCACAGTTTGTCAACCCAGCCACAACTCTCTTCATGAGTCTTTGGAATGTGGCTCATCTGTTCTCCATCCCAAAATACATCACTTTAAATTGATATAGCCCATTTGGGGTTACAAATGCAGAAAGTGCTTTTGCTTTCTCTGATATAGGTGCCTGCCAATAACCATGCAATAAGTCCAACTTTGTGATGCAACTGGCTTGTCTGACTCTTTCTATACTGTCCTCCAATATCAGTATTGGGTATGAGTGATTTTGTTACAGTGTTGACCTTCCGATTGTCCACACAAAATCGTTGAGTCCCATTAGGTTTGGAAACTAACACATTTGGTGAATTCCACTCACTCTGACTTACTTCGAAGATATCTTTGTTCAGCATTGCATCCACTTCCTTCTAGACCTCTGTGGTTTTGAAAGAATTAAGCCTATAGGGATGTTGTTTTATTGGTACAGCATTCCCTACTTCTACCTCATGCACAAGAACATTAGACCTTCACATCTTATTCCTGCATATGTCCTCATTCCGCTGCAACAGACGTTTCAACTGCATTCTTTGCTCCTGAGACAGATCATTCACTAACATATCCCACCCCCTAAGGACTTCCTCATTGTTTAATGTATTTTGAGGCACGTCAAATTCCACAACATTTGGCTATGATTCTTCATTCTATGGGGAAGTAACTAACACCCGTTTCTCCAGTTCCCTGTCTCTGTTATCAAAGGGTTTCAACGTATTCACATGATTTACCCGATACAGTTTTTTCCTATCTGGCATCTTTAACAGATCGTTTATCTGACTCAACCTTTTCTCAATTTGATAGGGACCACTAAACCTGGCTTTGAAGGGATCTCCTACCACTGATACCAATACAAATATGCTATCCCCAAAGGAAAACATCCAAATTTTAGTGTTTTTATCTGCCACCTGCTTCATTCTGTGCCCTCTTCAGGTGCTGCTGAGTTAACTCACCTACCTGGTTTAATCTCGCACTCACCTCCAATACATAATCCAAGTGTGATATCTCTGACTTCGGTCCAGTCAATTTCTCTTTAGTTAATTTCAAAGGCCCTCTCATATCATGTTGAATATTAACTCAAAAGGAGTAAACTGAGTAGATTCATTTGGGGCATCTCTAATGGCAAACAATATGAATGGGATACCTTTATCCCAGTCATTCAGGTAATCCTGACAGTATGCTTTCAACAAGGTCCTCAGGGTCTGATGCTACCATTCTGAAGCTCCCTAGGACTCAAAATGATAAGCACTAGATTTAAAGTGCTTTTTGCCTAAGCTATTCGAGACTTCCTGAAACAGCCTAGCAGTGAAATTAGACCCTTGGTCTGACTGAATCTCTCTGGCTAGCCCATACCATGTGAAGAAAGCTACTAACTCCTTTATCACCCTTTTTTTGCCTTGATACTCCATAATGGAATTGCCTCTGGAAATCTGGTAGACATATCCATTATGGTTCACATGTACCAGTCCATCTTTTAGTTTTAGGGAGGGGACCTACACAATCAATCAGAACCCATGTGAAAGGTTCTTCAAATGTGGGAATTGGCAACAAAGGGGCTGGTTTTACTACCGCCTGTGGTTTACCTGCCAATTGGCATGTATGACACATACAGCAAAAGTTAACCACATCCTTGTACATTCCAGGCCAATAGAAATGCTTTTGTACTTTAGCCTGAGTCTTCCTTACACCTCAGTGACCTCCTACAGGTAGTTCATGTGCTACCCCAACATTTCCTGTCTGTATGCTACTGGCAACACAATCTGGTGCACCTCTGCCCTTTACTCCTCTCCACTAACATTCCATGGTCTCCATTTCCATCTTAGGATTCCATCTTTAAGATAATAGTCCTCAGGAATACATTTTGAGTCCTCTTCTAAGTATGCCTCAACAGAAATATCTTTTATGTCTCGTCTTTCTGTTGTAAATCCATTAGCCTTTTAGGGCTAAACACTTCTGTCTGACTCTGCCTGTTCAGGGTTTTCCTATACCATTCCAACAAACAGGGTGTCTGCTAAATGAACCTCAACTCCTTTGTCTTTCTCTTTCGTTTTTGCTTCCTGCTATGATGTATGGTTGTGGGAAAATTTCCAGGGTATTTTTCTTTTTACTGCTGCCTCACAGATCCAGGGACCCAGGTTTGATTCCTGCCTTGGGCGACTCTCTGTGTGGAGTTTGCACATTCCCCCTGTGTCTGTGTGTACTTCCTCTCACAATCCAAAGATATGCAGGCCAGGTGAATTGGCCATGCTAAATTGCCCGGAGTGTTTAGATGCATTCATCAGGGTAGGGGAATGGGTCTGGGACGGTTACTCTTTGGCGGGTCAGTGTGGACTTGTTGGGCCGACAGGGTCGGTGTGGACTTGTTTCCATACTGTAACGAATCTAATCTAAATGCTTAAAAACTTCTGACGTAATTTTTTATCCTCGATCAGAGTGGACATTGGTAGACAAGAACAAATGAAAAACTATGTTCATTTTTCCACTACTGCCTTACCTCTGATTCTCCTCAGAGGAATGGCTCCTGGAAGTAGAGTGTGCATATCCAGAACTGTAGGAATATATTAATTTCCAACTTTTGATTTAGATACTGGTCCTCACAGTGCACTAATTTATGACCGAATGGTTCCTCAAGAACTGATATGGGAATCAGAGATGCTGCTTTCATCGCACACTGGGGTATAACTACAATTTGTCCAGTATGGTGTAATATTTAAACTGCACTACATCTTTATGCAGTTTTGACCAAGTGAGCTACCTGTTTATTGGCACCTGAACCTTCTGATTCACGTATGTCATATTTCATGTGTTTCTCACTGTGTTTCTCTCCAATATCTAGGCAGTACAAAATTGATGAGCAATGGTGAGGGCCTCCACAATATCTGTGATGAGATTAACTAATAATGATATGTTAATCCGTGCAAATAGGCTGTTCACCATTCAAGGCAGAATGCTGTCTCACTATTCAACACTAGACTACATGCTCTCAACAAAAATGTTTCTTCCTGCCAATCTCATGCAATTTTCCAAGCTTTTTCACCAGAACCCGTGTCATTCAGTGGCTGGGAAAATTTAGTCCTGTGATTCTATGAATGAATGTTATAGTTGTATGCTTTGTGACTGATTCACTTTCACAAGACATTTTAAAGATTCAAGCACAGTAGAACATAGATCTGAATGAAGCACGAAACCTCTTTAAGACATCTCCTGTGCATTCAATCAATATCAAGAGATGGGTTCTCGAGGTCTATTTTGATTGTCCCATGGACAACATTTTTATGTAATAAATCTATCATATTTTATTATTGCTATAGAATCTTAGCCACATCCTGATTTGTTATTTTTCTGCTTCACGTGCAGTTCCTCCAGTTATTCGGGTGTACCCACAAAGTCAAGCTCGTGAACCAGGGGTGACCGCCAGTCTCAGGTGTCATGCTGAAGGCATTCCAAATCCTTCCATCAGTTGGTTGAAAAATGGCATTGACATCATGACAAAACTATCAAAGCAGCTAACCTTGCAAGGTAACATGTTATTTGTGACTAAACTGCACAGGCGCTTCAACATCAGCCAATGTGCAAAATATCGCACAGCTTGATTCATTGAACAAACCATTGTTTGTCTAGTGCTTCTAATTAAAATCTAACTGCACAATTTAATGCTCGTCAAGAAAATATACAGGTTTGCACTTTGTGTGTTGACGGAAGACAACATGACACAGTTTTAGATGCCATCTGTTGCTGCTTTTTTATTATTTTTGGACAAACCAATTAGAAAAATCCCAAAGCCATCTGGTAGGCTGTTTTGGTTTTCTAGTTGGGATCCTAGCAACCGTTCTTGCCCACCGGTAAGACAGGTATAATACTGTAATAGCTTTAGGCTTGGCTTGGCCAGTTATCTTGAAGGCCTTGCAAAAAGAAGTGAGCAGGGCCTCCACTCCAATAGAAGTACTTTAACAACAAAATACCTACTGCCAGGATCTAGTATCTATGTCTTAGCCAAGTTTATGTCTGTGTCTTCTGCAGGTCTCCAGATGAACACCTTGTAGAACAAAGAGAATTAACTGCTTAATGAAACAAAATGTGTTGTTGCGAGATTTTCCAATATAGCTTGAAGTGTTAGGGTGGGCCTTGTTAGGTAATGACTAATCTGCCATCCCACTGCTGTGAAAAACCACATCTTTCACGTGACAATCAGCTCATTAAGGGCTGACAGGTGAGAATTGCAAGCTTCCTGGCAAATCACTGGTTTCAAGACAAATATCCTGGGTCACCAGAACATGCCAGCAGCCTCTGGGTCCTAAGGACCGCCAGTTGAAGTTGTGGTGTTATTTCAGTGGTGACAAGAGAAAAACATGTTCCTGAAAAAATTCCCTCGCCCTTGTCTTTGAATTGGATAAAGTATTTCTGGCAGTTATTTGGGAAGCTTGACTCATTCGATCCCGCCATCAAAGACTGGGCCCGGTATGTGGGTAGAATGTTATTTTCTCTGGGAAAAGGACATTGAGCCAGAATGAAAAGTAACAAGTACTTCTCCCGACAGCTTGTGGACCCGCAACGTTTTCAGTTATTGGGAGCCTTACTAAAACCTTTCAAGAATTGATGGGTTCGGTTTATGAATGTTATGACCGCAACCCTCTCTAATTGTGAGACAGTTCTACTCAGCAATTCGAGAACCAAGGAAATTGGATCAGGATTTTTGGCTGGTTAGGATGGCAGGCAGAGGAATGTGACTTTAATTAGATGCTGAGACCTTGTTTGGTATGTGGGATTAACAAGTAACCATGCAAAAGCGCCTGGTAGCTTAAGTCCAACCGTACTTCAAACAGACATTACAATTGGCTTTGTCATTAGAAAATGTGGCAAGTGGAGCTCATAGGTTACAGAGTATGCTGTTGGAAGTAGTCACCCTCTCCAGGCTGAGATGGGGAACACCACTTTAATGCAGACAATTGCATAGCTTCACATAGGAAATATCCTGAACACAGGGACTCTAGGTCAGCCCACAGCAAAACCCCAAAACAAAGTCAAGTCTCAACCAAATGTTTAAAACTTTCCTCAGAATCCGGCCTGCATACTGCCAGTATGTGGACTGAAGATAGCAACAGTCCCACTAGACTTAAACTGAGTAAGAGAACTCGTACACGACAGTGTACACTTGGAAAGTTCATCTGTATCTGGTTCGAAACAGTTAAAATGCTGAACAACATCCAAATCAGTACTGGCGCAGTCATTTCAGTGATCGCAGAACTAGTCTTTAACAAATTTCACACTGGACTCCAACCCTTAAGTCTGTGCAAGATCTCAGTAAGACTGAGAACTTATACCAGGGAATCTGTACAGATTAGGGATGCAACTTTAATTCTGATCTCTTATGAGAAGCAACTGATTCAGTTACCACTGATTGTAGTAAAAGGCTTGATGGGGTGAAATTGGTTGAGAAAGATTCATTTAGATTGTCTCTACATGTTTCGATTAGAAAATGGCTACCTGAGTGAAATTCTGATGAAATACCTGGAAGCTTTTCAGGAAGATCTAGAGAAAATGGAAGGACCGAGGCCAACTTGCATAGAGTCATAGAGATATACAGCATGGAAACAGACCCTTCGGTCCAACCAGTCCATGCCGGCCAGATATCCCAACCCAATCTAGTCCCACCGGCCAGCACCCGGCCCATATCCCTCCAAACCCTTCCTATTCATATACCCATCCAAATGCCTTTTAAATGTTGCAATTGTACCAGCCTCCACCACTTCCTCTGGCGGCTCATTCCATACACGTATCACCCTCTGTGTGAAAAAGTTGACCCTTAGGTCTCTTTTATATCTTTCCTCTCTCACCCTAAACCTATGCCCTCTAGTTCTGGACTCCCCAACCCCAGGGAAAAGACTTTGCCTATTTATCCTATCCATGCCCCTCATAATTTTGTAAACCTCTATAAGATCACCCCTCAACCTCCGACGCTCCAGGGAAAACAGCCCCAGCCTGTTAGCCTCTCCCTATAGCTCAAATCCTCCAACCCTGCCAACGTCCTTGTAAATCTTTTCTGAACCCTTTCAAGTTTCACAACATCTTTTCGACAGGAAGGAGACCAGAATTGCAGGCAATATTCCAACAGTGCCGCAACATGACCTCCCAACTCGTGTACTCAGTACTCTGACCAATTAAGGAAAGCGTACCAAACGCCTTCTTCACTATCCTATCCACTGCAACTCCACTTTCAAGGAGCTATGAACCTGCATTCCAAGGTCTCTTTGTTCAGCAACACTCCCTAGGACCTTACCATTAAGTGTATAAGTCCTGCTAAGATTTGCTTTCCCAAAATGCAGCACCTCGCATTTATCTGAATTAAACTCCATCTGCCACTTCCCAGCCCATTGGCCCATCTGGTCCAGATCCTTTTGTAATCTGAGTTAACCCTCTTCGCTGTCCACAACACCTCCAATTTTGGTGTCATCTGCAAACTTACTCACTGTACCTCTTATGCTTGAATGTTGACCAGGAAGCAATTCCATGATTCTGCAAGGCTCATCTCGCACTGCCTGCCTTAAATATAAAAGTAGAAACAGAAATCAGAAGGTTGGAAAGTGAATGAATCATCTCACAAGTCCAGTTCGCGGAATGGGCAGCGCTGGTCAGACTGATTATGGAATCCAATGGATGGTTCGCCTTTGTGGGGATTTTAAACAAACTGTAAACCACTTTTTGCAGCTGGATAAATACCCAAACCCTTGCATAGAATATTTATACACAAAGCTGTCAGGGGAGCTGTACTTCACTAAGCTGGACATGAGCTATGTGTACTTGTAACTATGGTTAGATGAGGATTCACTGAAGTATACATTGAATAAGCAAAAAGGTTGTGCCAATATTTGAAACTGCCATTTGGAATCTCATCAGCCTGTTCAACTTATCAGTGAACAATGGAAAACATTTTAGAAGGTCACTGCTTACTTACTTGACTTGCTATTAACAGAGAAGACCAATAAAGAGCACATAAAGAACTTGGACATAGTTCCTTCGGCATTTCTCCAAAGTAGCCTGAAGGGAAAATGGGTGTTCCAGGCACCCTAAGTGACCTATTTGGGCTACAGAGTCAGCAAGACTGGGTTACGCCTATCGAAAGATGATCAGAAGTGCCCCAGCTGCCATGTCAGTTCTGGAGCTTGGTCTTTCCTTGGGCTGGCAAATTATTCTGGAAAGTTCATACATAACTTGGCCTCCATCTTGGCACTTTTATATCAACTTCTTAAAAAACGTCAGCCTTAGAAACGGTCACCTAGTGAAGCCATAGCTTTCAGGCGAGTGAAGAAACTGCTATCATGCTGTAAAGTGTTTGTACACTATGTTCCCAAGTGAGATCTGGTATTGATATGTGATGTCCCACCCCACCCCATCGAGGTGGATTTATCTCATAGGTGACTCAATGGAGAGGAACACCCAATAGCGTATGCATCCAGGACTTTGGCTAATGCAACGTGTAAATATGTCCAGATAGAGAAGGGGGGGTTTGGTGATCATATTTGGAGTAAGGAAGTTCTGTCAATACTTTATGGATGTTACTTTAAAATATTAATGGACCACAAACTCCTGCTAGTTCTACTTCAAGCGGATAAGGCAGTGCTGCACATCGCTTCAGGCAGAATTCACCACTAGGTTCTAGTACCAAGTGCATTTAATTACAAGTTGGAACAACTTCCAGGAAGCCAAATAGCAAATGCAGATACATTGAGCCACCTCCTGGTGAGAGATACTCCACACTGGTTTTTAATTTTCTGGAGACACTTGCTGATAATATCAGACTTTTCATACAGAAAGATCCGGAACTGGCAAAACTGAAACAGCTAATGGTGTTGTGGAAAACCAAAGGGCAATCACAGCAAGAATTAACATGTTTTGAAGAGACTAGGTCACAGTAGAGGATGGCATGTTACTATGGGAAGCAGGAGTGATTGTCCTGAGCAAAGGTCACTGCCAGATACTGGCTGAACTTCATCAGGTTATCCAGAGGTTTCCAAAATCAAGATGTTGGCAAAACGTTATGTCTAGTGGCCAGGATTGGATGGAGACATAGCTGCATTGGTGGGCAGTGCCCAGAGTGCCACCAAGGATAAAAAACTACTGCCAGCAGCTCTCCCAAATTCGTGGGAACGAGCAGGTAAACCCTGTATTTGGTCACACACTGACTACACAGGTCCTTCCGCAGGGTCAAAGTTCTTAGTCATTGTGGACCCCCACTCAAAATGGCTGGACATGCATAGCGTTCATTCGCCAAACATTGGGACTACGATAGAAAAACTGCACACATTTTTTGTGATACATGAACTCCCAGAAGATATTGCCATTTTTTACCAGTAGGGATTGCGAGTATTTCCTGTAGTGAAATGGTTTTGGACGTACAAGGACAGCTCCCTACTATCCGTCACCCAATGGTCTGGCAGAAAGAGCAGTCCAAACTTTGAAAGCAGGCTTAAAGAGACCGCCGACAGCTTCACCAGAAACCAAAAAGTTCTGGTTCGTATGTGACTGTACGACCATCCCTCATGCAATTACTGTGATGGTCAAGACTGTGGTACTGGAAAAGCACAGCAGGTCAGGCAACATCCGAGGAGCAGGAGAATTGACACTTTGGGCAAAAGCCTTCCATCAGGAGTGAGGCTGAGAGCCTCAGGGTGGAGAGATAAATGGGAGTGGGATGGGGCTGAGGAGAAGGTCGCTGAGAGTGCAGTAGGTGGATGGAGGTGGGGTGAAGGCGATAAGTCAGAGAGGAGAGTGGAGCGGATGGGTGGGACGGAAGATTGCAGGTCAGGCAGCATCCAGGGAACAGGAAATTCAACGTTTCGGGCCAGAGCCCTTCATCAGGTATGATGATGAAGGGCTCTGGCCCGAAACGTCGAATTTCCTGTTCCTTGGATGCTGCCTGACCTGCTGTGCTTTAACCAGCAACACATTTTCAGCTCTGATCTCCAGCATCTGCAGACCTCACTTTTTACTGGGAAGGAAGATTGACAGGTGGACAGGTCAGGAGGGTAGTGCTGAGCTGGAAGGTTGGAACTGCGGTAAGGTTGGGGGAGGGGAAATGAGGAAACTGGTGAAATCCACATTGATGCCATGGGGTTGGAGAGTCCTGAGGCAGAAGATGAGGCATTCTTCCTCCAGACATTGGGTGGTGAGGGAGTGGCGGTGGAGGAGGCCTAGGACCTGCATGTCCTCAGCAGAGTGGGAGGGAAAGTTGAAGTGTTCAGCCACGGGGTGGTGGGGTTGGTTGGTTTGGGTGTCCGGAGATGTTCTCTGACTACAGTGATAGCTCCACCAAAGTTGCTAATGGAGAGAGGGCTCCACACTAAATTAAATCTGATTGTCCCAGATTTGCAGGGTAAGGGTGGGGGCAGTAGAATGGATGGAAATAGACATAGGCAGATAGAAACAGAAGTGTCAGAGGTTCTGCTCACTCTGACAGCTGGCTCTGAAGAACCTGGATTAGTCTCAACGATATTCCATGGGTAAATAAAAGATGACAGGGTGATGGAATAACAGTCTCTGTGGAGTTATTTCAGAGGCCTTTTCCTCAGGGGATCCAGTAGTGACAGGATAAGTCATCTTGATACTCTTCTGGGGGTGAGGGGTGTGGGGAGAGGAGATGGGGAGCGGTTAGAGACAAGGGTAGATAAATGGTTTTTGTAGGTTCCTTTACCTTGCTCCCCCACCAAAATGTTCATCAAATTACCCCCGAAATGAAGAAATGAGAGAGACCCCCAAACCATTTTGCAGATTGTTCTGGTTTCCTGTCCAGAATGCCAGCCCCTTTCTTACCTGCCAGGAAGGTATGTGTGGCAACTTTAAGCTTGGCTCAATAGATTGATTAATATAGCACAGCAATTTATTACTCCTTAATTGCAGAGTATATAATGCAGCCCTTACATACCAAGCTACTCAATTTAACTGCTAGACAAGTCCTTCCCATCCACTTCAACAACAAAACCTACAGACAAACCAACAGAACACTCATGGGATCTCCGATATCAGGGTTCTTAGCAGAGGCAATGCAGAAACTCGAACAGACAGCTCTGCCAACCATCCAACCCAAATGTTGGGTCCGCTACGTGGATGACACTTTTGTCATCACTAAACGAAAAAATTATAGGAAACCTTCAAGACCATCAATAATACCCTTACTGGCATAAATTCACTAAAGAGGAGGAAAACAACAACAAACCATCATTCCTAGATGTCACAGTAGAGCAAACAGCCAATTGGGAACTTCAAACCAGGGTCTCCAGGAAAACAACACATACGGATCAAATACTGAACGACAGAAGCAATCATCCCAACACCCACAAATGAAGCTGCATCAGAACATTATTTCAACCAGCCACCACACACTGCAGCACAGATGAACCACGCAAAGTAGAGGAAAATCACCTATACAGTGTATTCAAAAAGTACGGGTACCCAATTAACTCAGTCCGCTGATTTCTCAGCAACAAACCCCAACAAGCAGACAAAACACGTCCAGAAACCCTAGCCTCTCTCCCCTACATCAAAGACGTCTCGGAAATGGCTGCCAGACAACTCAGACCCCTGGGCATCATGGTAGCCCACAAACCCACCAACACACTAAAACAGCAGCTAATGAACTCCAAAGACCCAATATAGACAATGAGCAAAGCAAACGTCATTTAGAAAATACCTTGCAAGAACTATAACAAACACTACATTGGACAAACAGGCAGAAAACTAGCCACCAGGATACATAAACATCAGCTAGCCACAAAAAAAGGCATGACCCACTATCACTAGTATCCTGACATACATTTTAGGAAGGACTGGGATAACATATCCATTGTAGGACAAGCCAAACAGAGATATGCATAAGAATTCCTAGAAGCTTGGCATTCCAACAGGAACTCTATCAACAAACACATTGATTTGGACCCGCATCTACCACCCTCTGAGAAAAAGAACAGGAAATGACATCACCATCACAGGGAATGACATCACCAACCCAAGGTAACCTAAACCCATAAATAGAAAGTGGGACATAACACCAGTGCCTCACTGAAGGCTCACTGATGATATTACCTAGTATGGTGATGAAACATCTGAAAATGAACTTTCCAACTCAGCAAGCAAACCTACATCCAGAACGTCTTAGCATCTCATTTAATGTGATTCCAATATCGCAAAGTTGTGTCACTTCCCTGAGCTTCACTGTATAGGTTGAGGTGGATCATCCACTGGTACAACTGTAAAATTAACAGGGGCCTTGGAGGAGTAGTGCCCTTTGAGTAACTCTATGATCTTTATGAATATTTTGGTATCAGGGCATTTAAGAACATTGAACTTGAATGTGATTTGTGTGTTTGTGCTGCACATGTAGTTTAACACAATCACTCTCTGTTTTTCCTCTCATGCTATTTCATTTGCAGGGAGAAAGAGTTTTAGGCATTCCATAAATGTACCCAACCTTCTGGTGCCAAATTGAACAACTCTAATTTTCATTTGCTTTGCAGGCCGGACATATCTGGACTCTGTAATCTGACTTATTTTCTTAAAATCTGAGTTGGTTGATTAACATAAAACAATGATTTATTACAACTCATTTACAGTGTACATTGCACAGTCCTTACATGCCTAACTCCCTGATTCAATTGCTGGGCAAGTCCACTAATGTCTTATGTAGAATTCGCACTCCATACCTGATTGGACCAGCAGGTCATATGCTCCTCTCAAGGATAATTTATTGAAAGGATCAATTGCTACACAATTGAGGTTGTGCCAATTTGAGGCCCTTCAGTACCATTAGTTAACCACTTAACAGAATAAATTGGTGACAGGTAAAGAAGGTTATTCATAGATCTTTCACCCAAAGCCTAGAGAGTTGCCAAGAAGGGATGAAGTAACTCTCTAGTGCCAACTCACTCAATTATTTCCCCTTCTCTGCAATATCTGGGAGGAGAAACTTATGCCCTAAGTTATTGTGTGTAGTATACTCTTCTGTGATCTCAGTACGATTTATATCAAAGTCACTAGCTTGCAACGTGTTTTGCATAAAAGCTTACCACCTGAAGTGCTATTTGTGGATCTCATTGTGAATACTATTTTGTTACAAATAGTTACCAGTGAAACTATGTAATTTTAGTAACTATAAAATGTTTATAGTTGTAATGCCAGCAATTGCACCAGATTATGTTTGACCCTGACCCTGCTGAAGTGATCAGCAATTTGTTAGACTTCTTTGACAAAGTGGCCAGGAAGGTTGACGAAGGCAGGGCGGAAGACGTAGTCCATGTGGATGTCAGTAATACCTTTAATAAGGTTCCACATGGTAGGCTGCCCTGGAAGGTTAGAGCACATGGAATCCAGGGGAAGCTAGCAAATTGGATACAAACATTAGTTTGCTGGTAGCAAGCAGAGGGTAATAGTAGATGGATGATTGTTGGATTGAAGGCCTATGATGATAGGTGTGCCTTATGGTCGATGCTGGGCCCATTGCTGTTAGTCATCTAGATCAATGATTTGGATGAGAATGTACAAGGCATGATGAGTAGGTTTGCCGATAGCACTCAAATGAATGGTATCGTGGACATAGAGAACACTTATCAGAAATTGCAGCAAGACCTTGATCAGCTGGGAAGTGAGCCAAGAAATGGCAAATGGAGTTTAATATAGATAGTGTGAGGAGTTGCATTTTGGAAAGTCAAATTAAGGCAGGAGTTTCATGGTGAATGGTTGAGCCTTAAGGAGTGTAGTGGAACAAAAAGGACCTTGGAGTTCAGGTTCACAGTTCTCTGAAAGTGGAGTCACAGATTGACAGGACAGTGAAGGCGGCTTTTGGCACACTGGCCTTCATCAGTCAGGGCATTGAGTATAGAAGTTGGGAAGTTATGATGCAGTTGTACAGGATGTTGGTGAGGCCGCACTTGGAGTATTGTGTTCAGTTTTGGTCACCATGCTATAGAAAGGATGTTATTAAACTGGAAAGAGTGCAGAAAGAATTTACAAGGATGTTGCCTGTACTAAATGGTCTGAGTTATCGGGAGAAGTTGGAAAATCTATTTTTTCTTTAGAGCATAGGAGACTGAGGGGGGGATCTTACGGAAGTGTATAAGATCACGATAGGCATTGATAGAGTGATCTTATACACTCAGTCTTTTCCCCAGGTTTGGGGAATCGAGGACTAGAGGGCATCAGTTTAAGATTAGAAGAGAAAGAATAAAAGGGAACCTGAGGGGCAACTTTTTTTCACAGAGGGGGGTACGCATATGGAATGAGCAGTCAGTGGAAGTAGTTGACACAGTTACATTAACAATATTTAAAAGGAATTTGGACAAATACATGGATAGGAAAGGTTTAAGAATATCAGCCAAAGGCAGGGAATGGAGTTAGCATGGATGGACATTTTGGTTGGCGTGGCCCAGTTTGGACTGAAGGACCCGTCACGGTACTGTAGGTCTCTATGATTGTCTTTGACTCTAAGGCTTTGATGAGCAGTATCGGTATGTGGCACCACTCATCAAAGCCTGTGCAAGCAGTTGGTTGAGGAGATGTTACAACTTCCCTACCAGTGTATCAGTATTTGGGAGACTAAGCTGACTACACATGTGACTCCCAAGATAGCCCTTTTTGTTCAATTTCATAAAGGTGCAACCTGGGAAATGATTAGATTAGATTAGATTCTCTACAGTATGGAAACAGGCCCTTCAGCCCAACAAGTCCACACCGACCATCCGAAGAGTAACCCACCTAGATTCATATCCCTACCCTATACTTACCCCTGACTAATGCACCTAACACTATGGGCAATTTAGCATGGCCAATTCACCTGACCTGCACATCTTTGGATTATGGGAGGAAACCAGAGCACCCGAAGGAAACCTATGCAGACACAGGGAGAACGTGCAAACTCCACACAGACAGTTGCCTGAGGCAGGAACTGAACCTGGGTCCCTGGCGCTGTGAGGCCACTGAGCCACAATGCCACCCCAAAATTCACATCCCCTGACTGGGAATCGAACCCAGGCCATAGCAGTGAGAGTGCCAAATCCTAACCAGTAGACCACTAGGGAAGTTAAATCTGATGCCTCTCCACTAATGTTTCCATTCCATTTAGACCAAGGGCTGATGCTAAATCTATATTGAACATGATATGAAAACATCAAAGAGCACGCAAAGAGAATTGACAAGTATGTTATCAGGACTGCATTGTATCATGTCAAATAAAGATTAACAGATTGGTCTTCTTTTAATCTTGGAAAAAGAGAACAGAAGGTTGAAGTTATTTAAGTTATTTAAGATTTTGATTGAAACACTGTCTCACGAGACAATGTTTCCTCACGTAGAAAAAAACATAACTAGATACCAAGAATATAGAACATAGAACTTTACCGGCAGTACAGGCCTTTCGGCCTCAATATTGCGCCGACCTGTGGAACCAATCTGAAGCCTACCTATTCTACATTATTCCATTTTCATCCATATGTTTATCCAATGACCATTTAAATGCCCTTAAAGTTAGTGAGTCTACTACTGTTACAGGCAGTGCGTTCCATGCTCCGACTACTCTTTGAGTAAAGAAACTACCTCTGACATCTGTCTTATATCGATCACCCTTCAATTTAAAACTATGTTCCCCTGTGCTAGCCATCACCATCAGAGGAAAAAGGCTATCACTGTCCACCCTATCTAACCCTCTGATTATCTTTTATGTCTGAATTAAGTCACCTCTCAACCTCCTTCTCTCCAATGAAAACAGCTTCAAGTCCCTCAGCCTTTCCTTGGAATATCTTCCCTCCATACGAGGCAACATCCTAGTAAATCTCCTCTGAACCCTTTCCAAAGCTTCCACATCCTTCCTATAATCCGGTAACCAGAACTGTATGCAATACTCCCAAGTGCGGCTGCACCAGAGTTTTGTACAGCTGCAGCGTGACCTCATGGTTCCGAAATTCAATCCTTCTACTAATAAAAGCTCACACACCTTATGCCTTCTTAACAACTCTGTCAACCTGGGTGGCAACTTTCAGGGATCTATGGACATGGTCACTGAGGTCTTTCTGCTCATCTACATTACCAAGAATCTTACCATTAGCCCAGTACTCTGCATTCCTGTTGCTGCTTCCAAAGGGAATCACCTCACACTTTTCCACATTAAACTCTATTTTCCCCCTCTCAGCCCAGCTCTGCAGCTTATCTATGTCCCTCTGTAACCTACAATGTCCATCTGCACTATTCACAACTCTACCAACCTTTGTGTCATCTGTAAATTTACTAACCTATCCTTCCACACCCTCATCCAGTTTGATTATAAAAATGACAAACAGCAGTGGACCCAAAACAGATCCTTGTGGTATACCATTAATAACTGAACTCCAGGATGAACATTTCCCATTAAGCACCACCCTCTGTCTTTCAGCTATCCAATTTCTCCAAACAGATAAAATCACCCTCAATCCCATGCCTCCATTGTGGAGAATCTTATCAAATGCTTTACTGAAATCCATATACACCACATCCACAGCTTTACCCTCATCCACCTGTTTGGTCACCTTCTCAAAGAACCCAGTAAGGGTTGTGAGGCATGACCTACCCTTAAAAAAAAACCATGTTGACTATCTCTAATCAACTTATTCCTTTCTGGATGATTATAAATCCTACCTCTTATAAACTTTTCCAACACTTTCCCCACAACCAAAATAAGGCGCACTGGTCTATAATTACCAGGGTTGTCTCTACTCCCCTTCTTGAACAAGGGGAAATCATTTGCTCTCCTCCAGTCTTCTGGCACTATTTCTGTAGACAATGATGACATAAAGATCAAAGCCAAAGACTCTACAATCTCCTCCTTAACGTTCCAGAGAATCCTAGGATAAATCCCATCTGGCCCAGGGAACTTATCTATTTTTACACTTTCCAGAATTGCTCACACCTCCTCTTTGTGAACCTCAATCCCATCTAGTCTCAGAGCCTGTATTTCAGTATTCTCCTCAACAACATTGTCTTTTTCTAGTGTGAATACTGATGAAAAACATTCATTTCGTGATTTCCCTATTTCCTCGGACACCATGCACAAGTTCCCACTGCTATCCTTAATTGGTCCTAATCTTACTCTCATCATTCTTTTATTCCTGATATAGCTACAGAGAGCTTTAGGATTTTCCTTCATACTGTCTGCCAACGACATCTCATGTCCCCTCTTGGCTCTTCTTAGTTCTCTCTTTCGATCTTTCCTGACTAACTTGTAACTCTCAAGTGCCCTAACTGAGCCTTCACATCTCATCCTAACATAAGCCTTCTTCTTCCTCTTGACAAGGGATTCAACTTTCTTAATGAACCATGGCTCCCTGACAGGAGCATACTTATCAAGGACTGCACTAGCTGTTCCTTGAATAAGCTCCACATTTCAATTGTGCCCATCCCCTGCAGTTTCCTTCCCCATCCTATACATCCAAAATCTTGTCTAATTGTACTGTAATTCCCTTTCTGTGGATTCCTGTTTTGCTTACAATCATCTTGAATAATTTTTGGACCTCTTACTGAACCCAGGAGGTTAGCTACTCACTGCAGAATCCCTTTCCTCTCTGATGCTATTTGTCACAGTATTTACAGGACTAATTTAGTCAGGTTTTTTATCAATGTTATCGCCTCAGGATGTTGATGGTGTGTATTGCCATCACTGAAGCCTCCACATAAAATGTCAAAAGGAAGTTTGTTTTCTTTATTTTTCATGAGAAGTGGACATTGCTGTCTTATGTTGTTTATCCCTAATTGATCTTGCGCCAAGTGTCTTGTTCAGTGGTTTCAGTTCCTTTAGAGGGCAGTTAAGAGTCAATACATTACTGCGGAGGCACAGGTAGATCAGACTGGGTGAGGTTGGCAAGGCTTCTGTCTCTAAATGGCATTCATAAATCAAATGAGTTTCTACAATTTTGAGACTACCTTTCCAATCTAGATTTATAAAATTAATAAAAATTATACTGTCATGGTGAGATTTGAACCTACCTTCCCTGATAATTTGCCTGGACTTCTGGATGACTAGGCAAAAGTGAGGACTGCAGATGCTGGAGATCAGAGTCAAGGTTAGAGTGGTACCGGAGAAGCACAGCAGGTCAGGCAGCATCCGAGGAGCAGGAAGATCGACGTTTCGAGCAAAAATAATGAAGGGCTTTTGCCTGAAACATCGATTTTCCTGCTCCTTGGATGCTGTCTGACCTGCTGTGCTTTTACAGCACCACTCTAATCTTGACTTCTGGATGACTAGCCCACTGACATAATCCTAAACCATTGCTTCTCCCTTGATAGAGCAGCAGTGCCTTGCACAAATGTTTGCCACTTTTCAGCCCAAGCCTGGACATTGCAGTAGGCATTAGTTGCTATTATTCTTGAAGGAGTTACAAATAGAAATGAAACATGTTTTGTCACAAATGTTTTATCTCTTCCACTGACCTTGTGATGGGAGGAAAGATTATTGTTGAAGCATTTGAAGGTGTTGAGCCAGGGACATGATTAACCTTTCAAAAGTCACTGGATGATTGGAAGATCACTGTTGTAACCCCCTTGTTCAAGAAAGGATCAAGACAAAAGGTGGAAAATTATAGGCCAATTAGCCTAACCTCGGTTGTTGGCAAAATTGTAGAATCCATCATTAAGGATGAGGTTTCTAAATTCTTGGAAGAGCAGAGTCTGATTAGAACAAGTCAACATGGATTTAGTAAGGGGAGGTCATGTCTGACAAACCTGTTGGAATTCTTTGAAGAGGTGACAAGTAGGTTAGACCAGGGAAACCCAGTGGATGTGGTCTATCTAGACTTCCAAAAGGCCTTTGACAAGGTGCCACACGGGAGGCTGCTGAGCAAGGTGAGGGCCCATGGTGTTCAAGGTGAGCTACTGGTATGGATTGAGGATTGGCTGTCTGACAGAAGGCAGAGAGTTGGGATAAAAGGTTCTTTTTCGGAATGGCAGCCGGTGACAAGCGGTATCCCGCAGGGTTCAGTGTTGGGGTCGCAACTGTTCACATTATATATTAATGATCTGGATGAAGGGACTGGAGACATTCTAGCAAAGTTTGCCGATGATACGAAGTTAGGTGGACAGGCAGGTAGTACTGAGGAAGTGGGGAGGCTGCAGAAGGATCTAGACAGTTTGGGAGAGTGGTCCAGGAAATGGCTGATGGAATTCAATGTGAGCAAATGCGAGGTCTTGCACTTTGGAAAAAAGACTAAAAGCATAGACTACTTTCTAAACGGTGAGAAAATTCGTAAAGCCAAAGTACAAAGGGATCTAGGAGTGCTAGTCGAGGATTCTCTAAAGGTAAACATGCAGGTTGAGTCCGTGATTAAGAAAGCGAATTCAATGTTGTCATTTATCACAAGAGGGTTGGAATATAAAAGCACCGTTGTGCTACTGAGACTTTATAAAGCTCTGGTTAGGCCCCATTTGGAGTACTGTGTTCAGTTTTGGTCCCCACACCTCAGGAAGGACATACTGGCACTGGAGCGTGTCCAGCGGAGATTCACACGGATGATCCCTGGAATGGTTGGTCTAACATACGAGGAACGGCTGAGGATCCTGGGATTGTATTCATTGGAGTTCAGAAGATTAAGGGGAGATTTAATAGAAACTTACAAGGTAATACATGGCTTGGAAAGGGTGGACGCTAGGAAATTGTTTCTGTTAGGCGAGGAGACACAGCCTTAGAATTAGAGGGGGTCAATTCAGGACAGAAATGCGGAAACATTTCTTCAGCCAGAGAGTGGTGGGCCTGTGGAATTCATTGCCGCAGAGTGCAGTGGAGGGCGAGACGCTTAATGTCTTCAAGGCAGAGATTGATAAATTCTTGATGTCACGAGGAATTAAGGGCTACAGGGAGAATGCTGGTAAGTGGAGTTGAATTGCCCATCAGCCATGATTGAATGGTGGAGTGGACTCGATGGGCCGAATGGCCTTACTTCCACTCCTATGTCTTATGGTCTAACCTTCAACAACCACACCCAACTTCATTTACACCGGGTATGACTCCTACCTGTTTCTGCAATTCCCCTTTACTTCAGTTTTCCCAGGCCTTCTTGATCCCACACTCAGTCAAGTGCTCTTCTGAAGACAAGGACAGTCATTCCTCATTCATTCCTGAAATTTATCTTTTGACGTTATTTAAACCAGGTTGAATTGAAATCTGGAATTGTGTAGTCCTTTTGGAAATTATAATGAATCAACTTATAGAAAATTTTGATTTCCTGATATTATGACCACTTGATTCCAGTAACGTCACGTGTTAAGAGTGAAATGCTTTTAGAGTAAATAAACTTAGAGCAAAGTCAGTCAGTGAGTTCTAGTCCTTGCTGCTACTTCACTAACTTCTTGCAGTTTGTTGAAGCATATTATTGTACAAGGTCTAGTACCAATTTGCAGTGTTAACCAAAAATGTGTGGGGCACACATAGACTTAAAAGGTGAGAAAATGCTTCGAAGACCGGAAGAATTAGGAACAGGCATCGGGCATTCGGTTCCTCACACCTGCTTGACCATTCAGTAGGATCATATGGCTGATCTGACATTCCTCACTTTCATTTTTGTTGACATGTATGCGCTGAAACTGTCAGGAAATAAGTGAATGCCAGATTCATCAGCCACATCCACAAGGTAGACCAGAACATCACCCAATCATAACACAATGCCATCCAATTCCAACATTGCCATCAAAACAGCAGCCATTGTCATTCAGAATAGAATGAACAACTACAAGGAAGTATATTGACAATTGAACAACCAGAAATACTATTTCAGTTACCTACCAATCTGACCAAAAAACGCAACTATCAACTAAACAGATTGATTAAGACTTTTGATCCAGTCCTTCAGAGTACCTTATGCACTCTTACCGCACTTACTTCTTGCATGGGGCACTTGTACTGCCTTTAAAAGATACACAAAAGCCAACACACATGGATGTCCCATCATATCAGGCATTGGGATCCTGTATGAGAACCTCTCTGGCTATGTCAAGGGTATCTTGAAACCCATTGAATAGGGGACCACCAACATCTGTCGTGACACCACAGATTCCTTACACAATCTCAGCACCCACAGACAAGTCAAACTAGGAACATTTCTCATTGCAATGGATATTTCAGCACTCTACCCCAGCATTCCCCATGACAATGGCATTGCTATGACAGCCTCAATACTCAGTACCAATAACTGCCAATCACCAAGCACCATTCAACTCATTTATTTCATCCTCGGCCATCTCTTCACCTTTGACAACCAGTTCTTCATCCAGACACACGGAACAGCCATGGGGATCAAATTTGCACCCCAATATGTCAATATTTTCATGCACAGGTTCGAACAAAACTTCTTTGCTGCACAGGACCTCCGACCAACACTATCCACCAGGTATATTGATAACATTTTCTTCCTCTGGACCCATGGTGAGATGTGCTGAAACAACTACATAGTGGTATCAACAAGTTTCATCTCACTACCAGACTTACCATGGACTGCTCTTTAGAATCAGTCTCATTCTTGGAAACATGCATCTCCATCAAGGGTGGCACTTCAGTACCTCACTCTTCCGCAGGCCCACGATAGCCTGCTCTTCTCTAGTTTCCACTCCAAACATTTTAAAACAGCTGTCCCCTACAGACATGCCCTATGCATACGCAGCATCTGTTCAGATGAGGAGGAATGTGATGGACCACTGAAGGTGTTGAGGGACACCCTTGTTAGAACAGTGTATGATGCTCAACTCTGTGGGGTGACACAATGATTAGCACTGTTGCCTCACAGCACCAGGGACCTAGATTCAATTCCTGCCTCAGGTGACGGTCTGTGTGGGGTTTGCTCTGGTCCCCTTCCACAATCCTAAGGTGTGCAGCTTAGGTGAATTGGCCATGCTAAATTGCCCATAGTGTTCAGGGATGTGTAGGTTAGGTGCATTAGTCAGGGGTAAATATAGGGTAATAAGGTCAGGAGCAGGTCTGGGTGGGTTACTGCTCAGAGGGTCGGTGTGAACTCTTTGGGCTGAAGGGCCCGTTTCCACACTGTAGGGACTTTATGACGAACTCTTTGATCGCCAGTTTTGACGTGTCACAGTGAGCTACCATAATGACCACATCGGGCGACAGATACAGGATACGACCCTTCATCGTCCAATACTTCCCAGGAACAGAGAAACCATGTTCTTTGCCGCCTGTAACACATTATCGATGAGGGTGAGCACATTGTCAAGATTTTCCCTATGCCTCCACTGCTCGCCTTTAAACAAACACCTCAGACCTCACACACAAGCACATGTACACACATATACATACACACACACTTACACATGATCACACTCACATACTCACACAGACCACCTCCATATACATAGAACATAGAAGGATACAGCGCAGTACAGGCCCTTCGGCCCTCGATGTTGCGCCGACCGAATCCTACCTAACCTATACTAGCCCAATAACTTCCAAATGCCTATCCAATGCCCGCTTAAATGACCATAAAGAAGGAGAGTTCACCACTGATACGGGCAGGGCATTCCATGAACTCACAACCCGCTGTGTGAAGAATCTACCCCTAACATCTGTCCTATACCTACCACCCCTTAATTTAAAGCTATGTCCCCTAGTAACACCTGACTCCATTAGCGGTAAAAGGTTCTTAGTATCTACCCTATCTAAACCCCTAATCATCTTATACACTTCTATCAGATCTCCCCTAAACCTTCTCTTCTCCAATGAGAACAGCCCCAAGTGCCTCAGCCTTTCCTCATAAGATTTTCCTACCATTCCAGGCAACATCCTGGTAAACGTCCTCTGCACTCGTTCTAAAGCTTCCACATCCTTCCTATAGTATGGCGACCAAAACTGCACACAATACTCCAGATGAGGCCTCACCAGAGTCTTATACAACTGCAACATGACCTCAGGACTCCGGAACTCAATTCCTCTGCCAATAAAGCCCAGTACACCATATGCCTTCCTCACAGCACTATTTACCTGGGTGGCAACTTTCAGAGATCTGTGTACATGGACACCAAGATCCCTCTGCTCATCCACACTACCAAGTAGCCTACCATTAGCCCAGTAATCCATCATCTTGTTATTCCTACCAAAGTGAACGACTTCGCACTTAGCTACATTGAATTCCATTTGCCACATTTCCGCCCAGCTCTGCAACTTATCTATATCCCGCTGTAACCTACCACTTCCTTCCTCACTATCCACAACTCCACCGACTTTTGTGTCATCCGCAAACTTGCTTACCCAGCTTTCAAGTCCTTCCTCTAGATCATTTATAAAGATAACAAAAAGCAATGGTCCCAAAACAGATCCTTGTGGTACACCGCTAGTAACTGCGCTCCAAGATGAACATAATCCATCAACTACTACCCTCTGTCTCCTTCCAGCCAGCCAATTCCTAATCCAAACCTCTAATGTATCCTCAATGCCATACCTCCGTAGTTTTAGCATTAGCCTACCATGGGGAACCTTATCGAACGCCTTACTAAAATCCATATACACAACATCTACTGCTTTACCCTCGTCCACTTCCTTAGTCACCTTCTCAAAGAACTCAATAAGGTTTGTGAGGCACGACCTGCCCTTCACAAAACCATGCTGGCTATCCCTGATCACGTTATTCCTACCCAGATGTTCATAAATCTTATCCCTTACCATTCTCTCTAAGACTTTGCCCACCACTGAAGTCAGACTCACTGGCCTATAGTTACTAGGGCTATCCCTACTCCCTTTCTTGAACAATGGGACCACATTCGCTATCCTCCAGTCCTCTGGTACTATTCCCGTTGACAATGACGACATAAAAATCCAGGCCAATGGCTCTGCTATCTCCTCCCTAGCTTCCCAATGCTCTCTCTCTCAGACAAACACACACCCACACTCAGACTCATGCAGAAACCACTCACAGGCATATATTTCATCACACCACACACACACACACACAATGGGGTGAATGTGTATTTGCAGATACATTCTATTTGTTCCAAAAGCACACAACCTACAGGCAGTCAGTCCATTGGAAATAGAACCAGTCTGATTCAAGGTTAGGATACAGACAGTTTCTAACCTCACACTTCAATGCATTGTCTGAGCTGAGTGGTCCCTTTTTTTTAATAAAACCTTATGTTATCTTGGAACTGTGACTTGAGAGAAAAATTTATATATTAATCAATCAAAACCTGCGTCCCCATTCTAAGTGATTAAAGACTTAACAGCAAGTCTAGGTTTGTTCAATACTTTGCATCAGTTGCATGACACTGTGATCTTTTACTATAAAGTCTGAGTCCTATGATCCTGCCCCACTAGTTATCTGACAAAGGAGCAGGGCTCCAAAACTTCAACTTCCACATAACCTGTCAGATTATAACCTAGTGTCATGTGATTTTTGCCAACTCCAGTCCAACATGAGCACCTCCACATCATTGCACTTTCCTGTCCTTTCCTATAATGCTTGATCCCTGACTGATCAAGAATTTGTCTATCTCAGACTTAAATGCACACCTTGTGGGTGGCACGGTGGCACAGTGGATAGCACTGCTGCCTCACAGCGCCAGAGACCCGGGTTCAATTCCCGCCTCAGGCGATTGTGTGGAGTTTGCACATTCTCCCCGTGTCTGCGTGGGTTTCCTCCGGGTGCTCTGGTTTCCTCCCACAGTCCAAAGATGTGTGGGTCAGGTGAATTGGCCATGCTAAATTGCCTGTAGTGTTAGGTAAGGGATAAACGTATGGGTGGGTTGCACTTCGACGGGTCGGTGTGGACTTGTTAGGCCAAAGGGCCTGTTTCCACACTGTAAGTAATCTAATCTAACCGTCTGTGACAAGGAGTTCCAAAGATTGTCAGTCTTCTGAGAGGAAAAATTCTTCCTCTTCATCTCAGTCTTAAGTTGGCTCTCCTTAATTCTGTGACAATGCTTTCTCAACTTAAAGTCTACCATGAGGGGAACATCTTCTCAGCATAAAAAAAAAGTGTTGTTAGGTTTGCAATTACAAGTGCTAGAATATTTGGTGTAATCTAAGTACACATCCGGATTTTAATGAGTGCCAGAAAAAGGCTGTTAATGACATTAAGCTGCATTGCATCCAAACAATCATTTATATGAAATTCAGATCATAAATTATTAAATTGAAAGAGCAAATATTTTGCGGAAATAAAAATACTGTTGCAGAACACATGAAAATTTAATGATATATCCAGCGATGTTTAAAGTATGCACAATTTTGAAAAGTTGCAATATGTCAAAGTCATCAGCGCAGCTAAAATCTAGTCAGTTATTCATCAGTGTTAGTTGACTGAATATATTTACTTCAATAAAAATCTAAGAGAAAAATATACTGAAAGAATATGAGATCTGAAATTGCTTGGAGATACAAAACTCGCATTTGGGCGGCACGGTAGCACAGTGGTTAGCACTGCTGCCCACAGTGCTAGAGACCCAGGTTCAATTCCTGCCTCAGGCAACTGTCTGTGTGGAGTTTGCACGTTGTCTGCGTGGGTTTCCTCCGGGTGCTCTGGTGTCCTCCCACAGTCCAAACATGTGCAGGTTAGATGAATTGGCCATGCTAAATTGCCCATGGTATTAGGTGTAGGGGAATGGGTCTGTCTGTGTGGGTGGCGGGTCGGTGTGGACTTGTTGGGCCGAAGGGCCTGTTTCCACACTGTAATCTAATCATATGTCTCGTCTAGAATCATGAAAGGCGCTTGAAGTCTATATCACAAAAAATACTAAAGCTACATTAGTCTGACTTTCCAGCACTGAGCCTGTGACCTTAAGTGTTATGATATTTCAATGCTCATCTAGGCACTTTTTAAGAGTTATAAGATTGCCCACATCAACAACCACCCCAGACTCTTGATCAACTGGGTCAATAGGTTGAGGAGTGGTAGATGGTGTTTAATTTGGATTGCAGTTTGGTAATACAAAAAAGGACAGGGTTTATATAATTAATGATAGGGTTGGAGAACAGGGAGACCTAGGGTTTCAGGTGCATAATTCTTTGAAATTTGCATCACATGAAAACAGGATGGTTAAGACGTTTAGCATGCTTGCCTTCATTGCTGAAACATTGAGTCTAAGAGTTGAAATCTCATGTTGAGATTGTAAAGGACATTAATGAGGCCTTGTCTGGAGTATTGTATGCAGTTTTGGTTGCCCAGTTATACAACGGACATTATTATGTTGGGGAGGATTCAGAAAAGATCTATCAGGATATGATAAGTTGTAGGACCAAACCCACCCCCCCCCTCCCCCAACTTCATCCAAGGACAAAGATTCAGGTGGCAGACAGAATTTAGGCACTTTGGCAGTTTCTATTTATATTCAAACAGTCACCGGTTTGTGCAGGGAGAGGGCCAAAGACCCCTGTCCCTCCCCCTCCCATACCCCCTACAAGTCTGGTCTCAATATGAAAACACAGTTGTTCCATTAACCTTTAGCTCACATTAGAAGACAAATCAATGACACTCTGGATTTTATGTGAGATGCAATATTTTATACATTTTATACATAGAACATAGAACATAGAAGGATACAGCGCAGTACAGGCCCTTCGGCCCTCGATGTTGCGCCGACCGAATCCTACCTAACCTATATTAGCCCAATAACTTCCAAATGCCTATCCAATGCCCGCTTAAATGACCATAAAGAAGGAGAGTTCACCACTGATACGGGCAGGGCATTCCATGAACTCACAACCCGCTGTGTGAAGTACATTGATTACATTACTGTAACCAAACACAATATTGTTACTCTGCCCTTCCTCTTATTCCGTGCATCCAACTCCATCTAATCAATGGCATAAATTCCTTTGGACAGCCATACGTTCCCATGATCACGTGGTATTTAACAGATATTATACACTCCAGGCCTTGAGATCTTTCTAAGAATCCTATCAATTTATTTTAAAGCACTAGCTTTCAAAGTGTGGTCGTGGAATATAAGTATCTGTAATTAAATTGGAATCTATCCCTGTGATTATCTGAAGAATCTTTACCTATTTCTTAATATTGAGAATAATGTTTTTAAAAAGTAAATAAATAAATAACCTAACTACTGCAAAATAACTTTATTGCCATTTTCACAGCTGCATGATGAGTTCGGCTGACTGACTTTGGGATTGAGATTTATTGTCCTTGCTCTGACTGATGTTTTTTTACTTAATGGGACAGCATCCTTTGATTAATGAGGCTGGAATTGATCACCTGTCATAGTTTCATGAACTTGTTTGATCTCTCAGTTTTTTTATGGAGCCACTAGTTCATCTGTGTTTGTTATAGCAGAAGTTTACCTCTTTATTTCAATGTTTGTAACAAATCTTCAGACTGTCTGTTCTTGAACATTTCTTATCAGGACTGTCTCTACCAACACTCCTTACACCTGTAGTTCATGCAATACTGCATTTGCCTCAGAATAATCCCTTCTGAAAGATAGTTAAAAAATGGAGCAGACTTTTAATTCTGCTTGAATCACTTATCTGCCATTTTGTGTCTAAATGCTGGAGAAGGCTTTTAATTCTGTTTTAATCACTTTGTCATTCATTTTGTGTCTCTCAAATATGGACAGCTCTAACACCAGTAACGCAGGGTTAGAGATATAAAAAATAGACATTTATAAGGCATTTGAACAAGTTCATGAATAGGAAAGATTTGGAGGAATATGGACGAATCGGAGGCAGGTGGAGTTAGTTTAGTTTGAGAACATGGTTGGTGTGGATTGGTTGCACCGTAGGATCTGTTTCCATGTTGCATGACTCTATGCCTCTATCCCAGATCACTACCTCTGGGTGAAAAACATCTTACTCAAAACCACTCTAACCTGATGCCTTTCCCTTTAAAAATGTGTCCCCTTGCTATTGATACTTCAACAAAATAATTAGTTCAGCATTGATACTATTTTGAAAAGTGAGGCCAATTTCTGAGTCTGGATCTCTTGTTGGAGACATGCAAGGGACCACATGCTCTAGATCCCTCTCAGGTAGGAGCCTTTGAAACCAATCATGAATGTTCAGAGCAAACACACCCAATTCCCTGCTTACTTACTGGACCACCCAATTGACTTCTAAATAGAGGTAGAATGGAACTGAAAGAGAAGAGTGACATATTTTGGATTATGTATTCTTCTGTTTATGCTGCTAAAAAGGAAAATTATTATGCTTAATGTTTGAGTTTATAATAATTGGCAGAAAATTGTTTTAACTTCACACACAACATTTCCTGGCATTTTGTCCACTATTCCCATACCCTATTCCTTCAAGATGTTTAAATATTTCTATTACAGTAGCTTGTCCCTTAAAAATGTTTAAATACTTTCATTAGTCAGTGGGTGACTTTGAAAGAGGGGCTCGATCAAGTAAAGGTATATTGTCACAAATGGGAACAGGTAGTCAAACCGAACTAAAACTCCCTGGATGGAGAAGAAGTTGGAAATTAAGATAAATAAATTTAAAAAGATTACAAGTGTCAGGTAGAAAATACAATTGGGAAACAAGAGAAATGCGGATTATTCAGAGGAGGTAAACCTGTATATCAGAGAAGCAAAGAGAGATTATGAGAAACGATTGGCAACCAAGGTAAAGGGGAAACCCAAGGTCTTTGACAGGCACATCTGTAGCAAAAAAAGGATGAGTAGGAATCAAAAAGCTCTGTCACTAACATAGCTCAAAATCGCTAAGAGGAAGTGTTAAGTAGGCTATCGACGTTTACATTTGCCAGACACTGTACGAATGAAAAGCATCCAAGGATCTGAAGGAAATAAAAGTGAAATTTATAGAGGGGACTGGCCATAATGTGTCAGTCCTTCTTCAGACTTAAGGGAGGTAGTAGAGGACTGGAGAATTGCAACTGCACATTCTTGTTCACAAAAGATTGTTAGGATAAGCCAGTAGTTAGGCAGAAGTAGGTATTGCAGATGCTGGAGATTAGCGTCAAGATTAGAGTGGTGCTGGAAAAGCATAGAAGGTCAGGCAGCATCTCAGGAGCAGGAAAATCGATGTTTCAGGCAAAAGCCCTTCATCAGGAATGCTCATCAAGATTCCTGATGAAGGGCTTTTGCCCGAAATGTCGATTTTCCTGCTCCTTGAATGCTGCCTGACCTTCTATGCTTTTCCAGCACCATTCTAATCTTAAGCCCAGTAGTTATCAATCAGTCAGCTTAATGTCACTTGCAAAAAATCTCCAAGGAACATTTATTCAGGACAGAATTAGTCAAAATATGAAGAAAAATGGATTGTCTAAGAAAAAAAGCACAGTCTCTGAATGAAAAATCTTGTTTAACTAACTTTTTTAAAAAGTAAATTAGATTAGATTCCCTACAGTATGGAAACGACCTTTGGCCCAACAAGTCCACACTGACCCTCTGAAGAGCAACCCACCCCCCTACCCTATATTTACCCCTGACTTGATAATTTAGCATGGCCAATTCACCTGTCCTGCACATCTTTTTGGATTGTGGGAGCAAACCCACACAGACACTGGGAGAACATGCAAACTCCATACAGACTATCATCCAAAGCTAGGGTCAAACCCAGGTCCCTGGCAGTGTTAGGTAACAGTGCTTACCACTGAGACACCATGCCACCCACTTGCTTGAATATTCGGAAGAGGTAATGGGAAAGATCAAAGAGGATAATGTTGTTGATGTGGTTAATGCAAACTTTCAAAAGGCATTTGATACACCACCCCTCACCTCTTTATTATATTGATGACTGTATTAATGCTGCCGCTGCTGCTCCTGCAAAAGCTTGAGAAGTGTACCATCCTGGTGCCACTGTATAGAATGGATATGAACACATTTCAAAGAATGTAGAAGAGATTGAATAAAATAGTTCTAGTGATGGAAATTATCAGTTGTGAGGCTAGACTGCAGAGATTCACCCTGAAGATAAGAAGTGAGATCTAACGGAAGTTTTCATAATCATGAGAGGTCTGGACTGAATAGGTAGGGAGAAATTGTTGCCACTTGTAAAGCGCTCGAGAGTGAGAGTACACTGATTTAAAGTGGTTTGCAAAAGTAGCAAAAACAATGTGATTTTAAAAAAACGTTTCACTTGAATGGAATGCGCTGCCTAGAAGTATTGTGGAGGTGAGCCGGAGAGTGGAACAAATTTACAATGCTCATTGGATCGCTGGTGCTGACATGATAGACTGAAAGGCCTCCCTTTGTGCTGTAACACTTCAGTGATTCTGTGATAGTCCTTCTTAAAATTATAATAGGAGTGAACATGTCATGAGTGATTTTAATCGTTCAGGTTGGTTGGATCCTTTTTGTTCATTTAATGTGCCAGAATGTCAGCTTAGATCATTTGATATTACTTATTCAAATGTTTGCCACGTATTTGTCCAAACCAGCTCAAGGACTCGAGCATATTACTGACACTTTATGCTAATGTGATATCTTATGAAATGCTGGGAGATACGAATAACAAAGTCATTAAACCAATGTCCCGAGTGACAGAAGATCATCTAAAATCTCTGGCAGGGTTGAGAGAAGAGCAGAAATTTCTCCTGGAGTTATTGGCAATAAATGTTCCAGCACTAAAATTATCAGAAAAACTGAACAAATGAATTGGCAGTTTATCTTCTGGGCTGTGGGAAATTGGATTATTCAAACTAGCTGCTATAATTAGTTACATTAACACAATAATTTTTATCTCAAAACAATTCATTCCATCTGAATTATTGTAGAATATTTCTGAAATATATAATATATAAATATTGGTATTCCTTTTCAATCTAAATGTTGATTTTGTTTGAAAATTAAGTAAAAGGAGCATATAAAATATTGATTTGTATTTTGCAGCAAATGGGAGTGGAGTGCACATTAGTAACGTGCGCTATGAAGATACTGGTGCCTACACCTGCATTGCCAAAAATGATGCGGGAGTGGATGAAGATATTTCATCACTTTTCGTGGAAGATTCAGCCAGAAAGACACGTATGTAAAACTTTTGGAAACATTTTATTATTGGCCTTATCAGCACGGATTTTGAGTGCTTCAAAGAATGTGAAAGGATGCTGAAATGCATGAAGTTTTCATTCAAAGTGAAAAAACTCTGAGTCTCACTAACAGTGGCAATGGAGCAGCTAACCTGAACTTCATGCCAGTCTTCTGTTGTGTGAAGTGCTATGAAACATTAATGAATAAGTCATCAAAGCAAAACTTTTGTCTGTCAGAATGTCATTAAAAGTCTGACAGCAGAATTGAGGAGGAGAGAGTTTTCTTTGTCAAGTAGACAAAAGAAGGAACATATGAATTTATTGTGGGAATCTTTGATTGTGAAAACTAGCTGCTGCAATTATTTGCATTGAAAGTATCACAATAAATTACATGAAAATAACCCTACCTCAAAACAGTTCACTTTATGGGAATTTTCATGCAGTTATTTCTGAGATGATATAACATTCAACTAAAGTGAATTGAATCCTTGGAAAATTTTTATTTGTTCACACAAAGGGCACAATTTTTTTTATTCACTCGCAGGACTTGGGTGTCTCCGGCTGGCCAGCATTTGTTGCCCATCCTTTGTTGCTCTTGCGAAGGTGGTGGTGAGCTGCCTTCTTGAGCTGCTGCTGTCTGTCTGCTGTCTGTAGATCCACAGGGCTGTTAGGGAGAGAATGCCAGGATTTTGACCTAGTGATAGTGAAGGAACAATGATATTTTCTCAAGTCAGGAATGGTGAGTAGCTTGGAGGGGAATTTGCAGAAGGTGATGTTCCTACGTGTCTGCTGTCCTTCTGGATGAAAGTGGTTGTGATATTGGAAGGCGTTGTCCAAGGGAAGGGAGTGGATGTTTGTGGATGTGGTGCTAATCGAGCCAACTGCTTTATCCTGAAGCTTCTTGACTGTTGTTGAAGGTGCTGTCACCCGCACAAGTGGAGATTGTTCCATAACCCCTCTGATTCGTCTGTTATAGATAATGGACAGGCCTTTGGGGACTTACAAGCTGCAACACTCCTGGCTTCTGCATTCAAATGTGTTCAGGTTTCCCACATGAGAGCCACACCTCTTCCTATTTCTTCTTCTGATTACTGTCACCTGACAAGCAGATTGGTGAGAGTAAGGTCAAGTGCATTTTTCTGTGTAGTCGGTTTGCTCAGCCCTTTTGCAAACCCATGGACTTGATCAGCACGGTAGACAGTGGTACTGATGAACCACTCTTGACGGTGGACATGAAGTCCCCCATAAAGAATTTATTCTACACCTTTGCCATCCTCACTCAGTGTTGCCTACAAGTGGTGAAGGAGGGGCTTGGTAAAGCAGTGCAGAATGTAGTTATCAGCAGGAAGTTTTCATGGCCCATGTTGACATGATGCAGTGAGATATCATGGAGTCAGGGCCATTGCTGAGGGCTCTTAGGGCAACTCCCTCTCAATTGTAATCCATGGACCTTTGTGGGTCTTCCTTGCCACTGGAACAGGAAATCCCCATAGCTGGTGATAGTGCTTTCTGGGATATGATGTCTTGGGTATATCTGTCAGGCTGTTGTTTGCCTGTTGCTCTCCCAATTATGGCACTAGCCCACAAATGTTGCTTAGCTGGACTTTGTGAGGTCAATAAGACTAAGTTAGCCATTGTCACTTCACAATCTGTATCAATGATTTGGATTTAATGACACAAAACTATAGCAATATGTGTTTGGATGTTGGTGGAAAAAAGCTACCATCTAACTCATTGATGTTCAATGGTCATACTATCACTGAAACCCCACTATTAACATCTTGAGCATTTCCAAGATGACCACAAACTGAACTGGATTCATTGTATGAATCTTGTGACTACATCAGCAAATCAGAGATTAGGGGTTGCATCCTGCATTTTATTTGGCTAGGTTAAAGTTGAATGAGTTTTTTGGAGGGATTTCAGTTGCCAGGCCAAGTTTTTATGCTGCATCTTACCAAACCTGATTCATGAACTACGTATGGGCTCTGGCCTGAAACACTGAATCTCCTGCTCCTCGGATGCTGCCTGGCCTGCTGTGCTTGTCCAGCAACACACTCTCAACTCTGACCTCCAGCATCTGCAGATCTCACTGTCTCCTCATAAATCACTTACCCTGCTCTCTCTGGTTTCCCTCACACCTGATTCTAGTCCCATCTTCCTACATGTCATTTCCAGAACAACTTGCCAATCAGAGAGCATCCCAGATTTCGGTGGCATCCATTCTACAATGCCATCTTTAAATCTTGTTGTGCACCTGTCAGGTCTGGAGCTGCCCTGTCTGTTCCTTCCATCTGCCCGAGACTGGTGAATTCAACACACAGCTCTGCAGACAGGCATCTGGGGGTGCTGGTGGATGTAGTAATAGAGGCAAGACTTTGTCTTTTCACTGAACGAGCATTGGAGGCCATAGTGTTGGACTTGTCACAAGAGGAGCAGTTCAGGACTCTAGTTTTGAATTCAGAGTTTAAAAGGATCAAGGCAGTATCTCATTGAAACAAATTACTGAAAAGCCTCGGTTAAATGATTATGGAGAAGATGTTTCCACTCGTAGGAGAGACTAGGACCTAAGGACGTAGTCTCAGAACGAAGGGAGGAGCATTCAGAGCTGAGATGAGGAAGAGTTTCTTCAGCCAGAAGGTAATGCATCTGTGGAGCTCATTGCCACCGAGGGCTGTAAAGGCCAAGTCTTTGAGTGTCTTTAAGACATGGATGGCTAGGCAATAGGATTACTAAGAGGGTCAAGGGTTATAGGGATAATGCAGGAGAATGAGGTTTAGAAACCAACCAGCCATGATGGAACAATGGAGCTGACACGATGGTCTGAATGGGCTAATTCTGCTTCTACAAATCGTGGTCTAATGGATACCAGTTCATGCCGTCCTGGTCCAAGGTTGCTTCTTGGAGATGAAGTCTCACAGAGAAATGCAGAGCATTGTCCAGCACAGATCAATAACCTTCTCCAACACACAAAAATCGAAATTTCTAAAGAATCTGTGATGAGAAAACCAAGTTAATGTTTCAAGTCCAGTGACCTTTCAGGGTGTTTGTTTCAAATCTTCAACTTCTGCAGTTCTTTTGTTTTATTTTAATGACTTTCTCCCTCAGTGTAAGTGATTAGATTCCCTACAGTGCGGAAACAGGCCCTTCGGCCCAACAAGTCCACTCTGACCCTCCGAAAAGTAACCCACCCAGTCCCATTCCCCTCTGAATGATGTACCTAACACTATGGGCAATTTAGCATGGCCAATTCACCTAACCTGCACATCTTTGGACTGTGGGAGGAAACCCACACAGACACGGGGAGAACATGCAAACTCCACACAGTCACCTGAGGCTGGAATCAAACCTGGGACCCAGGTACTATGAGGCAGCAGTGCTAACCACTGAGCCACCGTGCCACCAGCTTCTCTCTACTATCTCAAACTCACTCCATCTCTCCTTTTGTACTCACCTCCCACCAAGCTTCAATCTCTACCACTGTCACCAATGCCTGCAACATCTCCCCCACATGCTCACTCCAACTTGACCACACTAACCCTACATGCCCTTTGTGCTGCCTCATCGCTCATTCAAGACACTTCCCACCTACGTGAAAAGAAATGGCTGTGCACCCACTTTCATCTTTCCTAAAAACCTGTCTCTCTTTCTCTCTCTCTCTCATTTCAGGAGGAAAGTAGCCCCCAGTAGGGCAAAAAGAATAAAGACAGTGTTAGACAGCCATCTTTCAACTCCTCACCTGTTATGTGGAGAATACCCTGACTCTGATCACCCTGAGTGTCGATCTGACCCTTTCCAAGCCCCTGTACTGGTATCAGAGTCTAAATCTGGCTCTGGAAAAGGCTTTCTCTGAGGTCTGCTGGCAATCATGACAAACCCCTTTGTAAAATGACTGAAAAAAATGATTGAGGCATTTGGTTGAAAGAAAAACATTGAAGGCAAAGGAAGATACAAGTTTGTGAGGAAAGTACGGGGCAGTGGGAGTAGATTTGACTTGGCCTAATAAACAGCCAGCAGAAACACAACCTCCTGTGCTGTGGACTTCAGTTGTTGAATTAAAATAATATAACATTTCGCTGTATTGATCTAAACTGTTAGTTACAATAATAGATTTCTGATAGATAAATTCTGCCAAGTTGAAGAAATTGAATTCAATAAACACAATAATTATGGATGATACCAGAAAATGACCATGAATTGCCTAATTGCTGGGAAGTACCCATTTTTTCAATAATGTATTATAGGAATGGTCTATTATTCCTGACTAGTTTGCTCTGTTTGCATCTCTGACCCTGCATTGTGTAGCTGACAGTTGATGCCCTCTGAACAATCAAGAATGAGTAGTAAATGCTGTCTTGCTAGTGAAATATAAAAAACAATTACTTCAAATATTAAGGGCAATTTTGACAACTTTCCCACAGTACTATTGGGGAGCCTGAACTGCACACGTGAGCTCTCCATATGACTTTCCCCAAATGAAAAAGAATAGTTCAGGAAATCAGTTCACCGTGCATCAACATCACAAGGAGCAGTCGTGATAGATGTGTCTGTAGCAGCATGAAGCGAGAAAATTGTCCCTAATTCCGCTTCCTGATAACAACACAAAAAATGTTCCTGTTAGTCCGAGTCCCAAGGAGCGAAGCTTTTTGTCACTGGAAGAAAGTTTGAAACATTCTGGACACAGGCATCAAGAGTCAAATGATGGCCAGAAACTCGCAGCTATTCTGAAGGAGTGTCTCCGGAATGGAAGTGTTCACTCTGCATTCTTTCCATAGATATTGCCAGACCTGCTATGTTTTTCCAGCAATTTTTGTCTTTATTTCGGATTTCCAACATCTGTAAATTCTTTAGTCTTGCTTTTGTCAGAAACCTGCACTGTAAATGTAACAGTAAGACAAAAGTAATTTTCTTTCCATTGATGAATAAATGGCCAATGGGTCAGCTTTGCATTCCAATTTTGGATCCTTTGCGGTACTGGAACGCCTATAATTTGATATGATTTAATTTATTGTTCCATGTTGCTTTTATAAATACAGTGAAAAGTGTTGTTTAGCATTGCCATTTTAAAACACAGAAAATAAAGTGAAACACAAAATATAGAGCCAGAAAAATAAAACAGTAAAGTTCATCTTAGAGTCTTAACACAATAAAGTGAAGTGGTCTTTGGAACAACGCCTGCTTATCACTCAAACATGGAATTGAATCCACATTCCTCACCCTGATTCTATAAGTCCCTGCTGCTAAACCGACTAGACCACTGCAACCATACTTCACCATGCCACCACTGCTGGAACAGTGTCATCACTGTCTGGCACCATCCCACATCCATCCACGCTGTACCATAGTTCATGTTGCATCACCCTCACCGATGAGGTTCTGGGACCAAACAATGTGGCATGTGCAACTGTATACAATCCTGCAGCTGAGGTATAATGCATGTCTTATATAGATTCAATGTCATCCCCTTGCTCTTGCAAGCTATGCCTCTATTAATAAAGCCCAAAACGCCGTTTGCTTTATTTACAGCTTTCTCCTTCTGTTTGTCATCTTCAGTGATATGTGTACATGTACAGCCAGGTGCCTCTGCTCCTGCGCCCCTTTTAGAGTTGCAGCACCTTAGTTTATATTGGGTTACTGCTTTTTGATCAAAATGCATCACTTTCTCTGCATTGTAGTTCTGCTGCCACCAATCCATCCATTTCACCAACTTGTCTTTTTAGAATTCCACACTGAACTCATCATATTTTGTAATTCGTTCATGTTTTGTGGCATCTGCAAACTTTGAAATTGTTTCCAAAGTTTGTGAGAAGATTTGTAGCTCGGGTGCTCATTGTTGTGGTTCTGTTCGCCGAGCTGGGAGTTTTTCTTGCAAACGTTTCGTCCCCTTTCTAGGTGACATCCTCAGTACTTGGGAGCCTCCTGTGAAGTGCTTCTGTGCTGATTCCTCTGGCATTTTAGTGGTTTGAATCTGCCGCTTCCGGTTGTCAGTAGCTGTCCGCTGCAGTGGCCGGTATATAGGGTCTATGTCAATGTGTCTGTTGATCGAATTCGTGGATGAGTGCCATGCTTCTAGGAATTCCCTGGCTGTTCTCTGTTTGGCCTGGCCTATAACGGTGATGTTGGTACCAGCTATCCCTAGTAGCCATACACTCAGATGACAAACAACATGAATTCGATTGGGACAACACCACCATTATAGGGCAGGCCAAACAGAGAACAGCCAGAGAATTCCTAGAAGCATGGCACTCATCCAAGAATTCTATCAAAAGACACATCGACCTAGACCCTATATACCGGCCACTGCAGCGGACAGCTACTGACAACCGGAAGCAGCAGATTCAAACCAGTATAAATGCCGGAGGAATCAGCACAGAAGCGCTTCACAGGAGACTCCCAAGCACTGAAGATGTCACATAGAAAGGGGACGAAACGTTTGCAAGAAAATCTCCCAGCTCGGCGAACAGAACCACAACAAATTGTTTCCTTCACATCGAAATTTAGATTATGATATCAGGAAAAGTGAGAGTCCGAATATTGATCAGGGGGGAATTCCAGTACAAACCTTCCTTCAGCCCAAAACATATCCATTTATCATTACTCTGTGTTTCCTAACACTCAGCAATTATAATCAATTAGTCACGGGACTGGATGAGATGCACCCAAAGATTTTAAAGCAAGTGGAGGTAGAAAGTATGGAGGTATTAGCGGTAATATTTCAGTCTTCCCTGGACTCCATTGAGGTGTCAGAAGATTGGAAGATTGCCAACAGTATGGCCTTGTTCAAAAATATAGTAAACTAATGCCTGCAATTACAGACCTATTGAACTTAAGTAATGGGGGACCAATTATTTGGGATGGAACCCACAGGCAAAGGATAAAAGCTAAGTTGATGAGGAAGAAGAGTATAGATTTCTAAAGAGAAAATTGTGGTTAATGTTTTGGAACTTTTGAAATGGAAACAGACAAGATGGATGAAGGTAATATTTATGACCATGCTATTACTGGATTTCTGGAAGGCATACGATACAATGTCTCACAACAAGCATGTGAGGAGACTCACAGGTTATGGTGTAAAAGGGACAGTGGATAACCTGGATATAAAAGCCAGTTCAAGTTCAAACTGAAGGAAGAAACTTTTTCCCCCAAAGGGAAATGAGTATGGTGATTGAGTTTTGACAACAACCCAACCAATTACTTTACTGACATCAGTATTTTATTGCCTGATTTTCATAAAAGAGTTCAATTCTTAAATCACCACCATAATATTTCAACCCGTTGTTTTATATTCATTCGCGGGATGTGAACGTTGCAAGTCAGCCAGCACTTATTGTTTGTCCCTAGTTGCTCTTGAGAACATGGTGGCCAGCTACCTTCTTGAACTGCTTCAGTCCACATTGTGTAGGCTGACCCACAATAAAGGTAAGAGATGTAATTCTAGGATTTTGACTCAGTGCCAGTGAAGGAATGATGATATATTTCCAAGTCAGGAAGTTACGTAGCCTGGAAGGGAAGTTGCAGGTGGTGATGTTCTCATTTATTTGCTGCCCAAGACCTTCTAGATAGAAGTTATCTTGAGTTTCAAAGGTGCTGTCTAAGAATTTTCAATTGATTTCTGTAGCATGTCTTGTAGATTGTACATGCTGCTGGTCCAGTGTGTTGGTGGTAGAGGAAGTGGATATTGTGGATGTCATGGCTGTCAAGTGGGCTGTTTAGTCCTGAATGTTGGCAAACTTCTTGAGTGTCATTGGAGCTGTACCCTCCAACAAGGGGACAGTATTTCATCACACTCTTGACATGTGACTTGTAGATGATAGGCTCTAGGAGTCAAAAGGTGAGTTACACTTTCAGTATTCCAAGTTCTGTGGCCATTGTATTTATGTGGTGGGTCCATGAGTTTCTGGTCAATAGTAATCCCAAGAATATTTGTAACACTATTGAATGTTAAGGGGTGGTAATTATATTGTTTCTTATTGGAGATGGTTATTGTCTGCATTTGTGTGGTGTAAATGTTACTTGCCAATTGTGTTATGAAGATGTGAGTGTACTTTTAAGAGAGTTAAAAACAGCAGAACTACTGGACACAGCAATAAGTATTCTCAACAGTGCAACAATGTAACAGAGTCGAACAACTTGATTAGTTCAATGCCTGGAAACAAAAACAAATTGAATTTGGCCAGTCAGTTCAAATTAAACCCCAAGAAAGTATCAATTTCCAATCAAATTTGAATTGAGTATATTGGCAATCTTAAAAGCCAATGACGCAATCCAATGCTCTGGGGTATAAGACTGGGGAAATATTAAACAGTTGAGAGGAGAACTGCAAGTCCTAGCATGTAACAAATTGCTTGAAAAAATATCTCTCTCAAAAGTACCTTTTTGATCAGTAACTTGTGACACAGAAATTCCTAACAAGGAGTCCCAGGAAGATCCAAAGCCAAAAACCTACTGCTGCCTGGTTTGGGATAAGAAGTGTTGTTTTGTAAATCTTAATTGAGAGTTTTATCAGACTAGTATTATAAAAGGGAAGGTAAAAGATAGATTAAAGAAAGAAATGGTAAATAGTGGTTAGTTAATTATTCTTTGTTATACTTTAAGAAATAAAATTGTTAAGTTTTACTTTACATAGTTCTTGGCCACTCAAGTCTTCACAGATTACAGATTTTCTGTGTTGCTGGTTTCAAATTAAGCAGGAGAGTTTAGCCTGTGTTGTCGCACTTGTCAGCCCAAGCCTGAATATTGTCCAGATTTTATTGCATTTGAACATGGACTGGTTCAGCATCAGAGAAGTTGCAAGTCGTGCAGAACATTGTGTAATCATCAGTGAATATCCCCACTTCTGACCTTATGGTGGTGGGCAGGTCATTGATGAAGCAGCTGAAGATGGTTAGGCCTAGGACACTAGCATGAGGAACTCTAGCAGAGATGTTCTGGAGCTGAGTCGATTGACGTCCTACAACCACAACCATATTCCTGTGTGCCAGGTATGACTCCAACCAGCAGAGAGTTCTCTCCCATTATACATTAGTTCCACTTTTGCCAGGACTCATTGATGCCACACTCAGTTGAATGCAATCTTTATGTCAAAGGCTGTCACTGTCATCTCACCTCTGGTTGTCAGCCCTTTAAAACAAGGGGATAGTGAGCTCAGAAGCTGAGTGTCTTCGGCAGAAGGCAAACTGGCGACACTGATCAAGTTATTGCTGAGCAGGTGCTGCTTGATAGTACTGCTGTTGATACCTTCCATCACTTTACTGATGTTAAAGAGTAAACTGACCAGGTGATAATTGGCTGGGTTGGATTTGTCTGACTGTTTATGTACAGGATATTCCCTGAACAATTTTCCACATTGCCAGTGTTGTACCTATACTGGAAGAGCTTGGCAATACCAGCAGCACATTCTGGAGCAGAGGTCTTCAGGACAATTGCTGGAATGTTGTAAGAGCCCAGAGCCTTTCTTGATGTTATATGGAGTGAACTGAATTGGCTGAAGACTGGTAACTGTGATGCAGGGAACCACTGGAGGAGGCCAAGAATGGGCCATCGACTCAGCACTTCTGGCTGAAGATTGCTTCGTGTCCTTCAGACTTATCTGTTGCACTGACGTTGTTGGGCTCTTTCATCAGAGGCTGAGGATTTTCTGTAGCCTCCTCCTCCTCCTGTGAGTTGTCTAATTGCCTGTTACCATTCATGACTGGATATAACAGACTGCATCACTTTAATTTGATCTGTTGGCTGAGGACTCACTTAGCTCTTCTCCTGTCTTGCTGCTTATTCTGCTCCTGGCATGACCTCCTGTAATCTCCATGGAACCAGGTTTGATCCCCTGGTTTCATGATGATGATTGAGTGGAGGATATTCCAGTGCCACACAACACTTCAGAGGGTATTTTCAATTTGAAAAGCCTTTGTCTCTACACTGACTGTGGGGTGGTCTCACTTCCCGATACTACCATGGGCAAATGCATCTGTAGCAGCAGATTAGTAAGGATGAGAGAAATTATATCTTTCCCTCTTGTTGGTTCCCTCATCACCTGTTACAGATCTAATCTAGCAGTGATGTCCTTTCGTACCCGATTAGTTTGATCAGTAGTGCTGCCAAGCCACTCTTGGTTGTAGATATTGAAGATACTTATAGATTTCAATATCTGCAACCAAGTGGAGGAGTACTCTTTCATCATCTGAGAGAGGGACAGTATACGGTAACCAGAATGGGTTTCCTTGTCCGAGTTTGATCTGAAGCGTAGAGACTTCATGGGGTCTGGAATCACTGATGAGGGGTTTGAGGGCAATCGACTGAATACCATTATGCTGCTACCTCTTCCAGATTTGTCCTGGCAGGACTTTTCCAGGAATGATCATCCTAGTCTCTGGGACGTAGTCATGAGTATTTCTGTGAAAGTTTATTGCTTGACTAATCTATAAGACAGCTGTCCCACGGATGACTTGGCTAAATGGATGGGGCGAATCTGCTGTTGTCTTTTCCGATGCCTAGGTCGACATCAGCTTGTCTATCTGGTTTAATGTCTTTGTTGAGACTTTATAGTGATTGATACAACTGAGGAGCTCTCTAGCTATTTCAGAGTACAGTTTGGAATTAACCTCATTGCTATGGGTCTAGATTGACATGTCGGCTAGAGCAGATGAGGATAGCAAGTGAGTCTCTGAAGGACGTTAGTAAGCCAGATGGGCTTTTGCAGCAATTGGGAATGATTTCACAGTCAGGAGCAGGCTCTTATTTCCAGATATTCTGAATTGAATTTAAATTCCACCATCTGTTATGGTGAGATTCAAAACCGAGTCCCCAGAACATTAACTGAATTTCTGGATTAATAGTGTAGCCATAATATCACTTGTCCATCACCTCCCCTGGTGTATGAGGCCTGTAACAGGACTGCTACAGAGAAATTCCACCATCTGCCATGGCAGGATTTGAACACTAGCCCCCTTAACATTAACTGAATTTCTGGATTAATAGGGTAGCAATAATACTACTTGGCTATCACCTGCCTTGGAATATTAGACCTGTAACATGTCTGCTACAGAATTGTTTCCTTTGTGAGATAAAGATCAATTGTTATGACTTAAGAGAATGACATTTGGGGGAATTGTGCTTGCATGTAAGTTGCAAAGGGTGGCTGTGAGTAGATATCTGTTGACATTAGGTAGGCACCACATAAGGATAAATTATCATGTATTGTTGTTTTGAAGAGCTAAGTATAGAAACAAAGCAGGTTGTACTTGACACTAAATTGGAGGAAGATTAGAAGCAACAAATAAGTAGACAGACGAACTGAAAGAAATCTATATAGTGTGGAACAGTGAATGTTGAAAATTACATTTAATGTAGGCGAATGCAAGATTGTGAGACCTGGGTTGAGAAATAAATGTTGTCATCTCACATTTATTCTCTTCATTGTTTTGTTCTCCTATTAGAAATGTAAAATTGGAAATGTACTAGCTTCCCATGGGGCTTACTCCAGGAAGTTAATTTTTCAAATTATCTATCAGCAGTCTGCTGTCTGAAACTAAATAATCCATACTGTGCGACCATTCACCAAGAGTATTCTGTGTTTTGGGGTTGGGTTTAAAGTATTATATGCATTTTCCTTGCTATTAAGTGGATGTATTTCTAGTGTAGTACCTGTGTTTGCTGTCAGAGATTGTTCATACAACAAGCAGGAGTGTAATCTGATCTATGGCCTGACAGATTTATGCTTATCAGGAGTGAATAGTCACCTCTTGTTTGGAGCTTGAAATATAACTGGAAGCGTTCAGAATCTGATTTATTGCCAATAATTCTTCTGACTGCTTCAAGTACCTATAATGGAATCAATCTGTCTAATCTCATATTTTATGTACCTGGTTACCTAATTTGTTTCTGGTAGTATATGTTGCTGCTTTTAGAAAACACAGTAGAAACTATCAAGGAGTTCTCATCCTCTTCACACAAGGGCAAACATTAACACTTTCCCTCTCCACAGAAGCTGCCACTCCTTTTGGGTTTCTCCATCAATTCCAGTTTTTGTTTGAGATCTCCAGCAGCCAGAGTTCTGTTTTATGTTTTTGGATTTAATCCATTTTTTTGTCCCTTTCTGTCAATTTAATTTCTATGTGGAAAACATTAACAAGTAAAGATTGATTGATTGATTTGATTTAATTCATTACGGTCATGTATCTAGGTACGAGAAAATTTTTTGTTTTGCATGCAGTCCAGGCAGATTACATCATACAAAATACATAGGGGTAATAGAACAGAGTGAAGTGTTACAGCTGTTGAGAACATGCACAAACAGTGAAATCAACATTAAATGTAAAGTCTGGGAGGTCCGTTCAGAACTCTAATAACAACAGGGAAGAAGCTGTTCTTCAATCTGTTGGTTCAAGTGTTTACACTTTTGTATCTTCTGCCTGATGGAAGGGCTTGGAAGAGATTTTAAGTGGGGTGGGAGAGGTCTTTAATTATATTAGATGCCTTTCCAAGGCAGCGAGAAGTATAAATGGAGTCAATGGATGGAAGGTTGGCTTGCATGGTGGACTGGGCTGTGTTCACAACTCTCTGTAGTTTCTTACAGTCCTAAGCAGAGCTGTTGCATATCAAGCCATGATACATCCGGATAGAATACTTTGCCTGGTGCATCTTGAAACTTGAAGAGAGTCTTTACAGGTGTGCTGAAATTTCTAAGCCTCCTGAGGAAGTAGAGATGGTGTTGTGCTTTCTTGGCTGTCGTGTCAATTTGGGTAAACCAGCACAAATTGCTAAATATTGTACCTCCAAGGAACTCTACGCTGTTAACCACCTCGGCCTCAACTCCATTGATGAAGATAGGGGCATGACCTCCACCTTGCTTCCTGACGTCAATGACCAGGTCTTCCCTTTTACTAAGTTAAAAATCACACAACACCAGGTTATAGTCCAACAGGTTTAATTGGAAGCACACTAGCTTTCGGAGTGACGCTCCTTCATCAGGTGATAGTGAAGGACCATCGCTCCGAAAGCTAGTGTGCTTCCAATTAAACCTGTTGGACCATAGCCTGGTGTGTGATTTTTAATTTTGTACACCCCAGTCCAACACCGGCATCTCCAAATCATTCCCTTTTATTGACATTGAGGGAATGATTGGTATCTTTACATCAGGCCAGCAAGTACTCTATCTCTTTCCTGTATTCTGTATCATCATTGTTTGAGATCAACCCTACAATGGTGGTATCATCAGTGAACTCGTTGGTAGAATAAGAGCAAAATTTGGCCACACAGTCATGAGTGTACAAGGAGTATAGTAAAGAGCTGATGTGGCTGTTGTCTATTCTCACTGATTGCTGTCTGAGTAAGGAAGTCGAGGATCCAGTTGCAGGGGGTGGAGCAGAGGTCTTAGAGTTTGATAGTTAGCTTGTTTGGAATTATAATGTTGATGGTGGAGCTGCAGTGAATAAGTAGGAACCTGATGTAAGTGGTCATTGAGGCATGCTGTATGGGTTTTCTTGGGGGTGACCAATATTGTCACTTTTATTCCAGGACAGAATTACAGTTAGTTTTCTGCCGTAAGGTGGTAGTTCTATCCTGTTCAATCCCCTGTTTTAAGAAAATCACATAATAGCAGGGCTGTTGAAACTAATGAGGCCAGAATCACATTATGGTTAATATACGCTGCAAAACTTCATGCTTTAGAAACAGTGTCTCCAATTCACCAGCCGTGTTATAGCAAATTTGTGTTAACAAAACGCGTACTGTAGCAGAATGGCCTGTACACTGAAAAGCTTTTACACTGACTGCCTTCTTTGGCGCCATCTTAGGTACAAGTACCAAGGTGCAAATCTTAGAATAGAAACATATCGTAATTTTAAACAAAAGTGGATTAAAAAGAAAGCAGTAGCATTACTTACAGAGTCTGAGAATGAATTAGATGTGATTTAGTTATGGCATTGTGCAAAAGGATTTACATTACCGTCTGGTAAAAATTCCAAATAGCATTAACTCAGCATATGGTGCCAGACCCAAGCCCAACAATTGTCCTGCATTGATCCAGCCTTCAGACTGCTGCTCACCGGCACTCAGCAGCAATAAAGTAAGTCGTGCTGTACCGGGATTTCCCTTGCACTGCTTCAAGACTTGGGATATCCCACATGCCACTCCGGGACTCGGGATTCCCCTGGTCTGGAATTCGGCCCGGCCCATGCTCACTGTGCTGCCGCTGCGGGACATGGCCTCTGCGCATCTGTAACAGTGACTGAAGAAACCGGTACACCCGAGGCTATTGGGGTAGGTGACACTGTTTCACTGGCTGCGTTAATAACTGAGTTGATAAGGGGCAGCCAATCAATGAGATTTACTTCTACCTTCTAAACGCTTTCATTAAGGTTCCCTCAGGGATCAGCATGTCAAATTAAAGCACATGAGATTGAGGTAGTCAACTGAAGTGGTTATAGGAGAAAGAAAGGACTGCTGATGCTGGAGATCAGAGTCGAAAAGTGTGGCGCTGGAAAAGCACAGCCAGTCAGGCAGCATCCGAGGAGCAGGAGAATCGATGTTTCAAACATGACCTCTTCATCAGGAATGCTCAAAGCGTCGATTCTCCTGCTCCTCAGATGGTGCCTGATCTGCTGTGCTTTTCCAGCACCATACTTTTCAAATGAAATGGCTATGGAACTGGCTGGCAGGCAGGTAACAGAGATTAGGAATAAACGTGTCATTTCGTAAGTGGCAGCCAGTGACTAGTGGGATAACACAGGAATCCCTATCACAATTGATAATGCTGGAATGTGGGATTGGAATATTTAGATGGTGGTTTTTGACTCACACAGATGCGATGGGTAAAGGGACTTTTTCTGTGCTGTCGGCCTCGAATATGCAGTGACTGATCCAACCCACTTTTTTCTCCATTTTAAAACTACTCACTGATTTGCCAAATTGTACTTACACACAATTTCACTGAAGTCTTGTCAGCTTTTTCATATTGTTAATCTAAAATTATCTCCTATTTCATAGAGAGACTTTCCAAGACTCCTGACAACGCTGTGCCCCAGGCATTTCAAACTTCACTGAATAACATGCTGAACCTGATTAAAATGGGCATTTACATAAACTTATATTTGAGTATCTCTGGAACTAAACATTCCCTTTAAAAGTAAAGGACTCTCCATTTAAGAAAGAGATTAAATATTTTACTTCAAAAAGGTGGCAAGTCTTTGAGACTCACTTCTTCAAAAAATGTTGAACATTAGTATTTGAATAACTTTTAAGACAAATATCATTAGATTCTTGATAACGTTTGGTCAATTTGTCTATCAGGTGTTGGTGGGAATCTGAAATAGACAAATCAGCCATGAATAAGACAGTAATTAGGACACCTTGCTAAAATTATAGAAGTCACGAACCAGACACCACCTGAAGAAATACTGAGAACAATTTTAGGTGCCTATCTAAAGAAAGATATAGTGGCATTGTAGACCAGGAGGTTCATGAAGTAGATTCCAGGTGTGGAGGGAAATATTTGTAAGGGTGAGAATTAGCTGGTTAGGCTTGTACTCATTGGAGTTGAGAAGAATGTGTGAAACCTTGTTGAAATACACAATGCTTGACTTGACAGGATAGATGTGGAGAGGCTGTTTCATTATGCAGGGAAGTCTAGGACCAGAGGCCGTAATCTCAAAGTAAGGGGAGAGTCAGATGAGGGTTGTTTTTTTCTCTTTGAGGATTATAAATCTATAGCATTCGTAACCCAGAAAATTGTTGAGGCTGCATTACTAATTATATTCAAGGCTGAGAGATAGATTTCTAATGTGTATGGGAATCCAGGTTTATATAGATAAAGTAGTGAAGTGGAGTTGAGGGTTATCAGATCTGTTATTTTGCATGAGTATGCTGGACTCCTTTATTATAGAGAAAAGGGTTGCTTGTGTGAGTTTTTAATTGTCCACCTCTGTTCATGACTCGATGCGCAGGCCATAGTTAGATCAGATGGGATTCAGGGTGAGCTGGCCAATTGGATAGAAAATTGGCTTAACGGCAAGAGACAGGAGGTGATGGTGGGGGGTTTTCAGATTGGAGACCTGAGACTACCAGTGTTCCACAGGTACTAGGCCCATGTTTGGTCATCATTTATATAAAATGATTTAGTTGAGAACATAGAAGGCATGGATAGGAAGTTTGATGATGACACCATGATTGGTGGGTAGTCTGGGCAATGAAGAAGGATTTCTAAGATTACAAAGAGATCTTGATCAGGTGGGTCAATAGACTGAAAAGTGGCAGATGGAGTTTAATTTGGATAAGTATGAGGTACTGCACTGTGATAAAACAAAGAAGGACAGAACTTATACAGTTAAAAGTAGGACCTTGGATGGTGTTGTAGAACCGAGATACTCAGGATTCAGGAACATAATTGCATCAGTGATACGATAAATAAGAAGGCATTTAGCATTCTTGCCTTCATTGTTCAGACTTTTGAGTATAGGAGTTGGGACATGATGTTGATGTTGTGCAAAGCATTGATGAGACCTCACCTGAAGTACTTTGTTCAGTTCTGATCATCCTGTTATTGGATGGATATTATTAAAATGAAATGAAAGGTTCAGAAAGGATTTACCAAGATTTTGCTGGGTATGTTGGGTTTGAGTTATGGGGAGAAGTTAAGTAAACTGGGAGTTTTTTTCACTGGAGCATTGAGGTTTATAAAATCATAAGGCGTACAGATAATGGTAGGTGTCTTTTCTGTAGAGTGGCAGATTTCAGGACTATGGACGTATTTTTAAGATTTGGAGATGCCGTTGTTGGGCTGGGGTGGACAAAGTTAAAAATCACACAGCACCAGGTTATAGACCAACAGGTTTGTTTGGAAGTACAAGCTTTCAGATTACAGCTCCTTCATTAGGTAACTAGTGGGGCAGGATCTTGGATACAGAATTTATGGCAAAAATCACAGGTGTCATAGAACAGACGTGATGTAATGAACAAAATTAGTTGGTTGTTAACTCTTTAATCACTTAGAATGGGAATGCAGACTTTGATTCGTTAATATATAAATCCCAACACTGCTTTCAAGTTACATTTCTGAGATAACTTAAGGTTTTATTTAAATAAAGGTGGCATCTCAGTTCAGACAATGCATTGAAGGTATTCTAAGTGATTAAAGACATAACAGTAACCTAGGTTTGTTCGATGCATTGCATTGTATTGAATTGAATTTATTGTCACATCTACCGAGGCACAGTGAAAAGCTTTGTCTTGCAAGCAATACAGGCAGATCACAGAGTTAAGGAGCATGGATAAGGTGAACAGTGGTAAAAGCAAAAACCCAGGTACAGTCTGTTAAATTTAAAGAGTGTAGAATGATTGTAGGAAATAGGAAACTTAGATCTGCACACAGGAGCTCGCAAGGAGTTGACCATGTCTAGCGCCACCTTGCTCCAAAAAAACATTGCATCAATTGTATGACACTTTGATCTTTGACTATATACCCTGTGTCTGATCATCCTGCCCCATTAGCTACCTGACAAAGCAGCAGCAGCGCTCCAAAATCTTGTACTTCCAAATAAAACGGTTGGACTAGAACTTGGTGTTCTGTAGTTCATATTTTTAAGGTGAAAGGAGAAAGATTTAAAAAAAACGTGAGGGACTTTTTTTTAATACAGAGTGGTTTGTATGTGGAATAAACTTCCAGACCAAGTGATGGATGCAGGTATAGTTACAACATTTAAGAGACAGAAGATAAGTACATGGATAAGAAATTTGTGAATGCATATGGATCAAGCGCAGGCAGATGGGACTGGTTTGGTTTGAGATTACATTCAGCATCGACTGTAGGACTGGGCAATCTGTGTGACTCTCTGACTTTATGACTGCGAAGCTTAGAGCTGATCCATTGGTTGTTGAATCACTTAGCACTGTCTATCAGTTGCTGCTTATTTTGATTGGCATATATGTGGTCTTGTTTTATAGCTTTGTCAGGTTGACACTTCATATTTAGATATGCCTGGTGCTGCTCTGCACTCTTCATTGAGTTATGCAGAATTCCATGAGAACTGTGTGTATGTGACTCAAACGTGATAGAATGTTATAGATTGGCCAACCTCCAAAAGAAAAAATTGTCACCTGACTTAAATCGGTGACCGCTTAGTCTGAAATTATGCCCTCTGGGCCTAAAATTTCCCACAATGGGAAACAACCTCTCGCCATTTACCCTGTCCCGCCCCCAAAGAATCTTGTCTGTTTGCAAGGGGTGTTCATCTATTGCAGAGTTTCAGAGAGCCTAAACCCTGCTGATTGACTCCAAAACACAAGCGTCCAGCTTAAGTTCCTACTTTCCAGGGGTTATGTTCCTTCTAGAGAATAGCGGAGAATGATAGCATCAGCCACATACCGCACATTTGAGCGGGCATTTCAGCGCCCATCAAGATAGCCTATAATGGAAACATAATTTTTTAGATCCTTAACAGAATTGAAAGAGACCACAAGACTGTCATCCCAAGTGTTGTGTCTGTGTTAAATGTCAGATTGAACTCACTTTGGTTGCACCTTCTGTACAATGTTGTTTAATCTTTCTTTTAAGAAGACTACCTTTTGGAGCTATCTTGGCAACTCCAGCTGACCTTGAGGAAGCCTGCTTATTGCTTTGCCAACTTGCCTTCACTGGCATTGACAGGTGTACTGTGGCCCCAGACCTGGTTCTACTCATTTCTGAGAAGTCATAGAATCCCTACAGTGTGGAAACAGGCCATTTGGCCCATCGAGTCCACACTGACCCTCCGAAGAGCATGACACCAGACACATCCTGACTCTGTCCCCGTATTCTCATAGTTAATCCACCTAGCCTACACATTGCTGGATACTGTGTGGAGCAATTTAGCATGGCCAGTCTACCTAACCTGCACATCTTTAAGGGCGGTATAGTGGCTCAGTGGTGAGCACTGCTGCCTCAAAGCACCAGGGACCCAGGTTCGATCCCAGCCTTGGGCAACTGTCTGCGTGGAGTTTGCACATTCTCCCCGTGTCTGTGTGGGTTTCCTCCGGGTGCTCCGGTTTCCTCCCACAGTCACAAAGATGTGCAGGTCAGGTGAATTGGCCATGCTATGTTGCCATAGTGTTAGGTGCATTAGTCAGAGGGAAATGGGTCTGGGTGGCTTACCTTTCAGAGGGCTGGTGTGGACTGGTTGGACCGAAGCACCTGCTTTGGCACTGTAGGGAATCTACTCTAATCTTTGGGTGGTGTGAAGAAATCGGAGCACCTGCAGTGAACCCACACAGGGGAAAATGTGCAAATTCCCCACAGACAAGTCACCCAAGACTGGAACTGAACCCATTTCCCAGTTCTGTGAGGCAGCAATGTTAGCCAGTGAGCCATCGTGCTGCCTCTTGTGTAAGTATTGAATGAATGCATCTATGGTTGAAGCAATGGAGTGAAGGCCTAACATGTCCCTCGCAAATGCTGATTTTTTCTGCCATACCTCATTCTCTTTGATAGCAGCCATCCATTCCATGGAGACAGCCGAGCACTTGCACAGCAAAGCCAAACAGCAGACATCAAATTTTACTTCAGTTTGCGTACAATATCTGGCATCTGTGCCCATGTCTCTCCTGCATTTCCATCAAATCTATATCAGTATTGGGCTGAGCAGGGGCCACTGCTCCAGCAGATATGAGTGTCACAGACTCCACAGCTGTTTCCTCCTCCTCTAGCTATGGACCCATGTCAGTGCTGTGCTTACCAGAATGGGGATGACGTCCACCCTACTCTGGGTAGATTAGCCTCTGAATAAATGGCTCGGTGGTGGTGGTTGGGGGGAGGTGGGGAGTGGATAGAGAGAAAAACCGTGATGACCCATCCTCTGAGGCTCACGCAAGTTCCTCTTCAGAGGTTCAAGGGACTGATAGAGATGGGGCTTTGTGCTGGGTCTCTTTCTGGACCTGACTTGAGAGTAGATTTCAAATATTACATAGAAACAAATAAAGATTTGTTAGCATTACAAGCCACCATCCTTATCCAAGGTTTCAGTGAATGTTGCTCCAAAATGTGAAGGTCTGAGTAGCCGATTTGAGGCTTTCCCACTAAATACTTTCAGGTAGCTAACCTCCCCTTCAGCATAGAAATGTTCCCTTTGCACTGCTGCCTCACAGCACCAGGGTCCCAGGTTCAATTCCAGCCTTGGGCAACTGTCTGTGTGGAGTTTGCACATTCTCCCCGTGTCTGCGTGGGTTTCCTCCAGGTGCTCCAGTTTCATCCCACAATCCAAAGATGTGACGGTTAGGTGAATTGGCCAGGCTAAATTGCCACATAGTGTTAGGTCAGTTAGTCAGAGGGAAATGGGTCTGGGTGGGTTACTCTTCAGAGGATCGGTGGGGACTGGTTGGGCCAATGGGCCTGTTTCCACACTGTAGGGAAAATATCTCATAGCATGAGAGAAACATTAAGAGACATTAACATGGGCACATATGAATTAGCATATGGAATGGATGGAGGAAGTCAGGAAAGTTGCAATCACCAGAGAACTGCTATTAAGTAAACTGTTGGAGCGGTTGGCTAACAAATGCCTAGGTCCAGACGTATTTCATCCTAAAGTTGTAAAAAAAGTTCAGTGAAATTTTTGATGTATTGATTTTAATTTTCCATTATTCCTGAGATTTAAGGAATGGTCACATTAGATTTGAAAACAGCAAACATAATTCCTTTATGGGGAGGCTTAGTGGTATTATCCTGGGGTCCTGGGTTCGAATCCCACCACGGCAGATGGTGGAATTTAAATTCAATAATAGAAAGAAAATGTGGAATTAAGAAGCTACTGATGATGAAATAATTGTCAATTACTGAAGGAAAACCCATCCAGTTTACTGATATCCTTCAGGGAAAGGAATCTGACCTCCTCACCCAGTCTAGCCTACATTTGATTCCAGAGCCACAGCAATGTGGTTGACTGTCAATTGCCCTTTGAAATGGCCTAGCAATGGAATGGGACAGATCACCTGACATTTACCTAGGCACTGGAAAAGACAATGGCAGAAACTGGTCTGTTGACAGTGCAAAGTCCCCCTTACTAAAATCTCGGGGCTCATGCCAAAATTGGGAGAGCTGTCTCATAGGACAGTGTGAGATTTCTCCAGTTTCCTCATTTCTCCTCCCCCCACCTTGTTTCAGTCAAATCCCTCGAACTCAGCACCGCCTTCCTAACCTGTAATCTTCTTCCTGACCTCTCCGCCCCCACCCCACTCCGGCCTATCACCCTCACCTTGACCTCCTTCCACCTATCGCATTTCCAACGCCCCTCCCCCAAGTCCCTCCTCCCTACCTTTTATCCTCATTCCTGATGAAGGGCTTGTGCCCGAAATGTCAATTCTCCTGCTCCTTGGATGCTGCCTGACCTGCTGCGCTTTTCCAGCAACACATTTTCAGAGTTGTCTCATAGATTAGTCAAGCAACCATATGACACAATCACGCTCACTGAATCATATTTACAGTCAATGTCCCAGGCGCCTCCAGTACCATCCCTGGATATGTCCTGTCCTATCCACGAACAAACTCAGCAGAGATGACGATACAGTGGTATACAGTCAGGGAGGAGTTGCCCTGGGAGTTCTCAACATTAACCACAGACATCATGAAGTTTCATGACTTTAGGCTAAACATGGCAAGAAACCTCTTACTAAGTACCACATACCATCCTCCCTTGGTTGAGAAATCAGTACTCTTCTATTTTGAACAATATTTGAAGGAAGCACTGAGGCTGGCGAGGATACAAAATGTACTCTGGGTGGGGGATTTCAATGTTAACCAACAACAGTGGCGTGGCAGCAGTACTAGTGATTGAGCTGGTCAGATCCTAAAGGACATAGCTGCTAGATTGAGTCAGATTGAGGTGGTGAGGGAATCAACAAGAGAAAAAAAACATACTTGACTCATCTTTACCAATCTTCCAGCTGCAGATGTAATTGCCTATGAGAGTATTGGTAAGAGTGATCATAACATAGTCCTTGTGAAGTATTGCCTTCACATTGAGAATAACCTTGATCATGTTGTGTGGCATTATCATCATGTGAAATGGGACAGACTTTGAATAGACATAGCAACTCAAAGCTGGGCATCCATGAAGTATTGTGGGTCATGAAGAAGAGCAGAATTGTACCCCAGTACCTCATGGCCCAGCGTAGTCCCCCACTCAACTATTACAATCAAGTTATGGGATCAACCTTGGAGAGTGCAGGAGGGCATGCCAGGAGCAGCACTGGGCTTACCTGAAGATGAGGTGTCAACCTGGTGAAGCTACCAAACCAAACTACTTGCATACTAAACAGCATAAGCAGCAACTGATGGATCCCACAATCATTGGATCAGACCTAAGCTTCGCAATCATGTCACATCTAGCCATGAATGGTGGGGGACAATTAACAAACTCACTGGATGAGGAGGCTCCAAAAATATCCCGATCCTCAATGATGGGAGAGCCCAACACCTCAGTGCAGAAGATAAGACTGAAGCAGTGCAGCAATATTCAGCCAGAATTGTGAATGGATGATCCATCTCGGCCTCCTCCAGAGGGTCTCAGCATTACCAGTACCATCTTCAGACAATTCGGTACACCCCACATAATATCAAGAAATGTTTGGAATCAATAGATAAGACAAAGACTATGGAGTCTCATAACATTCTAGTAATAGTACTGAAGGTTTGTGCTCCAGAATTTGCCACTCCCCTATCTGAGCTCTTCCAGTGTAGTTACAATACTGGCATCTACCTAACAATGCAGAAGATGGCCCAGGTGCATCCTAGACATAAAAAGCAGGACAAATCCAACCTAGCCAACTACCACCCCATCGGTCTACTCCTGATCATCAGTAAAGTGATAGATGTCATCAATAGTGCTATTGAGCAGCACTTGCTCAGTAATAACGAGCTCAGTGATGCCCAGTTTGGGTTCCTCAAAGGATCACTTAGCTCCCCACCTCACTACAGCCTTGGTTCAAATATGGACTAGAGAACCGAATTCCAGAGGTGAGGTGAGAGTTAAGCCCTTGATCTCAAGGCTGCATTCGATCAAGTGTGACTTGCACAAACTCCAGGAAAACTGGAATCAATGGGTATTGGGGACAAGCTTGCTGCTGGTTGGAGTTATACCTGGCCCATAGGAAGATAGGGCAAAGCAGAGTGAGCTGGAGGACTTAAGCACATCAATGCTGGCTTGATATTCCCGGGGTTCCTGAGCCCATGCAAAATTCTCTAAATTGTCAAAGAATGCATAGGGATTTGAGGTAGGTGCAAAGCCTGGCAATTTTTTAGCTATCTGTGTCAGTTGTGCCTTCGTGAATAGCACATCCTTCCCTATCTCTGGTTGCAGGGTTCATCGGGGCAGGAAAGGGCTCTGTGGTTATTTGGGATTTACATTCTTTGGGGAGGGGAAACGAGGCTGGGGTTACTGAGGATGATGTGGATATTGGGGGCTTGGGTTCCTTCAGGAAAGGGGATGGGGATCTCAGCATACCAATGTGTTTCCTCCCCAAATCCCCCCAGTCCACCTCATTGCTGTTCTCCTCTTCTGTCCCTGTTGTCCAGAATGAGCACATTATCTCTTTCTGAACTTCAAATTGGGACTTTAATCCCTCGATCTCATGCTGGCACTTCGAGTGACCTACAGTGTAGGTTTTATGTTTTTGTTTTACTTGGAATAGAGCCATGACCACTGCCTATAAATTACGATATTTCTTGGCTAGATTAATCACAGCTTTTGTGGGGTACATCACAGTCCCAGATTGTACACTGTTCCCTTTGGTAGGGATTCCCTCCTTGGGCCTGAAATGATCCCATGTGCAACAAATTCACTTGATTCCTCTGTTCCTGTTCTCAAGTCATTTCGAATTGCATTTGCTCACTTTTCTTTCCATTCCGTAGCTCTTTTTAAAGCTTTACATTTTTCAGCTTCTCTCCCTTATACTTGTTTCATATAGCTGGAAATCATTAATAGCCTTAACATGGGAGCTCATTGACTTAACTTTTTATGTGCCCCCACCCAACAATTTTACTTTTTGCATCCCAGACCCGAGACTCAGTTTACACAGTGTTCAGTTGAAAATGTGTTGCTGGTTAAAGCACAGCAGGTTAGGCAGCATCCAAGGAATAGGAAATTCGACGTTTCGGGCATAAGCCCTTCATCAGGACCTCATTTTTTACACAGTGTTCAGCCTATTTGGGTCATTTCCTACTCCAATATTTGAAGTTTTCTCCCACTCTGAGCAGATTGCCATACTTTTGCTCTCCTGTGTTCTTATAAGGGAGAGGGCAGAAATTGGGGTAGGTGACCAGCTTATGCTAAGTCCATCTGAGTCCAATGTCCAAAAGGTAAGCAGCCCTGCATGCCACATAAAGGTGGAGAGTTTGCCCTTCCTCCGTGAAGATCATGCTGTTTTATTTGTCAACTTGCACAGACCCAGCATATAATCCAGTTACTGGTTAGTCACTTCTATTGTCATACGTCACTGGCCTTCACAGGGTGCAGATGTTCTCAAATCAAGCTCAAACTGGATGTTCAGGAATGCAAGACTAGTTGGGTTCAACTTCAGACTAACCATTGGCCACTTCTTATCAGTGGGCCATCCAGGGATGCCAATGTTGTCCATGCTTTGGTCAGTCCATCCAATTTCAATGTAAAATCGTTTGGGTATGATACATGTGAAATGAACAAAAGGGTCAGTATCAAGTTGCGATTCAATGCAATTTTATACACAAAATACATTAAAAACTCAAAAGGAGCCATATGGTGAGATACAGCATGGAAACAGACCGATTCATCATGCTGGCTAGCTTTCCAAAACTAAATTAGTCCCATTAACCTGCATTTGGCACATATCCCTCTAACCCTCTCCATTCATGATCTTATCCAAATGTCAAAACAAAGGAAAATAAAGTTACTAGTATGTTTTTTATTGTAAATTTATATTGATTTTAAGAGTAACAAATAGTTTAAGGAGTTATGGCATGGCAAGGCAATGGGGTATCCTGTGGCGGTTTCACAGCCAAACACACTAAATTAATTGCCATCAGTTACACAAGATTGACCTTTGGTTTTCCGAACTTGAGTAGCAGCTGGAGCTACTGTTGATCATCCACATTGCAGAGAACTACATGGTAGGCACATATAAGGAGGTGGTCATACTCCAGAATAGACGTGTGTAGGCAGAGAGGGAAAAGGTGAGTCCAGGCAGTCCAACACGCCAGGCAGGTAGGGCAAGAGTCGCCTGAGTTAATCATTCTTGCCAATCGATATTTCATTTTGGAAACTACTCAAGGCCATGGTTCCTCAGGGGAGTGCAGGCAGGCACAAGATCAAAGCAACAAGCACATCTCAGTTGTACAGAGAAGAAGAAAGGTGATATACTGGCTCAGTTATTAGCACTGCTACCTTGCAGCTCTAGGAACCGGGTTTGATTCCACCCTCAGGTGAGTGTGTGTGTGTGTGTGTGTGTGTGTGTGGAGTTTGCATGTTCTCCCTGTGTCTGCGTGTTATAAAGTAGAGGTTGATCACCCTCACTCCGAGAACTAAAACCAAACTACTCAAGTAGGAGCACCTCACTTTATAATCTGTAAAAGTGGTGTAACCTGCCTTTCTGCAACTTCCAGTGGTTAAATAAAATAAATCCTTGACACTTATTTATCTAACTCTTGACAGCGAACAAATTAATTAACTTTTAACAAACAGAATAAATCCTTTCTAACTACTAACCATTCTCAAATAGAGCAAGATTCTAATGGTATGCTGTTCTAATAAATATAAGTCCCACATATATGAAATTCAATAGAATTTAGTCTCTTGAGATTACAGCCAGGTTACATATCTTCCGGAATGTTCTGTGCCTTCTATGTTATTCATTCTGTCTTTCCTTCTTCCTTCTGTTGTTGGTACCATTGTAAATAGATAGTGCTTCCTCTAAGAGCCAGAGCTGAAATCTCTAGCAAATAGCAGTTAGCTCTGCCAATTTTCCAATTGCCCCCTTCTTTTATATCCTTGATGACATATCATTAGTTTTACAATCAGATTGTCAAAACCATCAGATTTGAATTTGATGGGTTTTTGGTATCTAAGGGTCTGATTCAAATTGATTAGCTAAATTCAAGAGCCTATTGTCTTGGTAAAAATGCTGCTTGGTCTGTTAACTGTACAGCTTTTCATTATAAATGTTTCAATTCAGATGCTCTCTGTATACCTGCAAACTTTCAAAATGCTGCTCACAGACATGCATTTTAAATCTCTAAGCAGTGAAAAAGCACAATCTTTTAAAGCGACCACACAAAGCTTCCACACCTAGCATTTTGCAAACACTAATGTTTTACAAACACCAAATTCTAACATGCTGCCCCCAATCTATAATTCGTTTACCAAACTTTGCAACATCCCACATTCCAAACATATGCAGGCTGGGTGGGTTGGCCACTCTGAATTGGGATATGTAGGTTAGGTGAAATAGCTGTGGGAATTGCAGGTTTAGAGGAATAGTGTAGGGGTTGGATCCGAGTAGGGTGCACATTGTTGGATCAGTGTAGACTTGATGGGCAGAATAGCCTGTTTTCACATTGTAGGGATTCTATGTTTCTGCAGACTAATTAATAAGTTACTATAAAATAACCTTTAAGTATAAGTGAGCATGATCTCATAGATTTTACAATATATTTAAAAGTAAAGTTGTTCTAGCAGAAGCAAGTGTTAAATTTTAATAACAATTATGAAAGCATGAGGCACATTATGAATGAGCTGGGTTCAGAAAATACATTAAGAGGCATGACCATACCTAGGCAATGGATTATCCTTAAAGGAGTATTAAATGGCCACATCGACTCTGCATTCTGCAAGGGGCAAAAAGTCAAAAAGTATCAGCCAGTTGTGATTGACAGAGGAAGATAAGGATTATATAAGCTTAAAAGAAAAGGCTTTTAAAGTGACCAGAAATTGTAAGAAATCTGAGAATTGGGAAGTTTTTAGAAAGAAAAAACAAATGAGAATCTAATAACTGATACAGAAAGGAAGAACAGGATACAAATACAATCCATTATAAGAAAACATTGAAAGAGAATCAGGAGAATTTATAATGGGCTGTCGAGAAATGTCAGAGAAGCTAAATCATTTCACTGAAGAAGATAGAAGAAATCTCCCAGAATTAAACATCCAAGTGAAGCAGGAGAATAAAGAGTTGAAGGAAATTATGTTAGTAAAATGGTTGTACTGGAGAAATTCATGAGGCTGAAAGTCATTAACTACCCTGCCCCTAATAGCCTACATCTCAGAGAGTTGGAAGTGGTGGTGATAAAGAGAGTCAATGCATTGGAGAATTATCTTTGACAAACTTGTTGGGGTTTCTTGAGAATGTTGCAAACAAAATTGACAAAGAGAAGTGAATGGATGTAGTATAACTAGATTTTCGAAAAGCTTTTGACAAGGTTCTATATTGGAGGTTGGTTAGCAGAAGTAAAGCACTTGAGGTAGGAGATAAAGTTTTAGCATTGTTATGACACGGGGTAAACCTCCCCTGCTAATTTAAACCCGACACACAGAAAGGATTTACCCTGTGTGTAATCTATGAAATTCGAGAGGCAAGGAACTATTCCCAAAAGCCACTATTTAAAGTAAAAATTAACAACTTTATTTTTAAAAGTCTAACAGAGAATAAATAATTAACAATTATTTACAACTGCTTTCTCTAACCTAACTTTTACCTCCCCCTCTACAATACTAGTCCGATAAAACCCCTGATTAAGAATTAACAAAAAATTCAAATTTCAAAACCAGACAGCTGTCTAAGCTTCTCTTTGTATCTTCCTCTGTCTTCTTTTCTTCTTCTTAGGGATTTCTGTTTCACAGATCCACACAGTAGGGAATCTAATCTAATCTAATCTAATCAGATCATTGATAGATGAAGGTACCTTTAAGAGAGATATTCTATGGGCAATCTGTACTTGCTGGTAGCTTGGCAGTTCTCCTCCAACTGATTAATTTTCCTCTGTCTTATACGCCAAAGCATCGGATCATTTCATTGGTCTTAATATTGTAAAAAATACCAAATTCAAACTTGATTGGAGTTTGGTATTTTGGTGCATAATTGAAACTAATTGGCTGAATTTGAATTTGTTTTTGTCTCCTAGTAACCCAGTAACTTCTGAGCAAGCATTACATTCTTACCTTGTTTCTGACTCTCTGTGCCTCGCGAAGCCCTTGCTACTGTTCCCAACTCCTTTCAGCACACACCTGCACTACATACAGTTTTGATGCCCTTACTTAAGGAGAGAGAAGGTTTGTGAGATTAACTCCAGAGATGCAAGACTTGTCTTACAAGGAGAGGTTGAACAATTCAGGCTAGAGCTTAGAAAGGTGAGAGAAGATCTAATTTAAGCATATAAAATGCTAAAGGAGATTAACAAAATAGATGTAGAATGAATGTTTCCCCTTGTAGAGCAATCTAGAACAAGAGGTCATCATTTTAGGCTAAACAGAGATAAGGAGGAATTCATTATCCCGAGCACAGTGGAATCTGGGAGCTTGAGTAAATTTAAGGAGGAGATAGACAGATTTTTTTTTATTCTTAATGTATTAAAGGATTATAGGGACCAAGCAGGAAGGCAGATTTAAAGCCGAGATGAGACAACCATGATTGTATGAAATAGCATAGCTGACCTGAGGGGCTGAATTGCCTATTCCTTCTCTTGGTTGTCATGTCCACTGAATATCTGCTGATAGATTTGCATCACCTGCACCATATTTAAAATGTCGTTGGGCAACTGATAAAGCAGTGTCAGTCCCAGTCTGTCCTGAAGAGTTCCTCGTGTTTGTCCCAGGCATGGCAGACAGGGAGAAATTAGTACCTTTGTGCAGCAGGGAACTGTGACTCTTGCTGAACAGAATGAAGAAGTGATGGGACTTGCTCTTCCACCAGGATCAACAATGAAGGTCACGATACCAGACCTTTGCAGCCTGACCTGAGGTTGTCACCCAGGCTAGTGCAGTCTCAACAATCTGAAGAAAGCTCAGGTCTACAGGAAGACTTCCAATGTCCTTCTCCACCCTGTTGCAAACGTGCCATCACCTTCTCTCCAATACTTCACACTCTCTCTTTCTCTACTACTGTACCAAGCCCCTACAAGATTCATGATCTACTGTTGTCTGAAACATCTTCTCCAATTCACACTGGCCCAGGACACCTGCATCAAAATTTGCAGCTACACTATCCATTTTCATTTCTCATGGTACCAGCCTCTCTCACATTCTGGGAGGAAAGTAGCCTAAAATAGGACAGATATAGTTGATGCATTTTAAGGTCTAATAAGGAAAGAATTTAAACAATGGTCCCTAGAGAATGCTGAGAAACAAAGGGATCTTGGTAAGCAAGTCCATAGATGACCATAGAAAGTGTCGACATAGGTAAATAGGGCAGTGAAGAAGACAAATGCAATAATTGCCTTTGTTAGCCGGATGTCGAACATAGTAGCAGGGAAGTGTTGTTGCTTCTTTATAGAGCATTGGTTTGGACACAAATCAAATAATCTGTGCAGATCTGGTTGTCACATTATCGGAAAGATGGGATTGCAGAGGAGATTCACCAGGATGTTGCCTGGATGGAAAATCTCAGCTATTTGGAGAGACTCGATCGACTGGGTTTGTTTTCCCCAGAGCACAAGAGATTGAGCGGAGATCTGATTGAAGTAAATAAAATTATGAGAGGCCCCATGTGCTATTTTTCTATGGAAGTCAACTTACTGCCGTCAGTCATAAACGTGATTATTACTCTCCAGTGCAGAAGTGCTATTCAGCATATCAATCAACAGAGATTCATATATAAGGACATGGAAGAACTTGATGGTAGTTCAGTGCTCTGTTGCTCAATGACGCTGTACATGTATTATTAAACTGACTGTAATTTAGACATTTTAAGTTAAAGTTGCAACTAATCTGTTGTAATTTGGTTTGAATGTTGGCTGTTATAATTTAAGACCGCAGGTGATTCAACTTGCTGCCAGAAATTAGATGACGTGTTTGCAAATGCTCAAAGTATTAACCTTGTAATATTTTGAACAAAGATTAAAGATGGTTCGTAAAGTGGTCTTCATAAATTGCTAAACTTTTTTTTAAGATCAGACATCTAAAACAAAAAATAATCAGACAGCAGGTAAGTATAGTGACTCAACTGTTGTATTTCAGTATCCTTTATATTCTTTTGGGATCTTCCCCACTGTCCAAAATGGTTTTTAGGAAAACTTATTGCATGGTCTCATTTTGTCTTTTTAAAAGTTATATTTGATATGGTGCCGTGTCTATTGTAGCATTTGTCTTATTCTTGAAACTAATATGTTCACAACCGTTTAATTATATTCTGGCTCTCTCTTTTCTTGATGCTGCAGTTGCAAATGTACTGTGGCAGGAGGAAGGTATTGAAGCAAGTTTTTGTCTTGTATTTATATACTTGTAAAACTATCATTATTAACATTCTCTACATTCAAACTGCTGAATAAAATACCATCAATAAGTAATGATCTTGATATTTTTAAGAGCAAGTGTGTTATGAAGATGTGGGGTTACTGTGTCTTTAAGAGTTAAAAGCTAGCAGAACTACCTGACATCACCAAGTGTTCTGAACAAGCTACAATGTAACATGTGGTCCAGCAGCAAGGGGAGCTGGTTGCCTGGAGACAAAAACAAATTCGAATTAGCCCAATCAGTTTAAATTATATGTCCTCCAAAAAAAAACAAACTCCAATCAAGTTTGAATTGAGTATATTGACAACATTAAAAGCCAATGACACAATCCAATGCTTTGGGGGTATAAGACTTGGGGGAAATCGAACAGTTGGGGGAGAACTGTCAAAAGACCAATAGATGAAGGCTGCTAGTCAGACCTGTTAGAGAGGTACCTGTCTAGAGAAGGAGTTTATACAGAGAAAAAAAAACATCAATGCCAACCTGGAGAGCAAATCTACCAAGGAATATACGACCATTGGCTGGATTTGAAATTTGAATTTTTTTGGTAAATCTTACTCGGGGGTTTTATTGGACTAGTATTATAGAAGGGAAAGTAAAAAATAGGTTAGAGGAAGGAGTTGTGAATAGCTGTTAGTTAATTATTCTGTGTTATACTTTAAGAAATGATGTTGTTAATTTTTACTTTAAATAGGTCTTGACGTCTCGAATTATCAGATTGCACCACAGGATGAATCTTGTCTGCATTGCTGGTTTAAATTAAGCAGGAGAGTTTAGAGTACAATTAATTCAGATCACCTTGAAAATCTCCAGTCTCTTGCATGAGCTGGGTGCCAGGTTTGGTGTCTGGACATGGCTCTGGCAGCAGCTCAAGGTGCCAGATATCCTGATAGGGCCAGACATCCTCCTTGCCTGCTTGGGACAACCTCGAAGCATCCTCTATACAGATTCCTGACTCTCCAATCTCCAAACTCTATGATGGACTGACTGCTCAAAATATTCCTTAACTAAAGATTTAAATGTTGTCGTAGTGAGGACACCTTCATGTTAATACACCTCTCTGAGATTTACCTTTCACTTCACATTCTGTTCCTGTCAAACTTTAAGGCCTCTGATTGGCCCAGGAAAGAATCACAGGACTACCGACACTGGAAATCAGAAGCACAAACAGAGATTGCACGGAAAACTCAGCAGGTCTGGCAGCATGTTTGGAGACAAAACAGAGTTGACATTTTGTTTTCAGTGACCCTTCTCCAGAACTTATTGAAGCTAGGAAATCATTAATATACATGCTGAAGGTGGGATGGGGAGAGAAGGGAGGAGGAGGGGAGATGGGTGGAGATGAAGCCAGAGAAAGAGAACAATCTCTGGACAAACAAAGGAATGGATAAAAGTCAACCTGGGAGAATCAATAGCTACTAATTTAGACAATTAGTAGCTGACAATAGAACAATTGGGGCAGCAGGCTATGTGATGACAAAGCCTGATGTATGGGGCACTGGGGTAAAGACATGGGCGAAGGTGCTTCGGCCCTAACTTTATCGAGACCTAAAGGTTGCGGGGTTCCCAAGGAGAAAAATGCAATTCTGATAAGAAAGCTTGCGCCGACCTTCGCAAGAGCACTGCAGCAAGCCTGAGAGAGAGATCCGATCTAGGGAACAAGGTGGTGTGGCAGGCAACAGGAATTTCAGTCACCCAGTGTGTGTTTCGTCTCCCCAATGTACAGGAGACTACATTGTGAGCAGCAAATACAGGAGATTAAACTGAATGAACTAGACAGGTACATGAATGGGCAGAGAGCAAAAGGGATACAGATCCTTACAAAACAGACAGCAGATAGAGGATCTGTATCAGCGCGGGCTTGGAGGGCCGAAGGGCCTTTTGCTGTGCTGTTTTGATCTTTGTTCTTTAAGTACAGGTAAATCACTGCTTCACCTGGAAGCTGTGTCTGGGGCCTTGGATAGTGAGGAAGGAGGAGATAAACAGGCAGGTGCTACACCTTCTGCAATTACAAGGAAAGGTGCCAAGTGGGGTGGTGTTGGGAGTGAAGGGGGAATAGACCAGGTTGTTCCAGAGGTAACAGACCTGCAGAAGGCTGATAAGGGAGAAGTCCAGGCCGAACATAATCCTAAACTAAACTAGTCCCACCTATCTGCTCCTGACCCACATCCCACCAAATATTTCCTACTCATGTACTTATCCAAATGTCTTTTAAACATTGTAGTTTTACCCAAATCCACCACACACGGACTACGCGGGCAAATGTAAAACATTTGCCCCTCCCGTCACTTTAAAAACATGCCCCTAGCCCTGAAATTTCCCTGTCTAGGGAAAAGCAAACTGCCATTAACTCAATCTGTACTCTCTCATTATTTTATAACCTTCTATAAGATCACCTCTCAACCTCCTAAGCTCTAGTGGAAAAGTCCCAGCCTACCCAGCCTTCTTTTATAACTCAAACCTTCCAAAACTGGCAACATCTAGGTGAATCTCTTCTGAGCCCTTTCCAACTTAATACTATCCTTCCTATAACTGAGCAACTGCACACAATATTCTACAAGAGGCCTCACCAATGTCCTATACAACATCACTATGACTTCCTAACTCCAATACTCAAAAGGACTGAGCAATGAAGACAAATGTGCCAAAAGTCTTGCAGATCCTTTATCAGAATCCTTTCCATAGAGGTACCATCTGAAATGTTACCTACCTTTCTCTCTTATATGCTGTTTGACATCTATGCATTTATATTATTTGTTCTCATTTTGACTTTCTGCCCTTCCAATGTTTTCTTTTCTTTCTTCAAACTTGTCATATTTCTTTTGCTAGGATTGGGAGTTGGAAACATGTTCTATATTTTTTATGAGGATGGAATCAAGGTAATTCAACCAACAGAATGTGAGATTCAACGACACATTAAACCTTCAGAGAAAATCCTAGGAAATCAGGTGAGCACATTTATGCAAATGCAGTCATTTGAATTGGTTAATCTATACAGAAATATAGATCATTGTCAAAATTAAAACATTTCATAATTCCCTTTGGTTAGTCCTATCCCTGACTCCAGGTATACTGCAAATTAATTTTCTTCTATGATGTCAGATGAGCTAAAATTTCACCTTTATGTCTTCAAAAACTCACCTCAGAACTGCAGTAAATATCAACATAACCACTTTATAAAGTTAATCACATCTTGTTTTGAGGATGGCTTTGCTAGCACGATCCGGTAGTTGTAAAGCATAAAACTGGTTTCAGCATTATAATTTTCCAGTTCTTAATTTTTAGGCATTCCTCGCCCTCAATCCACATCCTGTATCAGTTCTCAGTCATCTCCATCCTTATTCATATCCTCCCTTGCCCCTTTTGTATTCTGTCATACTCTCCAATTTCAAATCCCTCCATTTTCCTTTCATGACCCCCACGTCACTTTCACACCTCTTTAATTAGGTCCATGTCTCCTCCATACCTACTCACAAAGTGTACACCATGTGCAGAAGCATTGAGTCATTAACGAGTCTAAAATGCACCTAAAAATAATAAGTGAAGAGACTTTGAAAAATGATAACTGCTCATCCTGGTACTCTATAAAAGTGTCAATCTACTACAACCATTCATAGTGTCCATAGATAAATCTTTAACCCTGTTTTTTTAAATTTCATCCAAGTAAACAAGTAGGAATTGATAAACTACTTCAAAGGTGTCATAACTTATTCTGATCTCTTGTATCTGTTCATCAAGTGCTGCCTTTCAAGCTTGGATGTAAAGAATGGCTTTACATTCAAACCATGTAAACAGATCCCGACTGAAATGACTCCATTAGCCATTCTTGAAGATCAGCCAAATATTCATAATGAAGAAATTTTGGAAAACAGATACCTGTTGATCTAGTTACCAGATAGCTACACTGCGCATTATGGCCAAGCTCCAACACTTATTTATGATTTTCATGATGAAGGAAATGTTGACAATGACATGCCACTATTATAACCCATTGATTCTACACATAGCGGGTGCTGTCACGGTTGGCACTCAAGGTGCATTGCAGTATTGAAGGGATATTGATGGGGTGTAAGGATATGAATGGGATATGTGCGAGCATTCAGCAGTTGTGACGTTTCTGAGAGGGCATTGGCAAAGCCTTTTAAACTTTCTTGTCCAAATGTACCTGACTCCTCAGTATGCTTCTCTCAGAATTTCCAAACTTACCTGATGGGGTTTTACAGATTTCCATAGCCAGGTTGCAAGTTTGCTCACTGAGCTGGTAGGTTTGCTCACAGACATTTCGTCATCATGTTAGGTAACATCAACAGTGCACCTCCGGTGAAGCACTGTTCTGTCCCCGCTTCCTATTTGTGTGTCTTGGTCTGTTGTGGTGGGTGATATCATTGCCGATTCATTTTCTGAGAGGTTGATAAATGGGGTCCAAATCGATGTGTTTATTGGTGGAGTTCCAGTTTGAATGCCAGGCCTCTAGGAATTCCCTTGTGTGTCTCTGTTTAACCTGGCCTGGGTTGGATGTGTTGTCCCTGTCAAAGTGGTGTCCTTCCTCATCTGTATGTGAGGATACTAGTGATGGTCATGGCCTTTGGTGGCTAGTTGGTGTTCAAGTATCCTGGTGGCTAGTTTCCTGCCTGTCTGTCCAATGTAGTGTTTGCTATAGTCCTTGCAGGGTCCTTTAGGTTCATCAGGAGCTGCTTCATTGTGTTGGTAGGTTTGTGGGCTACGATAATGCCAAAGGGTCGGAGCAGTCTGCTCATCATCTCCGCAATGTCTTTGATGTATGGTAGTGTGGCTAGAGTTTCTGGGCTCGTTGTGTCTATTTGTTTGGGTTGTGGACTGTGTTTATCGGGTACAAATTGTCAATAAATACACTGTACAGGTATTTTTCTTCTTTTGCTCCAAGTACTTGGGAGCTGCAGTGTGTTGTGGCCCATTTGAATAATGTCTTGATGCAGCTCCATTTGTGGGTGTTGGGATGATTGCTCCCATAGTTAAGTGTCTGGTCCGTGTGCGTTGCTTTCCTTGAGACACTGGTCTGCAGTACTGCATTGACTGTTCGTTCCACTGTGACGATTCAGGGTTGATTCCAGTGCTGCTAGTAAGGCCATTTTTTCCACATCTCTGTCATTGTAGTTCATCCCTCATATTAGCACAGCTTTCTCCGTGTCTGTTAGTGGTCGGTCCGACAGGTTCTTAATCAAACACCTCATAAATCAGAGAATGGCAGAACAGAACAGCCGCAGAATGTTGCAAGAAATGATTAATGAAGCCCACAACCAACTCATAATATCACCTCCCACAGACCATGACACATAAATAGAAGCGGGACAGAATACCAGCACTTCACCAGAGGCTCACTGCTGATGTTACCTAGCATGGTGATGAAATGTCTGAAACCAAACCTACCAGCTCAGCGAGCAAACTTACAGCTTGAACCGCAACTTGAGCTACAAATCTTCTCAAAAATTGCAAATTTCCATATCCCTCCCGTTTTGTTGCGATTAGTTTGGGATATGAAATCAAATTTCTCTCAGCCCTTCAGAGTCACCACAGAACATTTATGCAAAGTGTTTTCAGACACAGTTCCTGACTCGGGGAAAGATGCCATGTTCTGAAATGGTGAGGTGTGTTTGAAACTCTGTTGCCCAAATTCTTACTTCACCCAATCCCAGCAGAATTCCAGGTATGTGCTAAAGAGGAAAATCCACCTTATGGCTTCTATTATTGACTCAAGCCTTTTGATTTCCAGATAGTCTTTAAACTGGTTTCAAGTTCTCAAGCTGCCATTGTAGCATTTGAAGTGAGTTTTCCTAACTTACTAATCCAGTAACATAACCACTGAGAAATGTTAATAAATTGCATATCTTATAATACAGAGACAATTCGTTTTGCCACTGTTTCAAACAGGCATTGGGTTGTTTTGAATTTCACACAATGGTTGTCAATTGTGGGGTTTTTTTTTGTCATTATTGATATATGTTGCCAATACATTGTTTGCTGAAACGTATAGGGCACCACGTGAAGTCATCCAACGTGTTGTCCTTGGCATGCTGCAATGCTTCGGCAAATCACAGCTGAAATGGAGAAACAACACCTCATCTTCAAACTGGGCGGTTTGCAAACTTTTGGACTCAATATTGAGTTCAACAGCTTCAAACTGTGAATCTATTCCTTCCCTTTCCTTTCGCTTTGCTTGTTACATTCTCGAGCACCTTCTGTCATCCCTCCCCTCGCCACAATGGGATGGTCTGTTCTTTCTGGTTTTACAGTAAGACACATTGTTCTGCCATCTGCACATACCAATGACTATTCTCTTTCTCACCACTCTCTAACCACCCCCACCCCCACCCCCAACTATTGCATAAATGCTATCCCCTCCACACTTCACTTCAGCTCTGATGAAGAGTCATTACAACTCGAAATATTAGCTTGCTTTCTGTCCATGGATGCTGCCTGAGCTGCTATGGTCTCCAGAACTTTCTTTCGGCAACTGCAGTAATTTGATCTGACGTTGCATTTTCCTCATATCAATTCTGATTTAAATTGAATGACAAATAGCCAATGTCCTTTTTGGTCTTGGATCTTTTCTCCATTGGGAACAGTTTTTCTCTACATGAGGAAGTGCTAGTTGTGATAATATCATTGCTGAAAATGTGTTGCTGGTCAAAGCACAGCAGGCCAGGCAGCATCTCAGGAATAGAGAATTCGACGTTTCGAGCATAAGCCCTTTCCAGAGGTCCCAGCATAACGTTCTGGGGACATTGGTTCTGGGAACACCAGTTGAAATTTGAGATCAATAATGGTCTGGAGTAAATGTTAGCCTAATCACAACCATGTAGCTATTGTCAATTGTAGTAAAAGTCCAGCTTGTTTAGGGGAAGAAGTTTGCTAGTTTTATCCAGTCTCACCAACATGTGACACCAGATCCAAAGCAAATCTATCTTTTGAAATAGATGCTCAGTTCAAGGGCTTCTAGGGACAGACAACACAGGCCAATTTATCTAGCAACACCCATGTCTCTTGCAGAACTAATAGAAAAAATCTAGATGTCCCTTGATTTTGAGTCTCTACACCACATCTCCTCTCAACCTACTCTGCTGTAAAAAGAACAGCTCCAACTTCTCCCATCTAAGCAGAGAACTGTATTCCACCGTGCCTGAATCCATTGCATCATTTGCATTGCATTTTACTGAGTCAGGTCATTTGTGTACCATAGAACATCAAACTGTACAGCACAGGAACAGGCACTTCAGGGCATGGTGTTGTGCTGAACGTGATGCCAAAATAAACGTTCTGTTCTGCCTGCCCTTGGCCCATATCCCTTCACTCCTTGCATACTCATGTGTTTATCTAAAAGTCTTTTAACCACCCTTATCATATCTGCCTCCACCATCATCTCTGACAGCACAATCCACACTGATGTTTGTGTTAAAAACCTTGCCCTTCACATCTCCCCCATTTCCCCCCCCACCCCCCTCACCTTATGCCCCCTAGTATTAGACATTTCAACTCTGGGAAAAATATTCTGACCATCAGTACTGTCTATGTATCTCATAATTTTTTAGACTTCTGTCAATACTCCCCTCAGCCTCCACCACTCCAAAGAAAACAACTTGAGTTTTACTAGACTCTCCTTATCGCTCACACCATCTAATCCAGGAAGTATCCTGGTAAGTCTCTTCTGCACCCTGTCCAAAGCCTTCACGTCCTCACTGTAAAGTGGCAACCATAATACTCTTAAGTGTAGCCAAAGTCTTATAGCATTGCAATATGACCTCCTGACTCTTGTACTCAATCCCCTGACCAATAAAGGCAAGCATGCCACAAGACTACTTTACAACCCTGTCTGCTTGTAGTAGGCTATGGACTTGAACCCCAATGTCTCTCTCCACATCAGTGCTGTTCAGGGTCCATTAGCTGTATACTTCTCCTTAACATTTGATCTCCTAAAGTACAACACCTCACACTTACCCAGGTTCAACGCCGTCTGGTATTTCTCCACTCATATCTGCAATTGATGTATATCCCTCTGTGTGTTTTGACAATCTTCTACACTATTCACAACTCCACCGATTTTTATGTTGTCTGCAAACTTACTAACCTAATTAATCTACATTTTCATCAAGTAATTTATAAACAGCAGAGGTTCCAGTACAGATCCCTGTAGAATACCTCCTAGTCATGGACCCTCAGCCTGAAAAACAACCTGCTATCACTACCCTACCCTGTGCCATTATTGGCCAGCCAATTCTGAATTCACGCAGCCAGGTCACCGTGGATCTCATGCATCTTAATCTTCTGGATAAACGTAACATGAGGGACCTTGTCAAAAGCCTTACTAAAGTCCATGTAGACAACATCCACTGCTCAACACTCATCAATCACCTTTGTCATCTCCATGAAAACTGTAATCCAGTTAGTAAGACATGACCTACTCTGCACAATGCCATGCTGACTGTCCCTAATTAGGGCATGCCTTGTTGTGGTTCTGCTCGCCCAGCTGGAAGTTTTTGCTGCAAACGTTTCGTTCCCTGGCTAGGGAACATCATCAGTGCTGTTGGAGCCTCATGTGAAGCGCTGCTTTGATGTTTCTTATGGTATTTATATTGGTTTGTTCTTGCCGCTTCCGGGTGTCAGTTTCAGCTGCAGTGATTTGTATGTGGGGTCCAGGTCGATGTGTCTGTTGATGGACGTTCTTGCCATTTCCGGGTGTCAGTTTCAGCTGTAGTGGTTTGTATATGGTATCCAGGTCAATGTGTTTGTTGATGGAGTTTGGGGATGAATGCCATGCTTCTAGGAATTCTCTGGCTGTTCTCTGTCTGGCTTGTCCTATGATAGTGGTGTTTTCCCAGTCAAATTCATGTTGCTGGTTGTCTGAGTGTATGGCTACTAGAGATAGCTGGTCGTGTCGTTTTGTGGCTAGCTGATGTTCATGGATGCGGATTGTTAGCTGTCTTCCTGTTTGTCCTATATAGTGTTTTGTTCAGTCCTTGCATGGTATTTTGTAAACTACGTTAGTTTGGCTCATGCTGGGTATTGGGTCCTTTGTTCTAGTGAGTTGTTGTCTGAGCGTGGATGTTGGCTTGTGTGCTGTTATGAGTCCTAAGGGTCGCAGTAGTCTGGCTGTCAGTTCTGAGACGCTCCTGACATATGGTAGAGTGGCTAGTCCTTTTGGTTGTGGCATGTCCTCGTTCCTCAGTCTATCTGGGAAAACACCACTATCATAGGACAAGCCAGACAGAGAACAGCCAGAGAATTCCTAGAAGCATGGCATTCATCCCCAAACTCCATCAACAGACACATTGACCTGGACACCATATACAAACCACTACAGCTGAAACTGACACCCGGAAACGGCAAGAACGTCCATCAACAGACACATCGACCTGGACCCCACATACAAATCACTGCAGCTGAAACTGACACCCGGAAGCGGCAAGAACAAACCAATATAAATACCGTAAGAAACATCAAAGCAGCGCTTCACACGAGGCTCCAACAGCACTGATGATGTTCCCTAGCCAGGGAACGAAACGTTTGCAGCAAAAACTTCCAGCTCGGCGAGCAGAACCACAACAACGGATAGCCGAGCTACAAATCTTCAATCAGATTTTAGGGCATGCCTTTCCAAATTTGTGAAAATCCTACGCCTAAGAATTGTCTCCAAAATTTTCCCAACCACCGATGTGAGAGTCACCAGCCTATAGTATTCTGGATTATCCCTAATTCCCTTCTTGAATGGGAGAACAACAATGGCTACATGCCAGTTCTCCAAGACAACTCCACTGGCTAATGAAGATATAAGGCTCCAGCAATATTCCCTCTCGACACTCTCAATAACCAGGGTGGATACCATCAGGCCCTGGAGACATATGCACCACTCCTTTCTTGATCTCAAAGTGCCATCGCATATCAGTCCATTCCATCCAAATCTTACTATCCTCTATACCCTTCTCCAGGGTAAAAACTGATGCAAAGTATTCACCAGGAGTAGATCGAACTGGTCAATTCTGAGCTGACTCCACTGAGACTGGTTTTCACCCAGGTTTGTATGAGCATGCTGGCATCTGTTTTATGCCCCTTTTGTTCTGGTTTGTATTATTGTTCAACGCTTTCAACATCTAACATGATGTGGTTGCCCTACATTTTCTTCCCTTGGTGATGTATCTTCATTCGACTTGAATTATCCTTCCTTTAAGGATGTCAATTGTTCAGTAACATTTTTGTGCCAAGTTCTAGTTCTGATTGATTTGGACGACTAAAATTGACTCCCTTCAAGTCAAGTATCTTCAGTCAGGATTGCGTCTTGTCCTTTCCGTAGCTGTAAGGACATAGATTGTAGGAGCAGACGTAGGCCATTCATCCCATCAAGTCGAATCCACCATTCAATGGGAACATGACTGATCTGCTAGTCCTCAGCAACACTTAGGTGCATTTTCCCAATTGTTCTGCGTTTCTCTCACTGATTAAAGCTCTGTCTCAGCCTTGAATATGCCAAACAACCCAGTATGGACGGTTCTCTGCGATAAAGAATTCCACAGAATCATTACCATCTGAGAGAAGAAACTCCTAATCATGACTGTCTTAAATCTGTAATGATGTGCAGCAGCTGGTGTTGGACTGGGGTGGACAACATCAACAATCACACAACACCAGGTTATAGATTCAGTATGTGGATGTACCTACTAGAGAAGGTGCAAAACTTGACCTACTCTCGGGAAACAAGGCCGGACAGGTGACTGAGGTGTCAGTGGAGGGAGCACTTTGGGACCAGCGACCATCATTCTATTAGTTTTAAAATAGTGATGGAAAAGGATAGACCAGATCTAAAAGTAGAAGTCCTAAATTGGAGAAAGGCCAATTTTGACAGTATTTGACAAGAACTTCCAAAAGCTGATTGGGGACAGAGGTTCCAGGTAAAGGGACAGCTGGAAAATGGGAAGCCTTCAGAAATGAGATAATGAGAATCCAGAGACAGTATATTCCTGTCATGGTGAAAGGGAAGGCTGGTAGGTATAGGGGATGCCGGATGACTAAAGAAATTGAGGGTTTGATTAGGAAAAAGAAGGAAGCATATTTAAGGTATAGACAGGATAGATCGAGTGAATCCTTAGAAGAGTATAAAGAAAGTAGGAGTATACTTAATAGGGAAATCAGGAGGACAAAATGGGGACAGGAGATAGCTTTGGCAAATAGAATTAAGGAGAATCCAAAGTATTTTTACAAATACATTAAGGACAAACGGGTAACTAGGGAGAGAATAGGGCCCCTTAAAGATCAACAAGGCAGTCTTTGTGTGGAGCCACAGAAAATGGGGGAGATACTAAATGAGTATTTTGCATCAGTATTTACCATGGAAAAGGATATGGAAGATACAGACTGGAGGGAAATTGATGGTGACATTTTGCAAAATGTCCAGATTACAGAGGAGGAAGTGCTGGATGTCTTGAAACAGGTAAAGGTGGATAAATCCCCAGGATCTGATCAGGTGTACCCGAGAACTCTGTGGGTAGCTAGAGAAGTGATTGCTGGGCCTCTGGCTGAGATATCTGCATCATCGATAGTCACAGGTGAGGTGCCGGAAGACTGGAGGTTGGCAAACGTGGTGCCACTGTTTAAGAAGGGTAGTAAGGACAAGTCATGGAACTATAGACCAGTGAGCCTGACCTCGGTGGTGGGCAAATTGTTGGAGGGAATCCTGAGTGACAGGATGTCTATATATTTGGAAAGGCAAGGACTGATTAGGGATAGTCAACATGGCTTTGTGCGTGGGAAACCATGTCTCACAAACTTGATTGAGTTTTTTTGAAGAAGTAACAAAGAGGATTGATGAGGGCAGAGCAGTAGATGTGATCTATATGGACTTCAGTAAGGCGTTCGATAAGGTTCCCCATGGGAGACTGATTAGCAAGGTTAGATCTCATGGAATGCAGGGAGCTCTAGCCATTTGGATACAGAACTGGCTCAAAGGTAGAAGACGGAGGGTGGTGGTAGAGGGTTTTTCAGACTGGACACCTGTGACCAGCAGAGTGCCACAAGGATCGGTGCTGGGTCCTCTACTTTTTGTCATTTACATAAATGATTTGGATGCGAGCATAAGAGATACAGTTAGTAAGTTTGCTGATAACACCAAAATTGGAGGCGTAGTGGACAGCGAAGAGGGCTACCACAGATTACAACAGGATCTGGACCAGATGGGCCAATGGGTTGAGAAGTGGCAGATGGAGTTTAATTCACATAAATGTGAGGTGCTGCATTTTGGGAAAGCAAATCTTAGCAGAACTTATACACTTAATGGTAAGGTCCTAGGGAGTGTTGTTGAACAAAGATACCTTGGAGTGCAGCTTCATAGTTCCTTGAAAGTAGAGTCGCAGGTAGATAGGATAGTGAAGGCGGCGTTTGGTATGCTTTCCTTTATTGGTCAGAGTATTGAGTACAGGAGTTGGGAGGTCATGTTGCAGCTGTACAGGACATTGGTTAGGCCACTGTTGGAATATTGCATGCAATTCTGGTCTCCTTCCTATCGGAAAGATGTTGTGAAACTTGAAAGGGTTCAGAAAAGGATGTTGCCAGGGTTGGAGGATTTGAGCTACAGGGAGAGGCTGAACAGGCTAAGGCTGTTTTCCCAGGAGCGTCGGAGTCTGAAGGGTGACCTTATAGAGGTTTACAAAATCATGAGGGGCATGGATAGGGTAAATAGGCAAAGTTTTTTCCCTGGGGTGGCGGAGTCCGGAACTAGACTGCATAGGTTTAGGGTGAGAGAGGAAAGATATAAAAGAGACTTCAGGGGCAACTTTTTCACACAGAGGGTGGTACGTGTATGGAATGAGCTGCCAGAGGAAGTGGTGGAGGCTGGTATAATTGCAACATTTAAAAGGCATTTGGTTGGGTAAATGAATAGGAAGGGTTTGGAGGGATATGGGCTGGGTACTGGCAGATGGGACTAGATTGGGTTGGGATATCTGGTCGGCATGGACGGGTTAGACCGAAGGGTCTGTTTCCATACTGTACATCTCTATGACTCTATGACTGTAGTCCAACAGATTTATTTGGAAGCACTAGCTTTCGGAAAGCTGCTCCTTCATCAGGTAACTGTTGGAGCAAGATCATAGGACACAGAATTTATAGTAAAGGATCAAAGTGTCATAGAAGAGATACAATGCACTTAACAAAACTAGATTGCTGTTAAGTCTTTAGCCACTTAGAATGGGGATTCTGGTGTGATTGATGAATATGTAAAACCTCTTTCAAGTCAATCTCAAGATAACTTGATGTTTGTCATCTCAGCTCAGACAATGCATTAAAGGTGTGAGGTTAGAGTCTGTCTGTCTCCCAAACTTGAGTCAGACTGGTTCTATTTCCAAAGTAGGAATTTATTAAATGTCATATGGACTGTTTTGGAGGATAGTCACCTGAAGATCCAAGGTGGACTTTGTAATATACAACATTGCAGAGTTGCTGAGCAGTGACTGATAGCAAAGTTCGGTACCCAAATGGGATATTGGGTTCATGTCGCACTACAAGAGGCCCCACTACACTATACACCCCACACAAGCTCACATACATACATACACACATACAGACTCACACTCATATACATGATCAGACTCACGCATTCACACAGACCCTCTCCCATGCACACGCTGTCTCACACACTCACACTCAGGCACACACCCTCTCACAGGCATGTACTCTGTCACACTCGCGTGTAGACTCTATTGAGCACGTACACACACAAACACTATCACATGCACTCACACATACTCCCCTCCACCACCCCTCCTTACCCTCCCACCCCCACGCACACACATATATAAGTCAATGGGGTGAATTTGCATCTGCAGATTTGTATTTGCAGATATATTCTATTTAGTTCAAAAAGCACACAATCTGCAGTCAGTCCATACGATATTTTATCAATTCTTACTTGGAAGTAGAACTAGTCTGATTCAACATTAGGATACAGTCAATCTCTAACCTCACACCTTTAATGCATTGCCTGAGCTGAGATGTCACCTTTGTTTTATACTGATAAAACCTTAAGTTGTCTTGGGATGGTGACTTGAAAGAAGTTCTGGGATTTACGCATTAACCAATCAAAACCTGCAACCCCATTTTAAGTGATTAAACAATTAACAGCAATTTAGGTTTGTTCAATACATTGTATCAGTTGTATGACACATTGACCTTTTACCATAAATTCTGTGTCCTATGATCCTGCCCCACTAGCTGCCTGATGAAGGAGCATTGCTCTGAGAGCTTGTACTTCCACATAAACCCGCTGGACTATAACCTGGTATGGTGTGACGTTTAACTTATTCTCAGAGTCCTTTCTTCGTGGACTCTCCTACAAGGGATAATAACCTCCTGTGTCAAGTCCTCTAAGAATGTTGTACGTTTCAGTCAAATCAGCTCTCATTCTACAATATTCCAATGAGTAATGGTCAAAGCTACTCAATCTCTCCTTGTAAGACAATAGAGTCATAGAATCATAGAAACAAACCGTTTGGTCCAACCCGTCCATGCCAATCAAATATCCCAACCCAATCTACTCTCTCCTGCCAGCACCTGGCTCATGTCCCTCCAAACCCTTCCAATTCATACCCCCATCCAGATGCCTTTTAAATGTTGCAATTGTACCAGCCTCCACCACTTCCTTTGGCAGCTCATTCCATACACATATCACCTTCTGCGTGAAAAAGTTGCCCCTTAGGTCTCTTTTATATCTTTCCCTTCTCACCCTAAACCTATGCCCTCTAGTTCTGGACTCCCCCACCCCAGGGAAAAGACTTTGTCTATTTATCCTATCCTTGCCCCTCATGATTTTATAAACCTATAAAAGGTCATCCCTCAACTTCCGACACTCGAGGAAAAACAGCCCCAGCCTATTCAACCTCTCCCTATAGCTCAAATCCTCCAACCCTGGCAACATCCTTGTAAATCTTTCCTGAACCCTTTCAAGTTTCACAACATCTTTCCGATAGGAAGGAGACCAGAATTGCACACAATATTCCAACAGTGGCCTAACCAATGTCCTGTATAGCTACAACATGACCTCCCAACTCCTATACTCAATACTCTGATCAATAAAGGAAAGCATACCAAACACCTTCTTCACTATCCTATCTACCTGCAACTCCACTTTCAAGGAACTATGAACCTGCACTCCAAGGTTTCTTTGTTCAGCAACACTCCCTAGGACCTTACCATTAAGTGTATATGTCCTGCTAAGATTTGCTTTCCCAAAATGCAGCACCTCACATTTATCTAAATTGAACTCCCATCTTCCATTCCTCAGCCCATTGGCCCATTGGCCCATTTGATCAAGATGCCGTTGTAATCTAAGGTAACCTTCTTCGCTGTCCACCACACCTCCAATTTTGGCGCTATCAGCAAACTTACTAACTATACCTCTTATGCTCACATCCAAATCATTTATATAAATGCTTATTATTTATATAATCCTTATAATTTATATAAATTATATACAATCCTTCTCCACGCAGCATCAAATCTGTGGACTGCCTCAAAAAACATCAGTATATCTTTCCTTCGGGGCCGGAAACTCTTCACAGTGCTTGTATTCCAGCTATGGTCTGATTAATGGCTTCAATAATTTTAGCAGAACTTGTATATTCACTCTCTTTGAACCCCACTTCTGACTCCATGATAGAAGAATGGTCACTGATGGAACAGGTAATGATGGTTGTGCCTGGGAGAATCTTGCAGTGATGCACTGGGACCAAAGTGATTAATGCCCAGCAACCCCATAATTTACCATTGTGCTAGCTCTGACTTCAACCAGCTATGACTTCCTGATTCCTGTTGGCTTCAATTTTTCCAGGGCTTTTGCACACCGTACCTGGTTAAATGCTGCCTTTATGCCAAGAGCAGGCAGTCTGACTTACTGTAATAGAAGTGGTGGGTAAGATCCCTACGAGTGTATTCACTTAATTAATTAATGGTGAGAAGGCAGGGAGACCATCCATCAGCCTTCCCACCTCAACAGCCTCCCTGTTGATCTTGCCTCCAAACACATCATGGGAAGCGATATTAAATTTTACACACTGTTTGCATTAATAGTAGATTACATTGTAAATTAAAGTGTAAACTATCTTCAGGCTGGGCAGAGTGGCCATGGAAAATGCAGAGTTATGGAGACACGGCGGGAGGGTGTGGGATGCTCTTCGAAGGGCCGGTGTGGACTGAAAGGGCCGAATGGACTGCTTCCGCACTGTCAGGTGTCTATGATTCATTTTAACATTCATTGCCTTCATATTTTGAATTGTGTTAGTTTTGATATATGAAATAGATCATTGCAACTTTAATCTTATACTTGCATTTTATTCTCCAGTTATGTTTTCAGTTAGGTTCGATGAAGAAGAGTGCAAGGAGGCCAATGAGAAACATAACCATTGGCATAGATCTGTTGGGAAATGGCCTGTTTCTGCGCTGTAAATTCTATGTAGTTAGAGTCCTCCATTTATTAATTTTACATTCCATTAAACCATTGATTCTTAATATGATCAAAGTTTGTGAGAAGATTTGTAGCTCGGGTGCTCGTTGTTGTTTAGATTACTTACAGTGTGGAAACAGGCCCTTCGGCCCAACAAGTCCACACCGACCCGCCGAAGCGCAACCCACCCATACCCCTACATATACCCCTTACCTAACACTACGGGCAATTTAGCATGGCCAATCCACCTGATCCGCACATCTTTGGACTGTGGGAGGAAACCGGAGCACCCGGAGGAAACCCACGCAGACACGGGGAGAACGTGCAAACTCCACACAGTCAGTCGCCTGAGGCAGGAATCGAACCCAGGTCCCTGGCGCTGTGAGGCAGCAGTGCTAACCACTGTGCCACCGTGCCGCCCAAAACTCTTCACAGTGCTTGTATTCCAGCGTTGTGGTTCTGTTCGCCGAGCTGGGAATTTATGTTGCAGACGTTTCGTCCCCTGTCTAGGTGACATCCTCAGTGCTTGGGAGCCTCCTGTGAAGCGCTTCTGTGATGTTTCCTCCGGCATTTATAGTGGTTTGTCTTTGCCGCTGTCGGTTGTCAGTTTCAGCTGTCCGCTGCATTATATTGAGTCCAGGGTCGATGTATTTGTTGATAGATTCTGTGGATGAGTGCCATGTCTCTAGGAATTCCCTGGCTGTTCTCTGTTTGGTTTGTCCTATAATAGTAGCGTTGTCCCAGTCGAATTCATGTTGCTTGACATCTGTGTGTGTGGCTACTAAGGATAGCTGGTCGTGTCGTTTCATGGATAGTTGGTGTTCATGGATACGGATTGTTAGCTGTCTTCCTGTTTGTCCTATGTAGTATTTTGTGCAGTCCTTGCATGGGATTTTGTACACTACGTTGGTTTTGCTCATGCTGGGTATCGGGTCCTTTGTCCTGGTTAGTTGTTGTCTGAGAGTGGCTGTTGGTTTGGAGATTTCACCACAAAGGTATACAGGAAAGCCACACACACAGACCAAGTTCTGAACTACGAAAGCAACCACCTCAATACATACAAAAGAAGTTGCATCAAGACACTGTTCAAAAGGGCCACACCACACTGCAGCACACCAGAACTGCAAAAAGAGGAAGAACACCTATACAATGTATTCGCCAAAAACGGATACCCACGCAATTTCATCAACAGATGCCTAAGGGAAAGAAAACGGAATGAGAACATGCCACAACCCAAAGGACTAGCCACACTACCATACATCAAGAGCATTTCTGAACTGACAGCCAGACTGCTGTGACCCCTAGGACTCATAACAGCACACAAACCAACAGCCACTGTCAGACAACTACTCACCAGGACAAAGGACCCGATACCCAGCAGGAGCAAAACCAATGTAGTGTACAAAATCCCACGCAAGGACTGCACAAAACACTAGATAGGACAAACAGGAAGACAGCTAACGATTCGTATCCATGAACACCAACTAGCCACGAAACGACACGATCAGCTATCTTTAGTAGCCACAGACACAGATGACAAACAGCATGGGTTTGACTGGGACAACACTACTATTATAGGACAAACCAAACAGAGGACAGCCAGGGAATTCCTAGAGAATTGCACTCATCCACAGATTCTATCAACAAACACATCGACCTAGACCCAATATACCAGTCACTGGAACTGACAACTGGAAGCGGCAGATACAAATCACTATAAATGCCGGAGGAAACATCACAGAAGCGCTTCACAGGAGGCTCGCAAGCACTGAGGACGTCACCTAGACAGGGGACGAAACATCTGCAACACAAATTCCCAGCTCGGCGAACAGAACCACAACATTCTTAATATGAATTTATTTTTCGACTATATTGTTGTAACGTAATATTTCTCTGCTGGGATATATGCAGTGCTCAGAAGCACAATTGCAAACCATGCTTTTGAAGCATTTATCTTTTTCGTATTCCCATGGCAGAAGCAAGCTAGTGCTTCCAGATAAACCTGTTGGACTATAACCTGGCGTTGTGTGATGTTTAACCATGGCAGAAGAAGCCATGGTTAAATACTGGATTCACATAGTGGCTTGAAGTAGAAGTGTGCCACATTATTGAGTAATGCACCACCAGTTGTTTAATTAGAAAAGGGTAATGCAATTTTCATAATCTCATCGAGCATTCATGTGAGCTTATCTATTCGCTGTTAAAAATCACCCAACACCAGGTCATAGTCCAACAGGTTTAATTGGAAGCACACTAGCTTTCAGAGCACTGCTCCTTCATTAGGTGCACAACCACCTGATGGAAGGAGCGTCGCTCCTAAAGCTAGTGCTTCCAATTAAACCTGTTGGACTATAACCTGGTGTTGTGTGATTTTTAACTTTATACACCCCAGTCCAACACTGGCGTTTCCAAACCATTATTTATTCGCTGCGTTGTTGTTATCAGAGAATAGAGACAGCATCAAAGACCAATGGCAATATAAAGAAAGCAATCAGGTTCTGGTTAAAGGAGCTGGTTGTATGGTGGTTGAGGGCAATCAGGATATTGAAGTATTTTAAAAATACCTTCAATTAGATTTTGTAGTCTTGTCAAACATCTGGGCCAATGTAATTCGGAACAGTCAAGAATGGAGATAGGTTGTTCAACTTTGCTCCCTCTGGAAATAGCCCATATCTTGTGTACCTAATTGGGGCTTCCATTGATGATATTTTACCAGTAATTGGTGTGTCTTTGTGGGAAAAGATCTGCCACCCTGCCAACCCATAATACACGCACAAAAGCAAACATGGCCAAACTGTACCAAAAACACCCAGAATGCCTCAGCAAGGATCGAGCAGGCTGACAAGTGAAACTAGGCAGCACTCGCAGACAAGAGAATACACTTCAAGCACCCACTAACAATGACAGAGCACCACAGCTAACCCAAAGTCCCAATGGCTGCTTCACAATCCAGCAATACCAAAGCCACACAAAGAACAGGTCAGACAGAGAAGCACCAGCAAGGGCAATACTCCCAGGGCAGGATCTGGGAGCACCTCACCGCTTCAGAGGAGACATTAGCACCTACCCGCAAAGAGGAATGGAAGCTCTGAACCCATCGATACTGTCAGGATGTTGCTTTGTGTAGAGAATTAGAACATTCCTCCGATAACTGTTTTCCGATTAGCATCATTGTAACTAGATCACTCCATTTCCAGATACATTGTATTTTCCCCATTTCTAATTAGCCTCATTGTACAGGATTATTGTAAAAACTGTCTTCTTTCTCAACTCGTGGAAGAGAAATTCTGATCTACCTGTACAGACTGTCAGTTCTGTGTCAGCCTAGTCAGTTTCTTGTCCAGCGACATCGCTTGTAATGAACAACATGTCAATTTCACCCGACCTGGTTTGTGTGGTCTCCGCTGTACTGGGCAAATTCCCCTGGCAGTCCTCCACTGCTTCAAGTGAACACTGGCAGCCACCCTTTTGTCCCAAGGATATGGCCCACCAATTGGAAGCTCTGACTGACTGGCAGTTCTTGTCAGGTTGGACTTACTCCCTTGGATCCTTGATCCCAGGGAAGGATCATTGCTGCCTGTTAAGTATTTGATTGGCATTGAACTTGGCAGACCTGCCTAAAAAGAGGTGACAAGTTGCTTTCACCAGCATCAGTTATCATTAAATCACTCATCCCCTAGGCTACTTTTGCCCAGTTAATCAGCTTAATACTCAATAAGGAATGTAAAATACATTCATAAGGTGTGAAATTTTAGAACTGCAAAAACATATAACTACCACAAATTTTCTGCTGCCCAAGCATTTTTGAATTTTTATAACTTAATAACTTTATTTTGATATTCACACTGAAATTTCATCTGCTATTAGTTTTAGTGGGCGGCACGGTGGCACAGTGGTTAGCACTGCTGCCTCACAGCGCCAGAGACCCGGGTTCAATTCCTGCCTCAGGCGACTGTCTGTGTGGAGTTTGCACATTCTCCCCGTGTTTGCGTGGGTTTCCTCCGGGTGCTCCGGTTTCCTCCCACAGTCCAAAAATGTGCAGGTCAGGTGAATTGGCCATGCTAAATTGCCCGTAGTGTGAGGGGCAGGGGTAAATGTAGGGGAATAGGTTTGGGTGGGTTGCAGGTCAGTGTGGACTTGTTGGGCCGAAGGGCCTGTTTCCACACTGTAAGTAATCTAATCTTAATTGGTTACTGAAGATTTTCCCGTATTATTTCTTAGGGTGAAGTCTGTCCCAAAGCTGATGATGAAGCAATCCAGCGATGTGTGTGGGCGACTGCAGTGAACGTTAAAGACAAGTACATCTATGTGACACAACCGAAGCTGAACAGAGTGCTGATTGTTGATATTCAATCTCAGAAAGCAGTTCAGGTTTTTATTAGTTTTACGTTTCTCAGTTACATAGTCTAAGTGAATAAGAATATAGTTTTGTACTTTAAAAGGTAAACATGGTTGACAGTGTCAAATGTTACAATATTAAATATTAAGTTTTGCATTAAAAACAGCTTTATGAAATGAATGGTCGAGAACAACTCAAGAAGTCATGTAAAAATATTTTTTAACTTACTAAGTATGTGCACGTGAAGCATTTGAACAAAAACATTGAAATGCTTAGTTTCTAATAATAATTACTTAATATGTTTGTGTTTATTCAGTATTCTGCTGATTGATGTGTTGTGACAAGTTTATAACAGTGTTATCATGATCTTTATTGTTTCCTGTTTTCTTAATTCCTTTAGAGGAAAATTTAGTCTAAATATCGAATCTGAGAGTTTGACAATCCCCCATGCATACATTTAGTGTAATAGTTAATACAAAGCGTGTAAAAGGAGGTGTGAGGCCAAATAGGGACCAAAAGTGGAATTAGGTATTAAATGAGGTATTAAATGAATACTTTGCATCTGTGTTTACCCTATGAGACAGATGCTGCCCAAGACATAATTACTCTTGAGGAAGCTCAGTCAGTAGAAAGGCTTAAAATTGATAAGGAGAGCTATTGGATAAGCTGTCAGTGCTTGAAGTTGATATGGTGGCATGTCTGAATGAGATGCACCCAGAGATAATAAAGAGATGAGAGTGGAAATTCCAAAGGCGAAGGTGATAATCTTCCATGGATTCCAATTGATGCCAAAGGACTGGATAATTGCAAGGATTATACCACTGTTTAAATAAAGTTTGTAAAGATACACCCAGCAATTATAGTTCAGTTTGAGAAACTTCTATAAACCATTATTTGAGATACAATTAATAGTCATATGGAAAACTGTGGACTAATTTGAAGAGTCAGCATTGAATTGTGAAGGAATAACCATGAACAACTAACTTTCTCGAGGTTTTGAAGAGGTAAAAAGAGGTTTGATGAGGCAAAGGACGTTAACGTGGTGCAGGGTGGCTCAGTGGTTAGCACTGCTCCCTCACAATACCTGGAACCCAGGTTTAATCCCAGCCTCGGGTGACTGTTTGTGTGGGGTTTGCACATTCTCCCCGTGTCTGCATGACTTTATGCCAGGTGATCTAGTTTTCTCCCACAGTCCAAAGGTGCGCACGTTGAATGGGTTGGCCATGCCAAAATTGTGCATAGTGTTCAGGGATGTGTCAGTTTTGTGGGTTAACCATGGGAAATGTAGAGTTACAGGTTTGGGTCAGGGGGGTAAGATGGTATTCGGAGATTTGGTGTGGACTGGTTGAGCCAAATGGCCTGTTTCTGTACTGTAGAGATTCTATGGTGCACACGGGCTTCCAATAATTATAGTCATAGAGATGTACAGCACGGAAACAGACTTTTCGGTCCAACCCGTCCATGCCGACCAGATATCTCAACCCAATCTAGCCCCACCTGACACCATCCGGCCCATATCCCTCCAAACCCTTTCTATTCATATACCCATCCAAATGCCTTTAAGTACCACAAGGACATTAACAATATACATGTAAAATTGGCTAAGTGATAGGAAACAGAAAGTAATGGGTACTTTTTGGACTGCAGGAATGTTTGTAGTGGAATTCCTCAGAGGTTGATACTGGGAATCAAAAAGTGTAGTGCTGGAAAAGTGCAGCTGGTCAGGCAGCATCTGAGGAACAGGAAAGTCAACATTTCGAATATAAGCTCTTCAGGAATTGTTGATACTGGGACACTTGCTTTTCCTAACATTGGTGTGCATGGGACCATTCAAAGTTTGTGAATTGCAAAAAAAGTGGAAGAATTGTGAACTGTAGGGAATACTGTGTAGAACCTAAATTGACATGTTGATAGAGTGGGTGGATCTGCGGCATATCAGTGAAAATCCCTGCATAATGTCACTGTGGATCTATCTAAAATTGTGTTCAATGTGGACAAGTGTGAGATGATACAAATTGGTATCATGGATGTTCTGAAAGATATGCAAGAGTAATGAGTCCTGGATGTATCTGTGCATAGGTCATTGCAGGAGGCAGAACAGTAGTGAGAGTTGTTTTTAAAAAAAGCACCTCAGCTAAAGTATTGCAAACAGTTCTGGATGCCACACGGTAGGAAGGATATGAGTGGATATTGGAGATAATTGGAGATTTACAAGAATGTTGCCAAGGATGGCACACAGCGGTTTTGAGGACTAATTGGTATAAGTGGGACTGTTTTCCTCGGAGAGATGAAGGAGGAAAGAGTGTGTGGTCCCTTTAATGGATAAAGTCCTTTTATAAGCGTAGAGCTTTACATAGAGACTGTATCTATAATCAGCTGCAGATTACATGCAATTCTAAAATTGAATCATTGTGTGATTAGAAACCTTAAGCTTGAAATCAGCCAATCAATTTGAACCAGGCCCTTAGCTACCACAAAGCTTTTCAGTTTGGTGATTTTGACAACTAAGAATCAATTGGATTATAACGAAATTAATAGGTCATCAAAGATACAAAAAGGGGACCTTTACAAAATCAGGATGAGAGCCAACAGCCAGTTGAAGTGGGAGCAACCTGCTATCAAAAGGGAAAGCAAACTGCCATCTGAGACAAACACCTTGTTCTCACAGAAATATCCATGATCTTTAAACAAGCATCATCTGTCCATAAATGTACACAGCAGTCTTAGGTAATGTTCCTAACACCAGGATTTAACAGAGAGAGGTGTTCAGGGTAGAAGAATTCCCACAGAGAACAATGTGAAAGAAGGATCAGCAGAAGAAAGGTGTTTCTGACTGGAGAGGCAGTGGTACATTCCAGAAGACACATCCTATGTGGACTTTGAGAGTCTAAGTTTTAGTTTGATTTTCTTATTACTTGTGTTTATTGGAACAGCATAGCAGTAGAATGTAGTTTGGTTAAGGAATAGTTAGTGATTAGGGAGGATTGTTCAGTATGTTAGTAATTCTGTTAATTTTTTTCACTGTTAGGGTTAAATAAATAAATTGTTACTTGTTGCTGATAAAGGGATTCCTTTTATTTAACTACTCCTTTACAACAGATTGGACGGTGACAGGTAGGTAATACCCCTTTGTCACATTTATGAGGCAAACTACCCTTGTCTGGGTGGTTCGGTTTTATCAGAGGGAGGGGTCAACCCCTGCATCATAACAATAGCGAAAAACTGCTTCTATGTTTTTCTAAATTGAGATCCACAGGGCGTTCTTTTGAAAAAGTTTGCAAAAGTAAAAAAAGGTGAAAAAGCTTCCTTTACACAGGAAGTGATCTGTGTTAGGAATGTGTTGCCAGGATGTGCGGTGGAGGTAAATTCAATTAAGTTATTCAGGCCGGCATTAGATTTTTTTAAAAAATGGAGACAATGTACTATGGGGAAAAGGCAGAATTTAGCAATAAATCAAAATGTTCAAAGTTTGTAAGAAGATTTGTGCTCGTTGTTGTGGTTCTGTTCGCCGAGCTGGGAATTTGTGTTGCAGACATTTCGTCCCCTGTCTAGGTGACATCCTCAGTGCTTGGGAGCCTCCTGTGAAGCGCTTCTGTGATGTTTCCTCCGGCATTTGTAGTGGTTTGTCTCTGCCGCTTCCGGTTGTCAGTTCCAGCTGTCCGTTGCAGTACGCCAGCTGTGCACCACATACGAACAACTCCGGTTCCTGCATGAATGCCAGAACTGCAATGAACAGCTGGAAATGACAACCGGAAGCGGCAGGGACAAACCACTATAAATGCCGGAGGAAACATCACAGAAGCGCTTCACAGGAGACTCCCAAGCACTGAGGATGTCACCTAGACAGGGGACGAAACGTCCGCAACACAAATTCCCAGCTCGGCGAACAGAACCACAACATAAATCAAAGTGTTCAGAAACTCAATATGCAGACATGATGCGACCAAGTGGCCATATCTGCATTGTAACGATTCTATAATTCTGATAACACATTCAGGTCAAATACCCTTGTTTGCTATTCTAATAAAGTTGTTAAGCCATTTATGTTAAAAAAGTTATTAACTTCATTGTAATAGCACAGTAAGTTCCAGAATGTTTTGCAACGACGGAATCTTTGAATAATCTACGCCAAAACTTGTATTACTCCATTATTTATGTAGTGTGACATGAACCCAAGATCACAGTCCTCATGTGTGCAGAACTTGGCAATCAGTTTCTGCTTTGCGATTCTGCATTGGTATGTAACTTGAAGGTTGCCTTGTAGGATGCTTACCTGAAGAACTCGATGGACACCTAAAAATTTTGAAGGAACCTCATAAGAATGGGATATGATGCTCAACTCATCGAATGCGGGTTCCAACATGCGACAGTGAAAAACTGCAACTACCTCCTCTGAAGGCAGACACAGGATATGTCTGATACAGTGCCCTTTGTCATCTAATATGTCCCCAGAGCGGAGAGACTGTGCCATGTTCTTTGCAGCCTTCAACATGTTGTTAATGATGCGGAGTATCTCTCCAAGATCATCCCTACTCCTCCACTTCTCACCTTCAAACAATTGCCAAAACTTAAACAGACCATTGCTTGCAGCAAACTACCCAGCCTTCAGGAGAATATCGACTACAACACCACACACCCCTGACATGGCAGCCTCTGCAAGATGTCAGATCATTGACATGGAGACTAATGTCACACATGGAAACACCACCCACCACATACACAACTGATATTCATGTCACTCATCCAATGTCTATCCCATACACTGCAGGCAAGGATGCCTGAGGCTTGGCATGCTGGCGAGGCCATGCATTCGCTACGGCAACAGATGAATGGACTCCGCGCATTAATCACCAGACAAGAATGTTCCCTCCCAGTCAGGGAACACTTCAGTGGTCATGGACATTCAACCTTCCATTCAACCTTCAAGGCAAGTGTCCTCCAAGGCAGCCTTCACAATACACAACGCAGAATTGTCGAGCAGAAACTGATAGCCAATGAAGATAGCCTCAACTGTGATCTTGGGTTCATTTCACGATAAGTGTGACCGTATCACACTTCTATATCTGTACAATCTTCCTTACTGTCCTATTTTGACAACATCTCCTGGATAAATTTCATGATATCTCTATCTTGATTATTTTGTGCAGTTTGGATTACTTATGAATTTGGTTAGACCTTCAGCATACCTGTCATATTATTCCAGTCATTTAGTTTATCTCCAGCACCACCTTATTTTTATTTTTTTGTAATTATTTCTCTGTTTCATTTAGTTGGATCGTATGTCATCCCATTCAGCCGATGACACTTTCCTCACACCGTCTAACACTTTGGATTGCTTGCAGGGACTTATTATTCAGCACTCCACTCACACCATTTGTGTGGTCTTTTCATTTCTCTGTCCTCCATCTCTCCCTGCCCTGAACTTCTGTATCTGTGTGTCTCTCTCTCACTCCACCTGACAATGGGGCTATGCTCCAAATCCTTTTGATTTCAAATAAACCTGTCGGACTATAACCTGGTGTTGTATGACCTCTGACTTTGTCCACCCCAGTCCACCACCGGCCCATTCACATAACATAAATTGCAGTCTGACTTTGATATTAGAGCATTTTCTGCTATTTATCTTTCAAGGATATTGATTCCTTCCTTCCACTTATGAGAGATTGAGTTAAATTTCTAAAACAGTAAAGATCTTGTGTAGTCATTTGAAAGAAGTAAGGTTGGTGGGGTAAGTAATAATTGATCTTTGTTCTTTCATGACCATCAGGTGTTATACTGCAGCATGGTCAGTGAACAGTGAACTAACTCATTTAACACTGATTTAATTTATCCATGCACTTCAAACTAAAAATAGCCCGCAGAGCTTTGGTTTTAAATACTGTCAAAGTTTAGTTATCAGATGAATTACAGATACAACAACTAAGAGAAAATATTGATGAAATATATTTATAAAGGTGAAAGTAAGTCCATTGCCAGTTCTGACTTATTGATTGTTTGTAGATTCTTTCTAAAGGATTTAAAATCTTTAAATCAGAAATCAGCAGCTGCGGTTGTTTTTGTAATTGAATAGTTGGAGAATTCTTGCGCCGGTAGTCCCAGAATGTATAACAAATTTAGACAGGGGGCGAGGGAGAAAAGGTTTCCATTTCCTTGCTGGTTCTGTGGTTATGGCATTTACAGATTGCTAGGAGTCTTTCAGCAAAATTATGGGTGATTTCTCTTTTGAACTGAGAGCTCTATCTCTGATTCAGAGACCTCTTGGGGAGATCTGCTTTGAAATGGTGTATAACAGTTTCATGTACAAATCAAACTGAAAGTGGCTGCTTTCACAAATCGTTGTGTGGAAATAAAGTCAAAAATCTGTCTTTGTGGGTCCTTCCCAGCTTAAAATTCCAATGCCTTTTTAAAAAATCCATTATGTGGTCAAAGGAGAAATCAAAATCTGCGTGGCTTCATTTGTGATTGATTTTTGGATAAAAATGAATTGACAGTGGCAGTCATGTGACTTCTGGAAGCCATCTCATAAGTTGCTGTGTTTTGTTTTTAAAAGCTTAGTAAAATATTTAATATAAGATTAAAAATTGATGACAGAACAAAACATTGGGCTGAATATTGCCCGTCATTTAGGTATGGTCAAAGGAACAGGAAGGCTGGCAAATTGGAGCATAGCGTCCTGAGAGGCATGATTTCCCACAACCATGTAATTTTGTCAACAGCAGGACAGCCATCCACACAAAGTTCAATTGAGTCAATTAGATAATGGAACACCAGTTCCAACCTCTGTGTACATTTGGCACCATGTATCAAAACAATCTGTCTTGTAAAACCTGGTGAGCCTCCACTGGACTGGTGGAGGTATTTCTTTTTGGGAAATTCTTTGGTCTGCAGTCAATAATGTTGCCTGCCCACAATTTCTATTCTCCTGGCACGGTGGTTCAGTGGTCAGCACTGCTGCCTCACAGCGCCTGGGACCCAGGTTCAATTCTAGCCTTGGGCGACTGTCTATGTAGAGTTTGCACGTGTTCCCCGTGTCTGCGTGGGCTTCCTCCCACAATCCATAGATGTGCACATCAGGTGGATTGGCCATGCTAAATTGCCCCATAGTGTTAGGTGCATTATTCAGGGGTACAGATAGGGCAGGGGAATGGGTCTGGGTGGGTTACTCTTCGGAGGGTCAGTGTGGACTTTTTGGGCCGAAGGGCCTGTTTCTATACTGTAAAGATTCTACGCTAAAAATTCTAATCTAATCCTTGTCCCTTACCTGCCAAATATGTTCAGCCCCAGTGGCAAAACATCTGCCACCTATGAAAAATTGAGCCAACATATTTTGAAAATTCACATAACTTCACAGGAAGAATATTTTTCTCCTTGAATGGAGAACGTAGACTGAGCACTAGGAATGCAATTGGAAAGTGCAAGTACAGACAATATGGGTGGAGCTCAAAAATAAGAAGGGTGCAATCTGATGGGATTATACTACAGGCACCCAACCACCACTGAGGTATTGAAGGACAAGTATGTAGGCAGATTATGGAAGGGTGTATTAACAACAGGGTTGTCACAATGGGTGACTTTAACTTCCCCAGTATTGGCTAGGAATTCCTTAGAGCAAGAGGCTGAGACAAGGCAGAATTTGTGACATGCATCCAAGAGGGTTTCTTGAAACAGTGTGTGGATAGTCCAAATATGAGCCATGCTGGACCTTATCTTGACAAATGCATCTGACCAGGTGACTGATCTTTTAATATGAGAGCATTTTAGAAATAGTGATCACAATTCCTGAAGTTTTAAGATAGCTACAAATAAGGATAAGTCACAACCTTGCAATTTGAGGAAACAAATTCTGATAGTATTAGGCAAGACCCTGGGAGAGTTAAGCAGCAGCAGCTATTACCAGGCAAATCCACATTTAACATGTGGGAGTTGGTTAGAAACCTACTGATCAGAATTCAGGTAAAGCATTTAAGAAGGAAAGACAAGAATAGCAATGTAAGGGGCCCTTGCTTATTGAGAGAGATTATGCATTTAGTCAAAAGGGAAAAAGGAGCATCATGTAAGGTTTAGGATGCTGTAATTGGACAGGTCCCATGAGGAATATGAAGAATGTAGGAAAAATCCCAAGCAGGGAATTAGGTGAGCAAGGAGGTGCCGTAAAATGACCTTGGCAAGTAGCATTAACAAGAATCCCAAGGCATTCTATGCATAGCTTATAAACAAGAATACAACAAGAGAGATGATAGGATCCACTCAAGGATAAGTAAAGGATCTTGTGGTTGGAAGCAGAGAATATGGGTGAGATCCGAAATCAATACTTTGCATTGGTGTACACCTGGGTGAAGGGCATGGAGGACAGTAAGATCAATGTGGAGCATGCTAATATACTATGGCATTTTGAGATCAATAAATACATGGTGCTGGATCTCGTGAAGAGAATTGGGGGTATTAGTCCCCACCGCCTAATGGTATCTACCCAAGATCATTGAGAGAAGCAAGAGAGCATATTGCTGTAAGTTCTTTGTATCCTCATGAGCCATTAGGGAGGTCCCAAAGGACTGATGAGTAGCTCATATTATTCCTCTGTTCAAGAAGGGAAATAGGAATAATCCAGGAAACTATAAACTGGTGCGTTTGATATTGGTGGTTGGAAAGCTATTGGAGAGAATTTGTAGGGATAGGATTTGTGCACATTTGGAAATGCGTGACCTAATTAGTAATTAGATTAGACTTACAGTGTGGAAACAGGCCCTTCGGCCCAACAAGTCCACAGCGACCCGCCGAAGCGCAACCCACCCATACCCCTACATTTACCCCTTACCTAACACTACGGGCAATTTAGCATGGCCAATTCACCTGACCCGCACATCTTTGGACTGTGGGAGGAAACCGGAGCACCCGGAAGAAACCCACGCTGACACGGGGAGAACGTGCAAACTCCACACAGTCAGTTGCCTGAGTCGGGAATTGAACCCGGGTCTCTGGTGCTGTGAGGCAGCAGTGCTAACCACTGTGCCACCTATGCAGGCCAGATCACGTCTTACTAGCTGTTACGGATCATGTCAAACCCCTCAAAATATTTTCAGAAGGTGGCCTGGACCCTAATTGTTTTCTTACTTTAAAGGCAGTTGTGAAGGGGATATTCCAGGTATAATGCAGCTGGTCAAACCACTCGACTTTAAGCAAAACAGAATTATGTAAACATTACAGTTGTAACATGAGCAAAGGAAAATGGAATTTAAGGTAACATAACTATTGAAAAACTTAACCAACCCGATACAACAACTTAACTAAGGAAATGTTCCAATCCAGGAACATCCCGTAAACATACCCCTTGGCAAAAAGGTAAATTGAAACACAAATTCTTACATGCAGGAGGGAACAACATCCAAATAGTTTTCAGAGAAAGAGTCAGTCAGGAATCATTTGCTGAAGCTGCAATCTTTCCTGGACTCCAACATCTTGTGACTGCCACAGTTAAACCAAACAAGAAAAAACCTGAACTGGGGGAACTAACCAGTCCACTGCCATTGTTAAACTCAGCTCTTTGTAGACCCCTCTGCCTTTATGACCTCTCAACAAATCCCAAGGACAAAATCACCTTGTTAAAGTGACAGCATTGCCACAGTAACTTGATTGTATTTTTCAAGAGATGATGAGGATGATCAGTTTGGGTACAGCAGTGGATGTTTTTTACATGCGTTTCAGTAAGGTTTAAACAAGGTCCCTCATGATAGATTCATCCAGATGATGCATGGGCCCTGGGTGACTTGGCTACTTATATTCAGAATTGGCTTGCCCATTGAAAACAGTGGGTAGCAGTGGAAGGGTTTTTCCAATGAATAGTGTTCTGCAGGAATCCATATTGGGACCTTTGCTGTTTGGGATATATAAAAATGACTTTGATTAGAAATGTAGTTGGGTGGTTAGTAAATTTGCAGATGACACAAAGATCAGTAAAGTTGTGGACAGTGTAGGAGATTGTCAAAGGTTATAGCGGGATTTAGACCAGTTTCAGAAAAGAGCAGAGAAATGGTGGAAGGAGTTTCATCTGGGCAAGTTTGACGTGTTATACTTTGGGAGATCAAATGGCAAGGAAAAGGATACAGTTACTGGCAGGACTCTAAACGGCATTGATGTGCAGGGGAATCTTTGGGTTCAATTCCATAGCTCTGTGAAAGGGCTACACAAAGTAGATAGAGTGGTAAAGAAGGGATGTGAAGGTATAGGAAAAGAATTTACGTTGTCCAGGGGTAACAAGTCCAACTCAAAACACTGCAACTCGATGAACTGAATACAGTCCTTAAAATCCTTCAAAGAGATTGAATGCATCTTCAATGATGTCTCAAAAATGTCTTTCTTCACTGCAGGTGTCCTTCACCAATGAAAGTCTATCCTTTATTGGACTTAAACTAGAGCAAACACTAACTTTGCCCCACCTCTTTCACTCCAGGTTTCTACATAAAGAATTAAGCGGGTAGTTGAAATCACAGACAGTGATTGTGCTCCACCACTGACTAGATAATTATGTTCTCTAATAAACCTTTATTGACTCTTAAAATAATGTGGATCTTTAATTTGTTATTAATTCAGTTTGTACATCACATTGATTCCATTCTCCATTACAGATTGTAATGACTGATCCCATTCCAGTGAAACTTCACTATGATAAATCACATGATCAAGTCTGGCTTCTTAGCTGGGGTGATGATGAAAAAAGCTCGCCGACATTGCAAGTAAGTATTTTTAGTTCCAGCAGAAGAAGTGGTGGAAATCCATTAAAAATTGCAAGTTACACAAATACATGATAGTAATATTTTCTAATTGTGTGTAATTAGTGCTCTTGATTTGTGAAGGTGAGCAGACTTATTGAGTTTACTGTTAACACTGGCTATTGACGACTGAACAAAGATCAAACTCCCCGAAATATTTAACCAGGCTTATTCAGTAGCATTCACAGCTTGACTGGAAATTTTACTTCCCTAAATCAGGTTGGCAGGGAGATAGAACAGCAAAGAGAAAGGCCAATCAGCAGAGTGACTAAAATTCCTGCCAATGTTTCCAGTTGCCTCCATTTTCCTGTGATCAAGGGAGAAAATGGAGGGCAAGCAGACCATCTTCTTTTCAGAAGTTAATTAACACTACGGGCTCCCATCTTGGGAAACCTTTTTGGATCTTTTGTAAGCTGATAAGGGTTCAGCAACTGTCAAGCTTTATGCCAGCCATATAGAGACAGGAAACATTTTAAAAGTGAAATACCTTTTAACATCTGGACCAGAGAATACCTAAGAACACTGTAAGAGGCAAGGAAAGAAATTGCAGGGGCCCTGGCTGATATTTTTGCATCTTCATTAGCCGCGGGTGAGGTCCAGGAAGGAAGGAGGGTAGCTTATATTGTGCCATTATTTGAGAAGGACTGCAAAGAAACACCTGTGATCTTTAGACCAGTAAGCCTAACATCTGTGGTAAGTAAGGTACTTGAGAAAGTTCTGAGATATGATATACATGCATTTGGAAAGACAGGTTTTGATTAGGAGTAGTCAGCATGGCTTTACGTGTGGGAGATCATGCCTCACAAAAATGTCAGAATCCTTTGATAAATTGACCAGGAAGGTTGATGAGGGCAGGGTGGTAAACGTAGTCTATATGTATTTCAGTAAGGCCTCTGATAAGGTTCCACATGGTAGTTACTCTGGAAGGTTAGATCACATGGAATCCAGGAGGAGGTGGCAAATTGCACAAACAGTTTGCTTGATGGTAGGGAACAGATGGTAATAGTGGAAGAATGCTTGTCGGACTAGAGGCCTTGATCAGTGGAGTGCCTCGGGAGTTGGTCCTGGGCTCATTGCTGTTTGTTATCTCTACCAATGATTTGGATGAGTATAATCAAGACATGATTAGTAAGTTTGCAGATGACACTAAAATAGGCAGTATCATGGACAGTGAGGACAGTTATCAGAAAACGGAAACAGGACCTTGATTAGCTGGGAAAGTGGGCTGCGTAATGGAAAATGGAGTTCAATATAGATTAAGTGTGAAAATCAAATCAATGTAAGTGTTTCATGGTGAACTGTAAGGCCTTAAGGAGTGTAGGGGAACAGAGGGACCTTGTAGTTCAGGTTAACAGTTCTCTGTAAGTGGCACCACAGATAGAGAGAGCAGTGAAGGCAGCTTTCGGCACACTGGCTGTCATCAATCAGGGCCATGGGTATAGAAGTTTGGAAGTCATGGTGCAGTTGTACAACACATTGGTGAGGCCACACTTGGAGTATTGTGTTCAGTTTTGGTCACCGTGCTATAGGAAGGATGTTATTAAACTGGAAAAGTGCAGAAAAGATTTACAAGGATGTTGCCAGGACTCAAGGGTCTGAGTTATAGGGAGAGTTTGGAGAAGCTAAGACTTTTTCTTTAGAGCAGAGGAGACTGAGGAGGGACCTTATAAAAGTGTATAAGACCATGAAAGGCATGGATAGGGTGAATGCACTCCGCCTTTTCCCCAGGATTGGGGAATCATTGACTAGGGGACATCAGTTTAGTGTTAGAGGGGAAAGAATAAAAGGGAACCTGAGGGGCAACTTTTTTTTACCCAGCGGGTGTTATGCATACAGAATGAGCTGTCAGCAGAAGTGATTGAGGCTGGTACATTAACAGCATTTAAAAGGGATTTGGACAAATATATGGATAGGAAAGGATTAGAAGGATGTGGGCCAACTGCAGGGAAATGAGGTCAGCGTGGATGGACATTTTGGTCAGCGTGGACCAGTTTGGGTCAAAGGGCCTGTCTGTATGCTGTAGGACTCTCTGGCTCTATGACGCAGTCCTTATGTTATTAGTTCAGACTTGTTAGGATTAACAGGCCTAAGGTTTGTTCGAGAGACTTATGGACCTTTGAAGCAATCTAACTTTTAATGTTTTCCTAAAAATTCGAGAACCTCTGTTTATTGTCAAGTGCTTAGAAACATATTTAAATATCTGGATTGCTTCCAAGAGCCCAGGAATCCCCCGAGTAAACAATTTTACACTTGACAGTGTTTACATAGCTGTGAATGATAGTCTGTCTCAGATTAGGCAGTTGTTTGAAGGCAAGAAATGAAGACGTAGGGATGGCCTTGGTGGGATGTTCAGCATCATTGTTGACATATTGAAGATTGCAAAGAACAAGGCCTCCACTCCAGGGAAGTACTGGATGGTGAAGGGGAATCTAACAGCCGCGTCCCACATCTGTCTTATGAGGAGGTCACAGCAGTTTTCGCTGTGGCATGTCAGAACTGGCAATTCATGAGTTGATCATTGTATCCCATTCCTTTGAGCACATGAGGAGGTATCCATCATGTTCCTCCTCATCTCAGCAGATCCTGTGTGTATGCAGGGCTTGTCCATAGGGGATGGCTGCTTTAGCATGTTTAAGGTTGAAGCTGAAGAAGTGAATTATCATGAGGTTATCCGTGGACCATCATTCACAGCAACCTACCAAGCCTTCAAGAGAGCATCAACCATAGCATCACACAACATTGCCATGGCAACCTCTGCAAGGCATGTTAGATTATCAACATAGATACCACCATCACACGTGGTACGTATTCATTTGGCTAGGTCAATGCTGTCTACCTCATACCTTACAGGAAAGGAATCTCCGAAGGCACATATCGGTGAAACCATGCAGACACTATGACAATAGGTGAACTGACCTATTCAATAGGCAGGAATGTTCCCTCCCAGGTGGGGAACACTTCAGCAGTCAAGGATATTCAGCCTCCAGTCTTTGAGTAAGCATTCTCCAGGCAGCCTTCAAGATACACAACAAAGCACAATCGCCAAACAGAAACTGAGAGCCAAATTGCATATCCATGAGGATGGCCTGAACCATGATCTTGGGTTCATGTCACATAAAATCTTCCTTACTGTTGTTTTGACATAATCACCTTGGTAACTTGTTATTATCTCTCTACCTTAGTTAGTTTTATGTGGAAGAGCCGGTATTGGACTGGCGTGGACAAAGTTAAAAATCACACAACACCAGGTTATAGTCCAACAGGTTTATTTGGAAGCACTAGCTTTCAGAGCATCACTCCTTCATCAGATGGTTGTGGAGTATAAGATTGTAAGATACAGAATTGAAAAGAAGTTCTTTTAAAATAAATTCTGGGATTACATGTTAATGAACCAAAACCTGCAACCCATTCGAAAAGATGAAAGACTGAACAACAATCCAGGTTTGTTCAATATATCATTTCAGTTGCAAGACACTGTAATCCTTTGCCATAAATGCTGTGCCCTACAATCTTATGCTCCACAATCACCTGATGAAGGAGCAGCGATCCAAAAGCTAGTGCTTCCAAATAAACCTGTTGGACTATAACCTGGTGTTGTGTGATTTTTAATTTAGTCAGTTTGTGCAGGTTGGATTACTTGTTACTTTGGTTAGCCCCTCGTCATGCGAATCCTATACCTTATGCTTATTTGGTTTGTCTCTCGCACAACCTTATTTTTGTGTTTTTTTGTAACTATCTCTCTGCCTTAAGAAATCGGGTTATAGGTCATCCCGTCACTTGATATTCAACTGTTGACACTTTACTCACACCGTCTGACACTTTTGATTGCCTGCAAAGACTGTTATTCAGCCTGTCTTATCTTTTGACACTCTTAATTACCTGGAATTACCTCGCCATTATCTCTCTCCATATAAATCCTGAGCCTGTGCACTTCCCTCCCCTTCACCCGATGAAGGAGTGCTCTGAATGTTTGTGATTTAAATAAACCAGTTGGACTATAACCTGGTGCCATGTGACTTTGGCTAATCCAGTACTGCACCAGCATCTCCACACACACAAGGTTAAGCGCAAATAGTTTCCAAGTAATCGTACATTATAAGTATTTAGGCCAATAATGTAAGGTATTGAAAATTTTGTCAGAGCAATATTATGTTTTTCATAATCTATGTGATGCCAAATGAAGTCCTTTTCAAATGACTGACAGTTCATAACTTTAAATTTATCTCAAGGATCAAGCAGTGAAATTGAACTAGTAATCTACAACTTTCTAATGATCAGCAAATCAAATAGGGGAAAATATACATGACCTCTTACAATCAGCAACAAATTGCTTTTTTCAGTTGAAGAGCAAGTATAAAGTCATTCATCAGGGCAAAGAATTTTGTGGCCTTTTGAACCACAAAAGTTATTAAAAGCCTCAGCTTTACTTTACCATTGGTCTCTTCAAAAACCTGTACTGGTCAAATTTTCTGTGTCATTCAATACTTTTTTTTCTCTGCAGGTAATTAATCAAGCCAGTGAGAGTGCAGCCCATCACACTGTTCATACCCAACCAGTTGGAAAACAATTTGACAGGGTAGATGATTTTTTCATTCCATCTACTACGCTCATCATTAATCACATCAGGTAGGTGTGTCATCGAGTCTGTGTCAGTCAAAAAAACCCAAATAACTATCCTATTTTCTCGCACTTGAACCATAGCCTTGTCTGTTTTAAGCCTCAAGTCCACACATCTAAGTATTTCTTAAATGTTATGAGTGTTTCTGCTTCTATCACACTTACAGGCAGTGAGATCTGGATTCCCACCACCATCCAAGTGAAATAAAATCTCACATCCGCATTGAATCTCCTGCCCGTTGTATTGGTATATTCCCACCTTGTGTATTAATATTTAGTATAACCAAGTATAGTGAAGAAAAGTCTGCAGATCTTTGCAAATGTAATTACCAAAATTTGTCAAGAAGTTCCTTTACAAGTTAAGATAGGTGGTGACAGGAAAACTTCAGTGATGCTTTGTCCCAGCGGTTATTCTTGCTGAAGTAGATCACATTTGAAGTGACAGTATTGTAGCAGTGATTCTTTGACAGGGACTACTTTTGAGTGAGCCGGGTGGTGTGAGATCATTCAATTAACCCTGGTATCTCGTTACCATGGCAATGTTTAATTTTACATATCAATTGCAATTAGTATAATGTTGCCTTGAGGTACCAGCCATGAAAAATAGCTTTATAACAATTTTATAGTCACATCTCAGCTTCAGTAAAGTGATAGCAATACACTGCTGACTGATGCTCAGTTCTGCTTCCACCAGGCCCACTTAGCTCCAGGTCTCAATATAACCTTGGTCCATATACGGACAAAAGTGTGAACTCAAGAGCGAAGGTGACAGTGAGCAGCATTGGATCATTTCACTGAGCATGGGCATCAATGAGCCCCGAACCTACTCGAATCAGTAGGCATCCCCAATGTTAGGGGTTATATTGAGCAAAAACATGAAAGTATCTAACATCTTAGTTTCAGAGCATGTCTGGACAGGCTTCTCAGGTAATGAAGCAAGTCCAACCTTTTTCAGCTACCTCATGAATAACCTCCCCTGCATCATAAGCTCAAATTTGGGGATGTTTGCTGATGACAGCTCAATGTTTAGTGCGATCCATGACTCCTCATATACTGAACTAGTTCATGCCTGAGAAGTTGTTCACAGAGGCTGTTCAGTGACTAAGAACATTCAATTGGGCCACACAATGACCACCTCCAACAAAAGGGTTAAGAGAAGTGCATGCAAGCTCCCCCATTGGTCTGACAACAAGAGAAAGCAGATATGTAGGCAAATTTTAGACAAGTAGAAAAATAATAGGCTGGTCATAGTAGAGGATTTCAACTTCTCAAACATATTTAGAGCGTGGAGTTCTTCAATTGCCTCCAGGAGAGTCTTTCAAGCCAGCAATAGAAGACTCTCCAAAAAAGATCATAGAACACAGAATATAGAACTCTAAGCACAGGAATAGGCCCTTCTGTCCACAATGTTGTGACAAACATAGTGGCAAATGTAACTATTTGGTCCCTTTCCTTCCATTCCTTACATATTTGTGTACTTATCTAGAAGTTTTTTTAATGCCATTATCGTATCTGCCTCCTCCATCACACTTGGCAGTGCATTCCAGACTCCTACCACTGCCTTGTAAAAACTTTGCCCCTCACACCTTTCAATTTTCACCTTCTTATCTGAAATGCATGTCCTCTAGTATTAGGCATTTCAACTGTGGGAAAAAAATTCTGACCATCAACTCTATCTGATAATTTCATAGTCTTCTACCAAGTCTCCCCTCAGCCTCTGCCAATCAAGAGAAAATGACTTGAGTTTTTCCAGCATCTCCTTACAGCTCATGCCCTCTAATCCATGTAGCACCCTAGTAAACCTCTTCTGGACCCTCTCCAAAGCCTCCACATCTTTCCTGTAATGTGGCGACCAGAATTGAACACAATACTCTAAATGTGGGCTAACCAAAGTCTTATAAAGCTGCAACATGACATCCTGACTTTTGTACTCAATTCCCTGACCAATAAAGGCATGCATTTTATATACAGAGGAACCTCAATTATCCAAAAGACACAGGTGGCGAGTATTTTGTTTGGATAATTGAATGCCAGATAACAGAGTTTAGCCAAGTATCAGGACCTTGTGATCTTGTCCGGATAATCTGAAATTCGGATAATTGAATGCCGGATAATCAAGGTTCCTCTGTACCTTCTTCTCCATCCTATCTACTTGGTGTAAGTGAGGACTGCAGATGCTGGAGATCAAAGTTGAGTGTGGTGCTGGAAAAGCACAGCAGGTCAAGCAGCATCCGAGGAGCAGGAGAATTGACGTTTCGGGCATAAGCCCTTCGCCAGGAATCGTGCTGATGAAGGACTTATACCTGAAAGATGATTCTCCTACTCCTCGGATGCTGCCTGACCTGCTGTGCTTTTCCAGCACCACACTCTCAATGATCTACTTGGTGTGGCCACCTTCAGGGGAAGCTATGATCTTGAACCCCAAGCTTCTTCTGCACACTAGTGCTGTTCAGAGCCCTGCCATTAACTGTATACCTTTCCTTAACATTTGATCTTCCAAAGGTCAGCACCTCACATTTGCCTGGATTAAACTCCACCTGCCATTTCTCTGCCCATATCTGCAACTGATCCATATCCTGTTGTAGTTTTTGACAACCTTCTACACTATCCATAACTCCGCTGATCTTTGTATTATCTGCAAGCTTACTACCCTATCCATACATATTTTCATTTAAGGTATTTACGTATACCACAAACAGCAGGGGTCCAGAATGGATACCTTTAGAATACCAGTAGTCACTATCATACAGCCTGAAAAACACTCATCCACCACTCCTCCATTGTCTTCGATGGGCAAGCCAATTCTGAATCCACACAGTCAAGTCACAGTGGATCCCATACATCCTAATCTTCTGGGAGCTTGTTGAAAGCCTTTCTAAAATCTGTGTAAATAACGTCCACTGCTCTACGCATCATCAATCATCTTCGTCACCTACTCGAAAAATTCAATCAAGTTAGGAAGACATGATCTGCCCTGCACAAAGCCATACTGACTGTCCCTCATTAGGTCATGCCAAGAATTCTCCCAATAGCTTTCCAAACACAGTGTGAGATTCACTAGTCTAGAGTTTCCTGGATTATCCCTACTTCCCTTCTTGAACGGAGGATCAACATTAGCTAATTGCCAGTCCTCTGGGACCTGTTCAGTGGCTAGCGAGTATGCAAATGTTTTGGTCAAGGGCCAAGCAATCTCCTCTCTTGCCTGTCTCAATAACCTGCGTTAGATACTATCAGGCTCTGGGGATTTTCCACTTGGCTCTTCAAGAAACCCAGCACCTCTTTTTTGTTGATGTCAACATGCTGTAGCGTATTAGCTTGCTCTACACAAATCTCATTATCCTCCACACCCTTCTCCTGGGTGAATACTGATTCAAAGGCTTTCACCCATATCCTCTGTCCCTAAGCACAAGTTCCCGCCTTTATCCTTGAGTGGTCCTACCTTCTCCCTCATTATCCTCTTGTTTTTAATTTACCTGTAGAATACCTTGCAATTCTCTTTAACCCAATTGCCAAAGGTCATTTCATGACTCATTTCTTGCCCTCATAAATTCTTGCTTGATTACTTTCCTTATATTCTTCATGGACCCTGTCCAATTTTAGCTTCCTAAACATTATACTGTAATATGCTTCTTTTTCCCTTTTGGCTAAATTCACAACCTCCCTCATTATCCAAGGGTCCCTTATCTTGCCATCCTTGTCCTTCCTCCTTGCCAGTCCTGAACTCTCATCAGCTGGTCTTTAAACTACTCCCACATGCCAAATGTGGACTTGCCTGAATACAGCTCCTCCCAATTAACATTCCCTAGCTCCTGCCTAATACTGACACAATTTGCCCTCCCCCAATTTAGTACCTTCCCACAAAGTTCTGAAATATCCTTATTCATAGCTAGCTTAAAATGTAAGGAATTGTGATCACTCTTTCCAAAATGATGGCCCACTGAAATGTCACTCAACTGTCCAGGCTCATCAGCCAATATAAGGTTCACTATTGTCCCTCCTTTAACTGGACTAGCCAGTTAACTGTTTCAAGAAATCCCCTTGGATGCACATGACAAATTCTGCCCCCGTAAGCCTTTTGCTGTCAAGGAATCCCAGTCAATATTGGGGAAGTTAAAGTCACCACTATGTCATTCTTTATATTGCACTTTTCCATAATCTGCTGACATATCTGGTCTTCAGCCTCTCGGTGGCTGCTGGGGGACCTATCAGAGTGACTGCACCCATCTTACTTTTGAGTTCTGCCCATCTTGTCTCAATGGATGACTCCTCCAGTATGTCCTCTCTGAATGCAGATGGAACATTCTCCCTGATTTGTAGTGCAGCTCCACCATCTCTTTTACTTTCCTATCTATCTCATTTGAAACAATGAAACCTAGGAACATTGAGCAGCCAGTCTTGCGCCTCTCTCATCAAATCTCTGTCATGGCCGCAACATCATAGTCCCATGGACTGATCCAGGTTCTAAGCTCATCTGCCTTACCTTGCAGTAAACACACTTCAGTTCATTGATACCATCATGTTCATTTACCTGTCTCTGCCTATCTTTTCTTTCTGATTTACTGGTCCTAGCATCTATGTTCCCCTCAATCCCCCTATTGCTGACCTGCTCTAGTTCTAAGACCCCTGCCTCTCTAGTTTAAACCTTCCCCAGTAGCACTAGTGAACCGCCCTGCAAAGATATTGGTTCCCTTCCGGTTTAGCCGCAACCCGTCCTCTTGTACAGGTCATCCCTGCGTTCATCTGTTCTATCTTTCTATTCCTTGCCTGGCTAGCACATGGCACTGGCGGTCACCCTGAGATTACTATCCTTGAGTCCTTACTCCTCAGCCTCTTTTCTCGCTCCCTGTACTCATTCCACAGGACCTCATCCCTCTTGGTGTCCATGTGCACCAACACCTCTGGCTGCTCACCCTCTGCCTTCTGAATTTCTTGCAACCCCTCAGAGACTTCCTAGACCCTGACACCGGGGGGGCAACACACCATCCTCGAGTCTCAAACACGGCCACAGAAATGTCGGTGCCCCTAACTAGCGAGCCTGTGACCACCATCGCTTGCTTGGATCTTGCCCAACCCTGCCCTACAGCAGAGCCGGTTGTGCTACCACAGGCCTGGCTGCTGCTGTTATACTCCCCTGAGAGGTTAGGGACCCTCAACAGTACCTAAAACGGCACACTTGTTAGACAAGGAAATAACCCTGGAAGACTCCTGCAGTATCCTCTCTTGGTGGTCGCTCATCTACCTGACTGAATCTATGGTGTGACCACCTTCCTGTAACTAGAGTCTATCACATCCTCCGTCCCCATATGCTCCCCAGTGTGCCCAACTGCCACTCCAACTGAACAACGTGGTCTGTGAGGAGCTGCAGCTAGTCACATTTCCTGCAAACGCTATCATCGGGAATGCTCGATTAACCCCATTTCTCCCACACCTGGCAGGAGGAGCAACTACTGACCCAACTACCAAGTCCATCCCTTTAAAGATGGAAGAATCTTACTTTTCCTTTACCTTCCTTGCTCAGTGTTCGCTGAAGAGAAAGTGAGGACTGCAGATGCTGGCAAGTCAGAGTTGAAAAGGGTGGTGTTGGCGTCCCAGAGTCGACATTACAGGCATCAGTCCATCATCAGGAATGTGGAGCAGGAAGGGGGAGAAGAGATAAATGGAGGGGTGGAGGGTAGGGCTGGGTGAAGGTAGCTGGGAAGGTGATAGGTGGATGCAGGTAGGGTAATTGTGATAGGTCGGTGCAGAGGGTGGAGCTGATAGGTGAGTAGGAAGATGGATGATTAGGACAAATCAAGAGGGCGGTGCCGTGTTGGAGGTTTGAATCTGGGATGAGGTGGGGGGAGGGGAGATTTGGAAACGAGTGAAGTTGATGTTGATGCCCTGTGCTTGAAGGGTCCCAAGGGAGAAGATGAGGCGTTCGTCCTCCAATTGGCAAGTGGATTTGATTTGGCGGTGAAGGTGGCCCAGGATTTGCACGTCCTTGCAGGAATGGGAGGGGAAGTTGAAATGGCCAGCCAAAGGATGGTGGGGTTGTCTGATGCGTGTGTCCCAGAGATGTTCCCTGAAAAGCTCTGTGAGTTGGTGCCCTGTCTCCCTGATGCAGAGGAGACCACATCGAGAGCAATGGGCACAGCAGGTGAGGTGGGTGCATGTGCAGAAAGATGTCTGCCTGATGTGAAAAGATCTTTTGGGGCCTTGGATGGAGGCGAGGTGGGAGGTTTTACACCTCTTGTGGTGACAAGGTAAGGAGTTGTGTGTGGAGGATGTTGGCTGGTGACACAGCCAGTGCGTTACTGCTATTTTTGAGAACTGATTTCTGAGCTGACTGGCCACACAGCCAACGGATACTGATGGATTTTAGTTCTCATGAATGAGTTGCTTTTTTTATTTAACTGGTGAATTGCAGCCTGTGTGTTACTCTTTTATTTTTTGAAACAAGGACAATGATGATTTTGTGGCAGGGTTCGGTCCTTGCACCACAGTCTTTAGTGTTTCACTTTATGTTTGCATGAGTTTTCACCTATTTTGTTTGGACTGAGCCCCTGTGAGTCAGTTGCATTTTTGCAAATGGGCTGTGTCTCTCTGGGCGGGCCTGGGTTTCTGTGGGTGAACCAGACCTCTGTGGAGACTGAACACCTATATGTATGCTGTAGGTGTGTACTTGCTACCTTCAGAAGTGGACTCTGCCTTTGGGTGCAGGCACTGCCTTTGGGAGTAGACCTGTATTGGAAATGGACTCCGCCTTTTTGATGGTTGGTTGCTTCACTTGCATTTTCTCATGCGTATCCTGGAGTCCGGGAGGCCTTATCAGGAGCCAGAAAGTGAGTAGGTTGTTCCAAAAGCCAGATGATTCATAGGTCATCCCAAAAACCATCACTCCAAAAACCAGAAGGTGGGTAGGCTGTCCCACAAGCTGGAAGGTGAATAGGCCATCCCGAGAGCTGGAAGGTGAATAGGCCGTCCTGAGAGCTGGAAGGTGGGTAGGCTGTCCCACAAGCTGGAAGGTGAGTAGGCCATCCTGAGATCTCGAAGGTGAGTAGGCCGCCCCGAGTGCTGGAAGGTGAGTAGGCCGTCCTAAGAGCTGGAAGGTGAGTTGACCATTTCGAGAGCTGGAAGGTGGGTAAGCCATCCCGAATGCTGGAAGGTGGATAGACCGTCCTGAATGCTGGAAGGTGGATAGACCATCCCGAATGCTGGAAGATGGGTAGGCCATTCCGAGTGCTGGAAGGTGGGTAGGCCGTCCCAAGTGCTAGAAGGTGGATAGACCGTCCCGAATGCTGGAAGGTGGGTAGGCCATCCCGAGTGCTGGAAGGTGAGTAGGCCATCCCGAATGCTGGAAGATGGGTAGGTCATCCGAATGCTGGAAGGTGAGTAGGCCATCCCGAGTGCTGGAAGATGGGTAGGCTGTCCCGAATGCTGGAAGTTGGGTAGAACGTCCTGAGTGCTGGAAGATGGGTAGGCTGTCCCAAATGCTGGAAGGTGGGTAGGCCATCCCGAGTGCTGGAAGGTGAATAGGCCATCCCGAATGCTGGAAGGTGAGTAGGCCATCCCGAATGCTGGAAGGTTAGTATGTCATCCCGAGTGCTGGAAGGTGGGTAGGCCGTCTCGAGAGCTGGAAGGTGAGTGGGCCATCCCAAGAGCTGGAAGGTGAGTAGGCCATCCCGAGAGTTGGTTGGTGAGTAGGCCGGCATGATGATTCAGTAGTTAGCACTGCTGCCTCACAGCGGCAGCGACCCGGTTTCAATTCCAGCCTCGGGCGACTGTGTGGAGTTTGCGCATTCTCCCCGCATCTGCGTGGGTTTCCTCCCACAATATAAAGATGTGTAGGTCAGGTGAACTGGCCATGCTAAATTGCCCATAGTGCTTAAGTCAGAAGGAAATGCGTCTGGTTGGGCTACTCTTTGGAGGGTCGGTGTGGACTTATTGGGCCGAAGGTCCTGTTTCCACATTGCCGGCAATCTAATCTAATCTAGGCCACGCTGAGAGCTGGAAGGTGAGTAGGCTGCCCTGAAATGCTGAAGGTGAGAATATCAAGAACTAAGTGAATATTGTACATTCGGGACAGTTTCAGACTCTGAGTGATAGAGTGTACCAGGAGGTGCAGTTCACTGTCAGTGACTGGAATGCAACCCAAAAAGCTGTGGACAAGCTGATCGAGGAAAGCAAAGCCCTCCAAGTTGTGCTCAGAGCCCTACACCAAGCAGGCAAGGAAACAGAGCCTGTGCTATGGACCATTTGAAATGCCAGCACAAACCTGAAAAATTAAAGTCCCAACTTTCTGCTTAAAGGGGAATATGTGAATGGGACAATCGAATTAGATGGGGACAGCGATTATGGGATAGGCTGGGAGGAAGTGGAAATACGAGCCCATTGACATGCTGTGAGTGGCAATGATTGAGGATTGCCACCTCCTTTTCTGGAGACAGTTGAACCTTTGGTGCCCCTCCCAGGATGTTACTGTGCCCCCCATCAACCTACTGACCACAACCTATCAGGACGACCAGAACAATAACCCAACCCTCATTGCAATTAGCAGTGATAGCAAAAAAGATTCATGGGTGTCCAATTCACCCCAGTATGTTTTTCCACAGCACCAAACACTAGAATGTCCTCCGCAGACTCAACAATGTTGAGGAGGTAACATTAATATCGATGTTCCTGAGTCCTGTGATCGATTCTGCCTTACCCAATCTTTAGAAAATGGGAAGGGGGAGTTACAGGCCATAGAGATGGCAGTCCTAGCTGCTGTAGGATATGGTAAGAGAGACCCCCTGGGAGCATTAAATAACTGGAAGCAGGGAAAGAGAGAACACCCAATTGCATTTGCCAGGTGCCTAGGGATAGAGTACACAGGAAACTTTCACATGAGTCTTCCAAAGGAGTCTTCGGTAACTTAGATTTGATTGTGCTGACACCACAAAACAGGGCAAATTGGACCTGAATGCTAGTCTTGCATCCCACTGAGCTAATGAGGAAAACCTTCGAAAAGTCTGTTTCCACAGACAACACCCACACAGGACTAGTGGGAAGAAGGATGGTTCAGGAGTGGGTGGAAGAGAACTGTATTGCATTCAGTTCTGGTCACTGCATTATAGAAAGGATGTGGAAGCTTTGGAAAAAGTACAGAGGAGATTCAGCAGGATTAGATTAGACTTACAGTGTGGAAACAGGCCCTTCGGCCCAACAAGTCCACACCGACCCGCCGAAGCGCAACCCACCCATACCCCTACATTTACCCCTTACCTAACACTACGGGCAATTTAGCTTGGCCAATTCACCTGACCTGCACATCTTTGGACTGTGGGAGGAAACCGGAGCACCCGGAGGAAACCCACGCAGACACGGGGAGAACGTGCAAACTCCACACAGTCAGTCGCCTAAGTCGGGAATTGAACCTGGGTCTACAGGCGCTGTGAGGCAGCAGTGCTAACCACTGTTGTCTGATATGTAGGGAAGGTCTTACAAGGAAAGACCGAGGGATTGAGGCTGTTTTCATTAGAGAGACGAAGATTGAGAGGTGACTTAATTCAGACATACAGGATAATCAGAGGGTTGGATAGGGTGAACAGTGAGAACCTTTTTCTCCAATGGTGATGGCTAGCACGAGGGGACATAGCTTTAAATTGAGGGGTGATAGATATAAGACAGATGTTAGAGGTAGTTTCTTTACTTAGAGTAGTAGGGGCGTGGAACGCACTGCTTACAACAATAATAGACTCACCAACTTTAAGGGCATTTAATTGGTCATTGGATAAACATATGGATGAAAGTGGAATAATGTAAGTTAGATGATCTTCAGATTGGTTCCACAGGGCTGAAGGGCTTGTACTGCACTGTAATGATCTATGTTCTATGATAGGATAAACGGACAAGATTTTTTATTCCCTGGGGTGGGGGAGTCCAGAACTAGAGGGAATAGGTTCAGAGTGAGAGAGGAAAGATATAAAAGGGATCTAAGAGGCAACTTTTTCACACTGAGGATGGTACGTGTATGGAATGAACTGCCAGAGGAAGTGGTGGAGGCTGGTACAATTGCAACATTTAAAAGGTATCTGGATGGGTATATGAATCAGAAGGGTTTAGAGGGATATGGGTCAACTGTTGACAAATGGGACTAGATAAAGTAGGATAACTGGTGAACATGGACGAGTTGGACCAAAGGGTCTGTTTCCGTGCTGTCCATCTCTATGACTCTATGTATCAAATACTCTGTGAAAGTCCAAATAGAGAACATCCACAGCAGTGCTCTCATCTATTGACTGTGCCACATCATCAAAGAGCTCAGCTAAACTTGTCAGATATGATGTGCCCTTGAGACAGCCATGATGACTGTTGGATGCTACGTTTTGCACTCCTAAATCCCTGAAATGTAGCTTTCTTTCTCTATTTGAATAGTATTCAGTTCCTCTGTTCTTCCTGCCAAAAGGGCATACAAATAGGCAAAAAGAAAGCAGCAGGGGCATTTGGATTTCTGCAACACAGGATTATCTAAGCAGTAAGTAGAGTCAGCTTGCAGGGACCAAACACATTGATTGTAAAAGCAGAAGAGGTTAATTAAGTCAAATGTAGGTCCCTTCCAGTCAGAAATGGCAAGTTACTATGAGGAACAAGGAGATGGAAGACCAATTCAATACATACATTTGTTCTGTCTTCACAAATGAGGACACAAATAAAATCTCCAAAATGTTGAGGAACACAGACATAAACCTCATGAGATAGGATTAAAGGCTGATAAATCCCCAGGGCTCAAAAATACTTAAGGAAGTGGCCAGGTGGTCATCCTTTAAGATTTGATAGACTTACAATCCTTGATTCCCTTCATGATGGGAAATGTGCCTGTCTCAGTCCTGACAACGTTAGTAAACTCTACAGGTCTCTGTGGTACCAGGATGTTGCCTGGTATAGAGGGAAGGTCTTACGAGGAAAGGCTGAGGGGTTGAGGCTGTTTTCATTAGAGAGAAGAAGGTCGAGAGGTGACTTAATTCAGACATATAAGATAATCAGAGGGTCCTTTCATCTGACTTAGTGATTAAGGATACTTCCCTCGTCCCAGACTCTTGCCTCATCAACCATGTCAAGTCCTCAAAGAACGTTATATGTTTCAATACGTTGTCCTCTCATTCTTCTAAACTCCAATGAGTACAGGCCTGACCTAATCAACCTCACTGCATACGAAACTCCCTTGTACCTGGAACCAACCTGTGATAGGGGAAAGCTAGTGAACCTTCTCTGGACTGCGTCCAGAGCCGGAATATCTTTCCTTAGATCAATGGACCAAAACTGTTCACAGTTTTCCAGCTGTGGTCTGTCTTGTATAGTTTTATCTAGATCTCCGTAAGGATTCAGGCCTTCAAGATTTAGGCCACGTCTGCTGTTTAACAAGTCGTGTGATTTCAGGGAGCCTTGCAAATATTAGGACTTGCTTGGAGCTCCACAGCTTACAGGCCACATATCTGTCAGCAGAAATCTGAGTGTTGCAGCTCACAATTTGTTGTTGAGAATCTGATGAAGGCAAATTCAGGAGTCACTTTGAAAAGGTAATTAGATAATTACAAAGAAATAACAATTGCAGCGTTACAGGAAGGAGAGATAGGACAAGCTAATTTGCCTCGTCCTGCCTTGTAATCATCCTTTCACCCTAGTGAGTATTTCTTAATAAAGCATATCAGGCTGAATAATAGAACATAATTTATTTTTCTTATTTCCATTGTTATTGCAACTCAGAAAAAACAACAAAGTCACATTCCCTTCCCAGGATTTGTGTGTTTTTGAAAATGAAGTAGCATCTGTTTCTTAACCCCTGAATTAATGGACAATTTGAATGATCAGCAGCATGCTTTTCACAAGTTTAGATAAAAAGGATTTGCATGTTCACCCCAAAAGTCGAATACAACATCACTGCCTCTGTCATTCTATCTCACACATATAATGTAAACACAGTTAGAGAGAACCGTGCAAGTTATTGACAAAAGAATAATTCATAATTGACATGATTGGCTTGTCTAAAGATAAATGAAGCAGGCCTGGGGAAGAAGAGGTTTTTCACTCCTTAAGTGTATCCTGGATGGAACCAGAGGCCACCTGATCATACTTCAGAATTGTTGCAGTATCCCCTCAAAGAGCTAGATTTACAATAGGTTGCAAAGCGAAGCTTTTTTAGTCTCATCACCAGGAAGTTAGTTTTCTGTTAGCGAGACCTGGACATTGTGGACTGTGGTGTTTGAAATTTAAGGATGCCATCAATTGCAAACCACAATCTGAGGATTTTATTTCTTAATTATTTTAACATGGTTCATCATTGACCTTTTACCATGTACAACATCTGTGGCTAGCGAGGTAATGCTTTACATGTTTCAATCATTATGCACATGTGGATGACACTTTCCTGATGTGCTAGTCTATGCCTTTGTTATTTTTCTATTTTAAGTAGTTATATCTAATATTTATTCAACTTTGGAAGAATGGCACATAATCAATGCTACTCTCTGTACCTTTATTTATAGGTTTGGATTTATTCTTCACAAAGGTGAACCAGCCCTTCACAAAATTGATCTTGAAACAATGACATATGTGAAGACCATCAGTTTGAAAGACTATAATTGTGTCCCACAGTCACTCGCTTACACTCATCTTGGTGGATATTATTTTGTTCATTGCAGTGCAGGCATTAGAGGAGCAACTGAACCACAAATCATAGTTGACAGTGTCACTGATTCTGTGATAGGCTACAATGGTGATATATCAGGTGTTCCTTATATTTCTCCAGACGGACATTACTTGGTCAGTGTAGATGGTCAAAGGGGTCTCATGAGAGTTCAGTACATCACCATCCAAGGGGAAATCCGAGAATCCTTTGAGATACGCACCAACCTGCATATTTCGGATACCACATTTCAGCCTTCTTTCACTGAAGCCAATCAGTACAATATCTTCGCCAGCTCCAGTGTGCAAACCAATGTGCTCGTTGTGGAGCTCTCCACAGGGAAAGTAAAGATGGTGAAGAACCTAAAAGAACCCATGAAGACAGAAGAGTGGCCGTGGAACAGTAAAAACCGAGTGATTATGGCCAGTGACTTGTTTGGCCAGTATCTCATGACACCTTCAAAAGAATCTTTGTTTATTCTGGATGGAAGGCTTAGTAAATTAAACTGTGAGATCACTGAGGTGGAGAAAGGGAACACAATAATTTGGGTTGGTGAAGCATAAAGATTACTTTTTTAAAGATTCCTGATACAGAGTTTTCCATTGCTCTTAAGCTGCAACTTGGGTGGAAACAACTCAGTTTTATCCACTCTATAACATTCACAATTAAATGTAAAACAAATTTGCAATTATGAAGACCAGGAACTTTCAACTGATATAGCACGCTAATGACATTAATTGGAATTTCCTAATTTCTTAGTGCTGTTACCCAAGAGGTTGCAAATGTTACCTTAACTTGTACAAGAAGGTATTTTTTTCTTTATAGCTACAAAAGGGTTTAGCGACATAGAATCTAAAAGCTGCAAGGAATTATAATAAAACCCACTTGTCCATTTCTGTTTTTGCTTTTATGACTGACTTTTGCTTATGGGTTCCAAAATCAAAAGTTTTCCTCATTAACCTTTCAAATTCCCAGAATTATTTGTGCCTTGAACAGATTAATTCCCAGGAAGAGGGTTAATTGTTAACCATTGTGGTTTAACCCATTTTGGTTGCATAATTGTTAGTCACATGAGGAAAAGCTGCTCAGAACTAAGCATCTACAATGCCAAAATTCATGTCATAAGTGGGTCCAAGTAATTCATAATAATAATAATAGTTGTAAAAGTAATGAGCCTTCAATATTAGTTTATTATGCATAGAAAGAAGCAACCAATCTCTTCCTCAGCAGAAGTACTGATACTAAACCAGCCTACGTCAAATTATTAACTCCTGTTGCACAATATTATAGGACTCAGTCAATCAACTGTAGATAAATATGGCAAGTTATGCAGTGCTCCAGTAAAGTCCATTAATATTTTTAGATTTCCTGAGTTACTCTGGATTGTCTTCCTATTCAATAAGTTATGTTTTGTGAACAGGACTTTAGACCCATGATTATGGGATATAGCAGTTGCTAGGCTCTGTGAATGTCAGCATTTAGTTGGGAAAATATGGTGTGTAGGAAGAATCTCTGCTCCTTGACAGCTAATGGATATTTATTTTGTAGTGACTAAAATTTTCTCTTGTTTTAACAGTAATGTTGTGGTCATCAACAACGTGGCATATCTCTTTGGCACACACCTGTCTGTCAAACATAGATTGTTCTGTGTAATAATTTCTGAATGTTGTATATGTAGAAATCTACTTGACATTGGAGGCAAATAAAGATTTTACATTTTGCCATCTCAGTATGAATCTCTGAAAATGTAAGGGAATATTGGAAATGTTTCTGAAAATATTTTTGTATGCATTTTAAGGACTCAAATTATTGATATTGATCCACAGTAACTCTCAAGCCCAAACATAGACTGTCCATGTTGTTATTGGAGGATCTCCATATTGGGCATAGTTACATCACAGCGCCAGAGACCCAGGTTCAATTCCACTCTTGGGTGACTGTCTGGGTGGGGTTTGCACATTCTCCCTGTGTCTGCATGGGTTTTCCAGCTGGTGGTCCAGTTTTCACCAGCCCAAAGATGTGTCAGTTAGATGGATTGGCCATGCTAAATTACCCATGATGTTCAGGGATGTGTAGGTTAGGTGTTTTAGCCATGGGAGATGTAGAGTTACAGGGAGAGAGTCAAGGGCTGTGTCAGGGTGAGATACTGTTTGGAGGATATATGTGGACTTGTTGGGCCAAATGGCCTGTTTCACACTGTAGAGATTCCATGGAATCTCTTGTTTTATCAGTGAGACTTTGCAGCAGAAAACAAATTTATCCACATAATTTCCAGCGAGTGTAGCACCTGAGTGCATAGAAATTCCAGGGAGAGCTCCAAGGACATTCCCAGTCACTATTTCCAGAATTGAAAATTTAAGGACTAGCTTTCAGAAATTAGCATAGTCATGTTAGACATTATCATCTCAATGTCAGGATAATGGTCTTCCACTGTATCAAACAGTTCCAGAACTACTTCATCTCCAGTTGAAAAATTTCAACTCAACTATCGGATAAATCTAACAATCACATTGAATAATGCCACCTGGTTATTGGGCTCTCTGTTATGAGATGAATCTTTCCTACCCAATAATTTTACGCACCTAAGTTAAATCTTCCCTATCCTTTTCTGTTATTCTTCAACAACAACAGCTTTGGTACAAGATATGACTCCAAAATGTAGGTTGTTTTCCCTTGATTCCAATTGACAGGAAGAGAAATCAAAGAATAAATAAGGAAGTTGAAGGTAAATTATTAGAGACTATGTTTGATCAAAGGTTTGAGAAAAAAAACAAGAAAATGTGGAAGTTAAATTTTTAGTTCAGAGAAATTGGCTATGTTACAACAGGAAGATGAAAAACTAAAGCAAAAACCATACATAGACAAAGAATCTGAGTGTATCCCAGAATGTTACTATCTTAAAAATGATGTCTTTCTGAGAATATGGAGACTATCATGCATTCAGGTGGACGAGAATTGGCTACAATTTCATCAAGTTGCAATACCAGTGAATTATTGAAAGAGGTGTTGAGGGTCGTGTATGAATAAGCAAGTAGGCAGTCATTTGGGAGTAAGGAAAATTCAAACCAAAATACAAAAATATTTTTATTGGCCTGGACAGCATGAGGGGAAACTCAAAACCTTAGACAGTGATAAAACCAGCATCCTTAATACCTATTCCTACACTTGAGGAACCTGTTACAATTGATTGGATAGAACCTCTACCTAAAACAAAATGTGGGAGTGAAAAGTTTTTACAATGGCTGCCTTTAATGGCACCATCTCAGGCACAAGTACCTAGGTACAAATCTTAGAGAGTAAAAAAAAAGTGTTGTTACAAAATAAAAATGAATGTAGATTAGCATGAAACAGCGAAAAATTCCAGAATGATAATAAGTGAGCAAAAATACTTAAGTTCCAGTCCGTGCTTGCAAGCGCCAGAGCAGGAACCATGCTACCTTCACGTGCTGGCATCCATCCAGCACTCAGTCCACTGCCACACCAGGAATTGCCCGTGCTTGCTTTGTTCCACAGTGGGACCTGGCCTGTGCTCACTGCGTTCTGCTGTTGGTGCTCAGCCTGCTCGCTCCATTCCACTGCAAGCCCATGGCCCGCTCACTCCACTCAGCCGCAGGACACGAACCCATCGCTCCGTTCCACCACAGAACACAGCCTGTTCATTCCACTCCTCAACAGCACTCTCCAGGTAGGGTGGGTGGTGAGGGAGGGGGGCGGGGGAGAAAAGAAAAGCTACAAAAGGAAAGCAAAAGGAGACTATGTTACTGGTTACAAAGAGAGTGAAGAAACAAATTCACAACATTCTGCGTTGTACATTCCTCAAACTAAATTGGGCATTGGAGAAGTTCTCAAAAATTGGGATAAATTACCATGAATAGAAGATTGGTGAACTAACAGAAAGCAAAGAGTGGGGATAAATAAGTGTTTTTTCTTGTTGGTTATCACTGGCCAGAGCTGTGCCTCAGAAATCAGTCATGGAACCACAATTGTTTACAATTTATATGGATGATTAAGAGTTAGGGATCTAGTATAGCATGTCAGATGAGAGTAGGATAAGGAGTAGAACAAAACATGCAGAGATACAAAGTAAGTGGGTGGGAAGGAGTCTGGCAGATGGAGTACAATGTTGGCAAATGTGAGATAGGAATAACAGCAAGGTGGTTTATTATGTAAATGATAAAGGATTGCAGCGTGCCTCTGTGCAGACGATGCCCTTGTGCATGAATCACAGAAAATTGGTTTGCAGGTGCAGCAGGAGATTAAGAAGGCAGATTGTGAGAGGGATGGAGTTTAAAAATATGGAGGTTATGCTGAAGTTGCATAGGGTACTAGTGAGGCTGCAACTGAAGCACTGTGTACAGTTTTAGTCTCCTTACTTAGAAAGGATAGCCTGGCACTGAAGTGGGTGCAGAGGAGATTCACTGGATTGATGCCAGAGCTGAGAGAGTTAGCTTATGAGGAGAGGTTGTGTAGACAGGGACTATATTTATTGGTATTTATAAAACTGGGGGTCGAATCTTAGAGGCACAGAATTATGAAGGGAATAGATAAGATAGAAGCAGGTGAAGCTAGAACTAAGGGGCACAGCCTCAAAATAAGGAGAAGCAGATTTAAGACTGAGTTGAGGAGGAACTTCTTCACCCAAAGAGTTGTGAATCTGTGGAATTTCCTGCCCAGAGAAGCAGTTGAGGCTACCTCATTGATTGATTGTTTTTAAGGCAAAGGTAGTGTTTTGAACAGTAAAAGAACTGTGGGCGGCACGGTGGCACAGTGGTTAGCACTGCTGCCTCACAGCGCCTGTAGACCCGGGTTCAATTCCCGACTCAGGCGACTGACTGTGTGGAGTTTGCACGTTCTCCCCGTGTCTGCGTGGGTTTCCTCCGGGTGCTCCGATTTCCTCCCACAGTCACAAAGATGTGCGGGTCAGGTGAATTGGCCAAGCTAAATTGCCCGTAGTGTTAGGTAAGGGGTAAATGTAGGGGTATGGGTGGGTTGCGCTTCGGCGGGTCGGTGTGGACTTGTTGGGCCGAAGGGCCTGTTTCCACACTGTAAGTCTAATCTAAAGTCTAATCTAAACTAAGGTTTAGGGTGAGTGGGAGCTATAAGGTCACTCCTCAGCCTTCAACGTTCCAGGGAAAACAGCCCCAGCCTGTTCAGCCACTCTCTATAGCCAATGAAATGATTAGCCATGAACTTATTGAATGTCAGATCAGGCTCGATGAGCCAGATGGCCTACCCCTGTTGCTGATGTTCACATGCTTCTTATAGAGTCATAGATATGTACAGCATGGAAACAGACCCTTCAGTCCAACTTGTCCAGGCTGACCAGATATCCGAACCCAATCTAGTCCCACCTGCCAGCACCCGGCCCATATCCCTCCAAACCTTTGTAATCATATACCATCCAAATGGCTCTTAAATGTTGCATGGCTAGTTATCCCTGTATTCCATGAGATCTAACCTTGCTAATTAGTCTCCCATGTGGAACCTTGTCAAATGCCTTACTGAAGTCCATATAGTTCACATCTACTGCCCTGCCCTCATCAATCCTCTTTTTTACTTCTTCAAAAAGCTCAATCAAGTTTGTGAGGCATGATTTCCCACGCACAAAGCCATGTTAACGATCCAGAATTAGTCCTTGCCTTTCCAAATACATATACATCCTGTCCCTCAGGATTCCCTCCAACAACTTGCCCACCACTAAGGTAAGACTCACCAGTCTATAGTTCCTTGGCTTGTCTTTACCACCCTTCTTAAACAGTGGCACCACGTTTGCCAACCTCCAGTCTTCCGACACCTCACCTGTGACTATCGATGATATAAATATCTCAGCAAGAGGCCCAGCAATCACTTCTCTGGCTTCCCACATAGTTCGCGGATACACTTGATCAGGTCTTGGGGATTTATCCACCTTTAATCATTTCAAAGCATCCAGTACTTCCTCCTCTGTAATCTGGACATTTTGCAAGATGTCACCATCTATTTCCCTACAGACGATATCTTCCATATCCTTTTCCACAGTAAATACTGATGCAAAATATTCATTTAGTATCTCCCCCATTTTTTGTGGCTCCACACAAAGGCTGCCTTGCTGATCTTTGAGGGGCCCTATTCTCTCCCTAGTTACCCTTTTGTCCTTAATATATTTGTAAAAACCCTTTGGATTCTCCTTAATTCTATTTGCCAAAGCTATCTCATGTCCCCGTTTTGCCCTCCTGATTTCCCTCTTAAGTATATTCCTACTTCCTTTGTACTCTTCTAAGGATTCACTCGATCTATCCTGTCTATACCTGACATATGCTTCCTTCTTTTTCTTAACCAAATCCTCAATTTCTTTAGTCATCCAGCATTCCCAAGACTTACTAGCCTTCCCTTTCACCATACTTTCTCTGGATTCTTTTTATCTCATTTCTGAAGGCTTCCCATTTTCCAGCCGTCCCTTTACCTGCGAACATCTGACTCCAATCAGCTTTTGAAAGTTCTTGCCTAATATTATCAAAACTGGCCTTTCTTCAAATTAGAACTTCAACTTTTAGATCTAGTCTATCCTTTTCCATCACTATTTTAAAACAAATAGAATTATGGTAGCTGGCCCCAAAGTGCTCCCCCACTGACACCTCAGTCACCTGCCCTGCCTTATTTCCCAAAGAGTAGGTCAAGCTTTGCTGCCTTCTCTAGTAGGTACATCCACATACTGAATCAGAAAATTGTCTTGTACGCAATTAAGAAATTCCTCTCCATCTAAACCTTTAACACTATGGCAGTCCCAGTTGATGTTTGGAAAGTTAAAATCCCCTACCGTAACTACCCTATTATTCTTACAGATAGCTGAGATCTCCTTACAAGTTTGTTTTCAATTAATACAGTCCCAATAAGGTGATCATCCCTTTCTTATTTCTCCGTTCCACCCAAATAACTTCCCTGGATGTATTTCTGGGAATATCCTCCCTCAGCACAGCTGTAATGCTATCCCTTTTCAAAAATGCCACTCCCCCTCATCTCTTGCCTCCCTTTCTATCCTTCCTGTAGCATTTGTATCCTGGAACATTAAGCTGCCAGTCCTGCCCATCCTGAGCCATGTTTCTGTAATTGCTGATATCCCAGTCCCATGTTCCTAACCATGCCCTGAGTTTATCTGCCTTCCCTGTTAGGCCCTTTTCATTGAAATGAATGCAGTTTAATTTATTAGTCCTACCTTGTCCCTGCCTGCCCTGACTGTTTGACTCACTTCTGTTCTCAGCTGTACCCGTCTCAGATTAATCTCTTTCCTCACTATCTCCCTGGGTCCCACCCCCACCCTCCCTCCTACTAGTTTAAATCCTCCCAAGCAGTTCTAGCAAATTTCTCTGTCAGTATATTAGTCCCCTTCCAATTTAGGTACAATCCGTCCTTCTTGTACAGGTCACCTCTACCCCAAAAGAGATTCCAATGATCCAAAAATGTAAATCCTTCTCCCATATACCAGCTCCTCAGCCATGCATTCATCTGCTCTATCCTTCTCTTCCTGCCCTCACTAGCTCGTAGCACTGGGAGTAATCCAGATATTATTACTCTCGAGGACCTCCTTTTTAAATGTCTGCCTAACTCTCTGTAATCTCCCTTCAGAATCTCAATCTTTTCCCTTCCAATGTTGTTGGTTCCAATGTGGACAATGACCTCCTGCTGGCCCCTCTCCCCCGTGAGAACATTCTGCACCCTCTCTGAGACATCCTTGATCCTGGCACCAGGGAAACAACACACCATTCTGCTTTTTCTCTGCTGGCCACAGAAATGTCTGTCTGTTCTTCTGACTACAGAATCTCCTAACACAATTGATCTCTTGGAAGCCGACGTACCCCTCATTGCATTAGAGCCAATCTCGATACCAGAAACTTGGCTGTTCGTGCTACGTTCCCCTGAGAATCCATCATCCTCTACATTTTCCAAAACTGCCTACCTGTTTGAAATGGGTATATCCACAAAAGAGGAGAAAGTGAGGACTGCAGATGCTGGAGATCAGAGCTGAAAATGTGTTGCTGGAAAAGCGCAGCAGGTCAGGCAGCATCCAAACAGCAGGAGAATCGACCTTTCGGGTATGAGCTCTTCCTGAAGAAGGGCTCATGCCCGAAACGTCAATTCTCCTGCTCTTTGGATGTTGCCTGACCTGTTGCGCTTTTCCATATCCACAAAAGACTCCTGCACTAGCTGCCTACCTCTCTTACCCTTCCTGGATTTAACCCGTCTATGTGACTGGATGTGAGACTTTCCCCCCTTCCTATAACTGCCATCCATCACATACTGTTGCTGTTGCAAATTCCTCATCGCTTCTATCTGTCTCTCCAACCGATCCACTCGATCTGATAAGATTCGCATCCAACAGCATTTATGGCAGATATAATCCGCAGTAACCCTTAAACTCTCTTTAAACTCTCACATCTAACAAGAAGTGCATATCACGGCAAAGGCCATTTTTGCTCCTTCACAATCTACAGACCCAGAAAAAACACCACCCTATTCCTTTACAAACACTGCCCCTGGTTAAGTTAATAGTTACGGCTTATATTTTAAGTTTAATCAAGAGACTTATTTCCAAAAACATATAATCAAGAAAGAATCCACTATACTCAATGCTGCAGCCTTTCTCTTGGACAGACTTGAAACGATTAACTTAGCTGATTCTGTGTTGTGAACTTCGCCCAACAGTTCCTCCAAGATTAGTTGTGAATATCACTGTTTGTTAATTTTCCCAGATGCACTCCGACCGGACTCAGTTGACTCAGAAAGTTGAGAGTGGGCAGTAAATACTGACAGCAACACCCTCCCCACAAAACATTAAAACAAGGCTTTAATTAAATAAAACATGAACACGCAAATCTATCGACAGAGTACCTCCCGAAGTAAAATGTTAGAAGTCTCCAATTTACTCTGGAGTAAGAAATGGACAAACTTCAACATATCAGAGTGGGGGAAGAATTTCCACTTAGGTAATACACCCCAGGGAAAACACATGTTCAGGAATAGAGATATAAATAATCAGGAGCCACGTATCATGGGATGATAAACATAGAAACATAGAAGGTAGGAGCAGGAGGAGAACATTGAGCTCTTCGTTCATCTTCAGTCATGGCTGATCATCCAACTCAAGAGCCTAATCCTGCTTTGTCCCCATAACCTTTGATCCCAGTCATCCCAAGTGCTATGTCTAGGCATCTCTTGAATACATTCAATGTTTTGGCAACAACTACTTCCTGTGGGAATGATAAAGAGATTGAGGTGGAAATCCTACCAACATTGGTTTTCTCCAACAGGTATACTAAGGTCAATATCTGAAGACAAAAAAAGAGCCAAGGAGAAGATAGCCAAACTGCAGAAAGGGGCACCACAGCCGCCCAGGGTGGGGGAAGATCAGAATAGGAACATAGTTGTAAAGGGGACTTGATGATCAAGAGGATAGATAAATCCTCCAAAGCAATGCACAAGAATGCCAAAGGCTGTGTTGTCCACCTTGTACCAGAGTATGGCGTATCTCAGCAGCTAGAGAGGAACTCAAAGAGAGAGAAAAATCCACTTCATGTCATTGTATCAGAGCAATAATATTTAGAGAAGTCCCCAAAAAAGAAAAATACTCTCTAAACAGAAGGGATAAAGAAAGAGGTGCCAAAAAGGAACCTGTGAGAAATGCAAGCAAACGAAATGTAAATGGAACAGAGTAGATACACGTAGGGAAGACATCGATTACAAGGAAATACAATTATAGAACAGAGTTCAATAATGTGGTTAAAGTCTGTAAAAACAAGTTCAATTAGTTAAAATTCATTACAGCAAGACAATATACATAATTAAACAGCAGGTCAGGAGGCAATTGTCTACTGGAAGGAACCAAATATGGTGGGAATCACTGAGAAATGAATAAATAATTAGGGTGGAGTTAAATATTCCAGACTAAAACATCTTTAGAAAAGGCTGAGACAAGGGATTGAGAGCTGGAATAGTGATGCTTCGTAGAATCACATTATAGATGTAGAAAAAAAGAATGATAATAGGGTTATTATAGATTGAGAAAAGATAATAAAGGGTCCACTAGGCTAATAGATGTCTCTTACAGATTACTTATTCATAGAAGGAAGGAATATGCAAAGGAGTGAAAAGCACTCCAAAATAATCATGAGGAATTTTAACTGCTCCATTAATAACTAGACAGAAGAAGGGGTTAAGTGGATAAGACAATGGAGAAACTACAATGTGTACTTGTCTCCTTGTTCATCAAATATGCAAAAACTTTTAACATGAGAATATTCATTAATGGGGAACAAACTAATCCAAATAAGAGAAAGTGAAGAGCATCTAGGAACCAGCAATGGTAATAGAACATTCTTAGGTTGATACTAGAGTGAGAGAAGTGTGACAAAAATCAAATTAGAAGCTTGGATATAGACTGATTTTAAGGGGTTGACAATAGAACTTGGGAAATCAAATGGGCAGCTATTTTGGCAAACAATTGCTTAGAAGAATATTTAAATGGTGTTCAGAGTGCAGGAAAAAATGTATTTTGCGAAAAGGAATGAACATACAAGGGTTACAACTGAACATTAGGAAGAAAACAGATGTACATTAAGAGCACCAAAATTGGAGGTGTAGTGGACAGCGAAGAAGGTTACCTCAGATTACAACAGGATCTTGATCAAATGGGTCAATAGGCTGAGAAGACAGATTTTAACTTTGATAACTGTGATGGGCTGCATTTTGGGAAAGCAAATCTTAGTAAATCTTATATGCTTAATGGTAAGGTCCTAGGGAGTGTTGCTGAACAAAGACACTGTGGAGTGCAGGTTCATAACTCCTTGAAAGTGGAGTTGCAGGTAGATAGGCTGGTGATGAAGGTATTTGGTTTGGTATGCTATCCTTTTTTGGTCAGAGTATTGAGTACAGGGGTTGGGAGGTCATGTTGCGGCTGTACAGGACATTTGTTAGGCCACTATTGGAATATTGTGTGCAATTCTGGTCTCCTTCCTATTACAAAGATGTTGTGAAACTTGAAAGGGTTCAGAAAAGATTTACAAGGATGTTGCTAGCGTTGGAGGATTTGACCTATAGGGAGAGGTTGAATAGGCTAGGGCTCTTTTCTCTGGAGCATTGGAGGTGGAGGGGTGACCTTATAGAGGTTTATAAAATCATGAGGGGCATGGATAGGATAAATAGACAATGTCTTTTCCCTGAGGTAGGGGAGTCCAGAACTAGAGGGCATAGGTTTAGGTTGAGAGGGAAAGATATAATAGAGATCTAAGGGGCAAAGTTTTCATGCAGAGGGTGGTACGTGTATGGAATGAGCTGCCAGAGGAAGTGGTGGAGGCTGGTACAATTGCAACATTTAAGAGATATCTGGATAGGTAAATGAATAGGAAGGGTTTGGAGGGATATGGGTCGGGTGCTGGCAGGTGGGACTAGATTGGGTTGGGATATCTGGTCGGCATGAATAAGTTGGACTGATATTTCCATGCTGTACATCTCTATGACTCTATAACATAGACATCAGAAGAACACAGGGTAAGATATTGAGATGAAATTAGACGAGAAATCAAATAATTAAGTCGACAAAGAGAAACTATGAAACTATCAAGGAATGTGAAATATTTTACAGGTAGATTAGTATAAAATAGAAGATGGTGATGGAACTAAAACAATTATGGACTCAGTAAACCATAGGTAATGACAGGTCTAGTTAGAATTTTGAGTAAGTATTTTTGTTTTGTAGTTACCAAGTGGACAGGATAGATAGACATGACGTTTGTTGATAAGACGAGCTGGAAGATATTGCATAAAGTTTAAAACAAATCCATTGAACAAACTGGACAAAGTCGATAACACCCAGGTGGATATCCAACACTAAAACCTGCTGTGCTTTGACCAGCAACACATTTGCAGCTGTGATCTCCAGCATCTGCAGGAGATGCTGCCTAACCTGCTGTGCTTTGACCAGCAACACATTTGCAGCTGTGATCTCCAGCATCTGCAGAGAATTCTCTATTCCTGAGATGCTGCCTAACCTGCTGTGCTTTGACCAGCAACACATTTGCAGCTGTGATCTCCAGCATCTGCAGAGAATTCTCTATTCCTGAGATGCTGCCTAACCTGCTGTGCTTTGACCAGCAACACATTTGCAACTAAAACCGACTCTGTCAGCCCAACCCTACCATGGCAAACAAATCTCTTAAACTTGTCCAACTTTGATTTCTATACTGACTATGCTCTATGTAACTCTGTTTGACAGGTGACAAGATGGGTAGTTGTGATTTAGGCCTTCATTGATTAGACTTTATTGGACTTTTTTGACACCATGTGGGCTAATGGTTAGAAGAATAATTCTTTTAAACAGAAATTGTGAAATGTGTGAAAACAAAGCTTATTGTTTGGGAATAGGAATCTAAAATATCTCTGAAGCACAGAAATTCAAGCAGGGCAAAAAGCCTTAGCACTAAGGTTACCATTGCTCAGATATTATTTGTTCTCCTCATCGCAGACGTTAACGTGCTCAAGATTCATGCAAAGGGGAAAAACTGTTGGAGATGGAATGATAGTTGCAAAGACAGAAGGGCTAAAGGTGGATGATAACTGAAGAAGAGAGAGAGAGACTGTTTCTCTCTATTCTCAGTTCACTGTGTTGTTACATTGTCTCTCTATTCCCAGCTTAGAGTAACAACTGAACTGGGAATAGAGAGAGCAAAATGACAACACACTAAAATGGAAATAAAGACAGTGAAAGAGACAACACGCTGAACTGGAAAGAGGGAAGCAGACAGAGTGGCAACGTATTGAACTAGGAATATAGACAGAGAGATGGAGATCCACCATGGAACTGCAAACAGAGAGAGACAGGTTGATGAGACACTGAACAGGGAATGCAGAGAGAGTGACAACACGCTGAACTGGGAAGAGGGAGAGGGAGAGTGACAATACACTGAACTGGGAAGAGGGAGAGGGTGAGTGACAACACACTGAACTGGGAAGAGGGAGAGGGAGAGTAACAGCACACTGAACTGGGAGTAGACACAGTGAGAGATCACACTGAACTGGGAATAGAGAGGGACCAAGTGACAATATGCAGAAATGAAAATAAAGGGAAAGACTGAACTTGCAATACAGAGAGACAACATAGTTAACTGGGAATGGAGTGGTAGAGTGACAACATACTGAACTGGGAAGAGGGAAGCATGTAGTGTGACAACACTGAACTGGGAATAGAATGAGACAGAGGGACAACACACTCAACTGGGAATACAAACAAATACAGTGAAAACACACAAACTAGGAAGAGGGAGAGACAGAGTAACAATACACTGAACTGGGAATAGAGAAGGAAAGAATGACAGCACATTAAACTGGGAATGAAGAACTGGAAAGAGAGAGAGAGACAACATAGTTATTGGGATGAAACACAGTTAAACAAGATGCTGCACCACGAACAGCAAAATAAGAGGGAGTGACAACACACCGAACTGAGAATAGGTGTGGACCAAGTGACAACGCACTGAATTGGGGATAGAGACAAAGAGAAAAAACAGTGAACGGGGAATTGGGAAAAACAGAGTGACAATGCACTGAACTGGGAACAGAGAGAGACAGAACAGACTGAACTGGCAATAGACAGAGAGAGAGAGTGACAACACACTCAACTGGGAATAGAGAATGCCAGTAAGACATTACACTGAAATGGGAAAAGTGAAACCAAGAGTGAGAACTCACAGTGAAGTGGGAATAGAGAGGAATTGAGTGAGAACATTGTGAACTTTGAACAGAGATGAAGAGACACCACACTGAAGTGGGAATAGGGAGATACAGGTCAGATGAGAGAGGGAGGAAGGGAGGGGGTTGGGCCGGGGACAAGGGTATAGAGAGAGATGGTTCACCTGCCCCATCCTCTCTTTCCCTCCCCTTACGCCCCCACCACACCTCCTGTCCTTCCTTCTCAATTCCTCTCCCCTTCCATCCCCACGCCCTGTATCCCTCCCATCTATCCCTCTCCCTCCCTCGAGCACTATGAGGCGGGGAGGAACACCATAACTGGTAGCCCTATAAATTTTGTGTGGTCTTTACCTTACATGATATGGAGATGCTGGTGTTGAACGGCACTGGACAGGATAAAATCATAAGTCACACGACAACTGGTTACAGACCAGTATGTTTATCTGAAATGACAAGCTTTCTGAATGCTGCTCCTTCCTCAAGTGAAAATTCAAATTGTGATGTCAAATAAACCTGTTGGACTATATGCCAGACACTTATTGGTAATGTCTGGAGAGGGGATACAGTAGCTGGCAAGACTATACATCTAGGTCGGTGCAGATGCAGGCCTAGATTTTACAGGGTTCTTGTAGCAGCAGTTGCCTCTTGGGAAGGATGGACACAGGAACAGGTGAACTGCAGGGAAGTGCACATAACATCAAAATGATGGAACGGCTCTGGATTGGTGAGTACTGGGCATTTGACCATTCCCAGTTAGCCTTTTGTTTCTTACAGATTTGGAGTAGTGGAAGATTAGTAATTCTCTCGACCCATCTCTCCCTCTTTCGATCTCTCTCCCTCCCTCTCCCCCGAACCATCCCCATTCCTCTCTCCTCCCACAGGTCTCTCCCTGTTCCCAGTGCAATGTTGTCTCTTCAACTCTATCATTTAAGGTTCAGTGGGTTGTCACTCTATTCCCAGTTGTGGAAGGGCCTCTTTCCTTTACTCCGCACTCAGGCCGGTGTCTGGGGTTCGCCGATTACTGTGGTGGTCTCTCTCCAGCAAGCTCTGAAACGTCAAAGACCTAGAATGCTGCACTAGAGCAACTCCACTGGAGAGAGAGGGCTGAACCGAACTCACTGTTTATAGCCTGACCAGCGAGTTGGAACTTATCTCCACACGGTAATCGCGACCACCACTAATGACTGGGTGGCTCCCTCTCTTGTTGGTGGAACGACGGCCACCTGGTACCTCCGCACTTGGGCAGTATCCCCAAGAGAGAGAAAGAGAGAGATCAAACTGCTCACCTTAGCCAGCAATCCCCGTTGAGTGGGTGGTTCGAATCACCCAGACCACCCTTTGGTCCTTGACACTGGAATTCCAGTCTGGGACCTGCTGTGAACTCAGACCGAATTGGCATATCCAGAAGGAGCACAGATGGACTCAACTATGAGTTCAAAATTACCAGTGAACTTTATTACAGAAAAAAAATTCAACTTGCCCAATCCGTACAATACTTCGATGAAACTCTATACAATGATAGAAAATATAAGAAAACTGGAGCGGACACAATGTAAATCTTTAACCTTACACGGTTTACAGGGTACTCCTGGTTTAAGAATTACACAACTACCCTCCCCCCTATGCCTAACCAACCACTCCAGAGTATGAGTGTCCCAGGCCTGAAAAGGGTCCTTATAGTCTCAGCAGTGAGGCGCCCTCTCTGCCTTGGGTGTTATTGTGAACTTCCAAAGTCTGAGGATGCAGACAGGGTCAATGTCATCAGCCCCAAAGGGTTGGCATCCAGAGACGCAGTGAGCTCAGAGCGAGGAGAGTGAGAAAGGAACAGAACCCCCGATAGCTGGCCCTGCTGCCCCCTTTACCTTTGTGATTCCAAAGGGCCAGCCAGCTCCCCCCCTCAGGTCATTCCATTTCAAAAAGCATCTCCAGAGATTGCTGGGGCCCGTTTAATCTCATCATCCATCCCAAATTTACTTAACTGAAGTGTAGATGACTTCATGGAGCTTCCCAAACTTGTTTTCAGATTGGAGTAAATCATTGTCCCATTAACTAGATAGGCTCCATTGTTCACAGTTTTTGGAGTTCATTACCATTTCTACACCTGTCCCTTGGAACGATGTCTGGCGGGTGCCATTTTGTTGGTTGAGTTGTCTCATATCTCTGAGGAGCTATGTCCCCAGAAGAAGGTGTGTCCATATTCTGGCAGGCCTGCTGGGAAATCCTGCCCACACTGATGCCAGGTTGACCAGTTTTTTTCACAAAATGCTATTTTCTTTCAGTCTTTCCTTTTGAAACTGGGGATTGCCCTGAAACTGCTCCACAGTTCAGTGTGTTCTCACTCTGTTATTCCCAATTCCCAATTCAGTGTGTTGTCTCACTGGCATTGGCTATTCCCAGTTCAGTGTGTTGTCACTCTGTGTCTCTCTGTTCCCAGCTCAGTGTGTTGTTATTCAGAACCAGGAATGGAGAGAGACAGAGTAATGACACACTGAATTTGGAATCCAAACAAATAGGTAGAAAGCACAACAACTGTGTACTGACAAATGTTTTCCAGGAGCTGGCCATTGCAAACATCATTAATGAGAAGCTAGCTCACCAAGAGAAGAGCAACTAGTAATGACCAATCACCACCAACAACTTTTATTCCCATATTATCACAGTGGCAGGAAGGTAAATGAAGCAACAATTATAAAGATATGATTGTAAACACTGAAAGTGCCATAAGCACACAAGGGTAAAACTTCTTCATTGAGATGTGGAAGTTAAAGTGGGATATTGTAAAGTGATGGTTCGGCCTTAACTGGAGAGTTACATCCAGCTGTGGTTACCATAGTCCAGGAAGGATGTTAAGGCATTAGAGATGTTTAAGAAGTAATTGAGAATGTTTTCAGGGTAGGTTGGAGAAGCTGAGGTCAATCTCCATTGAGAAGATTGAAAGGAGATTGATCGAAGTGTAGAAAATTAGTCGATGTCTAACGATAGTAGATGAGAAGTAAATATTCCCATTGACAGAAAGGGGAGGAGAGATTGTGGAGGGGAGGAGAGATGGCAGGGTGAAGGAGAGGCAACTGGAGGGCAGAAGCAAAGGTGGCAGTGGGGAGGAGAGAGATGACGAGGGGTTAGAGAGACTGCAGGATTGGGGAGAAGAGACGGGGCGTAAGGTGGAGAGACGGCAGGATGGATCAAGAGAGATGGTAGGGTGGGAAGCGGGATGGGGGATGTAATGCTGGGCCCAAGAGAGTCAGTGGGGGTGACAGGAAGGGAGACAGCAGGGATAAGAGATGGTGGAGCGGGATGGGTTGAAGATGGGAAACCATTTCTAGTGTAATATTTTCCATTACTGATGCTGTGATATCACTGACCCAATTCTACTCATTTAAGCAACTTACATAGCTTAAAAGGGGATATACTTTGAACAAGAATATGGATACTGAATTTGTCATTTTGACGATAATGTCACCTTTCCCACTCATCTAGCTTCATAGCTATTGCTGAAGTAACGGTGCCGTATTGCATTGTGTCAGAGTGTAGGGTGATAGGGTTTATTACTGGTGTAGCAGAGTTTTATGACACAAACCAGAAGAAAGCACAATTACCATTGTTTCCTCATTATGTTCCAAATTCTTTGCTGGTACATCTGCAGCTTTCATTTCAATATCTTCCCCATCTTTGCGATGAGGATAACTATCCCTATGTGTACACAGAAGCAAAATAAGTAAGTCAGCAAATAGGTCTTTTGTACTGGAATGTGATTTGATTTCACAATTAATCTTAATCTATTTTGCTAATGGAATACAAAGATTTTCCAGAAAGCAGATATATACAGGGTAGTTTATTTATCATGCAATTTACCAACACTTTTCAACCTCAATTATCCTATTTTGATTTCACTGCTATGCTCTATGTAAGTCTGTTTGATAGATGATAACATGGTAGCTGTGATTTAGGCCTTTTATTAGTCTTCTTTGACACTATGTCAGCTAATTGTTAGAAGAATAATACTTTTAAACAAAAATTGTGAAGTGTGTGGAAACAAAGCTTGTTATTTGGGAATAGGAAAACGAAATACATACGAAGCACAGACGTTCAAAGCAAGACAAAAAACCTGAGCACCAAGGTCACCGTTGGCAAGACACTCATCACAGTCATTAACATGTTCAAAGACCTAGGAGAGGGGAAAGAAATGTTGGAGATGGAATAATAGCTGCAAAGGCTAAGGATGGGATATCAGCTGAAAGAAGGATAGGTAGTGTCTAAGAGCAATTAACCATTATAATGTCAGCCATCACAGGGGGCTGAAAAGGATATTAATGGGCATCGCAACATAAGAAACAGGGACGTGAACAGACCATACGCGGCCAATCAATCCTGCACTACCTTGCAGAAAGATCATGGCTGATCTTGTATTTCAATCCATTCCACTCTGCTCCCCATCCCCAGATTTATGAGATACCGCAAATTGGCTTCAAACATATCCCATGTTGGTGCATCCACAGGACTCCAGGGTAAAGTATTCACAACCATTTTAGAGAAGCAATTTCTCATTTCAGTCCAAACTCATCAGCCCCAATCCTCAAGTTGTGTCCACTTGATCTGGGTTTCGACCCATGGGAAGTATTTCGGTTTCTGTTCTGTCAAGTCCCAATCATAATCTTAATCGCTCCTAAATCTTCATGCCCTAAGAACATAGACACAACTTAATCAGCTTATTTTCATATACACACAGCCTTTTCATTTCAGGAACTAACCCTGTGAATGTTAATGTACTGCCTCTATAATAGTTATATTGTTCCTTAAAAACAAAACCCAAATTGAACACAATACTCCAGGTGTAGCTTCATCACAGACCTGCAAATCTCTCACAATACCTGCTTATTCTTTTATTATAGTCCCCTTGCAAATATCACCACATCTAAGTCCCTAAATCCTTCAGACTACTTAAAATCTGATGTAGGCCATACTAAAATGATTGTCTCAGTGAGACATGCACACTGACATATCAAGATTCCTAATTCTATCGGGCTTTTTAAGCTCTGATGTAGATCATACTAAAGTGGATATCTCATTGACATAAGCAGGTTGGCACATCAAAATTCCTAAGTTGATCCAACTTCTCAAACTCCAATGTAAATCGTATTAAAGTGGATAACCCAGTCAGATTATAACATTTAGATTAGATTCCCTATAGTGTGGAAACAAGCCCTTCGGCTCAATCAGTCCACACTGACCCTCCGAAGAGTAACCCAGCCAGACACATTCCCCTCTGACTGATGCACCTAACACTATGTGCAATTTAGTGTGGCCAATTCACCTGACCTGAACATCTTTGGACTGTGGGTGGAAACCCACGCAGACACAGGGAGAACGTGCAAGCAGAACATGCAAACGTGACACAGACAGTCACCCAAGACTGGAATCGAACCTGGGACCCCGGTGCCATGAGGCAGCAGTGCTAACCACTGAGCCACCATGCCGCCCTTGCCTAAGTCCATCAAGCTTCTAGAACTCTGATGTAGATCATATGGAAACCCATATTGTGCAGTGAGATAAACAAATTGACACATCAAAATTCCAAAACCCATTAAGCTTCTTAAAAATTTCAGGTAGACCATAGCAAAGAAGATATCTCATTGAGAAAAGTACATGAGAACATCAAAATCCATTAACCTATCAAACCTTTTAAAATCTGTTGAAGATTATACTAAAGTGAATATCAGTGAGAGAAGCACCATTGAACATTAAAACATCCAATTCAATCAAACTTCTTGAAATAATGAGGATCATAATAAAGTGTATATCTCAGTGAGAAAGCAACTTTGAACATCAAAACGTTCAATTCAATCAATCTTCTTAAAATTTAATGTGGACTGTTCAAAAATGCATATCTTAGATCACTTCAAAATTTCTAAGTTCATGAAACATCTTAAACTCCGAGGTAGATCATATTAAGTTGCATATCTCAGTACAAAAAGCACACTGGAACATGCAAACACCTAATTCCATCAAAATGCTTAAAGTTTGATGTAGATCAGACTACAGTGCACACATCAGTCATATAAGCAGCTTTGAAAAGACAAACATCAACTTCAGTGTTACGTCTTGAAACCTGATTTAGATTATATTAAAGTACATATCTCCATGAGATAAGCACATGGCACATCAAAATCCCAAAGGGCATCAACATTCTCAATATCTGATGTCGGTCATGCTACAGTATATACCTCAGTGATTGTGGTTTTTGAACACCATCAACACCCAGGAAAGGAAAGTTGTAGAAGGACTCAGAAAAGACAGAAGTATTGTAATCCTGCCAGCAGACAAAGGGTGCATGACCATCATGCTAAACAGAGCACGGTACATTGAAAAGGTGAACTCACTACTCACAGGTACTGACACCTACCAATAGTTGGCTGTAGACCTAACTCTACTAGAAAACCGTATAACAGCATCTCTGAAGAAACTCCATAAAACAGGCAAAATTAGCAAGACAGATCTCCAAAAACAAAACCTGATGGATCCAACACACCCCATCTCTGTGGATTACTGAAGGTACACAAACCAGGAGCCCCCCTCAGACCCATAGTCTCCTCCCTGGCACACCAACAAATAGACTCGCAAGGAACTTCACCGTAAACTGAAATACCTTGTAGAAGACTCATGCTACTCCATCCACTCCGCTCAAGAATTCCTGAACATTATCAAAGAAAGCAAGATAGAAGAGGACAAAGTCATGGTCTCCTTTGATGTAACGGCCGTATTCACATCAATTAAAATCAACTTGCCCAAAGAAACACTGGGCTCACTGCTAGACGAACCAAGGATACAATACCAGACAGTTCCAACTCCATTAGCAAGGACAGAATCCTCAAACGAGTAGACCTGTGCCTCACAAGCCACTTCATTTTCAACAACAAGACCCACAAACAAATCAACAGGATACCCATGGGATCACCAATATCAGGATTCTTAGCAGAAGCAGTGATGCAGAGACTAGAATGAACAGCCCTTGCAATTATTCAACCCAAGCTTTGGGTCCACTATGTGGATGACACCGATTTCATCACAAAACAGGACAAATTAGAGGAAACCTACAATATCATTAACAACATCATTACTGGCATAAATTTCACCAAAGAGGAAGAGAACAACAACTGACTCTCCTTCCTAGATGTCACATTGAACAAACAGTTAATGGAGAACTGCAGACCAGTGTCTACAGGAAAATGACAAACACAGACCAAACACTTAACTACAGGAGCAACTTAACTACATGGCTCAACACTTCAACTCCCCCTCCCACTCCACCAAGGACATGCAGATCCTTGGACTCCTCCATTGCCAGACCATAGCAACATGACGGCTGGAGGAAGAACGCCTCATCTTCCACCTAGGAACCCTCCAACCACAAGGGATGAACTCAGATTTCTCCAATTTCGTCATTTCCCCTCCCCCCACCTTGCCTCAGTCCCAACCCTCGAACTCAGCACCGCCCTCCTAACCTGCAATCTTCTTCCTGATCTCTCTGCCCCCACCCCCACGCCAGCCTATCACCCTCACCTTGACCTCCTTCCACCTATCGCATTTCCAACACCCCTCCCCCAAGTCCCTCCTCCCTACCTTTTATCTTAGCCTGATTGGCACACTCTCCTCACTCCTGAAGAAGGACTCATGCCCGAAATGTCAATTCTCCTGCTCCTTGGATGCTGCCTGACCTGCTGCGCCTTTCTAGCAACACATTTTCAGCTCTGATCTCCAGCATCTGCAGTCCTCACTTTATTCTACAGGAGCAATTATCCCAACACCCACAAATGGAGCTGCATCAGGACATTATTTAAATGGGCCACAACACATTGCAGCTCCCAGGTACTTGGAGCAGCAGAATTAAAATACCTGTACAGCGTATTCAAGAACAATGTGTACCCGATAAACATAGTCTGGAGATTCTTAAACAACAAACCCAAACAAGAAGACACACCACACCCAGAGACTCTAGCAACATTACCATATATCAAAGACATCTCAGAGATGACTACCAGACTACTCTGACCCCATGGCATCATGGTAGTCCATACACCTACCAACACACCGAAATAGCTACTGATGAATCTAAAGGACCCTGTACTAACAACTGGCAAAACGAATGTCATTTACAAATTATCCTGCAAGAACTGCAACAAACATTACATCAGACAGACAGACAGGAACCTAGCTACCAGGAGACACGAGCATCAACTAACCACCAAAAGACATGACTCACTATCACTAGTATCCTTACACACAGATGAAGAAGGACATCACTTCGACTGGGACAGCACATCCATCGTAGGACATACTAAACAGAGACACGCACGGGAATTCCTAGAGGCCTGGCATTCAAACTGGAACTCCATCAGTAAATACATCGATGTAGATCCCATTCTCCAACCTCTGAGAAAAAGAACCAGAAATGATATCGCCCACCACAACCAACCAAGAGACACAAATAGCAAGTGGGACAGAACACCAGCGTTTCTTCACCAGAGGCTCACTAATGATGTCACCAAGTATAATGATGAAATGTCTGAGAGCAAACTTACCAGCTCAGCGAGCAAACTTACAAGGAGGTTACATCATTGGCACATCAAAATCTCCAATTCAGTTTGGCTTTTAAACTCTGATCATACTACAGTGCATATTTGTCAGATAAGCACATTGGCACATTAAAATTCCAAAGTCTATCAGTGTCTTAAACTCTCACATTGATCATAAAAATGCATATCCCAAGCAAAAGTACTTTAGAATATTAAAATCTGTAAATTCATCAAACTTCTTCAAACCTAATGAGAATTTTGCAAAGATGCATATGACAATGAGAGAAGCAACATAGAACATCAAACTATACAATTCAATGAAACTTCTTGAAATCTAGTGAGGGGCGTAGGTCACAATGAGATCAGTAACTTTGAACATCAAAACATACAATTTGCACTTTTCAAGATTTACAGTAGATCATTCAAAAGTGCATATCTCAGTAAGATAAGAATGTTGGCACATTAAAATCCCAAACCCACAAAAATTCTTAAACTCTGATATAGATCATATTAAAGTGCTTAAGGCAGTTAGATAGGCACATTGGCACATCGAATCCCTTAAGACCATCAAACATCTTAAACTCTGATGTACTGCAGTGTATATCTCAGTGAAAAAAGCAGCATTGAAAAGACAACATCAATTTCAATGTTACTTTTAGACAATACCAAAATGTATATCACAGTGAGATAACAAACTTGCAACATCAAAACATACAACTCATCATACTTCTTAATATTTGATGTAGATCGTATGAAAGTCTACATCTCAGTGAGATAAGCACATTGGCACATCAAAATCCCTAGGCCCATCAAATTTCTTAAACTCTGATGTTAGTAATACTAAAGCACATACCTCACTAATTTAAGCACATCAAATTCCCGAAGTACACCAGACGTCTTAAACTCTGATGTAGGTGATACTAAAATGCAATTCTCAGCAAGTCATAGAGCCATAGAGATATACAACACCAAAACAGACCCTTCGGTCCAACTCGTCCATACCACCACATACCCTAAATTAATCTGGTCTCATTTGCCAGTACTCGGCCCATATACCTCTAAACTCTTCCTATTCATGTACCATCCAAATGTCTTTTAAATGCTGCAATTGTACCAGCCTCCACCATTTCTTCTGGAAGCTCATTCCATGCATACATCACCCTTTGCATGAAAAGGTTGCCCCTCAGGTCTCTTTTATATCTTTCCCCTCTCAATCTAGACCTATGCCCTCTATTTCTGGACACCCTCACCCCAGGGAAAAGACCTTGTTGATTTACGCTATCCATGCCCTTCATGATTTTATAAACCTCTATAAGGTCACCCCTCAGCGTCTGACGCTCCAGGGAAAACAGCCCCAGCCTGTTCATCCTCTCCCGATAGCTCAAATCCTCCAACCCTGGCAACATCCTTGTAAATCTTTTCTGAACTCTTTCAAGTTTCACAACATCCTTCCTATGGGAGGGAGACCAGAATTGCACGCAATATTCCAAAAGTGGCCTAACTAGTATCCTGTACAGCCACAGCATTATCTCCTAATGTCTATATTAAATTCTGTGACCAATAAAGGAAATCTTACTAAATGACTTCTTCATTATCCTATCTATTTTCAAGGAACTATGATCCTGCACTCCAAGGTTTCTTTGTTCAGTAACACTTCCCAGGACCTGACCATTAACTGTATAAGTCCTATCCTGATTTGCCTTTCCAAAATGCATTTATCGAAATTAAACATCATCTGCTACTCCTCACCTCATTGGTCCATCTGATCAAAATCTTTAAGTACTCTGAGGGGACCTTCTTTACTATCCACTACACTTCCAATTTAGGTGTCATCTGCAACTTACTAACTTACTAAGAGGAGTGCCACGGTGGCTCAGTGGTTAGCACTGCTGCCTCACAGCACTAGGGACCTGGGTTCCTAGTTTAGCCTCGGGTGACTATCTGTATGGAGTTTGCACATTCTCCCCGTGTCTGCGTGGGTTTCCTCCGAGTGCTCCGGTTTCCTCCCATAATCCAAACATGTGCAGATCAGGTGAAATGATCATGCTAAAGTATCCATCCTGTTCAGGGAGGCAGAGGTTATGTGCATTAGTTAGTGGTAAATGGAGAGTAATAGGTTCAGGGAATGGGTCTGGTTGGGTTATATACCTCTGAGGGTCGGTGTGGACTTCTTGGGCCGAAGGGCCTGTTTCCACACTGTATGGGTTCTAATTCTAACTATATCTCTGATGTTCACATCAAAATCATTTATATAAATGACAAAAAGCAGTGGACCCAGCACGGATCCTTGTGGAACTCTAGTGGGCAAAGGCCTCCAGTCTGAAAAACAACCCTCTACCACCACTCTCTGTCTTTTACCTTTGAGCCAGTTCTGTATCCAAATGGCTAGTTCTCCCTGTATTCCATGAGATCTAACCTTGCTAACCAGTCTACCATGGGGAACCTTGTCGAATACCTGACTGAAGTCCATATAGATCATGTCCACCGTTCTGCCCTCATCAATCCTCTTTGTAACTTCCTCAAACAACTCAATCAAGTTTGTGAGACATGATTTCGCACGCACAAAGCCATGTTGATTATCCCTAATCAGTCCTTGACTTTTCAAATACATGAACAACCTGTCCCTCAGGATTCCCTCCAACAACTTGCCCATCACCGACGTCAGGCTCACCGGTGTATAGTTACTTGGCTTGTCCTTACCACATTTCTTAAACAGTGGCACCATGTTAGCCAACCACCAGTCTTCCAGCACCTCACCTATGACTATTAATGATACAAATATCTCAGTAAGAGGCCCAACAATCACTTCCCTAGCTTCCCACAGAGCTCGAGCATATACCTGATCAGGTCCTGGGGACTTATACACTTTTATGCATTTCAAGACATCCAACACTTACTACTCAGTAGCATGGACATTTTTCAAGATGTCACCATCTATTTCCCTACAGTCTATATCTTCCATGTCCTTTTCCACAGTAAATACTGATACAAAATACTTTGGTATCTACCCCATCTCCTGCGGTTCCACGCATAGGCTGCCTTGCTGATCTTAGAGGGGCTCTGTTCTCTCTCTAATTACTCTTTTCTCCTTAATATATTTATAAAAACCTTTGGATTCTCCTTAATCCTATTTGCCAAAGCTATCTCATGTGCCCTTTTTGCCCTCCTGATTTCCCTCTTAAGTATATTCCCACCCTCTTTATATTTTCCAAGGATTCACTCGATCTCTGCTGTCTGTACCTGACATATGCTTCCTTCTTTCTCTTAACTAAACCCTCAATTTCTCTAGTCATCCAGCATTCCCTATACCTACCAGCCTTGACTTTCAGATTAACAGGAATATACTGTCTTTGGACTCATGTTATCTAATTTTTTGAAGGCTTCCCATTTTCCAGCTGTCCCATTACCTGTGAACATCTCCACCCAATCAACTTTTAAAAGTTCTTGCTTAATGCTGTCAAAATTGGCCTTCCTCCATTTTAGAACTTTAACTTCTAGATCCTGTCTACCCTTTTCCATCTCTATATTAAAACTAATAGAATTATGGTTACTGGCCCCAAAGTGATAGTACACTAACACCTCAGTCACCTGCCCTGCCTTACTTCCCTAGAATTGGTCAAGTTTTGACACCCCCACTAGGTACATCCACATAATGAATCAGAAAATTTTCATGTACACACATAAATAATTCCTCTCCATCTGAACCCTTAACACTATGGAAGTCCCAGTCTATGCTTGGAAAGTTAAAATCCCCTATCATTACCACTCTGTTATTCTGACAGATAATGAGATATCCTAACAAATTTGTTTCTCAATTTCTTGCTGACTATTGGGTGGTCTATAGAACAATCTAAATAAGGTAATTATTCCTTTCTTATTTTCAGTTCCACCCAAATAACTTCCCCTGTGCATATTCACAGGAATATCCTCCCTAAGTACATCCGTAATTTTATCCCTTATCAAAAATGCAACGTCCCCTCCTCTCTTGCCCCCCTATTATCTTTCCTCTCGCATCTTTCCTCGTTTAAATCGTCCCAAGCAGCTCTAGCAAATCTTCCTGCCTGTACATCAGTCGCCTTCCAATCCAGGTGCAATCCATCCTTCTCGTATGGGTCACTTCTACCTCAGAAGAGATTCTAATGATCCAGAAATGTGAACCTTCCTCCCCTGCACCAGCTCCTCAGCCACACATTCATCTGCTTTATCCTCCTATTCCTATCCTCACTAGCTCATAGCACTGGGAGTAATCCTGGTATTACTACCCTCAAAGACTTGCTTTTTAAATTCCTGCCTAACTTCCCGAAGTCGCCCTTTAGAATTTCATCCTTTTTGCTTCCTAAGTCGTTAGTTCCAATGTGTACAACAACCTCCTGTGGGTCCCACTCCCCTTTGACAATATCCTGAGCTGTCTCCAAGATATCCTTGATCCTGACAACATATCATTCTGATTTCTCACTGTTGGCTGCAGAAACGGCTGTCTGTGACTCTAACTACAGAGTTCCCAATCGCAGTCAATCACTTGGAACCTGACGTACCCCTCATTATATTAGAGCCAGCCTCGGTACTAGAAGCGTGGCTGTTCATGCTATATTCCTGAGAGGTCATCGCCCCCTAACACCATACTTGTTTGAGATGAGGATAGCAACAGGAGATTCCTGCACTACCTGCCTCCCTCTCCTATCTTTCCTGATGGTAACCCATTTACCTGACTGTATCTGTGTTTTTTCTCCTATCCTATCTGCCATCCATCTTATCTGTTAGCTCCTGTGATTTCCTCATTGCCTCTAACTGCCACTCCAACTGATCCATGCAATCTGATCTGATTTGCAACCAATCACACTTACTGCAGCCAATAACATGGAAAGCCTCCCGTATCTTCCACATCTCACAGGAAGAGCACATCACTCTGCTAAAGACCATCTTTGCATCATAACAATCTAGAATACAGTCTTACTGCTCTAAGAAACTCTGCTCCAGGCTAACTGAGTACCTATGCTTTGTATTTTTTTAATTTTAATGAACAGATAGATATCAATAAAACATATAACCACAAAACCCCACTTGGTTCACTAATTATAAAAGACAGCAAGATTATACTTAAAAACCATGCACATATCTGCTCCTGTGATTCGAGCTCTCTCATACATGTTCCTCCAAGGTCAGCTGTGAATTTCACTGTGAGACACACATATTGGCACAATAAAATCCCTAAGTCCATCAAATTTATAAAACTGTGATGTATATCACAATAAAATGCATATCTCAGTGCAATAAGTATATTAGCACATCAAAATTCCCAACTCCATCTAGTTTGTTAAACTCTCATGTAGATCATACTCTCGTGCATTCCCAGTGAGATAAGCACATTGGAAAATTGAATTTCCAAAGTCCATCAAACCTCTTAAACTATGATGTAGATCATATTAATAGAGCATATCTCCATAAGATATGCACATTGGCACATCAAAATCACTGCTCGTTGCTCGTTGGATGCTGCCTGAACTGCTGTGCTCCTCCAGCACCACTGATCCAGAATCTGGTTTCCAGCATCTGCAGTCATTGTTTTTACCCATCAAAATCACTTAGCCCATCAATTTTCTTAAATTCTGACGTGAACACTAAAGTGCATATCTCAATGAGACAAGCACATTGGCAAATCAAAATCCCTAAGTTCATCAAACTCTTGAAACCTGATATAGATCATACTACAGTTCAAAGTTTGTGAGAAGATTTGTAGCTCGGGTGCTCGTTGTTGTAGTTCTGTTCGCCGAGCTGGGAGTTTTTCTTGCAAATGTTTTGTCCCCTTTCTAGGTAACATCTTCAGTGCTTGGGAGCCTCCTGTGAAGCGCTTCTGTGCTGATTCCTCCGGCATTTATACTGGTTTGAATCTGCCGCTTCCGGTTGTCCGTAGCTGTCCGCTGCAGTGGCCGGTATATAGAGTCTAGGTCGATCTGTCTGTTGATCGAATTCGTGGATGAGTGCCATGCTTCTAGGAATTCCCTGGCTATTCTCTGTTTGGCCTGTCCTATAATGGTGGTGTTGTCCCAATCGAATTCATATTGTTTGTCATCTGAGTGTATGGCTACTAGGGATAGCTGGTCGTGTCGTTTCGTGGCCAGTTGGTGTTCATGGATGCGGGTTGTTAGCTGTCTTCCTCTTTGTCCTATGTAGTGTTTTGTGCAGTCCTTGCATGGGATTTTGTAAACCACGTTGGTTTTACTCATGCTGGGTATCGGGTCCTTTGTCCTGGTGAGTTGTTGTCTGAGAGTGACTCTCAGACAACAACTCACCAGGACAAAGGACCCGATACCCAGCATGAGCAAAACCAACGTGGTTTACAAAATCCCATGCAAGGACTGCACAAAACACTACATAGGACAAACAGGAAGACAGCTAACAACCCGCATCCATGAACACCAACTGGCCACGAAACGACACGGCCAGCTATCCCTAGTAGCCATACACTCAGATGACAAACAACTTGAATTCAATTGGGACAACACCACCATTATAGGACAGGCCAAACAGAGAACAGCCAGGGAATTCCTAGAAGCATGGCACTCATCCACGAATTCGATCAACAGACACATCGACCTAGACCCTATATACCGGCCACTGCAGCGGACAGCTACGGACAACCGGAAGCGGCAGATTCAAACCAGTATAAATGCCGGAGGAATCAACACAGAAGCGCTTCACAGGAGGCTCCCAAGCACTGAAGATGTCACCTAGAAAGGGGACAAAACATTTGCAAGAAAAACTCCCAGCTCGGCGAACAGAACCTCATACTACAGTGCATATCTCAGTCAGATAAGGAGCTTTGAATAGATAAACATCAAATTCAGTGTTACTTCTTGAAACCAATTTAGATCATACTCAAGTGTATATCTCAGTGAGATAATAAAACAGTGAAGTATTCAATTCAATTAAACTTCTTAAATTATATTGAGGATCTTCTTAAAGTGCATCTTTCAGTGAGATAAGCAACTTTGAACATCAAATATCCAATACAATCAAATTTCTTGAAATTTGCTGTGAACCGTTCCAAAGTGTATATCTCAGTGAAATAAGCACACTGTCACATCCAAATTGCTAAGCCCATCAGATTTCTTAAACATATTGAAACATTGAAATCTGCAAATATATCAAACTTTTTAAAACTAATGAGGTTTACATTAAAGTGCATATTGAAGTGAGAGATGCAACTTTGAACATATTAACATCCAATTCAATCAAACTTCTTGGAATCTAATGAAGCTCATACAAAAGTGTACATCTCAACAAGATGAGTGACTTTGAACATAAAACATCCAATTCAGCCAACCTTCTTGCAATCTAATAAGGTTGGAACTAAAATGTACATCTCAGTAAGATGAGCAGCTTTGAACATCAAAACATCCAATTCAAACTTTTTAAATTTAATGTAAATCATTAAAAAGTGCATATTGCAGTGAGATAAGCATATTAGAACATCAAAATCTCTAAGCCTATCAAACTTCTTTACCTCCGTAGATCATAGTAAAGAGTATATCTCAATCAGATAAGCAGATTGGCACATCAAAATCCCTAAACACATCAAACATCTTAAAGTCTGGTGTGGATCATACTACAATGCATATCTCAGTGAGACTAGCAGCTTTGAGAAGACAAACATCAACTTCAATGTTACATTTTGAAACCTGATTTAGATCATCATAAAGTGCATATCTTGGTGAGATAAGCAATTGTGAATAGCGAAACATTCAATTTAATCAAACTTCTTAAAAATGATGTAGGTCATTTAGAAGTGCATATCTCAGTGAGTTAAGCACATTGACACATCAAAGTTTCTAAGTCAGTAAAACTTGGAAAACTGTGATGTAGATCAACCTAAAATGCATATTTTAGTGAGATAAGCACATTGGCACATCAAAATCCCTGCATCCATCAAACTTGATTTGATTTAATTTCTTTATTGTGACATGTATTGAACTACAGTGAAAAGCTTTATTTATGAGCAGCACAACTAGATCATAGTAAGCAAAGATGCACAGATCAGAAGACTTAGACAGAAGCATACAGGTTGCATTGCACCAGGTATTACACAGGGCAGCATTCCTGAAGAAGGGCTCATGTCTGAAACGTCAATTCTCCTGCTCCTTGGATGCTGCCTGACCTGCTGCGCTTTTTCAGTAACACATTTTCAGCTCTGATCTCCAGCATCTGCAGTCGTCACTTTCTCCTCAAAGATTTTAACCTACTGTGAATCCTTTTGCAAGGATGTCTTCCTTGAAGAAGCTCTCTTCCGCCATCTACAAGGATTTCAGTGAGTTCCTCTCTCACTGCACACCCCAGTCAGCTCCTCTGCCCAGAAGCTCTTCAGCCACGTTCTCAAACAAACTCACTACCACAGCCACATCTCCTTCCTCAGCAATTCCTGAAGAAGGGCTCATGCCTGAAACGTCGGATCTCCTGCTCCTTGGATGCTGCCTGACCTGCTGTGCTTTTCCAGCAACACATTTTCAGCACAGGGCAATGTTAGAAAGGTCAAAATTATTTGAGGCTGGAGAGTCCATTCATCAGTCTAATAGTGGCCAGGAAAAAGCTGTTCTTGAACCTGCTGGTGCATGTGATTAGGCTTTTGTATCTTCTGCCTGACAAAAGAAGTTATAGGAGATTATTATCAGGGTGCGATGGGTCCTTGGTGAAGTTGGTAGCATTTCTACAACAGTGGGTGTGTAAATAGAGTCCGTAGTTGGCACCTATGATAATCTGGGCTATGACACCATTTTCTGTAGTTTCTTATCATCCTGGGCCGAGCAGTTACTGTACCAGGCCATTATACACCTGCACAGTATGGCTTCAATGGATCACCTGTAGAAATTGGTGAGGGTCCTTATGGACATGCTAAATTTTGTGAACCACCCGAGGAAGAAGAGGCATTGTTATGCTTTCTTGACCATCACATCTACATGGGAGGTCCAGGACAGATTGTCAGTTATCATCACTCCAGGGAACCCGATGCCTTTCATCCTCTGAACCTCAGTTCCATTAATGTAGAAGGGGATGTGTTCTCCTTTCTTTCCGAAGTCAATGATCAGTTCTTTAGTTTTTCTGAGGTTGAGCGAGAGGTTGTTCTCACCGCACCCATGTCACCAAGCCCTTTATCTTCCTCTGTAATTTGATTCGTCATTGTTCGATATCTGCCCAACTGTGGTGGTATCATCAGCCACCATGTAGGTGGCATTTGATTGGAATTTGGCAACACAGTCCGTGAATCTACAGGGAATACAGTAGGGGGCGGAGGACACATGCTTGGGGGAGGGGGTCATGGTCTCCAGTGTTGAGTGTTATTGTGTAGCAGGTGCAGTTATCTATCTTCACTGATTGTGGTCAGTGCGTCTGAAGCTGAGGATTCAGTTGCAGCCATAGTCTTAAACTGTGATATACATCATACTAAAAAGCAAATCTAAGTAAGATATGAGCATTGACAGGTCAAAATTCCTAAGCCCATTAAATTTCTAAAGCTCGATGTTAACAATACTAAAGTGCATATATGAGTGAGATAAACACTGTGGCACAACAAAATCCCTAAGTTCATCAAATGTCCTATCGTGCGTTCATAGTGAGATAAGCACATTGGTGCATTGAAATTCCATAGTCCATCAAACCTCGTAAACTGTAAAGTAGATCATAATAAATGCATAACTCAGTGAGATAAATGCATTAGGCACATCAATATCCCTCAGGGAATCAACCTTTTAAAGTCTGATGTCAATCATATCAAAGTACATAACTGAGTAAGATAAGCAGCTTTGAAGAGAGAAACACAAATTTCAGTGTTATTTCTTGAAACCAGATTTAGATCATACTGAAGTGCATCTCAGTGCGATAATCAATGTTGAACAGTGAGGCATTCAATTGAATCAAAATTCTTAAACTTGTTATAGCTCATTCAAAAGTGCATATCTCAGTGAGATCAGGACATTGGCATATCAAAATCACTTCGTCCATCAAACTTCCAAAACTGTAATATGGATCACAGTAAAATGTATATCTGAGTGAAAAAATTACATTGGCAGAGCAAAAATCCATGGTCCATCAAACCTCTTAAACTGTGATGTAGATCATACCAAAGTGCATATCACAGTGTTATAAGCAGCTTTGAACTTCAACACATCCAATTCAATCAATCATCTTAAAATTTGATGTAGATCATTCAAAAGTGTGTGTCTCAATGAGAAAAGCACATTGCCATATCAAATTCTTGAAGCCCATCAAACTGTTTAAACTCTGATGTAGACCATACTACAGTACATTCTCATTGAGATGAGCACATTGGCACATCAAAACATCCATTCCAAATTCCAGTGAGATAAGCAAATATGAACATCAAAACATCCAATCAAAATTTTTAATTTTGTATGTAGATCAATCAAAAGTGCATATCTCAGTGAAATAAACTTTGATACAGATCATACTGTATTGTATTATCAATGAGATAAGCACATTGGCACATCAAATCTCTAAGTCATTCAAAAGCCCAATCACACATTCATCCTGACATAAGCGCATTGGCACATAGAAATTCTGAACTCCTCAAATCTCTTAAACTGTAATGTATATTATCCCAAAGTACATATCTCAGTGAGTTAAGCAATGTTGAACAGTGAAGCATTCCATTTAGTTGAACTTTTTAAATCCAATGAGGATCATACTAACATGAGTTATAAGCAACTTGAACAGAAAAAGCATCCAATTGAATCAAAATTCTTAAAATTTGATGTACATCATTCAGATGTGCATATCACAGTGGCACATCAAAATCCCTAAGATCGTGATACTACATAAACTTTGATGCTGACCATAGCAAAATGTATACCTCAGTTAGTTAAGCAAAGTGGCACATCAATATCCCTAACTCCATCCAGCTTCTTAAGCTCTGATGGAAATCATACAATAGTGCATTCTCAGTGAGATCAGCATATTGGCACATTAAAGCCCAAAGTCAATCAAACCTCTTAAAGGTTTGTATAGGTCATGCTAAAGTGCACATCTCACTGAGATTCACACATTGGAACATCAAAACCCTCCTAAAGCCATCAAGCTTCTTAAACTCTGATGTAGATCATACAAAATTACATATCTTAATGAGAAAAGCTCGTTGGAGCATCGTAATCTGTACACCTGTTTAACGTCTTAAAATCTGATGAGGATTATATTCAAGTGCATACCACACTGAGAGAAGCAAATTGAAACATCATAACATCTAATTCAATCAAACTTCTTGAAATCTAATGAGGATCATATGAAAGTGTACATCTCAGCTAGACAAGCAACTTTGAATATCAAAACATCGAATTCATGCAAATGTCCCACGATTTAATGTAGATCTCAATGAGCTAACCACATTAGCACATCAAAATTCCTAACTCCATCCAGTTTATTAAACTCTGGTGTAGATCATGCTACAGGACATTCTCAGTGAGAATTGGCAAATCAAAATTCCCAAGTCCATCAAACCGCTTAGACTGCGATGTATATCGTACTAATGTGCATATCTCAGTGTGATAAACACACTGACACACCAAAATCTCTAAGGGCATCAACCTCTTTAAAATCTGATGAAGATCGTACTAAAGTTCATGACTCAGTAAGGTAAGCAGCTTGGCACATCAACATTCCAATGTCCATCAATCTTCTTAAAATCTGATGTAGATCAAAGTGGAGAGTACATATCTCAGTGAGAAAAACACTTTAGAACTTTGAAATCCGTAAATCTATCTAACTTGTTAAAACCTAATGAAGAGCATACTCAAGTGTATGTCTGAATGAGATAAGAACTCTGCACATCAAAACATCTAAATCAATCAAGGTTCTTATAATTTCATGTAGATTATCCAAAAGCACATATTTCAGTGAGATAAGCACATCTACACATCAAAATCACTAAACCCATCAGACCCCTTACACTCTGATAGTAATAATACTAAAGTACAATGGCACCTCAAAACCCAAAAGTCTGCCAAACTTCTTAAATGGTGACGTGGATCTGACTAGAATGCATACATCTATAAGATAAGCATATTGGCACATCAAAATCACTAACTCCATGCAGCTTCTTAAACTCTGATGTACTTCATACTAAAGTGCTTTCTCAGTGAGATAAGCACATTGGCATGTCAAAATTCCAAAGTCCATCAAAACTTCTGAACAGTGATGTTGATCATGCTAAAATGCATATCTCAGTAAAATAAGTGCATTGGCACAGGAAAATCCCTAAGGGCATCAACCTCCTTAAAATCTGATGAAGGTCATACTAGCTTCATTACTCAGTGAGAAAAGCACATTGGTACATAAAAATCCATAAATTCATCTAACTTCTAGAATTTAATGAGAATTATACGAAAGTACATAGCTTAGTGAGATAAGCAATTTTGAACATCAAAACATCCAATTCAATCAAGATTCATAAAATTTGATTTAGATTATTCAAAAAGGCATATCTCAGTGAGGTAAGCGCATCTGCACATCAAAACCCCTAAGTCCATTAAATATCTTAAACGATGATGTAGATCTGACTAGAATGCATATAATTGTGAGGTAAGTACATTGGCACATCAAAATTTCGAATGGCATCAACATTCTTAAAATCTGTTTTAGATGATACTAAAGTATACAAGTCAGTGAGATAAGCATATTGGCATATAAAACCCTAAATCTATCAAACATCTTAAACTGTGATTTAGATTATACAAAAATGCATAGTTCAGTGAGAAAAGCACATTGGAACATCAAAATCCATAAATCTATTAATCTTCTTAAAATCTAATGAGAATTATACTAAAGTGCACGTCTCCATGAGAGAAGCAAGTTTGTGCATCAAAACATCTAACTTAATCAAACGCCTTGATTATGACGATCATAATAAAGTGTACATCTCAATGAGATAAGCAAACTTGAACGTCCAAAATATCCATTTCAATAACACTTCAGAAAATTTAATGTAGATCGTTCAAAAGTGAGATAACCATATTGGGACATCAAAATCCCCAAACCTATCAAATTTCTAAAACTCTGTAGATTAAAGTAAAGTGCATACATCACTTTGTAAAGCACACTGGAACATCCAAATCTGCAAGTTCATCAAACTGCTTAAAATCTGATATAGATCATACTGAAGTGCATATCCCAGGGAGATATGTACATTGGCATATCAAAATTCCTAAGTCCATCAAACTTTTTAAACTCTGAGGTTAACCATATTACAGCTCATATCTCCGTGAGAAAAGCATCTTTGAAAAGACAAATATCAACTACAGTGTTATTTTTTGAAACCTGAATTTGATCAAACTAAAATGGATATCACAGTAACATAAACAATGTTGAACAGCAAAACATTCAATTTACTCAAACTTCTTAAATCTAATGAAGATCATACTGATGTGCATATCTCAGTGAGATAAGCAACTTTGAACATCAAAACTTCCAACTGAATCAAACTTGTCAAAAGAATGTAGAAGAAATTTACAAGGATGTTGCCAGGACTCAGTAATCCAAATTAAAGGGAGGGGTTGGACAAGCTAGGACTTTTTCTTCAGAGTTACGATTCTGGGGGGGATTTTATAGAAGTGTATACGATCATGAGAGGCATGGATAGGGTGAGTGTACTCAGTCTTTTTCCAGGGTTGGGGAATCAAGGACTGCAGGTCATCACTTACAGTAGGAGGGGAAAGAATGAAAGGGAATTGAGGGTCAACTCTTTTTACACAGAGGGTGGTACACATATGGAATAAAATGCCAGTGGAAGTAGTTGAGTCAGGTGCATTAACAACATTTAAAAGATATTTGACAGATACATGGATGGAAAAGGATTAGAAGGATATGGGCCAAGTGCAGGGAAATTAGGTTAAAATGGATGAACATTTTAGTCGGCATGGACCAGCTTGAACTTGTCAAACGTGTCAAAATTTGATACAGATCATTCAAAAGTGCATGCCTCAGTGAGAGAAGCAGATTGGCACATCAAAATTCCAAAGCACATCAAACTTCTTGAACTGTGATATTGATCATAGTAAAATGCATATCTCAGTGAGAAATGCACTTTAGAACATCAAAATTTGTAAATTTATCAAACTTTCTCAAATCGAATGTAGGTCATACTAAAGAGTACATTTCAGTGTGATCAGTAACTTAATTTTTACACATTCAATTCAATCAAATTTATTAAAATTTAGATAATTACGAATTGCTTGTCTCAGTGAGATAAGCATATTAGCAAATCAAAATCTCAAAGCCCATCAAACTTTTTAAACTCTGATGTAGATCATAGTCATAGAGTCATAGAGCCCTACAGCACTGAGACAGGTCCTTTGGTTCAAGCTGGTCCATGCCGACTAAAATGTTCATCCATTTTAACCTAATTTCCCTGCACTTGGCCCATATCCTTCTAATCCTTTTCCATCCATGTATCTGTCAAATATCTTTTAAATGTTGTTAATGCACCTGACTCAACTATTCCACTGGCATTTCATTCCATATGTATACCACCCTCTGTGTAAAAAGAGTTGACCCTCAATTCCTTTTCATTCTTTCCCCTCTTACTGTAAGTGATGACCTGCAGTCCTTGATTCCCCAACCCTGGAAAAAGACTGAGTACACTCACCCTATCCATGCCTCTCATGATCGTATACACTTCTATAAAATCCCTCCCAGAATCGTACCTCTGAAGAAAAAGTCCTAGCTTGTCCAACCCCTCCCTTTAATTTGGATTACTGAGTCCTGGCAACATCCTTGTAAATTTTTTCTACATCCTTTCCAGTTTAGTAACAACCTTCTGATAGCAATGTGACCAAAACTGAACACAGTAGTCCAAGTGCAGCCTCACCAATGTGCTGTATAACTGTAACATAACTTCCCAACTTCTACACATCCATGCCCTGACTGATGGAAGGCCAGTGTGCCAAACTGTGCATATTTCAGGGCTGAAGTCACATTGAAATATTCAAGTCCCTGAGTCCATCAAACTGATTAATATCTGATGCAGGTCATACTGATCCCAGGGAGTTGTGCACATTGGCGTACCAAAATCCCAAAGCCCATCAAATTTCTTAAACTCTGATGCAGATTACAGTAAAGCGCATGTCTCAGTGAGATAAGCACATCAGCATATCAGAATTCCAGAGTCCAACAAACCTCTTAAACCATGATGTGGATCATACGAAGCTCCATATCTCAGTGAGATAAGTACATTAACAAATCAATATCCTGAAGTCCATCAAAGTTCTTAAAAACTAAAGTGCATATCTCCATGAGAAAACATCAACTTCCCTCAGTCCATTAACCCTCTCTCAAACTGTGGTGTAGGCCATACTAAGATGTATATCTCAGTTGGAAAAGCACATTGGCACATCAATCTTCTTAAAATCTGAGGCAGATCATTCTAAAGACCATAATTTAGTGAGTTAAATACATTGCACATCGCAATCCATAAGTCCATCAAATATCTTAAACACTGGTGTGGATCAAGCTCAGTGAGTTTTGCAGTTTTGAATAGATAAACATCAACTTCAGTGTAACTCCTTGAGCCTGATTTAAATCATCGCTTCTCAATGAGATGAACAAATTAGAACAACAAAACATCCAATTCAACTAAACTTCTTAAACTCCGATCTTAAAATCTGTTTTAGATTATACTAAAGTGCTGTTGTGGTTCTGCTCGCCGAGCTGGAAGCTTTTGCTGCAAACATTTCGTTCCCTGGCTAGGGAACATCATCAGTGCTGTTGGAGCCTCGTGAGAAGCGCTGCTTTGATGTTTCTTCCGGTATTACACTAAAGTGCACAACGCAGTGAGATCAGCACATTGGCACATCAAAATCCCTCAGGACTTCTACCTTCTTAAAATCTGATGAAGATCATACAAAAGCGGAGACCTCAGTGAGCAAAACACATTTGAAAATCAAAATCCATAAATTGATCGATCTTTTAAAAATCTAATGAGAATCATAATAAAATACATATCACAGTGAGAAGAGCAACCTTGAACATCAAAACATTCAACTGAACCAAACTTCTTGAAATTTGGTGCAGATCATTCAAAGGTGCATATCCCAGTTTGATAAGCAACTTTGAACATCAAAATCCTTAACATCAGGTTTCTTACATTCTGATGTTAAAAATATCTCAGTGGGATAAGCACATTGGCACGTCAAAATTTCAATTGGGATCAACCTTCTTAAAATCTGTTGCAGATGCCGCAAGAGAGTGTGTGTGTGTATGTGAGAGTGTGTGTGCATGCTTGATAGAGTACGTGCATGAGTGTGATGGATATATGTTTGTAAGAGAATGTGCACATGCGTGTGAGTGTCAGGGTGTGTGTGTGCATGTCTGAGAGAGACCATGTGAGAGTGTGAGTAAGCAAGAATGTGTGAGCGAGCAAGAGTACGTGTGAGTGTGCAAGTGTGTTTCTGTGAGTGTGTGTGTGCATGAGTGTGTATGTGATTATGTGTGAGTGTGTGTGAGTTGTGTGTGTGTATATGTGTGACTGTGTATAAGTGTGTTTAGATGAGGAGGAACATGACAGACACCTCAAGCTGTTGAAGGACACTCTCATGGATATGATGTTCAACTGCGGCACGGTGGCACAGTGGTTAGCACTGCTGCCTCACAGCGCCAGGGACCTGGGTTCAATTCCCGCCTCAGGCGACTGACTGTGTGGAGTTTGCACGTTCTCCCCGTGTCTGCATGGGTTTCCTCTGGGTGCTCCGGTTTCCTCCCACAGTCCAAAGATGTGCGGGTCAGGTGAATTGGCCATGCTAAATTGCCCGTAGTGTTAGGTAAGGGGTATATGTAGGGGTATGGGTGGGTTGTCGCTTCGGCGGGTCGGTGTGGACTTGTTGGGCCAAAGGGCCTGTTTCCACACTGTAAGTAATCTAATCTAATCTAATTATACTAAAGTGCATAACTCAGTGAGATCAGCACATTGGCACATCAAAATCCCTAAGGGCATCAACCTTCTTAAAATTTGATACAGTTCATTCAAAAGTGCTTATCACAGTGAGAAGAGCACATTAGAATATTGAAATCTGTAAATTGAGCAAACTTTTTAAAACTTAATGAGGGTTACACTAATGTGCACATCACAGTGAGAAGAGCAACTTTGAATATCAAAACATTCAATCAAACTTTATGAAATAGTATGTGAATCATCCTAACGTGTATATCATACTAAAATGCAGAGCTCAGTGAGGTAGGCACAGTGGCAACTGAACAGCATTCTCTGTGCGTACGAAACGGAACAGCAGTCCTTGTGTGTATATGTGCTTGCATGTGAGAAAGAGAGTGTGTGTGTGTATGTGAGAGTGTGTGTGCATGCTTGATAGAGTACGTGCATGAGTGTGATGGATATATGTTTGTAAGAGAATGTGCACATGTGTGTGAGTGTCAGGGTGTGTGTGTGCATGTCTGAGAGAGACCATGTGAGAGTGTGAGTAAGCAAGAATGTGTGAGCAAGCAAGAGTACGTGTGAGTGTGCAAGTGTGTTTCTGTGAGTGTGTGTGTGCATGAGTGTGTATGTGATTATGTGTGAGTGTGTGTGAGTTGTGTGTGTGTATATGTGTGACTGTGTATAAGTGTGTTTAGATGAGGAGGAACATGACAGACACCTCAAGCTGTTGAAGGACACTCTCATGGATATGATGTTCAACTCATCGATCACCAGTTCCAATGTACCACAGCGAGAAACCGTAATGACCTCCTCAGGAGACAAACACGGGATGCGACCATTAGGATACCCTTGCTTGTCCAGCACTTCCGGGGCATGGAGAAACAACGCCATGTTCTTCACAGGCAGCAACACATTATCAATGAGGATGAGCACCTCACCAATACCTTCCTCATGCCTCCACTTCTCACCTTTAAACCACCAACAACCCTTAAACAGACCATTGCTTGCAGTAATGGTAAGTTCATCACACAAGGGGACATCACCCACCATGTAGGCAGCAGGTACTCATGTGACTCAGCCAACATTGTCTCTCTCATAAGCTGCAGGCAAGGATGCCCCAAATAATGGTACATTGGCATTACAGCAATGAATGAATGGACACTGCACAACATTCGCCAGGTAGGGATGTTCCCACCCAGTCCGGGAACACTTCAGCACTCAGGGACATTTGGCCTCGAATCTTCAGGTGACCATCCTCCAAGGCAGACTTCAGGATACTCAACAATGCAAAGTGGCCGATTTGAGGCTGATAGCCAAGTTCCGTACTCATGGGGATGGCCTCAAACGGGACCTTGGGTTCATGTCACACAACAGGTGTTGTCACACAACACTACGCACTTTCTCACACACAATCACAGATACACACACATTCACTCTCACTCTTATATACTCACACACTCACACAGACCCTCTCTTATACACACACTCCCTCTCAGACACACACACACACCCTCTCAGACACACACACACCCTGCCCCCACACTCTCACCCATGTGCACACCCTCTTACAAGCTTGTAGTCCGTCACATTCATGTGCACACTCTATCAAACATGCACAGCAGTCCATATTTATAATGAGAGCAGGGGAATTCCTGTCTGTATCAAATCAAACAGCAGTCCCTGCCTATATTGTGGTGAACAACAGTCCATATGTATTTCATAAAAAAACAGCAATCCCTGTGTATATTATACTGAATAGCAATCTCTGTATGTCTGAAACAGAACAGCAGTTCCTATGTAGATTACAGATCATAGCAGTTCCTGTGCATACTACAGAGAAAGCAGTCACTGTAAACATTGCATGGACCGCAGTCCCCTGTGTATATTAGAGAGAACAGCAGTCCCAAGGAATGTTGGAGAGAAGATCACTCTCTGTTACATTGCAGAGATCAACAGTCAATGTTATAGAGGACAACAGTCCCTGTGCATATTATAGAGATTGGTAGTCCCTGTTTACATTATAATGACCAGTGCTCTCTATTTGTGAATCGCAATAGCAATTGCAGTGTATATTATAGAGAACAGCAGGCTCGATGTGTTTTACAGGGAATATTACATATTGCATATTACAGAGAAGAGCAGTTCCAGAGTCTCTTATGAAAACATCTGTTCTTGTGTATACTGAGTACAAGAATATACACAAGCATGTTCTTGTACAGCCCTGTGTACATTGTAGGGAAGCAATCCCTGGGAATACTGTTGTTGCAAATAAGATTGCTCTCACGGCACTGTAGAAATACTAACTGATTAATGAATGTAGGCTTTCAGTAAATAGAAGCTGATTACCAATCTGGCCAATTTCACAATGAATATATCAAATCAAGAGGACTCTGTTTCCGTAGTAAATTTGAGCTCAGAATAAAGATCACAGAAATTCATAGAGAAATTCTTTAATGCAATTCAAATATTGCAAGCATCTTATCTGCATGTTGGAAATAGGCAAGAGGATATAGGCTAGTTATCATGCCATCGAAGATATGTTTTCTATGGTTACCAAAAAAGATGTTAGCAAAAGTTTGACCGAGAGAATATCCCATAGTAACACTATCTATTTGGGCATACCTGGTGCAATTGGGACTGAAGTCAACTACACACTGCTGTTCTGATTCATATACACAGAGACCACAATTCAATATAATATAGACAGAGACTGCTGTTCTATATAATATAGACAGTGACTACTGTTTCCTAATATAGTCAGGGACTGGTCTTCGCAACAATATTATCTGCTACTGCTATTCTCTACAATATACACAGTGACAGCTGTCTTCCACAATATGCACAGGATCTGCTGTCTTACTCAACATTCACAGGGACCGCTATTCTTCCTAATGTGCACAGAGACTGTTATTCTCTGTAAATCATACAGCGTCTACTGCTTTCTATAACGTACACAGCGACTGCTGTTCTGATTCATATACAGAGAAACTGCAATTCAACATGCAATAAACAAAGACTACTGTTCTCTGTTAAATAGTCAGGGACTGGTCTTCTCCACAAACATTACCTGGGACTGCTGTCCTATGGAAGATGGATGGTGTCTGCTGTTATCTGTAACATACACGGGGAAATGCAGATCACTGTAATATAGTCAGGGACTGGTCTTCTCTACAGACTACACAGCAACAGTAGTCCTCAATATGCAAGGGATTACTGTTCTCTTTAATATGCACAGGAACTACTAATATCTATAATCTGTATATCATGTTTACTTAATTTACTGGTATTCGAAGAAGAAACTATGAGCGGGATGGACAAAGGGTCCCAGTAGTTATGGTGTATCATGATTTCTAAAAGGGATTTGACAAGGTGCCGCATAAGACAATTCCCAGAAACTGTTAAGGCTCAATACCATAGCAATGGCTGCCCTTGCCTCTCTCCTCTCCTTGCATTTCTTTGTACACATCAATGGAATGACCCTTCACCCAATATGACTGCACAGTCTCAAGGTGCCCTAACACTTGGCTGGTGCCTATATATCTACCTCACTACATTAGGCCTGCCTTTGCAGTCTTGCTGCACTGAAGCCAGTGGACTGACTGGGGCCTACTCCATGAACTGCAGAAGTGTGGAACCACCAGCCAACCCAAGATGCAACCTCGTCCAATCTGTGCCACGATTTCCTGCCCCTGTGCAAAAAATGCCACCTCTGCTGCCTTCCACTGCCAGTTACTGGTGCTCCCTGCAATGTGAGTCTGTGCTTTCAGGGACCATTTCCAGTACACAGTGGAATTGATTGGATAGTCATGCTGGGTTGGCAGATGGACGATGCCAGTGTTCATGGAGGGGGTGTTCAGTTTGCAGCTAAGAATTGTGCCCTGAGAGACTGCAATTCTCTGTACTATAGACAGGGACTGCTGTTCTGCATAAAGTTCCCTAGGACTGCTGTTCTCTGTACAGATACACAGGATCTGCTGTTCGCTGCAAGAGACACAAGAATGGCTCTTCTCTATAAGATACACAAAGACTAAGATTCTGCGCAATACACACAAGCTCTGCTGCTGTCTATAATGTATACAGTGACTGCTGTTATGATTCATGTACACAGAGAGTATCATTCAATGCAATATACATAGAGACTACTGTTCTCTGTTATATACACAGGAACTGCTGTTTAGCTACATAGACAGGGACTGGCAAACTCTGTAATGTAGTCTTCTCTACACCATTACCTGGGACTACTATTCTCTGCAATATACTGTACATAGCGACAGCTGTCCTCCACAACTTGCACAGAGACTGCTGTCCTCTTTAGATGCACAGGAGCAGCTATTATCTATATTCTACACAGGGACTGTTGTTCTGTTTCATATACACAGAGACTGCTGTTGCCTATAATATAAACAGTCACTGCTGCTCTCCAGAATGTAGTCAAGAACTGCTAGTCCCAATGCCACAGACACGGCCTGCTGCTCTCCAAACCGTGCAGAGGGACTGCTGTTCTCTCCATCCTTGACAAAGACTACTGCTCTCTATACTATATATAGGGACCGCTCCTCTCTCTAGTACAGCCAGGGCCTGCTGTTCTCCATACTATGGACAGGGAGTGCTGTCCTCTATATGATAGGCAGGGTCTGCTGTTCTCAATACTATAGACAAGGACTGCTGTTCTCGATACTATAGACAAGGACTTCTGTGCTCTGTAATATTCCCAGAGACTGCTACTCATTGCAATACACTCAGGGCCATAGGTTTTCCTCAACATACACAGAAAGTCCTGAAACACAAGTAGTGCTGTTCCTTATAGGGCTGCTGTTCTCTGTAATAGAACATAGAACATAGAACAATACAGCGCAGAACAGGCCCTTCAGCCCTCAATGTTGAGCCGACCTGTGAACTAATCTAAGCCCATCCCCCCTACACTATTCTATCATCATCCATGTGCTTATCTAAGGATTACATAGAACATACATAGAACATAGAAAAATACAGCGCAGAACAGGCCCTTCGGCCCTCGATGTTGCGCCGACCGAAGCCTACCTAACCTACACTAGCCCAATAACCTCCATATGCTTATCCAATGCCCGCTTGAATGACCATAAAGAGGGAGAGTCCACCACTGATACTGGCAGTGCATTCCATGAACTCACAACCCGCTGAATAAAGAATCTACCCCTAACATCTGTCCTATACCAACTCCCCCTTAATTTAAAGCTGTGTCCCCTAGTAACAGCTGACTCCATACGCGGAAAGAGGTTCTCACTGTCAACCCTATCTAAACCCTAATCATCTTGTACACCTCTATCAAATCTCCCCTAAACCTTCTTTTCTCCAATGAGAACAGCCCCAAGTGCCTCAGCCTTTCCTCATATGATCTTCCTACCATGCCAGGCAACATCTACTTCCTCGGTCACCTTCTCAAAGAACTCAATAAGGTTTGTGAGGCACGACCTGCCCTTCACAAAACCATGTTGACTATCCTTGATCACATTATTCTTGTCCAGATGTTCATAAATCCAGATGTTTAAATCTCCCTAATGTGGCAGAGTTAACTACATTAGCAGGTAGGGCATTCCATGCCCTTACCACTCTCTGAGTAAAGAACCCTCCTCTGACATCTGTCTTCAATCTATCACCCCTCAGTTTTCAGCTGTGCACCCCCCCCCCCCCCCCCCCCCCCCCCCACCCCGCCCCCACACACACACCCACACACACCCACACACTGATGTCATCATCTTAGGAAAAAGACTTTCACTGTCCACCCTACCTAATCCTCTGATAATCTTGTATGCCTCTATCAAATCCCCTCTTAGCTTTATTCTCTCCAATGAGAACAGACCCAAGTCCCCCAGCCTTTCCTCATAAGACCTTCCCTCCAGACCAGGCAACATCCTGGTAAATCTCCTCTGCTCCTTTTTACATCCTTCCTGTAATGGGGTGACCCGAACCATACACAATATTCCAAGTGAGGCCACACTAGTATTTTGTACATTTGCAGCATGATATCATGGCTCCAGAACTCAATCCCTCTACCAACACAATCTAACACACCGTATGCCTTCTTAACAGCACTATCCACCTGGGTGGCAACTTTCAGGGATCTATGTACATAGATTCCAAGATCCCTCTGCACATTAACACTACCAAGAATCTTTCCATTGACCCAGTACTCTGTCTTCCTGTTATTCTTCCCAAAGTGCATCACCTCACATTTAGCTGCATTGAACTCCATTTGCCACCTCCCAGCCCACTTCTGCAGTTTATTCAAGTCCCCCTGCAACCTGTAACATTCTTCCAAACTGTCAACTACTCCACCGACTTTAGTGTCGTCTGCAAATTTACTCATCCATCCACCTATGCCTGCGTTTAAGTCATTTATAAAAATGACAAACAGCAGTGGTCCCAAAACAGATCCTTGTGGCACACCACTAGTAACTGGACTACAGACTGAATATTTTCCATCAACCACCACTCGCTGCCTTCTTTCAGAAAGTCAGTTTCTAATCCAAACTGCTAAATCACCCTCAAACACATGCCTCTACATTTTCTCCAAAAGCCTACCATGTGGAACCTTATGAAATGCTTTACTGAAGTCTATGTACACAACATCAATTGCCCAACCCTCATCCACATGCTTGGTCACCATCTCAAAAATCTCAATGAGGTTTGTGAAACATGACCTGCCCTTGACAAAACCGTGTTGACCACCTGAAATCAAATCGTTGCTTGCTAAATGATTATAAATCCCATCTCTTATAATCTTTTCCAAAATCTTTCCTACGATAGACGTAAGGCTCACTGGTCTATAATTACCTAGGTCATCTCTACTGCCCTTCTTAAACTAGGGCACAACATTTACATTCCTCCAGTCCTCTGGTCCCAAACCTGTAGACAATGACGACTCAAAGATCAAGACCAAAGGCTCCGCCATCTCCTTCCTAGCTTCCCAGAGAATCCTGAGATAAATCCCAACTGGCCCAGGTGGTTTGCCTACTTTCATTCCTCTAGAATTGATAACACCTTCTCCTTCCTAACCTCAATCCTTTCTAGTCTAATAGCCCATATCTCAGTCTTCTCCTCTACAATATGCTCCTTTTCCTGAGTGAAATCAGATGAGAAATATTCATTTAGCACCTCTCTAATCTCCACAGGGTCCACACACAACTTCTTTGACTGGCCTTATTCCTAACCTAGTCATTCTTTTAGTCCTCACATACCTAAATAAAGAAAGGAACTGCTATTATGTGTTAAAAAACATATGGAATGCTGTTCCATTTACTATTTACATAGTAATTTACCAACTCACCCATCCACTTCTTCATCCAAGTCACTTATAAAAACTCCAAAGAGCAGAGGCCCAAGAACTGAGCCATACGGGACACCACTCAACACTGACCTCCAGACGAAATACTTTCCATCCATTACCACTTGCTGTCATCATTCGGACAGCCAATTCTGTATCCAGCCAGATTTCTCTGAATCCTCCTAACTGTCTGAATGAGCCTACCGGGGAACCTTATCAAATGCCTTACTGAATTCCATATACAACACATCCATTGCTCAGCGTTCATCAACTTGTTACATCTTCAAAGAACTCAAGGCTTATGAGGCATGGCCTGTCCCTCACAAAGCCATGCTGACTATCTTTAGTCAAACTATGTTCTTCCAAATAGTCATAAATTCTATCTCTGAGTCCTTTCCAGTCCCTTGCTTACCACAGACATAAGATTGATTAGTCTGCAATTCCCAGGGATATTCCTATTGCCTTCTTGAACAGAGGAACAACATTCTCCTCCCTCCAATTATCCGGTACTATTCCCATGGAGAGTGAGGATGCAAAGTTCATCGCTAGAGTCGCAACAATCTCATTCCTTGCTTCCCATAGTAATCTTGGATCTGTCTGGTCTAGCTCTGGGGACCTATCTATCTTGATGCTTCAAGGAATTTCCAGCACATTGACTTTCTTAATATCAATCTGTTCAAGTATGCTAACCTGATCCACGATGTTCTGTCAACAAGGTCCCTCTCTCTAGTGTGTACTGAAGCAAAAAGTCATTTAGAGCCATCCTTACCACCTCAGACTCCACTGTCCCTAATAGGCCCTACTCTCTCTCTCTGATCATTCTCTTATTCCTCATGTAAGTGTAGAATGTCTTTGGGTTTTTCCTAATCTTTCCCACCAAGGCTTTTTCAATGGACTTGCTCTCCTCAGTCCATTTTTGACTTCTTTCCTAGCTACCCTGAAATCCTTTAAGGCTATACCAGTTTCATGCTTCCTCAACCTTAAGTAAGCTTCCTTTTTCCTCTTGACGAGAAGCTCCTCTTGTCTTCTCATCCAAAGCTCCTTCACCTTACCATTCCTTGCCTGTCTCAGTGGGACAAAGTTATCCAACACTCTTAACCTTCATTGGCCAGAGCATTGAGTAAAAGAGTTGAAAGTAAAGTCACAGGTAGATAGGATAGTGAACAAGGCATTTGGTATGCTTTCCTTTATTGGTCAGAGTATTGAGTACAGGAGTTGGGATGTCATGTTGCGGCTGTACAGGACATTGGTTAGACCACTTTTGGAATATTGTGTACAGTTCTGGTCTCCTTCCTATTGGAAGGATGTTGTGAAACTTGGAAGGGTTCAGAAAATATTTACAAGGAAGTTGCCAGGGTTGGAGGATTTGATCTACAGGAAGAGTTTGAATAGGCTGGGGCTGTTTTCCCTGGAGCGTCGGAGGTTGAAGGGTGACCTTATAGAGGTTTATAAAATCATAAGGGGTATGGATAGGATAAATCAACAAGGTCTTTTCCCTGGGGTGGGTTTGTCCAGAACTAAAGGGCATAGGTTTAGGGTGAGGGGGGAAAGATTTAAAAGGGACCAAAGGGGCAACTTTTTCACACAGTGGGTGGCGCTTGTATGGAATGAGCTGCCAGAGGAGGCTGGTATAGTTACAACATTTAAAACGCATTTGGATGGGTATATGAATAGGAAGGGTTTAGAAGGACATGGACCAAATGCTGGCAACTGGCATTAGAGAAAGTTAGGATATCTGGTTGGCATGGACAAGTTGGACCTAAGGGTCTGTTATAGTCCACAGCTCCTGTCTAATAACAGCATAACTTGTTATTAAATACCTTCCCATCCTGTCTATTTCTATCCCACTCCATGGCAATGCAAAGGTGAAGCAGTTGTGGTCAACCACTGAATTGCTCTTCCACTGAGAAATCTGACACCTTGCCTAGCTTGTTGCCTAGCACCAAATCCAATATGGCCTCCCCCGAGTCAGCCTACCTGCATATTGAGTCAGGAATCCTTCCTGGACACACCTGACAAAATCGGCTCCATCCAGACCATCTACACTAAGGACGTTCCAATCAACAATGGGTAATTTGAAGTCGCCCATAACGACAACTCTGTTACATCTGCACCTTTCCAAGATTTGCTGTCCAGCCTGTTCATCCATCTGTCTGCTGCTATTGGGGGGTCTATAGAAAATACCCAATAAAGTGTACCCAAACAGCTCCTTTCTGATACTAACTTGCACCCATATTGACTCAGTGGACAAACCCTCTTCTACAACCTGCTTTTCTGCAGCTGTAATGCACTCTCTAATTAATAATGCTACTGCCCCTCTTCTTTTACCCCCCCCGCCACCCCGTTCTTTTTAAAAGATGTAAACCCTAGAGCATCCAGCAACCATTCCTGCCCCTGTGAAATCCATGTCTCTGTTATGGTCACAACATTGTAGTTCCAAGTACTGATCCATGCTCTAAGTTCATCACTCTTATTCCTGACACTCCTTGCATTGAAACTGACCCACTTTAACCCATCCCTTTGCCCTATCAACTGTGTATCCTTCTTAACAGACTCTTTGGATTCTATTTCTGCCTGTTCAACAACTACCCTCTCTCTAATCTGTAGCGCTCGTTCCTAGCCCACTGCCAAACTAGTTTAAACCCTCCTGAAATGCTCTAGCAAATCTCCTGCCCAAGATATTGGTGCCCCTCAAGCTTAAGTGCAACCCATCCTTCATGTACAGGTCCCATCTTCCCCAGAAGGTACCCCAATGAAATGAGTATCTGAAGCCCTCCGTCCTACACCAGCCCTGTAGCCACATACTTAGCTGCACTCTGTCCCTGTTCCTCGCCTCACTAGCATGTGACATTCTGAAATTATACCCTGATTTCCAAGTCAGCATGGTGTGTGGTTTTGAGGAGATCTTGAAAGTGGTGGTGTTTGCACGTATCTGCTGCCCTAAAACCCCTGTTCGAGAAGGGAGGGAGGAGAAAGTCTATGATTAAGGATGAGATTGTGGAGTACTTGGAAGTCCGTAGTAAAATAGTTTTGAGTCAGCATAACCTCATCAAGGGGAGTTCATGCCTGACAAATCGATTTGTTTGAGGTGGTAACGAGGAAGTTAGGCAAAGAAGTGCTGGTGTGCGAATGTAATCTATTTGAATTTCCAGAAGGCCTTTGACAAGGTACTGCACTGGAGGCTGCTTAATAAAATAAGAGCCCATGGTGTTAGGGGCAATGTACTCATGGATAGAGGATTGGCTGACTGGGAGAAAGCAGAGAGTGGGGCTAAAGGGGTGTTTTCAGGATGGCAGCCAATGGCTAGTGGAGTTCTGCAGGGGTCCGTGTTGGGTCGCAACTACTTACATTATACATTGAAAATCTGAACAGCTGAGGACGTAAATTTGCACATGATCCAAAGATAGGTCGAGGGACTGGTGGTGTTGAGGAAGTGGGGAGAATGCAGGACTTGGACTGGCTAGGGGAATTGACAAAGAAATGGCAGGTGGAATCCAAAGTTGCAAAATATGAGGCTATGCTCTTTGGTAGAAAGAATAGAGGTGCAGATTATTTTCTAACTGGGGAAAGGCTTTGGAAATCTGAAGCACAAAGGGGAGTCCTACTTCAGGATTCTCTTAAGATTAATATGCAGGCTCAGGTGGCATTTTGGAAGGCAAATGAAATGTTTCATTTCAAGAGGGCTAGAATACAGTCTGCATAAGGCTGTATAAAGGGTCTGATCAAATCACATTTGGAATATTGTGAGCCGTTTTAGGCCCCGAATCTAAGGAAGGACGTGTTGGTGTTGGAAGGGTCTAGAGGAGGTTTCCAAGAATGTTCCCAGAGAATGAAGGGCTTGTCTTTGAGGAATGTTTGAAGACTCCGGATCTGTACTTGCTGGAGTTTAGAAGGGTGAAGAGGTGTTCTGATTGAAACTTAGAGGCCTGGACAGAGTGGAGAGAGATGTTTCTGCTGGTAGAAAAGACTAGCATAGCCTCAGAATGAAGGGATCACCCCTTAAAACTGAGATGAGGAATTTCTTCAGCCAGAGAGTGGTTAATCTATGAAACCCATTGCTGCAGAAGGCTGTGGAGGCCAGGTTATTTATACTGAGATAGGTAGATTCTTGATCAAGGGTTACAGGGAGATGGCAGAAGAATCATACAGTGTGGAAGCAGGCCATTTAGCCTATAAAGTCCATACCAACCCTCTAAAGAGTATCCCACCCAAACCCAATTCCCAACCCTATCCCTGTACCTTTGCATTTCTCATAGCTAACCCACCTGTACATACATTCCTGGGCACTATGGACAATTCAGCATGGCCAGTTCACTTAACCTGCACATCTTTGGATGGTGGGAGGAAACTCAGAGCATCCAGAGAAAACCCACACAGACACTGGGAGAATGTGCAAACTCCACACAGACAATTGCCCGAGGCTGGAATCGAATCCAGGTCCCTCGCGCTTTGAGGTAGCAGTGCTAAGCACGGAACGACCATGCCACCCTTTTGGTACTTTGTCAATGTTAGCTCCAACATACCTGGCAATAACTGCTAATTCATGTCCCTCATTAGTTAAACCTGTAAATTGATCCAAACTGTGGTTACTAACCAGTCCCTTTCCCAGAAAATAGTTCTTCATCCACCGATACCTATCTAATAGTTCTGGCTGTTTTCAGTGGACACGTGTTCAGCACATGAAATCATGTACCATTTAGATACATTCAGTCCATCAAATTTGTAAGATGCTAAAGGAGATTGACAAAGTAGTTACAGAAAGGATGTTTGGTTGGGCAATCTAGAATGAGGGGTTATAGTTTAAGCATAAGGGGTAGCAGATTTAAAACAGATGTGAAGAAATTGCTTGTGTCAATGGGTCATGAATCTGTGGAATTCACTATTTCAGTAGGAGTGGATGCTGGGAAGTTGAGTAGTTTTAAGGAGAAGATTGATTTTTAGTTAGTAATGGGTTGAAGGATTATTTAAGAACATAGAACATAGAACATAGAAAACTACAGCGCAGTACAGGCCCTTCGGCCCTCGATGTTGCACTGATCCAAGCCCATCTAACCTACACTAGCCCACTTTCCTCCATATGCCTATCCAATGCCCGTTTAAATGCCCATAAAGAGGGAGAGTCCACCACTGCTACTGGCAGGGCATTCCATGAACTCACGACTCACTGAGTAAAGAATCTACCCCTAAGATCTGTCCTATACCTACCTCCCCTTAATTTAAAGCTGTGTCCCCTTGTAATATCTGACTCCATTCTTGGAAAAAGGTTCTCATGGTCAACCCTATCTAAACCCCTAATCATCTTGTACACCTCTATCAAGTCACCCCTAAACCTTCTTTTCTCCAATGAAAACAGCCCCAAGTACCTCAGCCTTTCCTCATACGATCTTCCTACCATGCCAGGCAACATCCTGGTAAACCTCCTCTGCACCCGTTCCAGTGCCTCCACATCCTTCTGATAGTATGGCGACCAAAACTGCACACAATACTCCAGATGCGGCCGCACCAGAGTCTTATACAACTGCAACATGACCTCAGGACTCCGGAACTCAATTCCTCTACCAATAAAAGCCAGTACACCATAGGCCTTCCTCACAGCACTATTTACCTAGGTGGCAACTTTCAGAGATAAAGAAATTAAGTATTAAGTGGGCAAAAAGAGGTGAAATCACCTGTGATCATATCAGATGGCAGAGCAGGCTCAAGGGGTTGAATTGCTGATTCTTGCTCCTGGCTCTTGTCTCGAATGGTTTTCGTATGAAGCTCTGAAGGAAAGTCACTGTACCCAAAATATTTTCTCTGCTTTCTGTCCACAGATGTTGCCAGACCTGCTGACTTTCTTCAGGTATTTCTGTTCTTTTATAGTTAGATTAGATTACTTAGATTAGATTAGATTAGATTTAGATTACTTACAGTGTAGAAACAGGCCCTTCGGCCCTACAAGTCCACACCGACTCTCCGAAGAGCAACCCACCCAGACCCATTCCCCTACATCTAACACTACGGGGCAACTTAGCATGGCCAATTCACCTAACCAGCACATTTTTGGACTGTGGGAGGAAACCAGAGCACCCGGAGGAAACCCACGCAGACAATTGCTTGAGGCGTTAATTGAACCCGGGTCTCTGGCGCTGTGAAGCAGCAGTGCAAAACACTGTGCCACCGTGCTGCCGTTCTTGTTTGAGATTTCCAGCGTTTCCGGTTTTTAAAATGGTTTTTGTATGTTTGTATTTAATGAGAGACCAACACATCATTAGAACAGAATAGTTTTGACTGTTCTCTGCTGTTTTTCAGGAAACAACAATAGATGTCAAACTAGTTCAGGATGTTCAGAAGACAATGCCCTTTGTTGAGTTTGATATGAGATTAGAGCTTTCTTTCTGTGTATGGGTGAGCTGCGAGGAGGATACAGAGATGTTGCAATATAATTTGGACAGGCTGAGTGAATGGGCCAATACTGATGCAGTATAATATGGATAAATATGAGATAAAGCTTCATTTGAATGGCTGTAAATTGAGAGGGGAATTCTCAGAGAGTGTATTTATGCACCAGTTGCTGAAAGTAAGTGCACAGGTGTAGCAGGCAGTCAAGAGAAAATTCAAGGTCAGGAACACGGATATATAGAGTATTGGTAAGGCCACACTTGGAATATTGTGAGCAGTTTTGATCTATTGATCTGAGGAAGGATGCTCTTGCTATAAAGGGAGTGTAATGAAGATTTACGAGACTGATTCCTGGGACGGCAGAACTAACATATGAGGAGAGATTGAGTTCACTGGTGTATAGAAGAATGAGGGAATCTCATAAGCACCTGTAAAATGAATACACGGGTTAGATGCAGGAAGGATGACCTCAGTGGTGGGGCAGTTCAGAACCAGGGATCATAGCTTAAGGCGAAGGGGTAAACATTTTAGGACTGGGGTGAGGAGAAATTCTTCATCCAGTGGATGGTGAGCCTGTGGAATTCACAACCACAAAATAATTGGTGCCAAAATGTTGTCTTTACAAAAAGGAGGTAGATGTAGCTCTTGTGGCTGAAGGAATCAAGCGATGTGGGGGAGGGGTTTTACAGTATTGATCTTGATGATCAGCCGCCACCATATCGAATGGCGAAGAAAGCTCTAGAGGTCGAATGCCCTACTGCTGTTCATTCTATGTTTCTACAGTTTAACAGTGATCATTTGAGAACTGATCATGATTTGATGTGTGGGGGATTTGCTCAACTTAAACATCTGAATAGTTCAAAGATGCAGAGATGCAGGCTATATTGTGGAGAAATTTACAGTAAAAATTATGTACATCAGTCCAGGAGTGCAATCTTATCACAACGTACACTAGTTCTCAGTCTGTATTGTTGGGAGGGTAAAAACAAACTACTGTTGTGACATGCAAGGCAAATGATTAATGATTTGATTTTGGTTTTCTTTCTAGCAAATGCACAGTCGTCATCATCTACATCCACTACAGGTGAGAAAGCTGAGAAACCTGGTAAACCTGTTTCTGGCATCACCAAACGATCTTTTACAGAAACTGGAGAGAAATCGGAGGCTTATAAATCCATCTTCACATCTCATAGCTCAGCTAAGTGCTGAAGGGAGGAAAAACCCAATTGGATCACACACACAGCTTACTACTACTGAGATGGCCAGAAATGCTTAAATAGTATTCTTGTCTTTCCTAATATTAAATTGATGGGATTAGCTTTATTATCATGAGATAGATGCCATCTCCATGTTATTACATGCAGTAGAAGTTAATTCTACAGCTGAATACTTTATTTGCAGCTTTTTATTAATCTCCTCGTTGTAAAAGATAAAACTTGGCCTTTGTATCATACTATTCTGGTGATTGAAAATCTGTAGAATCCATATATTAATGTACCTTGATGGGTGCAAGTGCTTTCTGGCAATGACTTATTACTTAACATCAATTTAGTTGGCTGGGATTCAGCCTGCAAATTTGTAACTTTTTTTAAGTATCTGATGACATTTCTAACTCTGGCAAATTAAAATGTTCACCAAATGTTCTTTTTAAGCATTTTTTTTGTACTCTACCACAAGCACTGGTCACTCAGCAAGAAACCACTTTTAGCCAGCTATTTTTGTGAAATCCTTCAGTTGTCATGGAGATGATTGTAAATATCTAATAGAACTGATCAGCAGAAGAAAATTGCAAGTTTGTCGATAGTCATAGAGATGTACAGCAGGGAAACAGACTCTTTGGTCCAACTCATCCAGATATCCTAAGCTAGTTACATTAAATTAGATTACTTGCAGTGTGGAAACAGGCCCTTCGGCCCAACAAGTCCACATCAACCCTCCAAATAGCAACACACCCAGACCCATTCTCCTACATTTATCCCTTCACCTAACACTACAGGCAATTTAGCATGGCCAATTCACCTAACCTGCACATTTTTGGACTGTGGGAGGAAACTGGAGCACCCACACAGACACGGGGAGAATGTGCAAACTCCACACAGACAGTTGCCTGAGGCAGGAATTGAACCCGGGTCTGTGGCGCTGTGAGGCAGCAGTGCTAAGCACTGTGCCACCATGCCACCCACAATCTAATCTTCTCCCATTTGCCAACATTTGGCTCACATCACTCCAAACCCTTCCTATTCATATACCCATCCAGGTGTCTCTTGCACGTTGTAATTGTACCAGCCTCCACCACTTCCACTGGCAGCTCATTCCATACACGCACCACACTTTACATGAAAACGTTGCTGCTTAGGCCCCTTTTAAATTTTCCCCCTCTCATCCTAAACCTATGCCCTCTAGTTCTGGACCCCCCCACTGTATCCTTGCCTCTCATGGTTTTATAAATCTCTATAAGGTCGCCCCTCAGCGTCCACGCTCCAGGGAAAACAAGCCCAGCCTATTTAACCTCTCCCTATAGTTCAAATCTTCCAATCCTGGCAACATCCTTGTAAATCTTTTCTGAATCCGTTCACGTTTCACAACATCCTTTTTATCTTCGTCCTTTACTAGGTGTCTCTCGGCACCTTGTAGTGAATTACTGTGAATTACAGCAACTCTGGGCTGATAGTTCAGCAAGGTCCCCTGAGCTGTAATCCAACAAATGACCACTTGGTCTTTTATTGGTAGAATTGATTGAAGGAGGAACCTTGACTAGGACATACCTTCTCATCAAACAATGTAAACCTTTATGACAGTTATAAGGAGAAGCCGGGTAGGCTGGGACTTTTTTCCCCCTGGAGCGTAGGAGACTGAGGGGTGACCTTATTGAGGTCTCTAAAGTCATCAGTGGCATAGATAAGGTAGATAGTCAGCAGCTTTTCCCCATGGTAGGGGAGTTGAAGACAAGAGGGCATAGGTTTGAGAGAGGTGAAATCCAAAAGACTCCAGAGGGGTAATTTTTTCTCAGAGTGTAATGAGTGTCTGGAACAGGCTGCCAGCAGTAATGGTGGAGGTGAGTACAATTTTGTAGTTTAAGAAAGATTTGGACAGGGGCGTAGATGGGATAGGTGTGGAGGAATAGGGGCCAAATGCAGGCAAATGGGACCAGTTTAATTGTGAAAACTGGGCAACATTAACAACACGGGCCGAAGGGCCTGTTTTCATGCTGTAAGTCTGTCTCTAATCTTATAACATTCTTAATATCTCCTGGAACATATCCTCAGCTTAAAAATTAATCTGAAGAATATGTTAAAGCACTGATGCATGTTACCATCATGATAAGGTATAGTTTCCCATTTCTGCTGGTCTGTCACCAAGTAGCATTGAGCAAAGATCAAATATCACCCATGGAAGACAGATCTGTCTGTCTCATGTTCTGTATGGTTGCTCTAACCCAGTCAGAGTTCAGGTGTAGTTGCTGTCCTTGCCATTTTGATCTTATAGGTAAATTATTCAAGAAGTATCACCATAGCATATTGCTGTTGTATTTGTGTTTGGTGTAAGCATTCATTTTGTCATTGTTGCTTTATAACTGACACATTGTGTGTGGATGTTATCCAGGTTTCTGTGAAAGCTAATTGTCCTTTGCATGTAGATGATTCCTCTCTTAAAGATCTAAAGCAACCCAGATCCAAAGCTCAGACATGTGATTCTCTCAGATACAATTGGCATACCACTATAGCTGCACCATTGAAATGAAGCCCCATGCTCCTGTGTGGCCAGGTTGCTCTGCTGTGCAACGACTGGGATTGGATGAGTAATACATCCACCTTTGAAGCATTAATGTGCTCTTCCCTGAATTTGTTGATTTTAGTCTGGATGAATGGGTTGTTCAGTCTTATCCAATGAATTTTATCATTTTCAGACTGTAAAGTCTGTTTTACTAAGAGACAGCCAAGTGGAGCTATAAGCACATTCAATAGGATCGTTTCTGCATTTCAGCAGTTGAAGCTATTTTATGGCAGGGCCATATACTATACTCAGTTAAGCTCCCAGTGCTAAGTGGACACCAGTGGTCACTCGCCAATTAGTGTCTAATTGTAGGGAGGAAGCCAGTACTTACTCATGAAGGCAACTGATATGGAACCTAACAAGGGTCCTCTTCATCTGCTGCCCTAGCCTTGATGTATGACCAGAATGGGACACAGTATAAACGATGTTCCCTTTCTGAGTTTTATCTTTTAAAATAGCCTGAAGGAAACATTTGAGACTTGGAATAATGGATTTTAATAGTGACTTCAGTTGTGAAGAAGGGTCATTAGACTCAACATTAATTCTGCTTTCTCTCCATAAATGCTGTCAGATCTGCTGAGTTTCTCCAGCAACTTCTGGTTTTGTTTGTTTCTGACAAACTTTGATCTCTGTGTGTGATGGCAGAGTGCCATCTGGTGGGGCACCGGTAATTTTATCAATGCTTCAACTGCTGAAATGCAGAAATTAACCAATTAAACGTGCTCAAAGCGCTATTTGGCTGCATCCTAGCTTAAACAGACTTGATCATGTTGATAAACCTGCATTGGGTAGGTAAGACTCATTATTGCTTTTGGAGTTGATGCAGTTTATTCTATGCAATACTTTGCTACGTGCCGCACCTCAACTTTTTTTTCAACAGCTCATTAGCTATTATGGTCCACTTTCATCTTGCCTTTCATCTTATCCTTTCATTTTAAATAAATCTACACACAAGCTGTAATATATTCCCATTGGCATCTCTAGTTATCCTCCCATATCCTTTCTAATTTTCAGGGACACAATTCCATTCGTGAGACCCATTTACATCTATAAAATTAAAATGGCTAGGGGAAAGTGAGGACTGGAGATCAGAGTCAAATGGTCAGTTTCAGAGCCTGATATACAATTAAAAGTCACCCGATTCTTCTAAGTGATAGGATGGCTACCACTTAAGAGAGGCCTCAGGCTTCTTTACATAGTTCAAGGACCTAATGTCTCTGAAAATTTCTGGGAAATTGGATAGAGATTAGTCTAAGTAATGACCACCAAAATTTCAAGTTCATTGTTAAAATAATCTCCTCATTTCATCCCTGGATTTCTTTTCAATGATCAAAGATGTCTCCTTTGGTCACTAACCTTGCCACTAGGAACAACAGTTGTCGAGATTTTACACATTTTCCTTCACCCACGTTTTGCTGAAATTTCTCTTCATTTCAGTCCTAAATGACCTACCTCATATCTTTAAATTATGTCTCTTGGTTCTGAACTCCCTGATCATCAGGAACTTCCTCCCAGCATTTACCCTCCTCATCTGGTTGGAATTTTATACGTTTCTACGAGATCTCTCCTCATTCTTCTTAACTCCAGTGAATAAGGTCCTAATTAATCCAAACTCTGCTTGTATGTCAGTCCTGCCATCCCCGGACTCAGCCTGACAAACCAGAACTTGGATAAAGAGACCAAAACTGCACACTTACCCATCCGCCCCATGCCCACTCCTGCTCCACCTATATCTGAGGTAAATTTACCTTCCTGGCAGCCCTCTGGTCCTTGCTCCCGTTGCAAAAAATGGAGGCCTATGATATTTGTGCTGAAAATGTGTTGCTGGAAAAGCGCAGCAGGTCAGGCAGCATCCAAGGAACAGGAAATTCGACATTGCGGACATAAGCCCTTCATCAGGGCTGCCTGACCTGCTGCGCTTTTCCAACAACACATTTTCAGCTCTGATACTCCAGCATCTGCAGACCTCACTTTCTTCCCACCTATGATAATTGTGGGAAGGTTTTAAATGCTTAATTTGCCTTCCCAACATAGGTATATCAGGAATAAAAGAATGACTTGAATAAGATTAGGGCAAATCAAGGACAGTAGTGCGTGGAGTTGGAGGAGATAAGCGAGGTGCTAAATGGATATTTTTCATCAGTATTCACACTGGAAAACGACAATGTTATCGAGGAGAATACTGAAGTACAGAATATTAGACAAGACAGGTTTGAGGTTCATAAGGAGGAGGTGTTAGCAATTCTGGAAAATGTGAAAATAGGTAAGTCCCCTGGGCCGGATGGGATTTATCCTTGGAACCTCTGGTAAGCCAGGGAGGAAATTGCAGGGCTTTGATCTTTATGTCGGTAATTGTCTATAGGAATAGTGCCAGAAGACTAGAGGATAGCAAATGTTGTCCCCTTGTTCAAGAAGGGGAGTAGAGACAATTCTGGTAATAATAATTGATTGTGGGTAAAGTATTGGAAAGGATTATAAGAGAAAGGATTCATAATCAATGATTTGATTAGGGATAGTCAACACGGTTTTGTGAAGGGTAGGTTGCACCTCACAAATCTTATTGACTTCTTTGAGAAGGTGACCAAACAGGTGAATGAGGGTAAAGCCGATGATGTGGTGTATATGAATCACAGTAAGGTGTTTGATAACGTTCCCCATGGGAGACTATTGCAGAAAATAACGAGATATGGGATTGAGGGTGATTTACTGGTTTGGATCAGAAATTGGCTAGCTGAAAGAAGGCAGAGGTGGTTGATGGGAAATGCTCATCCTGGAGTTCAGTTACTAGTGGTGTACCACAAGGATCTGTTTGGGGCCACTGCTGTTTGTCATTTTTAAAAATGACCTGGATGAGGGTGTAGAAGGATGGGTTAGTAAACTTGCAGATGTCACAAAGGTCAGTGGAGTTGTGAATAGTGCTGAATGGTGTTGTAGGTTACAGAGGGACATAGATAAGCTACAGAGCTGGGCTGAGAAGTGACAAATGGAGTTTAATACAGAAAAGTGTAAGGTGATTCACTTTGGAAGAAGTAACAGGAATACAGAGTACCGCGCTAATGGTAAGATTCTTGGTAGTGGAGATGAGCGGAGAGATCTCAGTGTCCATGTACATAGATCCCTGAAAGTTGCCACCCAGGTTGAGAGGGTTGCCAAGAAGGAATACAGTGCATTAGCTTTTATCGGTAGAGGGATAGAGTTTTGGAACCATGAGATCATGCTGCAGCTGCATAAAACCCTGGTACAGCCGCACTTGGAGTATTGTGTACAGTTCTGGTGACCACATTATAGGAAGGATGTGGAAGCTTTGGAAAGGGTTCAGAGGAGATTTACCAAGATGTTGCCTGGTTTAAAGGGAAGGTCTTATGAGGAAAAGCTGAGGGACTTGAAGCTGTTTTCATTAGAGAGAAGAAGGTTGAGAATTAACTAATAGCGACATATAAGATAATCAGACAATTAGATACATTGAACAGCAAGAGCGTTTTTCCTCAGATGGTGATGGTTAGCATTCAGGGGCATAGTTTTAAATTGAGGGGTGATAGATATAGGACAGATGTCAGAGGTGGTTTATTTACTCAGAGAGTAGTAGGGGCATGGAATGTACTGCCTGCAACTTTAAGAACATTTAAATGGTCATTGAATGAACATATGGATGATAATGGAATAGTGTAGATTAGTGTAGTGCAGGACCCGCTGTTCCCTATAATAGGCAGGACATGCTGTTCTCTGTAATGTACACATGGACTGCTGTTCTGTACAGTAGTCACAGGAACTGCTGTTCTCTACAATATATATCAGGACTGCTGTTCTCCACAATTTCTGTAATATGCACAGGGACTGCTATCCTCTGACATTCATGCAGGATCTGCTGCTCTCCATAATATACACAGCAACCGCTGTTCTGATTCATATACTGTCCTTTCTATCGAAAGGATGTTGTGAAACTTGAAAGGGTTCAGAAAAGATTTACAAAGATATTGCCAGGGTCGAAGGGTTCAAGCTGCAGAGAGAGGTTGAATAGGCTAGGGCTGTTTTCCCTGGAGCGTCGGAGGCTGAGGGGTCACCTTACAGAGGTTTATACAATCATGAGGGGTATGGATAGGGTAAATAGACAAAGTCTTTTCCCTGAGGTCGGGAAGTCCAGAACTAGAGGGCATAGGTTTAGGGTGAGAGGGAAAGATATAAAAGAGACCTGAGGGGCAACTTTTTCAAGCAGAAGGTGGTGCATGTATGGAATGAGCTGCCAGAGGAAGTGGTGGAGGCTAGGACAATTGCAACGTTTAAGAGGCATCTGGATGGGTATATGAATAGGAAGGGTTTGGAGGGGTATGGCCAGGTGCTGGCAGGTGGGACTAGATTGAGTTGGGATATCTGGTCGGCATGGACGTGTTGGACCGAAGGGTCTGTTTCTGTGCTCTACATCTCTATGACTCTATGAGTCTATGACACAGAGAATGCTATTCAATATAACATAATTAGGGACTACTGTTCTCTACAATATGCAGAAGAACTGCTGATCATTGTCGTATAGACTGACTGCTGTTCTCTGCAATTTACTGGGCGGCACGGTGGCACAGTGGTTAGCACTGCTGCCTCACAGTGCCAGGGACCCGGGTTCAATTCCCGCCTCAGGCAACTGACTGTGTGGAGTTTGCACATTCTCCCCGTGTCTGCATGGGTTTCCTCCGGGTGCTCTGGTTTCCTCCCACAGATGTGCGGGTCAGGTGAATTGGCCATGCTACATTGCCTGTAGTGTTAGGTAAGGGGCAAATGTAGGGGTATGGGTGGGTTGCGCTTCGGCGGGTCGATGTGGACATGTTGGGCCAACGGGCCTGTTTCCACACTGTAAGTAATCTAATCTAATCTCTGGAGTACAGTCAGGGACTGGTCTTCTCTACAACATTACCTGTGACTATTGTTCTCTGCAATATACACAGCTACAGCTGTCCTCCACAACATGCACAGGGATTGCTGTCCTCTTTAATATGCATAGGAGCTGATATTATCTATGTTCTACACAGTCACTGTATATACAGAGGATGCCAGCAGACCTTCTGCATATTATGGAGGACTGCTATCACTGTGCATGTTTTAGAGAACAGTAGTCTTAAGAAATGCTGTGTGGAAGACCAGACCCTGACTGTATTACAGAGCTCAGCAGTCCCTGTTTATATTGCAGAGAACAGCAGCCACTGTCTCTCTTACAATGACCAGCAGTCCCTCTGCATATTGTAGAGAACAGTAGTCCCTGATTATGTTATATTGAACATAATTCTCTATGTGTATATGCTGTGTGAACAGCAGATCCTGTGTGTATTACAGAGAATAGCAGTCCCTGTGCATATTACAGAGATGGGCAGTCCCTGTATAAATTGTAGAGAACAGCAGTCCCTGTGTATATAATATATAACAGCAGTTCCTTTCTTTATTACAGAGAACAACAGACCCTGCGTATTACAGGAAACAGCACTACTTGTTTTTCTGGAGATTCTGTGTATGTTGAGGAGAACATGACTCCCTGTATGTATTGCAGAGAACAGCAGTCTCTAGAAATATTATCGAGAACAGTAATCCTTGTCTATGGTATCCAGAACAGCAGGTCCCAATCTATAATCAATGCAGGGACTACTGTTTTGTTTCATAAACACAGAGAGTGCTGTACCCTATATCATTAGCAGTGATTGTTTCTCTATAACATTCACATGGAGTGTGTCTCTCTATAATATGCACAGCGTTATGAAGGTGTAGAACTACTGTACCTTTAAGAGAGTTGAAAAGCTAGCAAGGACTGACAAAGCACAGAGGATCTGGAACAAGGTTACAACGTGACATTTGGTTGAAACAGCTAGCAGCACCTGGGTTGCCATGAAACAAAAGAAAAGCTCAAATTTGGCCAATCAGTTTAGATTATACCACAAGATACCAGAAGCCAATCAAGTTTGAATTTAGTATTTTGATAATGTTAAAATCAATGAAACAATCTGATGTTTTGGGGTATAAAGCTGGACATTTTGAACAGCTAGAGAGAGAACTCCCAAAAGACCAACAAATGTAGACTGCTAGCTGAGGAGCTCTCTGAAAGGTACCTGTCTGTGGGGAGTTTGTGCAGCAGAACATCGAGCCTGACTTGGAGACAATCTACAGAGAAAACTCCACAAAGGAGAGTCTACAAAGGTGACTTTTGAAACTTAATTTTTTTTTGTAAATCTTAATCGGGATTTTTTTTATTGGATTAATATTGTAGAGTGGAAGGTAAAAGCTAGGTTTAAGAGAAAGGGATTGTAAATAGTTGTTGGTTTTAATATTCTCTGTTGGACTTAAAGAATAAAGTTGTTAATCTTTACTTTAAATGGGATGCTTCTTTGCCTCTCGAATTCTAACAGATTACACATGGGGTGAATCTTTTCTGTGTGGCTGGTTTAATTTAGCAGAGGGGTTTAACCCATGTCATGACAGCAGGGACTGCTGTTCCCCGCAATATTCACAGAAACCCCTGTTCTCTGCATTATATACAGGACCTGCCCATCTCTGTTCTCTGTAATACAGACTGGGACTGGTGATCTCTGAATTATAGACAGGACGGCTGTTCTCTGAAATGAGGTCAGGGACGTCTCTTCTCTAGGTCATTCTCAGAGTCTGCTGTTCCTTACAACATACACAGGGACTTCTTTTCTCTTCAACACACTCAAGGACTGAGGTTCTCTGTAACATATATTGGAACTGCTTTAGTCTGCATGATACGCAGGAACTACTGTTCTCTGTAGTATGCACAGTGGCTTTTATTCTCAATAACACACACAGGAACTCCTGTTCTCTCTCATAAAGGAACGAACTGCTTTTGTGTTTGATATACAGCAGACTGCATTTCAATTTGATATTAACAGGGACTGGAGTTCTGTCTTACATACATAGAAATAACTGTCCAGTACGATTTAAACCGGGAATGCTGTTCTCTGCAATAAACACAGAGATTGCAGTTTTCTGTAATAGACCGAGGAATGTAATAAATCCTCTTCTCAGTATTATGCACACAGACTGCTGTTCTCTGTAATATAGTCAGGGATTGCTGTTATCTGTAAGAAAGACAGGGCTTACTCTTTTCTACAGTATACAAAGGGACAGCTGTTCTCCTCAATATACACAAGGACTGTTCTTCTCCAGAAAATGCAAATGGACAGCTCTTCACTACATTATTATAGATAGGGACTATTGTTTTCTGAACTGTAGATAGGATCTATTGTTCTCTATAAAACAGAAAAGAACTGCTGTTGTCTATAATATTCCCAGGGACTGCCTTCCTCCACAATATAAAACAGAAGCGCTCTTCTTGACAAAGAACACAGCAACTGCTGTACTTTCACAGACACAGATGCTGCAGTTGTCTGTATAAGACAGGGGAACTGCTGGTCTCCCTAATATAAACCGGAACTGATGTTCTCCATAATATACATAGAAACTGCTATTCTCAGCGACAAATACATGGACTGCTGTAACCTATAAACAGGGACAGCTGTTGTACATGAAATATTCAGCAACTGCTGTTCTATGTAACATACACATGGACTGCTGTTCTATACAATATAAAGAGGGACAGCAGTTCTCTATCCTATAGATAGGGACTGCTGCAGTCTATGCCATCAACAGTGTCTGCTGTTCTGAATAATATTCGTAGGGACTGCTGTTCTCTGCAATATATGCAGGGACTGCTGTTCTCCCCAAGTTACACAGGAACTGCTGTTCTTTGCAAGAGACACGGAACTGCTATTCTTTGGAATATGCACGGGCACTGCTATTCTCTGTAATTCACACAGGATCTGCTGTTTGCTATAGTATATACAGTGTCTGCTGCTTTGATTCAAATACAGAGAGACAACTGTTCAACATAATAAAAACAGGGACTGTTATACTCTGTAATAAAGACAGTTGGTGCTGTTCCCTGTAATATTGACATGGACTGCTGATGTCAGTATAATAGTAAGGGATTGGTCTTCTCTTCAACACTTTTAGATTAGTTACAGTGTGGAAACAGGCCCTTCGGCCCAACAAGTCCACACCGACCCACCGAAGCACAACCCACCCAGACCCATTCCCCTACACCTAACACTATGGGCAATCTAGCATGACCAATTCACCTAGCCTGCACATTTTTGGATTGTAGGAGGAAACCAGAGCACCCGGAGGAAACCCACACAGACACGGGGAGAATGTGCAAACTCCACACAGTCAGTCGCCTGAGGCAGGAATTGAACACGCGTCTCTAGCGCTGTGATGCAGCAATGCTAACCACTGTGCCACCGTCCCACCCACTGGCACAGCTGTATGGACCTGAGACTGCTCTGTACAATACACAGAGAGATAGCTGCCTTCTACAATACGCACAGCGTCTCCTTTTTGCCTCAATTTCCACAGGGACTGCTCTTGTCCTTAATATGAACAGGAACTGCTATTATCTATAATCTTCACAGGGACTGCTGTTCTCTATACTATTGACAGGGACTGCTGAAACTCATACCAGACATAGGCACTGCTGTGGTCCAGACAATGCACAGGGATTGGGAGAGGGACTGCTGTTCTCTGTTCTCTTGTCAGGAACTACCGTTTATGATACAATAGACAACAATTGCTGTTCTCTATATTACAGACAGGGAATGGCAGGGACCGCTGTTCTTTATAATATTCCCAGGGTTTGCTGATCACTGCCACATTCCCAGTGATAGCTCTTCTCTTCAATATACACAGGGACTGCTTTTCTCCTCAGTATGCACTATGACCATGGTTCTCTGCAAGAGACATAGGAACTCATGTTGCCTGTAGTATGCACAGGGACTGTCGTTCTCTCTCATATATATGCTATTCTGTTTCATATATACACAGTCTGCACATCACTTTAATAAACAGGTGCGTTAGCCAGGGGTAAATAGAGGGTAGGGGAATGGGTTTGGGTGGGTTTCTCTTCGGAGGGGCAGTGAGGACTTGTTGGGCTGAAGGGCCTGTTTCCACACTGTAGAGAATCTAAAAAAAACAGGAACCTGTCCTTCAGCAAACAGAGTGCCGTTCTACAATATAAACAGGGACAGCTGATCTCTGTAATAAAAACGAAGAATGCTGTTTTCTGTAATATAAACAGAGAATGCTGTTTTCTGTAGTTTCTGCTGTTCTATGCAATATGCAAAACATCTGCATACACACAGGGATGGCTCTTCGCTATAATATAGACATATACTGCTGTTCTTTGTAAAATAAACAGAAACTGTCGTTCTCTATAATATTGACAGTGACTCATTTTCCCTTTAAAACAAAAAAATTGTTCTATATAATATTCCCAGGGACTGCTGTTCCCTACATCATTCCCAAGGACTGCTGTTCCCTACAATATAAACTGGGAGACCTCTTCTGGATAATATACACAGGAGCTAATGTTCTCAATGAGAAACAGAGGGCCAGCTGTTCCCTATATTTAAAACAGGGACAGTGGTCTGCATGAAATACTCAGAGCCTGCTGTTCGCTGCAATATACAAATGAACTGCTGTTTTATGTTATATATACAGGGACTGCTGCTCTCTATAATACACACATGGTCAGTTGTTCTCTGTAATATTACAGCCACTGCTGTTCTTTATATTATAGACAGGGATTATAGGGTATGTTGTTCTCTACACTATACACAGAGAGTGCTGTTCTCCATACTATATATTGTGACTGCTGTTCTCTATACTACCGGCAGGGACTGCTGTTCCCTATACAATATACAGGGACAGCTGTTCTCTACCCCAAAGACAGAGACTGCTAATCTCTACACTACAGGCAGAGACTACTAATCTCTATACTATATACTGCCTTTCTTATAAAGAACAGCATTCCCCATCTGCAATATAGAGAACAGCATTCCATGTCTGTAGTATAGAGAACAGCAATTGTTGGCTATCGTATCATAAACAGTAGTTCCTAACGAGAGAACAGAGAACAGCGGTCCCTCTCCCAATCCCTGTGCATTGTCTGGACCACAGCAGTGCCCATGTCTGGTCTGAGTTTCAGCAGTCCCTGTCAATAGTATAGAGAACAGCAGTCCCTGTGAAGACTATAGGGACTGCTGTTTGCTTTCATGTTCCCAGGGACTACTGCGCTCTATAATATAAACAGGAACTGCTATTCTCCTCAATATCCACAGAAATTCCTGTTCTTTGCATTATATTCTCTGTTCTCTGTAATATAAACTGAGACTGGTGTTCCCTGTAATATAGACAAGGACTGATATTCTCTGTAATATGATCAGAGACTGCTCTTCTCGCCAACATTCCCAGACACTACTATTCAATATAATACACACAAGGACTGATTTTCTCCTCAATATACACAAGGACTGTGGTCCTGTGCATTATATACACGAACTGTTCTTCTCTGTTCACTGGACTGAACATTGTTAGTTCTCTGTAATGTAGTCAGGAATGGGTCTTCCTAACAACATTCCCAGGGACTGCTATACTCTATAAAATCTGCAGGGCCTGCTTTTCTCCTCCATATAACAAGGAATACTGTTCTCTGTAATATACACAGGGATCGAATTTCTCTGTAATATGGACAGTAACTGTTACTCTCTATAATATACACAGGGACTGCTGTTCTGTTTCATAACCATAGAAACTGCTGTTCAGTATAATATACCCAGGAATTTCTGTTCTCCATGATGGACGCATGGACTTCCATCCTCTGCTATATTTATTGCGAGTCCTGATATCTGTCATATACAAATGAATTGCTGTTCTCTGCAATAGACAAAGGATGCGTTGTTCTATGCAATATACACAGGAACTGCTCTTCACTAAAATATAGACATAGACTGCTGTTCTCTGTACTATATACAGGAAACATTTTAGATCTCTATAAAATAGAAAAGAACTGTTGTTCTCTATAATGCTCCAGGATACATTCCAAGGGACTGCAGTTCTCTGCAATATAAACCAGGTCTCAACAGTCTTCACAGGAACTGCCGAACTCTTTAATATTCACAGAGGCTGCACTTCTCTGCAATTTATGCTGGAACTGCTGGTCTCTCCAATATAAAGAGGAAATGATATTTTCTGTAATATACACATGAACTGCTGTTCTCAAAAAATACAAATGAGAACAACTGTTCTGCATGATATGTACAGGGCCTGATATTCTTTGTAATATATAAAGGAACTGCTGTTTGGTGTGTTGGACACAGGAGACTTGTGTTCTTTAACCTCTTCAGAAGAAGTAGTGTTCTTTACAGTTTAGACAAGGACTGCAGTTCCCTATACTATAAACAGGGACAGCTGTTCTCTATACTATAGACAGGGACAGCTGTTCTCTATACTATAAACAGGGACAGCTGTTCTCTATACTATAGACAGGGACTGCTGTTCACTATACTACAAACAGGGACAGCTGTTCTCTATACTATAGACAGGGACTGCTGTTCTCAATATTATAGACAGGGACTGCTGTTCTCTATACTATAGACAGGGACTGCTGTTCACTATACTATAGACAGGGACTGCTGTTCTCTATACTATAGACAGGGACTGCTGTTCACTATACTATAGACAGGGACTGCTGTTCTCTATACTATAGACAGGGACTGCTGTTCTCAATATTATAGACAGGGACTGCTGTTCTCTATACTATAGACAGGGACTGCTGTTCACTATACTATAGACAGGGACTGCTGTTCTCTATACTATAGACAGGGACAGCTGTTCTCTATACTATAGACAGGGACTGCTGTTCTCTATACTATAGACAGGGACTGCTGTTCACTATACTATAGACAGGGACTGCTGTTCTCTATACTATAGACAGGGACAGCTGTTCTCTATACTATAGACAGGGACTGCTGTTCTGTATGATATTCCCAGGGACTGCTGTTCTCTACAAGATCCACAGGAGCAGCTCTTCTCTATAATATTTATGGGAACTGCTTTTCTCTGTATTATAATCAGGGTCTGCTGTTCGTTATAATATCCACAGCGACTCCTGTTTTGATTCACATTCACAGACACTGCTGTTAAACATATTGTAAATAGGGACTACTGTTCTCTGTAATATGCACAGGGAATGGTGTTCTCTGTAATATAGTCAGTGTCTGCTGTTCTCTGTAAAGTAGACAGGGACTGCTAATTTCTCTAACATAGACAGGGACTAGCCTTCTCTCCAACATCACCTGGGATTGATGTCCTTGACAATATACACAGTGAGAGCTGTGCTCCAGACAATGCACATGGTTTGCTGTTCTCAGTATACAGAGAACTGCTGTTCTCTTCAATATGCACAGGAACTGTTATTATTTATAATCTACACAGGGACTGCTATTCTGTTTCATGTGCACACAGACTGCTGTTCCCTATAACATGAATGGTTCCTGGCGTTTTCTATACTATAGGAATGGACTATGGTATAGTCAGGGACTGCTGTTTGCTATACTATAGACAGGGAGTGCTGTTCTCCATACTGTATACAGGAACTGTTGTTCTCTATACTAACAACATGGTTGCTGTTCTCTTTAATATATGCAGGGTCTGCTGCCCTCTGTAATATTCCCAGAGACTGCTGCTCTCTACTATATGTACACAGGGCTTGCGGTTCTATTCAATACAAGAAGCCCCTGTTGTGTGAATTGCGTACTGTAACTGCACTTTTCTGTTCTTCATAATATAGACGGGGACTGGTGTTCTCTGTGATATAAGCAGGGAATGTGATTCTCTGGAATAAAAGCAGAGATTGCCATTCGGTTTCACACACACAGAAACTGCTGCTCAGTGCAATGTAAACAGGGACTGCTGTTCTCTGTAATATATGTAGGGAATGCTGTTCTCTGCAGTAAAAATAGAAATTGCTGTTTTCCTTATAGACACAGGACCGATGCTCTCTGTAATATGCACAGGAACTGCTCTCTGCTGTAATGTGTACACAGGCTGCTCTTCTCTGAAACATAGGCAGGGACTGCCTTTCTGAGTAACTTATACAGGGCCTGTTTTTCTTGACAACATTCCCCGGGACAACTGTTCTAAACAATACACAAAGGGTCAGGTGTTTTAAATATACTCAAGGACTGTTGTTCTCTATAATATAGACAGGGATGACTGCTCTGTTTAGTATCCACAGGGAATGCTGTTGAGTATAATACACAGAAGAATGGCTGTTCTCTATTATATACACAGGGATTGCTGTAGTCTGCAATATATATCAGGATCCCTGTTTCATGCAATATACAAAGTATTTGCTATTCTGTGCAATTTACACAGGAACTGCTCTTCATTACATTATGCACAAGGACTGCTTTTCACTACAATCTAGATGGGGACTGCTGTTCTCTGTAAAAAGAGAGGAATTGTTATTCGTTATAATATACAGAGGGACTGCTGTTACTGTAAAACAGAAAAGAACAGCTATTCTCTATAAGATTCCCAGAGACTGCTGCCCTCTACGTCATTTCCACGAACTGCTATTGTCCACAATGTAAACCAGGACAGATCTTCCCGACAATATACTCAGGGACTGCTAGACTTCTCAGTATACACAAGGACTGCAGTTCTCTGTAATTTACTATGGAACTGATGGTCTCTCTAATATAAACCGGAACTGACGTCCTCTGTAATATACATAGGAAATGCTGTTCTCAACAAGAAATAGTGATGGAAAAGGATAGACCAGATCAAAAGTTGAAGTTCTAAATTGTAGGAAGGCCAATTTTGATGGTATTAGGCAAGGACTTTCAAAAGTTGATTAGGGCAGATGTTTGCTGGTACAGGGATGACTGGAAAATGGGAAGACTTCAGAAATGAGATAATGAGTGTTCAGAGAAAGTATATTCCTGTCAGGGTGAAAGGAAAGACTGGTAGGTGTAGGGAATGCTGGATGACTAAAGAAATTGAGGATTTGGTTAAGAAAAAGAAGGAAGCATATGTCAGGTATAGACAGGATAGATCGAGTGAATCCTTAGAAGAGCATAAAGACAGTAGGAGTATACTTAAGAGGGAAATCAGGAGGGCAAAAAGGGGACATGAGATAGCTTTGGCAAATAGAATTAAGGAGAATTCAAAGAGTTTTTGCAAATATATTAAGGACAAAAGGGTAACTAGGGAGGGAATAGGGTCCCTCAAAGATCAGCAAGGCAACCTTTGTGTGGAGCTGCAGGAGATGGAGGAGATACTAAACGAGTATTTTGCATCGGTATTTACTGTGGAAAAGGACATGGAAGATATAGAATGTATGGAAATAGATGGTGACATCTTGAAAAAATGTCTATATAACAGAGTAGGAAGTGCTAGCTATCGTGAAATGCATAAAAGTGGATAAATCCCCAGGGCCTGATCAGGTGTACCCTAGAACTCTGTGGGAAGCTAGGGAAGTGATTGGTGGGCCTCTTACTGAGATAATTGTATCATCGATAGTCGCAGGTGAGGTGCTGGAAGACTGGAGATTGGCTAATGTGATGCCACTGTTTAAGAAAGGTGGTAAGGACAAGCCAGGGAACTATAGACCAGTGAGCCTGACCTCGGTGGTGGGCAAGTTGTTGGAGGGAATCCTGAGGGACAGGATGTGCATGCATTTGAAAAGGCAAGGACTGATGAGGGATGGCTTTGTGCGTGGGAAATCATGTCTCACAAACTTGATTGAGTTTTTTGAAAAAGTAACAATGAGGATTGATGAGGGCAGAGAAGTAGATGTGATCTATATGGACTTCAGTAGGGTGTTCAATAAGGTTCCTATGGGAGACTGGTGAGCCAGGTTGGATCTCATGGAATACAGGGAGAACTAACCATTTGGATACAGAACCTGCTCAAAGGGAGAAGACAGAGGGTGGTGGTGGAGGGTTGTTTTTCAGACTGGAGGCCTGTGAGCAGTGGAGTTCCACAAGGATCAGAGCTGGGTCCACTACTTTTCATCATTTATATAAATGATTTGAAGATGAGCATAACAGGTACATATAGTAAGTTTGCAGATGACACCAAAATTGGAGGTGTAGTGGACAGCGAAGAGGGTCACTTTAGATTACAACGGGATCTTGATCACATGGGTCAATGGGCTGAGAAGTGGCAGATGGACCTTAATCTAGATAAATGAGAGGTGCTGCATTTTGGGAAAGCAAATATTAGCGTATACACTTAATGGTAAGGTCCTAGGGAGTGCTGCTGAACAGAGAGGCCTTAGGGTGCAGGTTCATAGCTCCTTGAAAGTGGAGTTGCAGGTAGATAGGATAGTGAAGAAGGTGTTTGGTATGGTATGCTATCCTTTATTGGTCAGAGTATTGAGTACAGGAGTTGGGAGGTTATGTTGCGGCTGTACAGGACATTGGTTGGGCCACTGTTGGAATATTGTGTGCAATTCTGGTCTCCTTCATAACAGAAAGATGCTGTGAAACTTGAAAGGGTTCAGAAAAGGTTTACAAGGATGTTGCCAAGGTTGGAGGATTTGAGCTATAGGGAGAGGTTGAATAGGCTAGGGCTATTTTCTCTGGAGCGTCGGAGGCTGAGGGGTGACCTTATAGAGGTTTATAAAATCATGAGGGGCATGGATAGGTTAAATAGACAAAGTCTTTTCCCAGAGGTGGGGGAGTCCAGAGCTAGAGGGCATAGGTTTAGAGTGAGAAGAAAACATATAAAAGAGACCTAGGGGCAAATCTTTCACTCAGAAGGTGATACGTGTATGGAATGAGCTGCCAGAGGAAGTGGTGGAGGCTAGGACAATTGCAACATTTAATATGCATTTGGATGGGTATATGAATAGGAAGGGTTTGGAGGGGTATGGCCAGGTGCTGGTAGGTGGGATATTGGTCGGCATGGACGGGTTGACCGAAGGATCTATTTCTGTGCTGTACATCTCTATGACTCTATGACTCTAAACACATAAAGTATGAATAGGGACAGCTGTTCTGCATGACATATGCTGGGTGAGCTGTTCTCTTTATTCCTGATGAAGAGCTTTTGCCTAAAACATCGATTTTATTGCTCCTCGGATACTGCCTGAACTGCTGTGCTCTTCCAGCACCACTAATCCAGAATCTGGCTTCCAGAATCTGCAGTCATTGTTTTTACCCTGTCCTCTTTAATATACAAAGGACCTGCTGTTCTATGTAATAGACACCGGCACTACTGCAATATGCACATAGATTGCTGTTCTCTACAATATAAAAAGAAACTGTTTTTGTCTACAATATCTCAGGAGCTGCTGTTCTCAACAATATAGACAGGGCCTGCAGTTCACTTTACTGTAATCAGGGACTGCTGTGCTCTATACAGTATTATAGAGAAGGACTGATATTCTGCAAAATATTCCCATACACTGCTGATCAGTACAATATATACAAGTACTGCAATATATACATGGGCAGCACGGTGGCTCAGAGGTTAGCTCTGCTGCCTCACAGCGCCAGGGACCTGAGTTTGATTCCAGCCTCACATGACTAGCTGTGTGGAGTTTGTACAATCTCCCCATGTCTGCGTGGGTTTCCTTCAGGTGCTCCGGTTTCCTCCCACAGTCCAAATATATGCAGGTCAGGTGAATTGGCCATGCTAAATTGCCCAAAGTTAGCTTATTAATCAGGGGTAAATATAGGGTAGAGGGAATGGGTGTGGATGAGTTACTCTTTGGAGGGTTGGTGTGGACTTCTTGGGCCGAAGGACCTATTCCCACACTGTAGGAATTCTAATTCTAATTCTAAAATATTTTGACTGCTATTCCCTCCAATTTATTCAGGGAATGTAGTTCCCCTCAATATACACAGGAACAGCTATTCTCCAGTATGCACAGGTACTGCTATTCTCTGTAAACAAGCAGGATCTCCTGTTCTCTATGACATGCACACTGACTGCTATTCGGGTTCCCATACACAGAGACTGCTGTTCACTATAATATAAACAGGGACTACTGTTCTTTGTAATATGCACAGGGATTGCTGTCTGCTGATCCCTATAATGTAGTCAGGGACTGGTCTTCACTGCAACATCACCTGGGACTGCTGTGCTGTACAATATAAACAGTGACAGCTGTCTTCAACAATGGGCATAGAATGTGCTGTTCTTCTCAATATACACAGGGACTGCTGCTCTCTTTAATATGCACAGGAACTGCTATTGTCAGCAATCTGCACAGATGACTGCTATTCTCTATAGAATCTTAGAATCCCTACAGGGTGGAAACAGGCCATTTGGCTCAACAAGCCCACACCGACCTTCCAAAGAATAACCCACCCAGACCCACTCCCCTGCCCTATGGCTCTACATTTCCTCCTGACTAATGCACCTAACCTACGTACCTCTGAACAGCAACTTAGCATGACCAATTCACCTGACCTGCACATCTTTGGACTGTGGGAGGAAACCAGAGCACCCGAAGGAGAATGCGCAAACTCCACACAGACAGTCTGCCAAGGCTGGGCTCGAACCCGGGTCCCTGGTGCTGTGAGGCAGCAGTACTAACCACTGAGCCTCCGTGTCGCTCCTGTATATACATGGACTGCTGCTCTCTGTATTATAGTCAGGGATTGCTGTTCTCGATACAAAATAAGTCATGATTTGGGGGAGCTGGTGTTGGACTGGAGTGGACAAGGTTGAAAATCACACAACACCAGGTTATAATCCTGACTTGGAGATGCCGGTGTCGGATCCATATACACAGAGACTGCTGTTTGATATAATAATGAAGGACTGCCATTCCCTCTAATATACACAGGGACTGCCATCAATGATTATAGAGACATTGACTGCTCTTCTCCATAATATTGACAGGGACTGCTGATCTCTGTAATATAAACAGTGACTGGTCTTTATAATAATACCTGGGACTGCTGTTCTCTAAACTATCACAGCGACAATATAGCCAGGGACTGCAATTCTGAATACTAAAGTTACAGACAGGTATTCTCTACACAACAGGCAGGGACTCTGCTCTCCATACCATAGGCAGTGACTCTTGCTGTCTACAATATATGTAAAAATCCTACTCTGTGCATTATATACAAGAACAGCTCTTCTCTGTTCTCTATAATGTAGACTGGGACTGCTGTTCTCTGAAATATAGTTAGAGGCTGTTCATCTCTACAACATTCCTCGGGACTGTTGTTCTCTATATTATACACAGGGACTGCTTTTCATCTCAAAATACACAAGAACTGTGGTTGTCTGTAATATATAAAGGAACTACTTTTACTGCGAAAGAGGGGCTACACTGTTCGCTGTAATAAACACAAAACTGCTATTCTCTATAACATACTCTGCTGTTCTCATTCACATACAAAGTAACTGCAGTTTTTTTTTCATATGCACACAGACTGCACTTCACTTTAATATTTACAGGGACTATAGTTTTATCTTATATGCACAAACACTGCCATTAAGTACAATATACACAGAGACTGCCGTTCTCTGTAATATAAACAGGGAATGTGGTTCTTTGGAATAAAAAATTAAAGATTGCTATTCTGTTTCAAATACTCAGAGACTGCTGTTCAGTACAATGTCAACATCCTGTAGTATGCACAGGGCCTGTGGTTCTCTGCAGTATACATGGGGAAAGCTTTTGTCTGTAATGAAAAGAGAAATTGCTGTTTTCTGTAGTATACACAGGACTGCTGTTCTCTGTACTGTAGAGAGGGAAAACGTTTATCTGGGAGAAATACAGGACCTGCATTTCCTGGGAATGCTGTTTCTACAGTATACAAAGGAACAGCTGCTCTGCACAATATATAAAGGGTCTGCTGTTCTCCTCAATATACACAAGGACTGCTGTTCTCTGTGATATTCACAGATTTTTTTTCTATAATTTGCTACTCTGTATAATATATACAGGGACTACTGTTCTGTATCATATCCGCAGAGATTGCTGTTCAGTATGATATACACAAAAATTGCTGTTCTAAATGATATACAATGGGACTCCTATTCTCTGTCGTATCTACCAGAACTGCTGTTCTCTGCAAACTACCAAGGATCTGCTATTCTATGCATTATGTACAGGAACCGCTCTTCTCTATTATACACACAGGGACTGAGGTCCACCTCAATATACACAAGGACCACTGTCTGACTCAATATACACAGGGACTGCAGTTTGCCACAAAATACATTGGAACTGCTGCTCCCTATAATATAAGCAGGAACAGATCTTCTCAACTAGAAACCCAGAGACCACTGTTCCCAATAATATAAACAGGGACGACTGTTCTGCATGATATATGCAGGCCTGCTGTTCTCCATCTTACACAAAAGAACTGCTATTCTCTGTAATATAAAAAGGGACTGCTGTTCTCTACAATAAAGACAGAAATTGCAGTTCTCTACCTCCTCCTTAAATTTACTCACTTTCCCAACATCCACAGCATTTTGAGGTAGCGAATTCTACAAATTCTCAACCCTTTGGGAAAAGTAATTTCTCCTCAACTTTGTTGTATAAACATGAATGCAGTTCTCTGTAATAAAAACAGAGATTGCTGCTCTGTTTCACATACACAGACACTGCTATTCAGTACCAGGTAAACAAGGACTGCTGTTCTCTATAATGTAAAGAGGGGATGTTATTCTCTGTAATAAAAAGAGATTGCTGTTCTTCTTTATATAAACAGGACTGAGGTTTCTGTAATATACACAGGGTATGCTCTTCTTTGTAATATGCACACAGACTTCTGTTCTCTGAAAAACAGACAGGGGTTGTGGTTCACTGTAATATAGACAGGGACTGCTGTTATCAATAAGAAAGGCAGGGGCTGTTCTTCTAGATAACAGTGTCTAGTACTGTTGTACTCCACAACGGATAAAGGGACAGGTGTTCTCTACCATATACAAAATGTCTACTGTTCTCTCTAATATTCTCAGGGGCTGAAGGCCTCTGTAATATACATAGGGACTGATTTTCTCCATAATATGGACAGTAGCTGGTAATCCCAATAACATACAGAGATAACATACATATCAAATCCACAGAGACAACTGTCCAGTCTAATGTACAGAGGAATTGCTGTTCTCTATGATAGATGTATGCTGCAGTATACATTGGGACTCATGTTCTCTGTCATGCACAAAAGAACTGCTACTCCATGCAAAATAGGAAGGATCTGCTCGACTACACGATATTTAGAGAACTGTTCTTCTCTGTAATATACACAAGGACTGCTCATCACTAAAATAGAAGCCAGGACTGCTGTTCTCCGTAATATATGCAGGAACTGTTATTCTCTATTATATAGATTGGGACTTCTGTGTAAAACAGAAAAGAACTGCAGTTCTCTCTAATATTCCCAGGGACTGTTGTTGTCTAGAATACAAGCTGGAATAGATGTTCACTTTAATATACACATGGAATGCTGTTTTATGTAATACGGTCAGGGACTGCAGTTCTCTATATTATAGACAGGGACTGCTGTTCTCCATGCTCGACACAAGAACTGTTGTTCTCTATACTATAGACATGGATCATAATATGGATTGCTATTCTCAACAATATTCCCAGGGACTGCTGCTCTCCTCAACAGACACAGAAAATCCTCTTCTGTGCAATATATACAGGAACTGCTCTTCTTTGTTCTGTATAATATAGACTAGAGCTAACGTTCTCTGAAATGTAGACAAGGACATCTATGCTTTGTAATATAGACAAGGACTGCTGTTATTTGTAAGAAAGGCAGGTCTTCTTCACTGTCCTGTCTACCTGTGATGCCACTTTCAGAGGGTTGTAAACCTGAACTCCAAGATCCCTCTGTTCCACTACATTTCTTAAGACACTACCATCCACGATGAAACTACTGCCTTGGTTTGACTTTTCAAAATGCAAGCCTCACACTTACCTATTAAACTTCATTTGCTGGTTCTCGGCCCACTTCCCCAGTTCATCAGGTTCCTGCTGCAATTTCTGGTAACTGCCTACTTACGTGCCACCAGCAATTTAATAATCATGCTTTTGTGCATTCTCATCCAAAACATTGATATAGATATCAAACTGTAAGGGCCCAGCACCAATCCCTGATACACTCCACTAGTCACAGGCCTGCAGTCCAATAAGCTTCCTTCCACTATTACCTCCTGCTTCCTACCATCAAGACAATTTTGATCCAATTTGCCCGGTCGCCCTGGATTCCATGTAATCTAACCTTCCAGAGCAACCTACCATGTGGAACCTTATCAAAGGCCTTACTAAAAAACCACATAGACTATGTCTATCACTCTGCCTTCATCAACCTTCCCGGTCACTTCATCAAATAAGCCTAACAAATTTAGGAGTCGTGAACTCCCACTCAGAAAGTCATGCTGACTGCTCCCAATCAAACCCTGCCTTTCCGAATGCAAGTATATCTTATCCCTCAGAATCTTCTCAAGTAACTTACCCACCACAGATGTTAAGTTCCCAGGCTTTTCTCTTCAGCCTTTCTTGAATAAGGACACAACATTCACTCCTTTACCACAGACCTCACCTGTGGCTAACGATGATGCAAAAATATCACTACAGGCCCTCGCAATTGCTTCTCTAGCCTCTTGCAGTGTTCTTGGATATATCTAGTCAAGACCAGGAGACTTATCCACCTTCATACATGATAATACATCTAACACTTCCTCTACTGCCCCCAAGATATGACCACTGACTTCCCCAAGTTCCCAAGTCTTCATGTCTTTCTCCACGGTAAACACAGAGGAGAAATCTTCATTGAGAACCTTGCCCATCTCTTACGGTTCTGCACATACATTTCCACTTTGGTCCTTGAGGGGGCCCTATTCTCTCTCTATAGTTATTATTTTTCCTTTGATATACTTAAAGAACCTCTTTGGATTCAGCTTAATCTTCTCAGCTAAGACTATTTCATGCCCCCATTTCACACTCCAGCTTTCCTTCTTTCCCCAATACACTTCCAATGATTCCCTTGCTCCCAGCTGCCTGTACCTGAACTACAGCTCCTTCTTTTTTTCTGATCAAAGTCTCAATATCTCTTGTCATCCAGGGTTCCCTATTCCTGCCAACTTTGTCCTTCACCCTCACAGGAACATATAGACGTTGAACTCCAGCTATCTCACCTTTAAAGGCCTCCTACTTTCAGAATCCTATTACCTGCAAACAAACTACTCCAATCAACCCCTACAAGCTCCTGTCTAATTGCATCAAAGTTCACCTTGCCCCAATTTAGAGCTTAAACCTGTGAACCAGTTTTGTCCCTCTCCACAACTATTTTAAAATTAATAGGACTATGATCAATGGTCTCAAAATATTCTCCTACTGTCATCTCCAACATGTCCTGCCCTATTTCCCAAGAATGGGTCAAGTTTCACTCCTTCCTAAGTAGGGCTCTCTATATGCTGGTTGAGGAACTTTCCAGAATGCACTGAACAAATGTCTAAACCTTAACACTCTGGCCGTCCAAGTCTATGTTAGAAAAATTAAAATCTCCTATTATGACAAATCTATAGCTACCGCAAGTCTCCCCCAGTCTCCCTACGTATTTGTTCCTCTAATTCCCATTGACTATTTGGGGGTCTATAATACAACCCCAATAATGTCACCATCCCCTTCTCATTTCTTAGCTCCACCCACAAAGCTTTACTGGATGATCCTTCAGTTATGTCATCTCTGATCACTGCTGTGATACTGACCTTAATCAAAAATGCACCTCCCCATCCCTCCTTCCACCATCTCTGTCCTGTCTAAAACACCCATACCCTGGCACATTAAGCTGCCAGTCCTGTCCCTCCCCTAGCCATGTGTCTGTAATGGCTATAATATCCCAGTCCCACATAACTATCCATGCCCTGGGTTCATTGGCCTTACCTGTCGGTCCTTTTACTTTGAAATAAATGTGATTTAATCCAACAGGCATTCCTTGCTACCCGTCGTGTTCCAGCCTGTTCAACTTACTATTCCTGATTATTGTATCTCCTTTGAGCCTTGTACTTGCCTCCCTGCTATTGAGTATTCCCAACCCCACCCCCTTCCACCTCCCCCCCAGCACTCCCCACACCTATCTATTTTAAACCCTCCCTTGCAGCAGTAGCAAACTGGCCACTACGATAATGGCCCCCCTCCAGTTCAGGCGCAACACACATCCTTCTTGAACACGTCTCCTCTGCCCCGGAAAAAGATCCCAAAGATCTAAAACTCTGAATCCCTGTCCCTTGCACCAAATCTTTAACCATTACTTCATCTGCCATGTCGTCCTGTTCTTATGCTCATCAGCACGTGGCACTGAAAGCAATCTGAAGATTATCATCAATAAAGTGCTGATATTTGAAATTTTTCCTAGCTCTCTGTAATCAGTCTGTAGAACCTCTTTATTATTTCTACCAATGTCATTTGTGCCAAGTGTACAGTGACTTCTAACTGTTCACCCTCCTCCTTGAAGGCATTCTGTGTTATTACCATCAAAGTGGTGTCCTTCTTCGTCTTTTTGCAAGGATGCTAGTGATGGTGGGTCATGCCTTTCGGTGGTTAGATGGTGTTTATGTAGCTTGGTGGGAAGTGGTGGAGGCTGGTATAATTGCAATATTTAAGAGGCATCTGGATGGGTAGGAATAGGAAGGGTTTGGAGGGACATGGGCCGGGTGCTGGCAGGTGGGACTAGATTGGGTTGGGATATCTCGTCAGCATGAATCAGTTGGACTGAAGGGTCTGTTTCTGTGCTGTACAACTCTATGACTCTAAAGCCAACAATGTCCAATTCAAAGAACAGCAGTCCATGTGCATATTTCAGAGACAAAATGTTCCCATTAGTATTACAAAGATTATCAGTCCTTTGTATATTATGGAGAACAGTGATCTCTGTTTTTATTATAGAGAACAGTATTCCCAATGTATATTACAGAGAAGAGCAGTCTCTGTGCATGTGAAAATAGTGCCTGCTGTTCTGTATAATATTCCAGGGACTGCTGTTCTCTGAATTGGACATCGACTGCTGTTCTCTGTAATATTGACAGGGACTGATGCTCTCTATCATATTCAAAGGGACTACTGCTACCTTCAATATAAACAAGGAGTGCTAGTCTCCTCAATATACACAGAAACTCCTGTTTGGTGCATTATATACAGGGACTGTTCTTCTCTGTGTGTAAGACTGGGTTTGGTGTTCTAAGTAATATAGACAGAGACTGCTACTCTCTGTAACATAGAACATAGAACATAGAACATAGAAAAATACAGCGCAGTACAGGCCCTTCGGCCCTCGATGTTGCGCCGACCAAATCCTACCTAACCTACACTAGCCCAATAACTTCCATATGCCTATCCAATGCCCGCTTAAATGACCATAAAGAGGGAGAGTTCACCACTGATACTGGCAGGGCATTCCATGAACTCACAACCCACTGCATAAAGAATCTACCCCTAACATCTGTCCTATACCTACCACCCCTTAATTTAAAGCTGTGTCCCCTAGTAACAGCTGACTCCATTAGCGGTAAAAGGTTCTCAGTGTCTACCCTATCTAAAGCCCTAATCATCTTATACACCTCTATCAAATCTCCCCTAAACCTTCTTTTCTCCAATGAGAACAGCCCCAAGTGCCTCAGCCTTTCCTCATACGATCTTCCTACCATGCCAGGCAACATCCTGGTAAACCTCCTCTGCACTCGTTCCAATGCCTCCACATCCTTCCTATAGTATGGCGACCAAAACTGCACACAATACTCCAGATGAGGCCGCACCAGAGTCTTATACAACTGCAACATGACCTCAGGACTCCGGAACTCAATTCCTCTACCAATAAAGCCCAGTACACCATATGCCTTCCTCACAGCACTATTTACCTGCGTGGCAACTTTCAGAGATCTGTGTACATGGACACCAAGATCCCTCTGCTCATCCACACTACCAAGTAGCCTACCATTAGCCCAGTAATCCATCTTCTTGTTACTCCTACCAAAGTGAATTACTTCACACTTAGCTACATTGAATTCCATCTGCCACGTTTCTGCCCAGCTCTGCAACCTATCTATATCCCGCTGTAACCTGCCACATCCTTCTTCACTGTCCACAACTCCACCAACGTTTGTGTCATTCGCAAACTTGCTCACCCAGCTTTCAAGCCCCTCCTCTAGATCATTTATAAAGATGACAAACAGCAACGGTCCCAAAACAGATCCCTGTGGTACACCGCTAGTAACTGCACTCCAAGATGAACCTAGTCCATCAACTACTACCCTCTATCTCCTTCCAGCCAGCCAATTCCTAATCCAAACCTCTAATGCACCCTCAATGCCATACCTCCGTAGTTTTTGCATTAACCTACCATGAGGTACCTTATCGAACGCCTTGCTAAAATCCATATACACCACATCTACTGCTTTACCCTCATCCACCTCCTTAGTCACCTTCTCAAAGAACTCAATAAGGTTTGTGAGGCACGACCTGCCCTTCACAAAACCATGCTGACTATCCTTGATCACATCATTCACATCCAGATGTTCATAAATCTTATCCCTTACAATTCTCTCTAAGACTTTGCCCACAACAGAAGTGAGACTCACTGGCCTATAGTTACTCGGGCTGTCCCTACTCCCCTTCTTGAACAAGGGGACCACATTCGCTATCCTCCAGTCTTCTGGTACTATTCCCGTTGACAATGACGACATAAAAATCAAGGCCAATGGCTCTGCTATCTCCTCCCTAGCTTCCCAGAGGATCCTAGGGTAAATGCCATCAGGCCCAGGAGACTTATCTATTTCCATCCTTTCCAGTATTCCCAAAACCTCCTCCCTACATACTTCAAGGCCATCCATTCTAATCACTTGTGACTCAATATTCACACCAGCAACAGAGTCCCGTTTCTGAGTGAATACTGACGAAAAGTATTGATTTAGTATCTCACCAATCTCCTCCGCCTCCACGCACAACTTCCCACTACTATCCTTTACTGGACCGATACCTACCCTAGTCATCCTTTTATTCCTGACATACCTATAGAAAGCCTTTGGGTTTTCCCTAATCCTACCAACTAAGGACTTTTCATGTCCCCTTCTCGCTGCTCTTAGCTCTCTCTTCAGATCCTTCCTGGCTACCTTATAACTCTCAATCGCCCCAACTGAACCTTCACGCCTCATCCTTACATAGGCCGCCCTCTTCCCTTTCACAAGGGATTCCAATTCCCTATTAAACTACGGCTCCCTCACAAGACCCTTTACTCCCTGCCTGACTGGTACATACTTATCAAGGACACTCAATAGGTGTTCCTTGAACAATCTCCACATATCATTAGTGTTCTTCTCCTGAAGCCTGTTTTTCCAATCCACGCATCCTAAGTCATGCCTCACCGCATCGTAATTTCCCTGCCCCCAGCTATAGCTCTTGCCCTGCAGTGCACACTTATCCCTCTCCATCACTAAAGTAAAAGTCACCGAGTTGTGGTCACTGTCCCCGAAGTGCTCACCTACCTCCAAGTCTAACACCTGGCCTGGTTCATTACCTAGAACCAAATCCAGTATAGCCTCACCTCTTGTTGGCCTGTCTACATATTGTGTCAGGAAACCCTCCTGCGCTCATTGGACAAACACCAACCCATCTAACAAACTGGAGCTATAGCTTTCCCAGTCAATATCTGGGAAGTTAAAGTCCCCCATAACAACAACCCTGCTACTTTCACTCTTCTCCTGAATCATCCTCGCAATACTATCTTCTACTTCTCTCGGACTATTGGGAGGCCTGTAGAAAACACCTAACAGGGTGACCTCACCTTTCCTATTTCTAACCTCAGCCCAAACTACCTCATATGGCAAATCTTCCTCCATGGGCAGGGATTGCTCTTCATGACAACATTTCCAGGGAGTGCTGCTCTCTACAATGTCAAGCCAGGCAGATCTTCTCGACAATAACACAGGGACTGCAGTTCTCTGTAATATACACTGGAACTGCTGGTCTCTCTAACATAGACAGAAACTAATCTCCCCTGTAATATATGCAGAAACTGTTGTTCTCAATGACAGGTACAAGGCCTGCTGCTCCCTATAATATAAACAACAACTGCTGTTCTGTATGACAAGCGTAGGGCCTGTTGTTGTCTGTAATACACAAAGCAACTGCTGTTCTATGTAATGTCCAGAGCGATTGCTGTTCTCTATCACACACATATGGACTGCTGTTCTCTATAATGTCACAGCGACTGCTGTTCTCTACAAAGAGACAGGGATTGCAGTTATTGATACTATCAACAGGAACTGATGTTCTCTATATTATATATAGTGCCTGCTGTTCTGTATAATATTCCAGGGACTGCTGTTCTACATCAATATTGTTATGACACAGTGGTGAACCCTTCTGTTAATTAACCCAAACACCCAGAAAAGCTCACCTTGTGTCGTAATCTCTTAAAGCATGAGTGACAGAGAACTCCCAAATTCCACTGTTTAAAGAAAAATAATATCAATTTATTCTTTAACTCTAAAAGTGAATGTTAAATAATAACTATTTACAACTCTAAACCCCCTTTCTCTTAACTGCTTATTATTTGCCTCCAACTCTAACAATATACCGTTCAAATAAAAAACCATTATTAAAATTACATCAACTTAATTTCAAAACCATATAGCAGCTTTCATATCCGGCATCTTTCTTCTTTCAGCTGAATATCTTCCTGGTTGTCTTCTTTCTTTTTTATGATGAAGATGTTTCAGATAAAAACAGTCATCTTTGATACAAAGTGTCTTTGATTGGCAGTCTTTCCGGATGGCAGTTACTCTACCTGACTTTCAAAGTGCCAGCTTTTTTCATACCCCAAACATCAGCTCGTCTCATTGATTCAATATTGGCAAAACAATAAATTCAGCTTGATTGGGTTTTAGAGTCATAGAGTTGTACAGCACAGAAACAGACCCTTCAGTCCAACTGGTTCATGCTGATGAGATATCCCAACCCAATCTAGTCCCACCTGCCAGCACCCGGCCCATGTCCCTCCAAACCCTTCCTATTCCTACCCATCCAGATGTCTCTTAAATATTGTAATTGTACCAGTCTCCACCACTTCCCATCAAGCTACATAAACACCATCTAACCACCAAAAGGCATGACCCACCATCACTAGTATCCTTGCAAAAAGACGAAGAAGGACACCACTTTGACGATAATAACACATCCATCCTAGGACAAGGTAAACAGAGACACAGGCATTCCTACAGGCCTGGCTTTCCAACCAGAATTCCATCAATAAAGACATCAATTTGGACCCCATCTACCACCCTCTGAGAAATGATAATCACCCACCTTCCAAGGCCCCAAGGGATCCTTCCATATCCGCCACAAGTTCACCTGTACCTCCACACACATCATCTATTGCATCCGCTGCACCCGATGTGGCCTCCTCTATATTGGTGAGACAGGCCGCTTACTTGCGGAACGCTTCAGAGAACACCTCTGGGCCGCCCGAACCAACCAACCCAATCACCCCGTGGCTCAACACTTTAACTCCCCCTCCCACTCCACCGAGGACATGCAGGTCCTTGGACTCCTCCACCGGCAGAACACAACTACACGACGGCTGGAGGAGGAGCGCCTCATCTTCCGCCTGGGAACCCTCCAACCACAAGGTATGAATTCAGATTTCTCCAGCTTCCTCATTTCCCCTCCCCCCACCTTGTCTCAGTCGGTTCCCTCAACTCAGCACCGCCCTCCTAACCTGCAATCCTCTTCCTGACCTCTCCGCCCCCACCCCACTCCGGCCTATCACCCTCACCTTGACCTCCTTCCACCTATCCCACCTCCATCGCCCCTCCCCCTAGTCCCTCCTCCCTACCTTTTATCTCAGCCGGCTTGGCTCTCTCTCTCTTATTCCTGATGAAGGGCTTATGCTCGAAACGTCGAATTCTCTATTCCTGAGATGCTGCCTAACCTGCTGTGCTTTGACCAGCAACACATTTGCAGCTGTGATCTCCAGCATCTGCAGACCTCATTTTTTACTTTAAGAAAGCAAGACCCATAAATAGAAAGTGGGACATAACACCAGTGCTTCACCGTAGGTATACTGATGATGTTACCGAACATGGTAATGAAATGTCTGAAAACGAACCTACTAGCTCAGCGAGCAAAATTATATCCAGGGTCTGCTGTTGTCTATATTTTGGTCAGGGACTGTTTTTCCATATAGTATAGATAGCGATTGCTGTTCTCTGTACTCTTGGTGGGGATTGGTGTTCTCCATAAAATTCGCAAGGACTGTTGCTGTCTGCAATATACACAGAAACCCCTGCACTGTGCATTGTATACGGGAACTGCTCTTCTCTGATCTCTGTAATATGGATAGGGGCTGCTCTTCTCTGTAATACACACACAGACTGCTATTCTTTACAACATTCACAGGGATGGCTGTTCTGTACCATATACACAGGGAATGCTTTAATCCTTGATGTACACAAGGTCTGCGGTTCTCTGTAATATACACAGGAAATGCTGTTCTCTGCAAGGGACACTGGAACTACTGTTCTCTGTAATATGCACAGGAACTGCTATTCTCTGTAACATAGACAGGGAATGCTAGCCTCTCTCATGAACAAAGGGACTGCTGTTCTGTTTCATGTACACGCAAACTGCAATTCACTTTAATATTAGTAGGGACTGTAGTTCTGGCTCATGTGTACAGGGACTGCTGTTCTCTGTAATAAAAACAAAGTCCACAGAACTGATGTTTTCTGTAACATGGTCATGGACTGCTGTTCTTTGCAATACAGGTAGGGACTGGGGTTCTGTGCAATATCAACAGGGACTGATGTTATCTGTAAGCAAAGGTTAAAGATCATAGTCCTGTGGGTTTATTTAAAAACACTGGCTTTCAGAGCGCTACTCCTTCATCAGGAGAGAGACGAAGACGTTAGACACAGAATTTATCAGGAAAAGATCAAAGGGTCATTCAACTTATGCGAACGAATTGAACACATTGAAGATGGCTCTTAAATCTTTAAAGAGTTAGAATGCAAGTGCAGGTTTTTTATTGATTAATATGCAGATCCCAGAATTTCTTTTAAGTGCAGGGTTCCCAGACTATGAGGTTGGAAGCTGCCAACCTCACTGCCCAGTTCTACCTTCTTCCCAAGAACCACAAGCCTGACCAACCTGGCCGACTCATTGTCTCAGCATGCTCCTGCCCCACTGAATTCATTTCTACCTACCTTGACACTGTCCTATCCCCCCTAGTCCAGGAACTCCCCACATACATTCAAGACACCACCCATGCTTTCCAACTCCTCCAAGACTTCCATTTCCCCAGCCCACAATTCCTCATCTTCACCATGGATATCCAATCCCTCTACACCTTCATCCACCATGTCCAGGGCCTCCAAGCCCTCCGTTTCTTCATCTCCCAACATCCCCAACAGTGCCCTTCCACCGACACTCTCATTTGTTCGGCCAAACTGGTCCTCACCCTTAACAATTTCTCCTTCGAACCCTCTCACTTCCTCCAGACCAAAGGGGTAGCCATGGGCACTGGTATGGGCCCCAGCTATGCCTGTCTCTTCGTTGGCTTTGTAGAATAGTCCATCTTCCGTAGTTATACCAGCACCACTCCCCACCTCTTCCTCCGCTACATTGATGACTGCATCGGCACCACCTCGTGCTCCCGCGAGGAGGTTGAGCAATTCATCAACTTCACCAACATATTCCACCCTGACCTTACATTTACCTGGACCATCTCTCACACCTCCCTCCCCTTCCTGCACCTCTCCATCTCCATTAATGACGACCGACTTGATATTGACAATTTTTACAAACCCACCAACTCCTACAGCTACCTAGATTACATCTCTTCCCACCCCACCTCCTGCAAAAATGCCATCCCGAATTTTCAATTCCTCTGACTCTGCCGTATCTGCTCCCAAGAGGACCAGTTCCACCACAGAACACACCAGATGGCCTCCTTCTTTAGAGACCGCAATTTCCCTTCCCACGTGGTTAAAAATGCCCTCCAACGCATCTCATCCACATCCCGCACCTTTGCCCTCAGACCCTACACCTCCAGCCATAACAAGGACAGAACCCCCCCAGTGCTCACCTTCCACCCTACAAACCTTTGCATAAACCAAATCATCCAACGACTTTTCTACCACCTCCAAATGGACCCCACCACCAAGGATATATTTCCCACCCCACCCCTTTCCACCTTCCGCAAAGACCATTCCCTCTGTGACTACCTGGTCAGGTCCACACCCCCCAACAACCCACCCTCTCATCCTGGCACCTTCCCTGCACCCACACCTCCTCCCTCACCTCCATCCAAGGCCCTAAAGGAGCCTTCCACATCCATCAAAGTTTTATCTGCACATCCACCAATATCATTTGTTGTATCCGTTGCTCCTGATGCGCTTTCCTCTACAATGGGGAGACTGGACGCCTCCTAGCAGAGCTCATCTCTGGGACACCTGCACCAATCAATCACACTGCCCTGTGGCCCAACATTTCAACTTTCCATCCCACTCTGCTGAGGACATGGAGGTCCTGGGCCTCCTTTGCCGCAGTTCCCTCACCACCCAATGCCTGGAGAAAGAACACCTCAGAACACTTCAACCCCAGGGCATCAATGTGGACTTCACCAGTTTCCTCATTTCCCCTTCCCCCACCTCACCCTAGTTCCAAACTTCCAGCTCAGCACTGTCCCCATGACTTGTCCTACCTGCCTATCTTCTTTTCCACCTATCCACTCCACCCTCCTCCCTGACCTATCACCTTCATCCCCACCCCATTCACCCTATTGTACTCTATGCTACTTTCTCCCTACTCCCACCCGCCTCTCATTTATCTCTCCACCCTGAAAGGCACTCTGCCTCTATTCCTGGTGAAGGGCTTTTGCCCGAAACATCGATTTTCCTGCTCCTCAGATGCTGCCTGACCTGCTGTGCTTTTCCAGCACCACTCTAATCTAGACTCTGGTTTCCAGCATCTGCAGTCCTTGTTTTTACCTATATACTATACACACGCAGACTACACTTCATTTTAATATTAACAGGGACTGTAGTTCTGCATCATATGCAGACAGGCTGTTGTTCAGTATAATATAAAGCGGGAGTGCTGATCTCTGTCAGAGAAACAGGGTCTTTGTAATAAAAAACAGAGATTATTGTTTAGTGTCACATATCCAGAGAGTGCAGTTTCATACAATGTAAGGAGGAACTGCTGTTTTCTTTAAAATAATTTTGGAGTACTGTTCAATATAATAAAGTCAAAAGTTCCTGTTTTACATAATGCACACAGAACTAATGCTCACTGGAAGATACACAGGAACTGATCTTCTCTGCAATATGCACAGGGACTACCATTCTCTGTAATACTGACAGGAACTGTGGTTCTCTGTAATATAGACAGGGACTCATGTTACCTGTAAGAAAAAGGTAAAAACAAGGACTGCAGATGCTGGAAACCAGAGTCTAGATTAGTGTGGTGCTGGAAAAGCACAGCAGGTCAGGCAGCATCCGAGGAGCAGGAAAATCAACGTTTCAGGCAAAAGCCCTTCAGAGACAGCTGTTCTCCACAAGCAACAAATGGCCTACTTTTCTCCTCAATATACACAAGCACTGTTATTTGCTAAAATATATACAGGAACACCTGTTCTCTGCAATGTGTATAGGACTGACTACTCTCCATAACATACACAAAGACAGTTGCTCTCTCTCATATACAAAGGGGCTGCTATTCTGTTTCATATACACATGGACTGAACTTCACTATAATATTAACACGGACTGTAGTTCTCTATTTATGCACAGAGACTGCTGTTCAGTATTATATAAACAGGGATTGCTGTTCTCTGAAAGACACACAAGAACTGCTGTTCTCTGTAAAGTGAACAGAACCTACTACTCTCTGTACTGTAATACATGAAGTGACTCCTATTCTATTTAATATCCACAGAGACTGCAGTTCAGTATAATATACACAGGAATTTCTAATCACTGCTGTATGTTGCAATATACATTGGGACTCCTGTTCTCTGTCAAATACAAAGGAAGTGCTGTTCAATGCAATATACAAAGGAATTGCTGTTCTCTATAATATATACAGAGACTGCTCATCACTACAATATAGACAGGAGCAGTTGTTCTGTGAAATATACCTAGGGACTGCTGTTCTCGATAACACAGAAAAGAACTGCTGCTCTTTATAATATTCCCAGTGACTCCTGTTCTCTACATCACTCCCAAGGACAGCTGTCTCAGCAATGTAAACCAGGACAGCTCTTCTCGACAATATACACAGGGACTGCTGTACTCCTCAATATACTCTGTAATATATACTGGAACTGTTGGTCTCTCTAATATGCAATAGAACTGCTATCCTTTGTATATACACATGGACTGCTCTTCTGTACAATATACAGAGAGACAGTTGCTCTCTGCAATATCACAGTAACTACTGCTCTGTGCAGTAAGGCAGGGACAGCAGTTATAGAATCATAGAGATGTATAGCGCGGAAACAGACCCTTCGGACCAACCCGTCCATGCCAACCAGATATCCCAACCCAATCTAGACCCACCACTCTACAATATAGATGGGGACTACGGTTCTTTATACCAAAGACAGCGACTGCTGTTCTGTATAATATTCCTAGACACTGCTGTTCTGTATAATACTCCTTGGGACTGCTGTTCTCTACAATAATCGCAGGGACTGCTGTTCTCTACAACATATACAGGCATCGCTGATTTCCTCAATGTACACAGGAACTGTTTCTCTCTGCAATACACAGAGGGACTGTTATTTGCTGTAATCCATGCAGGGTCTGCTCATCTCTGTAATATACATAGCGACTGCTGTTCTGATTCATATACACAGAGACTGCAGTTCTATGCAATATAGTCAGGAACTGGTCTTCTTTACAATATTTCCTGTGGCTGCTGTTCTCTCCAATATACACACCGACAGCTGTCCTCCACAAGGGCTGCTGTTCTCTTTAATATGCACAGGATCTGCTAATATCTTTAATCTACACAGGGACTGCTGTTCTGTTTCATATATGCAGAGATTGCTGTTCCTATAGTATGAATAGTGAGTGCTCTTCCCTATAATATGCACATGGACCACCATTCTCTGTATTATGGTCAGTTCTCTGCTGTTCTCTATACTCAGATAGGAACTGCTGTTCCCCATCAGATTCACAGGGACTGTCCTTTCCTGTAATGGACACAGAGGCTGCCATTCAGCATGAAATAGACAGGGACTGCTATTTTCTGTAATATACACAAGGATTGCTGACCACTGCAACATACACAGAGACAGCTGTTATCCACAATATGCACAGATACTGCTGGACTCTCCACGATAAACAGAAACTGCTGTTCTCTCCAAGATACTCAGGGCATGCTGCTCCCCATAATACAAGCAGGGACAGCCATTCTATATGATATATGCAGAACCTGCTGTTCTCTGTAATATACACAAGAACCGTATCTGTAATATAAAGAGACTGCTGATCTCTCCAACATCAAAGGGACAGGTGGTCTGTACAATATATAGTGACTGTTGTTCTCTACAATATCACAGGGACTGCTGTTCTCTGTATAAAAAAAAGTGATAAAAGCAAATTACTGTGGATGCTGGAATATGAAGCCAAAAGAGAAAATGCTGGAAAATCTCAGCAGGTCTGGCAGCATCTGTAAGGAGAGAAAAGAGCTGACGTTTCGAGTGATTTGACACAGGGTCAGTTAGACTCAAAACGTCAGTTCTTTTCTCGCCTTACAGATGCTGCCAAACCTGTTGAGACTTTTCAGCATTTTCTCTTTGGATTGAAAAAAGGGATTGCTGTTCTCCAGACAAAAGACAGTGGGAGCTGTTCTCCACTCTATCACTAGGACTGTTGTTCTCCATACCATAGACTTAGACTTCTGTTCTCTATAATATTCCCAAAGAGTGGTGTTCACCACAATATATGGAAGGACTGCTGTTCTCTGTAATATGGAAAGGAACTGCTGTTGTCTATAATACAGGTAGGGACTGTTGTTGTCTACATCGTTCTCAGGAACTGCTATTCCCTATAATAGGCACAGGAATAGCTCTTCTCGACAATATAGACGAAGACTGCTCTGCTCCCCAATATATACAGGGCTTGCAGTTCTCTGTAATATACACTGGAACTGCTGTCATAAATGAACTTAAACTGATGTTCTCTGTAATTTATACAGGAACTGCAGTTCTCAATGACAAACACAAGTACTGCTATTCCCTATAATATAAACAGGGACAGATGTTCTGCATGACATACATATGGTCTGCTGTTCACTTCAATATATAGAGGGATTACTGTTTTCTAAAATATCCCAGTGATTGCTGTTCTCCACAACGTAGGCAGGGACTGCTGTTCCCTGTACCAAAGACAGGGATTGCTATTCTCTGTACCAAAGATGGACTGCTGTTCTCTATATTATAAGCAGACAGTGCTGTTCTCTAATATATAGACAGAGAGTGCAGTTCTGTACAATATTCTCAAAAACTACTGTTCTTGGCAATATATAGAGGAACTGCTGATTTCCTCATTATATGCAGTTGTTGGTCTCTGTAACAGATACAGGAACTGCTCTTCTCTGTAATATGCAGAAAGATTGCAATTCTTTCTAATGCAGACAGTGTCTTCTGTTGTCTATAATATACACAGTAACTGCTGTTTTGACACATATCCTCAGAGACTGCTGTTCAATATAATATGAACAGAGCCTACTGTTCTTTTTAATAAAGATAGTGGCTGGTGTTCTCTGTAATATACTCAGGGATTCATCTTCTTAACAACATTCCCTGGCAATGCTGTACACTACAATGTACACAGGGACAGATGTTCTCTTTAATATACACAGGGTTACACACTGAGATGAACCTCTCTGTTAACTAAACCAAACACCCAGAAAAGCTCATCTTACTTCATAATCTGTCAAAATATTAGTGACAGAAAACTCCCAAATTCCACTATTTAAAGAAAATATCATCAGTTTATATTCTAACTCTAAAGGGGAACGTTAAACAAAATCTATTCACAAATCAAAGCCACGCTTTCTCGTAACTGCTTACTATCTGCCTCCAAGTCTATAACAATACGCTGTTCCAATAAATTACTTATTAAATTTACATCAGCTGCATTTCAAAACCACACAGTCTCTGTCTTCTTCTGTGTCTTCACTTTTCCAGCTATTGATCTCCCTGGGTCGAATTCTTTCTTTTCACTGTAAGTATGTTTCACTTGAAAGGGTAGGTTTGATAACTGTTTTCTAATTTCTTTGAGAGCAGGATGTTAAATTGGCAATTAGCTCTTTGGCTCTACAGACCAATTTTCAAAATGTCTGCATACTTATACTCCTCAACATCAGATTGCTTGTTGGTTTGATGTTGGCAAAATAATCAATTCAAACTCGATTAGCATTTAGTATCATGAGGCATAATTTAAACGGATTCAATAATTCAAATTCAAATTGGTTAAATTTGAATTGTTGTCAAAACAGCAACCAGAACTCAGATATCTATTTCATGGATTAGGGTAGTGCTGGGAAAGTACAGCAGGTCAGGTAGCATCCGAGGAACAGTAAAATCGACATTTCGGGCAAAAGCCCTTCATCAGGAATACCTGAAATCACCTGAACTGCTGTACTTTTCCAGCACCACTCTAATCTAGAATCTGGTTTCCAGCATCTGCAGTCATTGTTTTTACCTATCTATTTCATAGACAAACGTTACATGTTTTCAATTTTCCATATCTACTCTATGCCATTTAGTCATATACACAGTAATCTCTCAGTTCAGAATAGCATTCATTCTCTCTTAAAGATACAGTACACACATTCAACTTCACAACAATAGGGACTACATAGAACAGCACAGTACAGGCCCTTCAGCCCATGATGTTGTGCTGAGTGTTTATCTTCATCTAAAATCAACCTAACCTACACACACCCTCAATTTACTGCCATCCATGTGCTTGTCCAACAATCACTTAAATGTCCCTAATGTCTCCGACTCTACAACCACCGCTGGCAGTGCATTCCACACACCCACCACTCTCTGCATAAAGAACCTAGCTCTGGAATCTCCCCTAAACCTTTCTCCAATCACCTCAAAATTACGACCCCACGTTGAGAACCATTTCTGACCTGGGGAAAAGTCTCTAAAATATTACCATTCTCTGAAATATGTATAAGAACTGCTGTTATCTATAATTGACAGACACATCACTGTTCTGTTTCATTCACAGAGACTTCCATTCAGTACAATATACACAGGGATTGCAGTCCTATGTGACATACACAGAGAGTGTTAATCACTGCAATATAGACAGGAATTGGTCTTCTCCATAGGATGAAAGGGACTGCTGTTTTTGATAAAAAGAACACAAAGACTGCTGCTCTTCATAAAATTCTCAGGGACTGCTTTTATCTACAGGATACACTTGGACAGCTATTCTCAATAAGATATGCACATACTGCTATTCTTCTAAATGTACACAGGAACTGTTCTCTACAATATGCCCAGGAACTGGTCATCTCTCTAATATGCACAGGGACTGCTGTTCTGTTTCATACACACAGAAACTGCTGTTCAGTATGAAATACACAGGGACCATTGTCCTCCAAAATATTCCCATGGAGTGCTGTTCTCTGTAAAATACACAGGAATTGCTGTACTCTGTAACGTGTGCATGAACTGCTGTTATTTAGAATAGACAACTGCTCTGTTTCAAATACACAGAGACTGCTGATCAGTGTAGCAACTGTTGTTCTCTGTAATATACACAGGGACGAGTGTTTTCAACAATATACAGAGAGACAGCTGTTTTCCACAATATACACTGGCACTGTTGTGCTCTGTTAGATGTAGTGGAACTGTTGATCTCTCTATTATATACAGCAACTGGTGTCCTCCATATTATAAAAAGGAACTGCTGTTCTCTATAATGCAAACAAGGACTGCTGTTCTTTATAATACACAGTAACGACTGTGGTTGTCTATAATTTACATAGGGACTGCGGTTCTCTTTGATGTACACAGGGCCTATTGTTCTCAATCATGTACACACAAACTGCTAATCTCTGTAATATACTGAGGGACTATTTTCCTCTCTCAGATTCACAGGGCCTCCTGTTCTCTATGATGTACACAGGAACTGCGGCTCTGTGCAGTATATACAATAGCTGCTCTCCTCTATAATCTGCCAGGGACTCCTGTTCTCTGTAATACACACAGGAAATGAGCTTTTCTACAATATGCACAGCTCCTGTTGGTTTCTCACATACACACATGGGGTGCAGTTCAGTTTCAGATGCATAGAGACTACACTTCACTTTAATACACGCAGGGTTGGTTGTTTTCCATACTATTCACATGGACTGCTGTTCTCCATAGTAAGTATAAAGATCTACAATCTACAATTTAGCACACAGCATTAACGATCTCTGTGGTCAATAATAATTCCTACCAATGTAAACACAGTGCAATAACAATCCCAGAGGACTGGAGGACAGCCAGTGTGCTCCAGTACCGTTATTCAAAATCTCAGCAAAGGATAACTCGTGAAACATCTGGGCAGGGGGTGAGGTAATTTGGTGCTGGTGAGGTGCCAGATAGGTAGGCCCTACAGCCTGACCACTGGTGAACTCATGCCACATAGCATGTCCAATTGAACATTCTCCTCTGGCAGCAGGCTGCCTGTGCTCAACCAGCCCCAACCTCAGAAAAGCATATCCACCATTAGAAGTGATTCTGCTTTGGAAATGATTTATTAAATAATCTGACTGTGCAAGGAATTAAACTGGAAACCAATTAAAGATCATCAGCTGGGATCACAGTGTGGTGCATTTGTTCATGAGGTAGAAGCTACACAAATATCTACACTGGGCTGCGGCTTTGGTGGACAAAAGGAATTTGTATACACATTCCACTTCTTTAATAAGAAAGGTATCATAGAGACAACCAAATTCTGCTGAATCCCCATGGCGTCACCTTGACTAATTAGAGTCTACCTGTCTGGTCTGAGAATTAAGATTGACAGCTAACTGTTTTGCTGCAGCTCTATATAATGATGGCCCAGCCAATCAGCACTCTCTTCCCATTGCATATCCAAAACTTCAACACCTTTTGCAATGTTCTCAAAAATATTGGGATAAGTTTCTATCTATGTGTGAGCAATATTGCTGATGCAGTTTTCATGGAAATGCTCAGATTATTGAGGTACATTTGATCACCTTTTTTGTATTAGAAACTCAGCTAAAACAGAGGGGTTGCAAGTTTAATGAGTTGAGGGAATATCTTCCAAAAAAACTGATCTCTCTAATATATAAAGGAGCTGGTGTTCTCTGTAATATAAACAGAAACTGCTGTTCTCTGCAAGGTAGGCAGGGATACGTGCTCCCTTTTATGCTAAGGATGGCTATTCCATATGATATATGCAGGATTTGCTGTTCTCTGTAATATGCACAAGAACGATGCTCTCTACAATATCGCAAGGACTTGTGTTCTCTATTTAATATACACAGGGACTGTTCTATATATTATCAATGAGACTGCTGTTCTACATACTATAGACAGGGACTGTTGTTCTCTATAATATTCCCATGGTCTGCTGTCCTCTACAATAGACACAGGGACTGAGTTTTTATCCTATTTGCCTGTGTTTGGCCCACAGACTTGCGAAACCTTTCCTGTCCATGTACATGTCCAAATGTCTTTTGTACCAACATTTACCACATCCTCTGGCAGCTCATTCCCTACACTTATCACCTTCTGGATGAAAAGGTTGCTTCTCGGAACTCTTTTCAGCCTTTCCCTTCTTAGCTTAAATTTGTGCTCTCCAGTTTTTAACTCCTTCACTCTGGGAGAGAAAAAAAGACTTTGGAGAGTCACCTTATTTATGGTCCTCATGAATTTGTAAACTTTTATAAAGATATATTAACTGGTCTGATGAAGTTGTAGAGCCAGATGGGTGTCAAAGAGGGAAGCAATTCCCATTTTTGTGAAAGGTGACAGAATATGTCCAGAGAATTATAGATGAGTCAGCTCAACATCAATCTTGGAAAAAAATCCTGACTCCATTTCTTTTTTGAAAAGGAGAACATCTAGAAATTGGCAATGTTTTAACATATTTGTGTACATCACTACCTTCTCTCTTCATCTCCAACCTGTTAACTTGACTTTCCTGACTACTTTGCAACTTCTGGAGTTCAAGTTCTGACTTTTTTTCTCAGCTAACAACCTTATCTCCCGTTTTTAAAAATCTTTTAACTCCACTTCTTTCTTTTGCAATTTAAGATGTTATAACTCTACTACACTTGTCTGTTTCTCTGATACACCAAACTCTATTGACCAACTGTATTAAAATTTCAACTTTTCTAGTCGCTGGTTAAACCTGCTTGCTGATTGCAAAAGTATATCCTTCCTCTGTCTTTCCAAATGTTCTTGGTAAATTTGGGAAGCATCTTCAAACCCCAGAACCTCTTTAGCAATCTTCAGATCAATTTCCCTCATTTTTAACTTAACCAACCATAAGTAACCAAAACGAAATACATTTTCTTACCTAGGTTTTAGTTAAAGATCTAGGACACTAATCGGCAAGTGTTTAAATCTGTTGAGATCTTTCATTTCCCAAATCTGTCTGAATCTGTCCAACTCTGTCCAAGTTTAATGCTGGATCTATCTCAACCCATCCAAATCTGTCCAAATTTCAGACAATGAGTCCCCAAACTGTTATGATATGGAGGCAAACCTTTTCTGTTAATTAAAAGAAACACCCACAAAAACTCACTGTCACTTCATAATCTGTTAAAATATGTGTGACAGAGAACTCCTAAACTACGCTATTTATGGAAAATTGCATCAATTTATTTTCAAACTGAAAAAGTGAACATTCAACAAAAAACTATTCACACATCTTAATTGCTTACTATCTGACTCCAGGTCTAGAACAATATGTGTTCCAATAAACCACTCATTAAAATTATATCAGCTTAATATCAAATGACACAGTCTTTGTCTTCTCCGCTGTCTTCAATTTTCCTGCTGCTGATCTCCCTGGGCCGTCTTCTTTCTTTTTCCAGTGAGTATGTTTCACATAAAAGGGTACCTTTGATAGAGTGTTTTCTCATTTATTTGAAAGCAAGATGTTAGATGGGCAATTAACTCTCCAGCAGTTGCACTCTGACAATTTTCAAAATGTCTGTATTCTTATATTCCCAACATCAGATTGTCTCATTGGTTCATTATTGGCAAAACAACTTCACAGTTGGAGTGCTGCCTACTGTGGTTGAAAAGCCAATGGAAATTTAGGCAACTGAACTATTGCAGGAAGCATATCCTGGGATTGTTCCTGATTGTGTGGTAACAAAGTCAACAGTTGAAACAGGAGAGATCATAAGGCACAGAGAAGAAAGTCGAAGTGGAATTATCAGAGACCCTGCTTGATCAGATGGTTGAGACCAAACAAGAGCAAATAGATGACAAAGCAAACACCTTCAGTTACAGCAGATAGGTGAGAAATGAAAGCAATTGTGACAAAGGCATAAACAGAAAAATTATCTGAATGTATCCTGATCATCTATTATCTTAAAAATGATGGGGAAATGGAGACCATCATTTTTTCAGGCAGATGAGAAATGGGCAGAAGTTCATCAAGTTGCATTGCCAATGGGTTATAGAAAGGAAGTGTTGTGGGTAGCACATAAACTACCAGTAGGATGTCATTTAGGGTTTTTTATTTAAGGTCCACTAGTAGGAGGTCATTTAGGGGTAAGGAAAACTCAAGCTAAAACACAAAAATGTCATTTTTTGGCTTGGAATGCACAAGGATATTGTTGAATTTTACCAGACATGTCATACCTGTCAGGTAATTGGAAAACCACAAACACAAAAAAACACTTGCACCTTTAATACCTATTCCTGCATTTGAGGAATCTTTTTCAAGAGCCTTAATGGATTGTCTAGGATCCTTACCTAAAACAAAAAGTGGGAATCAGTTTTTTGTTAACAATAATGAATGTGTCCACTAGATTTCCAGAGGCCATTCCATTATGCAATATCACAGCTAAAAGGATTCTAGACGAGTTGCTCAAATCATTCACAAGATATGGACTACCCACGGAGGTCAAGGATCAGACCTTACATCAAAATTATTCAAGGAAGTTATGGGCAGTTTAGGAATAAAACAATTCAAATCTACTGCATACCATCCAGAATCGCAGGGAGCACTAGAAGGGTAGTAGCAGATGTTAAAGACCACATTGCTATCCAGATGACTGGGATAAGGGAGTTCCATTTGTACGTTTTGCCATCAGAGATGCACCAAATGACTTGACCAAATTCAGTCCATGTGAATTAGTTTTGGGGCATGAAATGAGGGGGCAATAAAATTGATTAAGGACAAATTGATAAGTCAGGATTCAAAGACCACATATTTGGATTATGTGTCAAGTTGTCGGAAATGGTTAAATAAAGCAAGGAAGTTGGCTAGACCGCATTTATAAATATCTCAGCATACAATGAAACAGGAAGCAGAAAAGAAATCAAAAGCTTGCAATTTTGCTGTTGGAGTTACGATGTTAGTGTTCCTTCCAAGTGATAATGATCCTTTAAAAGCAAGGTTTAGTGGACCTTATCAAGTCGAAAGGAGATTGAGTGAGGCGAATTATTTGATAAGGATTCTAGACAGAAGGAAATCTCACAGAGTGTGTCATGTGAATATGCTCAGAAGCTACTTTGACAGGGAAGGAAAGCAAAAGGAGACTGTGTTATTGGTTACAACGCAGAGTGAAGAACCAAGTTCAGAGCCTTCTGAATTGGACATTCCTCAAATTAAATTGGACAATGAGAAAGTTATCAAAAATTGGGATAAATTTTTGAGTTACCTTCCAGAGGAAGAACAAAATGACCTGAAAGCATTTTGCTATCCCATGGGGAGATATGTGGAAATAAGGTGGGAAGTGCAAACCTAATTATGCATGATGTAGATATATTGGAAATGTTGTTCTGCCTATAAGCAGCATCCTTATAGGCACAACTGTCTAAAGTTAGCACAGGTTCCAAAGGGGATTGAACGCATGCTCCAAGTCAACATAATTGAAGTGAGTTACAGTGACTGGAGCTCACCCATAGTAATGGTGTCAAAACCAGATGGTACCCAATGGTTATGTGTGGGCTATTGCAAAGCCAAAGCAGTTATAAAGACTGATGCATATCCGATTCCACGTATGGAAGACTGTATTGTAAAGGTGGAACAAGCAACTTACTTTTCTAAGTTGGACTTGATCAGAGGGTACCAACAGGTACCTTTTTCCAAAAGAGTGAAGACAATTTCAACTTTTGCATTGCCAAATGGACTGTATCAGTTTAAAGTCATGCCATTTGGTATGAAAATTGAACTAGCACACAATTCAGAGAATAACCAATAAGGTCATTTCTGGATTACCCAATTGTGTAGTTTATATTGATGACCTGGTAATATTTAGTCACACGTGGAAGGAACATTTCTAACATTTATCAGAATTGTTTGATCAACTTCGGAAGGCAGGCTTAGTTGTAAAGCTGATTAAAAGTGAATTTGCCAAAGCCCAAGTCAACTTCGTGGACCATGTTATTGGGCATGGTCAAATGGCCCCATAGACTGCAAAAAAAACGAAGGTAATTGGAGAGTTTCCCACACCATTGACAAAAAGAGCAGTATTTCAACTCCTGGGGTTGAATGAGTTTTATTGGAAATTCAAATCAAATTTTAGCTGTGTGGCTGCTCCACTCAATGAGTTACTAAAGAAAGGTAAGAAGTTTCAACAGACAGCAGACTGTCAGAAGGCATTTGACAGTCTGAAAGCTGTGCTAACCACTGCCCCACGTGTTGACCACACCTAATTACATAAAGCCATTCAAGATGGCTATCAATGCGAGTGATGTGAGCGTTGGTGCTGTGCTCTTACAGGAAGATTACAAGAAGATAGAAAGACCTATTGGGTACTTCTCCAGGAAATTAAACATTCATCAACAGAAATATTTGACATTTGAGAAGGTGACTTTGAGCTTGGTGTTGGCGTTACAACATTTCAACAATTATGTCAAGAGGAAGAAGAAGGCTTATGTTAGGATGAGATGTGAAGGCTCAGTTCAGGTGCTTAAGTGTTACAAGCTAGCCAGGACGGACCTAAAGGGAGAGCTAAGAAGAGCTAGGAGGGGACATGAGAAGTCATTAGTAGGTAGGATCAAGGATAACCCTAAAGCCTTTTTATCGGTATATCAGGAATAAAAGAATGTTAGAGTAAGATTAGGATCAATCAAGGGCAGTAGTGGGAAGTTGTGCATGAATTCCAAGGAGATAGGAAAAGTGCTAAATGAATATTCTTCATCGGTGTTCACACTGGAAAAAGACAATGTTATCGAAGAGAATACTGAAATACAGGTTACTAGATTAGATGGGATTGAGGTTCACAAGGAGGAGGTGTTAGCAATTCTGAAAAGTGTGAAAATGGATAAGTCCCCTGGGCTAGATGAGATTTATCTTAAGATTCTCTGGGAAGCCAGAGAGAAGATTGCAGAGCCTTTGGTTTTGATCTTTATGTCGTCATTGTCCACAGGAATAGTGCCAGAAGACTGGAGGATAGCAAACATTGTTTCCTAGTTCAAGGAGGGGAGGAGAGACAACTCTGGTAATTATAGACCAGTGAGCCCTTACTTCGATTGTGGGTAAAGTGTTAGAAAAGATTGTAAGAAATAGGATTTATAATCATCTAGAGAGGAATAAATTGATTGGGGATAGTCAACATGGTTTTGTAAAGGGTAGGTCATGCCTCACAAACCTTATTGAGTTCTTTGAGATGGTGACCAAACAGGTGGATGAGGGTAAAGTGGTTGATGTGGTGTATATGGATTTCAGTAAGGCGTTTGATAAGGTTCCCCATGGTAGGCTATTGCTCAAAATACGGAAGCGTGGGATTGAGGGTATTTTAGCAGTTTGAATCCAAAATTGGCTAGCTGGAAGAAGACGGCTGGTGGTTAATGGGAAATACTCGACCTGGAGTTCAGTTACTAGTGATATACTGCAAGGATCTGTTTTGGGGCCACTGCTGTTTGTCATTCTTATAAATGACCTAGATGTGGGTATAGAAGGATGGGTTAGTAAGTTTGCGGATGAAACTAAGGCAGGTGGAGTTGTGGACAGTACTGAAGGCTGTTGCAGGTTACAGAGGAACATAGATAAGCTGCAGAGCTGGGCTGAGAGGTGGCAAATGGAGTTTAATGTGGAAAAGTGTGAGGTGATTCCCTTCAGAAGGAGCAATAGGAATGCAGAGTACTGGGCTAATGGTAAGATTCTTGGTAGTGTAGATGTGCAGAGAGATCTCAGTGTCCATGTACAGGGTGGACAGTGAGAGCCTTTTTCCTCAGATGATGATGGCTAGCACGAGGGGACATTACTTTAAATTGAGGGGTGATAGATATAGGATAGATGCCAGACGTAGTTTCTTTTCTCAGAGAGTAGTAACAGCATGGAACACCCTACCTGCAACTGTAGTAGTGTGGCCAACTTTGAGGCATTTAAATGGTCATTGGATAAACATACGGATGAAAATGGAACAGTGTAGGTTAGATAGGCTTCAGATTGGTTCCACACGTCAGCACAACATCGAGGGCCGAAGGGTCTGTACTGCGCTGTAATGGTCTATGTTCTATGCTACCAGTAATATATATCTGAGACAGTCATATACACAGTCATAATCCATTGAAGTTTGTGGAGAAATTTAAGGATAAAAGTTCCAAACAATTTAGGTGGAGCTTATCGTTACAGCCCTCAGTTTGAAAATTGTGCGTGTGGCAGGACAAGAAAACATGATTTCCGATGCATTGTTGAGACTTGGATGAGAAATACAAGAGGAAAAAGATTGAAACTTACTCTAGTTATGCATGCTTATATGTTTTTACTCAATGTATATGTGTGATGTAGTATACTAACAATTTAAGATTAAGGGGATTTAAAATGAAGCCATCCTTGGATATTGATGTTTTATTTTTTTCAAGGGTGGGGTAAGTATGAGAAAGTTACTTCTTTAACAAGGTTATTCTGTTCTGCCGGCTTTTTTGTAAAGGCAAAGTTTCTGATATGTCTGGAAATATCTATTTCAGAAAGCCTTTAAAAACATTTGTGCAATGGAACAGGAGTGGCTGGTTTTCCCAGACGAGGGTTTTCGCAAGCTGTTTTGTTTGTAGTTACTGGCCAAATCTTAGCTGTGAACCCAGAGAGTCACAAAGCAGCAGTTCCAAGCTGATCCTCTCTCTCTCTGTAACATATCTCTTATAAGAACATGTGCTGGATTTTACCTTGTTGCCAAAGGGACGCTTATGGGCATGTTGCGAGTATTTGGAACAGCATCATTAATTTGCGATAGAGTCAATTAGGGGTTTTCAAATAGGTTAAGTTCTTGGAAATTTGGTTCTCTTTTGCTTGTGTTTCATTCAGTTATCTGTAAATAAATTCTGATTCGGTTAACACTGAGTGGTTGGTCCACTCCAGGCATATCCACTCTGCACCTGCTTAAAACAACCAGAAATGTTTAGGGTCGGAGTTACATTCCTGAAAATGTTTTGAGGGGAGTCTGGTCTGGTCCATAGCAATCTGCACTCCTAATTCTCCTTGTCCCCAGGCAACAATGTGCAAGTAGCAAAAACAGGAGATTGGCACAAGGTAACGTTTGACAACTTGGAGTTGACATGATGCGTCAAAATACCTCCTTCTGATCTTTAAAACTACAGCATTCAAGAAGCTTAACACTATCCATGACAAAGCAGCCGGCTTGATTGGCACTGCATCCACAAGCATCCATTTTCTCTAGCAATGACTGTCAGTAGCAGCGGTGTGTACTATCTACCAGATTCACTGCAGAAATTGCCCAAAGTTCTTCAGACAGCACCTTCCAAACCCACGACCCATATTTTTCCCCCTTTTAACTCAAATCCTTCAGCTGTCCACAAAAGCAAATAATATTTATTACTCAAGTGCTCTTCTTCTCTGCTCTATTGCCCTAAAATACTGTAAAACTACAATGTTCTAAGGTACGAGCTGGCAATGATAAATTGGGAAGTAACATGATTTTAAGATATCTGCTCTATTGCCCTAAAATACTGTAAAACTACAATGTTCTAAGGTACGAGCTGGCAATGATAAATTGGGAAGTAACATGATTTTAAGAGCAATCTAAGGGTTTGATTTAAGGGGGGACCCAAGAGATCCCAAGGCTGTAGTCTGCTCTTTCTGCTCGGTGTGCCCAGTATCAGGGCATGTGGATGGTGTCTCTCCAGGAACCTGGTGTTTGTGAGCTGGAGGAGTAGCTGGGGACACTTTCAAGCATCCACGGAAAGCCCATACAATTGGTGGCTCATAAAAGGAACAACCACAAGAAGGCATAGATTTAAAGCATTCAGTTAATGAAACAAGGGTGAAGCAAAGAAAAACCTCTTCAGTTCATCAGCAGTTAGGGTATGGAATGCACTTCCTAGAATGTGGTAGAGGCAGATACAATTGAGGAGTTTAGACTCTTACAGTTATCCAGCATGGAAGCACATCCTTCAGTCGAACTCATCCATGCTGACCAGATAACCTAAACTGATCTAATCCCATTGGCCAGCATTTGTTTCATATCTTTCTAAGTCCTTTCTATTCGTGTACCTAAATAGATGCCTTTTAAATGTTGTAATCATACCCTCCTCCACTACTTACTCCGGCAGCTTTTTCCATACACACGCCACCTTCTTTCTGAAAGAGTTGCCCTCAGGTCCCTTTTAAATTTTTCCCCATCACCTTAAACCTATGCCCTATAGTTTTGGGCTCCCCTACTGTGGATGACATACCTTGGCTATTCACCTTACCCCCACCCTTCATGTTGCAACAAAGGTGATCGACAGTATCGTAAACTATAATACCAGCTAAAAATCATACAGCACCAGGTTATAGTCCAACAGATTTATTTGGAAGCACTAGCTTTCGGAGCGCTGCTCCTTCATCAGGTATTTGTGGAGTATAAGATTGTAGGACACAGAATTTATAGCAAAAGTTTACAGTGTGATGTAACTGAAATTATACATTGAAAAAGGCATGGATTGTTTGTTAAACATAGAACAGTACAGCACAGAACAGGCCCTTCAGCCCATGATGTTGTGCCGATCACTGATCCTCATGAATGCACCCTCACATTCCTGTGACCATATGCATGTCCAGGAGTCTCTTAAATGTCCCCAATGACCCTGCCTCCACAACTGCTGCTGGCAACGCATTCCATAAGTCTCTCATCTTTTAGAATGGCCATGTTGGTTTTAGTTCTTTCATATGTAAATCCAAGAACTTCCTTAAAGTTACATTCTCAAGTGAACTTTAACAATAGGTGCCATGTCGGCCCAGATAATGCATTGAAGGTGTGAGGTGCCCTGTGTGAGGCTGCCTGTGCCTAATGTTCAGACTGATTCTAATCAAAAAAAGGGATTTACAGAATCTTACATACATTCATGCAGTTTTTGAGCAAATAGTTGTATGAAACTGTTTTAATCATGTCTAAATGAGTTTTCAACATACACAGAGAACATTAGTGGGCGGCTACGGTGGCTCACAGGGCCAGGGACCTGGGTTCGATTCCTGCCTTGGGGATTATCTGTGTGGAATTTGCACATTCTCCCCATGTCTGTGTCGGTCTCCTTCAGGTGCTCTAGTTTCCTCCCACAATCCAAAAATTCACAGACCAGGTGAATTGGCCATATTAAATTGCCCCTATTGTTAGGTGCATTAGTCGGGGTAAATATAGTTTAGGGGTATGGGTTACTCTTCAGAGGGTTAGTGTGGACTAGTTGGGCCAAAGGGACTGTTTCCATACTGTAGGGAATCTAATCAGCAGTGATGGATTCTTTCATGTTCACTAAGACAATATAAGAGCTCCATATTGAGAGCATGTGCTCTTTCAACATTGCCAGTTTATTTATCAGTTTGCATTCAAATAAGCTATTGAAATCTCAACATATCACATATGTCTGATTTGGTGTTAATGAAAATATGGTGGTGATTTAACCTGAGGGCCACCAGACCACAGGCAAGGGAAGAGGTTGAGAAGAAGAGCCCTTCATGGGAACTTCAAACTAGTGACGGGAATTGAACCCACGATGTTGGCATCAACTGCTCTGCAAACCAACAATCCAGTCAAACTGAGCTAAACTGATTCCATCTCATTGTACATATTGCAGAGGATGGCAGTCCCAGGAGATGTTGAAGATCAATCCCTGACTATATCACAGATATCAACAGTCGACATTACAGAGAGCAGTAGTTCCTGCTTAAACAATATGGAACAGCAGTCGCTGAATATATTATAGAGAACAGCAGACCCTGTTTGTATTACACAGAATAGCAGTCCCTGTGCATATTACAGAGAAGAGCAGTTCCTGTGTCTCTTGCAGAGAACAGCAATTCCTGTATAAATTGAAGAGAAGAATAGTGCCTGTTTACATCGCAGAGATCAGCAGTCCCTGTATATGTAGAAAGCAGCAGTCCCTGGGAATATTATACAGAACAACAGTCTTTGTCTGTAATACAGGGAACAACTGTCACCCTCTGTATTGTTGTGGTTCTGTTTGCCGAGCTGGGAATTTGTGTTTCAAACGTTTCGTCCCCTGTCTAGGTGACATCCTCAGTGCTTGGGAGCCTCCTGTAACGCGCTTCTGTGATGTTTCCTCCGGCATTTATTGTGGTTTGTCTCTGCCGCTTCTGGTTGTCCGGAACCACAGAACGAACAGAACCACAACAACGAGCACTTGAGCTACAAATCTTCTCCCAAACTTTGAACCTTCTGTATTGTAGTGAACTGCCATTCCTGTAGAGAACATCAGTCACTGTGAGATTGTAGAGAACAACAGTCCCTCTGTATATTGCATAAAGTATGTACATTGGAACTGTCAGTCTCTTCACTATCTCCTCTGGCTCCAGGCACAACAATGACAAAGAACAAAGAGAATTACGGCACAGGAGAAGGCCCTTCAGCCCTCCAAGTCTCCACCAACCCAAATCCTCTATCTAAACCTGTCGCCTATTTTTTAAGAGTCTGTGTCCCTTTGCTCCCTGCCCATTCATGTAACTGTCTAGATACATCTTAAATAATGCTATCGTGCCCGCCTCTACCAACTCCGCTGGCAACGTGTTCCAGGCACCCACCACCCTCTGCGTAAAGAACTTTCCACGCATATCTCCCTTAAACTTTTCCCCTCCCACTTTGAACTCGTGACCCCTAGTAATTGAGTCCCCCATTCTGGGAAAAAGCTTCTTGCTATCCACCCTGTCTATACAACTCATGATTTTGTAGACATCAATTAGGTCCCCTTCAACCTCTGTGTTTCTCATGAAAATAATCCTTATCTACTCAACCTTGCTTCATAGCCAGTGCCCTCCATACCAGGCAACATCCTGATGAACCAGTTCCTTCCATTATCCCTGATTGGCCCTACTCTCACCCTGGCCATCCCCTTGTTCCTCGCATAAGTCTAGAACATCTTAATCTTACCAGCCAAGGCTTTTGCAGCTTCTTAAGCCTCCCTGCTCATTCTCCTGTGTCCATTCTTCAGTTCCTTCCTGGCTACCTCTCATGTAGATTGAGGTGTACAAGACAATGAGAGGCACATAGAGTGGATAGCCAGAGAGTTTTTTTCCCAGGATGGAAAAGGCTATCACGAGGGGGAATAACCTGAAGATGATTGAAGGAAGGTTTAGGGGAGATGTCAGAGGTAGGTTCTTCACACAGTGATTGGTGGATGCGTGGAATGCATTGCCAGCAGTGTTAGTAAAGTTACATACATTCGGGATATTTAAGCGATGCTTGGAAAGCCCATGGGTGATAGTACAATGTGGGGTATGTAGGTTAGTTTGATCTTAGAGTGGGATAAATGGTCAGCACAACATTGAGAGCCCAGGGACCTATACTGTGCTGGTCTATTTTCTTAAAAGCAATCCCTTCATATGTCATGCAGAACAGCTTTTCCTGATTATATGAAATAGAACAGCCGTCACTTTCTTTCTTGTAGGGAACAGCGGTTCCTGTTTATTTTTCAAAGAAGATCAGGTTCTGATTAGATTAGAGAGACGTTACAAAGAACTGCAGACCCTGTGTATATTGACGATTACAGCAGTTTGAATGTATGTTGTCGAGAACAGCAGTCCCAGATAATGTTGTCATTGAAGACCGGTCCATGGCTTTATTGCAGAGAGCAGCAGTCCCTGTGCATATTACAGAAAACAGTCGTTCCTATTTATAATAGATTGATTTGCAGTATCTGTGTCTATGAATCAGAACAGCAGTCGCTATGTATATTGTAGAGTTCAGCAGACCCTGTACGTATGACAGAGAATAGTAGTCTCTGTGCAGGTTATAGAGAACAGTTCCTGTGAATACTGAGGAGAACAGCCGTCTCTGTGAATTGTTGAGAAGAACTGTCCCAGTTTATATTGTAAAGAATAATAGTGCCTGGGAATGGTGTAAAGAACAGCTATCTCCAGAGATATTAAAGAGAATAGCTGTTCTCTTCTGCTTATAGAGAACCACTGTCTCTATCTATATTATAGAAAATTGCAGATCCTCACTATATTACAGAAAACACCAGTCCCTGTCTACAATATAGTGAAGAGCAGTCCCTATATTTCTTATTGAGATCAGTTCCTGTGTATATTGCGTAAACAGCAGATGCTTTGTATATTATTCCTTTGTATGTGACACAGAGTACAAGTTGTGAGGTATATTGCAAAGTACAGCAGTCCCTGCGTATATCATAGAGAACAGCTATTCCTGTGTATATTACACTGAAAAGCAATCTTTGTAGATATGAAGCAGTACAGCAGTACACTCTTGTATATATTATAGAGAGTGGCAGTTACATTCCATAACACAGAGGAAAGCAGTCCCTGTGTATATTTCAGAGAACAGCAGTCCTTGTGTATATTGAGAAGCACAGACTGTTTGTATATTGTGGAGAACAGCTGCTCCTTTGAGAATTGCAGAAGGGAGTAGTCCCTGTCGTTCTTAAACACAACAGCTGTCCCTGCCTATATTACAGAGCACAGCACTGATTATAGTTTGTCGAACTGCAGTCCATGTCTATCGTTTAGACAATAGCAGTCCCTGTGTTTTGTACAGTGAACAGTAGCCCCTTCAACAGTATGGAAGAATGCAGTCCATGTGTATAGTATGGAGACAGCACGCTCTACCTATGGTTTAGAGAACAGCCATCCTTGACTACTACAGAGAACAGAAGTCAATGTGTATAATATAGAGGAAAGCAGTCAGTGTTTATATTATAGGGGACAACAGGCTCTATGCATATGAGACAGAACAGATTATAGAAAATGGCAGTTCCTGCGAATATTAAAGAGAACAGCAGTCCCTGTGTATATTGAGGAGAACAGCAGACCCTGTGCACATTGTGGAGGACAGCTGTCGCTGATTATAGCATAGGGAACAGCAGCCCCAGGTAATGTTGTAGAGAAGTTCAGTCCCTAACCAAATTACAGAGATCAGTGGTCCCTGTCTATATTACAAAGAACAGCAGCTAGTGTCTTTCTTACAGAGAACAGCTGTGCCTGTGCATATTACAGATAACAGTAACCCCAGTTTATTTTATATTGAACAGCAGTCTCTGTGTATATGAATCAGAAGAATAGTTGCCGTGTATATTGCTGTATTATGCTGAACTCTATAATACAGCAAACTCTGTGTGTATTACTGAGAATAGCAGTCTCTATGCACATTAGCGAGAACAACAATTCCTATGTATTTTGAAGAGAACAGCACTCACTCAGCATGTATTGCAGAGAAGAGCAGTCCCTGTCTATATTACAGGGAAGAGCAGTCAGTGGCTGTATTACAGCGAACAGCAGTCTCAGTGTATATGAATCCGAACAGCAGTCAACGTGGGTATTATAGAAAATGACAGTTCCTGTCCTCATTGCAGAGAAAATCAGTTCTTGTGTGTCTTGTAGAGAACAGCTGTTCATGTATGTTTTGGGGAGAACTGCAGTCTCTGTATACATTGTACAAAACAGCAGTCCCTCTGTATATTGTAGAGAACAGCAGCCCATGTGTGTATTACAGAAAACAACAGTCCCTGTGTACATTACATAGACCGGCAGTTTCTTTATATATTATAGAGAACAGCAGGCCCTGCATACGTCATGCAGAACAACTGGTCCTGTTTATGTTAGAAGGAACAGGAGTCCTTGTCTTTCTCATTGAGAAAAGTCCTTGTGTATGATAAGTATAGGCAGCATAAGTTCCTGTTTAATATACACAGAGACAGCCATTTCAGCATATATTATGGAGAACTGCAGTCCCTGTGAATATTGAGGAGTACAGTGATCCATGCAGTCAGAGAAGATTTGGCCCGGTTGATGTTGTAGAGAATTGCAGTCAATGGGAATATTATAGAGAATAGCAGTCCTTTTCTGTTTTATACAGGTCAGCAGTCCCTATCTATACTAAAGAGGACAATAGTTCCTTTCTATATTACAGAGGACAACAGTCCCTGCCCATATTGTAGTGAAGAGAAGTCCCTGTGTATATTATAGAGAACAGCAGTTCCTGTGTGAATTGCAGAGAACAGCAGTTTGTTTTTGTTTAAGACAGAGAACAGGAGTCCTAATGTATGTTACAGCAAATAGCAGACTCTGTGTATAGCATTTCCTGTGTGTATTATACTGAAAAGCATTCTCCGTGGATATGAAGCAATAATATTATAGAGAGTAGTAGTGACTGTCCATATTACAGATAAAAGCAGTCCCTGAGTATATTTCAGACAATGGCAGTCCTTGTACATAGAACATAGAACATAGAACAATACAGCACAGAACAGGCCCTTCAGCCCTTGATATTGCACCGACCTGTGAACTATTCTCAGCTTGTCCCCCTACACTACCCCAAAATCATCCATGTGCTTATCTAAGGATTGTTTAAATCTCCCTAATGTGGCTGAGTTAACTACATTAGCAGGTAGGGCATTCCATGCCCTTACCACTCTCTGCGTAAAGAATCTGCCTCTGACATCTGTCTTAAATCTATCACCCCCTCAATTTGTAGTTATGCCCCCTTGTACATACTGACATCATCATCCTAGGAAAAAGACTCTCACTGTCTACCCTATCTAATCCTCTGATCATCTTGTATGTCTCTGTCAAATCCCCCCTTAGCCTTCTTCTTGCCAATGAGAGCAGGTTTAAGTCTCTCAGCCTTTCCTCATAAGACCTTCCCTCCAGACCAGGCAACATCCTGGTAAATCTCCTCCGCACCTTTTCCAATGCTTCCATATCCTTCCCGAAATATGGGGACCAGAACTGTACACAATATTCCAAGTGTGACCGCACCAGTGTTTTGTATAGTTGCAGCATGACATTGCGGTTCTGGAACTCAATCCCTCTATGAATGAAACCTAACACACCGTATGCCTTCTTAACAGCTCTATTCACCTGGGTGGCAACTTTCAGGGATCTACATACATGGACTCCAAGATCCCTCTGCATATCCACACTACTAACAATCTTTCCATTGACCCAGTACTCTGCCATCCTGTTATTCTTCCCAAAGTACAGCACCTCACATTTAGCTGCACTGAACTCCATTTGCCACCTCTCAGCCCAATTCTGCAGTTTATCCAAATCCCCCTGCAACCTGTAACATTCTTCCACACTGTCCACTACTCCATCGACTATAGTGTCGTCTGCAAATTTACTAAACCATCCACCAATGCCTGCGCCTAAGTCATTTATGAAAATTACAAACAGCAGTGGTCCCAAAACAGATCCTTGTGGCACACCACTAGTAACCAGACTCAAGGCTGAATATTTTCCATCAACCATCACTCGCTGCCTTCTTTCAGAAAACTAGTTTCTAATCCAAACTGCTAAATCACACTCAATCCCATGCCTCTGCATTTTCTCCAACAGCCTATGATGTGGAACCTTATCAAAGGCTTTACTGAAGTCCATATATACCACGTCAACTTCCCTACCCTCATCTACATGCTTGGACACCTTCTCAAAAAACTCAATGAGGCTTGTAAGACAAGACCTGCCCTTGACAAAACCATGTTGACTATCTGAAATCAAGTTGTTGTTTGCATGATGATTATAAATCTTATCTTTTATAATCCTTTCCAAAACTTTTCCTACAACAGAAGTAAGGCTCACTGGTCTATAATTATCTGGGTCATCTCTACTGCCTTTCTTGAACAAGGGCACAACATTTGCAAACCTCCCGTCTTCTGGTACCAAACCTGTAGACAATGACGACTCAAATCACAAAGCCAAAGGCTTTGCTATCTCCTTCCTAGATTCCCAGAGAATCCTCGGATAAATCCCATCCGGCCAAGGAGACATGTCTACTTTCACTCCTAGAATTGATAACACCTGTGCGTAACTAACCTCGATCCTTTCTAATCTGATATCTCGTACCTCATTCTTCTCCTCTACAATACTCTCCTTTTCCTGAGTAACAACCGATGAGAAATGTTCGTTTAGCACCTCTACGATCTCCACAGGATCCACACTCAACTTCCCACTTCTGTCTTTGACTGGCCTTATTCCTACCCTAATCATCCTTTTATTTCTCACATACTATAGAAAGCTTTAGGGTTCTCCTTTATTCTATTTGCTAATGACTGCTCGTGTCCTCTCTTTACTCTTCTTAACTCTCTCTTTAAATCCTTCCTAGCTGATCTGTGACTCTCCATCACCTCATCTGAACCATCTTGCCTCTTCAACACATAAGCCTCCTTCTTCTGCTTAACAAGAGATGCAATTTCCGTAGTAAACCACAGTTCCCTTACCTTATCACTTCCTCCTTGACATACCTATCAAGGACACGCAATATCTGTTCCTTAAACCAGCTCCACATTTCCATTGTTTGCATCCCATGCATTTTGCTACCCCATTCTATGCATCCTAATTCTTGCCTAATCGCATTATAATTGCCCTTTCCCCATTGATAACTCTTGACCTGTGGCATGTACCTATCCCTTTCCATTGCTAAACTAAACATAACTGAATTATGGTCACTCTCTCCAAAGTGCTCACCTACAACTAAATCAAACACCAGGCCTGGTTCATTACCAAGCACCAGATCCAATGTTGCCTCCCCTCCTGTCAGCCCTTTGGCATACTGTGTCAGGAAACCCTCCTGCACACATTGGACAAAAACTGATCCATCCGACATACTAGGGTTATAGCATTTCCAGTCAATGTTGGGGAAGTTAAAGTCCCCCATAATGACCACCCTGTTCCTTTCACTCCTACCCAGAATAATGTTGCTAATCCTCTCTTCCACCTCCCTGGAACACTGTGGAGGCCTTTAAAAAAACTCCAAGCAGTGTGACCTCTCCTCACCTGTTTCTAACCTTAGCCCACACTACCTCAGTAGACGAGTCCTCATCAAACGTTCTCTCAGCCACCATTATACTATCCTTGACTAACAAGGCCACACCTCCCTCTCTTTTACCACCTTGCCTTTTTAATGAAAGATCTAAATCCTGGAAGCTGCAATATCCATTCCTCACCCTGCTCTATCCATGTCTCCGAAATGGCCACAACATTAAAGTCCCAGGTACCTATCCATGCTGCAAGCTCACCTATCGGTTACTCCTGGTGTTGAAGTAGATACTCTTCAAACCACTTCGCTGTCTGCCAGCACATTCCTGTGACCCTGAAATCCTGTCCTTCCTACTCTCATCCTCCTGTGCACTGCAGCTACACCTTCAGTTCCCATCCTCCTGCTGAGCTAGTTTAAACCCACCTGAATATCACCAGCAAATTTCCTACCCAAGAGATTAGTACCCCTCGGGTTCAAGTGAAGACCGTCCTGTTTGTACAGGTCCCACCTTCCCCAGAATAAGACCCAATTATCCAAGTACCTGAAACCCTCCGTCCTGCACCATCCTTGCAGCCACGTGTTCAGCTGATATCTCCCCCTATTCCTTGCCTCGCTATCACGTGGCACGGGCAACAAACCAGAGATAACAACTCTGTTTGTTCTAGCTCTCAGCTTCCACCCTAGCTCCCTGAAGTCCTGCCTTACATCCCTATCCCTCTTTCTACCTATGTCCTTGGTACCTACATGGACAATGACTGGAGGCTGGTCACTGTCTTTCTGTTTTTCAGTGGCAGCAGCAACTCGAAGGGTGGGAGCTGGACCAGGGGCCTGCTGGGAGGGGTGAGTCACTGATTTGTGCTTTTATATTTGAAGTCAGAGAGCTGAGGTTTCTGGGAAAGGAGTGACTTCTTATTTTTGTTTCCATCCTGCTATATAAGTCAGTGTTTTCTCAACCCGAGACCCTACCTTTGTAAGGGCCTCCCACCCGGCCACCTCCTCTAACCTTAAAGACCAGGGACATATCAAGTAAGCGTCTCTTTGTTTTTACTTTGTGATAAGGGGACTAGCAGGGGTGGCAGTGCAGGGAGAGCAATGTTCCTCCTGCATGATGTTTGAGGTCAGGGACGCCATTAGTGTCCCATCCAAGTACATCTGCAGGAAGTGCACTCCACTCTCGCTCCTCCAAGACCGTGTTAGGGAACTGGAGCGGGAGCTGGATGAACTTTGGATAACTGTGATAGGTAAGAGTTACAGGGAAGTAGTTACTCCAATGCACGAAGAAAGCTGAGGGATTGTACGAAGGGGGAAAAGTCAGTCAGTGGAGGGATCCCCTGTGGTCGTTCCCCTGAAAAACATATATACCATTTTGGATACTGTTGAGGGGGATGTCTTACCAGGGGCAAGCAGTGGGGCCCAGGTCTCTGGCACAGAGTCTGTCCCTGTTGCACAGAAGGGAAGGAGGGAAAGGAGGAGAGTGTTAGTCATTGGGGACTCAATAGTTAGAGGCTCAGATAGAAGGTTTGTAGGGAACGAACGAGACTCACGGTTGGTGTGTTGCCTCCCAGGTGCCAGGGTCTGTGATGTCTTGGATCGTATCTTTGGGGTCCTGAAGGGAGAGGGTGAGAATGGCAGACCTGTTGCATATTGAGGAGAATAATTGTTCCTTTGTATGTTGCAGAGATGAGCAGTCCCAGGGAATGTTGTAGAGAAGAACAGGCCATGCCTATATTACAGAAAACAGCATCCCTGCACACTTTATGGAGAAAAGCAATCTCTGTGTATCTTACAGAGAATACCAGTTCCTGTCCATATAGAAGGCAGCAGATCACGTATATATTATGGAGAAAAGCAGTCACTGTTTAAGTTACAGAGAACAGCAGTGTCTGTGCATTTGAACCAGAACAGCAGTCCCTGTGTAGATTATAGATAATTGCAGTTCCTGTGCATTTTAAATGGAATAACAGTCTCTGTGTATTTTGGGGAGAACAGCAGACCCTGTGCATATTGTGGAGGAGAGCTATCACTGTTAATATCCTAGAGAACAGCAGTCCCAGGTAATGTTGGAGAGAGCCGTCCCTGACTATTACAGAGATCAGCAGTCCCTGTCCATATTTCAGAGAACAGCAGTCACTGCCTGTACTAGAGAAATCAGCAGTCCCTGTGCACATTGCAGAGAGCAATAGTCCATGTTTATATTATGTTGAACCGCAGTCTCTATGCATATGAATGAGAACTGCAATTGCCATGTGGAAAATAGAGAACAGCAGACTCTGTGTGCATTACAAGGAAAAACATTCTCTCTTTGTATTAACGAGAAGGGCAGTTCCTATTTCTATTGAAGGGAACAGCAGTCCATATGTATATTGTGGAGAAGAGCAGTCCGTGTTTATATTACAAAGAACAGCAGTATTTTTTGTATATTATAGAAAACAGCAGTCCCCATGCATATGATAGAGAACAGTAGTCCCTGTTTATATTATATTGCACAGCAGTCTCTGTATATGAATCAGAACAGCAGTCATTATGTATATTATAGAGATCAGCAGACCCTGTGTGTATTACTGAGAATAACAGCCCCTGTGGATATTTTAGAGAAGAGCAGTTCCCATGTCTCTTGCAGAGAACAGCATCTCCTGCATATATTGTAGAGAAAAGCAGTACCTGTTGATATTTTTGTGACATGCAGTTCCCCATCGATATTCTTGTTGAAAACATCGGTTCCTGTGTATATTATAGAGAACATTAGTCCTGTCTATATTAAAGAGGGCATCAGTTCCAGTGTATATTATGGAAAACTGCAGTCCCGGTGTACATTGAGAGTGCAGCACTCCCTGTGTATATGGTGAAGAGTAGCAGTCCCTGCGAATGTTATAGAGAACAGCAGTTCTTTTAGGTTTTGTCGAGAACAACATTCCCCATCTTTATTATAGAGATACAATATTTCCTGACTATATCATTGACAACAGCAGTTGCTGTCTATGTTGTAATGAAGAACAGTTCCTGTGTATATTATAGAGAACAGCAGTTCCTGTATATATTGCATAGAAAGCAGATGATTTGTACATCACAGAGAATAGCAGTTCCTTTTTATATAACAGACAACAGGACTTCCAACTTAAATTGCGGAATACAGAAGTCTCTGTGTACATCATAGACAACAAATTCCTGTCCATATTGTAGTGAATTTCAGTCTCTGGATATGAAGCAGAACAGGAGTCCCATTGTTTATTATAGAGAGAAGCATTTACTGTCCACATAACAGAGAAAAGCAGGACCTGTGTATATTACAGAGATCTGTAGTCCTTGTGCATTCTGAAAAGAGGAGCAAACCATTTTTTACATTATGGAGAATATTGTGTTCCTCTGCATACTGTAAAGAACATCAGTCCCAGGGAATGTCATGGAGAACAGCAGGCCCTGACTTCCTTCTGATAACAGCAGTCCCTGTATGTATTACAGAAAAGCGCAGTCACTGTCTATATAACTGAGAACAGCAGTCCCTGTCTATATTAGAGATAACAGCAGTCCCTGTATGTATTACAGAAAAGCGCAGTCGCTGTCAATATAACTGAGAGCAGCACTCCCTGTTTATATTAGAGATAACAGCAGTCCCTGTCTGTATTACAGAAAAGTGCAGTCGCCGTCTATATAACTGAGAACTGCAGTCCCTGTCAATAAAAGAGATAACAGCAGTCCCTGTCTGTATTACAGATAATAGCAGTGCCTGTCCACACTACAGAGAACCACGGTTCTTGTTTATATAACTGAGAATGGCAGTCCGTGTGCATATTACAAATAAATGCACTTCCTGTGTATATTGCAGTGAATCTGCACTGGAACTGTTGAGCTGTCTAATATATACAAGACCTGTTTTATTCCAATGAGGTAAACAGAAATTGCTGTTCTCTATAACTCAGAGTGGGAGACATTCTCAGCCGAACTGATAAACCCGCAGTGTGACACTGCTAGCAGTATGATGTGGGTCTGATCAAAACAGTATGGGACACTCTCAGCATTATAGTGTGAGTCTGATAAAACTGGAGTGGGACACTCTCAGGGGTATAGTGTGGGACTGATAAACCCGGAGTGGGGGACACTCTCAGTGGTATAGTGTGGGACTGATAAACGCGGAGTGGGGGACACTCTCAGTGGTATAGTGTGGGACTGATAAACCCGGAGTGGGGGACACTCTCAGCTGAATAGGGTGGAGCTGATAAGCCTGGAGTGGGGGTCACTCTCAGTGGTATAGTGTGAGACTGATAAACCCGGAGTGGGGGGACACTCTCAGCTGAATAGGGTGGAGCTGATAAGCCTGGAGTGGGGGTCGCTCTCAGCGGTATAGTGTGGGGCTGATAAACCCAGAGTGGGGGGACACTCTCAGTGGTATAGTGTGGGGCTGATAAACCCGGAGTGGGGGTCACTCAGTGTTATAGTGTGGGACTGATAAACCCGCAGTAGGGGACACTCTCAGTGGTATAGTGTGGGACTGATAAACCTGAAGTGGGGGACACTCTCAGCGGTATAGTGTGGGACTGATAAACCTGGAGTGGGGAACACTCTCAGCGGTATAGTGTGGGGCTGATAAACCCAGAGTGGGACACTCTCAGTGGTATAGTGTGGGGCTGATAAACGCAGAGTGGGGGTCACTCAGTGTTATAGTGTGGGACGGATAAACCCGCAGTAGGGGACACTCTCAGTGGTATAGTGTGGGACTGATAAACCTGAAGTGGGGGACACTCTCAGCGGTATAGTGTGGGACTGATAAACCTGGAGTGGGGGACACTCTCAGCGGTATAGTGTGGGGCTGATAAACCCAGAGTGGGACACTCTCAGTGGTATAGTGTGGGGCTGATAAACGCAGAGTGGGGGTCACTCAGTGTTATAGTGTGGGACGGATAAACCCGCAGTAGGGGACACTCTCAGTGGTATAGTGTGGGACTGATAAACCTGAAGTGGGGGACACTCTCAGCGGTATAGTGTGGGGCTGATAAACCTGGAGTGGGGGACACTCTCAGTGGTATAGTGTGGGGCTGATATACTCGGAGTGGGACACTCTCAGCGGTATAGAATGGGGCTGATAAACCCGGATGGGGGACACTCTCAGCGGTATAGAGTGGGACTGATAAACCCGGAGTGGTACACTCTCAGTGGTATAGTGTGGAGCTGATAACCCCAGAGTGGGGGTCACACAGTGTTATAGTGTGGGACTGATAAACCCGCAGTGGGGGACACTCTCAGTGGTATAGTGTGGAGCTGATAAACCCAGAGTGGGACACTCTCAGTGGTATAGTGTGGAGCTGATAACCCCGGAGTGGGGGACACTCTCAGTGGTATAGTGTGGGGCTGATAAACCTGGAGTGGGACACTCTCAGTGGTATAGAGCGGGACTGATAAACCTGGAGTTGGGGACACTCTCAGCGGTATAGAATGGGACTGATAAACCCGGAGTGGTGGACACCGCCGCCGTCTATATAACTGAGAACTGCAGTCCCTGTCAATATTAGAGATAACAGCAGTCCCTGTCTGTATTACAGATAATAGCAGTGCCTGTCCACACTACAGAGAACCACGGTTCTTGTTTATATAACTGAGAATGGCAGTCCGTGTGCATATTACAAATAAATGCACTTCCTGTGTATATTGCAGTGAATCTGCACTGGAACTGTTGAGCTGTCTAATATATACAAGACCTGTTTTATTCCAATGAGGTAAACAGAAATTGCTGTTCTCTATAACTCAGAGTGGGAGACATTCTCAGCCGAACTGATAAACCCGCAGTGTGACACTGCTAGCAGTATGATGTGCGTCTGATCAAAACAGTATGGGACACTCTCAGCATTATAGTGTGAGTCTGATAAAACTGGAGTGGGACACTCTCAGGGGTATAGTGTGGGACTGATAAACCCGGAGTGGGGGACACTCTCAGTGGTATAGTGAGGGGCTGATAAACCCGGAGTGGGGGATACTCTCAGTGGTATAGTGTGGGGCTAATAAACCCAGAGTGGGGGTAACTCAGCGTTATAGTGTGGGACTGATAAACCCGCAGTGGGGGACACTCTCAGTGGTATAGTGTGGAACTGATAAACCCGGAGTGGGACACTCTCAGTGGTATAGTGTGGAGCTGATAAACCCGGAGTGGGGGATACTCTCAGTGGTATAGTGTGGGGCTGATAAACCTGGAGTGGGGGTCACTCAGTGTTATAGTGTGGGACTGATAAACCCGCAGTGGGGGACACTCTCAGTGGTATTGTGTGGGACTGATAAACACGGAGTGGGACACATTCAGTGGTATAGTGTGGGACTGATAAACCCAGAGTGGGGGTCACTCAGTGTTATAGTGTGGGACTGATAAACCCGCAGTGGGGGACACTCTCAGTGGTATTGTGTGGGACTGATAAACACGGAGTGGGACACATTCAGTGGTATAGTGTGGGGCTGATAAACCCGGATGGGGGTCACTCTCAGTGGTATAGTGTGGGACTGATAAATCCGGAGTGGGGGACACTCTCAGCGGTATGGAGTGGGACTGATAAACCCAGAGTGGGACACTCTCAATGGTATAGTGTGGGGCTGATATACTCGGAGTGGGACACTCTCAGGGGTATAGTGTGGGGCTGATATACTCGGAGTGGGACACTCTCAGCGGTATAGAATGGGGCTGATAAACCCGGATGGGGGACACTCTCAGCGGTATAGAATGGGGCTGATAAACCCAGAGTGGGACACTCTCAGCAGTATAGTGTGGGGCTGATAAACCCAGAGTGGGACACTCTCAGTGGTATAGTGTGGAGCTGATAAACCCGGAGTGGGGTTACTCTCAGTGTTATAGTGTGGGACTGATAAACCCGCAATGGGGGACACTCTCAGTGGTATAGTGTGGAGCTGATAAACCCGGAGTGGGACACTCTCAGTGGTATAGTGTGGAGCTGATAAACCCGGAGTCGGGGATACTCTCAGTGGTACAGTGTGGGGCTGATAAACCCAGAGTGGGGGTCACTCAGTGTTATAGTGTGGGACTGATAAACCCGCAGTGGGGGACACTCTCAGTGGTATAGTGTGGGAGTGATAAATCCGCAGTGGGGGACACATACAGGGGAATAGTGTGGGGTTGATAAACCCGGAGTGGGACAACCTCAGCTGAATAGGGTGGAGATGATAAACCTGGAGTGGGGGTCACTCTCTGCGGTGTAGTGTGGGGCTGATAAACCTGGAGTGGGACACTCTCAGCGGTATAGAGTGGGACTGATAAACCCGGAGTGGGACACTCTCAGTGGTATAGTCTGGGGCTGATAAACCCGGAGTGGGGGACACTCTCAGCGGTGTAGTGTGGGGCTGATAAACCCGGAGTGGGGGACACTCTCAGTGGTATAGAGTGGGACTGATAAACCCAGAGTGGGGGACACTCTCAGTGGTATAGAGTGGAACAGATAAACCCGGAGTGGGGGACACTCTCAGTGGTATAGAGTGGGACTGATAAACCCAGAGTGGGACACTCTCAGTGGTATAGTGTGGGACTGATAAACCCGGAGTGGGGGACACTCTCAGCGGTATAGTGTGGGGCTGATATACCCAGAATGGGAGACTCTCAGCGGTATAGAATGGGACTGATAAACCCGGAGTGGTGGACACTCTCAGCGGTATAGAGTGGGACTGATAAACCCTGAAGTGGGGGACACTCTCAGCGGTATATTGTGGGGCTGATAAACCCAGAGTGGGGGACACTCTCAGCGGTATAGTGTGGAGCTGATAAACCCGGAGTGGGGGACACTCTCAGCGGTATAGTGTGGAGCTGATAAACCCGGAGTGGGGGACACTCTCAGTGGTATAGTGTGGGACTGATAAACCCGGAGTGGGGGACACTCTCAGCGGTATAGTGTGGAGCTGATAAACCCGGAGTGGGGGACACTCTCAGTGGTATAGTGTGGGACTGATAAACCCGGAGTGGGGGACACTCTCAGCGGTATAGTGTGGAGCTGATAAACCCAGAGTGGGGGACACTCTCAGTGGTATAGTGTGGGGCTGATAAACACGCAGTGGCGGGACACTGTCAGCGGTATAGAGTGGGACTGATAAACCCTGGAGTGGGGGACACTCTCAGCGGTATAGTGTGGGGCTGATAAACCCGGAGTGGGAGACTGTCAGCGGTATAGAATGGGACTGATAAACCCGGAGTGGGGGACACTCTCAGCGGTATAGTGTAGGGCTGATAAACCCGCAGTGGCGGGACACTGTCAGGGGTATAGAGTGGTGCTGATAAACCTGGAGTGGGACACTCTCAGCGGCATAGTGTGGTGCTGATAAACCTGGAGTGGGACACTCTCAGCGGTATAGAGTGGCACTGATAAACCCGGAGTTGGGGTGCACTCTCAGCGGTATAGAGTGGGACTGATAAACCTGGAGTGGGGACACTCTCAGCGGTATAGAGTGGGGCTGATAAACCCAGAGTGGGGGACACTCTCAGTGGTATAGTGTGGGGCTGATAAACCCAGAGTCGGGGGACACTCTCAGCGGTATAGTGTGGAGCTGATAAACCCGGAGTGGGAGACTGTCAGCGGTATAGAATGGGACTGATAAACCCGGAGTGGGGGACACTCTCAGCGGTATAGTGTGGGGCTGATATACTCGGAGTGGGGGACACTCTCAGTGGTATATTTTGGGGCTGATAAACCCAGAGTGGGGGACACTCTCAGCGGTATGGAATGGGACTGATAAACCCAGAGTGGGACACTCTCAGCGGCATAGAATGGGGCTGATAAACCCAGAGTGGGGTACACTCCCAGCGGTATAGAATGGGGCTGATAAACCCGGAGTGGGACACACTTAGTGGTATAGTGTGGGGCTGATAAACAAAGAGTGGGGGACACTCTCAGTGCTATAGTGTAGGACTGATGAACTCGCAGTGGGGGACACATACAGGGGAATAGTGTGGGGCTGATAAACCCAGAGTCGGGGACACTCTCAGCGGTATAGAGTGGGACTGATAAACCCAGAGTCGGGGACACTCTCAGCGGTATAGTGTGGGGCTGATAAACCCGGAGTGGGGGTCACTCTCAGTGGTATAGTGTGGGACTGATAAATCCAGAGTGGGGGACACTCTCAGCGGTATAGCGTGGGGCTGATAAACCCGGAGTGGGGGACACTCTCAGCGGTATGGAGTGGGACTGATAAACCCAGAGTGGGACACTCTCAATGGTATAGTGTGGGGCTGATATACTCGGAGTGGGACACTCTCAGCGGTATAGAATGGGGCTGATAAACCCGGATGGGGGACACTCTCAGCGGAATAGAATGGGGCTGATAAAACTGGAGTGGGACACTCTCAGTGGTATAGTGTGGAGCTGATAAACCCGGAGTCGGGGATACTCTCAGTGTTATAGTGTGGGACTGATAAACCCGCAGTGGGGGACACTCTCAGTGGTATAGTGTGGGACTGATAAACCCAGAGTGGGGGTCACTCAGTGTTATAATGTGGGACTGATAAACCCGCAGTGGGGGACACATACAGGGGAATAGTGTGGGGTTGATAAACCCGGAGTGGGGGACACTCTCAGCGGTATAGTGTGGGGTTGAAATGCCCAGAGTTGGGGACACTCTCAGCGGTATAGTGTGGGACTGATAAACCCGGAGTGGGGGACACTCTCAGCGGTATAGTGTGGAGCTGATAAACCCGGAGTGGGGGACACTCTCAGTGGTATAGTGTGGGGCTGATATACCCAGAGTGGGGAACACTCTCAGCGGCATAGTGCGGAGCTGATAAACCCAGAATGGGAGACTGTCAGCGGTATAGAATGGGACTGATAAACCCTGGAGTGGTGGACACTCTCAGCGGTATAGAGTGGGGCTGATATACTCGGAGTGGGGGACACTCTCAGCGATATAGAGTGGGACTGATAAACCTGGAGTGGGGGACACTCTCAGTGGTATAGTGTGGGGCTGATAAACCTGGAGTGTGACACTCTCAGCGGTATAGTGTGGGGCTGATATACTCGGAGTGGGGGACACTCTCAGTGGTATATTGTGGGGCTGATAAACCCAGAGTGGGGGACACTCTCAGCGGTATAGTGTGGAGCTGATAAACCCAGAGTGGGGGGACACTCTCAGCGTTATAAAGTGGGACTGATAAACCCGGAGTGGGACACTCTCAGCGGTATAGTGTGGGGCTGATAAACCCGGAGTGGGGGACACTCTCAGTGGTATAGAGTGGGACTGATAAACCCGGAGTGGGGGACACTCTCAGTGGTATAGAGTGGAACAGATAAACCCGGAGTGGGGGACACTCTCAGTGGTATAGAGTGGGACTGATAAACCCAGAGTGGGACACTCTCAGTGGTATAGTGTGGGGCTGATAAGCCCGGAGTGGGGGACACTCTCAGCGGTATAGTGTGGGGTTGAAATGCCCAGAGTTGGGGACACTCTCAGCGGTATAGTGTGGGACTGATAAACCCGGAGTGGGGGACACTCTCAGCGGTATAGTGTGGAGCTGATAAACCCAGAGTGGGGGACACTCTCAGCGGTATAGTGTGGAGCTGATAAACCCAGAATGGGAGACTGTCAGCGGTATAGAATGGGACTGATAAACCCGGAGTGGGGGACACTCTCAGCGGTATAGAGTGGGGCTGATATACCCGGAATGGGACACTCTCAGCGGTATAGTGTAGGGCTGATAAACCCGCAGTGGCGGGACACTCTCAGCGGTATAGTGTGGGGCTGATATACTCGGAGTGGGGGACACTCTCAGTGGTATATTGTGGGGCTGATAAACCCAGAGTGGGGGACACTCTCAGCGATATAGTGTGGAGCTGATAAACCCAGAGTCGGGGGACACTCTCAGCGTTATAAAGTGGGACTGATAAACCCGGAGTGGGACACTCTCAGCGGTATAGTGTGGGGCTGATAAGCCCGGAGTGGGGGACACTCTCAGCGGTATAGAGTGGGACTGATAAACCTGGAGTGGCGGGACACTGTCAGCGGTATAGTGTGGGGCTGATAGACCCAGAGTCGGGGGACACTCTCAGCGGTATAGTGTGGAGCTGATAAACCCAGAGTGGGAGACTGTCAGCGGTATAGAATGGGACTGATAAACCCGGAGTGGGGGACACTCTCAGCGGTATAGTGTGGGGCTGATATACTCGGAGTGGGGGACACTCTCAGTGGTATATTTTGGGGCTGATAAACCCAGAGTGGGGAACACTCTCAGCGGTATGGAATGGGACTGATAAACCCAGAGTGGGACACTCTCAATGGTATAGTGTGGGGCTGATCTACTCGGAGTGGGGAACACTCTCAGGGGTATAGTGTGGGGCTGATAAACCCAGAGTGGGACACTCTCAGTGGTATAGTCTGGGGCTGATAAACCCGGAGTGGGACACTCTCAGTGGTATAGTCTGGGGCTGATAAACCCGGAGTGGGACACTCTCAGCAGTATAGAGTGGGACTGATAAACCCGGAGTGGGGGACACTCTCAGTGGTATAGAGTGGAACAGATAAACCCGGAGTGGGGGACACTCTCAGTGGTATAGAGTGGGACTGATAAACCCAGAGTGGGACACTCTCAGTGGTATAGTGTGGAGCTGGTACACGCAGAGTGGGGGACACTCTCAGTGGTATAGTATGGGGCTGATAAGCCCGGAGTGGGGGACACTCTCAGCGGTATAGTGTGGGGTTGAAATGCCCAGAGTTGGGGACACTCTCAGCGGTATAGTGTGGGACTGATAAACCCGGAGTGGGGGACACTCTCAGCGGTATAGTGTGGAGCTGATAAACCCAGAATGGGAGACTGTCAGCGGTATAGAATGGGACTGATAAACCCGGAGTGGTGGACACTCTCAGTGGTATAGTGTAGGGCTGATAAACCCGTAGTGGCGGGACACTGTCAGCGGTATAGAGTGGGACTGATAAACCCTGGAGTGGGGGACACTCTCAGCGGTATAGTGTGGGGCTGATATACTCGGAGTGGGGGACACTCTCAGCGATATAGTGTGGAGCTGATAAACCTGGTGTGGGGAACACTCTCAGTGGTATAGTGTAGGGCTGATAAACCCGTAGTGGCGGGACACTGTCAGCGGTATAGTGTGGGACTGATAAACCTGGAGTGGGGGACACTCTCAGTGGTATAGAGTGGCACTGATAAACCTGGTGTGGGGGACACTCTCAGCGGTATGGAATGGGACTGATAAACCCAGAGTGGGACACTCTCAATGGTGTAGTCTGGGGCTGATAAACCCGGAGTGGGACACTCTCAGTGGTACAGTCTGGGGCTGATAATTCCGGAGTCGGGGGACACTCTCAGCGGTATGGAATGGGACTGATAAACCCAGAGTGGGACACTCTCAATGGTATAGTGTGGGGCTGATCTACTCGGAGTGGGACACTCTCAGGGGTATAGTGTGGCGCTGATATACCCGGAGTGGGACACTCTCAGCGGCATAGAATGGGGCTGATAAACCCAGAGTGGGGTACACTCCCAGCGGTATAGAATGGGGCTGATAAACCCGGAGTGGGACACACTTAGTGGTATAGTGTGGGGCTGATAAACACAGAGTGGGGGACACTCTCAGTGGTATAGTGTGGGACTGATAAACTCGCAGTGGGGGACACATACAGGGGAATAGTGTTGGACTGATAAACCCGGAGTGGGACCCTCTCAGCGGTATAGTGTGGGGCTGATAAACCCAGAGTGGGGGACACTCTCAGCGGTATAGAGTGGGACTGATAAAACCGGAGTGGGGGACACTCTCAGCGGTATAGAGGGGGACTGATAAACCTGGAGTGGGGGACACTCTCAGGGGTATAGTGTGGGGCTGATAAACCCGGAGTGGGACACTCTCAGCGGTATAGTGTGGGGCTGATAAACCTGGAGTGGGACACTCTCAGCGGTATAGTGTGGGGCTGATAAACCTGGAGTGGGGGACACTCTCAGCGGTATAGTGTGGAACTGATAAACTCGCAGTGGGGGACACATACAGGGGAATAGTGTTGGACTGATAAACCCGGAGTGGGACCCTCTCAGCGGTATAGAGTGGGACTGATAAACCTGGAGTGGGGACACTCTCAGCGGTATAGAGTGGGGCTGATAAACCCGGAGTGGGGGGACACTGTCAGCGGTATAGAGGGGGACTGATAAACCTGGAGTGGGGGACACTCTCAGCGGTATAGTGTGGGGCTGATAAACCCGGAGTGGGACACTCTCAGGGGTATAGTGTGGGGCTGATATACTCAGATTGGGACACTCTCAGCGGTATAGAGTGGGACTGATAAACCCGGAGTGGGACACTCTCAGCGGTATAGTGTGGGGCTGATAAACCTGGAGTGGGGGACACTCTCAGCGGTATAGTGTGAGGCTGATAAACCCGGGGTGGGACACTCTCAGTGGTATAGTGTGGGGCTGATAAGCCCGGAGTGGGGGGACACTCGCAGCGGTATAGAGTGGGACTGATAAACCTGGAGTGGGGGACACTCTCAGCGGTATAGAGTGGAACAGATAAACCCGGAGTGGGGGACACTCTCAGTGGTATAGAGTGGGACTGATAAACCCGGAGTGGGATACTCTCAGTGGTATAGTGTGGAGCTGGTAAACGCAGGGTGGGGGACACTCTCAGCGGTATAGTGTGGGGCTGATAAGCCCGGAGTGGGGGACACTCTCAGTGGTATAGTGTGGGGCTGATAAGCTCGGAGTGGGGGACACTCTCAGCGGTATAGTGTGGGGCTGATAAGCTCGGAGTGGGGGACACTCTCAGCGGTATAGTGTGGGGTTGAAATGCCCAGAGTTGGGGACATTCTCAGCGGTATAGTGTGGAGCTGATAAACCCAGAATGGGAGATTGTCAGCGGTATAGAATGGGACTGATAAACCCGGAGTGGTGGACACTCTCAGCGGTATAGAGTGGGACTGATAAACCCTGGAGTGGGGGACACTCTCAGCGGTATAGTGTGGGGCTGATAAACCCGTAGTGGAGGGACACTGTCAGCGGTATAGAGTGGGACTGATAAACCCTGGAGTGGGGGACATTCTCAGCGGTATAGAATGGGACTGATAAACCCAGAGTGGGGAGACTATCTCAGCGGTATAGTGTGGGACTGATAAACCCAGAGTGGGGGGACACTCTCAGTGGTATAGTGTGGAGCTGATAAACCTGGAGTGGAGGGACACTCTCAGCGGTATAGTATGGGGCTGATAAACCCGGAGTGGGACACTTTCAGTGGTATAGTGTGGGGCTGATAAACCCGGAGTGGGATACTCTCAGTGGTATAGTGTGGAGCTGATAAACCCGGAGTGGGGGACACTCTCAGTGGTTTCGTGTGGGGCTGATAAACCCGGAGTGGGACAGTCTCAGTGGTATAGTGTGGGGCTGATAAACCCGGAGTGGGACACTCTCAGTGGTATAGAGTGGGACTGATAAACCCGGAGTGGGACACTCTCAGTGGTATAGTGTGGGGCTGATAAACCCGGAGTGGGGGGACACTCTCAGTGGTATAGAGTGGGACTGATAAACCTGGAGTGTGACACTCTCAGTGGTATAGTGTGGGGCTGATAAGCTCAGAGTGGGGGACACTCTCAGCGGTATAGCGTGGGGCTGATAAGCTCGGAGTGGGGGATACTCTCAGCGGTATAGTGTGGGGTTGAAATGCCCAGAGTTGGGGACATTCTCAGCGGTATAGTGTGGAGCTGATAAACCCAGAATGGGAGATTGTCAGCGGTATAGAATGGGACTGATAAACCCGGAGTGGTGGACACTCTCAGCGGTATAGAGTGGGACTGATAAACCCTGGAGTGGGGGACACTCTCAGCGGTATAGTGTGGGGCTGATAAGCTCGGAGTGGGGGATACTCTCAGCGGTATAGTGTGGGGTTGAAATGCCAAGAGTTGGGGACATTCTCAGCGGTATAGTGTGGAGCTGATAAACCCAGAATGGGAGATTGTCAGCGGTATAGAATGGGACTGATAAACCCGGAGTGGTGGACACTCTCAGCGGTATAGAGTGGGACTGATAAACCCTGGAGTGGGGGACACTCTCAGCGGTATAGTGTAGGGCTGATAAACCCGTAGTGGAGGGACACTGTCAGCGGTATAGAGTGGGACTGATAAACCCTGGAGTGGGGGACACTCTCAGCGGTATAGAATGGGACTGATAAACCCAGAGTGGGGAGACTATCTCAGCGGTATAGTGTGGGACTGATAAACCCAGAGTGGGGGGACACTCTCAGTGGTATAGTGTGGGGCTGATAAACCCGGAGTGGGGTACACTCTCAGTGGTATAGAGTGGGGCTGATAAACCCAGAGTGGGGGACACTCTCAGCGGTATAGTATGGGGCTGATAAACCCGGAGTGGGACACTTTCAGTGGTATAGTGTGGGGCTGATAAACCCGGAGTGGGATACTCTCAGTGGTATAGTGTGGAGCTGATAAACCCGGAGTGGGGGACACTCTCAGTGGTTTCGTGTGGGGCTGATAAAACCAGAGTGGGACAGTCTCAGTGGTATAGTGTGGGGCTGATAAACCCGGAGTGGGACACTCTCAGTGGTATAGAGTGGGACTGATAAACCCGGAGTGGGACACTCTCAGTGGTATAGTCTGGGGCTGATAAACCCGGAGTGGGGGGACACTCTCAGCGGTATAGAGTGGGACTGATAAACCTGGAGTGGGGGACACTCTCAGTGGTATAGAGTGGAACAGATAAACCCGGAGTGGGGGACACTCTCAGTGGTATAGAGTGGGACTGATAAACCCGGAGTGGGACACTCTCAGTGGTATAGTGTGGAGCTGGTAAACGCAGGGTGGGGGACACTCTCAGCGGTATAGTGTGGGGCTGAAAAGCCCGGAGTGGGGGACACTCTCAGTGGTATAGTGTGGGGCTGATAAGCCCGGAGTGGGGTACACTCTCAGTGGTATAGTGTGGGACTGATAAGCTCGGAGTGGGGGACACTCTCAGCGGTATAGTGTGGGGCTGATATGCTCGGAGTGGGGGACACTCTCAGCGGTATAGAGTGGGGTTGAAATGCCCAGAGTGGGGGACACTCCCAGCGGTATTGAGTGGAGCTGATAATCCCGGAGTCGGGGACACTCTCAGCGGTATAGTGTGGAGCTGATAAACCCGGAGTGGTGGACACTCTCAGCGGTATAGAGTGGGACTGATAAACCCGTAGTGGAGGGACACTGTCAGCGGTATAGAGTGGGACTGATAAACCCTGGAGTGGGGGACACTCTCAGCGGTATAGAATGGGACTGATAAACCCAGAGTCGGGGGACACTCTCAGTGGTATAGTGTGGGGCTGATAAACCTGGAGTGGGACACTCTCAGTGGTACAGTGTGGGACTGATAAACCCAGAGTGGTGGACACCGCCGCCGTCTATATAACTGAGAACTGCAGTCCCTGTCAATATTAGAGATAACAGCAGTCCCTGTCTGTATTACACATAATAGCAGTGCCTGTCCACACTACAGAGAACCACGGTTCTTGTTTATATAACTGAGAATGGCAGTCCGTGTGCATATTACAAATAAATGCACTTCCTGTGTATATTGCAGTGAATCTGCACTGGAACTGTTGAGCTGTGTAATATATACAAGACCTGTTTTTTTCCAATGAGGTAAACAGAAATTGCTGTTCTCTATAACTCAGAGTGGGAGACATTCTCAGCCGAACTGATAAACCCGCAGTGTGACACTGCTAGCAGTATGATGTGCGTCTGATCAAAACCGTATGGGACACTCTCAGTGGTATAGTGTGGGACTGATAAACCCACAGTGGGGGACACATACAGGGGAATAGTGTGGGGTTGATAATCCCGGAGTGGGACACCCTCAGCTGAATAGGGTGGAGATGATAAACCTGGAGTGGGGGTCACTCTCTGCGGTGTAGTGTGGGGCTGATAAACCTGGAGTGGGACACTCTCAGTGGTATAGAATGGGACTGATAAACCCGGAGTGGGACACTCTCAGTGGTATAGTCTGGGGCTGATAAACCCGGAGTGGGGGGACACTCTCAGCGGTATAGAGTGGGACTAATAAACCCGGAGTGGGGGACACTCTCAGTGGTATAGAGTGGAACAGATAAACCCGGAGTGGGGGACACTCTCAGTGGTATAGAGTGGGACTGATAAACCCAGAGTGGGACACTCTCAGTGGTATAGTGTGGAGCTGGTACACGCAGAGTGGGGGACACTCTCAGTGGTATAGTGTGGGGCTGATAAGCCCGGAGTGGGGGACACTCTCAGCGGTATAGTGTGGGGTTGAAATGCCCAGAGTTGGGGACACTCTCAGCGGTATAGTGTGGGACTGATAAACCCGGAGTGGTGGACACTCTCAGCGGTATAGTGTGGGGCTGATATACTCGGAGTGGGGGACACTCTCAGTGGTATATTGTGGGGCTGATAAACCCAGAGTGGGGAACAATCTCAGTGGTGTAGTCTGGGGCTGATAAACCCGGAGTGGGACACTCTCAGCGGTATAGTGTGGGGCTGATAAGCCCGGAGTGGGGGACACTCTCAGCGGTATAGAGTGGGACTGATAAACCTGGAGTGGGGACACTGTCAGCGGTATAGTGTGGGGCTGATAAACCCGGAGTGGGACACTCTCAGCGGTATAGAGTGGGGCTGATAAACCCAGAGTGGGGGACACTCTCAGCGGTATAGTGTGGGGCTGATAAACCCGGAGTGGGACACTCTCAGCGGTATAGAGTGGGGCTGATAAACCCAGAGTGGGGGACACTCTCAGTGGTATAGTGTGGAGCTGATAAACCCAAAGTGGGGGACACTCTCAGTGGTATAGTGTGGGGCTGATGAAACCAGAGTGGGGGTCACTCTCAGTGGTATAGTGTGGGTCTGATAAACCCGGAGTGGGACACTCTCAGCGGTATAGTGTTGGGCTGATAAGCCCGGAGTGGGGGACACTCTCAGCGGTATAGAGTGGGACTGATAAACCTGGAGTGGGGGACACTCTCAGTGGTATAGTGCGGGGCTGATAAACCTGGAGTGTGACACTCTCAGCGGTATAGTGTGGGGCTGATAAGCCCGGAGTGGGGGACACTCTCAGTGGTATAGTGTGGGGTTGAAATGCCCAGAGTTGGGGACACTCTCAGCGGTATAGTGTGGGACTGATAAACCCGGAGTGGGGGACACTCTCAGCGGTATAGTGTGGAGCTGATAAACCCAGAGTGGGGGACACTCTCAGCGGTATAGTGTGGAGCTGATAAACCCAGAATGGGAGACTGTCAGCGGTATAGAATGGGACTGATAAACCCGGAGTGGGGGACACTCTCAGCGGTATAGAGTGGGGCTGATATACCCGGAATGGGACACTCTCAGCGGTATAGTGTAGGGCTGATAAACCCGCAGTGGCGGGACACTCTCAGCGGTATAGTGTGGGGCTGATATACTCGGAGTGGGGGACACTCTCAGTGGTATATTGTGGGGCTGATAAACCCAGAGTGGGGGACACTCTCAGCGATATAGTGTGGAGCTGATAAACCCAGAGTCGGGGGACACTCTCAGCGTTATAAAGTGGGACTGATAAACCCGGAGTGGGACACTCTCAGCGGTATAGTGTGGGGCTGATAAGCCCGGAGTGGGGGACACTCTCAGCGGTATAGAGTGGGACTGATAAACCTGGAGTGGCGGGACACTGTCAGCGGTATAGTGTGGGGCTGATAGACCCAGAGTCGGGGGACACTCTCAGCGGTATAGTGTGGAGCTGATAAACCCAGAGTGGGAGACTGTCAGCGGTATAGAATGGGACTGATAAACCCGGAGTGGGGGACACTCTCAGCGGTATAGTGTGGGACTGATAAACCCGGAGTGGGGGACACTCTCAGCGGTATAGTGTGGAGCTGATAAACCCAGAGTGGGGGACACTCTCAGCGGTATAGTGTGGAGCTGATAAACCCAGAATGGGAGACTGTCAGCGGTATAGAATGGGACTGATAAACCCGGAGTGGGGGACACTCTCAGCGGTATAGAGTGGGGCTGATATACCCGGAATGGGACACTCTCAGCGGTATAGTGTAGGGCTGATAAACCCGCAGTGGCGGGACACTCTCAGCGGTATAGTGTGGGGCTGATATACTCGGAGTGGGGGACACTCTCAGTGGTATATTGTGGGGCTGATAAACCCAGAGTGGGGGACACTCTCAGCGATATAGTGTGGAGCTGATAAACCCAGAGTCGGGGGACACTCTCAGCGTTATAAAGTGGGACTGATAAACCCGGAGTGGGACACTCTCAGCGGTATAGTGTGGGGCTGATAAGCCCGGAGTGGGGGACACTCTCAGCGGTATAGAGTGGGACTGATAAACCTGGAGTGGCGGGACACTGTCAGCGGTATAGTGTGGGGCTGATAGACCCAGAGTCGGGGGACACTCTCAGCGGTATAGTGTGGAGCTGATAAACCCAGAGTGGGAGACTGTCAGCGGTATAGAATGGGACTGATAAACCCGGAGTGGGGGACACTCTCAGCGGTATAGTGTGGGGCTGATATACTCGGAGTGGGGGACACTCTCAGTGGTATATTTTGGGGCTGATAAACCCAGAGTGGGGAACACTCTCAGCGGTATGGAATGGGACTGATAAACCCAGAGTGGGACACTCTCAATGGTATAGTGTGGGGCTGATCTACTCGGAGTGGGGAACACTCTCAGGGGTATAGTGTGGGGCTGATAAACCCAGAGTGGGACACTCTCAGTGGTATAGTCTGGGGCTGATAAACCCGGAGTGGGACACTCTCAGTGGTATAGTCTGGGGCTGATAAACCCGGAGTGGGACACTCTCAGCAGTATAGAGTGGGACTGATAAACCCGGAGTGGGGGACACTCTCAGTGGTATAGAGTGGAACAGATAAACCCGGAGTGGGGGACACTCTCAGTGGTATAGAGTGGGACTGATAAACCCAGAGTGGGACACTCTCAGTGGTATAGTGTGGAGCTGGTACACGCAGAGTGGGGGACACTCTCAGTGGTATAGTGTGGGGCTGATAAGCCCGGAGTGGGGGACACTCTCAGCGGTATAGTGTGGGGTTGAAATGCCCAGAGTTGGGGACACTCTCAGCGGTATAGTGTGGGACTGATAAACCCGGAGTGGGGGACACTCTCAGCGGTATAGTGTGGAGCTGATAAACCCAGAATGGGAGACTGTCAGCGGTATAGAATGGGACTGATAAACCCGGAGTGGTGGACACTCTCAGTGGTATAGTGTAGGGCTGATAAACCCGTAGTGGCGGGACACTGTCAGCGGTATAGAGTTGGACTGATAAACCCTGGAGTGGGGGACACTCTCAGCGGTATAGTGTGGGGCTGATATACTCGGAGTGGGGGACACTCTCAGCGATATAGTGTGGAGCTGATAAACCTGGTGTGGGGAACACTCTCAGTGGTATAGTGTAGGGCTGATAAACCCGTAGTGGCGGGACACTGTCAGCGGTATAGTGTGGGACTGATAAACCTGGAGTGGGGGACACTCTCAGTGGTATAGAGTGGCACTGATAAACCTGGTGTGGGGGACACTCTCAGCGGTATGGAATGGGACTGATAAACCCAGAGTGGGACACTCTCAATGGTGTAGTCTGGGGCTGATAAACCCGGAGTGGGACACTCTCAGTGGTACAGTCTGGGGCTGATAATTCCGGAGTCGGGGGACACTCTCAGCGGTATGGAATGGGACTGATAAACCCAGAGTGGGACACTCTCAATGGTATAGTGTGGGGCTGATCTACTCGGAGTGGGACACTCTCAGGGGTATAGTGTGGCGCTGATATACCCGGAGTGGGACACTCTCAGCGGCATAGAATGGGGCTGATAAACCCAGAGTGGGGTACACTCCCAGCGGTATAGAATGGGGCTGATAAACCCGGAGTGGGACACACTTAGTGGTATAGTGTGGGGCTGATAAACACAGAGTGGGGGACACTCTCAGTGGTATAGTGTGGGACTGATAAACTCGCAGTGGGGGACACATACAGGGGAATAGTGTTGGACTGATAAACCCGGAGTGGGACCCTCTCAGCGGTATAGTGTGGGGCTGATAAACCCAGAGTGGGGGACACTCTCAGCGGTATAGAGTGGGACTGATAAAACCGGAGTGGGGGACACTCTCAGCGGTATAGAGGGGGACTGATAAACCTGGAGTGGGGGACACTCTCAGGGGTATAGTGTGGGGCTGATAAACCCGGAGTGGGACACTCTCAGCGGTATAGTGTGGGGCTGATAAACCTGGAGTGGGACACTCTCAGCGGTATAGTGTGGGGCTGATAAACCTGGAGTGGGGGACACTCTCAGCGGTATAGTGTGGAACTGATAAACTCGCAGTGGGGGACACATACAGGGGAATAGTGTTGGACTGATAAACCCGGAGTGGGACCCTCTCAGCGGTATAGAGTGGGACTGATAAACCTGGAGTGGGGACACTCTCAGCGGTATAGAGTGGGGCTGATAAACCCGGAGTGGGGGGACACTGTCAGCGGTATAGAGGGGGACTGATAAACCTGGAGTGGGGGACACTCTCAGCGGTATAGTGTGGGGCTGATAAACCCGGAGTGGGACACTCTCAGGGGTATAGTGTGGGGCTGATATACTCAGATTGGGACACTCTCAGCGGTATAGAGTGGGACTGATAAACCCGGAGTGGGACACTCTCAGCGGTATAGTGTGGGGCTGATAAACCTGGAGTGGGGGACACTCTCAGCGGTATAGTGTGAGGCTGATAAACCCGGGGTGGGACACTCTCAGTGGTATAGTGTGGGGCTGATAAGCCCGGAGTGGGGGGACACTCGCAGCGGTATAGAGTGGGACTGATAAACCTGGAGTGGGGGACACTCTCAGCGGTATAGAGTGGAACAGATAAACCCGGAGTGGGGGACACTCTCAGTGGTATAGAGTGGGACTGATAAACCCGGAGTGGGATACTCTCAGTGGTATAGTGTGGAGCTGGTAAACGCAGGGTGGGGGACACTCTCAGCGGTATAGTGTGGGGCTGATAAGCCCGGAGTGGGGGACACTCTCAGTGGTATAGTGTGGGGCTGATAAGCTCGGAGTGGGGGACACTCTCAGCGGTATAGTGTGGGGCTGATAAGCTCGGAGTGGGGGACACTCTCAGCGGTATAGTGTGGGGTTGAAATGCCCAGAGTTGGGGACATTCTCAGCGGTATAGTGTGGAGCTGATAAACCCAGAATGGGAGATTGTCAGCGGTATAGAATGGGACTGATAAACCCGGAGTGGTGGACACTCTCAGCGGTATAGAGTGGGACTGATAAACCCTGGAGTGGGGGACACTCTCAGCGGTATAGTGTGGGGCTGATAAACCCGTAGTGGAGGGACACTGTCAGCGGTATAGAGTGGGACTGATAAACCCTGGAGTGGGGGACATTCTCAGCGGTATAGAATGGGACTGATAAACCCAGAGTGGGGAGACTATCTCAGCGGTATAGTGTGGGACTGATAAACCCAGAGTGGGGGGACACTCTCAGTGGTATAGTGTGGAGCTGATAAACCTGGAGTGGAGGGACACTCTCAGCGGTATAGTATGGGGCTGATAAACCCGGAGTGGGACACTTTCAGTGGTATAGTGTGGGGCTGATAAACCCGGAGTGGGATACTCTCAGTGGTATAGTGTGGAGCTGATAAACCCGGAGTGGGGGACACTCTCAGTGGTTTCGTGTGGGGCTGATAAACCCGGAGTGGGACAGTCTCAGTGGTATAGTGTGGGGCTGATAAACCCGGAGTGGGACACTCTCAGTGGTATAGAGTGGGACTGATAAACCCGGAGTGGGACACTCTCAGTGGTATAGTGTGGGGCTGATAAACCCGGAGTGGGGGGACACTCTCAGTGGTATAGAGTGGGACTGATAAACCTGGAGTGTGACACTCTCAGTGGTATAGTGTGGGGCTGATAAGCTCAGAGTGGGGGACACTCTCAGCGGTATAGCGTGGGGCTGATAAGCTCGGAGTGGGGGATACTCTCAGCGGTATAGTGTGGGGTTGAAATGCCCAGAGTTGGGGACATTCTCAGCGGTATAGTGTGGAGCTGATAAACCCAGAATGGGAGATTGTCAGCGGTATAGAATGGGACTGATAAACCCGGAGTGGTGGACACTCTCAGCGGTATAGAGTGGGACTGATAAACCCTGGAGTGGGGGACACTCTCAGCGGTATAGTGTGGGGCTGATAAGCTCGGAGTGGGGGATACTCTCAGCGGTATAGTGTGGGGTTGAAATGCCAAGAGTTGGGGACATTCTCAGCGGTATAGTGTGGAGCTGATAAACCCAGAATGGGAGATTGTCAGCGGTATAGAATGGGACTGATAAACCCGGAGTGGTGGACACTCTCAGCGGTATAGAGTGGGACTGATAAACCCTGGAGTGGGGGACACTCTCAGCGGTATAGTGTAGGGCTGATAAACCCGTAGTGGAGGGACACTGTCAGCGGTATAGAGTGGGACTGATAAACCCTGGAGTGGGGGACACTCTCAGCGGTATAGAATGGGACTGATAAACCCAGAGTGGGGAGACTATCTCAGCGGTATAGTGTGGGACTGATAAACCCAGAGTGGGGGGACACTCTCAGTGGTATAGTGTGGGGCTGATAAACCCGGAGTGGGGTACACTCTCAGTGGTATAGAGTGGGGCTGATAAACCCAGAGTGGGGGACACTCTCAGCGGTATAGTATGGGGCTGATAAACCCGGAGTGGGACACTTTCAGTGGTATAGTGTGGGGCTGATAAACCCGGAGTGGGATACTCTCAGTGGTATAGTGTGGAGCTGATAAACCCGGAGTGGGGGACACTCTCAGTGGTTTCGTGTGGGGCTGATAAAACCAGAGTGGGACAGTCTCAGTGGTATAGTGTGGGGCTGATAAACCCGGAGTGGGACACTCTCAGTGGTATAGAGTGGGACTGATAAACCCGGAGTGGGACACTCTCAGTGGTATAGTCTGGGGCTGATAAACCCGGAGTGGGGGGACACTCTCAGCGGTATAGAGTGGGACTGATAAACCTGGAGTGGGGGACACTCTCAGTGGTATAGAGTGGAACAGATAAACCCGGAGTGGGGGACACTCTCAGTGGTATAGAGTGGGACTGATAAACCCGGAGTGGGACACTCTCAGTGGTATAGTGTGGAGCTGGTAAACGCAGGGTGGGGGACACTCTCAGCGGTATAGTGTGGGGCTGAAAAGCCCGGAGTGGGGGACACTCTCAGTGGTATAGTGTGGGGCTGATAAGCCCGGAGTGGGGTACACTCTCAGTGGTATAGTGTGGGACTGATAAGCTCGGAGTGGGGGACACTCTCAGCGGTATAGTGTGGGGCTGATATGCTCGGAGTGGGGGACACTCTCAGCGGTATAGAGTGGGGTTGAAATGCCCAGAGTGGGGGACACTCCCAGCGGTATTGAGTGGAGCTGATAATCCCGGAGTCGGGGACACTCTCAGCGGTATAGTGTGGAGCTGATAAACCCGGAGTGGTGGACACTCTCAGCGGTATAGAGTGGGACTGATAAACCCGTAGTGGAGGGACACTGTCAGCGGTATAGAGTGGGACTGATAAACCCTGGAGTGGGGGACATTCTCAGCGGTATAGAATGGGACTGATAAACCCAGAGTCGGGGGACACTCTCAGTGGTATAGTGTGGGGCTGATAAACCTGGAGTGGGACACTCTCAGTGGTACAGTGTGGGACTGATAAACCCAGAGTGGTGGACACCGCCGCCGTCTATATAACTGAGAACTGCAGTCCCTGTCAATATTAGAGATAACAGCAGTCCCTGTCTGTATTACACATAATAGCAGTGCCTGTCCACACTACAGAGAACCACGGTTCTTGTTTATATAACTGAGAATGGCAGTCCGTGTGCATATTACAAATAAATGCACTTCCTGTGTATATTGCAGTGAATCTGCACTGGAACTGTTGAGCTGTGTAATATATACAAGACCTGTTTTTTTCCAATGAGGTAAACAGAAATTGCTGTTCTCTATAACTCAGAGTGGGAGACATTCTCAGCCGAACTGATAAACCCGCAGTGTGACACTGCTAGCAGTATGATGTGCGTCTGATCAAAACCGTATGGGACACTCTCAGTGGTATAGTGTGGGACTGATAAACCCACAGTGGGGGACACATACAGGGGAATAGTGTGGGGTTGATAATCCCGGAGTGGGACACCCTCAGCTGAATAGGGTGGAGATGATAAACCTGGAGTGGGGGTCACTCTCTGCGGTGTAGTGTGGGGCTGATAAACCTGGAGTGGGACACTCTCAGTGGTATAGAATGGGACTGATAAACCCGGAGTGGGACACTCTCAGTGGTATAGTCTGGGGCTGATAAACCCGGAGTGGGGGGACACTCTCAGCGGTATAGAGTGGGACTAATAAACCCGGAGTGGGGGACACTCTCAGTGGTATAGAGTGGAACAGATAAACCCGGAGTGGGGGACACTCTCAGTGGTATAGAGTGGGACTGATAAACCCAGAGTGGGACACTCTCAGTGGTATAGTGTGGAGCTGGTACACGCAGAGTGGGGGACACTCTCAGTGGTATAGTGTGGGGCTGATAAGCCCGGAGTGGGGGACACTCTCAGCGGTATAGTGTGGGGTTGAAATGCCCAGAGTTGGGGACACTCTCAGCGGTATAGTGTGGGACTGATAAACCCGGAGTGGTGGACACTCTCAGCGGTATAGTGTGGGGCTGATATACTCGGAGTGGGGGACACTCTCAGTGGTATATTGTGGGGCTGATAAACCCAGAGTGGGGAACAATCTCAGTGGTGTAGTCTGGGGCTGATAAACCCGGAGTGGGACACTCTCAGCGGTATAGTGTGGGGCTGATAAGCCCGGAGTGGGGGACACTCTCAGCGGTATAGAGTGGGACTGATAAACCTGGAGTGGGGACACTGTCAGCGGTATAGTGTGGGGCTGATAAACCCGGAGTGGGACACTCTCAGCGGTATAGAGTGGGGCTGATAAACCCAGAGTGGGGGACACTCTCAGCGGTATAGTGTGGGGCTGATAAACCCGGAGTGGGACACTCTCAGCGGTATAGAGTGGGGCTGATAAACCCAGAGTGGGGGACACTCTCAGTGGTATAGTGTGGAGCTGATAAACCCAAAGTGGGGGACACTCTCAGTGGTATAGTGTGGGGCTGATGAAACCAGAGTGGGGGTCACTCTCAGTGGTATAGTGTGGGTCTGATAAACCCGGAGTGGGACACTCTCAGCGGTATAGTGTTGGGCTGATAAGCCCGGAGTGGGGGACACTCTCAGCGGTATAGAGTGGGACTGATAAACCTGGAGTGGGGGACACTCTCAGTGGTATAGTGCGGGGCTGATAAACCTGGAGTGTGACACTCTCAGCGGTATAGTGTGGGGCTGATAAGCCCGGAGTGGGGGACACTCTCAGCGGTATAGTGTGGAGCTGATAAACCCAGAAAGGGAGACTGTCAGCGGTATAGAATGGGACTGATAAACCCTGGAGTGGGGGACACTCTCAGCGGTATAGTGTGGGGCTGATAAACCCTGGAGTGGGGGACACTCTCAGCGGTATAGTGTGGGGCTGATATACTCGGAGTGGGGGACACTCTCAGTGGTATATTGTGGAGCTGATAAACCCAGAGTGGGGGACACTCTCAGCGATATAGTGTGGAGCTGATAAACCCAGAGTCGGGGGACACTCTCAGCGTTATAAAGTGGGACTGATAAACCCGGAGTGGGACACTCTCAGTGGTATAGTGTGGCACTGATAAACCAGGTGTGGGGAACACTCTCAGTGGTATAGTGTGGGGCTGATAAGCCCGGAGTGGGGGACACTCTCAGCGGTATAGAGTGGGGCTGATAAGCCCGGAGTGGGGGACACTCTCAGCGGTATAGAGTGGGACTGATAAACCTGGAGTGGGGGACACTCTCAGTGGTATAGTGTGGGGCTGATAAACCTGGAGTGTGACACTCTCAGCGGTATAGTGTGGGGCTGATAAACCTGGAGTGGGGACACTGTCAGCGGTATAGTGTGGGGCTGATAAACCCGGAGTGGGACACTCTCAGCGGTATAGTGTGGGGCTGATAAACCCTGGAGTGGGGGACACTCTCAGCGGTATAGTGTGGGGCTGATATACTCGGAGTGGGGGACACTCTCAGTGGTATATTGTGGAGCTGATAAACCCAGAGTGGGGGACACTCTCAGCGATATAGTGTGGAGCTGATAAACCCAGAGTCGGGGGACACTCTCAGCGTTATAAAGTGGGACTGATAAACCCGGAGTGGGACACTCTCAGTGGTATAGTGTGGCACTGATAAACCAGGTGTGGGGAACACTCTCAGTGGTATAGTGTGGGGCTGATAAGCCCGGAGTGGGGGACACTCTCAGCGGTATAGAGTGGGGCTGATAAGCCCGGAGTGGGGGACACTCTCAGCGGTATAGAGTGGGACTGATAAACCTGGAGTGGGGGACACTCTCAGTGGTATAGTGTGGGGCTGATAAACCTGGAGTGTGACACTCTCAGCGGTATAGTGTGGGGCTGATAAACCTGGAGTGGGGACACTGTCAGCGGTATAGTGTGGGGCTGATAAACCCGGAGTGGGACACTCTCAGCGGTATAGAGTGGGGCTGATAAACCCAGAGTGGGGGACACTCAATGGTATAGTGTGGGGCTGATCTACTCGGAGTGGGACACTCTCAGGGGTATAGTGTGGGGCTGATATACCCGGAGTGGGACACTCTCAGCGGCATAGAATGGGGCTGATAAACCCAGAGTGGGGTACACTCTCAGCGGTATAGAATGGGGCTGATAAACCCGGAGTGGGACACACTCAGTGGTATAGTGTGGGGCTGATAAACACAGAGTGGGGGACACTCTCAGTGGTATAGTGTGGGACTGATAAACTCGCAGTGGGGGACACATACAGGGGAATAGTGTTGGACTGATAAACCCGGAGTGGGACCCTCTCAGCGGTATAGTGTGGGGCTGATAAACCCAGAGTGGGGGACACTCTCAGCGGTATAGAGTGGGACTGATAAACCTGGAGTGGGGACACTCTCAGCGGTGTAGAGTGGGACTGATAAAACCGGAGTGGGGGACACTCTCAGCGGTATAGAGTGGGGCTGATAAACCCGGAGTGGGGGGACACTGTCAGCGGTATAGAGGGGGACTGATAAACCTGGAGTGGGGGACACTCTCAGGGGTATAGTGTGGGGCTGATAAACCCGGAGTGGGGGACACTCTCAGCGGTATAGTGTGGGGCTGATAAACCCGGAGTGGGACACTCTCAGTGGTATAGAGTGGGACTGATAAACCTGGAGTGGGACACTCTCAGGGGTATAGTGTGGGGCTGATATACTCAGATTGGGACACTCTCAGCGGTATAGAGTGGGACTGATAAAACCGGAGTGGGACACTCTCAGTGGTATAGTGTGGGGCTGATAAACCCGGAGTGGGACACTCTCAGCGGTATAGTGTGGGGCTGATAAACCCGGAGTGGGGGGACACTCTCAGCGGTATAGAGTGGGACTGATAAACCTGGAGTGGGGGACACTCTCAGCGGTATAGAGTGGGGCAGATAAACCCGGAGTGGGGGACACTCTCAGTGGTATAGAGTGGGACTGATAAACCCGGAGTGGGACACTCTCAGTGGTATAGTGTGGAGCTGGTAAACGCAGGGTGGGGGACACTCTCAGCGGTATAGTGTGGGGCTGATAAGCCCGGAGTGGGGGACACTCTCAGTGGTATAGTGTGGGGCTGATAAGCCCGGAGTGGGGGACACTCCAGCAGTAAAGTGTGGGGCTGATAAGCTCGGAGTGGGGGACACTCTCAGCGGTATAGTGTGGGGTTGAAATGCCCAGAGTTGGAGACTGTCAGCGGTATAGAATGGGACTGATAAACTCGGAGTGGTGGACACTCTCAGCGGTATAGAGTGGGACTGATAAACCCGTAGTGGAGGGACACTGTCAGCGGTATAGTGTAGGGCTGATAAACCCGTAGTGGAGGGACACTGTCAGTGGTATAGAGTGGGACTGATAAACCCTGGAGTGGGGGACACTCTTAGCGGTATAGAATGGGACTGATAAACCCAGAGTCGGGGGACACTCTCAGTGGTATAGTGTGGAGCTGATAAACCTGGAGTGGAGGGACACTCTCAGCGGTATAGTGTGGGGCTGATAAACCTGGAGTGGAGGGACACTCTCAGCGGTATAGTGTGGGGCTGATAAACCTGGAGTGGGACACTCTCAGTGGTACAGTGTGGGACTGATAAACCCGGAGTGGGGGGACACTCTCAGTGGTATCGAGTGGGACTGATAAACCTGGAGTTGGGGACACTCTCAGCGGTATAGAATGGGACTGATAAACCCGGAGTGGTGGACACCGCCGCCGTCTATATAACTGAGAACTGCAGTCCCTGTCAATATTAGAGATAACAGCAGTCCCTGTCTGTATTACAGATAATAGCAGTGCCTGTCCACACTACAGAGAACCACGGTTCTTGTTTATATAACTGAGAATGGCAGTCCGTGTGCATATTACAAATAAATGCACTATAGTTTGGGGCTGATAAACCCAGAGTGGGGGACACTCTCAGCGGTATAGTGTGGGGCTGATAAACCCGGAGTGGGACACTCTCAGTGGTATAGTGTGGGGCTGATAAACCCAGAGTGGGGGACACTCAGCGGTATAGTGTAGGGCTGATAAACCCGTAGTGGCGGGACACTGTCAGCGGTATAGAGTGGGACTGATAAACCCAGAGTGGGGGACACTCTCAGCGGTATAGTGTGGGGCTGATATACTCGGAGTGGGGGACACTATCAGTGGTATATTGTGGGGCTGATAAACCCGGACCGGGGAACACTCTCAGTGGTGTAGTCTGGGGCTGATAAGCCCGGAGTGGGGGACACTCTCAGTGGTATAGTGTGGGGCTGATAAGCCCGGAGTGGGGGACACTCTCAGTGGTATAGAGTGGGACTTATAAAGCTGGAGTGGGGGACACTCTCAGTGGTATAGTGTGGGGCTGATAAGCCCGGAGTGGGGGACACTCTCAGTGGTATAGTGTGGGGCTGATAAGCCCGGAGTGGGGGACACTCTCAGCGGTATAGTGTGGGGCTGATATACCCAGAGTGGGAGACTGTCAGCGGTATAGAATGGGACTGATAAACCCGGAGTGGTGGACACTCTCAGCGGTATAGTGTAGGGCTGATAAACCCGGAATGGGAGACTGTCAGCGGTATAGAGTGGGACTGATAAACCCTGGAGTGGGGGACACTCTCAGCGGTATAGTGTGGGGCTGATAAACCCGGAGTGGGGGTACACGCTCAGTGGTATAGTGTGGGGCTGATAAACCCGGAGTGGGGGACACTCTCAGCGGTATAGTGTGGGGCTGATAAACCCGGAGTGAGGTTCACTCTCAGTGGTATAGTGTGGGGCTGATAAACCCAGAATGGGACACTCTCAGTAGTATAGTTTGAAGGTGATAAACCCGGAGTGGGATTCTCTCAGTGGTATAGTGTGGGGCTGATAAATCCGGAGTGGGACACTCTCAGCTGAATAGGGTGGAGCTGATAAACCCGGAGTGGGGGACACCCGCAGTGGTACAGTGTGGGGCTGATAAACCCAGAGTGGGACACTCTCAGCGGTATAGAGTGGGACTGATAAACCTGGAGTGGGGGACACTCTCAGCGGTATAGTGTGGAGCAGATAAAACCAGTGTCGGAGACACTCTGAGAGATATAATGTGGATCTGATAAACCCAAAATATGAAATCGCAGTCATGCCGTGTGGAGTTAATAAACCGGGATTGAAACACACTCAGCAGGAGAGTTTGGGGCTGATAAATCCGGAATGGTACACTCCCTACGGTCTAGTTTGGTGTGAATTATCTGGAGTGTGGGATACTCTCTGCGGTACAGTATTGGGCTTATACTCACACAGAGGTGGACCCTCTCAAGTGTATACTGTGAGGTTGACAAATGTGGAGAGGGGGATACTCTCGGTGGTATAGTCTGGTCTGGTAAACCCGTAGTGAGACACTGTCAGCAGTATGGTGTTGACTAGTAAACACTGAAAGGGCCACTCTCAGTGGTAAAGAGTGAAGTATGGAGAATAAAAAGCACGAGAGCATGGGAAGGGTTAAAGCATGAAGTTCACTGGCAATCCATTGCAAAGGGTCTGTGTAACGCAAGATGGGATGAGAATAGTGGAATATTCTTACACCAATTAGCAGAGTAAGATAGAGGCTGAAAGGTCACTATGGTGAGATGAGATAACACAGTCAGTAAAGTTAGTCTCCGTGTTCAGTATCATTATGACAAGATTGGGACAATAAATATTTGGGACATGGCATTAAATACCTAATTAGTAGTTAGTATAGTTGGCTTGAGACAGGAGATTATTATAATAGATGGAATAGCTAAATATCTATTCATGGCAGATTAGTCTGGAATGGAAGATCACTGTAGCAGAGGTGATAATAAATATCTAACCGTGACATTAGAATAACATTAAGCAGAATGTACAACGAAAGAGATCATGGGAATGAACATCACTGGTTTATTGTGAAGCTAGTGTGAGGTACTTTGATTAATTTAGTTGGACATGCTGATAAGCTAACAGAAACATGATTAAAAAAGATATTAAAAAACCATGGACCCTGAGGTTCTCATCCTGGTTTCTCTCCCTACATTGATAACCTGTCCTAACCCAATCACTTTCCCTATGTACATAACCTGTGCTGACCCTGACCTTTCTCTCGATCGATATAATCTCACCTAACACTGTTACTTCTCCCTACCCATATAAACTCTCTGAACCATGACACCTCTTCCTATCTATATAACCTCCCATACCCCGACACTTCTCCATATTTCTCTAATCTGTCCTAACCCTGACTCTGCTCCCTATTGATGCAACCTGTTCTAATCCTGACACCCCTCCCTATCTATATAACCTCTCCCTTCTCTGACATATCTCCCTATCTGTGTAGTCTCTCCTAACGCTGACACTTCACCCTATCTATACAGCCTGTCCTAAACCTGACACCTCTTCCTATCCATTTAACCTGTCCTAACACTGACTCCTCTCCCTATTTGTATAGCCGGTCCTAACCCTGACACCTCTTCCAATCTATATAAACTGTCCTAACCCTGACACCTCTCCCTATCTATATAACCTGTCCTAACCCTGACACCTCTCCCTATCTATATAGCCTGTCCTAAATCTGACACCTCTCCCTATCTATGTAACCTTTCCTAACCCATACATTTCTCCCAATCTATATAACCTGTCCGGACCCTGACACCTCTTCCTATCTATATAATCTGTTCTAATCCTGACTCTTCTCCCTATCTATATAACCTCACAAAACGCTGACATTTCTGCCCAACTATATAACCTGCCCTAACCCTGAAAACTCTCCCTATCTATATAACCTCTCCTATCCCTGACTCCTCTACCAATCTATATACCCTATATACCCTGTCCTAACCCTGACATTTCTCCCTATATATATAAAACCTGTCCTGACCCTGACTCCTCTATCTATCTAAATAACCTGTCCTAAACCTGACTCCTTTACCAATTCCCAACTCAGGCGACTGACTGTGGGAGTTTGCACATTCTCCACGTGTCTGCTTGGGTTTCGGCCTGGTGCTCCAGTTCCCTCCTACTGTCCAAAGATGTGCGGGTCAGGTGAATTGGCCATGCTAAATTGCCCGTAGTGTTAGGTAAGGGGTAAATGTAGGGGTATGGGTGGGTTGAGCTTCGGTGGGTAGGTGTGGACTTCTTGGGCCGAAGGGCCTGTTTTCACACTGTAAGTAATCTAATCTATATCACCTGTCCCAACCCTGACACCTCTCCCTGTCTATATAACCTGTCCCAACCCTGAAATTTCTTTGTATCCATTTAACCTGTCCTAACCATAAGACCATAAGACATAGGAGTGGAAGTAAGGCCATTCGGCCCATCGAGTCCATTTCGCCATTCAATCATGGCTGATGGGCATTTCAACTCCACTTGCCAGCGTTCTCCCCGTAGCCCTTAATTCCTCGAGACAACAAGAATCTATCAATCTCGGCCTTGAAGACATTTAGTGTCCCGGCCTCCACTGCACTCTGTGGCAATGAATTCCACAGGCCCACCACTCTCTGGCTGAAGAAATGTCTCCGCATTTCTGTTCTGAATTGACCCCCTCTAATTCTAAGGCTGTGTCCACGGATCCTAGTCTCCTCGCCTAACGGAAACAATTTCCTAGCGTCCACCCTTTCCAAGCCATGTATTATCTTGTACGTCTCTATTAAGTCTCCCCTCAATCTTCTAAACTCCAATGAATACAATCCCAGGATCCTCAGCCGTTCCTCATACGTTAGACCTGCCATTCCAGGGATCATCCGTGTGAATCTCCGCTGGACACGTTCCAGTGCCAGTATGTCCTTCCTGAGGTGTGGGGACCAAAACTGGACACAGTACTCCAAATGGGGCCTAACCAGAGCTTTATAAAGTCTCAATAGCACATCTCTGTTTTTATATTCCAACCCTCTTGAGATAAGAGACAACATTGCATTCGCTTTCTTAATCACGGACTCAACCTGCATGTTTACCTTTAGAGAATCCTCGACTAGCACTCCCAGATCCCTTTGTACTTTGGCTTTACTAATTTTCTCACCATTTAGAAAGTAGTCTATGCTTTTATTCTTTTTGCCAAAGTGCAAAAAGCACTTGCTCACGTTAAATTCCATCAGCCATTTCCTGGACCACTCTCCCAACCTGTCTAGATCCTTCTGTAGCCTCCCCACTTCCTCAGTACTACCTGCCTGTCCACCTAACTTCATATCATCGGCAAACTTCGCTAGAATGCCCCCAGTCCCCTCATCCAAATCATTAACATATAATGCGAATAGCTGTGGCCCCAACACTGAACCCTGCGGGACACCGCTCGTCACCAGCTGCCATTCTGAAAAAGAACCTTTTATCCCAACTCTCTGCCTTCTGTTAAACAGCCAATCCTCAATCCATCCCAGCAGCTCACCTCGAACCCAATGGGCCCTCACCTTGCTCAGCAGCCTCCCGTGTGGCACCTTATCAAAGGCCTTTTGAAAGTCTAGATAGACCACATCCACTGGGTTTCCCTGGTCTAACCTACTTGTTACCTCTTCAAAAAATTCCAACAGGTTTGTCAGGCATGACCTCCCCCTACTAAAACCATGTTGACTTGTTCTAATCAGACTCTGCTCTTCCAAGAATTTAGAAACCTCATCCTTAATGATGGATTCTAGAATTTTACCAACAACCGAGGTTAAGCTGATTGGCCTATAATATTCCATCTTTTGTCTTGATCCTTTCTTGAACAAGGGGGTTACAACAGCCATCTTCCAATCATCCGGGACCTTTCCTGACTCCAGTGACTCTTGAAAGATCTCAACCAATGCCTCTGCTATTTCTTCAGCCACCTCTCTCAGAACTCTAGGGTGTATCCCATCGGGGCCAGGAGATTTATCAATTTTAAGACTTTTTAATTTTTCTAGCACTATCTCTTTTGTAACGGCAACCATACTCAACTCAGCCCCGTGACTCCCTTTAATTTTTGGGATATTACTCATGTCTTCCACTGTAAAAACTGACGCAAAGTACTTGTTAAGTTCTCCTGCTATTTCCTTATCTCCCATCACTAGGCTTCCTGCATCAGTTTGAAGATTAGATTAGATTACTTACAGTGTGGAAACAGGCCCTTCGGCCCAACAAGTCCACACCGACCCGCCGAAGCGCAACCCACCCATACCCCTACATTTACCTCTTACCTAACACTACGGGCAATTTAGCATGGCCAATTCACCTGACCCGCACATCTTTGGACAGTGGGAGGAAACCGGAGCACCCAGAGGAAACCCACGCAGACACGGGGAGAACGTGCAAACTCCACACAGTCAGTCGCCTGAGTCGGGAATTGAACCCGGGTCTCAGGCGCTGTGAGATAGCAGTGCTAACCACTGTGCCGCCCAAAAGTGCTGCGTAAGGCGACAGGGAACACCCCATCCCATCAACTGAATGCCGATAAGCAGTTGTTTGCAAAGCAGATTAAGGACACACAAGGAAGAGTTAGACACCCCAGATGGGACTTGAACCCACAACCCCTGGCTTAGGAGGCCAGTGCTTTATCCATTAGGCAAAGTGGCCCAATGTCTACTTTTGCCTGTCGTTTGTTTCTTATGTACTGAAAGAAACTTTTACTATCATTTCTAATATTACTGGCTAGCCTACCTTCATATTTGATCTTCTCATTTCTTATTACACTCTTTGTTATCCTCTGTTTGTTTTTGTATCCTTCCCAATCTTCTGATTTCCCACTGTTCTTGGCCACTTTATAGGATCTCTCTTTTTCTTTAATACATTTCCTGACTTCCTTTGTCAGCCATGGTTGTCTAATCCCTCCCCGGATAATCTTTCTCTTCTTGGGGATGAACCTCTGTACAGTGTCCTCAATTATACCAACAAACTCCTGCCATTTTTGCTCTACTGTCTTTCCGGTTAGCCTCTGCTTCCAGTCTATTTTTATCAGTTCCTCTCTCATGCCCTCATAATTACCTTTATTTAACTGTAACACCATTACATCCGATTTTGCCTTCTCTCTTTCAAACTCCAGACTGAACTCTACCATATTATGATTGCTACTTCCTAAGGGTTCCCTTACTTTAAGATCTTTTATAGAGTCTGGTTCATTGCAAAGCACTAGGTCCAGAATAGCCAGAATAATCCTGATACCTCTCTCTATCTATATAACCTGTCCTAACTCTGACACCTCTCCATATCGATATGAACTGTCCTAACCCTGACACCTCCCCCGATCTATATGAACTGTCCTAACCTTGACTCCTCTCCCTATCTATATAAACTGTCCTAAACCTGACTCCTCTCTCTATCTATATAACCTGTCCTAACCCTGACACCTCTCTCTATCTTTCTGACTTGCCCTACTTCCTGACACCTCCTCCTAACTACATGACCTGTCCTAACCCTGACACCTTTTCCTATCTGTATAACCTGTCCTTACCCTGACACCTCTCCCAACCAAATAACCTGTCCTAACCCTGACACCTCTCCCTATCTGTATAGCCTGTCCTAACCCTGACCCCTCTCCCTATCTATATAACCTGTCCTAACCCTGACAACTCTCCCTATCTATATACCCTGACTCCTCTCCCTATCTATAGGAACTGTCCGAACCCTGACTCCTCTCCCTATCTATATAAACTGTCCTAAACCTGACTCCTCTCCCTATCCATATAACCTGTCCTAGCCCTGACACCACTTCCTATCTATATAATGAGTCCTATCCCTGACAACTCTCCCTATTGATATAACCTGTCCTAACCCTGACTACTCTTCCTATCTGTTTAACCTGTCCTAACCCTGACACCTCTCCCTATCTATATAAACTGTCCTAACCCTGACACCTCTCCCTTTTTATATAAACTGTCCTAACCCTAACACCTCTCCTTCTCTATATGACCTGCCCTCACCCTGACTCCTCTTTTGATCTCTATCACCTGTCCTAACCCTGACACCACTACCTATCTATATAAACTGTCCTAACCCTGACACCTCCCCCTCTCTATATAACCTGTCCTAACCCTGAGTCTCCTCCCTATCCATATAACCTCTCAAGATCCTGGCATTTCTCCCTATCTACATTCCCTGTCCTAACCCTGACACCACGACCTATCTATATACACTGTCCTAACCCTGACACCTTCCCTTCCTATATAAACTGTCCTAACACTGACACTTCCCCCTATCCATATAACCTCTCAAGATCCTGGCATTTCTCCCTACTGATATAACCTCTCCTATCCCTGACATCTCTCCCTATCTATATTCCCTGTTGTAATCCTGACACCTCTCCTATCTGTATGACCTGTCCTAACCCTGACATTTCTCCCTATCCATATAACCTGTCCTAATCCTGACCCCTTTCCCTATCTATATAATCTATCCTAAACCTAACACCTCTCCCTATCTATATAACCTGTCCTAATCCTGACACCTCTCCCTATCTATATAACCTCCATTAGCCCTGACACTCCCCATATCTATATAACCTCTATTAGCCCTGACACTCTCCCTATCTATATAACCTCCATTAGACCTGACACTCTCCCTATTGATATAACCTGTCCTAGCCCTGACACCTCTCCCTATCTATATAATCTCCATGCCCTACACTCTCCCTATCTATATAACCTACATTAGCCCTGACACTATCCCTATCTATACAAACTCCATTAGCCCTGACAATCTCCCTATTTATATAACCTATACTATCCCTGAAAACTCTCCCTATCTATATAACCTTCATTAGCCTGACACTCTCCCTATCAATATAACCTATCCTAATCCTGCACCTATCACAAACTATATAAACTTTTCAATCCCTGACACCTCTCCCTCTCTCTATAACCGGTCCTAACCCTGACACCTCTTCCTATCTGTATAAGGTGTCCTAACACTGACACCTTTCCTTATCTATATACCCTGATTCCTCTCCCTATCTATGAACCTGTCCTAACTCTGACACCTCTCCCTATCTATATAACCTGTCCTAAACCTAACAACTCTCCCTATCTAAGCAACCTGTCCTAACCCTGACACCTCTCCCTATCTATATAACCTGTCCCAAACCTGTCACCTCTCCCTATCTATATAACCTCCATTAGCCCTGACACTCCCTATATCTATATAACCTCTATTAGCCCTGACACTCTCCCTATCTATATAACCTCCATTAGACCTGACACTCTCCCTATTGATATAACCTGTCCTAGCCCTGACACCTCTCCCTATCTATATAATCTCCATGCCCTACACTCTCCTTATCTATATAACCTACATTAGCCCTGACACTATCCCTATCTATACAAACTCCATTAGCCCTGACACTCTCCCTATTTATATAACCTATACTATCCCTGAAAACTCTCCCTATCTATATAACCTTCATTAGCCCTGACACTCTCCCTATCAATATAACCTATCCTAACCCTGACACCTATCACAAACTATATAAACTTTTCAAACCCTGACACCTCTCCCTCTCTCTATAACCGGTCCTAACCCTGACACCTCTTCCTATCTGTATAAGGTGTCCTAACACTGACACCTTTCCTTATCTATATACCCTGATTCCTCTCCCTATCTATGAACCTGTCCTAACTCTGACACCTCTCCCTATCTATATAACCTGTCCTAAACCTAACAACTCTCCCTATCTATATAACCTGTCCAAACCCTGACACCTTTTCCTATCTATATAAACTATCCTAACCCTGACACCTCTCCCAATCTATATAACCTGTCCCAACCCGAACAACTATCCCTATCTGCATTACCTGTCCTAACCCTGACACCTCTCCCTATCTACATAACCTGTCCTAACCCTGGCAACTGTCCCTATCTGTATGACCTGTCATAACCCTTACACCTCAAACTATCGGTATAAGCTGTCCTAACCCTGACACCTCTCCCTATCTATATAACCTGTCCTAACCCTGGCAACTCTCCCTATCTGCATGACCTGTCATAACCCTTACACCTCAAACTATCGGTATAAGCTGTCCTAACCCTGATTCCTCTCCCTATCTAGATGAACTGTCCGAACATTGACACCTCTCCCTATCTATATAACCTGTCCTAAACCTAACAGCTCTCCCTATGTATATAACCTGTCGTAACCCTGACACCTTTTCCTATCTGTATAACCTGTCCTAACACTGACAGCTCTCCCTATCTATGCAACCTGTCCTAACCCTGACACCTCTCCCGATCTATATAACCTGTCCCAAACCTGTCACCTCTCCCTATCTATATAAACTGTGCTAACCCTGACACCTCTACCTATCTATATAAACTGTCCTAACACTAACACCTCTCCCCATCTATATAACCTGTCCTAATCCTGACTCCTCTCCCTATCCATATAACCTGCCCTAACCCTGACCTTTCTCCTTATTTATATAACCTGTCCTAACCCTGACATTTCTCCCTATCTATATAACCTGTCCTAACCCTGACACCTCTCCCCATCTATATAACCTGTCCTAACCCAGAGTCCTCTCCCTATCTATATAATCTCTCAAAACGCTGACATTTCTCCCTAACTACATAACCTGTCCTAAGCCTGACACCTCTGTCTATCTATACAAACTGTCCTAATCCTGACATTTCTCCTTATCTATATAACCTATCCTAAACCTGACACCTTTTCCTATCTACATAACCTCTCACAACCCTGCCATCTCTTCCGATCTATATAACCTGTCCTAACCCTGACATTTCTCCCTATATATATAACCTGTCCTGACCCTGACTCCTCTACCTATCTATATAACCTGTCCTAAATTTGACTCCTTTACCTATCTATATAACCTGTCTAACCCTGACATTATTCCCTATCTATATAACCTGTCCTAGCCCTAAAAACTATTCCTATCAATATAACCTGTCCTAACCCTAACAACTCGCCCTATCTTTATAACCTGTCATAACCCTGAAACCTCTCCCTTTCTATATAACCTGTCCTAACCCGGACTCCTCTCCCTATTTACATAGCCTGTCCTAAACCTAACACCTCTTCCAATCTATATAACCTGTCCTAACCCTGACCCTTCTTCCTATCTATATAACAAGTCCTAACCCTCACAACTCTTCCTATCGGTATAACCTGTCATAACACTGACAACTCTCTCTATCAATATAACCTATCCTAACCCTGACTCCTCTCCCTATCTATATAATCTGTCCGAACCCTGACACCTTTCCCTATCTATATAACCTGTCCTAACGCTGACACCTCCTCCTATCTGTATAACCTCTCCAAACGCAGACTCCTCTCCCTATCTATGTAACCTGTCCTAAACCGGAATCCTCTCCCTATCTACATAACCTGTCCTAACCCTGTCATTTCTCCCTATATATATACAGCCTGTCCTGACCCTGACACCTCTCCCTATCTGTAAAACCTGTCATAACATTGACTCCTCTCTCTATTCATGTAACCTGTACGAAACCTGACTCCTCCCCTATCTAAAGAAAATGTCCTAAACCTGATTCCTCTCTCTATCTATATACACTGTCCTAACCCTGACTCCTCTCCCTATCTATGTAACCTCTCCAAACCCTGACTACACTTCCTGTCTATATAACCTGTCCCAACCCTGAAACTTCTTTCTATCTATATAACCTCTCCTAATCCTGTCACCTCTCCCTATCTATATAGCCTGTCCTAACCCTGACGCCTCTCCCTATCTATATAACCTGACCTAACCTTGACCCTTCTCCCTATCGATATAACCTGTCCGAACTATGATATTACTCCCTAGCTTCATAACTTGTCCTAACCCTGGCACCTCCCAATCTAGATAACCTGTCCTAACCCTGACACCTCTTCCTGTCTACATAACCTCTCCCAACCCTGACAACTCTTCCTATCAATATAACCTATTCTAACACTGACACCTCTCCCTATCTATATAATCTGTCCGAACCCTGACGCCTCTCCCTATCTATATAACCTGTCCAAACGTGGACTCCTCTCCCTATCAATGTAACCTGTCCTAAACCTGAATCCTCTCCCTATCTATATAAACTGTCCTATCCCTAAATCCTCTCCCTATCTATACAAAGTGTCCTAACCCTGACACCTCTCTCTATCTATGTAACCTGTCCTAAGCATGACACCTTTCCCTATCGATATAAACTCACCCAACCCTGACACCACTTCTTATCTATATAATCTGTCCTCAACCTGACACCTCTTCCGATCTATATCATCTGTCCTAACCCTGAAACCACTTCCTATCTATATAACCAGTCCTAACGCTGACACCTCTTTATATCTATATAACCTGTCCTAAACCTGACACCTCTTCCTATCTATAGAACCTGTCCTAACCCTGACACTTCTCCCTATCTGTAAAACCTATCATAGCACTGACTCCTCTCTCTATCCACGTAACCTGTCCTAAACTTGACACCTCCCCTTTCTAAAAAAAACTGTCCTAAACCTGACTCCTCTCTCTCTATCTATATACACTGTCCTAACCCATACTCCTCTCCCTATCTATATAACCTGTCCTAAGCCTGATAACTCTCCCAATCTATATAACCTGCCCTAACCCTGACATCTCTTCCAATCTATGTAACCTCTCCAAACCCTGACTACACTTCATGTCTATATAATCTGTCCCAAGCCTGAAACTTCTTTCTATCTATTTAACCTGTCCTAACCCTGAGAATTCTCCCTATCGATATAACCTGCACTATTCCTGACATCTCTTCCTATCTATATAATCTGTCCTAATCTTGACTCCTCTTTCTATCTATATAACCTGTCCTAAACCTGACACCTCGCCCTACCTATATAACATTTCCTAATCCTGACACCTCTCCCTGTCTGTATAACCTGTCCTAACCCTGACATATCTCCCTATCCATATTACCTGTCCTAATCCTACCACCTCTCCCTATCTATATAAACTGTCCGAACTCTGACTCCTCTCCCTATCTATATAACCTGTCCTAACCCTGACATTTCTCCCCATCTATATAACCTGACCTAACCCTGAGTCCTCTCCCTATCTATACAATCTCTCAAAACGCTGACATTTCTCCCTAACTACATAATCTGTCCTAACCCTGACACCTCTCTCTATCTATACAAACTGTCCTAACCCTGACATTTCTCCTTATCTATATGGCCTGTCCTAAACCTGACACCTCTTCCGATCTATAAAACCTGTCCTAACCCTGACATTTCTCCCTATGTATATAACCTGTCCTGACCCTGACTCCTCTACCTATCTATATAACCTGTCCTAAACCTGACTCCCTTACCTAGCGATATAATCTGTCCTAACCCTGGCATTATTCCCTATCTATATAACTTGTCCTAGCCCTAAAAACTATTCCTAACTATATAACCTGTCCTAACCCTAACAACTCTCCCTATCTTTATACCACGTCATAACCCTAACACCTCTCCCTTTCTATATAACGTGTCCTAACCCTGACTCCTCTCCCTATTTACAAGACCTGTCCTAACCCTGACACTTCTTCATATCTATAACAAGTCCTAACCCTCACAACTCTTCCTATAGGTATAACCTGTCATAAAACTGACACCTCTCTCTATCAATATAAACTATCCTAACCCTGCCTCCTCTCCCTATCTATATAACCCATCCTAATACTGACACCTCTCCCTATCTATATAATCTGTCCGAACCCTGTCTATATAACCTCTCCAAATGCAGACTCCTCTCCCTATCTATGTAACCTGTCCTACCCCTGAATCCTCTTCCTATCCATACAAAGTGTCCTAACCCTGACACCTCTCCCTATCTATATAACCTGTCCTAACCCTGAAACCACTTCCTCTCTATATAACCTGACCTAAACCTGACACCTCTTCCTATCTATATAACCTGTCCTAACCCTGTCATTTCTCCCAATATATATATATAAAACCTGTCCTGACCCTGACACGTCTCCCTATCTATATAAACTGTCCTTACACTGACAACTCTCCCTATCTATGTAACCTGTCCTGACTCTGACACCCCTCCCTATCTATATAATCTGTCCTAACCCTGACACCTCTCCCTATCTGTAAAACCTGTCATAACACTGACTCCTCTCTCCATCTATGTAACCTGTCTGAAACCTGACTCCTTCCCTATGTAAAAAAAAATGTCCTAAACCTGACTCCTCTCTCTATCTATTTACACTGTCCTAACTCGGACTCCTCTCTCCATCTATATAACCTGTCCTAACCCTGATAACTCTCCCAATCTATATAACCTGTCCTAACCCAGACACCTCTCCCTATCTATGAAACCTCTCCAAACCCTGACTACACTTCCTGGATATATAATCTGTCCCAACTCTGAAACTTCTTTCTATCTACATAACCTGTCCTAACCCTGAGAACTCTCCCTATCGATATAACCTGTACTAATCCTGACATCTCTTCCTATCTATATAATCTGTCCGAACTCTGACTCCTCTTTCTAACTATATGACCTGTCCTAACCCTGACATCTCTCCCCATCCAAATAACCTTTCCTATCCCTGACTCCTCTTTCTATCCATATAACCTGTCCTAAACCTGACAACTCTCCCTATCTATATAACCTGTCCTAATCCTGACACCTCTCCCTATCTATATAACCCCTCCTAACCCTGACTCCTCTTTCTATCTATATAACCTGACTCCTCTCCCTATCTGTATGAACTGTCCAAACCCTGACACCTCTCTATATCTATATATCCTGACTCCTCTCCCTATCTCTATGAACTGTCCTAACACTGACACCTCTTCCTATCTGGAAAGCCTGTTCTAATCCTGACCCTTCTCCCTATCTATATAACCTGACCCAACCCTGACACCTCTCCCTATCTATATACCCTAACTCATCTCCCTACCTATATGAACTGTCCTAACACTGATACATCTCCGTATCTATATAAACTGTCCTAAACCTGACTCCTCTCCCTATCCATATAACCTGTCCTAGCCCTGACACCTCTTCCTATTGACATAAACTGTCCAAACCATGACTCCTCTTTCGGTCTATATAACCTGTCCTAAACCTGACAACTCTCCCTATCTATATAACCTGTCGTAACCCTGACACCTTTTCCTATCTGTATAACCTGTCCTAACACTGACGCCTCTCCCTATTTGTATAACCTGACCCAACCCTGACACCTCTCCCTATCTATATAACCTGACCCAACCCTGACACCTCTCCCTATCTATATAAACTGTCCTAACCCTAACACCTTGCCCTCTCTATATAACCTGTCCTTACCCTGACACCTCTTCCTATCTGTATAAGCTGTCCTAACCCTGACACCTCTTCCTATTTCCCTATCTATATAACCTGTCCTAACCATGACATTTCTCCCTATTGACATAAACCGTCCTAACCTTGATACCTCTCCCAATCTACATAGTCTGTCCTAATCCTGACAACTCTTCCTTTCTACATAACCTCCCCCAACCCTGACACCTCTTCCTATCAATGTAACCTGTCCTAACCCTGACATTACTCCCTATCTACATAACCTGCCCTAAACCTGACAACTATTTCTATCTATATAATCTGTCCTTACCCTGTCTCCTCTTTCTATCTACATAACCTGTCCTAACCCTGACCCCTCTCCCTATCTATATAATCTGTCCTAACCCTGACACTTCTCCCTATCTATATAACCTATCCTAACCCTGACACCTATCCCAATCTATATAAACTTTTCAAACCCTGACTCCTCTCCCTATCTATATGAACTGTCCTAACACTGACACCTCTCCCTATCTATATAATCTATCGTAAACCTGACAACTCTCCCTATCTATATAACCTGTCCTAAACCTAGCAACTCTCCCTATCGATATAACCTGTCCTAACCCTGACACCTTTTCCCATATGTATAACCTGTCCCAACCCTGAAACCTCACCCTATCTATATAACGTGTCGTAACCCTGACACCTCTCCCGGTCTATATAACCTGTCCCAACCTTGACACCTCTCCCTAGCTGTATAACCTGTCCTAATCCTGGAACCTCTCCCTATCTATATGAACTGTCCTAACACTGACACCTCTCCCTATCTATATAACATGTCCTAAACATAACAACTCTCCATGTCTTTATAACCTGTCCTAACTCTGACACCTTTTCCTGTCTGTATAACCTGTCCTAACCATGACAACTCTCCCTATCTATGCAACCTGTCCTAACCCTGACACATCTCCCGATCTATATAACCTGTTCCAACCTTAACACCTCTCCCTATCTACATAAAATGTCCTAACTCTGACTCCTTTTTCGATGTATATAACCTGTCCTAACCCTCACTCTGCTTCTGATTTATATAACCTGTCCTAACTCTGACCCCTCTCCCGATCTATATAACCTGTCCAAATCCTCACTCCTCTTACTATCTGTATAAGCTGTCCTAACCCTGACACCTCTCCCTATCTATATCCCCTGTCCTAGCCCTCACTCCTCTTCCGATCCATATAAACTGTACTAACCCTGACACCTCCCCCTATCTATATAAACTGCCCTAACACTAACACCTCTCCCTCTCTATATAACCTGCCCTAACCCTGACTCCTCTTTTGATCTATATAACCTGTCATAATCCTGACAGCTCTCCCTATTGATATAACCTTCCTTAGCCCTGACACTCTCCCTATCTACATAACCTCCATTAGCCCTGACACACTCCCTATCTATATAACCTCCATTATCCGTGACACTCTCCCTATCTATTTAACCTCCATTAGCCCTGCCACCTCTCCCTATCAACATAACCTGTCCTAGCCCTGACACCACTCCCTATCTATGTAACCTTCATTAGCCCTTAGACCTCCCCTTATCTATATAACCAGTCCTAACGTTGACACCTCTCCCTATCTATATAACTGGTCCTAACCCTGACACCGCACCCTATCTATATAACCTGTCCTAATCCTGACAGCTCTCCCTATTGATATAACCTTCCTTAGCCCTGACACACTCCCTATCTATATAACCTCCATTATCCCTGACACTCTCCCTATCTATTTAACCTCCATTAGTCCTGACACCTCTCCCTATCAATATAACCTGTCCTAGCCCTGACACCACTCCCTATCTATGTAACCTTCATTAGCCCCGAAACCTCCCCTTATCTATATAACCTGTCCTAACACTGACTCCTATCTTTATAATCTGTCCTAATTTGATGCCTCTCCCGATCTAAATAACCTGTCGTAACCATTACATTTCTCCCTATTGACATAAACTGTCCTAACCTTGACACCTCTCCCAATCTACATAGTCTGTCCTAGCCCTGACACTCTACCTAACTATATAACCACCTTTAGCCCTGACACTCCCCCTATCTATATAATCTGTCCTAAACCCTGACACCTTTCCCTATCTATGCAACCTGTCTTAACCCTCACACCTCTCCCCATCCATATCACCTGTCCCAATCCTGACACCTCTCCCGATCATATCACCTGTCCCAATCCTGACACCTCTCCCTACCTATATAACCTGCCCTAACCCTGACACCTCTCCCTCTCTATATAACCTGTCCTAACCCTGACAACACTCCCTTTCTATATAACTTGTCCTAGCCCTGACACTTCTTCCTATACATATAACCTGTCTTAATCCTGACACCTCTCCCTACTTATATAACCTGTCCTAACCCTGACACTTCTCTCTAACTATATAAACTGTCCTAACCCTGATGCCTCTCTCTTTCTATATAACCTATCCTAACCCTGACACCTCTAACTATCTATATAACCTGTCCTAATTTGACTCCTCTCCCTATCTATATAACCTGTCCTAACCATGACATTTCTCCCTATCTATATAACCTGTCCTAACCCGGACACCTCTCCCAATCTATGCAACCTCTCTTAACCCTCACATCTCTCCCGATCTATATAACCTGCTCCAATCAAGACATCTCTCCCTATCTATATAAACTGTCCTAACCTTGACACCTCTCTCTTTCTATATAAACTGTCCTAAAACACCTCTCCCTCTCTATATAACCTGCCCTAACCCTGACTCCTCTTTCGATCTATATAACCTGTCCTAAACCTGACACTTCTCCCTATATATATATAATCTGTCCTAACCCTGACATCTCTCCCTATCTATATAACCTATCCTAACCCTCACTTCCCTTTCGATCTAAACAACCTGTCCTAACCCTGACTCCTCTTTCGATCTATATAACCTGTCCTAACACTGACAACACTCTCTTTCTATATAACTTGGCCTAGCCCTGACACTTCTTCCTTTACATATAACCTGTCTTAACCCTGACTCTTCTCCCTATCTATGTAACCTGCCCTAACCCTGACACCTCTCCCTATCCATATAACCAGTCCTAATCCTGACCCCTCTCTCCCTATCTATATAACCTATCCTAAACCTAATACCTCTCCCTATCTATACAACCTTTCCTAACCCTGACGCCTCTCCCTATCCATATAACCTGTCCTAACCCTGACGCCTCCCCCTATCTATACAACCTGTCCTAAACCTGGCACCTCTCCCTAACTATATAACCTCTCCCAATGCTGACATTTTTCCCTTCCTGTACAACATCTCTTATCCCTGACACGTCTCCCTATCTACCTAAACAGTCCTAACCCTGACACGTCTCCCTGACTACATAACCTCTCCTAGCCCTGACACCTCTCCTTAACTATATAACCACTTCTACACTGACACTCCTCAATATCTGCATCACCTCTCCTGGCGCCGGCACTACACCCATCTGTATACTCTCTCCTCATCCTGACTCTATTCCCAATCTAGCCCAGACACCTCTCCCTATCAAAATTGCTTCTCGTACCCTGACAGTTGTCCTTATTGATCTAGGTCGATATGTCTCTCTATTTACTTAACCTCTCCCAACTGTGACAAAACTCACCATATCTACATAAACTCTCCTAACACTTACACTTACACCTGTCTAGGTAACCTGTCCTAATCCTGACACATCTCCCCAACTATGTACGCTGCCCTAAACCTGACACACCTCCTCATCTATGTAAACTGTCCTAACCCTGATGCCTCTCCTTATCCATTTAACCTCTATTAATCTTGACACTTTCCTTATCTGTATAACTGTCATAATGCTGACACTTCTCCATATTTATATAAACTGTCAAAACTCTGACCCCACTCCCTATCTATATAACCTCCATTAGCACTGACACTCTCCCTAGCTAAATAACCTCTATTAGTGCTTACACGCTCCCCATCTATCTAACCTCCAATAGCCCTGGCACTCTCTTTATCTATATAACCTCTGTTGGACCTGACACGCTCTCTATCTACATAACCTCTGTTTGCGCTGCCAATCTCCTTATCTATATCACCTCTATTAGCCCTGACACTCTCCCTCCCAATATAACCTCTATTAGCCATGATACTCTCCTTATCTATATAAACTGCATTAGCCCTGACACTCTCCCTATCTATAAAACTTCTATTAGCCATGATACTCTCCTTATCTATATATAATGCATTAGCCCTGACACTCTCCCTCTCGATATAACCTCTATTAGCCCTGACACTCTCCCAATCTATATAACCTCTATTATCCCTGGCACTCTCCCTTTCTATATAACCTCCATTAGTCCTGACACTCTCCCTATCTATATAACCTCCATTACAACTGGCACTCTCCCTATCTATATAACCTCTATTAGTCTGGCACTCTCCATATCGATATAACCTCCATTAGCCCTAACACTCTCCCAATCTATATAACCTGCATTGGCCCTGACACTCTCCCTATGTATATAATCTCCGTTAGCCCTGACAATCTCCTTATCTATATAACCTCCATAAACCCTGACACTCTCCCTATCAATATAACATCCATTAGCCCTGACACCTCTCCCTATCTATATAACCTGTCCTAACCCTGACACTCTGACTATCTATATAACCTCTCCCAACCCTGACCCTCTCCCTATCTATATAAACTCTCCTAACCCTGACACCTCTTCCTATCTATATACACTGTCCTAACCCTGTCACCTCTCTATATCCATATAATCTGACCTAATCCTGACACTCTCCCTATCTATATAACCTCCATCAGCCATAACCCTCTCCCTATCTATATAACCTCCATTAGCCCTGGCACTCTCCCTATCTATATCACCTGTCCTATACCTGACTCTTTCCCTATCTATAAAACCTGTCCTCGTCTGACCCCTCTCCCTTTCTGTACGGCCTGTCCTAATCTGACAACTCTCCCTGTCTATATAACCTTTCCTAGTCTGACCCCTCTCCCTATCTATGTAACCTGTCCTAGTCTGATACCTCTCCCGTTCTATATAACCTGTCCTAACCTTGACTCCTCTCCCTATCTATATAACCTGTCCTAACCCTGACACCTCTCCCTATGTGTATAACGTGTCCTAAACCTCACACTTCTCCCTGTCTTTATAACCGGCCCTAAGCCTGACAATCCAGCCCCATGAGTCTTCTCCACCATTTAAGTTTTGATTCGATTAGATTCCATACAGTGTGGAAACAGGCCCTTCCGCCCAACCAGTCCACACTGTCCCTCCGAAGAGTAACCCACCCAGACCCTTTTTTCTCTCTGGACACTATGGGCAATTAAACATGGCCAATTCACCTGGCCTGCACATCTTTGGACTGTGGGAGGAAACCGAAGCACCCGGAGGAAACCCACACAGACACGGGGAGAATGTGCAAACTCCACACAGACAGTCGCCCAAGGTGGGAATCAAACCTGGGACCCTGGTGCTGTCAGACAGCAGTGCTAACCATTGAGCCACCGTGCCACCCCAATTTGATGATGGCTGATCTCGTGTGGTTTCAACTCCATTTTTGCGCACAATCTCCACAACCTTTTACCTCGTTACTAATTAAAAATCTGTCTATCTCCTCCATTAGTTTTCATTCATGCACTGCATTTTGGGATTTCATAGATTTGCATGTTGTGGTGGTCCATTTGGATATCTCCGTTTGGAATGGGCATGCTGGCGTAGTACGGAATTACTTGGTTTGGCAATCAGATTAGTGAAATGTCATGGGGAATGGCTGGTGAGGTTGACTTAGTTCTTAAGCATGCAAAAGGCAGGATAACTGCCCAGAATTTGAGTTCCAGATTTAGAAGGTAGATCACAGCACTCGGGTGTGGAGTGAGAAGGTGAAGAGAAATTGGGCTTCACATCTCCGATTAACAACATGCTATCAACTTGGGTCGATGCTTTTGGTTTCACTTTATTGCCAAATGTGGGAGTAATTTTTGGGTCTCAGTTACACGGAAAGAGATTGCTGGTTGGTATGCAACTCTCAAAAAAACCATCTTGGTGCCCCCCTAATTGGGTTTTTAGTCCCATATGGACAACGGTATACACAAGTTGGGGGCTTTTGTTGACCTAGTCTCCATTTATGCTACAACAGCAGCTACACCTGTGACTGGTACCCCATCATCAAAACAGCTGCTTATCTAATGGTTCCTTATTTGGCCTGGTTAAGTTTGGCTTCTGCTCTTAACTGCTGTGTCTGGAGGGACAGCAAGGATAAGGATGATTCAAATGATTAATTACTGTGGAAAATCTAGAATTCAGCCTGTCAAACTATACTGGCAAATCCAAGAATAAGATGTTGTTCTTCTGTTGATTGTGTCTAAAGAATTCAAGATTACAATTAAACCTTTGGTTTATACCGATTAAAAAGAAATAAAAATAAAAAGAAAGGGGTGGCATGGTGCCTCACAGCGCTACGGACACGGGTTCAATTCCCGCCTTGGTGACTGCCTGTGTGGAGTTTGCTCATTCTCCCCGTGTCTGTGTGGGTTTCCTCCGGCTGCTCCAGTTTCTCCTACAATCCAAAGATGTGCAGGTCAGGTGAATTGGCCGTGCTAAATTACCCATAGTGTTAGGTGCATTAGTCAGGGGTAAATATGGGGTAGGGGAATAAGTTGGGAGGGTTACTCTTCAGAGGATCAATATAGACTTGTTGGGCCAAATGGCCTGTTTCTATGCTGTAAGAAATGACTGAGACAGATCTAACGTCCTGGTTATGTCCATCTTCAGAAAACGTTATTCAAATAATCTTAAATAAACATAACTTACATATATTTACAAATATTTAGATCTACTTATTTATTGTGTCATTACTCTTAATATGTGGTATTGCATATTTTGAAACATCAGTATTTAGAGTAAACAACTGGCCTGAAGTTGTCTTAAATATTGGGTTCTGTTTATGACTGGTTTTGTGAAGTTGAGGATGTGGGTTAGACTTGAAAAAATTTATGCCTGAAAATATTTGTTCAGACATATGCGTACTGCCAAGCAGGGAAAGAATTTTAGTTGCATAAGACTTCAGTTTGAAATAATTTAGTGCCAGATGTTTGCAAAACCTGTCCTTTGAAAAAAACAGCAATTCTGTTTGGAGTTCAACTTGTACATCCTAAGGATTGACAGATAATTTTGTAATGAAGATTCCAAGTTTCTTTCATGGTTCTTCAAATTCCTTTTACAGTTCATCATTTTTGGCCTTGACCACTTGCAGTGCCAAGACCTTGATTTCCAAAAGTGCCACGCAATGAGTTCAAGGCAGTTAGTCTGGGACACATCTTCTCCCATAGATTAAAGCTTCAATTCAAAGGTCCACATTTTCTCTTGTAGGTATTTTCTAATCAGCCTGTTAGAGACCCGTAGCTGTGATTTGGAGACGCCGGTGTTGGACTGGGGTGTACAAAGTTAAAAATCACACAACACCAGGTCATAGTCCAACAGGTTTAATTGGAAGCACACTAGCTTTTGGAACGGCGCTCCTTCATCAGATGGTTTTGGAGAATAAGATTGCAGGACACAGATTTTATAGCAAATGTTGACAGTGGGATGTAACTGAAATTATATATTGAACAAGACCTGGATTGTTTGTTAAGTCTCTCATCTACTTGAATAACCATGTTGGCTTCAGTTCTTTCATATGTAAATGGCAAAACCTTTTTTAAAAGTTACATTCTCAAGTGAATTTTAACAATTGGTGTCATGTTGGCCCAGATAATGTATTGAAGGTGTGAGCTGCTCTGTGTGAGGCTGTCTGTGTCACAATGGTCAGACTGATTCTAACCTAAAAACAGATTGAGAGAATCTTACATGGATTCATGCAGTTTTTGAGCAAAGTAAAATGTAATTCAGCAAGTACAAATTCACCCCACAAACTTATATGTGTATGTGTACATGTGGGTATGTGGGTGTGTGTGTGCTGGGGAGGGGGAGGGGGTTGGTGGGGGAGTTTATGAGTGTGTGTGAAAGAGCGTATGTATGTGTGCGAGTGTGAGTGTAAAGAGATATAAGTCTGTGAGAGGATGTGTGTGGGAGTGTGTGTGTCAGCATATGAGAGACAGTCTGCGTGAGCGTGTATTTGTAGGAGAATGTGAGTGTGTAGTAGATGTATCCAGTTGTAGTGTTTGTTTGCCTGTATCTGTCTGTCTGTGTGTGTCTGTCTGTGTGTATAGTGCAGTGGGATCACCTGTAGTGTGACATGTAGGTCCCGGTTGAGGCCATCCCCATGGGTACCAAACTTGGCTATCAGTCTTTGCTCGGCCACTTTGCATTGTTTCCTGTCCCAAGCTCTGCCTTGGAGAACGGTCACCCGAAGGTCCGAGGTTGAATGTCCCGGACTGCTGAAGTGCTCCCTGACTGGGAGGGAACACTCCTGCCTGGTTATTTTGTGCAGTGTCCATTCATCCATTGCCATATTCTCTGTTCGGTCTCACCAATGTACCATGCCTCAGGGCATCCTTGCCTGCAGTGTATGAGATAAACAATGTTGGCCGAATCACATGAGTACCTGCTGCGTACACGGTGGGTGGTGTCCCCACGTGTAATGGTGGTACTCATGTCCACACTCTGACATGTCTTGCAGCGCCTGCTGTGACAGAGTTGTATGGTGTTGTCCTGAAGGCTGGGCAGTTTGCTACGCACAATGATCTGTTTGTGATTTGGCAGTTGTTTAAAGGCGAGGAGTGGAGGTGTGGGGAAGGTATAGTTACTCATCCTCATTGATAATGTATTGCAGGCCGCAAAGAACATGGTGTAGCTTTTAAGCTCCTGAGAAGTACTGGACAACGAAGGGTACCCTGTCGGTTGCAGCACGTGTTTATCTCCTGAGGAGGCCATTATGGTTTCTCGCACATCGAAACTGGCAGTCGATGAGTTGAGCATCGTACCCTGTTCTTATTAGGGCATTCCTGAGTTCTTCCAGGTGCCTGTCATGTTCCGCCTCATCTGAACAGATCCTATGTATGCGTAGGGCTTATCCATAGGGGATGGCTGTTTTAATATGTTTCGGGTGGAAGCTGGAGAAGTGTGGCATCGTGAAGTTATCCATGGGTTTGTGGTAGAGTGTGGTGATGAGGTGCACATCCTTGATGGAGATGCAAATGTCCAAGAATGAGACAGATAGTAGAGAGTAGTCCGTGGCAAATTTGATATCAGTGTGTAGTTTTTTCAGTGACTCCTCTCCATGGGTCCAGAGGAAGACAATGTTGTCAATGTACCTGGTGTATAGTGTTGGTTGGAGGTCCTGCATAGAGAAGAAGTCTTGTTTGAACCTGTGCATGAAAATGTTGGCATATTGGGGTGCATATTTGGTCCCCATGGCCGTTCCATGTGTCTGGGTGAAGAACTGGTTGTCAAAGGTGAAGTTGTGATCAAGGATAAAGCGAATGAGTTATAGGACAGTACTCGGAGATTGGCGGTTGTTGGTGTTGAGTACTGAGGCTGTTGCCACGATGCCATCATTGTGGAGGATGCTAGTGTAGAGTGCGGAAACGTCCATTGTGACGAGGAATGTTCCCGGTTCGACTGGTCCATGGGTGCTGAATTTCTATAAGAAATCTGTAGTGTAGCGACAGAAGCTAGGGATCCCCTGTACAATGGGTTTCAAGATGCCTTCAACATAGCCAGAGATGTTTTCAAACAAGGTGCCATTGCCTGATATGATGGGATGACCTGGTGGAGCACCTGGGCCTTAATCCTGGGCCTCCTAGCTAGGAGGTAAGGGTACTATCTTGTATTCTGCTACTTGTTTATTACGCTTCTGTTAAGTTTAGGTGTTCTACAATATTGTTTGCAAACAAGAGCATCAATATGTTTCCCTTTCAGCAAGCAATTCAAAAAAAAATTCTAAAACTGCTCCTCAATCTTCACATTCTTGTAACACAGCTGGTGTTTGAGGCCACTATTTCAACAGAAACATATCACTTTAATAAAAATATTCACAACATTTTCCAATCTTTGTTACACAGATGTTTCTGATGTAAAAAAATAGCTGTTACAAATAACTTAAATACAGATTTGGAGTGAGAGTTTGTAATTTTAGTTTCAATTTTGCCAGAGTACTGTTTTCATACTCACTACTGAGTGTGTATTCTTTTTGGTCAGATAAGCAGCTTTTTTCTGGTTGATATCGGATACTTTCAAACCACTCGCTGAGCTATCCAAGAGGTCACCACCAATTCTACACGCCCCTCTGGCCTGAAAAGATTCTCTTCAGCTCACTGAATAGATGTGGTAGCATTAGTAACATCACTGCTTTCACCCACTGAGTTAAAAATCATACAACACCAGGTTATGGTCCAACAGGTTTAATTGGAAGCACTAGCTTTCGGAGCGACGCTCCTTCATCAAGTGCAGCACTCCGAAAGCCAGGGATTCCAATTAAACCTGTTGGACTATAATCTGGTGTTGTGTGATTTTTAATTTTGTACACCCCAGTCCAACACCGGCATCTCCAAATCATTCATCCACTGGATTTGAAATAAAGATGCAAAGTGCTTGGAGCAGCCATTCACATTCTCAGCTGGTCCAAATATTTACGGGAATACTGTGGAAAGGTTGGAACAGCTGCTAACGTAGCAAAGTCTGGAACCTGGAAGTCCTGGTGAACACAATGACAGTGCCCCATTACAGTTGGCTGTTTGTCTTGTTTCCCCAGTTGGACAGGCCCGCGACAGTAGCAGGAGAGAAAATCTGAGAGTGAGCTGGGCAGCTGTGTCTGTCTCTCTATCTCTCTCTCTGTCTCTCTATCTCTCTCTCTGTCTCTCTCTCTCTGTCTGTCTCTCTCTCTCTGTCTCTCTCTCTCTCCTTTGGGAAAGGCCCAGCAAATAGGACCAAGGGTCTGGGGAAAGTGGGCCACTGTGAGCTGGAGAGAAACCCAGGTAATTGCAGCTGTGGAATGACAGCAGGGGTCTGTAAGGAGTGGTAGGTGGGCACGTGTTCTGGACCCAAGGCTTTTCACCTCCCTTTCAATTTTGAATTCCTGACATCAGGGAGACCCGTGCTGAACAGTCAGTTGTAGATCTGGATTCCCAAATGCATGGTGAGAGTTTGTAATGAACATGTTTATGAAGTGACCCAGCTCACCCCAGTTGCACCATTGGACTCTAAGGTATCAATCAACAACATTAAAACAGTTTGGTGAGTGTGTGATCCTCACTCACCTTTCTTGGAGAAGTGGGGTTAACATGGAGACAATTGATTCTCTCAACAAAAGTTTTGTTGCAGACTGGGTATTTACAAACGTTTATTGTTATCTGGACAGACCAAATTTGCAGCTTCGAGAATTGCAGTCCTTTGACAGTTCTCTGCCAGCAAATGCCTTTCAAAGATCCAGTTAGTTCACCATCAGTCACATGGTTTGTCCCAACAGTTAGCATCATTTCTCAACATGAACATAGATCGCTGCTTTCTAACTGTGTGAATTGTGGGTTACATTACACTCCCAGTCTATTCAGCACATGCTGAAGACAGAACTGCATTGGGAAGCCTAAGCACAGCAGAGGTTTCTAATCTCCAAGGCTACTTCTTGTGTCTCCCACAGGTTCAGATATCACTGAGACTATCACTGTCACCATTTCCAGTCGTGGGCAACCAGAGCAGAGCTCACTGACACACCTTAAAAGTGCATCTTCCACCAGCACTGATAGTCACCTCAATGAGTCCTCATGCACACAGGACACCATCTAGTCATGGCTTATCACAATGGTTCAGAGTGCGTAAGCTCCTCCATTTAGAGACAAGCCACCCTCCTGGATAAGTAGCAACACTCAGAGTGCAAGAACTGTCCATGATATTTACAGGAGGGATGCCACGCCGTAGACTGTGGCATTCAATGTCTCTGGTGGCGCCTGGATGTCTGGAGGGGATATCTCAGTGATACACCCAACTGCTAGTCTCTTCTAGCCAACTGATGGACCATCCAAGTGTGGAGGCAGTCACTGAGGAGGATGAGGATACCAACTCCCATGGGGCATGGTCATAATAATTTGATAGCTTTGTTCCCTGAGCAATAAGGCCCGGTATATCTGCAATGATGCTGGAATATTGTCCCCATGCCGAGGACAATTGCCACGTTGGCTGCAAGCCAGGTCAAGTGGACAGACCTCCTGAACCTCATCTGGGGCCACAAGGGGAACGGTCTGACTGAAGTAGCTGAGCTCAGAGATCCCTGGATCAGGAAGTGTACTGAGTGTATCACTGGGGCATCAACTCCCTGTGAGGGTCCATATTTGTCTTTTGGAGGCACGTGTACATATAAACACATGAAAAGAGACAACGTGATCTTGATTTTTAAAAATAATGGTATATAAAAAATGGACAAAGCAGACCAAGAGTCACTGAACAGTACCAGTTAAGCCTCGAGATTCCACTGCCTCTCTGGTCATAGGGAAGAGATGAGCTGGAGCAGGCTGTGCCTTTGTTGAAATGCTCTCACAGGTATTGGAAAGTCATTTCAGATCATGTTGTTCTTCTCTGGTTGGAGGTGCTCAGGGATGACACGTCTTGGAATGAGATGATCTGTAGTGTCACTGGCATTCTGACAGACCCTCCCAGCCAGCACTGGGTCCTACCTGTGTAGCAGGGCTCCTCCGTCCTACATCTTTCTCAGGAAACCTGTGTCCATCCAACATGTGCCACTCATCTACACCTCCCTGGGTAATATTAACGCCAGGGGAGTGAAATGCAGACATGCAGGAAGCTCCTGTTATGGCTACACACCAGCCAGATGTTGAGGGAGTGGAAATCTTTCCTGTTGATGAACCTACTTGGTCAGTGATTGAGTGTGATAATGACTGAAGTCAAAGATCCCCTGCACCTAATAGAATCCAGCAATGGAGTTGAATCCTGCTACCCTTTGTGCCAGTTGTGATTTGGATAAACTCTCCAACCTCTGCAAAGTAGGCTTCAGAGAGGTGCAAGGCGCAATACTTTGATTATGAGACACCGACAAAGTCCACGGCTGATCTTTGGAAAGATCCCAAGGTAAAGAGGTTCAAAACCATAGGCCCAAAATTTCACTGTGGGGAAGAGGTTCTCTACCATAGCAAACCAAACCTAACAAAAACGGGCTTAATTTTGCAAGTCCTATCCCCAGATCCTGGACTCCACTTCAGGAGTGGAGTCAGACCAGATTTTGCACACGTGTGTTTCAGAGAGGAAACTAGCAAGTTAAGTCACCAGCTGCCTCCACTGAAGTTGGCTGCCCTGTAATGTGGAACCTGAAGTGGGTTTATAAAACCTGCTAAGAGCAAGTCTGAACTGTGTTGGTTTGTTTCTGTACCCCTTTTAAATGGTGTGGTCACCCTCTGAATACAATCCTGGGACTGTTGGGGAGAACAAGTGCCATTGGGGTTGGGAGAAGACTGTTCCCAAAAGGTGCCATCCCTTTGGAATGCTGAAGCTGTCAACAAAGTATCAAACCTGTCAGGAAGTGTCAAACCTATCAAGAGCAGTTAAAACATATTTTATGAACAACACTTCAATACTGAATAGTCTGAAATATAAAACTTGATGGAACAGAACAGTTTTGTTCTCTCTTCTCTATTAGAAATAGATGAGTCTTCGGTAAGTTGGCACCACCTTCTCTACTGTCCATAATCCCTCACTGCCACCCCTCCACCCCTGCCATCCCTCTCCCAACCATACCAATGCCCAGACAGTGATGACTCTCCTGTACTGAACAGCCTGCCCCCAACCTGCAGACACTCAATGGCATCTTAATACCAGTGTTAGGGTAACCACCTCAACAGCTTCTCCCTTTGAAATGCCCACTCCATTTATTGGAGCAACTATGTTGGCTGCCCACTGCTCAATGCTCCAGGGAAAACAACACCAATTTATACAGCCTCACTTTACAGCTCAAATCCTCCAACCCTGGCAACTTTCTTGTAAATCTTTTCTGAACCCGTTCAAGTTTCACAACATCCTTCTTATAGGAAGGAGACCAGAATTGCACGCAATATTCCAACAGTGGCCTAACCAATGTTCTGTACAGCTGCAACATGAGCTCTCAACTTCAGTACTCAATGCTCTGAACAATAAAGGAAAGCATACCAAACGTCTTCTTCACTTTTCTATCTAACTACGATTCCACTTTTAAGGAGCTGGCACCCGAAGGTCTTTGTGTTCAGCAAAGGTCCCCAGGACCTTTCCATCAAGTGTATAAGTTCAGCCCTGATTTGCCTTTCCAAATGCAGCACCTCACATTTATCTCAATTAAACTCCACCTGCCACTCCTTAACCCATTGGCCCATCTGATCAAGATCCCTCCACACCACCCTCTGTCTTCTACCTTTGAGCCAGTTCTGTATCCAAGTGGCTAGTTCTCCCTGTATTCTGTGATCTGAGGGGGGAACCTTGTTGAATGCCTTACTGAAGCCCGTATAGATCACGTCCACTGCTCTGCCCGCATAAATCCTCTTTGTTCCCAACCTCTCTGCCCCCACCCCCACTCTGGCCTATCAACCTCACCTTAATCTCCTTCCACCTGTCGCATTCCCAACGTCCCTCCCCCAAGTCCCTCCTCCCTACCTTTTATCTTAGCCTGCTTGGCACACCCTCCTCATTCCTGAAGAAGGGCTTATGCCCGAAGTGTCGATTCTCCTGTTCCTTTGATGCTGCCTGACCCGCTGCGTTTTTCCAGCAACACATTTTTAAGCTCAAGCAGCAGGGACCTGGGTTCAATTCCAGCCTCGGGCGACTGTCTGTGTGGGGTTTGCATATTCTTCCTGTGTCTGCATGGGTTTCCTCCCACAGTCCAAGGATGTGCAGGTTAGGTGGATCTGCCATGCTTTATTGTCCATGGCGTTCAGGGATAGAACATAGAACATAGAACATAGAAGGATACAGCGCAGTACAGGCCCTTCGGCCCTCGATGTTGCGCCGACCGAGTCCTACCTAACCTATACTAGCCCAATAACTTCCAAATGCTTATCCAATGCCCGCTTAAATGAACATAAAGAAGGAGAGTTCACCACTGATACGGGCAGGGCATTCCATGAACTCACAACCCGCTGTGTGAAGAATCTACCCCTAACATCTGTCCTATACCTACCACCCCTTAATTTAAAGCTATGTCCCCTAGTAACACCTGACTCCATTAGCGGTAAAAGGTTCTTAGTATCTACCCTATCTAAACCCCTAATCATCTTATACACTTCTATCAGATCTCCCCTAAACCTTCTCTTCTCCAATGAGAACAGCCCCAAGTGCCTCAGCCTTTCCTCATAAGATTTTCCTACCATTCCAGGCAACATCCTGGTAAACCTCCTCTGCACTCGTTCTAAAGCTTCCACATCCTTCCTATAGTATGGCGACCAAAACTGCACACAATACTCCAGATGAGGCCTCACCAGAGTCTTATACAACTGCAACATGACCTCAGGACTCCGGAACTCAATTCCTCTGCCAATAAAGCCCAGTACACCATATGCCTTCCTCACAGCACTATTTACCTGGGTGGCAACTTTCAGAGATCTGTGTACATAGACACCAAGATCCCTCTGCTCATCCACACTACCAAGTAGCCTACCATTAGCCCAGTAATCCATCATCTTGTTATTCCTACCAAAGTGAACGACTTCGCACTTAGCTACATTGAATTCCATTGTGTAGGTTAGGTGGATTAGCCATAACAGGAATTGGATAGGGGGTTGGGTCCTGGTGGGATACTCTTCAAAGGGTCAGTGTGACCCGCTGGGCAGAATGACCTGCTGCTTTACTGTAAGGATTCTATATAACCAGAATGGATATACAGAAGAGCTGAAACTCTGGAGTAACAGTAGGCGGAATCTTATAAGGGTCTAACTAAGGTGCGATGTGTGTCTGAATCAGATGAGAAGTCCAGGAGGGTCTGTCTCAATGTTGGGACATTTCTCTGCATATTTTGTGCTTTGTTATGCAGTGAGATGAAGTGCTCACTTGACAGTGGGATGTTTTCCAGTTTAAGTGGGATATTTCACGTGAAACTCTTTCTTAGCAGCACAAACGCATCTCACTAATGCAGTGAGCAGGGCCGTGATGGAGCAGACAGTAGGGGCTGCTGAAGGTGCAGTTCCCTGTGAGGGGTCAGCAGGGGAAGGGGGTGGAAGTGGGAGTCCTCCAGCACAGACCAGACAGTATGTGCCACATTATCCTGGTGTGGTGTTCTCTGCACAACTGGAGCAGGCCATAAGGTGATGCATTTGACGCTGAGAAACTCGGGGACTGGGAGAGCAGTCAGCTGAGGAAAAGGACGAGGTTGAAAGTGAGGACTGCAGATGGTGGAGATTAGAGTCGAGAGTGTGGTGCTGGAAAACCACAGCAGGTCAGGCAGCATCCAACAAGCAGGAAATTTGACTGTGCGGGCAAAAGCCCTTCATCAGGAATGAGGCTGGGAGCCTTCAGGGTGGAGAGATAAATGGGAGGGGGGGGTGCTGGGGGAAGGTAGCTGAGCATGCAATAGGTGGATGGAGGTGAAGGTAAAGGTGACAGGTCGGACAGGAGGGTGGAGCGGATAGGTGGAAAGGAAGATAAGCCGGTAGGACAGGTCATGAGGATAGTGCTGAGCAGGAAGGTTTGAACTGGGGTAAGGTGGGGGGAGGGGAAATGAGGAAACTGGTGAAGTCCACATTGGTGCCATGGGGTTGAAGGGTCCCGAGGCGGTAGATGAGGCATTCTTCCTCCAGACGTCGGGTGGTGAGGGAGTGGCGATGGAGGAGGCCCAGGATCTGCATGACCTCGGCAGAGTGGGAGGGGGAGTTGAAGTGTTCAGCCACAGGGCGGTGGGTTTGGTTGGAGCGGGTGTCCAGAGATGGTCTCTGAAGCGGTGTGCTAGGAAGCGACCAGTCTCCCCAACGTAGAGAAGACCGCATCGGGAGCAACAGATACAATAATTGATATTGGTGGATGTGCAGGTGAAACTTTGATGGATATGGAAGGCTCCTTTGGGGCCTTGGATGGAGGTGAGGGAGGAGGTGTGGGCGCAGGTTTTGCAATTCCTGCGGTGGCAGGAGAAGGTGCCAGGACGGGAGGGTGGGTTGTTGGGGTGCGTGGACCTGACAAGGTAGTCGCGGAGGGAATGGTCTTTACAGAAAGTGGATAAGAGTGGGGAGAGAAATATATCCCTGGTGGTGGAGTCCATTCGTAATTGGCTGAAATGGCTGGTGGGTGGAAGATGAGGACCAGGGGCATCCTGTCCTTGTTGTGGTTGGAGGGGTGGGTTTCGAGAGCGGAGGTGCAGGATGTGGATGAGATGTGCTGGAGGGCATCATCACCACGTGGGAGGGGAAATTGCGGTCTTTAAAGAAAGAAGCCATCAGGTATGTTCTGTGGTGGAACTGGTCCTCCTGGGAGCAGATGCAGCAGGCGGAGGAATTGGGAATACGGGATAACATTTTTGCAGGAGGCAGAGTGGATGGAGATATAATCCAGGTAGCTGTGGGAGTCAGTGAGTTTGTAGAAAATGTTGGTGTTGAGTCGGTCACCGTTATGGAGATGGAGAGGTCTGGGAAGAGGAGGGAGGTGTCAGAGATGGTCCAGGTGCATTTAAGGTCGTGATGGAATGTGTTGGTGAAATTGATGAACTGTTCAACCTTGTGTGAACACGAGGTGGCGCCGATGCAGTCATCAATGTAGAGGAGGAAGAGGTGGGGAATGGTGCCAGTGTAACTTCAGAAGATAGACCATTCTATATAGCTGTGGCCCATATGGGTGCCCATGGCTACCCCTTTGGTCTGGAGAAAGTGGGAGGATTCGAAGGAGAAATTGTTGAGGATGAGGACCAGTTCAGTCAAACGAATGAGAGTGTCGGTGGAAGGGTACTGTTGGGGACATTGGGAGAGGAAGAAACAGAGGGCTTGGAGGCTCTAGTCATGGCGGATGGAGGTGTAGAGGGATTGGATGTCCATGGTGAAGATGAGGCGTTGGGGGCCGGGGAAACGGAAGTCTTGGAGGAGGTGGAGGATGTGGGTGGTGTCTTGAATGTATGCGCGGAGTTCCTGGACTAGGGGGAATAGGACAGTGTCGAGGTATCTGAAGATGAGTTCGGTGGGGTAGGAGCAGGCTGAGACAATGGGTCGGCCAGGGTGGTCAGGCTTGTGGATCTTGGGTAGGAGGTAGAATGGGTGGTGTGGGGTTCCTGAACTATGAGGTTGGAAGCTGTGGGTGGGAGATCCCCTGAGGTGATGAGGTTGTGTACGGTCTGGGAGCTGATGGATGAGGACGTTGAGTTGTAGGTGACATTGAGTCGTTTAGTTTGATGGGGATCGGTGACATTTGCCCCAGAAGGTGGATAGGACCTGATTGTCACCCAGTTCCAGTAAATATGAGCTGTATGCAGAAGACCATCATGGACTGTCAAGGCTGTTGTGTCAATATTTTGTTCTCATTGTTGGGATGAACTGCAGCCCATATTCATTCCTTTTGTGTTCACTCTGCTGGCTGTGAGTAAAAGTTCACGTTTAGACCGGTCTGACTGCTTGCCTCCAGGTGATGTTCAGAGAAAGTGAGGACTACAGACGCTGGAGATCTATGTGATGTTCTCCTACTGCATAATGATAAGGCACAGGGAGCCAATGGGAATTGAGGACAGAGTAGTGGTGACCCAGAGAAGGTCTTCAGATGGGATGTATCAAAAGGACAGGTAAAGTGTGTGCCCTGATCGTTAAATGGCAACAAGGGTGAGAGGATGGGAGTCACATATGGGAGGAAGTGTCAGCCGTGTTGAGAGTGTGGCATTGGAAAAGCACAGCTGCTCAGTCAGCAACCATGAAGTAGGAGAATCGGCGTTTCGGGTATGTGCCGTGACTTTGTGGTTGTTGTGTCGTTATGCTGCCGGTGATGCCAGCGTGTACAGCAGCTTCTTAAAGATGGCACCAGTGCAAGATGTGCCAGTCTATTGGTGGATAGCTAATGAATGGTGAGTTGTTCTGAAAACAGCACTTGAGCAAGTCATACTGGTGCAGTGAGTAGTTAATGAGTCAAGTTTGATAAGATACGACATAAAATCCCTCCAAAAAGCGCAATGCAACTTCGACTTAATCTATAAAGTCAGTTTCAGTCCAGTGTAGTTCAGGATTACACTGATTTCTGAATGAAGTTTGTAACTTCATCCACTAGGTGGTGTATTGTTACTCTGTATAGCATGAAATACAGGATGGTTTTTTACAATAGAGAACAGTCTTTCGACTTATACCATGGATACAATGCTTCAATTGGTTTCATTCAGGTAGTCTGGAATTAATCTGTTACTTTTTCATTTGCTGTCTTCTCTTTAAACTAGTGCGACTAATTAAGCCCTTGAGAAATGGACATGTTCATTTAACAATCAGAAACTGAACATTTTTCATATTTTGTTTTGCACAAATACTGATTCTTCAGTCAGTGTTTGGAACTATATACAAAATGAAGGCAGTGTTCATGAAAGCCAAACCCCAAAGTAAGGAAAAAGCGTTTATATGATCTTAAGTTCCCTAGCGAGTCGGAGTTTGAGGGATGACCTTATAGAGGTTTATAAAGTCATGAGGATCATGGATAGGATGAATAGACAATGTCTTTTCCCTAGAGTGGGGGAAGTCCTAAACTAGAAGGAATAGGTTTAAACTGAGTGGGGAAATAATTAAAAGGGGCCTAAGGAGGAACATTTTCACACAGAGGGTGGTGCATGTATGGAATGAGCTGCCAGAGGAATTGGTGGAGGTGAGTACAATTACAACACTTAAAAGGCATCTGGATGGATATATGGGCGTGGGCGGCACGGTGACACAGTGGTTAGCACTGCTGTGAGCGCCAGAGACCCAGGTTCAATTCCCGACTCAGACGACTGACTATGTGGAGTTTGCACATTCTCCCCGTGTCTGCGTGGGTCCCCTCCGGGTGCTCCGGTTTCCTCCCATAGTCCAAAGATGTGCAGGCCAGGTGAATTGGCCATGCTAAATTGCCCCTAGTGTTAGGTAAAGGGGTAAATATAGGGGAATTGGGTGGGTTGCGCTTTGATGAGTTGGTGTGGACTTGTTGGGCCGAAGGGCCTGTTTCCACACTGTAAGTAATCTAATCTAAAATGAATAGAACGGGGTTAGAGGGATATGGTCCCAATGCTGGCAAAAGGGATGAGGTCAGATTGGGATGTCTGGCTGGCATGGATGAGTTGGACTGAGGGATCTGTTTCTGTCCTCTATGACTCTGTATGTGTGTGGCACCACTACCATTATGGTTTGAGACACTAATATGATAAAAATGTAAAGTCACCATAGCCCCAGAGCAACATAGGGCTACTCTGTCATTACAGAAAGAGAGAAAGAGAGGGATGGTGGATGGTGGTTTAACCTGAGGGTCACCATACCTCAGGGGAAGGGGCGAGGTTGGGAAGATGGGACACACACTGTCTTATCAAAACAAATGTGTTTGCTGTTGGTGTTGTAATGTGATTTCACTATTGGAAAGGAATACTTGTTTGCAACAATTAGCAGTATGTGAAGTTTAGCATTGGTCAAAGATTCAAATCTGATAAAGAATGGAAAAAGTTAAATTGATGTCAGAATTTGGATTCAAAATACCAAATAAAAATGAGAAAAATCAACAAACCAATAACAGTCTGGCAGTTCATTTAGTTTCTCAATTTTTAAGTTATTTTGTTTATTCATATCAGATATATTTGGGCGGTACGGTAGCTCAGTGGCTACCACTGCTGCCTCACAGCACCAGGGTCCCAGGTTCGATCCCAGCCTTGGGCAACTGTGGAGTTTGCACATTCTCCCAGTGTCTGCGTGGGTTTCCTCCGGGTGCTCCGTTTTGTGGGTGGCACAGTGGTTAGCACTGCTGCCTCACAGTGCCTGAGACCCGGGTTCAATTCACGACTCAGGCAACTGACTGTGTGGAGTTTGCACATTCTCCCCGTGTCTGCGTGGGTTTCCTCCGGGTGCTCCAGTTTCCTCCCACAGTCCAAAGATGTGCGGGTCAGGTGAATTGGCCATGCTAAATTGCCCGTAGTGTTACGTAAGGGGTAAATGTAGGGGTATGGGTGGGTTGCGCTTCGGCGGGTCGGTGTGGACTTGTTGGGCTGAAGGGCCTGTTTCCACACTGTAAGTAATCTAATCTAATATTCTTGGCCCTAGTTTGAACACAAGATTGACAATAACTTCGTTAAAGCATAGTTTTCATAGTTACTATTTATGACCTCTACTATTGCATATGGTGGCAGAATGTCTTGCAGGGACATAATGGGGAGAGGTTACATCTATCACATCTATTTGTTCTCATATGTGCTCAAGCCAATTTACTTCTAAATTTTCTGGTAATGTCATAACTCCTGCATGAGCGTAAGATTTGATGTAAAGAAATGGAAATCAGTGCAAACATTTAGGGGCAAAAGATTTGGGTAAAAGGGGTGGGATCCTAAAATGCTGCTCCTAGAGGGATGGTGAGAAATGATGCAGGCAAACCTGACCATTCCACAATAAGCTGTGAAATAGAATGAGTGAGTGAGTGAGTCACTTGGGTGAATAACTCTGCAGTTTTAATGAATGTGAGTAATTTTGAGGTGAAGGTGTGTGAATAATTGCAGTGACGTGTGACACAATGATTGTAGGAGAGTTTTGGTAAGTACAGAAGGGAAATGTTGCTAGGGGTTGGATTGCATGCATGAGCAGTGAACAGTGGAGCTGGCATCCTTAACTTTCTAGTGGCAGTGAAGTCATTTAACTGTATTTTGATATTATAGCCCTGTCCTGAGATCGAAACTATTGGTATTCAACTCTTCAGTTATCTCTTCCCCCAGTGTTTGCAGATGATGGTGGGATTTCTGTCTTCCTGTAGAAGATTCTCCAAATGTGCATCAGAGAATCAGGTTGTCCTTTATAGATGTATTTAGCTTGTTCTGAGACATCTGCCAGTCTCCAGCTTTGCCTGCTGCTTTTCGGCACAACGTACCTTCCATTTAAGGGCTGCTGACAGCCTTTAAGCTACAATTTTCCGCTTCATCTCCCAAAAGAGATGCACAATCAATAATCCGTGGGGCAGCATTGTTGGTTATCTCAGTGTAATAAGCTGTTAGAACCAACTCTATATGGTCACCACTTCATATACCTGGACACAACCATACCCATCCAGCCTGTGTTCACGCACCTCAATGCCAAAGATCCTGCTGCATTATTTGAAGAAGGCAGACTTCAGGATACGCAACAACACAGAGTGGTCGAGCAGAGGCTAATAGCCAAATTCGGTACCCATGGGGAATGGCCTCACCAAGACCTTGGATTCATGTCACACTACAAGTGACCCCACCACACTATACGGTCTCACGCTCACATTCACACACAAGCACACATACAAACGCACTCTCACACACAAACACACTAACACAGACCCTCTCTCATACACACGGTCTCACACACACATAAACATGACAAAGAGGATTGATGAGGGCAGAGCGGTAGATGTGATCAATAAGGCATTTGACAAGGTTCCCCATGGGAGATTGATTAGCAAGGTTAGATCTCCTGGAATACAGGGAGAACTAGCCATTTGGATACAGAACTGGCTCAAAGGTAGAAGACAGAAGATTGTTTTTCAGACTGGAGGCCTGTGACCAGTGGAGTGCCACAAGGATCGGTGCTGGGTCCACTACTTTTCATCATTTATATAAATGTTTTGGATGTGAGCATGAGGTACAGTTAGTAAGTTTGCAGATGACACCAAAATTGGAGGCATAGTGGACAATGAAGAGGGTTACCTCAGATTACACCAGGATCTGGACCAGATGGGCCAATGGGCTGAGGAGTGGCAGATGGAGTTTAAATCGGATAAATGTAAGGTGCTGCATTTTGGGTAAGCAAATCTTAGCAGGACTTATACACTTAATGGTAAGGTCCTAGGGAGTGTTGCTGAACAAAGAGACCTTGGAGTGCAGATTCATAGCTCCTTGAAAGTGGAGTTGTAGATAGATAAGATGGTGAAGAAGGCATTTGGTATGCTTTCCTTTATTGGTCAGAGTATTGAGTACAGGAGTTGGGAGGTCATGTTGCAGCTGTACAGGACATTAGTTAGGCCACTGTTGGAATACTGTGTGCAATTCTGGTCTCCTTCCTATCGGAAAGATGTTGTGAAACTTGAAAGGGTTCAGAAATGATTTGCAAGGATGTTGCCAGGATTAGAGGATTTGAGCTACAGGGAGAGGTTGAATAGGCTAGGGCTGTTTTCCCTGGAGCATCGGAGGCTGAGGGGTGACCTTATCGAGGTTTATAAAATCATGAGGGGCATGAATAGGATAAATAGACTAAAGTTTTTTTTCCCTGGAGTGGGGGAGTCCAAAACTAGAGGACATAGGTTTAGGGTGAGAGGGGAAAGATATAAAAGAGACCTAAAGGTCAATGTTTTCACACAGAGGGTGGTGGTGCATGTATGGAATGAGCTGCCAGAGAAAGTGGTGGAGGCTAGTATAATTGTTACATTTGAAAGGCATCTGGATGGGTATATGAAAAGGAAGGGTTTGGAGGGATATGGGGCGGGTGCTGGCAGGTGGGACTAGATTGGGTTGGGATATCTGGTTGGCATGGATGAGTTGGACCGAAGGGTCTGTTTCTGTGCTGTACATCCCTATGATTCTATGCATGCATAAACTCACAAAAAAGCCTATGGAGTGAATTTGCATTTGCAGATTTGTGTTTGCAGATATATTCTATTTTGTTCAAAAAGCACACAATCTGTAGGCAGGCAGTCAATGTGACTCTTTATTAATTCCTACTTTGGGAAAAATCCAGGTTGGAATACAAACAGACTCTTACCTCACACCTTTAATGCGTTGTCTGAGCTGAGATGTCACCTTTTTTCATATTCTGATAAAACCTGAAGTTAGCTCAGGGAAGTGACTGGAAAGAAATTCTGAGCTTTACATATTAATCAATTGAAACCTACATCCCCATTCTAAATGAGTAAAGACTTAATAGCAATCTAGGTTTGTTTAATACACCGCAGCAGTTATATGACATTTTCATGTTTTACAATAAATTCTTTGAAATATGTATCCTGTCCCACTAGTTCCCTGACAAAGGAGCAGTGCTCCAAAAGCTTGCACTTCCAAATAAACCTGTTGGACTATAACCTGCCGTTCTGTGATTTTTAATTTTGTACACCCCAGTCCAACACCAGCACCTCCACATCTTTATTTGAAGAAGGGTAAGGAATTGAACTGTCAACTAACATCACGGAAGTTACTTTATCTTATTGCTGTATATGAGACCTGGCTGTGTGCAAATTGACGTTTGTAATTGGCTGTGTTACAGAATTGTAGAATGTTTGCAGCATAGAGGAGGCCTTGCAGCCCATTGTGTCTATGCTAGCTCTCTGCAAGAACAATTCACATACTGCCACTCCCTCCTTCCCTGTAATTGCTCTCCAATTTCTGTCATTTTATCCAGTTATTTTCTGACAACCACAGTTCAATCTATCTCCACTACACTCTAACCTTCAAACTGTTCATTGCATTAAAAGTTTGTTCTTATGTCACCTTAGCTTCTTTTGCCAATCATCCTAAAACAGTGTCATCTGGTTCTCAAACCTGTCTTCGGTACTTCATTGTCAACTTATGAACTGCTTTGAGGAAGCCTGATGTTGTACAAAGAAAGCTTTTTTTTTTCTGTTTCAACCTGTTCCTGGGAAATAGGCTGGTGTATTTCACATTATCATTCAGCGAATGTTATATACCAGATGAGGAAACAGTCAATGTGTGCAATGAATACAGCCTAATTTTAACTACTTTGCTGAACTATTTTAAACTGAGCAACATGAGCACAACATGAGTAAATGCACAACATGAGCAAATGCTTTCACAGAGTTCATGGGCCATTGTAATGTGGAATGTTCCTGAAACTCCGGGACAGAGAAGAAATTCCTGATCTCTGGGATGTTGCCATCACACCGTCTTCAAGAAAGGAGACAAAGTGGGCTGTGGGAATGACAGGGAGGAATACTCACCATCACTGGGAAGACCATTAGCCAAATCCTCGCAAGACATTTTCTCCCAGTTTCTGAGGAAGCCCTTCCTGAAAGGTAGTGTGGCTTCTGACCACACCATGGAACAATAGGCATGATTTTCACTGTTCTGTAACTCTCAGTAAAATACCACAAACAGCACAACTCACTCTACATGGCCTACCTGTCAGTCAGGAAGTTCCATGGAAGATACAGTCAAAGGCTGGCTATCCACTGAAATTCATCAACATCCTCCGTCTCCTTCATGATCAGATGTCAGTGATGGTTCTCTCCGTCAGTAGTATGGCAAATGCTTTGAAGTCAAGACAGGGTTCAAGCAGGGAAGTGTCATCACCCCCAACCTTTTTTCTATCTTTATGGCCATCATTCTTCATTTTTCAACAACAAGTTTTGCAGTGGTGTGGATATTATCTACAAAATGGGTGGAAACCTCATGGGCGAGAGTCTTTGACAACCGTGACATCTGTGCTAATACCTAGACCCTATGTATAAGGCAATCATCCTTCTGACTCTTCTATGTGGCTCCAAAGCTTGGGACTCTGTATAGATGCCTCCTCAAGACATTACAAATTATCCATCAAAGTTGATTGAGAAGGATCCTCCACATCAGCTGGGAAGACAGAAAAAGTAGCATCAGCGTCCTTGAAGGATCCAAGGAGTGCCAGCGTCAAGGCACCTGAAACCGTTTCCACTGGGCTGGATTCCGGCCACCAAAGCAAATCTTCTTTACCCCAAGGAGTGTACACAAAGGAGAGGAGGAAGGCTTCTCTCACGAAATGCAACATCAGTGTCAATACATGGGATACTACCACTCAAAAGAAGTGAATTTCAATGAATCTTCAGTAAAAAGGACGTCATTCTTTGAGAACACCTGTCAGCCAGAGGCAGGACAGAAAAAGGAACCAGAGAAAGGGATGACAGTGACCTCGAGGCTGAGTATCAATTCCATTACCTGGAAACACCTAAATTTGTGGTCAGAGACATGGCTCCAGGATCAGGCTTATCAGCCACATAAGGACCTATAGAATCCATGAGCAGTGACAGGGAATTTCCTCAGTGGACAATCATTCTCATTCGTGAGTGGCTGCTGACAACAACTTCATATGTGGAACATTTTCAAATCGAATACATATGCAAATGCTGTCATTGCAATTAAAAGGCAAAGTCACCATTGTCCTGTAAGGCTGCTCTCTCATTAGAGAGACATAGCCTGTGGTAGTTTAAACTGAGGTTCATCCACACCCCAGGGAAGAGAGATGTTAAAAAGGACACCCCTTTATGGTAACCTCAGCAAGAATGGGAATCAAACCCACAGCGTTAGATATCACTCTTCAATACAAACCAGCCATCCACGCTAACCAACCTCCTCACTGGAATTAGACCATAAGGAAGAAGATGTATAATAACCATTGCATTGCATCCTCTATTGTATCCTTAGATGTAACTACTGCTTCAATTCAAAGTTTGACAAGTTTTACCTGATTTGCTGAGAACTTGAAATAACTTTTGTTCTGGCATTTCCTTTGCTTAAATGTTCCTTCAACATACTATCTAGACCAAGTACTGGGGATTTATCTGAAAGAAACTTGAAAAGATATCTAATCATGAAGGTTGATATTTCCTTAAATGAACATTGTGTTAATGATGCCAATACCAACACAATCCTTCACTTAGGTCAACAGACAAGACAACCCGACACTAAAGTTTTAAATAAAAGCAAATATTGCGGATGCTGGAAACCTGGAAATGAAATTAAAATGTGCCAGAGGAAGTCAGCAGGCCTGGAGAAAGAGACACGAGTCACTACTTCGAGCCCAGTCTGACTCCCGTTTCAAAGAAAAGTTTGTTTTCTCTAATTTTCTCTCCACACAGTTGCTGGCAGGCTGCTTTCTCCAGCATTTTCTGTTTTTATTTACTGAAGTTTTAAAATATTTAAAATATCATGCTTACAGTGAGTACCTTTACTTGAGTATATCTGCATTTCATCGAACGTTGTGTAACTGGAAAAAATGTTGGGTAAAATGGAGTCAAATTTCCTTGGCTATTCAAATAAAGGTCATAAGTTCCATGTTTAAACATGATAACAGTAGCTCCTTTACATAAAGAATGAAGAGTGAATTTCTGTTTCTGGATGCAAGCCCTGACATCCTTCATAAACCTGCTAAGAACTTAAGAAAAATGTAGGAATTCACCTCATTGAGCAAGCTTTGCCCTTCAATAGGGTCACAGCTGATCTGACTGTGGCATGAACTCCACTGTTTTTGCTCCAAGTCATAATCCCTGACTCCCGTGTCTAACTTAACCTTGAATATATTCCAGCCTCCAGTGATCTGTGCTGAAGAGAATCCCAAAGATTTACTGCAGTCTCCATCAAATCCTGTGTCTGTAGTAAAGGTCAGCACAAAGTCAGTATTCTGAGTTGTCACGCAATCTGCACGTGTGTGTCAGATCTGCAGCGCAATCTCTTCATCACTGAGTTTGAGACTGCAGAGTAAGCGATTTGACAAGAATGCAAGTTGTACCGAACTTATGGTCGACCACCATGTGGTGTTTTACGAGATGAACGCTCTTGGCACCTTGTGGTATTTGCCATGTTTACCGGAATGTGTACTGGGTAAGGGCTATTTGGTGCACATCACCTCCACCAATACTCCTTTGCTTTGCATAGGCCTATCTAGTGATTAGGTAAAAACAAGGACTACAGATGCTGGAAACCAGAGTCTAGATTAGAGTGGTGCTGGAAAAGCACAGCAGTTCAGGCAGCATCTGAGGAGCAGGAAAATCGACGTTTCAGGCAAAAGCCCTTTGTCAGGAATAGAGGGTTAGTTGTAGGGAGTGTAGCGCCTATCAATATCTACAAAAGAGAAATTGTTCATGGATAACAAGAAGGTATACAGTAGAACCGCAATTGGCACAACTACATAATTACTGGACCTTAGTGGAGCTGGTATGAACTCATCTGGTCCCTCTCCAAACTAAAGTAGAACACTTCATGTCCACCCAGAGACTGTGTGGTGTCAGTCGAATGGTGTTAATGTAAGATGAACATTAACCCTTTCAGATATATTGTCTTGTACAGCACAGCATACAGTGAGAATAGGCAGCAGTTGTTCCATGAAGATGTAGTCACTTCCACATGAGATGCTGTGGAAAGGAAGAGGTCAGTGAGATAACTATTCACTGGTGAGAGTTCAGTTCCAATCTCCCAACATCCCCAGAATCTACTCTCCCCGACAAATCACATGGGCTAGGAGAAAGCGAGGACTGCAGATACTGGAGATCAGAGGTGAAGAGTGTGGTGCTGGAAAAGCGCAGCAGGTCATTTTGAAGAGTTTATGCCCAAAACGCCGACTCGTCTGATCCTCGGATGATGCCTGACCGGCTGTGCTTTTCCAATGCCACAATCAAATGGATCCATCACAACCATCAGGAAGTCATCATAGGGAATTCAGTATCTTAAACAATCAGGGAACTTCACAGGATACGTGAAGAAAGATTGCGAGTGGGAGATAGAAGCTAGCATTCCTGTCAGCTTGTGGCAGCTAGGTACCTGAGATGTAGTGACACAGGTGCCTGTTGGCTGCTGACTCTGTGTATCCTCTCCTGAGCTGCAGGAAACAAGCAGAAGAACATTCAGTGACACAATCCTAACATAAGCGCTGAGATGGAAATTTTGTCTTAACAACTTGATTTTATATTGTACCTTTAAATGTCAAAGACCTTCCAAAGTTCTCCTCAGAAGGCAGAGGCTATTAAGCAATAGTTGAAGATATCAGAATACATGAAGGAAAGGGAAAGAACTGCAAGGCAAGTGCATGTAAGAGGGGTCATTCCAAAGTTTGGTGGCTGAAATAGATTCAATGTGGAGAGAGAACTGCAAAAGAGAACAGATTCTGAGGGTGAGAGTGTTTGTTTGGGATAAAAGAATTGAGGGGTTTGGGACAGGGCACAGAAGAAAGTGTAATTAAAGACAAGGATTTTGGATTTGTTGCATTGGAGGATGTAAGGAGGGGATTGATGGGACCTATGTCGGGCACAATGCTGGCAGCTCATTCTTAAAGATGTTGGAATGTATAGACAATGGAATGCGGAGGGTATTTGCTTATGTGTGTAGTCCACAGGCAAGGCTGTTGTTGATAATATTCAGAGATGGGAAATTTTAGATTTCATTTAGCATTGGGTAAAATGCAGAATTGAACGATCTAGTCTGAATTTCGGGAACAGGTGGGAAGGAAATTAGATGCGAAACATTGGAGCTTGGCAGCAAACAATCAAAAGGCTTTGGTCATTCCTGTGGTCAGCGAAGGATATTTTGCCTTAGCCATGGATTCATGTGAAACAAGTAGTTTTTCAATCCAGGTACTGGATCGTGGAATGTTACAGCACATTAATAGTTTCCTTTGGCAAGTCTGTGCAGCGTTCTTTCCTCATACGAGCTACCTCAGCTGATCCCAGTCTTCTGCTTTCTTCCTCTGCCTCTTTGAAACATAGAAATCCCCTTTAAAGGAATATATGCACCTAACACACATTTGTATCAGAGAATTTCTGGGTGAAGAAACATCTCTTTTCATAACAATCTTACTTCCATCTCACTAACAAGCAGAAAAAAAGCCAAGAAAACTTCTGTTATCAAAATTCCAGTCAAAATCTTGAAAATCTCTGACAGGACACCTTCATACCCTTTTCAACTCCAGGAAAAAAGAAACAATTTCTCATGTCTCTCTTAACAACTTACCTCTGGCAATATCCTAGTGACTTCATAGTGTACTTTCCACTTTTTTTTGCATAGTCTTTAAATAATTCAACGTTCATTACCTAGAATTTTACAATCTTCTAAGTTCAACGTGACTTCCTCAATTTTATATTCTATGTCACTATATGAAAACAAGAAGGATTCATACGTCATGTTAATCCCTTAATTTATTTATTTTACCATCTTCAATATCTGCCAAGGTCTTGATTTTCCTTCATTTCATTAAAAAAACTCACAATTTCACATGCATTTTCTTTCTATACTCTTACATCTAAACAGCTCGAGAGTAGCAGAATGTTCTGCTGTCGAGGGTGTATTGCGTTGCTTGAGATGGTTACCCTACATCTAATGTTGAATGACTATGAATCTTTTGCCTCAGTCCTGATGAAATACTGAACCAGGATGAACACCAGAAATTGGAGACTGTGAGTAACTCCATGCTGATCAAGCCATTCCCTACATCGCTAAGGGGACTGTTAAGTAAGGCATGTCTATGTCAGAGCAAGAGGCTGCAGCCAAGTTTCAGTCCACAGCTGACTAATAGTCCCTGCCCAAGGAACAACTCTATGCTTTAGAGCATTTGTAGGCGGTCTTATAACAGGATGCACAGCCAGACTGATTCCTGTCTACTGACTCTGAGAACACAGTGTCTCACAACTTGGGAAGGAATTATCGATGCTACCTTGGCAGCCAAAGAGGCAATGCCCGTTCTTCATCATCACTTTGCAGAATACAGCATACAGCTTGGCATGCTCAATGTTATTCAGGTGCTTTTGAAAAGTCTTACAGTTGGTCAGACATTTGCACCTCGTAATGATTTCCTGGGAAGCTGGGAGAGGGTCCGACAGTGCGGCCATCTTTCAGATAGGCATCTGCTACCAGCACAGCCACCACCTCACATGCCCCCTTCCCACTGTTTCCCTGTCCTCATCCCTCCTGCCTCTCCTGTGTGTTACCCCTTTTATCAGAGTTATGGTGATGGTCACAGAGCTGATTTTCCTGGTCTCCCTCCACTTTTTGTTCCTCTTCCTTCCAACATCTCAGTTCGGAGGATCTCTGTTGGTTCATCTCATTGTGCCAACCATATGAACCTGTGGTTTAAAAAAAACACAGAATACCAGCTCACAACACGCCAATGAAAGTCTAAATGCCATGTGGGGAAGGAAATACAAGAAGGATTTAACCTGTAATGTCAATCGTCACAGATGCCCTAAGTGTAGAAGCAAGCTAGTTGGCTCATTGAGTCCGCACTGATCTCTGAAAACCATTCTATCTCATTCCTATCCCTGCATTTCCCATGGTTAGCATGGCCAATCCACCTAACCTGCACATCTTTGGACTGTGGGAGGAAACTGAAGCACCCGGAGGAAACCCACACTGACACAGGGAGAATATGCGAACTCCACACAGACAGTCACCCACAAGTGAAATCAAACCTGGGTCCCTGGCACTGTGAGACAGCAGTGCTAACCACTGAGCAGTCGTGCCATCTTGTAGATAGCAATAGATACCTTAAAGACTCTCCCATCTGTAACAATTCCCAAGAGCTCCTCACCAGATCGACATTGGAAAATGGTACCAATACACCCCTATCCCATAATTTACACATAATGATGCTCTGACCTGCCTCAAACCCCAACAAGTTAGTGTAAACCCGATTAAACTGATTCCCACAGAATTTTCCACTCTCCATGTTTCATTAAGAGAATGAAAACAAGCTTTGATTAGGTGAGTAATTTAGAGTGGAATTATTAATATCTTTGGGACTAATTTAATAGGAAAGGGATCCAGTGTATTGTACCACCCTAATCCTGTTGTCAAGATGGCCTGGCTTTACTGGAGGTGGGAGGTTGGGAAAGGTCAGATCGGGAACTATATCTGCCTTTTTTTCCCCTTTGTCCCAAGTTTGAAGTCAGGGCAGAATTTAATGTCGACTCCATGGCAAATTGCGTGGTGAGGGTATTTAATCAAGTTGGGCAGTAGGAGTTTTCCCATCATCATCATCACCAATTGATGGTGTAGGCAATTAATGCCAATTTAACGACTATTAACTCAGTGACAGGCAAGGAACTTGCCAGATGGGGGAACACAAGAAGCAAAGTCTTGCAAGGTCACTTCGGAGTTCTTTCCTTCAAAAAGCGTTCAGTTTCTGCCCAACATCCTCTAGTCCTTGCCACCCCCCGCCTCCCCATCTCCATCTACGCAAGGCTTCCCCTTTCATGTCTCTGTTAAACACAGGCAAGTTAGAGGTGAGTTAGGTTTGCATTTGAGAATTCAGAGGTTTTAACATCTCACGCATTTCAACGCATTTAATTTAGGGGTCGGAATGGGAAATTTCAGCGCTTTCAACCCTTAACAGAAATCTTTTAGGAACTGATCAGTAATGATAAGAAAAAGTACAAGAGGTGATGTATCGTAGAATTCCATAACAACTTCCTGCTTGAAAGTGTCCAATATTGCAATCATTTTTATTTCTAGGTTGCCTTGTATTTTCCTAATCCATCTGTAAATTAAACTGATCCAGCTTGAATTTAGGTAGATTAGATCATAGAGTTGTACGGCAACTCCCTTGAGTTGACCCTTCGCTCCAACTCATCCAGATAATAAGTCACATATTTTTACTAATAAAATTTTGTTTTGTGTGTAGGCATGTTTTGAATGGGTTTTATGGATGGATCCTTTTGAACAGCAATGGGAGAAGCAATAAAAGCTGCAGCAATATATCCCTGAATTATGTGTTAAAAGCTGAAACATCTGAAATACATGCTTCTTACCCTTGTAACTGAGTTCAGAACATCTCAATTGACATTTATTGCTTTTAACTTCTATATAGATTACATTCTGCTTCCTAAGTGTGATACAAAAGGAAGCTATAAAACTCCCCAGCAAAACCATATGTTTGATATAACATGACACCCCGACAATTTGCAGTCCCAACACACTGTACCCAGAACTGATATGGGATCACTGCATTTGTGTTCAATGCTTTTCCTGTGACCAAGCAGAAGTGTTAAGTGAAAGCTATGCTGCCTTTCAATTTTCCTCTCACACTTCTTCATAGCCATAATATTATTGGCAGATGTTTGTGTGAAAATCACTTGGTTATCCCAGGGCCTAGCACAATGTGAGCTCAAAATGGAAAGAGGGGACAGCGATGAAAAAAGAGCGTGGAAAATCAAAACCATGACATTTTGAATTTATGCCCATCATTTGCTTTATAAATTGCACTTCAAAACACCTTAGGACAAATTTCCTGTGAATTATGCACAAAAAAGTCATAAACATTTTTATAACCATTTTTAGCTGCATGGAGTACAGAGGGGAAATTTCCTTCTTCCTTGTAAGCAGTGTTTTTGACAAAAAAGAAGGCCTGATCAATACTCTTTTCATAGCGCAAATAACCATGAGAAACAGGTTTGAATGTGTTATCCACAGTAAATATGGTCAAATTGACCAAAATAAACTAGAAGTAATCCTCAATGAGAGGAGGCAATGAATGCCCTCCATTCATTGAAACCACTTTTTTCTATTACTGGTATATCATGTGGTTCACCAGTAACTGTCTATATTGGTGCTAACCACAACATCCTGACCTGGTACTGACTGGAAGTTACAGAGCAGAATTTCAGGTCCCCTGCATTATAAACAAGAGAAAATTCCACATACATAACTAATTCTCTCTCCTCACTATGTAGAAGATATTTTGCATCATTAGAAACCAGGCTAAAGAGCCAAAAAGAGATGTCTGATTAGATTTACCAAGCTGTTAAGCTCAAATCCCTCTAAACTCTTCCTATTCATATACCCATCCAGATGTGTTTTAAATGTTGTAATTTTACCAGCCTCCACCCTCTGGCAACTCATTTCATACACACACAGCACCCTCTGCATGAAAAGGTTGCCCCTTAGGTCCCTTTAAAATTTCTCCCATCTCTCCTTAAAGCTATGCCCTCTAGTTCTCGACTCCCCTACCACAGGGAAAAGACTTTGCCTATTTAGCCTATCCATGCCCCTCATGATTTTATAAACTTCTATAAGGTCACCCCTCAGCCTCTGACACTCCAGGGAAAACAGTCCCAGCTTATTCAGCCTCTCCCTATAGTCTGAATCCTACAAACCTAGCAATGTCCTTGTAAATCTTTTCTGAACCCTTTCAAGTTTCACAACATCGTTCTGATAGGAAGGAGACCAGAATTGGATGCAGTATTCCAATAGTCACTTGGGCTAATGCCCTGTACAGCCACAACATGATCTCCCAACTCCTACACTCAATGGTCTGACCAATAAAGGCGAGCATACCAAATGCTTTCTTGACTATCTTGTTTACAAGTGGCTCAATTTTCAAGGAACTATGAACATGCACTCCAAAGTCTCTTTGTTCAGCAACACACCCTATGACCTTACCATTAATCATATAAGTTCTGCTCTGATTTGCCTTTCCAAAATGCAGCACCTCACATTTATCCAAATTAAACTCCCCCTACCACTCCTCGGCCCATTGGCCCATTTGATCAATGTCCCATTGTACCCTGACATAACCACCTTTGCTGTACACTACATCTCCAATTTTGGTGTCATTTGCAAACTTATTAACCAACCTCCTATGTTCACATCCAAACCTTTATGTAAATGACAAAAAGCAGTTGACCCAGCACCAATCCTTGTGGCACACTGCTGGTCACAGCCTCCAGTCTGAAAAGCAACCCTCCACCACTACCCTCCATTTACTACCTTGAGGACAGATCTGGATCCAAGTGGTTACTTCTTCCTGCGTTCTATATAATCAAATCTTACTAACCAGGCTACCATGAGGAACCTTGTCAAATGCCTTGTTGAAGTCCATTTCAATTACATCCACTGATCTTCCCTCATCAATCCTCTTCGTTACTTCTTCAAAAAACATAATCAACTGCACACCCATGGTTCTGGTGTTCATGAGAACATGAGGACTGCAGATGCTGGAGATCAGAGTCAAGAGTGTGGTGCTGGAAAAGCACAGCTGGTCAGGTTGCGTCCAGGAACAGGAGAATTGATTTTTTCGGGCATAAGCCCTTATCAGGAATAATCAGGGCTTATGCCCGAAATGTCGATTCTCCTGTTTCTTGGATGCTGCCTGACCTGCTGTGCTTTTCCAGCACCACACTCTCAACTATTGGTGTTAGTGTATTAACATGGTTAGAGAATTGGCTAATTAATACAACACAGAGAATGGGGATAAAGAGTGCATTTTCAGGATGGCAACCTTTAGCTAGTGGATTACCATCAGTGTTGTTGCCCTAATTATTTACAAACTATATTAACGATTCGGATGAGGGAATCAAATGTACGAATTGCCAAATTTGTGGATGACAAAAAAGATGGAAAAGCAAGTAGTGAGGATTATATAAACAGTCTGCAGAGGGATACGGACAGGTTAACTGAGTGGATAATGTGGGAAAATGTGAAGTTATGCACTTTGGTAGGAGGAATGGTGGAGCTGAATATTATTTACATGGAGAAAGACCGCAGAATGCTTCAGCAAAGAAGGACTTGGGGATTCTCATGCATAAATAACAAAATGCTAGCAAATAGGTTCAAGAGGTGAAAGGGAAGGCAAATGGATTGCTGGTCTTTATTTAAAAGGAAGAGAGTTTTAAACCAAAGGAGTCTTGCTAAAACTCTGTAAGGCTCTTGTTAAACCATAATCAGAATATTATAAGTTGCTTCAGGCCCCTTGTCTAAAGAAAGATACACTGACATTGGTGGGAGTCCAGAGAAGGTTCAGAAAGTTGTTCCTCAGTACGGAGTGATTTCCTTACAAGGAAAAGCTGAATAGGTTAAGTCTATACTCATTAGAATTTAGAAGATTAGGAGGAGATTTAATTGAAACAGATATGATTCTTAGGGGACTTCACAGAATAAATTCTGAAATGTAGGAGAATCTAGGAGCATAGGTCATAATCTCAGAATGAGTCACCCAGTTAGGAGGAACGAGGAGAAGTGTCTTCCATCAGAGAGTAGGGAACCTGCACAATTCTCTAATGCACAGAGCTGTGGAGATTGGATTGTTAAGTTTACTCAAGGCTAAGGTCGATAGATTTTTAATCAGTAAGTAAATCAAGGGTTAAGAGGAAACTGTAGTAAAGTGGATATAAGGATTATCATCACCCACCATCTGATTAAATGGCGCAGCAGACTTGATGGGTTCAATGGCCTAATTCTGCTCCCACTCAGTCTTATAGAAGCTTATTTCCAGAAAACCAAACTCTCCCTGAACATCGACTATCCTCTTTACTACAACCTTTATTTTTAACAACATTGATATCGTCAATGCTTTTCTTAGGTAGTCTAATGTTTAAAAATAGAAACATAGAAAATTGGAGCACAAGTAGGCAGTTCAACTCTTCAAACCCTGTTCCACCATTCAACATGATCAAGGCAGGACATTGAGCTCAATACTCTAATCCTACTTTCCTATGATCCCTTTATCCAGAAGAACTATATCTACCTCCTTCTTGAAAATACACAATGTTTTGGCCTCAACTATTGTCTGTGGTCGTGAATTCTACATGATCACCACTCTCTGGGAGAAGAAATTTCTCTTCATCTCAGTCCTAAAAGGTTTACCCTTACCCTCAAACTATGACCCCTGGTTCTGGACTTTCCCTCCAACAGGAACATCCTTCCTGCATCCAGCCTGCCTAGTCCCCCATCATCTCTCTAAACTTCTAAATATAATCCTAATTGGCTCCATGTTTTTGTCAACCCAGGAATCAATTTGCTAAATCTTTGATGCCCTCCTACTATTGTAAGAGCATCCTTCCTGAGATAAGGAGACTAAAACTGTACACACTATTCCAAGTGTGATAAGATAGATTCCCTACAGTATAGAAACAGGCCCTTTGGCCCAACAAGTCCACACCAACCCTCCGAAGAGTAACCTACCCAGACCCATTCTCTTATATTTACCCCTGATTAATGCACCTCATGCTTTGTGCAATTTAGCATGGCCAATTCACCTCATCTTTACATCTTTGGATTGAGGGAGGAAACCAGAGCACCCAGACAAAACTCAGATAGACAGTCACCTGATGTGTGAATCAAACCCGGGTCCCTGGTTTTATGAGGCTGCAGTTTAGATTAGATTCCCTACAGGGTGTAAATAGGCTCTTCAGCCCAACCAGTCCACACCAACCCTCATTAAGAGTAACCCACCCAGATCCACTTCCCTCTGACTAATGCATCTAACACTACGGGCAATTTAACATGGCCAACTCATCTGACCTGCACATCTTTTAGACTATGGGAGGAAACCGGAGCATCTGGAGGAAGCACAGAGAGAATTTGCAAACTCCACGCAGACAGTCGCCTGAGGTTGGAATGAAACCTGGGACCCTGGAGTTGTGAGGCAGCAGTGCTAGCCACTGAGCCACCGTGCCACCCCAAATTTGGTGATCTTCTACTAATACACCTCTCTAAATTCATAGCCTTATTTCTGTTGTCCCATATATTAAACATCTCTGATCCAAGTGGGATTTGAACCCAGGCCTCCCAGCTCAGAGATAGAGACACTGCTACTGCACCACAAAGCTTGGTGTGGCCTCACCAATGGCCTATATAATTGCAATAAGACATCCTTGCTCCTTTACTCTAATCCTCTCGCTATGAAGGCCAAATTATAGTCTGCCTTCTTTACTGTCTGCTGTACCAGCATGCTTACCATCAGTAACTGGTGCATAAGGACACCCAGGTCTCACTCAATATTCCCCTCTTTCAGTTTATTGCCATTGAAATAATAATCTGTGTTCCTGTTTTTGCTGTGAAAATGGACAATCTCACATTTATCTTCATTATAAACATCTATTATGTATTTTCCCACTCAGTGAATCTGTCAAAATCACACCTCTGCATCCTCCTCACAGATCACCCTTCCACCCAGTTTTGTGTCATCTGCAAATTTGGAGATATTGCATTTAGTTCCTTCATCTAAGTCATTAACATATATTGGGAATAATTGGGGTCCTACTTCTTCCAGGTTTGAAATATGCCCAATTAGAGATTGCCCTTGTTCTGATACCCCCATTCTCTCATGAGTATGGAGAAGAGGAGCTAGTGCACGGTGGAAATATTGGGCAGGATTTTCTCTTGAGGCTAAATGTCAATGTAAGTTCAAAAAGTGCAATGGACATCTGCCCTGGCGCTAGTACAGTTTTCCCAGTCAATTGCATTCTTATAAGCTTCTGACATATGCAGGAGAATGTAAAATATCAAACTTTACAGGTAGGACATTCTGAAACCTGCCAGATGCTTCCAGGCTCCAACATGTTTAATAGGCATCCGAACACTACTTCACTCTGCAACCCAGGAGCATCACTGAATCTCCGCTGATCAGTCTCTCCCAGGCCGCATGGGCTCAAGACCAGGCAAAAGGGGAATCATATTTTAGTGCATGGCTTCTTCAAGGTTCTCATGAAAAGAAGAGAAGATCCGTCTTTGACAAGATTGACAAGAGGCCAGCCAGCTGGTGAAGGCTGAGTGGACCCAGATACCTGAGGAGGTTAGTACCCATGCGCAGCTTAGAAGGCCCATGCTCCAGTATCACAAAGTGATGACTGGGGTTCACTGCATTCTGCCAGGGTCAATGATCCAGGGTCCCGGGAGTGTAGAGTTTGCATTACAACTTTGTCACTGCACAGGACTGCAACAGAGGAGAAAAGTTTGAATATCTACATGCAAGGTAAAATAGAACTTCATTTTAATTTATAATTAAATAAGCAATTAGCTGCCTGCTGATACATCAAATTGAACATAATGTTTTGTAAAGTACCAATTTTTAAAGATAAAGAATAGCACTTCTTAGAATTAAATAATTCCAAGCTTTGTTCAATTTTACCCCTCTGCAGTTTGGGAGTCAGGCATCACTGTCAGACCATCACATGCAATCCATGCCTGTCATTTCATGAGAACTACCAGTGTAGCACTGCATGTACCACAGTACCTCCCAGGATTCACACTTAAATCATAAACTGAGCCACAACACTCAACTGCTCATGTACCCTTAAGTCATTGACCTTTCATCACAATGAGGAGGACCAGAGATGTCTGGTACCTTTTCACCAAAGATTTGAATTGGGTAAGGGACAAAGTATTTTCCCTGGGGTGGGGGAGTCCAGAACTAGATGGCATAGGGTGAGAAGGGAAAGATGTAAAAGAGACCTAAGGGGCAACTTTTTCAAGTAGAGGATGGTGTGTGAGCTGTCAGAGGAAGTGGTTTAGGCTGGTACACTTACAGCATTAAAAAGGCATCATGGATGGTTATATAAGTAGGAAGGATTTAGAAGGATATGGGCCAAGTGCTGGCAAATGGGACTAGATTAGGTTGGGATATCTGGTTGGCATAGACGAGTTGGACGGAAGGGTCTGTTTCTGTGCTGTACATCTCTATGACTCTTTGATGGTATGACACAAACATAAAAAGATAGCCTTTGGAGTTGAGCACCTTTTGAATTCAGCGGCACTTGCCTGTCTTATTGCCTTGCAGACTTGTTAGCCTGGTCTGGCCTCACCATTACTGTTAATAGCAATGCCAAAGTGTATGCCTGAGGTTTCTCATCAACTGGTCAACATTAAGGGACTCACTTCTAAAACTTTTGCACAAAGAAACAGCTTGGTTGTGAATGAGCCAGATAACAGACGATGCTTGTACCCATCAGAGTTTGGAAGAAAATGCCAGCCCTGTCAGGTTCATGCCTCATATATTTAGTTAAATTTGTGAACAGATGTGCCAACTATTTTTGACTAACAAAATTGTGCATGTGAACATAATTCCTGTAGCCTGGAGTGTTAGTGAGTATTTATGAAATGCTGAAGAACGCAAAACAGATTCCCAACCACAATGATTAGCAAATCCAACCCACCTGAGAATTTTCTGGTAAAGGTTTAATCTGCCATCTTGAAACTTATACTTTGTCTCCTTCCAAATTTAGTTCCCCACATCTAAACGTTTGGGGTGGATCCAAAAATTTCCATTCATGGACTACCATTTCCACTTTTTTAAGTGATTTCAATGTACTGTAAAGTACAAGCAGTAATTTCATTGATGGTAGGTCAGACAACATCTGATAGCTTTTTGCCAAAGACTTGAAAGGAACAAGGACATAACCAAGAAGATGTCCTTTTAAGTGAGGAAAGATTGGTTCCAGCATCAGTTGAGTGTAGTTTGCAGGGGAACTGGATGGGTTGTGCACAAATGGAGATACAGCTGCCAACAAATAGATGATTTTTTTTGGTGGATCAGCCATCAATGACAAAGGCCTTTTGCCTTGTCAGCAACCTTTGTGATTAATTCTCGGATAATTGGAACATTTAGGATTGTGAACCAGATAGTGAGAAGCCCTCAGATCTCCACCAGCTCAGGCGTTCTCTCTGTTCTCTGTAATAAACACAACTTCAAGTCTGAAGAAAAGCAGTTTATTTTCCCTTCAGGTGTTGGTGTGAGATGTGACTCTGAATTAATAATTGTGAACCAGCCAATTTATGTCTCCTATTAAATCAGCGAAGGCATCCAGAGAAGGAACATTGGGAGTGTGTGTGTGTGTGTGTGTGTGTGTGTGTGTGTGTGTCCTGAAGCTAGAGTCTTATTGCTTCTGAGAAATGGTGATCTTTGTTAAGTACAGGAACCTTCACTGTGCTTCAGTCAACCTGGGTCTAAAAACCAAGTAAATTAGAGAATTTTACATTCATCTATACAATCTTTAATGTTTACAAAGTTCTGGGAATGATGGGCCTTGATTTCTAGTACAATACCCACCCCCACTCCCCCACCCCCCCCACCTCCGTCAGTGAGTCGTACTTAGTTAAGCTGCCTAGGTCGCAGGTTTGCCAGGAACATTATACTGAAGATTCATTTCATTTTCTCAATCCCAATTCATTCCTACAGCTTCTGAAAACCCTGGCAACCACCCCATCTTTCCTCCTTCCCACAGCCTTTAGATTTTCAGATTCATGTTTCTTGAATTTTTTTTTGTCCTTTACATTTTTTAACCTTGCTGGAATTCTTCAATTCCTCTTTAAATTGATGTCTCGGTGATTTAGAAATCCTGAAGGAGGCCAAACTGTTACTCAGCAACTAAAGAGTTCCTTTGGAAATATTATACAGCTGCAGCTATGTCATTTTTTTCTCTGCTTCTAAAATTGAATTAAAGTAGAATAAACGCTGATAGGCTTATGCTGGTTTTGAAACATTGGATTAGTTCATGGAAATGCAAGCTTATGGAAACCACAGTGATCACATTTCACTGTGTAAAATTCTCATTAAACTATTCACCAACTAACTTCTTTTTCTGGCACGCATAGTCACTGGTATTGTTAATGCTGACTCTCATCAAATATTGTCCTCACCTTCAAATGTACTGTCATCATCCCCTCCTCAAAATAACAACTTTTGATCCCTTTGTGCTTACAAACTACGAACTGATCTCAAATCTATGCCAATCTTTTCCGAAGCTAAATCCACCCAGTCAGGTTTCCATCATGGGTCCAGTAACAAAATGACTGGTATCGAAGTCATCAGATATGGCAGCATCTGTGAAGAGAAATCAATGTTAAGGTTTCGGGTCTGGTGATCCTTCCTTACAATCAGTCTGAGGAAGGGTCACTGGATCCGAAACATTCACCTTGATTACTCTTCACAGATTCTGCCAGACCTGCTGAGTCTTTTCAGTAACTGCTGTTTTCTGATTCTGATTTACAGCATCCACAGTTCTTTGATATCAAAGCCACAATTGTCCTCCTGATGAAGGTAAACCGTTTCTTCTCATTCTTGACTTTTCTGCAGTCTTTGTCACAGCTCAGAACGCCATACGCCTCAAACAACTGTTCACTGTTGTCCAGCTGGAGGGAACTGCACTCATCTTAATGGAGGTACCGATGATGCATGACTTAGTGGCAGGTTCAGGTCATTTGGCTGCTCAAACCTGCTTCACCATTTAATAAGATCATGCCTAACATCATCATTCATATTCCCATTAACCCCCAATAACCTTTCACCCCTTTGCTTAATCATTGCCTTAACAATATTGAAAGATTCTCCTCTCACCACTATTTGAAGAAGTATTCCAAAGACCTAAGATCCTAGAGTTCTTTTTTCTTAAGAGTTTTAGAGATTTTACACCTCAGAAAGAGACACCTCAGTCCATCATGTCTGCACCAGCCTTGAAACATCCATGTATTTTAATCTTATTTTCCCCATACTCGGCCAAGTATCGGAAAACTGGATTAGAAGGTTCATGTGTAGACCTTCCCAATGGTACAGCCCACACTTTCCCCAGTACTAATGCCAGTGCCCAGTGAATCAGAACCAACTTCTGCCACATACAATGCATTTATTTCTTAACCTGATTTTCCCAAAGGAAATTTTCTCATGGCTCGGGTGACAATTCAGTTGTTATTACCTTTGAGGTGCTGCTTCTTAATTCATGCCTACCTCCTATGCTGGCAATATGAAACCTCTTTTCTGGTTTTGCATTGTCATTGGTACCTACATGAACCATGATGACTGGACCCTCCCTCTTCCAATGTAAACCCTTCTCCAGCCCTGAGTCCTGAACCCTGGAACCATGTACCCTTCTTTTTGCTGTTGAGAGTAGTGTTAACCCTCGGTACCACCTTATTCATTTTCACTCCCTGAACTTTAAAAATTCCTATTCCACGCTGCCATCCCTCAATGAGCTCAGCCATCCTGCAGTCCTCCCTCTCATCCAAGCAAGCTTTAATGATCCTCAAACCCATTGGATATTTGCAGAGTCTGAGGACCCTGCACTCTTGCCTTCTGGCTCCTCTTGCCTGATCCATTTACTGCCACATTCTCTGCTCCAGTGACTAATCAAAAACTCTAGTCCAAAGGGATGGGACCACCTCCTAGAATAAAGTGCCAAGGTGGTATGATCCCAGCTGATGGTAATGCTGGTCACGACAGATCCCAGAAAGAAACCGACCTTGACTGATCATACGTTCATTGTTTGCAGTTGGATAGAGTTGTGGTTGCTCACCAAAACATGTTCAGGAGAAGTTGCAAATGTTCTTTTACTAACCAAACATCAGCTTATTACACAAAGTAGAGGGGAAAGAAACAAACTAACAAAGTTTCAAGAGGCCAGCTGAAAGGTTCTTCCAGCAGCAAACAGTGTTTCAACTTGTTGTCCAACAGATCTTTAATTCCCAAGAAATTTCATTCCTGTCTCAATGCTTAGATTAGATTCCCTACAGTGCTGAAATAGACTCTTCAACCCAACAAGTCCACACCGACCTTCCAAAGAGTAACCCACCCAGACCCATTTCCCTGCTCATGCACCTATCACTATGGGCATTCTAGCATGACCAATTCACCTGACCTGCACATATTGGGGTGTGGGAGGAAACCGGAGCACCCGGAGGAAGCTCATGCAGACACGGGGAAAATGTGCAAACTCCACACAGACGGTCGCCTGAGTCTGGAATCGAACCCAGGTCCTTGACGCTGCGAGGGAGCAGTGCTAACCACTGAGCCACCATGCCACTTCTTTTACTTCACGAAATACCGTGACAATGTATATTTCACAACTTTAATAACTGTTATATTTGAAAGATCAACAATAACTCTTTCTTGTATAAACACCTTCTTGAAATGAAAGAGACAAGGAGAGACTGTTATGCAATTTAACCACCTCTCAGAAGAAGCAACATAAACAACCTGTTTCTTGGAAGAAAGGAGATAACAACTGCTTTGATACCAACTTGTTCAACTGGATGTTTTATTGCTACGAGGCCAACTGATTGCCCTGTGGAAGAATCTAAGGAGTTGATTGCAAGAAAAACTGTGATTTAAACAGATAGGTAACCCTGCATGTAAAAGGAGCAGAGGAGCTGCTTCTGATAAGGCAAGCTATAAACTTGAGGTCTGCAGGAAATATAATTAATGTATGGGATGAAAGAATCTATTGAATCATCAATAATGTTACATTACAAACTTGGAAGAAAAATTATATAAGAATCCAACACAACACAGAATCCACACAAGTCAGTAGCAGAACTTCAAGAAACAACACTGCATTAGGGTAAGTCTGGACACTTCCAGAGACAGACCATTGCTTGGTGAAATACCAGTCAGATTCCATCATTAATCAGGTTATAGCCAGGTTGAGTTGTGAGGCTTCGCTTGCTTACCTGAGAGGTCTTACTTTGACTGCTACGTGTAATAAAGTTTCAGTAAAAGGTTGTCTGTGAGATTTCTTAATAAGTGTCTGAATTAAAGATAATCTGTGGTGAGTTTATCCACAACAACCTCAGTTTCCATTCCTTGGATTGTGGAGACAATTTATGATTCATTTCTGAACCCATTGGCAATGGACCTATCACAATTCAGATGGCCTAAATGTTTTCAGTTCTGACAATGTGAAGGCTTCTATCCAAGCCGTCCTGGCTAAAAAGCGATACAAACTGAAACACTTTGGCTGGGTAACAAATTCCTCTGAACTAAACATTTGATCTTCCGCCTGGGAGCAACTGTTCTCCCTTCTGAACTACACACCTTATTCTTCCAAACTTTACACAAAAGCTGAAACTGATGGATTTCTGGTCAATTATAAACCCACCAGCAGAAACATTCCATTGGGCACTTGATTGCAGTTGTGCGTTTTCATAGAATTGATGCAATTAGAACACTTTAAAATGACTTTCTGACCTGTTTACATAAAAAAAGCCTTCACAGAATAGACCTACATCCATTCGGCCCTATTTTAAAATCCAAATCTCACAACGTAACATGTATACATTACATAGCTTCAATCAAATCAGCTAATTCTCCCCTCCCTAATGTGTTACAGGGTCTGAATTTCAGCTTCCAGCTCATAAATTCTTAGATGAAGCTTCTTGAACTGCAAACACTTACTGAAGTTATGTTTACCCTGGAGAACACTGACATCCATGAGCTCTCACAGTCTGTGATCGTAACACATCACCTGTCCTGCCATCCTTAATGTATTTCAAGTAATTACTTAATTGTTTTATTCAATTGTTTATTTTCAGTTTAAGAAAAAGAAATGATCAAACTTATCAATAGTTTCTGGTTTGTTTAAAACTTTTTTAATAGAACAGATCTTAACCACTTACCAGTTCCAAATAGCTAGCTTCTTCCCCCATACTAGAGTAGGAACCAAATTCTACAAGGTGAAAAGGTGGCAAAACAGAAATGGACTCTAACTCTTTCTCAACAAACTCACAACATTGTTTAAAACCACACAAGGTTCCATTCTCATCTAAATAAAAGCAACATACTGCAGATGCTGGAGATCTGAAATAAAAACAGAAAGGGCTGGAGAAATCTTTCTGATCTAGCAAGCTGTGCAAAGAGATAAAACAGAATTAAGATTTCAACTCTAATATGACTCTTTGTCAGAACCTCTACAAATGAGTAATACTGTACACAGAACATTAACTCTGCTTCTCTCGTCTCAGAGGCTGCCAGACTTGAAAGGTTTTTCCAGCACTCTGTGTTTTTATTTCATTCTTACCTAACCGTCGACTACATTCAATTCACTCCCTATTCCCACACAGTTACCTCGGATGTTGCTGATGGATCTAAGCTTGGCATCTTCCTAGTCCTTGTGTAGATGTCACCTCTCAATGACATCATCCAAAAGCATTTCAGTTTCCACATGTAAGCTGGCAACACCCATATCTCCTTTAACACTAGTGCTCTTAACCCTTACCCATGTCTAAATTGCCAGACTGCTTGTCTGACACCCATTGCTGGATGAGCAGAAATTTCCTCCAACTCGATAAACATTAGGAAGACTGAAGCCATTGTCTACAATTCCTGCCGCAAACTGTGCTCCTTCACTACCGACTCTATCTCTTTCCATGGCAACTGTCTGAGGCTGAACCAGACTGTTTGCAACTTAGGTGTCTTATTTGACCCCGACTTGAGCTTCCAACCACATTTTGTGGCACGACAAAGACCCACCTTTAAAACATCGTCCAACACCACTCCTGCTGCAGTTCACATGTTTTCATCCATATTTTCCCCGTCTCTGGCATCAACTATTTCAATGCCAGACTGATATTTATCAATGCAAAGTATCCAAAATTTCCCTGCCCATGTCCTAATCCACATTAAATCCTATTCATCCTTCACCCCTGTGCTTGCTAACCTATACTGGCTCCCGTTTTTCAGCTTTAAATCTCCCATATCTGTTCGATGGCTCCAATGGCTTTGACCCCCCCCCCACCCCGGTCTCACTCCCACACCCTTGCCTCATGTCCAGGTTTTGTCATGCTCCGTAATCACTGTAGGATAGCTGGTCTCTTCAACATCCCCAGTTTTAATAATTCAACCATCACTGTCGAGGTTCTAAGCCATGGAATTCCACCGTAAACATCTCCACCTTGCATCCTACTTTAAGAAATCCTTTAAAACTTAATGAGTTGACTTGGTTGTTGCATAAGCTGTTGACCATCATTCTTAAAAAGAATGTAAGAAAGAGGAGCAGGAGTAGACCCTTCAGCCCCTTAAGACAGCCCTACCATTCTGTAAGGATATCTACCTCATGCCTCAGCTCCTCTTTTATGCCAGCTGCTAATAGCCCTCAACTCCTTGACGTTTCAATAATTGACCTACACCTTCTTTAAGTACTTTCAGTGAGCTAGTTTCCACACCTTTCTGGGGCAGAGAATTCCAGGCATTCTGCTTTGCATCTCAATTTTTAAAAAATGTCCTCTTATTCTCTTTTTTGCTTAGTTCAAAATTCTCCCACTAGTCTCAATATCTAAAACCCACAGAATCTTATATACAGTCATAGAGATGTACAGCATAGAGACAGACCCTTCGGTCCATCCCGTCCATGCTGACCAGATATCCCAACCCAATCTAGTCCCAGCTGCCAGCACCCGGCCCATATCCCTCCAAACCCTTCTTATTCATATACCCATCCAAATGCCTTTCAAATGTTGTAATTGTACCAGCCTCCACCACTTCCTCTGGCAGCTCATTCCAGACATTTACCACCCTCGGCATGAAAATATTGCCCCTTAGGTCTTTTTTATATCTTTCCCCTCTCACCTAAACTTATGCTCTCTAGTTTTGGACTCCCCCCACCTCAGGGAAAAGACTTTGTATATTTATCCTGTCCATGCCCCTCATAATTTTGCAAACCTCTATAAGGTCACCCCTCAGCCTCCGATGCTCCAGGGAAAACAGCCCTAGCCTGTTCAGTCTCTCCCTATAGCTCAGATCCTCCAACCCAGGCAACATCCTTGTAAATTTTTTCTGAACCCTTTCAAGTTTCACAACATCTTTCTGATACGAAGGAGACCAGAATTGCACACAATATTCCAACAGTGGTCTAACCAATGTCCTGTACAGCTGCAACATGACCTCCCAACTCCTGCACTCAATACTCTGACCAATAAAGGAAAACATACCAAATGTCTTCTTCACTATCCTATCTACCTGCGATTCCAGTTTCAAGGAGCTATGAACCTGCACTCCAAGGTCTCTTTGTTCAGCAACACTCCCTAGGACCTTACCATTAAGTGTATAAGTCCTGCTAAGATTTGTTTTCCCAAAATGCAGCACCGCACATTTATCTGAATTAAACTCCATCTGCAACTTCTCAGCGCATTGGCCCATCTGATCAAGATCCTGTTGTAATCTGAGGTAACCTTTTTTGCTGTCCACCACACCTCCAATTTTGATGTCATCTGCAAACTTACTAACTATACCTCTTATGCTCACATCCAACTCATTTATGTAAATGATGGAAAGTAGAGGACCCAGCACTGATCCTTGTGGCACTCCACTGGTCACAAGCCTCCAATCTGAAAAACAACCCTGCACCACCACTCTCTGATATCTACCTTTGAGCCAGTTCTGTATCCAAATGGCTAATTCTTCCTGTATTCCATGAGATCTAACCTTGCTAACCAGTCTACCATGGGGAACCTTGTCGAACGCCTTACTGATGTCCATATATGTCATATCTCCCACTCTGCCCTCATCAATCTTCTTTGTTCCTTCTTCAAAAAACTCAATCAAATTTGTGAGACATGATTTCCCACGCACAAAGCCATGTTGACTATCCCTAATCAGTCCTTGCCTTTCCAAATACATGTACACCCTGTCCCTCAGGATTCCCTCCAACAACTTGCCCATCACCGACGTCAGGCTCACTGTATGTTTCAATAAGATTCTCCTTCATTCTACTAAACTCTTATGAATAAAGTCCAAACCTGTTGAGACTGTCTTGATAAATTAACCCTTTCATTTCAGAAATCAGCGTAGTGAATGTCTTTTGAACAGCAAGCAATCCCAATAGATCCTTTGTTAATTACAAGGATGGCCTTCCAACTTGAAAAAGACACCTTAATCCCGACTCTCCATTTTCTATGTGTTAACCAATCTGCAGCCTATTCAAATATGTTATATATGGTTAAATGCAATGCTATGTTTTGCAATGGTGCTGTCAAAAAGTGCTTTGGAATATTTAATTTTGTTAAAGACACTGTGTAAGTGCCTTGGAATATTTAGCTGTGTTAAAGTCACTATTTAAATATAAAGTATAACACTCATCAATACTCCAGGTGTAGCGTTACCAACACACTGCTGGTTTTTAAACTCCAAACCCCTAACAATGAAACCGAGTCTCACTTACCTATTTAATGACTCACCTGAACACCAACTTCTTCTGTTCCATGCATAAAATCAACCAGAGGTCCCTCTGAGCTGCTTTTTTTTTGTAATTTCTGTCAGTTAAATAACAGTCTGCCTTTGATTCTTCCTACCAAAGTGCATTACCTCACAATTTCTGACATTAAATTCCATCTGCCAATATTATTTCCAGTAACACAACCTGTATCTATTCCCTAGCAGATTTCTTATGTCTTCATTACGACATGTCCTCTCACTTATTTGTGGATCACCAGCAAAATTGGACACATTATACTCTGCCCTCTCCTCCAAATCATTAATAAAGATGGTACATAATTGAGGCTATAGGACTGATCTTGTGGCACTCTGTAAGATGGCCTTTCAACTTGAAAAAGACACCTTAATCCTGACTCTCCATTTTCTATGTGTTAAACAATCTGCAGCCCATTCAAATATGTTATATATGGTTAAATGCAATGCTATGTTTTGTAATGGTGCTGTCAAAAAGTGCCTTGGAATATTTAATTTTGTTAAAGACACAGCGTAAGTGCCTTGGAATATTTAGTTGTGTTAAAGTCACTATTTAAATATAAACTACTACAACATTCATCAGATTTGGGGGGGGATCAAAACTCACCTTCATAACTATTTAAGTTAGTTTCTCGATTGGGACCAAAGACGTTGAGCAAAAATTTCATCATTTTGTCATTTTGACATTTCGTCAGAAATATAAATGAAATGCACATAAAAAAAAACTAATGTAACAAGTGATATGTTTTGATTGTGTTGTGGGAGGATAGTAAAATCGCTCTGTGCTTTCAATGGAACTACTGTCTCAAAGGAAGCTGTTTTTCATGTATCAATCTTTCCAAGAATTCTCCCCTTATTCCCTGTAAATCTACACTTGTGATACAATCTCCAACAATTCTGCACTTCTTCAACTTTGGCTGTTCTGCATTCTCCACACTCTATGAACTTAATAATTTAAACTGTAAGCTGTGGAGTTTCCTTATTGCATCTCTGAGCTACCTGCTGCTCAATTGAGACCTTCTACAAAATTATGTTTCACTCTTCTAAACATCTCTTTCTTTGACTTGGTGTCAATGTTTTTCTGGTTGTCTGTCTTGGAATGAAACTTCTTGGAACGTGCCTTTGTTAAATACAATTTGTAGACACTTTGTAAATTATTTTTAAGTTCAAACATTATACTGACCATAGCTCCACTGTGCTAGAAATGCAACAGAATTACTCATTTGTGCTCAACTGGTTTGAAATGTCGACTTGTGAGATATGGAAATATGTAACTTTGAGAAAAGTGTTACTTTACAACAAATACACTTTAAAATTCCTGGAAGAATGCAGGAGTGATTGAAGAGTGAAGCAATGAGATTAACTGGAAGAGCAGAATATGCCATACAACCGTATTCCATGACATCAATTCTATTTGGCTGAGATACAATAAACTGAACTCACAAACCAATACATGAGCAAACTGTGAAGATTGACTATATCTTGTGTGTAGTTGTATATTCCTCAAAGGCTTAAGGCTCTTGCCAAGCAGACTTTAACAGTGTGCTTGTATCTTTAGTTTCTAAAACAAATTGATAGATCTTTGCAAACACTCAATTAAAAAGCATCATAAGTAGAAGTACGAAGTTTTGTTGTGTGACTGAATAACTTAATGAGGCTAATGAGTTGAAATTCAGTTGGCACAAGGGTGGATAGTAAAATTAGCCACAATGCTATTCCTAATGCCTGCCCCCCCCATCTCATGCCAATTTTACCACTGGCAAGGTGAGGTATGAGCATACTTGAGGTTTGAATTGATGTCCCTAAATAGAGAAGTGATATTAACTTAAGAGTTTCCTCCTGCTGGGATTTTACTTCAATAGGAGAAACAGATTTGAAATGTGCGGGTGCCATGATAAACTAAGTCCTACAGTGAAAAAGTCTTCAGTGGACAAACAACTGAAACTTTGCTTTATGAACCACAGAATAAATATTTTGTTGTAGGAATACAAAGAAAATAAAATCTAAGCCATCGTGTTAAAATATGGCCCCCCCATTCCAATGGAGTTGTGATAAATATGCTCCTGGTGATCTTACCGTTGCTGAATCCCCAACAAAATTACCATGAGCAGAAAATGATCAGGACCAGCCATATAAATATCCCGATACAAGAGCAGGTCAGATACTAGAAGGTTTGCAGTGTGTAACTCACCTTTTAGCCCTCCAAAGCTTGTCCATCATTTACAAGTCCCAATTAATTCTGGTCTCCTTCCTATCGGAAATATGTTTTGAAACTTGAAAGGGTTCAGAAAAGATTTACAAGGATGTTGTTAGGGTTGGAGGATTTGAGCTATAGGGAGAGGTTGAATAGGCTGGGGCTGTTTCCTCTGGAGTGTCGGAGGCTGAGGGGTGACCTTATAGAGGTTTACAAAATTATGAGAGGCATGGATAGGAGAAATAGATGAAGTTTTTCCCTGGGGTGGGGGAGTTCAGAAATAGAGGACACAGGTTTAGGTTGAGAGGGGAAAGATAGAAAAGAGATCTCAGGGGCAGCTTTTGCACTCAGAAGATGGTGCGTCCATGGAATGTGCTGCCAGAGGAAGTGGTGGAGGCTAGTGCAATTGCAGTATTTAAAAGGCATCTGGATGGGTATGTGAATAGGAAAGGTTTGGAGGGATATGGACCGGGTGCTGGCAGGTGAGACTAGATTGGGTTGGGATATCTGGTCGGCACGGACGAGTTGGACCGAAGGGTCTGTTTCTATGCTGTACATCTCTATGACTCTATGACTCTAAGTCAGGGGTATGATGGAATATTCCCCACTTGCCTGGATGAGTACTGCTCTAACAACACTCAAGATGCTTGACATCATGCAGAAAAAAGTATGATTAGCACCTTATCCATCACCTTCAACATTTGCTCTTTTCATCACTGAAACACATTGGCTGAGGGTTTACCATCTATCAGCAACTTGCCGAGGTTTCTCTGACAGCACCTTCCAATCCTGTGACCTCTACCATTTTGAAAAACAAATTTAGCAGTTGTGTGGGTTCACCACTTGCAAGTTCCTCAACAATCCACACAGCATCCTGACTTAGAGATATATCACTGCGCCTTCACAGTTACTGAGTCAAAATATTGAAATTCCCTTCATGACAACACTGTGGGTATAAGTGAGGACTGCAGATGCTGGAGATCAGAGTCGAGAGAGTGGTGCTCGAAAAGCACAGCAGCTCAGGCAGCATCCGAGGAGCAGGACAATTGACGTTTTGGGCATAAGCCCTCCATCAGAGAACACTGTGGGTATACCTACATCACACGGACAGCAACAGTTCGAGAAGTCAGTTTACTTTCTCAATGGCAAGTATCGGGTGAAAATAAATGCTGATCTTGATGGCAGCACTCATTCCCCAATCAAAAAACATTGTTACCTGGGAGACAGGCTGACTAAGTGCTTATGAATATCCCTTACCTGAGTGGAGTTGAGTTTAAGTGAATGACAACTGTCTCACAACCAGTTAACCTCTAGTTAACAATGAGGCACAAAGTGATTTTAATTCCATGTCTGCTTAGAGTATGATATCTCATAATGTCTAGGTCTGTCTGCTGACCAGAGTTGGGGGGTTGATGCTTATGAAGGATCTTTATGATGAGTGGATCAGGCAGCTGGTATGAATTAGTAACATTTCACAGTGTGGAGGTCAAGCAGAGACTGAGGGGAGAAAAGGTCAGAGTCACCAGATGAGTGTTCAAAGCAAGTATGAGCATGCATGTGATGTGCCGTCTTGTGATGTTGTTAGCCAAAAGGACTCAAACCTTTTACCCAGGTATTCTTCCTTTGTGTGACAGATAAAAGGCATGGAGTCAACTCATATTTTAATTAAACAAACTCTTCCTTATTTAACTCTTTAGATACCAGTACTCAATATAAACATATATTTGTTGTAACACTTCTTAATTCATCTAATTTCAAATTTAACTCACTTCATTTGATTTACTTTACTTTAGTTTTAACTCAATTCACATTTATCTCTAATTCTAACTTTATAAGTTTGGCTTGAAACAAATACTATTCTGATTTGAGTGAAACTCCCAACCTTGCTCTCGGTTTAAATCTTGCCTTTTTGTTCATTGTCTTCACTGAAGATAATTTCAGGACATGTGCTTCTCAAATGTTGATCTCAAAGGCTTAATCCTGCAAAGTTCCTTATGCTGGTAACTTTTACCTCACTTTCCAGAAACTTCCCTGGTATTTGGCCAATGAATTGGCCCCTGATCACAACGTTCGATCTCAGTCAATGGGGTTTACTGGTGAACAACTCCCAAATGTTTGTACGGTCGTAAACTATTACAACATCTACACCATATAAGGTAATAGTGGTGCAGTATGCCTAGCAGACGATCATGATACCTCCCTTATTTGGTTGACTCAGGAAACTGGATCACAGCCTTACAGGATAAGTCCTGGCTGCAGTTTTCACTGAGGTCAGAATTGAAATTACCTTGACCAAAATTCCCAGCATGCTTGATTGTAGCTCTTTAAACAGTCTTGTCATCATTCCTGCTGCTGGCCACCTGACCACAGCGTGAATATGGGCCATCATAGTAAATGCTTTCTTCTGACTGCTTTGGACACAGCAGCTAGAAGTGACAGTGAGTCAGCAGTATGACACTGATGATGTCAAGATGAGGCATAGTGAAGACTCTGAGCCACACCTCACAGAGGAAAGTGAGGCTTCACTCAGTTAGGCAGGGAGAGGAGTGGCATGCAGGTGATCCTGAGTGGGAGGGCAGGAACAGTGATGTTGTTACCCCTGTCCTCATGCTGCATTTCAGGGTTCTGATGTGTGGTGCATAATGAAGGGGGTTGGGGGGGAGGGAGTTCTGTACCCAGAAGACTCTGAAAGAATTGAACACTTGCTTGGTACAATAAACACTATGCACTGTGACCATGTTTTGAGAACACAGCGGGAGAATAAATAGGAATGTGTGAGAGACACATCTGAAAACTAGATCCTCAGTCTTTGTAGCAATGCTCTCATAACCTAGAAGTTTCAGAGATACAATATGATATATTTTTCTTACTGAACAAATCACTTCTCATTAGACCAGAAGAAGGCTATCCATGTGCACACTAGAGCAATGTAAGCCCCGAAAGACTCCACACATTTAGCTATGGATGACAGTAGACACAACAGTACGGCTGTGATCCCCAGGGACAATACTGAGATTGCAAGCTCTCAACCATTGACTCCTCTTAGTCTGAGCTAGAGACTGATGGGGTCATCACGAAACTGATATCCTGGGGGACTGAGATGATATATAGTAGGCTAGGGATTCACCTCCAATCTCCCCTTTGCCTGTTCCCCATCTATAAGGCACAAGTCAGGAGTGAAATAGAAAGCTCTTTATTTGACTGGATGGGTGCAGCTCTAAAAACTCCCCAGAAGTTTGATACTATCCAAGACAATGCATCCTGTTTGACTGGCATCACACCTAACACCTTTAACATTCACTCCTTCACCAGCAGTGCCCTGTGGCAGCATACAAGTGCAGTAATTCAACAAGACTCCTCAGACAGCACCCTCCAAACCTGCGAACTCTATCACCCAGAAGGACAAAGCGGTAAATATTCCACTTAAAACCCCACACCGCCCTGACTTGGAACTAAATAGCTTTTCCATTATAGTTGCTGGGTCAAAGTTCAGGAATTTCCTCTCTAAATCATTGTGGGTGTCCATACACCCCAAGGACTGCAGAAGATCAAGATAGAAGCTCATTGTCACCTTCCCCTGGTAATTAGGGATGGACAACACATACTGGCGTAGCCAATGATGCTCACACTCCATGAAACAATGTGAAAAAAATGCTAGTGGTTCAACATGATAAGCAGCTTAACTCTTTGGACATGATCACATAGAAGATAACAAACCTTTGCCAACAGGTGAGGAAGTTGAAGCCATGTATTTCTAATTAGATAGCAAATTCTATTTAAAAAATCCTGATGAACTGACTCCAACACAGTAGATGCATTTTGATTATGATGCATCTTACAACAATATGAACACATGAGGTATTTGGGGACATGAGGGGGACTTGGATAAACTACAGAATTGGGCTGAGAGGTGACAAATGGAGTTCAATGCAAATAAATGTGAGGTGATTCACTTTAGGAAGAATATCAGGAAGGCAAAATACTGGTTCAATTGGAAAGATTCTTGGGAGTGTGGATGTGCAGAGGGATCTTGGTGTCCATGTACATAGATTCCTGAAAATTGCCACCCAGGTTGATAGTGCTGTTAAGAAGGCTTACGGTGAGTTAGGTTTTACTGGTAGAGGGATTGCTTTGCAGAACCACAATATCAGGCTGCAACTGTACAAGGGTTCAGTTATCAGGATGTCGCTAGAATTGGAGGGTTTGAACTATAGGGAGAAGCTGAATAGGCTGCAGCTGTTTTCCCTAGAGCATCAGAGGCTGTGGGGTGACCTTACAGAGGTTTATAAAATCATGATGGACATGGATAGGCTAAATAGACAAAGCCTTTTCCCTGGGGTGGGGGAGCCCAGAAGTAGAGTGGCACAGTTCAGGGTGATTAGATTAGATTACTTACAGTGTGGAAACAGGCCCTTCGGCCCAACAAGTCCACACCAACTCATCAAAGCGCAACCCACCCATTCTCCTACATTACCCCTTTACCTAACACTACGGGCAATTTAGCATGGCCAATTCACCTGACCTGCTCATCTTTGGACTGTGGGAGGAAACCGGAGCACCCGGAGGGGACCCACACAGACACGGGGAGAATGTGCAAACTCCACACAATCAGTCGCCTGAGTCGGGAACTGAACCCGAGTCTCTGGCGCTGTGAGGCAGCAGTGCGTGCCAGGTGAGAGGGGAAAGATATAAAAGGGACATAAGGGGCAAATGTTTCATGCAGAGGGTGGTGCCTTTACAAAATGAACTGCCAGAAGTGGTGGGGGTTGGTACAATTACACACTTTTTTTTTAGATTACTTACAGTGTGGAAACAGGCCCTTCGGCCCAACAAGTCCACACCGACCCACCGAAGCGCAACCCACCCATACCACGGGCAATTTAGCATGGCCAATTCACCTGACTCGCACATCTTTGGACTGTGGGAGGAAACCGGAGCACCCGGAGGAAACCCACGCAGACACGGGGAGAATGTGCAAACTCCACACAGTCAGTCACCTGAGGTGGGAATTGAACCCAGGTCTCTGGCGCTGTGAGGCAGCAGTGCTAACCACTGTGCCACCGTGCCGCCCGAAGGCATCTGGTTGGGTATATGAGTAGGAAGGGTTTGAAGGGATATGGACCAGGTGCTGGCAGGTGGGACTAGGTAAGATTGGGATATCTGGTCGGCATGGACGAGTTGGACTGAAGGGTCTGTTTCCGTGCTGTACATCTCTATTACCCTATGAATTGCTCAGTGCTATGATTGGCTAATGATTGGAAAATCCCACAAAGGTTTCCAGAGGATCCCTGGAGTGACCCTGAGACCTGAATCTTAAATATCAGGGCCACATTCACAGACAAAGGCAATGGCCTTCGCCATCTCTATCTGACCTGAGGCCTTCCCTAATTATCGATGTACTTGGGCTGGACTGGTGCATCTTCAGATACACTGGTGCTTCATCATATGTATTGAAGTGATGAAGTGGAGGTGCTATTGTTGGACTGGGAGGGACAAAGTTAAACATCACACAGCACCAAGTTATAGTCCAACAGCTTTGTTTGGAAGTACAGTAGTCTGCCATACCAACTCCCCTCCCTCACCCCTGGCCTCGTGAGGGCTATATCCAAGACCTACCACGGAAACCTGAAACCATAGATAGAAGTGAACCCATTTATTTAAATGGGAAATTTACCGTCCCAGCCACCCCCACTCCCTGGTGCTGGAACATTCACTACAATAGGTTTGGGCTGCTGTAAACTGCAGGGAACTGAAACCATGGAAAACGATTCCCTGGATATGGCAGTCGGCCTGTAGAAACCTTTGGAGCGCTGCCCCTTTGTCAGGTAACTAGTCCAACCCAGTCCACCCGTCCAACACTGGCACCACCACATCATGCCTACCATCGACATCATCAACTGCCAGGTCAAAGTGGACAGGATCTCCACTAGTTATCTGACGAAGGAGCAGCGCTCCAAAAGCTAGTGCTTCCATATAAAGGTGTACAAAATAATGCGAGAAATAGGTAGAGTCAATAGCCAGAGACTTTTCCCCAGAGCAGGATTGACTGATACAAGAAGTATATTAGGAGGAAGGTATAAAGAAGACATCAGAGGTAGGTTCTTTATGCAAAGAATTGTGAATGCATGGAATATAGAACATAGAACATAGAAAAATACAGCGCAGTAGAGGCCCTTCGGCCTCGATGATGCGCCAACCGAAGCCTACCTAACCTACACTAGCCCAATAACCTCCATATGCTTATCCAATGCCTGCTTAAATGACCATAAAGAGGCAGAGTCCACCACTGATACTGGCAGGGCATTCCATGAACTCACAACCCGCTCAGTAAAGAATCTACCTCTAACATCTGTCCTATACCAACCCCCCCTTAATTTAAAGCTGTGTCCCCTAGTAACAGCTGACTCTATATGTGGAAAAAGGTTCTCACCGTCAACCCTATCTAAACCCCTAATCATCCTATACACCTCTATCAAATCTCCCATAAACCTTCTTTTCTCCAATGAGAACAGCCCCAAGTGCCTCAGCCTTTCCTCATACAATCTTCCTACCATGCCAGGCAACATCCTGGTAAACCTCCTCTGCACTCGTTCCAATGCCTCCACATCCTTCCTATAGTATGGCGACCAAAACTGCACACAATACTCCAGATGAGGCCGCACCAGAGTCTTATACAACTGCAACATGACCTCAGGACTCCGGAACTCAATTCCTCTACCAATAAAAGCCCAGTACGCCATATGCCTTCTTCACAGCACTATTTACCTGGGTGGCAACTTTCAGAGATCTGTGTACATGGACACCAAGATCCCTCTGCTCATCCACACTACCAAGTAGCCTACCATTAGCCCAGTAATCCATCTTCTTGTTACTCCTACCAAAGTGAATGACTTCACACTTAGCTACATTGAACTCCATTTGCCACCTTTCTGCCCAGCTCTGCAACTTATCTATATCCCGCTGTAACCTGCCACATCCTTCTTCACTGTCCACCACTCCACCGACTTTCGTATCATCCGCAAACTTGCTCATCCAGCCTTCAGGCCCCTCCTCCAGGTCATTTATAAAAATGACAAACAGCAATGGTCCCAAAACAGATCCTTGTGGAACACCGCTAGTAACTGCACTCCAAGATGAACCTATACCATCAACTACTACCCTCTGTCTCCTTCCAGCCAGCCAATTCCTAATCCAAACCTCTAATGCACCCTCAATGCCATACCTCCATAATTTTTGCAGTAACCTACCATGGGGAACCTTATCGAACGCCTTACTAAAATCCATATACACCACATCTACTGCTTTACCCTCGTCCACTTCCTTGGTCACCTTCTCAAAGAATATGTTGCCAGTTAAGGTGGTGGAAGTGAAGTCATTGGGGAAATTTAAGTGACTGCTGGACATGCACATAGATAGTAGTGAGTTGAGGGGTGCATATGTTGTTACTATATTTTACATTGGGATTAAATCTCGGTACAACATCGTGGGCCGAAGGGCCTGTTCTGTGCTGTACTTTTCTATGTTGCATAAACCTGTTGGACTATAACCTGGTGTTGTGTGATTTTTAACTTTGTCCAGATGTGTTGAAAGCTCAGCCTTTCACCTGGGTTCACAGGAGAAAGTGAGGACTGCAGATGCTGGAGATCAGAGCTGAAAATGTGTTGCTGGAAAAGTGCAGCAGGTCAGGCAGCATCCAAGGAGCAGGAGATTCGACGTTTCGGGCATAAGCCCTTCTTCAGGAATGAGGAGAATGTGTCAAGCAGGCTAAGATAAAAGGTAGGGAGGAGGGACTTGGGGGAGGGACGATGGAGATGTGATAGGTGGAAGGAGGTCAAGGTGAGGGTGATAGGCCGGAGTGGGGATGGGGGCGGAGAGGTCAGGAAGAAAATTGCAGGTTAGGAAGGCGGTGCTGAGTTCGAGGGATTTGACTGAGACAATGTGGGGGGAGGGGAAATGAGGAGACTGGAGAAATCAGAGTTCATCCCTTGTGGTTGGAGGGTTCCTAGACGGAAGATGAGGCGCTCTTCCTCCAACCATCGTGTTGCTATGGTCTGGCGATGGAGGAGTCCAAGGACCTGCGTGTCCTTGGTGGAGTGGGAGGGGGAGTTGAAGTGTTGAGCCACGGGGTGGTTGGGTTGGTTGGTCTGGGTGTCCCAGAGGTGTTCTCTGAAACGTTCCGCAAGTAGGCAGCCTGTCTCCCCAATATAGAGGAGGCCACATTGGGTACAGCGGATGCAGTAAATGATGTGTGTGGAGGTGCAGGTGAATTTGTGGCGGATATGGAAGGATCCCTTGGGGCCTTGGAGGGAAGTAAGGGAGGAGGTGTGGGCGCAAGTTTTGCATTTGCACCTGGGTTCACAACCTTCTGTGAACTTTAACCAAGCACTGGCCTTCAGACAGAGAACTCGAAGAAGTTCAAAGTTAAAAATCATACAACACCAGATTATAGTCCAACAGGTTTAATTGGGAGCACACTAGCTTTCGGAGGGACATTCCTTCATCAGGTGAAGGATCGTCGCTCCGAAAGCTAGTGCTTCCAATTAAACCTGTTGGACTATAACCCGGTGTTGTGTGATTTTTAACTTTGTACACCCCAGTCCAACACTGGCATCTCCAAATCGAAGAAGTTCAGTTGTTTTTATATTCAACCAAGCATTAAACATCCCTATCCTCCTCAAACCAACTTTACAGCTTAGAGCCACATTTCTACAAAAGCCGGTCAATTTGCTTGTTAAAATGTAATCAGTTTCCAACACTAATTTTTTTTTGTGTTGTGCCTTATTACATATTACCTTCAGGTATGTATAAGCTTCCAATTGCCAGAGTGTTTATTTGAAAGCACTGATCATTTGAAATTGACTTCTGTAGTGGGGATTGTGATTATGGAAGGTTCAAGCGTTTAGAAAGAGCTTTCCCACCCTCCTCCAACAAGTGGACCCTCTCTGTGTGGGTTGGGTCACAACAGCTGCTGGGACCTCTACATTGGCTGGAGAGTCATGAGTCACGGAGGGGGGACTCAACGAGCTTTCTTCATTAGTTTGGCTTTCCAGTCTCGTTCATCATTCTCACTCAGTCCCTTTGCAGAAGTGTTTTTCCGCTTTGCTTTTGCTGAGCTCAAATTTCCAAGTGGGGAAATTTCGGGGCACTCGGTTTCTTAATTCTCAAGTTACCGTGTTTTTGCTTTTCATTCAATTATTTTTATGTTGAGTTTTCACGCCGTAAACTTTTAACACATTTTGAGGCGGTCGCAATATACAAGGGCTGGAAAGTTAAGTTGGAATAACAATCCCTTTCCTCTCGGAGCTTAACAATATTGGCTTGTTTGGAATTGGTCAGTTTGCATTGTGTATGACCTGAGTTGAGTCCCTGTGCTGCAGCGATGGCGAGTTTAGCTGCTGCCCTTGTATTGAGCTGCTGGCTGCAGTCAGTCAGTGGTGGACTGACCGATGCTGAAGTCTCCCCGCAGCCCCAGCCCCAGTGCTCCCAGCGCTGCGATGTGTCCAAGTGTCCCAGCCCCAGCTGTCTGAATGGCTATGTGCACGACGCCTGTCACTGCTGCCTGGTGTGCGCGGCCGGGGAGGGACAGAGCTGCGGGCTCCCGGGAGATGTCGGCTGCGGGGACGGCATGCAATGCAAGTCTGTCCTCGGCAAGCGCCTGGCCAGGGGACCGGGCATCTGCCGCTGCAAATCCAGCAACAAAGTGTGCGGCAGCGACGCCACCACTCATGACAACGTGTGCAAGCTCAAGTTGGTCAGCAGGAGAGCCCTGCAGCTCAGGCTGCCGCCCGTCGTTCAAGTTCACAAGGGCGCCTGTAAACCAGGTAAACAAGTCCTTTTAATAATGTGCAACGCTTGGCCTTTATTGCAACTTTCACCTGAAAACTTTATTTTGCAGCGACCAGCTTGAGTTTTCTAATCGGTGTGGCCACCAATTGATAGCCCAAGCTAATCTAGACCCACCTGCCCAGCACCCGACCCATATCCCTCCAAACCCTTCCTATTCATATACCCATCCAGATGCTTTTCAAATGCTTTAATTGTGTCAGCCTCCACCACATCCTCTGCAGCACAAACTTGGCCAGTGTGGTGGTTTTAGTGAGATTTTGGAGCAAAGTATATTGGAAAATTTAAAATTAAAGGCCTGAATTTATGTAGCATCTTTCACAGCCACTAGATGTTTCAGTTATTTACAACAAATGAAGTATTTCTGAAGACTGGCTTCCAGGGTTTCCTCGTGTTGCAGCAGTACAGGACATGGGTTAGGCCACTGTTGGAATATTGTGTGCAATTCTGGTCTCCTTCCTATCGGAAGAGTGTTGTGAAACTCAAAAGGGTTCAGAAAAGATTTGCAAGGATGTTGCCAGGGTTGGAGGATTTGAGCTATAAGGAGGGGTTGAATAGGCTGGGGCTGTTTTCCTTGGAGCGTTGGAGGCTGAGGAGTGACCTTTTTAGAGGTTTATAAAACCATGAGGGGCATGAATAGGATAAATAGTAAAGGGTTGGGGGGAGTCAAGAACTAGAGAACGTAGGTTTAGGGTGAAAGGGAAAAGATATAAAGAGACTGAAGGGGCAACTTTCACACAGAGGGTGGTACGTGTATGGAATGAGCTGCCAGAGGAAGTGGTGGAGGCTGGTATAATTGCAACATTTAAAAGACATCTGGATGGGTATATGAATAGGAAGGGTTTGGAGGAGTATGGGCTGGGTTCTGGCAGGTGGGTCTAGATTGAATTGGGGCATCTGGTTGGCATGGATGGGTTGGACCGAAGGGTCTGTTTCCATGCTGTACATCTCTGACTCTGTGACTATGACTCTGATTAGGAGAAGAATTCCAGAGCTTGGAATCTAGGCAACTGAAGGTATGGCCACCAATTAAGTTCTCCAGGTTGGAGTTCGAGGTGTGTGACTATCTCAGAAGGTTGTAGGGCTGGAGAAGGTTGGAGAAGTAAGGGAATAGGATCAAGATTATCACTCCTCATCAGGAAAATCTTCTGTAGGGAAATTGTTAAAGTTTTGCTCACTGCACTTTCAAAGAGCAAAGTTGTCAGATTGGGGTTGGAAACAGCTACCTGAATGTAAGTGGGTTAAATTAACCAGAAGGAAAAGCAGGTAAAACATCACAGATGACAAGTAAAGGTCCAATCTGTCTTCGATCCTTCAAATGGAGCTCCATTACACTTATTTCCAATTATTAATTCTTGCTTTAAGAAGTTTTTCCTGCTGGATATGACACTTAATATATCTATTAATCTCAGGGTTGACTGTAATTATCCAGTCAGCAATTCAGGCACTGCTCACACAATATTCTGACTTGGACCTCCATCAATGATGCTTCACAGTAGCTGGGTCGAAAATGTGGAATAGGTGAATCTATACTGTGTGAATCTATAGGTGAATCTATACTGTGTGCATCACAGTAGTTCAAGAGGGCAGCTCAGCAGCACCTTCTCAAAAGCAATTAGAATGTGCAAAAAATATTTGGTGTTTCCACTGATGCTGATATCCCAGGAAGGAATTAAAATAAAATTTTATCAAAGTCATTACATTTCTTAAAATTGGTGGGCTCTAAGAGTGTAATATTTCTGAATTGACCTCAATTTTTGTTTTGCAGATTATTACAATACACCTTTTTTTTAAAAAAAAATGAAGTATTTGTATCATGGCCTAGAGTTTATATTAAATAAGGCCTTCACTTATTAATGCTGATTATATTCCTCATTTTGGAACCCTGGCACTACAATCAAAAAGTACCCTGCTGACTATTCCCACTGTAATGAAATCGTAACATTTCCTTTTGTTTCATCTACTTATGACAACGGAAGAATTGGTGTCACGGCAATTACTTATTACGTATCTTAAATGCCCTTCAAGGATTGACAGAGCTGCCATCTTGAGCTACTACAGTCCATAAAATGTATCTGTACCCAGAGTGCTGTAAAGAAAGCAATTTCAAAGTTTTACCTCCTGACTATGAAGGAATGGTGACATCCATCCGAATCAGGATGGTGCATAGTTTGGAGGGACACAACAATTCCCTTTCAAGAAGCCAATGTAAAATGACCAGTCTTGAACAAACTCCAACAATTCACAAGAATCGTTTATATCTGTCAATAGAATGAAACACAAATATCTTATGAACAAATGACTTGAGAAAAAAAAATTCATACATAAAATATTTTTATTATGACTTATAACTAAATTATTCATACACCTTAAGACTTTTGCTCATAAAAACCTTAAAATCATATACACTAACTAGAAAATGACTTCAAGAAGTCATAACATAATCTATACAAAGATGAAAAACATCTATCAGATTGAGTTTTAAATAAGTGCAGTAATGTTTGAGTAATCTTCTTGGAATGATAGAATCAAATTCTTCAAGTTGGCCAAGCCATCTTTTTTTAAAAAAAAATCATAGAAACATCAAAAATAGTATTTTTTAAAATGAACTTGAGGCCTGGAACAGTCAAGTTTTAATTGTTACTTTTAGTAAATAATATTCCTCTGATGACCTAGTGGCTAATGCATCTTGCTCTATATGGGGAGCTGATTGAGGTGTAACAGTTGAATTTAGGATCACTAAGTTGGAGAGTGGTCAATAATCTCTACTGAAAAACATACCTGTGTGTGCCAGCAAATGAGGGTCCCACTAGGCTCTGCCTTTTACCTTCCCTAACGATAGCCGGGTATTGTCCGCTCGTTTAGTGCAAGTAAAAAAAGTCAAATCTTTCTTATGTACGGTTTGTTTTTCTGATATTTATTCTCATTAATTTTCACTATATCCTTTGTGTTGCCATCATTGTCTTCTGTGCAGAGGTGATTGGAATTTAGGGATACATTACTATACTATACTTTAGGGGTACATTGGGGTGGCACCGTGCTGCCTCACAGTGCCAGAGACCCGGGTTCAATCCCCGCCTCAGGCAACTATCTGTGTGGAGTTTGCACATTCTCCCCGTGTCTGCGTGGGTTTCCTCCGGGTGCTCCGGTTTCCTCCCACAGCCCAAAAATTTGCATGTTAGGTGAATTGGCCTTGCTAAATTACCTGTAGTTTTAGGTGAAGGGGTAAATGTAGGGGAATGGGTCTGGGTGGTTGCTGTTCGGAGGATCGATGTGAACTTGTTGGGCTGAAGGGCTGTTTCCACACTAAGTAATCTAATCTATATGTAATTGTAGCCTAACTAAAACACACATCCAGTGTTATTTTCTTGCTTTTTATATTTAACATCATGATGTGCAAAGCTATTAAATTCTATCATAATTTTGTAGTCCACTTTTTAAGTAGTAGATATAAAAATATTTGGATACCGAAGACCAAGGAGAATTTGCATATACTAGAGTAGCTGTGTGAAATGTCTCCGTAACCATTAAATGGAGGTATTGCTGCTTTGGAGTTCAATATTTCAGTATAGAAAGCATCTTGAGACAGCAGTTTTCTGTTTGACTTTTTGAACAAATGACAGCTTTTAAAATGTGCTACTAAAACATTTGCTGTAGTTATGCCATGATGCAGTTATGTCTTTTGGTCCTGCCCTTATGCTGACCAGTAAAATGTAAAATGTGGTTTTTAACTTTTGCTGGGCTGGCATCATTGTATTAATTTTAAATTTTAATAAATTTTTTTTGGGTTATCATCTCCATTCAGTATCTGTTTGGAAAAAACATTCATTTTCTTGAATTAACTTTACACCTTCTATGCTTTGTGCAAATAAATCCTTTTTTAAGGAGGAGATACCTGGACTTACTGACAAGTCCTTTTCAAATGCGTTAGCAATCTGATCTACTACTCTATGGTTTTAGATAGTATGTTGTCATGATCCCAGCTGATGTTACTGTGGGTCATGTCAGAACCCAGAATGAAGTTTGGCTGGATTGTTTACTTTTTGGAAAAAGTTAACAATGTTTTTCACAGAAATGTAAGCACATTAGGCTGCAGATTCGATTTTAACATTAATACACATGTATTACACAGAATAACATCAATTAAACTCGTGCTATCTAGATACAATTACAGTTTGAAAGATCTCAAACCTACTGTAAAGTAAGTAGTCTTATGAACGCCCTAACACTATCGCATTACAGCTAACCAAAATCCAGAGTACTTTTCCTCGCCTGTCTGATCCGTAGATTTGACTCTACTGCTGCTTTTCAGTACCTGTCCTGCGAGCCGTGAGGCCTTTACCTTGACTATTCACAACTGAGAGCTTAGACTTTCTCAGGTTTTTAACTGCAGAGTTCTAACCAATCACTCCTCCTCCGAATGCTTCACAACCCAAACTGTTAACTAAAGTAACTTATTTCCTAATTACTCTGAACAATCTCCTAAACCCAGTCAGGTTTCACTTTAACTGAACCCAACGGTTTATTAATCTGTTTTTCTTTTAAACTACAAATGTTAAATTCTGCTCACTCTAAAACTTAGATTTTCTCTCTCCTGTCATAAACTCCCACTATATAAATAAACATTCATTGATACTCCTGAGGGTCCTACAGCCACCTGCTCTCTATTACACACTGGCCTCAAAGTCATGCTTCTGGAAAGGCTGACTTAATATTTAACCCCTTTGCAAAAATATCACAACACCCATATGCCACTAGTTTGAAATCTGACTCGAAACTCTTTAAAAACTCTGGACTTTTAAAGAAGAGTCACAGTGAGCTTGATTAACTCTGTTTCTCTGCAGATGCTGCCAGATCTGTTGAGTTTTTCCAGCACTTTCTGTTTTTATCTCTTTAAAAACTGAAATGCCCAAATACACACTTCTCTGTGGCTTCTACAGATAACACCAATGGTCAAAGGAGGGGTCTATACCAATACATAAAATCTTTAAAATATTATAAAGGAAAAGGCCTTTGACATATTGTAGTATTAGAAAGAGCATGTCTTCTAGGTCAAAGACAACATTTATTTGGCTACAGTTGAGAAACAGGAAAAATATGATCATGTTACTGAGATTATTCTATAGTATTGAAGAATTAAAAGAGCAAATCTGCAACAAATTTAGGGCTATGTAAAAAAAAAACTGAAGATTTTGGGTCTTTAACAAACTAGTTTGGGATAATGGAGTGTTCATAACTACCTTTACCAGTATGTTCTTGGTCCAATGAAAGAGGAAGGACTGCTGAATCTGCTGCTGAGAATGAGGTGTGCCATGCGGACCAAGTCTCTTTTGGGGAATGTTTTGAATAAAATCCAATATAAGTCATAAGATTTAGTTCAGTTATTGGAGCAGAACAAAGGGTGGTCTAAAGTAGAACTTGAAAATTGGAAAGCGGCTTAGCACTAGGTTAGAGGGTTGAGTCAGGAGAAAGTGGAACCAAGAATTGATAAGAGCAACTGTAACAGAACATTGGGTGATTTTTAGGGAGAAGACCAAAATTGAAGCTCATGGAGTAGGAGGGTCAGTGTCAATGTAGGGAAAAAAGAGCTTCAGGACAGAAATAAAAGAATGATGGTAAATGGTCCTTTAGGTTAGAGGATGGTAGGAAATGGTGTTCATGTGCTGTGACTAGTGGTTCAATGTAGGAATTGAGGAGGGGTGATTGGTTCTTCTCTCTTTTTAAAAGCCCCTCTCCCCCCCCCCCGCCCAAGTCAGTCACAACAAATATTTTAACTTCCTTTATAGCACATAGCTATCTCTTCTTTTCTACCTCTTGTTGATCAAGTTTAACCAAATGAGGCAAAGCTGATTCCAAGGTTTTCTTGCGTGAGAGTGGATTTTTTATTACTTTATTTCAAAAATAAGGAAGATACAAAATCCAACATACGCACATAACAATAAAAAATGGTGGGAGGGAGGGTGTCCATTTGGGCAAGAACAGGTAGGCAGTCATGGCTAATGTGTTTTTTAAAGAGTCTTTTTGAGTTGTGGGAAAACGGAGTCCCAGTGGTTTAGTCAGCCTGTTTTTTTTCTTGATGAGTGACATTTGCAGAGATCTTGGATCTCTCAGTGAAGGGTCATTGATTTCAAGTGCTTTTTAAAAAAAATCTAAGCATTGATCTTTTTCAGGCAGGCAGAGGGTGTTTTCAAGTTTTTCCTTCCAAATCCCTTTTTGTTCTGTGCCATGGTTTTGCTACTCAGAAGCAGCCATAGAGAAAGGTCGCATCTGTATATCTCTCAATCAGCTCATTGTCTATGGAGTATTTGACTTGGGAAAACCCATTTCAATGTGTTAACTTTCAGAAAGGTGTGAATCATCCAGGAGTTACAGTTCTGACTTCTAGTTTTCTTCAAAAACGATGCGAATTTCAGCTGTGACTGATCCTGTTGTGTGATGGCCCTTTGGAGGGTGTTTCAAGGATCGAGGGACCTTCCCTGTGCTCGTTGGGAGAACCTAGTTGTTTTCCTTAGAGCAAAGGGGAGATTGGTAGAGGAGCACCAGATTGTGAAAGGCTTAGATATGTAGAGAAAGACAAGCTGTTCATTTAGCTTATGGTACAAGCGCTAAGGGGACGTATGCAAACTTCTGGATGATAAATATAGTGGGGATATGAAGGAAAAAAAAACTTATCTATGAGGTGAATGGTAATGACCTTTGGAATCTGCTACCTTGGAAAGTAATAGAAATAGAGATGATCAGTGGTTTCAAAAGTTGGATGGAAACTTAAACCTGCGGACTATAAGAATAGAAGAATGAATGGGACTGCTTCAAATGCATTACATAGTTGGCATAGACTTTGAACTGAAAGGCCTCCTGTGTTATATTGACATGATGACATCTGTAAAAGATCTCTTGAGGGATATGACAAAGGACAGACAAACCTGGTTTAATAAACTTGGCAAAAATGGTTTAACTTAATATAAAAGCTGAATTTTCATAAATTTTATTTATGGAGCATTTATAAAAAGTACACAAAAACAATTTATGCACATACATTAATTAGCATTACCTCTGCTAAGTAAACTTAACAGATAACGGTTCTCTGCAATGTTTGACTACTCTCTGAAGGTGAACCAAGTGAAATTTGAAGACCTCCATTTAACATTCCGACCTGTAATCAATGCCAACTATTTCTAGTACAAGGACGAAGTTTCCGTGCCACCAGTCATTTTGGAGACATGGCACTGTAACATATCTGATTATCTGTGGCTGTACTTATCCTTTAAACCTCCAATCCTAATTCTAAACCAGAGCTTTGTTGGGATTTTTAAAAATAAGATAATTGCCATTTTAACCATTACTCCTATAGTATGTTCCACACACCCACTAGTCCATGGAAAAAAATCTTTTTTTTTCTCTAGATTTTGATCATTCTTGAGGTTTACCAATGTACTTATGTCCTTTAATCATGGTGGTTATCCAGAATTACACTTGGATCACTGTTACCATGAACTGTTTTATGCCCCTTGACATATTTTTGTCAATGATATCTAACAAACTATTCTGGTATAATATAAATAGACAGTAACTCAGATGATTTGTTACTATATCAATAGTTAATGTTGGTATTTTACACTCTATTATGGTGATATTTTCTGAAAGTTTGAAATGTATATTTGAGAACACTTTAAAATTATTGAATTCATTTCTCTGACTTTGTTTATATGATTGTATCAAATTTTAAATGTTTCAAATTTTATAAATAATATGCATAATTTCTTCTGCGTAGTATAGGTCATTCACATCCAAACAGCCCGCGATATAAATTTAATTTTATAGCTGATGTGGTGGAGAAAATTGCTCCTGCAGTTGTTCACATAGAGCTATTTTTGAGGTAAGTCTGACCATAATGATGCAGGTGGAGTACTACAAATGTAAGATACTATACAGCATGCATGGATTCACTTAATTTTAAAACCTCTTACTTGAAACATGGACACTGCCCACAAATATTCTTTGCTAGTTGTTCTGAGAATGTGATAATGATCACCTTGAACTACCAGTGTACCCTGTTGATGTGGTACAAGAGTCAGGAATAAACATGGCCTTTCTGGCTTAAAGAACTTCATTGAGTCAATTGGCTTTTTACAATAACCATCCAGTAGCTTCATACTTATCTCTCTGAATGCCATCACTTTATTTCAGAGCTTTAAAACTGAATTAAGATTCTTGAACAATTGTTTTGGAATTTGAGCTTTCATTTTCTGGATCATTTCCTCAAAAATTTAACTGGACAACTGACCTTGTTTTGAGTGGGTTTAGGGTTTCCCTTCATTATAAAGTGCGAGAAATTATTGACTCCCGAAACCATTTATTTCCAGTTTCTTGAAGCTCAACGATACTGTTTTGTACCAATCTTTACAAATGGCTCTGTTATTTCTGCAATAGCTCTATAGTGACGGTGGGCGATGACTGACTAACAGGGAATAATTGTTTAAAAAACATTGACAGTTCACTTTGCGCTGTAACCGATGAGTTAATAGTTTATTCCCAGAGCCTTTTGAAGTAAGCTGTGCACATGGATTTACTCTCAGCTAGGTTTCACTCTTAAGGATTTTTGTTTTGTTTCTGTGAACTCCACCAATCAGCTGTTTAATACAGTTTGTTTATTCTGTTCCCAACATGAATTTTAATTTTACTCTTTAACTATTGTCATTTTGGCTGTCACAGTGAGTGAAAGGTTATGCAAGACCACCATAGCAGTATAGAAGTGTCAGTGATAATACCTATCTTCTTTGAGATTATAATTGTGGTAATATACAATTTTTAAATAATAAAATAGATGGTCACAGTGGAAATTGAATGTATCCTAATTGTATTCTTCTTTAGTTTTATTCTTCTAATCAGTTGGGGTGGCACCGTGGTTAGTGGTTAGCACTGCTGCCTCACAGCACAAGGGTCCCAGGTTCAATTCCAGCCTCGGGTGACTGTCTGTCTGTCTGTCTATGTGGAGTTTGCACATTCTCCCCGTGTCTGCATGAGTTTTTTCCAGGTGCTCCAGCTTCCTCCCACAGTCCAATGATATGCATGTCAGGTGACTTGGCCATGCTAAATTGTCGCTGCAAATGTGTTGCTGGTCAAAGCACAGCAGGCCAGGCAGCATCTCAGGAATAGAGAATTCGACGTTTCGAGCATAAGCCCTTCATCAGGAATGTGTTAGGTGCATTAGTCAGAGGGAAATGGGTCTGGATGGGTTACTCTTCGGAGGGTCGGTGTGGACTTGTTGGGCCGAAGGGCCTGTTTCCACACTGTAGGGAATCTAATCTAATCAGTTAAAATGTTCCTAAGAACATAGACATCATTGGCAATGAAGAAAGTTTATTTTGCACTCTGAAGTTTGCAGAGAATCTGTCATCCTTTTTTCAATTTTATTCCTCCAATACAGGCATCCTCTATTGAGAAGAAATGTCCCATTGTCTAGTGGCTCTGGCTTTATAATATCAGATAGCGGGCTAATTGTGACGAATGCTCATGTTGTAGTGTCCAGCAACACTATAATGTCAGGTCAGCAACAGTTAAAGGTGCAAGTTCATGATGGGAAAAACTATGAAGCAACAATAAAAGATATTGACAAGAAATCAGACATAGCAACAATAAAGATTAATCCTAAGGTAAGTGAAATCTCATACTCTTTTTGGTTAATGTAAAAAGCCAAAAATTACATTTTCTACCATTTAACTTTTTTACAATTTTCTTTGACATACATTGTTCTTATTAACAAAGTGCCCATATTGAAGAATTACATTTAAAAATACATTAGTGTGCACTAAATGACACTGTCAATTCCTTGCAAGTCAGATCCAAAACCAGGCCAGTACAGAGTCTGATCCTTGAAATATATTAACCAGGCACTTGAGAAAATCACTCTCCTCAACAAATTCCCATTGCTTCAGCATGATTTGTTCATTTCCCATGCCAACCATCTTCCTATTCTGAATTTCTTTGCTAATGAGTACTGATAAACTTACAGAAGATAAGACTGACACAGTTACCTGTGAGAAAGGGTCTTTGTTCTGATATGTTGTATTCGGTCAGAACACATAAAGAATAAAACCAGTAGGGATGAAATTGCTTTCTGGTGGTCGCATGAAATAAGTAGTAACAAATCAACAGTTAGTTTTTCCAGGGGAAAGTGAGGACTGCAGACGCTGGAGATTAGAGCTGAGTGTGGTGCTGGAAAAGCACAGCAGGTCAAGCAGCATCCAGATGTTTTAGGCAAACCCCTCCTGATTTTATTTTTTGGTTTTCTAATGACTACTGTGTCAAAATGAATAGAGTGGGATGTAAAACCGATTGCTGAATTGTTGTGCCTTGCTTTGCCCTGGCTTGTAAGACTAATCTCGGGTCCATTACCTAAACAGCAAGACATCCAATTCCAAAGTAAAATCTACCATTATAGAAAGGTGTCGATTGCCAAATTTCAGTTCTGAGTACACTATAATAGAATTAGGCCATTTGGCCCATCAAGTCTATTCTACTATTTGATCATGGCTGAAATGTTTCTCAGCCTTATTCTCCTGTCCTCTTCCCATAACCTGAAATCCCCTTACTAATCAAGAACCTATCTGTCTCTGACTTAAATGCACTCAGACTTTGCCCCACAGCCCCCAACAATGAATTCTACAGATTCAGCTTCCTCTGGCTGAAGGAATTCCTCCTGTTCTCTGTTCTAAAGGATCATCCCTTAACGCGGAGGTTGTGCCCTCATCTCCTTGTCTATCCTAATGAGAAAATCTCCTCCACATCCACTCTATCCAGGCCTCTCGATATTCTGTAAATTTACAATGAGATCCTCTCTCATTCTTCTAAACTCTATCGAGTGCAGACCCTGAATCTTCAATCACTTCTCATATGTCAAGCTCTTCATTAAAAGGATCATTCTTATAGCACTCCTGTGGAACTCCTCCAAATCCGACACATCCTCCTTTAGATATGGGGCCCAGAACCGCTCACAATATTCCAAATGCAATCTAAACCAGAGAATTATGCAATTTCAGCAGAACAGCTCTTGTATTCTAGCCCTCTTGAAATGAATGCTAACATTGCATTTGCCTCCTTAACTGCCACCTGGACCAGCATGTTAGCCTTAAGAGAATCCTGGGTAAAAAAGGGCTTATGCCCGAAACATCGAATTTCCTATTCCTTGGATGCTGCCTAACCTGCTGTGCTTTAACCAGCAACACACTTTCAGTTAAGAGAATCCTGAACTAGGACTCCCAACTCCCTTTGAGCTTCAGATTTCTGAAGCCTCTTCCGGTTTAGAAAATATTGACGTCTAAGGAGCGAGTATTGCTTTGCTTAGCACATTTATCGTATATGGTGATCTAAACACAAATAGCTGAGACCTGTTGTGCGTTCAATGAAAAGTTACATGACACACTGCTGCATGAAACTTAGTGCTAGAGCTATTCAGGGTGTAACAATGTGTAAATGTATATATCTTGAAATACCTTCTTAGACTTGAAACATTTCTTAGTCAGTTGATCACAGGAACATTTTTATAGGCAAGGCAGCACTCTTTTTGTTAGCTCTACTGCAGCTGTACTTGAAGGATATTTCAAAAGGGAGAGGCTAATTACTGCAGCACACATAGCAGTGGGACCTACAAAGCAAGGCTACCATTCGATAACATGGTTCTGTTGCTGCCACATTTAGCTTCAAGATGATCGCCAGAAGTTCAGTGATACCGTGTGAATAAGCTGGCCTTGAATTATTTCATGAGATCAATTAACACCAGTATTGGTGCCCTCAATGTCCACATGTCCGTATTTTCATTAGTCCAATATTGGGAAACTTTAACTGCAAAACATTACAACATGTGCAAACTTGGAGAAAGTTTTTTATGGAGTCTTAAATTCAGCCAGCCAATTCAGTAAGGTGTTTCCTTCTGTAACTAGGATAGATAATGGCAAACAAAATCAAGTCTTATTTTACAAGCTGAAATAAATCTTAGTAGTTGTGCACGACCAAAATGCAGCTAAGGATATAGATAAATGTTGTTAGAATTTCAACATTATTCCACAAGTGAGAAAGTGAGTTTACAATGATCTGGTCTGTGTAAATTACAAATGCATTCCTCACAACTGGAATCAAGTACCCGGTCATATTACTTTGTTTAGGTTGTAGCGCAGTTAGATATTTAAACCTATAAATATGCTGTGCATATTTAAAGCTGCAAAATATTTTGTGATGTTACAAAAAGGAAAGACCTTGTGTTTCAGCAAGTTTCACTTTCTTGACCTCCCGGACTGCTTCAAAACCAATGTAGTAAGGTTAAAATGTAATTGTCTCTGGCATAAGGAGTGAAATGCCATTATGATATCCAGACTGTTAGTACAACTTTGCATAGAAAAAGCTACTTCTGTGTCACATTGACAAACCAGACGCTATTTGGTAAGATTGCATTCTGAGCTTTAATTTAATATTTTGCAGAAAAAGCTACCAGTACTATCACTAGGTCAGTCTGTCGACCTCAGGCCAGGAGAATTTGTAGTTGCTATTGGGAGCCCTTTTGCGTTGCAAAATACTGTAACAACTGGAATTGTCAGCTCTGCTCAACGGGATGGACGAGAGCTGGGTCTCAGAGATTCAGATATGGACTACATTCAGACAGATGCCATCATCAATGTAAGTACATTGTATCGAGATCTTTTCACTGTGTGAAATACATTGGGATGGAGTGACATTAGTCTAGTTCAAGTTGTTGTGGCAGGTCACTTACGCCACGCACACTAAAACAGTTGCTGTGTTTGTTAGCGAAAACTGAGAACATAAGAAATAAAGTGATAATGGGCCAGTTCATGTAGCATGTTTTGTGCACTCTGACATGAGCTTTTATGCTGCTTATTTAATCTCCAGGACAAGTTATAAATGCTTCCTGGTTCTCAATAGTAACCAAGTTCCAGAAAGGTTATCCCATTCCACATATCCATTAATTGGTTTGCTTTAAAATTCAATTATCCTTGGCTATGATCAATTGAGGAACGTTACTTCAGAAGGATAGCGGTGGACAGTCAATAGTAAAAATGTGCGTTGGAGCAACTGTAATAATTATTCGTTCCTGTCTGACACAAAACAAAAATGGGAAAGATGGCCTGACTATGGCTAGCAAGGGAAAATAGGGATAGTGTAAGATCCAAGGAAAAGGCAGACAAATTTGGCTTAAAAAACCCCAACAGATCTGAAATTTTGAGAACAGTTTAGATTTCACTCGAAGAGGACAAAAGTATTGATTAGGAGGAAGAAAATCAAGTCTGAGTGTGAGGTTGGGCAGAACAGACAAACTGATTCTGAAAGCTTCCAAAGGTGTGTGAAGAGAAAAAGACAAATGTAGGTCCTTTTAAAGTCAGAAATTGGAGAGGTTTTCATGGGTCACAAACAGATGGCAGACAAATTTAAATATGTATTTTGGTTCTTCCTTCACAAAGGAGACTATAAATGCTGGGGAACACGTGGTGCAGTGAGAGGGAGGACCCAAAGTAGATCGTAGTTAGTGCAGAGATGGGGTGTCGGGGAAATTGATAGAATTAAAGACAGACTAATCAGGCTTTGAGGATTTGTCAACGTCTGGTCCTAGAAATTGGATGTAATGATGGTCATCTTTCAAGAGTTTACAGACTCTAAAACAGTTCCTGTGGATTAAAGGGTAGCTACTGTATCATCTCGATTTATGAAAAGAGAAAACCTACTAGAGTGGGTAGCCTGAAATCAGATATGAGGAAGATGTTCGAATCTATGACAAAAGATTTAACAGCTGAGCACTTGAAAACAGTGAAAGGGTCAAACAGGATCAGCATCTACGAAAGGGAAGTCGTGCTTGACAAATCTACTGGAGTTTTTTGAGGATATGTCAGGTTGAGCTGATCAGAGGGAGCTAACTGATGGTGTTTACTTGGACTTTCAGAAGGCTTAGTTAAGAGATTACAATGTAAAATTAAAGCACGTAGGATTGTGGCTAATGTACTGACGTGGATAGGGAATTGGTTGGCAGACTGGAAACAGCAGTATTAAATGGCTGCTTTTTTCCCCCAAGTGGCAGGCAGTGGACTAGTGTGGTACTGCAAGGATCAGTGCATGGGCTCCTGCTAATCAAAATATATATTAATGATTTAGACGTGTAATGTTTCCAGACAACACAACTGTGTGGGAGGGTGTGCTGTGAGAAGGACGTAGAGATGCTTCACTGTGAGAAGGTACAGAAGCCTGAACACGCACACCAGCTGTTCGAAACCATTTCTAACCTATGATTATTAGAATGTTGAATGGACCAACAAACTCTTAACATTTGCCTGTACCTGTGTTTTTTGGTTTTGCTGCTGTTCACCTTATCCGTGCTACTTAACTCTGTGATCTGCCTGTATTGCTCGCAAGACAAAGCTTTTCACTGTGCCTCGGTACATGTGACAATAAATTCAATTCACAAGTTGAGTGGGCAAATGCATGGCAGATGAAGTATAATGTAGCTAAATGTGAGGTTAACCATTTTTGTGGCAAAGTCAGGAAGGCAGATCATTATCTGAATGGTGATTAGATGGAGGTGCACAGAGACCTGGCTGTCCTTGGATACCAGTCACTAAAAGTAGGCACACAGGAGCAGCAGGTGGTGAAGAAGGCAAATGGTATGTAGACCTTCATAATGAGACTATTCGAGTGCAAGAGTAGGGATGTCTTACTGCAATTTTAAAGGGCGTTTGTGAGACCACATGTGAAGTACTGTGTGCGGTTTTGCTCTCCTCTGAGGAAGGATGTACTGGCTACAGAGGGAGTGTAACAAAGGTTTTACCAGACTGATTCCTGGAATGGGGGCTCTAACGTTTGGACTGGATCAGGTATGACTGGATCAGTACTCTACTGGATCAGTAGAGTTTAGAAGAATGAGAGTGATCTCCGAAATCTATAAAACTCTAACCAGACTAAACAAGGTAAACATAGGAAGGATGTTGCTGCTGACCGAGATACAGGGAATGTAGTGATTGCAATGAGGTGAGCTAGGTGGACCTCATAGAATGAAGTCCCTGATTGGGCCTGTTAATCTGATCCAGTCAGGGAGCCCTGGCTGACAGATAGAAAAAGGAGTGTCCGAGGTTCTGTTCACTGAGAGCTGGCTCTGAGGAAACTGGATCAGTGTCAAGGACTCTCCACACGTTTTTAAAAAAAAACACTGACTTGGTTACGGGATTATAGTTATTTCAGGGTAGCATTTAGGATCGAGATGAGGAGAAATTTCTTTATGTAATCAGCCTGTGAAATTCATCATAGAAATTTGGTTGAGGCCAAAACATTGTTTTCAAGAAGTAGTTTGATCCATTTAGCCCTAAGAACTATATTTATGTGGATGTGTGAAAAGTAGAAACAGGGTACTGAGTTTGGATGATCAGCTGTGATCATGTTGAATGGTGGAGCAGGCTCTGTTACAAGAGCTAGCAGCATTACAGTAAGAAGACAGTGTATTCCTCATGCTCAGTGTTCTAACTTAAACACCAGTGGCACCTTTGCTATGCCAAGATATACGAATGGGTGGCATGGTGGCTCAGTGGTTAGCACTGCTGTCTCACAGCGCCAGAGACCCGTCAAGTGAATTGGCCATGCTAAATTGCCCATAGTGTTAGGTTCATTAGTCAGAGGGAAATAGTTCTGGGTGGATTACTCTTTGGAGTGTCAGTGTGGACTGGTTGGACTGAAGGACCTGTTTCCACACTGTAGGGAGTCTAAGCTTGTGCCTAAAATGTCAACACACTTTTTTAATTTACATATTTAATACAGCATGTTATCATCAAATATTTATGTAGGCCATGTTAGTGATTCACAAAAGATGCGTGTAGTTTTCAATAAAATTCATACCCAATAAGCTCAAAAAGGTGACTAATATTTTCATTGTCTTTTGATAGTTTTTTTTAGGTCAACAGCTTTGGGGATTAAACTTTGTGGACATGAAAGTCAATGATTGACTAAGAATAATTTCCTTGATTTTAGTTCAAATATGGAATAGTTTTGAATAATTTTCATTGGTTCTGGAAAAAAGCAGGGTGGGAAAGGAATTAGTCCTCTGGCAAGTTAATAACTATGATGATAGTAAATGGTCTTGCATAAGGAATCTGCTGCCTAGTTATGAAGATCAAATGAGGTGATGATTGATGTTAAATGTGCTGACCTAAAGTTAGTCTGTGCAATGAACTGTCAGGATTTGTAAATGCCTAATAACCAGTAGAATCAAACATCAGAGTAATCTCTTATAGATTCGTACACCACCATGAGTCACTACCTTTGGGAAGAAGTAGTAAAAAGAGAAAAATGGGGGGATCAATCATAATTGAAAGAGGGTGAAGATATTATCACATTTTTAGTGGAATGCAACTTCCTGATGTGCCACCGTGATGTGGTTTCTTGGTGAAATACTGCTGCCAGTATGATGTAGTCTGATTGCTGCTACCCTATATGTTAGCTCCTGTATTAAATACAGTATATTACACCAATTCGATTTTTGTTGAGACATATCTTAAAGTTTGTTCACAACGTTGACTACTTACACTGCTGTAATATCACAGTTATACATAATCTGGGATTCTAGCTTACTGATTTTTACTGCACATTCAATGCACAGAAATGAATGAGTGAACAAACTACACTTAAGGCAGTACAATGGAGATAACTGAAAGTGAGACCAGTTTCTGATGTCATGTAAGTGTCCTAGTGGTACACTACCTGCCTTGTTTGTAATCTATATAATAGTACACTTAGTCATAGTTCACAGACTGTTAAATTGGTAGCTTTCTAGTGATGTTGTGCAATAATCTGTATAATTGAATGTCGTTAGCCATTCAATATGTGTACTCAATATCTGCTTTCTTTCTACATATTACTGAAGTATGGAAACTCTGGAGGACCTTTGGTGAACTTGGTAAGCTCAATTATGCCATTTCAACTTCTTCCATGATTTAACTAAAATATTTGTTTAAAACGTACTTGAGAAATGCATCCATGATGAAACTTTATTGTATCTGCTTTATGTGTATTTGCCATTTTTTTTTTGTTAGCTCTTCGGAGCAGATTAGATACTAACATCTGGACGTTGTTAAAGAGTTAAGAATTTGGTTTTTATCTGTTGAAAAAAATAATTGTTCTATGCAGAACTTCAAAGCATATATCAACCTCTGAATTGAACAGCAGCAAATACTATCAATGATATTTGGAATACACCCTGGAGTTTGTATTTTTAAGCTTCTTTTAAAACATTTATCATTCTACAGGACGGGGAGGTTATAGGAATAAATACACTGAAAGTCACCGCAGGCATTTCCTTTGCAATTCCATCAGATCGCATTGCAATATTTCTTACTGACTCTCGCGATAAACACACCAAAGGTAAGAATGTTAAGTGCATCAACTAAGCTGGTTTATTTTCTAAAGTGGCAGATATAACAGTAAGAAAGCATAATCTTGATCACCACAAGAAAATTAAACCAACAGCTGCAAAATCTGCTATAAAAGTATGAAACGTGACACCCCAGGCTATAGCAGGAAGCAATTGTTTTGAATGATAATACAGGAAAAGGCATAGGATATTCTGCAATTAAAAGATTGGATATAAATTTGGAAGTACGGGTTAAATATGCAAAAGCATAAGTATGCATTTTTTTAGAGCTGGTGTGGTCTGAAGTAGGACTGATTTTTGTTTTGTAACATCACCCACAAGCTGACACACATTCCTACAAACAAAGTAGGAATGTGAAAGGGAAAAGGAAATGAATTTAAGAAATGGGCAGAAAATTGATTTCCTGCCTCAGATATTTGAAAGGCAACATGAAACAAATTACGCACGTGCACACACCCTTCAAATCATCTATGTATAGATCATATTCAATACGCTGTATTTTAAGGAATATACTGAGGTGGCATTTTTAAAATCCTGATCAGTTGTGGGAAGATCCATGCATTCACGTCCCATTAATAGCAGATATTTGTAGTTTTGATTTAGACTTGCCCTGAAGTAAAAGTATTCAGTCCTTGTTTCAAAAAATTAGTCAGACCATAAGAAATAGGGACAGACATACGCCTGTTCGGCCCCTCGAATCTGCTGTGCCATTCACTAGGGTCGTGGCTGATCAGACATTCCTCATGTCCACTTTCCTGCATTTTCCCTCGTAAACCTCAATTTCCTTATGAGATCAAGAATCTATTTACCTCAGCCTTCAATATTCACAAGGACTCTGTCCCCACAGCTTTCTGTGGCAAGGAGTTCAACCTTCTGAAAGAAGCAATCCTTCCTCATCTCAGTCTTAAATTGGCACTCCTTTATTGTGAGACTATGCCCTCTGATCATAGACTCTCCCACGAGGGGAAACATCCTCTCTGTATTTACGCTGTCAAGACCCTTAAGAATCCGATATGTTTCAATGAGATCACCTTTCATTCTTCTAAACTCCAGTGAGTAGAGTCCCTATCTGTTTAATCTTTGCTCATATGTGTATTACTGCACTAGAGGGATCATCCTATTGAACCTTTTCTGCATTGCCTCCAATGAAATGATATCTTCCCTTCAAAAAAGGGGGGCCCAAACAGCTCTTAGAGCTCCAGATATCGTCTTCGCACCTTGTACAGTTGTACTAAGACTTCCTTAGTCTGATACTCCAACCCCCTTGAATTAAGGGCCATCATTCCACTAGGCTTCCTGATTAAGTTGTGTGCTAGCTTTCTGTTACAAGTTCTGGTACAAATGTATCTGCTCTTGAAAAGTGAAAGTGGTATCTGGTATCCTTCTCTTGCAGTATTAGATAATTCGTAGGGACAGTAACCTGACCACAAAAACACTCTCTCTTCACAGAGATTGTGGTTTATTTGGGAGGTCTTTGGTGAATTTTCTTCTGGAAGATTATCATGTTCTGGTTTAAATTTATTTTAACTGGTTAAGAATTGGACACTTTGTCAAAGTTACAATGCAATAACAGTGCTCCACTTGGGGCCACATCTAAATTATTTCAGGTGTAGATATGAAGAGATGGTAGTATCACAGTAAGGTTGGAAGGGGAAATTGTATAGATAAAATCTGAAAAGAATGTGGACAATTGAAGCTAAATGGCAGAACAGGAGGATTTTTTCTGTTTATATAGCACCTTTATATCATAAAAATACCCAAGATCCTTTATCATCCTTGTAATAATAATGGTATTTTAGCCAAAGAAAATATTCACAGACCAAAAGTGGATTGCAGTGTGACTCGCATATATAAAAAAACATCATTGGGCTGAATTTTATGTTTAGTTTGATGGATAGTTTGTCTCAGTGATCCACGGTGAATTTTCTGACATCAAAGACAGAACTGCTTGCTGCTGTTGGGACCTCTCAGGATTTCTGGCTTTGGCAGCATTTTTAAAGGCCAGCTGCACACTCGACCATGTCCTGCCAGCAAGGATCTGCTCCCTCACTGTGGCCTTGTGGGAGGGGGGCAAAAAAGAAATGCCTGTCCAGTCACACAGTTGCTATGGTTGACATTTCATGGAGAAATACAGAAATACACCTTTGTTATTGAAGTGCAATTTAAGGACCAAGCTACACAAGTTATCTTTCCTTAGTATCATCTCATCTTAAAACACCAGTCTAGGGGAGTGCCATTCTTTCCCCGTATCTGGCATTGCCCAACACCGAACCATTGTTTTCAATAGATACAGTGTGTAAACAGTCACAGCAACAGCAAAAGTAAAGGAAAAGCAAACAAAAGCTTCAAATGGCTGGGAACAAACATATATTTCTGGTGAGAAACCAATTTACAGTCAATGAGATAACTGTGCCAGCCCAGATCTGTTGGAACCAGGTGCAGATTAAGTTCTATTTGGTTTGTTGTGCCCAATGTTGAAGCCTTCCTACCACAGTGAAGATAATATTCTTCCCCTACTGAATGTCCTCATCTACCCCCTCAAAAGACTGCTGCTGCCTCTCTGCCAGCTGTTCAGCATCCATTCCATCCCCCTCTCTGCCTGGCCCAGTTGTTCAAAGTGAAGTATGGAAAGATTACACAGCCCACTCTGGGGTGATGATCAGAGATGGCTTGTACGTTGATGGAGTGGAATCTTTTTCCTTCTGATGTGGCCCTCAGTATGATGCACGCTGTGCCTGAGGGAAGCCAGCGATTTGGCAAATCCATCTGCCCGGCTACAGCACTGACCTTACCAACGGGTAACAAAATAAGGTGGTGTGGACTGCGGTAGGAACAGCCATGATACAGTTGTGGAGTCAATGTTTAAGATCCTACACAGATTGACAATGGATCATTGGAAGGTGCCATGTGTATAAAAAGTTCTTGCTGCTGTCACCTTGACTGCCAATGGAACCGAATGGCCACCCACTTTGTTCCAGTCTCTGTTCCAGTTTCAGCAGTTGGCGTAGTTCAGTAACAGTCTCCCAGGACATCCTCCGTCTGCACCGACACTGCACCTTACTCAGTGGTAATGGTTTTAAGAGCAGTGGATCTGGGATCTCCTGTGTCTTCTATACATCCTGAAAGGACCTTTTTAGCTGCAATACTTGATGTAGAAGCTGTTCAGATGCTGCTGGACATTGCTGCTGGTCCTCCCCTTGCTAGAATATCTGTTCACCTTGATTTCCCTGCACCTTCATTGCACCTCTGACCCAATGACCACAATCTCTGCCACAGCTGGATCCATTGGTCAGGGTTCCATTGTGGGGAATATCCGAAACAGAAGGCTGCCTTCGTAATGTAAGCAATCAGCATTTACCTTACTGTCCCATGATGGTTTAACATAATCCTCTGTCTAATGGAACATGGGAGTACTCTGTCAAGGAACGTCATGGAATGATTCTCCATGGACTTTCAGACTTTGTTCCAATGTGCGCAGCAAATATAGGAGGGGATTGAACATGGGATACCTTGTCATCCCACCCCTCAAGAAAGATAACTGCATTCAAGAGCACGTAGGTGAATCCTTCCAGGTCAAGGTGAGAGGAAGGCATCTCCAAGCTGTTGTGCAGTCTATGGGATCTTGGATTGTCTTTATGAATTGTGGCCAGCAACTACCATGTTTAAGATCATTGTAATGACTTCTCCTTCACAAAGATGCCTTTGATCAATTTGTAATGATCAAGATTGTTAGTGATCAGGATTTATATCCCATACAGCTGGACACTGCCTGCCTTTCAGATGATTAACAGAAGACCAGTGCTGCAAAAGTGACTGATCAGTGCTGTTGAGGTCCTCACATGATTCACACACGGACCCTCTCTCCTACCCCCCCCCCCCCCCCCCCCCCCCCCCCCCCACCCCCCTACCCCAACCCAAAACCCAAAACCCAAAACCCATCCCCTGCTCCAACAGAAGAATAACAATCACTCTGTCCATTTTATGTGTGGTCAGTCATTTTCCCATTTCGTGCGCACTATGTATGTGGAAGCTGACATAGGTTATCCTTGAGAGAATAAGTTGTAGGATCGGGATATCTGAGAGTCTCCACGTTCCTTCCTGCTGTCTCCATTCAACCCATCAGTACTGAGCTTCTACATGTTCCCATGTACTGCTTTGAGTTATGATCTCCTGTCTCTAGGTTACCCTGAGCTCTGGTCCTACAGCTTAGTCGTTCCTGCAAGCGAACTGTGCAGTCCCTCTCAAGTCCAGGTGGTCGTGACCATCAGTAACCCATGGATTTCAATAGAGTATAATCTCCTGCCCCACCTTGCACACATGTTGAGTATCTCTCTTCTCTGCACCCCCCACCCCCCACTTCACAATTATTGTCCCCTCTGCATCCCAGCATTGTGCCTACATAGAATTGACTGCCTAAATGTTCCCACCACAGCAGGGACCCATGATATTTCCTTGTTTGTGGCATTTTAATTTCTGGGAAATGAAGGGGTTTGTCATGCAACTGATACTAAGGCCTTGAAGCTCAATTTCAATTCATACTTCTATATTCTACCAAGTGTGTGTGTGTCTACTTTAATGTGATAGATACTGCTCACCGAAGTCTACTCCAATGGCCTTACTATATGTCTCAACTACTCATTGAGGCAGTTGACATTTTCCTGAACATCCAGTGATCATAGTCTGCAGTCTTGACTCTGTGATGTTAATAGCATCCAAATATTTCTAGTTTTTGTGACCCTCTTTTGCCACCCCCTCCCCCATGCCCCCTCTTCCGATTTGAAGAGGTAAGTGTTAAGGAATTTCTTAATGGAGGCGGGAGGTGGAGATGGCTTTGGCACCAATGGTTTAGCAGTTGGGAAAGTTCAACATTCAGAATTCGAGAATACAGAGGCCCTGAATTGTAGGGACTGAGGAAGTTACAGAAATAGGCAGAGATAATGCCACAGAAATATGTAAACAATAAGGAGAATTTCAAGTTTGATGCAGGTAAAGTGTTTCCCATATTTGGGAGTCTAGAACTTGGGTCAGAGATTGGGAGAATGCCTCTTCTACTCCGAGGCTTGGGAACATTGGAATTCTTTGTCACAGTGGGCTGTGGAGACTCAGTCTTTGTTATAAGTAGAAATTGATAGATTTCTTAAACAAGGTTATCAGGAGGGGTTGAATAAAAGGTTTGAACAGCCATGACTGTATTGAATGGTGGAGCAGATTCGATGGGCTGAATGACTTACTGATGTTCCTGTGAAGCGATACTTAAACTTGCTGACCTGCACTGACTGCTGATAAGGTGGTGGTGGTGCTAGCTACTACTTTGGCAGCAGAAATTGAATGAAGTCAAGTTTATTGAGGATAGAACATAGGATACTAGGCAGAAGTGCATTGGAATTCTAGAGTGAAGTAGGATGATTCTACAGAGATGGAAATAGGCGGCTGTAGTGATGGTGTTGGAGGCTCGAATATGTTACCAAAGGTGTGTACTGACCACTGCCAGGAATATGATAGAATAAATGACAAGTGTCAGAGCTTTACCAATTGAGGCAGATGAAGATTGTTCCATCAGATGCCTGATTTGTGCCTTGTAGGTGGCGGTGGTCAGCCTTTGAGGAGGCAAGAAATTAAGTTACTCTCCACAGAACACTCCATCTCTAACCTACTTCTTTAGTTGCATTACATGGCTGATCCAGCTCCGTTTCTGCTAAGTGGGAACAGCAGCAGTGTTCCCCCAATTCCTTTATCACTGCACAAACTTCCCAAGGTCCATATGCAGCAGTGACCTCCACATTTGGACATCAGTGAGTCAGCGTTCCAATTGTCATACGTGGAACTTCCCAAGCAGCTGCAGGGCCACACCGTTTAGAAGGAGCATTGACCAACAGGGTGTCGATAGTGGGTGATTCACGGGTGATGCCAGTGGAGGGAACTGGTTAGATTCACTTTTGCCAGATGTGATCATTATATGGCACTTGTCACGAATCATGAAATTTGACAAGAGAGATGGGAGATAAATTGGAAACGTGGACAGAAGGTTACTTTTAGCGTTGCAGCCTGCCTTTGTGTGTCCTGATACTGATTAACAGGATGCTTTTCAACCCCAGTGATGGTATCAGTGTGTTCAGGAGCTAGAATCCGTATTGGAGGAATGCCACCCCTGTTGGTACTGAGCTCAGTACATTAAGAAGAAAAGGAAGCAGCAAAAAGAGAAAAAACATTTGGAAAGCTAATGCCAGCACCAGGCTGGAATCCTCCAAACAGAACTAATGTATGAATAATGTAGATGATGATTACCATAAAGATAGTTATTTAAAATATAAATTGATTGCCATATTATTAGTCTAGAGAGATTACAATTGTGATTTTGTTTTGTGCTTAATAAAGATGTTACAGGTATGAAAAAGCGTTTCATTGGAGTGAGGATGCTGACCATAACTCCTGCGTAAGTTTGTTTTTTAATGCTGCTTTTCAAAACACTTCAGTCTGGATCTGAGAGCGGTTCATGATTCATTTTTAAACAACCACCTCCGAGCTTACAGTGCAGAATGAGAAGCTAGCACACCACGTGCAGGCAGAGATCAGAATGGCATCCAGCACTCTTTCTACATCATCTGACCCCGACGTGCATCCCTCCAGCAGCTCCCTTCCTGCTTGGCTGTGAGCATTGTTGTCACAGCAGTTTGTATCACAGCAGTTCTACTTCACACCCAGTTTTGGTCCCAGATAGGTGAGAAATCATCAGGCAAGGGAAGTGCTACAACATGGCAGTATTCGGCCTGGGAAATTCAAACTCCCGGCATCATCTGCAAGTCCCTGGTCAGTTTCCCAGTGGAATAAAGGAGGAAGTGGCAACTCGCAGGGATTACCAGGAAATGGCAGGGAGGAGATTTCAAAAATACCTAGCAGTTGGCTGTTTTGGTGGAGGATGTGAGTTGCAACCTACATTGTGGGTTGGTGTCCTTTAAATGTTTTGTCACAGTGCCAAGTGCTATTTATCTTAGCCCCACAGTAGAAATCAAAAAGATGTTAAAAGATTTACCATTTTTGGCCTCTTCTCGTCCTCACTCCTCTTCCTATTTCACTGACCTGATTGGGAAGCAACATTAGCTTTCCAAACTGTTTATATCCACTTGTCCTTAAAATCATAGCCCGGAGGATCAGTGCAAACTATCACCAGGAATCTGTCATGTTGTGACTCCCGTCAGATGGTGGTAATATGGTGCAAATTATTTTCACGTTTGTATATTGTTCACACTCGTGGTACGATGATTAATTTAAAATAATTTCATCAGCAATTTTGAATATTTATGCTGACAGCATCTATTCTGTTAAATTATTTTGATTGTAAATGGTTTAGTGTTTAACCAATTTCTTGTTAAAGGCCTGCTTTTCTGTTCTTCCCCAGCCTAATCGAAGAACTGAAACAACAAAACCCTGATTTTCCTGATATAAATGCTGGCATTTATGTACACGAAGTGATTCCGGATTCACCAGCGTTCAGGTAAGCTCCATCCTTTTCAGAACTATGCACAGGTAACCTTCAATAATGGTCTATAAAGTAAATGAGTGCTAGAGAGGTTCAGATTTGTTGAGCAATGCACAGAAACAAAGGGAATGTCGCTGATTATGTTCTTTGACTTGGGTTTCAGTGATATGTGGGATGTTTGTGACCATTTGACAGAATAATCTGAATATTCTTGGTCATAGTCTCCTGCTGTGTGTTAAACACAAATTAACACCTCCATCAAAAACATCCTTCCTCATAGATAACCAGAATATCCATCTTGATATTAGCAGTGTTCAGTACAACTAGTCTAGAGATTACCTTGGACACTAATTGAGAGTGACGTCTGTTCATTGTCATTTTGTTTTCCAAATCAGGAGTATCATCCTCTTCATGTTGACAGTTTATTGCAAAGCTTATTTCCTGCCTGCAGATTAGTTATTTGAGGGAGTTAACATTTGACTGCTCAGTTATGTATTATTTCTAATGTTGTCAAGGCCTAATCTTGTATCATTGATAAGCTTGTTGTACATTCTTTTGTGGAACTAGAGAATCATAGAATGAATTGAGCACAGAAGAAGCCCATTTGGTCCACTGTATCTCCTGGCTCTCTGCAAGAGCAGTTTAATTCATGTGCCTTTTTTCCTGTTCAGCTAATTAACCAATTCTCTTTGAAAGCCATAATCGAATTGGCCTGTTGAAGACCCTCAAGAGTACATCCAGTCCTAATTATTTTCTGCATTTCTTTTCCTCATTTTGCTGTTGCTTCTATTGCTAATCACGTTAAATTTGTCTCCTTTTGGTTCTCGATCCTTCTCCAAGTGGGAATATATTTTCCCAATCTACTGCCCTGCTGATCTGAAATAGTTCTATCAAATATCACCTCAACCTTCTCCAAGAAGAATAGTCCTAGCTTCTCCAATCTATCTACATAACGGAGGAAACTGTTCTTGAGGCTTCTCTGCACCCTCCCTTATGCATTTTTGACCTTTGCTGTTACTCAGAACTGGGCACTTTTCACCCATTGAGGCCAAACCATTGTCTTATAGAAGTTTAGCATTACTTCCTTGCTTTCAAATGCACACTGCATTCGCAACAAGGTTGAGGTAACTGGATATGATTTCATTAACATTACAGAGATGTGGCTATATCCAAGGATATTTGTCATGTAGGATTGATATGCAAAAAAGAATAAGCAAGTGTGGGTTAGTAATCTTAATCATGAAGATCAGTACAGTAGTGAGAGAGATTTCAGATAGAGAAAGCTGGATTTAGGATCCGTTTAGGTGGAGATGAGAAATAATCAGGGATGCAAACACTTGTACAAATATTTTGTGGGCCACCAAACAATAGTTGCAACGTTGGGCATAGTACAAGTTAATAAAATAGAGATACTACTAATGTGGGTAATACAGTGATAATGGTCACCTTCAGTTTGCGTGTATTCTGGGCAAACCTAACCAGCACCAATATAGTGGAGAACAAATTCCTGGAGTATGCACAGGTTGGTTTCGGGAACAAATGTTGAAGACCAACTAGGGATCAGGCTATTTTAGATTCAGTATTATGTGATGATTTGAAGGACTAATTAATAACTCCATAAAGAAGCCTTTGGGAAATAACGACCATAATAATATGATAGTATGAATCTGAACTTAATTTGAAGTTTGGATGTGCTGAGATTATCTTAAATCAAAACCAGGAAAACTATCCAGGTATGAGGGGCAAGTTGGCTGTGGTGGATTTGGCAAAGTCACTAAAAGATTTGATGATGGACAGACCAGGGTTCCTATTTAAATGTGTCAGTATGCAAATTGGGAGTAGCAGCAGATCATTCAACCCCCTCAGATCTTCTCCACCATACAATAAAATCCTAATCTGATGACTTGACATTTCTGCCTACCCCTGATAACTTTTAACCCCAAGCTTGTCAAGATTCTACCCTGATGAAGATGTTATGCCTGAAACATCAAATCTCCTGCTCTTCAGATGCTGCCTGGCTGTGCTTTTCCAGCGCCACACCTTTTGACTCTGATCTCAAGCATCCTCACTTTTTCTCCAAAAATCCATCTCCCTCTGCCTTAAAAATGTACAAAGAATGTCTTCCATCATCATTTTGAGGAATGAAGTTCCAAAGACTCCCAACACTTTAGAAGAAAGTCATTTCTCCTTGTCTGTCTTAAATGGTTGATCCCTTATTTTAAATAGTGAGCCCCTCGATCTACATTATCGCACAAGGGGAAACATCCTGCCAAGACTCCTCCAGTTCTTGTGTGTTTCAATCTAGTCAGCTCTTCCAAATGGCAGCAGATAAAGTGACCACTCCAACCTTTCCTCACAAGACAACCCACCCATTCTAGGAATGAGTCCAGTAAAACCTTCTCTGAAATGCTTCCACTGTATTTGCATTCTTCCTTTTTAAGTAAGGATACCAGGATGTAATCTCACCCGTGCGCTGTACAAATGAAGCATAACCTCCCTTGTTTTGTTTGATTACCCTCACAATAAATGATAACATTTTATTAATAGTCCGGATTACTTGCTCAACCTACATACCAATGTTTTGTAATTCATGTGCTAGAGTTCTGCAATATCTCACCATTTAGACAATGCTTTTTAGTTTATTCTTTCTACCAAAGTAGACAGTTTTCCCACATTATACTCCATTTGTCAGATCTTTGCCCATTCACTTAACCAATCTCTATTCCTTTGCAGCTACCTTATGTCATCTTCACAACTAACTTTCCTACATATCTTAGTGTCATCTGCAAATTTAGCATTGAGATCTTCACCTCTGTCATCTAAATCATTAATATAAACTGTAAAAAGTTGAGGCCCAGCCCTGATCCTGCAATCATTACATCTTGCCTATCTGAAAATTACCAATTTAAACCTACTTCCTGTTCCATATTAGCTAGTGAATTGTCTATCAGTGCAAATATGTTGCCCCTATACCGTGAACTACTCACAGCTACCTCCGGGACTGTGATGGAGAGGACTTGGTGTCATCATCCAGCACTGAAGATTTTATACAGTGGTTTGACTTGAAAATCATTTAGACAGACTCCCTGATCTATGAAATATTGACAGAAACAGCTTTCTAAAATACTTGAAAGAAAGATGATATCTGAACATTTGTAAGGGCTTGGTTCTCTCTCTGGTAATATACTGTTAATATACTGTAAAAGTTTGTAAATCTGTCTCAACTTGTTAATCTGTTAAAAATAAATAGTTTGATCACTATGTTCATATCTATCCCATCAGTACAAATAAAATCCAGATTCATAAGGGGATGATTCTTAGCAATCCAAATCCTTGAAGAAATATATTAATATTTGAATCACTAAATATATTTTTGATAGATAAGGCCCGTTCTTATCTATCAAAGGCCCATTTGTTAGTAATGCAATTGGAGTATTGATGTGAAACATTTGTACTTTTTATTTGCACTTACGTTAAGTTTCTAATTGTCTAGCCTTTGACCCACCATTCAGCATGTTTTTTTTTGCAGTACAACCACAACATAACATCCACCCTCCATGTCCTAGTTCCCATTTAAATCCCATGCTGTCTCTCTCACTGACATTCCCCCAGAATGGCTGTCAAATGTTCAGTACCATTCATAACTCGTTAGATACTGAAGTAGTCCATATCCAGCAGGGCCAGGTCATTATCTAGGTTTGGACTGATAAGTGCTGAAAATGTGTTGCTGGAAAAGCGCAGCAGGTCAGGCAGCATCCAAGGAACAGGAGATGCGACGTTTCAGATAAGCCCTTCTTCCTGAAGAAGGACTTATGCCTGAAACGTCGAATCTCCTGTTCCTTGGATGCTGCCTGACCTGCTGCGCTTTTCCAGCAACACATTTTCAGCTCTGATCTCCAGCATCTGCAGACCTCACTTTCTCCTTGGACTGATAAGTGGCTAGTAACAGCCATAGAAATGCGAGGCATTGATGATCTTCAGTAAGAGGCAATCTAACCTTTGTCCTTCACGCTCAATGGTATTACCATTACTGAACCCCCATCCCAGTATCAACATTCACTGACCAGAAGCTTATCTGGACTAGACGTATAAGTGCAGATGGCTACAAGAACTGTTCAGAATACAAAAGCAAGTACAGGTACACAATCCTTCATCTGGAATTTCGAAAAGCTCTGAAATCAGAAGTTTTTCTTGTGAAGTTTTTTTTCTCTGTAACAAAGTTGTTTGGCATGCAAACAGTTAACCCAACTCCACACCCACTTGACCCAGGTCACTCAGATGTGACTTGATGGCATGGCCCAGCACTGGCAGGCATCAGTTCTGTCTTCGGGCTCAGTAAGATTTTTAAACCATTTCACTGGTAAACTGTAACTTATTCTGAAATCCGAACAATTCAGAAAACCAGCTGGCCCTGAGTGTTTCAGATAAAGGATTGTGGACCTGTGTCTCACTACGTGAATCCCCAAAGCCTATCCACCACCTACAAGTCAAGAGTGTGATGGAATATTTCTCACTTAAATCAATGAGTGCAACTCTCTTGAAACGTAAAGTTGGCATCATCCAGTTCAAACAGTCCACTTGATTATACCATATCCAAAAACATTCACTTCCTCCACCACTGACACACAGATGACACGTATTGCTGCTCCTATAAATTACGCTACAAATCTGCATCAAGGCTTCTTAGACAGCAGCTACTAAACTCATGACTACTTGCATTTGAAAGCTAAGGGTGACATAATAAAATGTGTGAGAACACCACTCTTTGAAAGTTCCCCTCCAAATCAGTTGTCATCGTGACTTAGAAATATACAGAGGAACCTCGATTATCCGAACGAGATGGGCAGACACTACTTCTTTCAGATAACTGATTATTCGGATGACTGATTCAATGCCCTTCCTCTGGGGCTGGGAGTTTTCTGAAGTTTCCTTTTTTTCCTTGCTCTGCCTGCCTTGCTCCCCCTCTCTGCCTCAGGGTTTGTTGCTGAGCGGACACATGCTTGTGTGTAAGGGACCTGCAGCATTGCTGAAGCCTCCTGCAACCGCCGCCGCCCCGCCCCCCGGCCCACTCCCATTAGTTCAATGGGATTAATACAGCGAGCACTTGCTAAGTCTGCTCCCCATTCAGGAGACTAGGCAGCAGCACATGTGTGCCCCCACCCCACTGTTCACTTCCCCACCAACCGCACCCCAGCCCCCTGTCCAACCCTGCCACTCTGCTCCCCCTTGAGGCCCCGCCCCCATCAGCCCCCCCGTCCACCCCAACCTCACTCCCCTCCCCTGCCAGGAGCAGGAGGAGTGGACACCAACAGTAAGACTGGTGCTGCCTTTTGGGGGATGAATCTCAAAATAGCACAAACACCCGCAGCCCCCCACACAACCTTTTGACAGGTTCCACCTTTGCCCTGTTCAGGGCAATGTTGGAGAGATTATCTGGGGAAGGGGGTTTAAGATACACCCTTGTGTAGAACTCCAGGGAAAGTGTGTGTGTGGGGGGTAAAGAGAGAGGGAGGGCGGGTGGTCAGTCATTTGGAGACGGTGCCTGGGCTCCCGTCAATGTCCAGGACTGTTCTCTGCAGTATTTCAGTAAGCTGAGTTCAATTTTAATAATTGTAAACAAAAGGCGTGATCAATTTTGGTAACATCTCTTTGCTGTTAATGTTTCTTGAGGTATTCTTCGGATAATTCGAAACTCGAATAATTGATATTCAGATAATTGAGGTTCCTCGGATTTACCATTCTATCACTGTCACTGGGTCAAAACTCTCTACTGCCTCCTTTAACAGCCATTGTATGTAATTGTATCAAGTGGATTGCAGTGATTCAAACTTGCAGCTTCCATCACCATCTCCAGGGGCAATTAGGGATGGGTAGTAAATGCTGGCCCAGCTGTAAAGCTCACACCCTTGAATGTATACTTTTTTAAAAAGTTCTGCTTGTTAGATCTAAGACACAGGCTTGAATGAATATGGGTAATGGCTAATTTCACTCTCCCGGCCAGGTCTGGCAGTGATTTACACAAAACAATACCAGCCCCTGCTTTCATCTGTTGCATCTGATCTTGAATTGGAAAAGTAAGCCAATGCTTCTTTTCTCCAATGCAATCCATTCTTAAACCTCTCTCACCTATCTGCAAATCCAATGAGAACTGTGAGGAGTTCTCTGTCACTTAGTTTGAAAACAACTGACCACCTACGTCCTTTATGTTCATCCCTTCATTTAGACCAATGGGTCAGTCTCCTCCTAAAGCTTGTCCCATTTCAAACCCTGGACTGGTTTCCTTCTCTTGTATTTCTCCTACCTCCATTCATGTCTTGTCTGAGCTACTCTGCTCTTGTGGGTGGCACAGTGGTTAGCACTGCTGCCTCTCGGTGCCAGAGACCCGCCTCGGGCAACTGTCTGTGTGGAGTTTGTACATTCTCCCCGTGTCTGCGTGGGTTTCCTGCGGGTACTCCGGTTTCCTCCCACAGTCCAAAGATGTGCAGGTCAGGTGAATTGGCCATGCTGAATTGCCCATAGTGTTAGGTGGATTAGTCAGCAGTAAAAATGTGGAGGGGTGGGTTGCTCTTTGGAGGGTCGGTATGGACTTGTTGGGCTGAAGGGCCTGTGTCCACACTGCAGAATCTAATCTACTCTTGACTGAGACCCACCGACTGCTCACTCAACACTACTTCACTCCAACCCCTTGTCCTCATCAGTTTCCTTGCAGCCTTTGACATAGTTGATATCATTATGGGACTGCTCTCACTGATTTCATTTTTCTGTCTATCCTTGGCCGGAGTGGCACCATCAATCCCATTCCCTCACATTTACCCTTGGTGACTGCCATGGGTCACTCACCTTGGGTCCTCCAACTTCTTATTGAAATGCTACTCAGTAATATATCCAAATAGTGTCAATTTCACAACAATACTGACATGCAGCTCTATGTCACCACAATTGTTCTTGATTCTTCGGCTATCTGTAAACTGCGAGACTGATTATCTGATCTCCAGTATCGCATGAGCAAAACTTCCCTCCAATTTAAAGACAAGAATTGGGATTTCTAATCTCATTTCTCTGTTTTCCCCCTCGAAGGCTTGGGTAGCCCCAGACACTGGGGAAGATTTCCAGCCAAGAGACTGGAATTTCACATCTGCATGATTTTCACTTTGACATTTTTAATGTCTCCCCCATCATCAACACCCAAAATTTGTCTTTTTGTTTGAAAAACACAAACACATGCTTGCTCTTGGTCTGTGAGGAGGTGCAATTCCAAACATTTGAGCTCAATATTTCAAAAGGAACAAATTTAGGAGAGGTTAGGGACAGGGGTTCTGCCAGAATTACATTGACCAATGAAAAATCAGCTTTTGCGCAGCAACTAAGGAGTTGTCTGGCTTGATAGTACATAGGGGAGAGAAAAGTATTTAGCAACAGGAAATTGTTAGTGGCAAATAACTGATAGTCAATGTGCATCTGCATGCGGAATTTCAAAAATGTGCCAAATGCCTGAAAGGCTACACGTGAAACTGAACAGGTCAAGGGCATTGAAGTAACCAGGAGAGCAAGGTCTGTAACTTTCATGCATAACTTATTTGGGAGAAGAAACAAACTGGAATATCATGTAATTTCTGACCACGTGTTCCCCTGAATCAAGGGATTGTTAATATCTACATTTTACCATTCCTGTTACCACTGAGATTAAGTTGCTTCTGCATTGCTTTCAGCCTTTCACTAGGTATCAGTATTTTCCAAATCTTACACGAAGCTCTCACATATAAATGAGATTTAAACTACTTCAGTGTACGAGGAGAGACATATATTGAAGCTGATTAATTTGTTCACTAAAGTTGATGGTTAGAGAAAGGGAATGGAGACATGGCAGCTAAATTTACAGACAACATCAAGATGGGTAGAAAAGCATTATTGTAAAGAAATAAACAAAAGTCTGGCAGATGGAGTTTAATGTAGTAAAAGTTTGACAGGAAGAATTAAAAATTGCTATTATTGAAGTGGAGGATGACTGCAGAAATCTGAAATAGAGATGTAACTCATTAATTAGAACAAGTTAGTGTGCAGGTACAGCACATAATCAGAGAAAGCTGATGGGATAATATCTTTTAGTATGAAACATAGCATACAGTCATTGGTGAGATCACATCTCAAATACTGTGTGTAGTATTGGTCTCCTTGTTTAAGGAAGGATGTAAGGATTGAAGGCAACTCAGAGTAACTTTACTAGATTGATACTTGAAATGACTGGGTTGTCTTATAAGGAAAGTTTGGACAGGTTAGGTTTGTTTCCATTGAGGTTAGAGTGAGGGGTGACTTGATTGAAGTGTATCAGATCCTAAATGATCTTGACAAGGTGGACTTGGAAAGCATTTAACAATCTGATCTCCTTATGTTGAATTAGGCAGCAAAAGACCTTAAGAGATTTACTGTCAATCTCTTTAGTATAAATGCCAATTTCCAACTTTCTATTCTGGACCTTGTCCCTGTCCAGAAGCCAACTCCCTACTGCGGAAGAGGCCAGCTGTGTTTTTAAAAGCCTAACGTGGCTAGGATTTAACACAGACTGAAAGATCATTCAGGCAGCCAACTTTTAAAAAATATTTTAACCTATTTTTCTAATCAACTTGTTCAGAGTTATTATTACACTCCTCTGAAGTAGGTGGGACTTGCACCTTGGCCTCTTGATCCACAGATAGGGACACTACCTGTACACTACAAGAAGCCTAAATTAAATTCAAATTTCACCATCTACCAAGTGGTCTTCAAACCCATGCCTTCAGAACTTTAGCCTGGGCGTCTGGGTTTCTAGTCCAGTGATACTTTTAAAATTTAATCTATTTTTCTAATCACCCGGTTCCGAGATGTAATTACCCACCTCCAGAGTAGGTGGGACTTGACCCTTGGCTTCCTAGTCTGGTGAAGGGACATTACCACAATGGCCCAGGCATCCAACTCTTAAATACAAAGTTCAACAAGCATCGTTTGCTCACAATCGACTCTGGAACTGTTCAGTTTCACCCGTTAAAAAGACCCACATTTCTAACACTGACAAGGAATGTTTCCCTTGTAGATCAGTCCAGGACCAGGGGACACTGTCTTTTAAAATTAGACATCACCTTTTCAAGATAGAGGAGACCCTTTTTTTCCTTTTCAAAGGGTTGTGGATCATTGGATCTCTGTATCTCAAGAAGGCAGTGGTGGGCTTATTGAAAGTTTAAGACCAAGACGGATAGATTCTTGATGGGCAGTGGCATCTAGGGTTATTAGGGAGTGGGCTTGATGGACTGAATAGTTTGCTTCTATTCATTAGAGTCCTACAGCATGAAGACAGGCCTTTAAACCCAAGCTGGTCCACGCTGACCAAAATGTCCACCATGTTAACCTCATTTCCCTGCACTTGGCCCACATCCTTCTAAACCTTTCCTTTCGGTGTATTTGTCCAAATACCTTTTGAATGTTGTTAATATACCTCAACCACGTCCACTAGCAGATCATTCCATATGCATACCACCCTCTTTTTTTTTTATATAAAAGTTGCCCCTCAAGCTCCCTTTTATTCTTTCCCTTCTAAATTGATGTCCTCAATTTCCCCAACCCTGGGAGTGCGTTCACCCTATCCATACCTCTCATTGTTTTATACACTTCTAAGATTCCCCTTCAGTCTCCTACACTCTAAAGAGAAGAGTCCTGGCCTGTCCAACCTCTCCATTTAACTCAGACCATTGAGTCCTGGCAACATCCTTGTAAATTTCTTCTGCACTCTTTTTCCAGTATAATAACCTGCTTCCTATAACAAGGTGACTGAAACTATTGTTTTATGTATGTATGCATATTTAGGAGTGTTTGTACCCTATAGTTAATCAGATTATCCAACAGACCAATGATGTTAACTATTTTCAGTGTCCAATTATATTAATAATTTAAGGAGAAACATTGCAAAATTTAAATGTTGAAGTCATAAGAAGACCACAGTGCAACAATCAAGCTGTCAACATTCCAAACCTCCACAATGTTGTTGAATCTGCATGAAAGATTTGAAACATTATAAGCAATGTTATATGTTTTAAAGATAGTGACAGGACATCTGACCATAAGGCTTACCCAAAATATGGGTCTTGATATTAATGAGGTCGCAGGAAGGAACTGTAGTAGTCAGAAGAAAACCTGTGCGATAGGGAGGTTTTGATTGGTGGAGTTTTTGTTTTGGGCTCCTGCTTGATGATAGCTGGTGGGCAGCAGGAGGAAAGGTAATGGCCCGGAGCATGTAGTACAGGACAAAGGCTCCGGCCTGCACGTGATTCGAGTTGGTGTGTGAGTGCAGTGAGCGAATATAGCCAGGGCCACCAATGAGAAGGGAACTAGGGAAGTCAGCTAATTGGAGGGCAGCAAGAGATCACTTGGCCCATCGTATCGATTCCAGATGTGCTGCCAGGAATCTCAGCAGATGGGTTTTAGAGTCATAGAACTGTATAGTATGAAAATCAGACTCTTTGGCCCAATTTGTCCATGCCGACCAGGTATCCTAAATTAATTTAGTCCCATTTGCCAGTACTTGGTCTGTATCCACCTAAACCCTTCCTATACATATACCCATTCAGATGCCTTTTAATTTTCTGTTCATTTTACTGTGGAATATTAGCTAGGCCTCTGCCTTATTTTCAGGCTGATTTGTGTCTCTTTAAATTGTAAAGAGATAGTGACTGGCTTAAGTTGCTCAATCCTAATTTTAACTTTTAACCCATCAAACTTTCCTTCACAATTGGGCTTGGTGGTTGGGTGTTAAAATCAAGGTCCTGGAGTCTGTTCTTTTTGGGTGCAGTGTTGATTCTGGGAGCCTCCAGGTTGTACAGGATTAAATCAGTAACATACACCAGAATCCAGGTACCCACTGACCAAACTGAAACAACAATAATGTTCAAGCAGAGAACAAACTCTACCCAGCAATGGAGTAATGCAGCAAAACCTGCATATAATGATTAGAGAGATGCTGCCATCCAGAATAAACTTCATGTACAGTGAATATATTTTACAATAAAACATCTTATACCTACTGAAGAAATTTTCACATTAGCTTTATCATATTTTGACATTTATCCACTTTTTTTTACCTGCAGGGGCGGAATCCAGGATGGAGATGTTATTGTCAAAGTAAATGGAGTTCCCTTAAAGACAACCAATGATTTGCAAGAAGCTGTGAAGAAGGAGTTCCCTCTGCTGCTTGAAGTCCGCCGGGGAAACGATGACATACTTTTTAACATTGAACCTGATTTAGTTAACAACTGAAATGTAGCCATCATAATTAACCCTTTCCAGCCTGGGATATTCCCCATTGCTGTTTTCCCCTTTTAAGGACCAATCAAGCTGCTGGAACAGATGGCACAGTGGAGTAAGGTAGTTGTTTGTAATGTTGCTGGTCACCTTTTAGGTGATACCCCCCCCTTCCCACATTACATCCCACTTGTGAGCCCCTGTTAAAAGCCTTTTTTCTTCCCTTTGCCCCACTGCCCATCCCATGTTGAAATCTTTAGCACTTACAACTGATAAATGCTATTGATCTCTGCCTTTGGAGGATGTAATTTTATTTCACACTTATTTGAATTGAGACATGGGAACTTTTTAATCCCAGAGGTTAAAAGGGCTGATTTGGATTGGGTGGGAGGTTGAGGAATTAAAGTATAATTTCATGTCATCCTGTCCCCTTCTAGTTTTGACAGAGGTGAGATGAGGGAGGGCCCAACTCTCAGGAGGAAGGTTTACAATTTAACCATAATGAAGCTGGCAGCTTCATACCAATCCACAATTCTCTGACAGGCTGGAATTTCCAGTGTTGAGAAATCCAGCAACTCAAGAAAGGGGTTCCAGGAGGTCAGTATCTTGCTGCTTAGCTACTAGATCCTGCATTCCTGCCTTATCAACTCACTGTAATCTAACATTTTGCTCCTCTGACCCTTCTGATGTCTCCCCCAGACCACCTCCAAAAAAGCTTTTGACTCAGCCTACCCCATTCCCTGAGATTTGAAATCTGACAACTCTGATCCCACTCCAGCCTGCACTTTCATAGATTTCTGATCCCTTCAGCCAGCCTGTACCACTTCTCATAGAATCCCTACAGTGTGGAAACAAGCCCCTTTGGCCAAGCAAATCCCCACCAACGCTCTGAAGAATATCCCATCCAGACCCATTCCCCTATTACTCTATATTTACCCCTGACTAATGCACCTAACCTATACATCCCTGGACACTATGGGCAATTTAGCCCATAGTGTCCAGGGATGTATACCTACGCAGACATGGGGAGAATGTACAAACTCCATACATTTAGCCGTCCAAAGCTGGAATTGAACTTGAGTCCCTGGTGCTGTGAGGCAGCAGTGCTAACCACTGACCCACCATGATACCCATTTCTCCCAGACTGTCCTGTCTCTATTCTATCCTATAGCCTGGTGCTTAAGGTCCTACCGGCTCTTAAAATCTGGAAATATTCAGGAGCTGTGTGTGTGGAGTTAAACCCAGCTAATGTTTCAGATTGAGAGCTTTCGTGAGAGGTTAAAGGCTGTTGATATGAGACAATAACTCTGGTTCTCGCTTCAGATGCAGCTGATTTGCTAAGTATTTCCAGCATTTTTACTACTTTGAAAAATTTCTAGTTCCTAGCATCCTTAGAGCCTCTTAACCCATCAAGCTGCAGTCAGGAAATGTCAAGGAAAAAAGTTAATAAGATCCTTTGGTCAAATTTGGCAGTGCCTGAGGGAAAGCTCTTCTTTCCAAGTTTTCCAGTCTCAATTCCCCTACTCACTCCTCACTTTTTGGAGGAACAATGAACACTTTTTAGGTTAAATGTTCAGGACAAGTTTTTTTTGTTATTTAGTGCAGTAGTCCTGCTTTTGCATATCAGATTTTTTTTCTGTAGAACTGCATCAGGCTTGTTCAATATTTATTGCTGAAATTGGGATGGAGGGAACTTGAAACAAGAGCAGTCATCAGCCCTCTTTCAGGTCACCCTGTCTCTATTTTGTGCCCTCTTATAATCTGCTCCTTTAAGCAGTATATCCACAGAATTGAACTGAGGTCTTTCAATGCCAACACAATTCAAGCCCAATAACACCATCAGGATCTGTTCAACAGGTTTAGTTGAAGACATAGAGGAGTGTAGTGAGGGTGACCCCACCGCCCCCAGCAATCTTGCCAGGAGATGGATTGTAGATCAGAGGATGCCCCAGTTTGAAAATATTACTTTACATTTTCTTGTGGACCAAGAGAAGGCTTCTCTAACCTTCACAATGAAGCCTTATTTTCCTTTGTCTCCGAATTTTCCATCTTCACTCCAATCGTGAAGGACCCTACTCATAATTTTCCCGAGCCGATTCCCCCCTCCAGTCACCCTAATCGAGACCAACATTCCCTGTAATTTTCTTTTCTCCCACTGCGCAGACCTCTGTGGTCTGTGACTGGCGGTGGCTTCTGCAAGTGGTTGGTGCTGAGTGGCCTGTGTGGAACCTCTCAGCAACAGTCTCGCAGCTTTGAGAGAATGTGGCTCCCAATTGACCTATAAACAAAGCACCCAAACCAATTGTCTAATCCACCAACAGCCAGGACCATTTTCCATGCTAATCTGTTGCCTACTGGATTCCTGCTGCCAAAATGCCACCCTTGCCCACTGGTCAGATTATGGAACTGACTCCGTTTAGTTTGGGCTCTGGGACATTTTATGGAAGTAAAAAGCCCTGACAATTTGGGTATGCTATCCACTTTAGGACTCCCACATACTCTACCTGCTATCGCTTTGAAATTTTACTCTATATCAACAATTCCTCAGGAAGAATAATTAGAAGTTGAATTTTTTTTTGTGTGCAGTTATGCTGCCAAAAAATCTGGGCAATTTTGGAATAATAGTCATGCACTAAACTCATGCAGGCTGCAAAGGGTTAAAACTGTACTTCCTCAGGCAAATCGTACATTTGAAAAATACATTTTATTAAATGTTCCTTATGAATATGCAGCATTTTATACCAATTGTGCCAACAGAGTTATTAACAATTTTATGCACAAAATGCCATTTAAAAGAGTGAAGAATTGGTAATCGTTCATGAATGAATGTGTCTGTTTTTGAATAATAATAGAAATACAATGAATAGTGCAGGTATATTTTCTGAAGTGACATGTTGTAAACAGATAACATGACAGGTTTACTTTGCCCTGGAGTAATTTACTTTGGGCCATTAAACTGCCACATGACTAAAACAGTGTTATGATATCATTAAGACCAAAACATGCCTTTTTTTTCCTTTTTTCTTTTGATTCAGAAGTGTTATCTCACACAATGCCATCTTTCTGCTACCCAAATCACCCGTGACCTTTTTTTCCCCCTCGTTTGTTATTTTCTTTGTTATACCTACTGACCAAAACTTGGCTTTGTAGTGCCTGTAGCTTCAGCACTAGAACTGTTTAACTTGACCACATAACTACTTCCTTACCTTCTCTACTGCAACTATATCCAGTGCTGAATGAACAAAACATTCCACCAATTAAATAGTGAGAAAACTAAAGCTGTAAGCTGGAATTCAACATAACCTGATCCACAGGTAGCAGGAAGGCTCCTCGCTGATTTGGAGAAACTCATTTACCAAAGAAACAGACTTACTGGGACATTCTAACTGAGCCACAATATCAGCATCTCATTTCCACATTACTACACCACTCTGACAGGTTCAGTATGTCATGCTACTTGCCCTCTCAAAGAAAAAAATTACAATTAAAGAGACCCTGGCAGTGATTAGAAAAATGAACTGTGCATGGACTTTTAACACTACAGCAACCATGAAAATGGAGAAGTGACCTGTGAAGGCTATGCTCCTGGGACTTAGACTCTTCAAGGGCCTGTTTGGGTGACTGAAGTGAGGTTTCCTAAGGTGAGGACAAAGTTGAAAACCTCAAGTCAAGCATGAGTCGATGAAAGACACTGAGGAAGTGAGCAGCAGGTCTGCAGTGACCTTCAACCTGGAGATAGTACCCTGAGTGTTTGGATTGAAATGCAGTCTTGAGCATGCTGCTTAGTTATGCATGTGAATGAAAAAGGATCCACATCCTCGAGGTGAGAAAGGTGCACTTCAGAAGACATTCCAAATATCAGTTTCCTTAACCCTCTATTCTCCTATCCTGTTCTCATCAGAGCATTGGTGTTGGTTCCTCGTCCACATAGTTCATTTCAACATTGGGGTTTGGGGGTGGCTTTCCAGTAAAAAGAGCACTGTCTGACAATCTATTGTACTGGGGAAAAAGCTCTTGGTTTCAGGAGGCCGCAGTTATCAGCAGAACAAGCTACTGTGAAAACTGGAGCCTCAGAGGCCCTGGTGCTCTCACATCAACAACAATAATAACTTATTCTGTTGAAGCTGGTGTGTAAATATAAAACACCTCCAGGTACTGCACTAGTGGGTAAGGAAGGAAAACTGTGGAGAGAGCTGACCTCTGCAGGGCCTGTGTCAGGGTCACAGCTTAGATGTGATCTTTGGTGCCCAGCCCTGAGAGGAAGGAAGTGGCTGCTGCAGATGGTGCTAATCCTTTTCCTCGTGCTGCTCGTGTTGGTGCTCATCTTGTCCTTCAGATGGGTGAGGTGGAGCTGTATCCAAATCTGACCTGAAGACTGATCGCAAGCAAGATGCACTGAAGGTAAGGACGTGAAAATAGGAACACATCATCTACAAATCCGCTTTCCACTCAAGTAAGCTATCTGTAATCTTTGCAGATTTAGTCTCCTCGCAGCTTGCTTTTCCAGCTATCCTTGTATCATCAGAAAAATTGGCAACAATAGTTAGTCCCTTCATTCAATTTATTCATATAGATTGTACAGGGTCGAGGACTCGGAACATACACAAACGATTTCTAGGATTAAGGATAAAAGAAAAGCAAATCTCAATATTTGATTCACTTCAGGTACGCCTGGGGACCTCATGCCCGTGATCTGCACTGTGAGAAATCCTAGATGTTCCTGGCAGTTAGGACAAACATGTGTCCAAGAGGTGCTTCCGGCTGAAGCACCTGAAAGGCTCCAGAGTTTGGAACTTAAATGGTAGCTGGTGGCACAATGGTACATTCACAAGGCTGTGGTTCATGCTTGATATGTTTCATGACATGGTCACCCTGCAAGGAAGTGCAGGAAGAAAGGGGCGGGGTGAATGTCAGACAGAAGGGTCCAGGCATGTAGCGAGGGAATCCCTCCGGTGCATCTCACTTGCAAATCATTTTCAGCCTTGGAAGATTGAGAGCAATGGTTCCTCTATGGAGGCCAGTCAGAGCCAAGGGCGTGGCATTTGGGAGCTCTACCTGCTCAGGGAGGGGTGTGGAAGGACAATAATGACAAGGGTTTCATTACTGAGGGAAGGTGATAGGCATTTTTGCAGCTAATCTTTTTAGACGCCTCTAGGGAATCTGCCAGATTGAGCTCTTGCCATCTGCCACAAGCTTCTCTGTCATTGTCCTTTTCCATAACTTCTAAATCTGAGTTATGATCACTATCTCCAATATGCTCTCCTATTGATGTGCCTTCCACCTGTAGGGGTTCATTTCTGAACATTAAGGTCAGAACTGCACCCTCGAAGTTAGGCTTTAACTGGCCTGGATGTAATTTAAGACTATTGAATCCTCCCCACCTCGAAGTATCTGTAAAGAGTGTCTTTTTTTTGCAGTATTTTTAATTGTGAAATAAAATGTGAAAGGGCCTATTTTTAAAACCATGGATTACTGGCACATTGCTGCATGTTTTGAAAGCAAGTCACTAGACATTTGTTGTAAACACAGGTTGAAGTGTTGTTTGCAAATGATTTGGAGCCAAAGAGTTGTGTACAAATGGACCTTTGGTTAGTGACAAGTAGCTAATTGGTCAGTAGATGAGTGACCAGTTAATGATGACAAAGGCCTTTTGTTGATGAACAGCTATATGATTGGCTCCCAGGTAGACTCTGACTTTGAAGATAGGTGAGTGACAGAGGGCATCTCTTCTGCTGGGTGTTTAACCTCTATTTATATGAAAATGACTGAGATTTGCAGCTCACCAGCAAAAGATACTTAATCCTATCATTAAACATTTTGAATCTGTCACACCAGATGGATTGATAAATTCACTGTTTCCAAGTGGGAAGCCATGCTTGAAAGGACTATAAGTTGAAGAGAGGGTTATGATAGTGGCAGTCTTTATTAAATAGGACTCCATTTTGAAAGCACAGAGGGTTGGTGAATTTAAGGGTTAGCTTTCATTATTTATTCAGACAGTTCTTTTGTTCTGTTGGCAGTTTAGTTTTCCCAATAGCTCTGGCACACATCTTTAAATATGTGAACTGTTTTCTCTGCTGACAGGGAGGTGAGCAAGAAAACTGCACACAGGTTCATCTTTTGCCAACTATAACATTAACACAAGAGGCTTCATCAAGTTGATGGCTTCAGTTGTTTTTCTTTTCTTTACTGTTGAGGAAGATCCATCATAAACTTTGACAACTAAAACTTTTGTAATGAAAGACATTAAAGTTGTTGCTCTAAAAAGTCTCTTTTAAAATAAGGTTCTGAAATTCCAAAACTACAGTAGGGTGGAATGCTTGTCTTCCCACTTCTCTATTAATGGGAAAGCCCCTTCATTACTACATGAACCGATCTCCCTTGTAAGGTGGAGTTGGCAGTAATAGTCGAGTATGAGGAGTTCATGAATGTTTTTGAGTTAGTTTCTTAGTGTGTCATATTTTTAAACTAACCAGAAACAAGTTTTATTACACTTTGATCTTGTCACATTATACAATACTATGATGTAGTGTATGTGCAACGATTGATTAATTACCTCAAAGTTGAGGTACATTCGACCACAGGATGAATGAATTTTACATCCAGTTTGAAAGGGAGAAGCCTGGGGCTAAGTCCAGTATTTTAAATAAGGGTAAGTATGTAGGCATGGTATTGAGCTATTGAAAGTGAACTGGCTTATTAGGCTAAAGGATAGATCAATAGAGACAGTGCCAGACTTCTAAGCAGAGATTTCAGAATTCTCAGAGTAACATTCCCACTATAAGGAAAACTTATAAAGAGAGGATCCACCATCTGCGGTTAACTAAAGATTAAGTTAAGGAAAACATCAAACTTGCAGAAAAAGCATATAACTGTACAAAGGTGAATGGTAGGCCAAATGTCTGGTCAGTGCATAAAGAATGACAGAATGAGTAAAAGTTTAATCAGGAGAAAGATATTAGAGTGAGGGGAAGTTAGTTAGAAATGTGAAAATGGATAGCAAGAGTTTGAACAGGTATTTGAAAAGTAAAAGAGTAAATAAAGTTGAGTGTTAGTCATTTTAGAGAGAGAATGGGGAGGCAAGTTGTAGATAAAAGGAAATGGTGAAATAAACAAACAAATATTTTGATTCTGTCTTCACTATTGGGTATACAAGAAAAAATTACATTGGGTGGAAGGAGGAGAGGAAATTCATGAAATTACAATCATGAGGGAAGCAGGTACTGAGCAAACAGCACTGACAAGTCTTTGAGTCAAGATAAACTTCATTCCAGGGCCTTAAAAGAGGTGGCTTAAAGGATGTATTGGTGTTAATCTTCCAAAACTCTCCCTTCAGCTTTGTTATCAGAAGAAATAAAGGGTATTTAGCAAAGTCCAGAAAAGAGCTGGAAATACACAAGCAAATATGAGCATATGGCTTTTAACTACGGGTAACCTTCTACAGAAAGTGCAAGTTGGACAGCCAACAGACACAAGGAAAGTGAGGTTGGCTTGGTTTTAAAGGTCTAGCCAAAGAACAATGCCACTTGCACACAGGAAATTGTGGAAGTAGTGACAAACCGATTATGCAGAAAAATACCTGCTCTGACCACACGTTCATTAGAGTGCACTCTGCATGCACTATCTTCTAGCTCCCACAGGGAAAGAAGATGATAGATGCTGTCGGATGATGCCTTGAAAAGACTGTCAAAGTCAGTTGGTAGAATGCAATGTTGGCTGATCTTCCAAACAAGCACCGAAATGTAGCTTGAACTGTTTGTGAGATCCTTTCTGCATACCCAGAGACTCAACATCTCCAAACCCCACCTTTGAGGTGGCTGTGGTGGTGAACATATCATTGCGAAACTCCTTCTGGAGTGCACCTTGGAATACAGGGGTGCAAAGGATATTCATGCTGAGAAGCTATGTGATGCAGAGATCTCTGCGCTATGGACTATTCCTATTGATGGACATTGAGATAAACAGGTGAAAATTTCTTTGAAAGTTGCATCGCAGGAAGCCAGAGGGGTGAAGAAGGCATTTGGCATGCTTGCCTTCATTGGACAGACCATTAATATAGGTGTTGGAATGTTATGTTGCAGCTGTACAGGACGTTGGTGAAATTATTTTTGGAATGATTCTGGGTGCCCGGCTATAGGAAGGATATAATTCAAGACGGTACAGAAAAGATTTACCAGGATGTTACCAGGACTGAAGGGTTTGAGTTATAAGGAGACACTAGATAGACTAGCACTAATTCACTGGAGTGTAGGAGGTTCGGGGGGGTCCTTAAAGAGGTTTATAAAATCATAAGGGGCATAAATAAGGTGAATAGAAAATGTATTCTCCCCAGGGTAGGGGAGTTTAAAACTAGAGGGCATGATTTTAAGGTGAGAGTACATAGATTTAGAAGGGACCTGAGGTACAAATTTTTCACACAGATGATGGTTTGTATGTGGAACGAATTGCCAGAGGTAGATGTAGGTACAGTCGCAAATTTAAAAGATATTTTGAATAGCACAAGAACAGGAAAGGTTTAAAGGGATATGAGCCAAATGCAGGCAAATGGGACTAGTTTAGTTTGGGAAACTTAGCTGGCATGGACGAGTTGGACAGAAAGGTCTGTTTCTATGCTGTATGCCTCTATGACTACCAACTGGTCCTGCCATCAGCTTGGTAAAACACAGCCTTTGGTCTGCCCAAAATGATTAATTTGCATAAAAACATTCAACTTTGTTCCAAATCTTAGTGTAAATTAGAAACAGTACTAATATCGTTACCTACTCTGAGCCAATTGTTCTGGCTCATTGTACATAAACTCCTGGCTTCATTTCGGCAGCACGAAAACTGCAGCAAACAGAAAATTCCATTTCCTCAATTTTCTTCCTAATATGACAAATGAAGGCTTATCATCAGTAAGGAATTTGTTTATGGAATGCATCAGTACTTCATAACAGCAGTTTGAACCTTCTTGAAATTCCAAAACAGGCACCTGTTATACAATATTTGTGAATGTCAAATGCTATCTGATGGAAAGTAGAAAGTGCATGGAACTTCAATACACATTTTCCGATTGTTAGTTGATATCATGTCTCAACTTAATAGCGTCTCAAAGCTCTTATTTTCCCAAAGATAATGCACAGCAAATATTTTGCATCAATGATATTAAATTTGAACTTTTTGTGATCTTATCTAGGAACTAATTCAAATTATCATGAAAAAATATTGTTTTTGCTAAAATGTGGTTGAATTGAAGTTTTTGGGCTTCAAAATCAGTTTGGCCAGGGAGTACAATATAATGTCGTTAGTGATCCAGCTCCAGTATATCCTTTTTATGAACATTGAGCATTTTTAAAATGGCGGGGAAGAACCTTAGACCTTTCAGTAAAGATGAGCTATTGAACCTTTTCCCCTTCTTGTTTCTTCAGATTACCATAATATTTCAGCAAGCTTTGTGCAATTCCTTACTGCAATTCACTAACGAACAAATTTTAAATGTGGTAAAAATGAAGCTTGTGGCAATATTTCTTTATAATGATAACACTGAGTTTGCTCAAAATAATGACGTCCGTGGTGCTGAGAATCAATGTCTGTAATATTGGTAATGTCCATGCTTGGGGTCAATAATAGGTCAATATTTAATGATGCTCTCTGATCTCTGTTGCTGTTAAAGATATTTCCTTCATGGGTAATTGTAGGATTGTTTAGCTTTTTCTATGGAAATGTGTGGTACACCCAGTGACAACTGATCCCAATCAGTTTAATAATTCATTTCAATCTCATGAGATTAAATCTTCCTGCTTAGGCTGATACTAACAAAAGACACTTTCATGTTCTTAATGTATACTTTGTGTATTTTTTAAATTTGATTTAATATTGTCACATGTACCTAGTTACTGTAAAAAGTTTAGTTTTACGTGTAATGCAGACAGATCATAACATACAAAGATCATAGGGTGATTGAACAGATCGAGAGATACAAAGTTATGGCTACAAAGAAGTCATACAAAAAGCAAGATCAACATTAGATTAGAAATCTGAGAGATCCATTCAGTAGTCTAAAAGTAGCCAGGAAGAAGCTGTTCTTGAACCTGTTGGTAAATGTGTTCAAGCTTCTGTATCTTCTGCCTGATGGAAGAGGCTGAAAGAGATTATAACCAGGGTGGGAGGGGTCTTCGATGATGTTGGCTGCCTTTTTGAGGCAATGAATAGGAGATTGGCTTCCATAATGGATTGGGCTGTGTTTACAACTTGTTGTAGTTTCTTATGGTCCTGTTCTGAGCAGTTGCTGTACCAAGCAATGATGCAACCAGATAGAATGCTTTCTATGGTGCATCTATAAAAGTTGGTGAGAGTCCTTATGAGCATGCTGAATTTTCTTAACTTCCAGAGGAAGAGACGACATTGTTGTGTCTTCTTCCCTTGCATTAATGTGGGTGGTCAAGGACAGATTGTTAGTGATCATCATTCCTAGGAACTTGACATTCTTGACCATCTCCACCTTAGCCCCATTGAGGTAGATAGCCGTGTGCCCTCCTTGCTTCCAGAAGATCATCAGGTCTTTAAATTTGCTGATGTTGAGGGAGAAATTGTTATCTTTACATCACGCCACCAAGCACTCCATCTCTTTCCTGTATTCTGCCTTGTCATTGTTTGATATCCAGACTACTATGGTGATGTCGTCAGCGAATTTGGAGTTCGGCTGAAATTTGGCCACACATCATGAGTGTAAGGGAGTACACAGGCTTGTGGGGCACCAGTGTTGAGGATTGTAACCAACATTGTTACTTGCTGTGCGTTTGCAGTGTTAACTACCAACAGTTCGATCCTGTAACTCCAGTGACATTTTCACATCAACAATTTTGAACATTATTACACTCACTCCATGCTTCAAGGTGGGCCAGTCATGAGCAGAAAATGTTGTTGGTTGATTAGAACATAAGAACTAGGAACAGGAGTAGGCAGTTAAAGTAGGCTCCTCAAGTCTGCTGTGACATTCAATACGATTATGGCTGATCTCATCTCACCCTCAACTCCACTTTCCTGCCTGCTCCACATAACCCTTTAACCCATTACTAATTAAAAGCCTGTTAATCTCTTTCTTAAACTTATTCAGTGTCCAATTATCCACCACAGATTCAAGAACAGCTTCTTCCCTGTCTTTATCAGATTTATGAACAGACCTCTCATATCTTAGTGTTTTTCTTTCTCTGCACATGCTCTGTAGCTGTAACACTATATTCTGCATTCTGTTCTATTACCCTGATGTACTGATTTAAGGTATGGTCCGTCTGGATAGCATGCAAAACAATACTTTGCACTGTATCTTAGCACGTGTGACAAATCATATCAAAATGGAGTTTCTCCTCATCTCTGTCGCCCCTTAGCCAAAAACTATGACCTCTCGTTCTAGACTGGTCCACAAGGGCATGGATTATAGGGCTCAGCAGCACAATTTTCTGACTTCATCCCTTCCAGACAAGTTCACAAGATATTTCACAAGGGTGAAAATCACTAACAGTCAATTAGGGTTTATTTTCTCATAGGCTATTGTAAGGACCAAAATTGAGTGTGTGCACTTGTTGGGAGCCATACCAGGGATGTCGCTGTTTCAGAGCAAGGAATCTAATTAAGCAAGTCTGCCCCTGCTATCTAATCCTGTTCAGCTGACAGGCTCCTTTATTGCCAGCCCTGTGATTCTTGAGCAGCTTTTAGCGCTGCTGAACAGATAGGTAATACAGCTTGTGACTTGAAGTGGACGTGCCCCCTGAGACATACATTTAAAATATAAATTCACAAGTGTGTAAGCACACAATCTCCTTGGAGCGGGTGAAGAAAATCTTTGGTGGTGCTTTTGTACATGTCACCAGCCCCTTCTTAGAAAATGGAACCTGAGGTTCTCTTTGAGTAAAAAGTGAGGTCTGCAGATGCTGGAGATCAGAGCTGACAATGTGTTGCTGGTTAAAGCACAGCAGGTTAGGCAGCATCCAAGGAACAGGAAATTCGACATTTCGGGCCAGAGCCCTTCATCAGGAATGAGGAGAGTGTGCCAGGCAGGCTAAGATAAAAGGTAGGGGGGAGGGACTTGGGGGAGGGGCGATGGAGATGTGATAGGTGGAAGGAGGTCAAGGTGAGGGTGATAGGTTGGAGTGGGGTGGGGGCGGAGAGGTCAGGAAGAAGATTGCAGATTAGGAGGGCGGTGCTGAGTTGAGGGAACCGACTGAGACAAGGTGGGGGAGGGGAAATGAGGAAACTGGAGAAATCTGAGTTCATTCCTTGTGGTTGGAGGGTTCCCAGGCGGAAGATGAGGCGCTCCTCCTCCAGCCGTCGTGTTGTTATGTTCTGCCGATGGAGGAGTCCAAGGACCTGCATGTCCTTGGTGGAGTGGGAGGGAGAGTTAAAGTGTTGAGCCACGGGGTGGTTGGGTTGGTTGGTCCGGGCGTCCCAGAGGTGTTCTCTGAAGCGTTCCGCAAGTAGGCGGCCCGTCTCCCCAATGTAGAGGAGGCCACATCGGGCGCAGCGGATGCAATAGATGATGTGTGTGGAGGTGCAGGTGAATTTGTGGCGGATATGGAAGGATCCCTTGGGGCCTTGGAGGGAAGTGAGGGAGGAGGTGTGGAGCCTTGGAGGGAAGTGAGGGAGGAGGTGTGGGGCCTTGGAGGGAAGTGAGGGAGGAGGTGTGGGCCTTGGAGGGAAGTGAGGGAGGAGGTGTGCAACCGCAGGAAATGTAACCCCCACCATCCCAACCTCCACTCCCGGCACCTTCCCCTGCAACCGCAGGAAATGTAACCCCCACCAACCCAACCTCCACTCCCGGCACCTTCCCCTGCAACCGCAGGAAATGTAACCCCCACCAACCCAACCTCCATTCCCGGCACCTTTCCCTCCAACTGCAGGAAATGTAACACCAACCAGTACCCTTCCACTGACACCCTCCTTCGACTGACTGAACTGGTCCTCACCCTGAATAACTTCTCTTTTCAATCCTCTCACTTCCTCCAAACTAAAGGAGTTGCCATGGGCACCCGCATGGGCCCCAGCTATGCCTGTCTCTTCATAGGATATGTGGAACAGTCCATCTTCCGCAACTACACTCGCACCACCCCCTACCTTTTCCTCCGCTACATCGATGACTGTATTGGTGCTGCCTCATGCTCCCACGAGGAGGTTGAACAGTTCATCAACTTTACCAACACCTTCCATCCCGACCTCAAATTCACTTGGACTGTCTCAGACTCCTCCCTCCCCTTCCTAGACCTTTCCATTTCTATCTCGGGCGACCGACTCAATACAGACATCTACTATAAACCGACTGACTCCCACAGCTACCTGGACTACACCTCCTCCCATCCTGCCCCCTGTAAAAACTCCATCCCATATTCCCAATTCCTTCGTCTCCGCCGCATCTGCTCCCAGGAGGACCAATTCCAATACCGTACAGCCCAGATGGCCTCCTTCTTCAAGGACCGCAGATTCCCCCCAGACGTGTTCGACGATGCCCTCCACCGCATCTCCTCCACTTCCCGCTCCTCCGCCCTTGAGCCCCGCTCCTCCAACCGCCACCAAGACAGAACCCCACTGGTTCTCACCTACCACCCCACCAACCTCCGCATACAGCGTATCATCCGCCGTCAATTCCGCCACCTCCAAACGGACCCCACCACCCAGGGATATATTTCCCTCCCCTCCCCTATCAGCGTTCCGCAAAGACCACTCCCTTCGTGACTCCCTCGTCAGGTCCACACCCCCCACCAACCCAACCTCCACTCCCGGGACCTTCCCCTGCATCCACAGGAAATGTTAAACTTGCGCCCACACCTCCTCCCTCACTTCCCTCCAAGGCCCCATGGGATCCTTCCATATCCGCCACAAGTTCACCTGCACCTCCACACACATCATCTATTGCATCCGCTGCACCCGATGTGGCCTCCTCTACATTGGGGAGACGGGCCGCCTACTTGCGGAACGCTTCAAAGAACACCTCTGGGACGCCCGGACCAACCAACCCAACCACCCCGTGGCTCAACACTTTAACTCTCCCTCCCACTCCACCGAGGACATGCAGGTCCTTGGACTCCTCCATCGGCACAACATGACAACACGACGGCTGGAGGAGGAGCGCCTCATCTTCCGCCTGAGAACCCTCCAACCACAAGGAATGAACTCCGATTTCTCCAGTTTCCTCATTTCCCCTCCCCCCACCTTGTCTCAGTCGGTTCCCTCAACTCAGCACTGCCCTCCTAACCTGCAATCTTCTTCCTGACCTCTCCACCCCCACCCCACTCCAACCCATCACCCTCACCTTGACCTCCTTCCACCTATCACATCTCCATCGCTCCTCCCCCAAGTCCCTCCTCCCTACCTTTTATCTTAGCCTGCCTGGCACATTCTCCTCATTCCTGATGAAGGGCTCTGGCCCGAAACGTCGAATTTCCTGTTCCTTGGATGCTGCTGTGCTTTAACCAGCAACACATTTTCAGCCCTGAGGTTCTCCTTGCAACCTCACAGCCTGTCACATAGAGGCCTCCTCCACTGGGCTGACAACATCTTAATGTTGCAAAGGCCACCTCACTAGCAATAAACTATCAGTGGGCCTTCTGAGTTGCCCTTAACTAGACCCTTAATTATTTAAGTTGGTTGCCCATCTCAATTGTGTGTGCAGACAATCCATATTCCAGCTTGCCTCTGCAGAAATTCCCTGTCAAAGAGAATGCATTGGTGGGGTGGGGGGGTGGGCACAATGAAACTGCACCCCATTAGTTTCCCACTCCCTTTCCACTTCTAAGCCAATCATGGTGGGATTGGGAAAATTCTGCCCTTAATGTAATTTCTCCTGGCATGTTGTGACATTGTGGGGTCATGCACTGGAAATATATGAGGATCAAGGGAGCAGGATAGCTCAGTCGCAAGCCTCCAATTTGACACCGTCCTCTGGACTCGTCCATCCCTGCCCCTTCTGACCTATCACCTTCTCCCTCACCTTCATCCACCTATCGCTTTCCCAGCTATCTTTCCCCCAATCCCACCCCCCCTCCCATTTATCTCTCAGCCCCGACCCACAAACCTCATTCCTGACAAAGGACTTATGCACGAAACATCGATTCTCCTGCTCCTCGGATGCTGCCTGACTTGCTGTGCTTTTCCAGCACCACACTCTTGACTCTGATCTCCAGCATCAGCAGTCCTCACTTTCTCCGAGTTAAATTACTGACGTTCATTCTTAATGCTGTTCTCGTCCCACAAAACGGGGAGAGATGGGTGTAGCAAGATAACAAAATCGAGCTTCATTCTAGGAAATAACTTTGCACACGCTTCCACAAGAGGCCTGTCAGAGGAGGATTCCTTTTCAAGCTAAAGGCCGGAGAACCTGAAATGGAAGGTGCACTGGTGTGTCACACCTAAGAATGGGTGAAGGAGAAATTTGTTGGCCTTGTGTTCTTCAAATGTATGTTCAAAACATTTTAAACACATCGTTCAATTTTGGAGCAATATTACAAAGTAAGAATAAATATTATCTGCATAACAGTTCATGTATTTTTCCAGTTGTAATGACACTACACTGGACTGCCAAATTTATGTTATAGTCTGGCAAGGGACCAGTAAATGTTTTTTTAAAAATAGACAAAATCACGCAAATAGACAAAACAGACAAAATACCCAGACACTTAATAAGAAAATAAAGCCACAAGATCATGTTTTTTAAACAATCAAAAATAAACCAAATGAAGTTAGAACAGTAATACAATCTATAATAAATATAAATTAAATTTATGTTCTCATTAAGGAGGTATCAGATAAACTGTGATTGAACATCCTCAGAAAATATCAATTATAAAATGCGGTCATAACATGGACTTCTCAACAATGTCCACAGTAATACGATGGGTTAGCAAATCTTATCAAAACTTCACAAGAGATTCCCATTCTTTATTTTCAAAGACATAACTTTGCAACTCCCTTAAAAGCTATTTCATCATGGGTTGCTCAATAGCTGCTCATGTCCTGGCACATTCCTTTTCTGGGATTGTGCTCCACTGAATTCTGGAAAACAGCACATCAGCTCCTACTCACATCATGATGATACAATGGCTTTAAGAGATGTATTTTGTCCTTTTAATTAAGAAGAAAAGTTGAGTCAGAGGGTTCAAGCAGTCTGCTCAAAGTCAATAAACAGCTTAGAGTCATAGAAATATACAGCACGGAAACAGACCCTTCAGTCCAACCCTTCCATGCCCATCTGCCAGCACCCACCCCACATCCCTTCAAACCTTTCTTATTCATACACCCATCCAGATGCCTTTTAAATGTTGCAATTGTACTCGCCTCCACCACTTCCTGTGGCAGCTCATTCCATACAGGCACCACCCTCTACATGAAAATGTTGCCTTTTAGCTCTATTTTATATCTTTCCCCTCTCACCCTAAAATCTTTGCCATCTAGTTCTGGACTCCCCCACCCCAGGGAAAAGACTTTGTCAATTTACCCAATCCATGACCCTCATGATTTTGTAAACCTATATAAGGTCACCTCTCAGCCTCCGACGCTCCAGGGAAAAAAGACCCAGCCTGTTCAGCCTCTCCCTATATCTCAAATCCTCCAACCCTGGCAACATCCTTGAAATCTTTTCTGAACCCTTTCAAGTTTCACAACATTTTTCCGATAGGAATGAAACCAGAATTGCACGCAATATTCCAACAGTGGCCTAAACAATGTGCTGTACAGCCACAACATGACTTCTCAATTCCTGTACTCACTACTCTGACCAATAAAGGAAAGCATATCCTACACCTTCTTCACTATCCTAACTACCTGTGTTTCCACTTTCAAGAAGCTATGCACCTGCACTCCAAGGTTTCTTTACTCAGCAATACTCCCCTGGGCCTTACCATTAAGTGTACAAGTCCTAGTAAGAGTTGTTTTCCCAAAATGCAGCACCTCACATTTATTTGATTAAACTCCCTCTGCCACTTCTCAGCCCATTTCCCATCTGATCAAGATCCCGTTGTAATCTAAGGTAACCTTCTTCGCTGTCCAATACACCTCCAATTTTGGTGTCATCAGCAAACTTCCTAACTATACCTCTTATTCTCACATCCGAATCATTTATATAAATGACGAAAAATAGGGGACCCAGCACTGATCCTTGTGGTACTCCACTGGTCACAGGCCTCCAGTTTGAAAAACAACCCTCCACCACCACTCTCTGTCTTCCACCTTTGAGCCAGTTCTCTATCCAAGTGGCTAGTTCTCCCTATATTTCATGTGATCTAACCTTATTAACCAGTCTCCCAGGGGGAACCTTGTTGAATGCCTTACTGAAGTCCATATAGCTCACATCTACTGCTCTGCCCTCATTAACCTTCTTTGTTACTTCTTCAAAAAACTCAATCAAGTTTGTGAGACACAATTTCCCACGCACAAAGCCATGTTGATTATCACTAATCAGTCCTTACCTTTCCAAATACATATAAATCCCATCCCTCAGCATTCCCTCCACAACATGCCCACTACTGACGTCAGGCTCACTGGCCTATAGTTCCCAGACTTAACCTTACCACTTTTCTTAAACAGTGGCACCATATTAAGCAACCTCCAGTCTTCTGGCACCTCATCTGTGACTATCAATGGTACAAATATCATACCAAGAGGCCCAGCAATCACTTCCCTAGCTTCCCACAGAGTTCTAGGGAACACCTGATCAGGCCATGAGGATTTATCCACTTTTATGCGTTTCAAGACATCTAGCACTTCCTCCTCTGTAATGTGGACAGTGAGGCCTTAGGTATTTTTTTAAAAAGTTGGAACAATAGAAGCATGCTGAATGGGTGGGGTCAAGCGCTGACAGAACCAAGATTTTTAATTTTAACTTTCTGGAGTTGCTGGGCTCTAGAAGCTGGATGTGAAAGCTCTTATTCCTCTTCCTGTTACAGCTAATAACTGGGGTTCTCTTCTTGCTGCTAGAATTTCTTGTGAGACAATCTATTTTACTGAATTTTTTTGCCCAGGTGTTCTTGAGATGTTACTATATTGGAAAAGTTCATTAATAGTAGTTAGTACATGTATCATTTTGTTAACATTTCAACAGTTACAGTTAGCCAATTCTTATCTTTTATTTCTATTTTGTCTGTATTTTCACTGCAGTATAGAGTATTTTGCTTAACATTGAGTAATTTAACCAATCCAAATTGCATCTGGAACGCATTGCTTTACAATAAGAAAAAGTTAAGATCTAGGCTATCTTCTTCATATATTTTGAAGGGGGTTTGGTCTGACCCATGACAATGGGAACAATTCAAACTTGTAGATAGTTATCTTCACCAAACTGATATTATCATTTGGCTTTTACTGTTTCACAGAGTCATAGAGTGCTACAGCATGGGGACAGGTCCTTTGGCCCAAACTGGTTCATGCAGACCAAAATGTCGATCCACACTAACCCCATTTCCCTGCACTTGTCCTATATCCTTCTAAACCTTTCCTATCCATGTATTTGTCCAAAGATCTTTTAAATTTTGCAATTGTATCCGCCTCAACCACTTCTGCTGGCAGCTCATTCCTTAAGCGTACCACCCTCTGTGTAAAAAACATTGCCCCTTTTATTCTTTCCCCTCTAACCTTAAACTGATGCCCTCTAGTTCTCAGTTCACCAATCCTGGGAAAAAAGACTGAGTGTTTTCACCCTATCCATGCCTCTCATGATCTTATACACTTCTATAAGATCCCCCATTAGTCTCTATGCTCTCTCTATAGCTCAGACTGTTGAGTCCTGGCAAAATCCTTGCAAATTTGTTTTGCATTCTTTCCATTTAATAACATCCTTCCTATAGCAAGGTGACCAGAACTGAACACAATACTCCAAGTGCGGCCTCACCAATATCCTGTATAACTGCAAACATAACTCCTCAACTTTGATACCTTCATCAGTCAGGAAATTGAGTAAATATGCCAAAAGCCTTCTTCATTGTCCTGTGTAATTGTGACTCTACTTTCAGAGAACCGTGCACCTGAACTCCAAGGTCCCTCTGTTTCACTACACTCCTTAAGGCCTTACCATTCACCATGAAACTCCTACCTTGGTTTGATTTAACAAAATGCAAGACCTCACACTTATCCATATTAAACGCCATTTGTCAGTTCTTGGCCCACTTCCCAGCTGATCGAGTTCTGCTGAAATTTCTGAGAACATTCCTCACTGTCCACGGGGCCACCTATTTTAGTGTCATCTGCAAACTTACTCGTCATGCCTTGGACATTCTTATCCAAATCATTGACTTCGACAACAAACAGCAATGGGTCCAGCACCAACCCCTGAGGCACTCCACTAATCACAGGCCTCTAGTCCGACAAGCATCCTTCCACTATTAGCATCTGCTTCCTACCGTTAAGCTAATTGTGTATCCAATTTCCCAGCTTATTGTGCATTCCATGCAATCCAATCTTCCAGAGCAGCCTACCATGTGGAACCTTACTCTGATATTACTCTTTGGCTTCTACTGTGCTCCACTATTTCTCAGCTGCACTGAGGAAATATTACTTGTGAGCTTTCTTTACCTCACGGTGAATTCTTAATTGTTCACAGGCTTCCTTTGAATCCCCAGGGCTTTTGCTGAGCCCAAGTTCCAACATATTCTCAGGTTTTCATACCAGTCTTAGGTTTGTGGCCTCTGTTTGCTTCACAATCTCACTCTGGATGGCTGAGCCCTTTAAATGTTTGCTTTTAAAAATGGCACTGAGCATGTGCAGGCTGGCATGCTGCTGTTTTATGCATGCATCAGGACTCCCAGAACCTACCAAGAAATGAGGTCCTTGCTGAAGCCCTAAAACTAGTCAATTTTGAGTTTTGTGACACAATGAAAAACATGACCATATTTCAGCAGGATCCTGTATTTTGCTGTCATATGGAAATGCATTTAACTGGAGGATCAGTAATGGGTGCTGCAAATGTGTTTCTGGTCAAAGCACAGCAGGCCAGGCAGCATCAGTAATGGGTGGCATGCAATAAACAACAAGCATGCTGCCAACATTATGTGACACAAATTCATTGACTTTCATAAGATGGCTGATGCTACTGCCACTTAGGTGGTCCAAGTCTGTTTTGCTAACAATTGCCCATCTGCTTGTAGGTGAAGCCACAAGTTAAAAATAATGGTGATACATGCAGATTGGAGAATGGGGATTAACTAATTCAGAACTACAGAGTGAGGAAAGAACTTTTCAGATAGTACTGTCTTTCTTTGTTCTTACCTGATCTCCTTACTCATTAATTGTGTACTTATACACAAGTATGTAGTGCAGCATTAACCATTGAGTATCTTGTCATGGAATGTCTATTACAAATGTAGCTGTACACCTCTTCTTGCAGGACCCTGTCATAGTTCAGCACTTTTTAATTGTTTACACATTTTTCCAGATACTTGGAACATAACATCACGTAAAGGATAATGGAATACGAGAAATGCAATCTGGATTGTCACTTAAGGCTGAAAAAATTGGCTGTGTAGAAGGTCAGCAATCCAACTTGCAGATGACATGCTGTGTCTCTTTACTTTTGTTCATGGAAAGAGTTTAGATGTATTGTGTGTTGTGCTTTTGGAGGAGTTTTGCAAACTGGCTGATCTTTAGGAGAGTGCATTGCTGTATCTTCACAGGGAGGTTAGAGGAGCTTTGTGATCTTCCCACAGAAAGACTGCAGTGGGACCGTAGCTACTTTGTTCTTGGCCTGAACACAACAGAGATAGATCAGAGACTGCAAAGAGGCTATTGAAGATCCTATCTACTGATTTCAGGGAAAATTTTCTTTCTACTGCCTTAGTTAAAAGCTAGATCTAAGGCATTTGCAATTCTTCAAAGAGGTGATCAATAAACTAGACATCACCTTCGAAAGGATCCAGTCACACAGCTGAGAAAAGACAGCTTTGTCAGTGGCTGTCACGGTGACAACTGCTCTCAACTTCTACCTGATCAAGTCTACATCATCCAAAATGCATCAACACAGGGGCTCTTTTATCAGTCTCATAACCCATAAAACGAAGAAATTAGAGTGGAGTTAGATTTTGGAACTTAAATCTCAAACCTGATAACAACTCACCTTCAACTTGACTACATTCAAATGTAATGGAGGTAGTACCAGAGTAAACAGTTTTCTGGACATGGGATATCTATTGGAATCTTAAAATGAGGGCAGGAGACGCACAATTAAGTTGTTCTTCAGGAGCTCAGATTAGGAGGAAGCAGTAAGTTAAATCAGAAGACAGATGAAGTTAAGGCAACAATCAAATTGGATCAGAATGTTGAAAATATTCAAAAGACAAATTTTAAAGGCACTCGACCTGGTGACACACAGCATCTGCAAAAATATTGATGATGAGATGGTAGAAAGAGAAAGGAAAATGTGTATGATTTAATTGCTCTTTTAGTGACATAGCTCCTAGATGACCAATACTGGGAACTGAATATTCAAGGATATTCACCATTTATGAAGGACAGGAAAAACAGAAAGAATATGGAATACCACTAATGAAAAAGGATCTTAGACTGAAGTATCATGATGTAGAATTAGCCTGGGTGGAGCTAAGACACAGAAAAGGGTAGCAAATGTTGGTGGAAGCTGTTTATAGGCCACCAAACATTAGTAGAAATGTTGGACATGGCATAAATAAGAGAATTAGATGTGAATGTAACATATATATTACATCAATAATGGGTGACTTTAATTTACATATAGACTGGCTAAACCTAAGCACTGCTAATGCTGTGAAGCGTGAATTCTGCCAATGTGTACAAGATGGGGTTTTAGAACTGTACATTTAAGAACTAACTAGGGATTGAACTTTTTTAGATTTATCATATGTAATTACAAAGGGCTAACTAATAAACATGCTGTAAAGGAGCCATTAGGAAATAGTGACCATAATATTATATGATGTTACATTCATTTTGAAAGTGATACAGTTTAACCTGAAACAAGGGTCAAAAATATGAACAGGGAAACAGTGATGGTATGACTATGCCTATGACAGATGAGAAAAATACATTAAAACATTTCATGGTAGACAGACAATGGCTAGTATTTAAAGAAATATTACATGGTCTATAGCAGTATTTCTCAAAGATTTTTTCACTATGACTTCCTCTTCAGAGATCAAATTTGTCATGACCCCTCAATGTGAGCTGTGACAGCAGGTAGCTTTGGGTTGGGTTAAGTGGATGAGGATTAATGGGAGCCTGGGATGGGGGAGTTGAAGCAGGGAATTCTATGGTAACTATGTTGCTTTAGATCTTGAAACTCTTAACATTTCATCTCAAGACATGAATTTGGGGATGCCTGGTCTAAAGCAAATATACATTGTTCTAAAACTCAAAAATCCAATAACAGAAATGAATTAACCATGACTGACTAAAGAAGTTAAATAGTGCACTAGATCAAAGGAAGTAACTTTTAAAGCTGCCAGAAAAAAAGTGGCAACCCTAGGATTGCAAGCAATTTAAAATCCAGCAAGTGATGATCAAACAACTAATAAATAGAAGGATAAGACTCAATGAATATAAGCTAGTGAGAAACATAAAGGTAGACTGTAAAAGATATGAGCAAAGGAAAAGATTAGCAACGACAAATATGTTTCCACTACAGGAGGAGACATGAAAACTTATAATGGAGAACAAAAAATAATGGAGAAATTAGACAGTTATTTTCCATATGTCTTCACAAAAGACATGGAAAATTTTCCGAAATACTAAGAACCAATGGACTCTTGCAAGTGAAGAGCTTAAAGAAATAGTGAATAGGTAATATGTGAAAACTTAACTGGAATGAGGATTGTTAAATCTCCTGGACAAGGTGGATATTTTCCTACAATGTTGTAGAAATTAGCTGTCAATATAGTGCATGCATTTATAGGTATCTTTCAAGATTCTAAAGTTTCTGGTGATGATTCTGTCAAATGTTACCACACAATTTAAAAAGAGATGAGAGAAAATGGAAAACTATAGACCTCTTATTTTGATATCAGTAGTAGGGAAATTGTTAGAATCTATTAAAAATGTACGATATTTAGAACTTAGAAAATAATGCTATATAAAAATGGAAAGTAATATTTGACGAAATTGTTGGGAGTTTTTGAGTACCATAGGTAAAGGTGAATAAGTGGATGTGGGTATTTGGATTTTCTGAGTGCGTTTGATAATGCCTCACACAGAAGGTCATAGAGTCATATAGGACGAAAACAGACCCTGCAGTCCAACTCGCCTATACCAACCTGGTTTCACAAAATAAACTCGTCCCATTTACCTTCATTTGGCCCATACCCCTCTAAACCTTTCCTATTCATGTACCTGCCCAAATGTCTTTCAAATACCGTATGTGTCCTTGCATCTACCACTTCCTCTGGCAGTTCATTCCACACGCAAACCACTGTGTGAGAAAAAAATTGCCCTTCAGTCACTTTTAAATCTTTCTCTTCTCACCTTAAAATTATGCCCACTAGTTTTGAACTCCTGATAGCAAAGACCTTTGTTATTTACCTTATCTATACCTCTCCTGATTTTATAAACCTTAATAAGGTAACCCCTCAACTTCCTACACTCCAATGAAAAAGGTCCCTGCTTATCCAGCCTCTCCTTTTACATCACACCCTCCAGCCCCAGTAGCATCCTTGTAAATATTTTATGCATCTTCTTCAATTGAATAATATCCTTCTGATAGCAGGGTGACCAGATTGTACACAGTACTCCAAAAGTGGCCTAATGTCTTGTTCAACTTTAGCATAACATCCTAACTCCTACACTCAATAATCTGAGCAATGAAGGCCAGTGTGCCGAATTCCTTCTTTACCACCCCGTCTACCTGTGATGCAACTTTCAAGGAATTGTGCACCTGCTCCCCTAGGTCTGTCTCTTCCTTAAAAGATGATGGAAGCAGTGACTTTAAATATTGTTAAAGCAGCAATTGATTAGATTTGCGACAAACAAGGAAGTGTAAAGCTATCGGGGTAGGCAGTAATATATGGAGTAAGCAGATAAGTCATCATCTTAGTGAACAGCAGAGCAGGCTTGAGGGTTTGAGTGGCCTATCTGTATTCCAAGGATTTATATTCATATATTCTTCGGTGTTCTATGACAGCATTTTTTGTTTTTTTTAATCACCAACATTAAAGATTATTTTAGGACGCAATCAGAATCAGCCAATGAAAGCCTTGCTATAAGCTGAACCAATGATAACTAGGGATACTTTATATTTAGAAACAGAAGGACACATTGGCAAGATGTTTATTTACTGTGATGATTCACCTATTTAAATAATAAACTGGATTAATTATTGAGCGTATTTTCATTGAGATGGCTGCAGAGAAATTTCAGATATTGTATTATTTGAAACAGCAGGCCAACAACAATTGTAGTTATAGTACAGGTAATATCAGTCAGGCCAAATAGTAAGCTAACAGAATTAAATGGATTATTCTCAGGTTGTTATTACTGTCTACTGCAAACAGGCACAGTGGTTAGCACTGCTGCCTCACAGCGCCAGGGACCTGGGTTCAATTCCCGCCTCAGGCGACTGACTGTGTGGAGTTTGCATGTTCTCCCCGTGTCTGCGTGGGTTTCCTCCGGGTGCTCCGGTTTCCTCCCACAGTCCAAAGATGTGTGGGTCAGGTGAATTGGCTATGCTAAATTGCCCGTAGTGTTAGGTAAGGGGTATGGTTAGGTTGCGCTTCGGCGGGTCGGTGTGGACTTGTTGGACCGAAGGGCCTGTTTCCACACTGTAAGTAATCTAATCTAATCTATTTAAATCATTTGGATGTGGAATCAAATGTGACATTTCCACATTTGCTGATGATACAAAACCAGGTATGTATGTTATGAGCAGGTGGGAGTCACAGGGACCTGGGCAGGTTAAGTGACTAGATTAGAACATGGAAGGTGGGATATAATGTGAATGTGTGTAAAACTATTCACTTTCATGGAAAAATACACAGAAGCACAGCAGTCCCCTAAAGCAGTTTTGTTTTGGCTAAATCTGTATTGTATTGAGGTTTTCGCAGTGTTTTCATTATAAGGCCTAGCAGGCTCTCTCACTGCATCTTAGCAAACTCACCTCATTAATCACCTACCATGCATATGCATTTCTCATGTCCAATTTCAACCCCATTATACCACGCACCCTTCCGAGAACATCATACCACTCAGTGGTTATCTACCAAAACACCATATTTAAGATGCCACTTGGACAATCATTGGCATGCCAAAGTTATTTTCTTCATTGAAGGAAGGCTGTACAAGATATTGGAAAAGGGGAATATGTCACCTCTATTTTCTGACAGGGACTTGGAGGTCCTGGTCGATGGGCTGGTGATAAGGTCATAAAAGAAGCATCAGAAAGGCTGCCTCCTGCACTCTCCACCAACCCAGAATCTGACACTCTGGGGGAACTGTCATCACTGACCGTGTGTACACACAGTCTGGTTGAGCACTGTGACAGCTCCGCAGCTGGTTGAGGAAGGACACCAGGTTCCTGCTCAGTCTCAGGCAGGAGATGACCTTGTGGCTTTAGCAATGAGGTAACTTAGCCAAATATAGAGGGAGGAGCAGAAGCATTAGACAGTGGTCTGGGACACAATGCCCCTCCTTATCCAGAAGCTACGTCAGTGCAGCAAGTTCTGTGACCATGTGACAAGTTGCCTTCATTGACAAGTTGGTAGATATTACTGGGAGGCAGACCCAGCGCTGTCAGGGACTGCTGGAGAACTGCAAACATCTGTACTCCATTGCCCCTTCCATCAGTCCCTAGAACTGAAGACATGGTGTTAGGGGACTGAGGAACCTTGAACCGAGTACAGGTTGCACCCTCCTCACAAAAGGACAATGTCAAGAGTTGGGCAGTCTACATGCCAGTGTGCCAGATCTTTCAGGTGCCTTTGAGCTAGTTCTTATCCTTTTAAAGGCCTTGTGTGTGGTCATTGCAGCAAACCTCTCCCTCACAAGCTAAGTTACTTGTCATGCCCATTTTGAGTATGGTTGCAGGAATTTTCATCTAACTTTAGAAATCTTCCATAATGGAATGTATCAGTCACTGCTCCTTTTCAAGCTGCTCCCAGACTGTGGCTGACCTTGACTGTGAGCCCCAAGTATCCATATACCATTTGTTGTAGCCTATCCTGTCAATTCCAGGTCTCCACCCAATCCACCTATATACCCCTATACCTGCCCAGTCTTCCTAACCAGATCCTGGCATATAAGATGACCATGCCTAGCATGATCATTCACAATAGCCCATGTTTGCTCAGACCCCTATAAGGTTCTGCTCATAAATGGTAAGAAGTTGGAAAATGGAGATGTTGAAAAGGACCTGAGGATCCTCGCTCATATGTCATTAAAAGCTTGTGTACAAGTGCAGCAAATATTTAGGAATACTAGTGTGACAGTAGCCTTAACTGCAAGGAGAATTGAGTACAAGAGTAAAGTGTCTTGTTGAAGTTGTATCGATCTTTCGAGAGGCTCCACGTGGAGTCTTATGTATAGTTCTGGTCTCCTTATCTAATCGTGAATATATTTACCAGAGAGGGAGTGCTTTGTGGATTCACTAGACTAATCCCCTGTGATGGTATATTGTTTTATGAGGACAAATTGAGGGAACTGGGTCTAAAGTTTCTCAAAATAAGGAATGACCTAATAGAAATGTACAAAATTCTTATAATATGTGACAGGGTGGATGTAGGTCAGATACTGTATTCCTCTGGCTGGAAAATACAGAACCAAGGGACATAACCTTAGAATAAGGGATAAGAGACAATAAAGGATATTCAATATTCGGTATTCAATTTAAGTTGGAGTTAGGAGATGCAGAACCTTTGGAATGCTGTACCTCAGACGGCTGCGGAAGCTCAATCATTCAATATAAACCAACAGATGTATAAATTCTAATGACATCAAGAGATATGGGAATGGTATGGAAATGTGCCATTGAGCTAGATGGATCAGACATGATATATTTGAATGGGGTGCAGGACAATATGGGTTGAATGGCTTATTCCTACTTCTACGTTCTTTTGTTAATCTCGACTGGTCAGGTTTTCCAGGTCTGCAGGCAATTCAAGGGAAATGACAATGTCTCAATATTTGGGCTATATTTTCTACACTTTGAGTGACTGCCATGTTCTTGTCTTTTCCAGCTTTAATAAATAGAAAAGTCTATATTCTAGCTCAAGTTGTAGTTTACTACTAATACTAAAAGTACAATTTATCTACATTCACCACATGCTAATGTCTCATGAGGGTAACCTTCATTAACTCAACTGAACAGAACCACATATTTTCAAATACTGTGACCATGTCATTTATATTTGTAAAATAATTTAATTGAACAATCATAACTGGCAAAGCTGATTATAAAAAAAAATATATCACATGAACATTATTAGTAGTCAATATTTCATAATTATTTTTAACTTTCACACAAACAAAATGTAGAGTCGGATGAAAATGCAAAATAAACAAACATTGTACTTAACTAGGCCAAATATGGCACAGCATAACATTATTGTTCTTATTGGAATTATTTTTGCACTTTATTAATTACTCCTTGATGCTTTGTTAGTATACTGGGCTATATATTCAAATAATATGTACCTGACAGAGGGCAGCACAGTGGCTCATTGGTTAGCACCGCTGCCTAACAGTGCCAGGGATCAAGGTGCAAATCCAATCTCAGGTGACTGTCTGTGTGGAGTTTGCATGCTTTCCCTGTGTCTGCTTGGGTTTACCCCAGTGCTCCGGTTTCCTCCCACAATCCAAAGATGTGCAAGTTAGGTGGAATGGCCATGCTAAATTGCCCATTGAGTTCAGGGATGTGCAGGTTGGGTGCATTAACAACAGGGAAATGTAGGTTATGTGGTAGGGCAGGGGATTAGTCTGGGTAGGCTGTTTTTCGGAAGGTCAGTGTGGACTTGTTAGGACAAATGACCTGTTCCCACACTGAAGGGATTAGATGATTCCATGGTTTTGAGATTGCAATCACATTAATTATCATATCTACTATTCCAGAGCAAAGCTATTGTATTAATAAAAGAATCAATGGGAAAAAAAATCCAAATTCTTCACAATAACATAAAAGTTAATTATTTTAGCTTGTTATCTTACTTTAGTTCAGATAATTTAAAAGAGTACGAGTAGTAATTTAAAATTGCATGCAAAGTCTGACAATGCTTCACAGCTTTGAAATTCTTTACTGTACTTCTGGTGTATAGTTATTATTACACAGGCAACTATGTTGGTTGTCTCAATCTTCTTCAAGTATCACCTTGGGATCCTTTAAACCTGCATGAACATGTGATAGGACCCTGGCTTCACAAAACTGAACAATGACACCTCTAACGGGCAGCACGGTGGCACAGTGGTTAGCACTGCTGCCTCACAGCGCCAGGGACCTGGGTTCAATTCCCGCCTCAGGCGACTGACTGTGTGGAGTTTGCACATTCTCCCCGTGTCTGCGTGGGTTTCCTCCGGGTGCTCCGGTTTCCTCCCACAGTCCAAAGATGTGCGGGTCAGGTGAATTGGCCATGCTAAATTGCCTGTAGTGTTAGGTAAGGGGTATATGTAGGGGTATGGGTGGGTTGCGCTTCGGCGGGTCGGTGTGGACTTGTTGGGCCGAAGGGCCTGTTTCCACACTGTAAGTCTAATCTAATCTAACAACATAGCTACTGTTTATGATAGTATTGAAGTTTCAGCCTAAACAAAATGTGGAGGTTCGGAGGTGAGGCTCGAATCTGTGACCAAACTTAGGTGGGACTTTTTAACCAAGTAAGCCAAACTAAGGCTTAGAACTATTTAAATAATATCTTTTTTTTATTTTTAAAGTACAGCACTTAAATAATTGTTGAGAGACCGTTGCATCTTTGGAGGTACCATCTCTTGGAAGGCCCTATTTACCCTCTCAGGTGGACATAAAAATCTCATGACATTATTTTGGAGAAAAGAAGAGTTATATCAGTGTTCTCGCCAAAAATATTTATTCTACAATTGACATCACACTCAAAAAAAAAGTAATTATCTGGGTATGAACACTGTGTTTATGGGAGTTTACTCTGCAGAAATTGACATTTTTCATATCTTAATAGTATGAATATGCACTCCATTGGTTGCAAAACATTCTGGGGACAGTTAATGAGAAATGGGTCATATGAAATGCTTGTTTTATTTCCTCTATAGTTTAGATTGGGAGAGTAATTTTATCAATTTTTACCATCAGCCCTGCAGTTTTTCTTTCTTGTTTGAAGCATGCATTCCGAAACTTATCCTTGGGACTCAGTTTAATCGTTCATGTAAATCATTATAAGAGAATAACTGTGCATTACAGTCTAATGATATTGAATAATCCTGACCATCATGGTCTAGGCATTACAGCTGATTCATCCTTCAATATCCTTTCTTTAGATACAGTGTATCTAAATAGATGATAAATTAGAGTTTTGACGTCATGCTTCCAACAGAAGGCTTGTTGGCACAAAATTCAACCCACCATGATGGTCTCTCAAGTACGTTCTTGCCCTGAAGAACTGCTGCCCACAGGTTTTTATAAATCTGCAAAAACAGAAAAAGCAGTTCACCTGTGATTGCTCAAGATTGAAAACTCAGAATGAATAGAAACAGCTAAAGCACTCAGTGAAAACTTGAGAAAACATTTAGAATCAATTGCGTATATTGTGTGAAGCAATTATTGATGGGTAATTTGATATGTATATCATAAACAAGTCTTCCCAGTCCACATTTAAAGTTATTCTTCTAAAAAATGCAAAACAATTTAAAGAAAAAGAAACATATTTTTGTTTATTCTAAAATGGCACCAACTTATAGGATGAACAACACATTTTGAATAAAGAATAAATACACTACATTTTTGAAGCCAATGCACTCCTGTGAACAGAAACTGCGGAATTAACAAGTTTAGCATGATCTACTTTTGGATTTTCAATTCCCCCATTCCAGAAGTTAGGTATATAATTAGGAAAAAAATGAATGAATAAGTAAAGCAAGTGATTTTGGAGAGGATTGTTCAACAACACTTGAGTAGACAATAAAACTTTGCATCCCTGCTCTATGCAGTCATGAATGGTGGTTCACAATTAAACAACTAAAGGGAAGAAGTGGCTCCATAGGCATCTTATTCAATGATTTAAAAAGTCCAGAATGCATGTACAAAAATCAAGACTCATACATTAAAAAACACCTTCTGCCAGAAGTGTCAAGAGGACCTTCTGGATTGAGGGCCCTACTGTGAAAGAATCCTGTCTTTGTATAACTTGACTCACTCCACATGAAATCTTGCAATAGTTGCATGCTACAGACCTGAAGAACATCTCATCTATAGCACTGTAGGTTGAATGTGGCATCAAACTACTAATGATTAAGGGCAAAACTATCTACTGGCAGTGTCATACCTAGCTAAAAAAAAGTTGTGATTATTGGAAGTTATTCGTCTCAGCTCCAATCAATGCTAGAAATCCTTAGTGTTACTGCCTCAGCCCAACTATCTTCAATTGCTTCATCAGTTACTTTTCCACTGACATAGGAGACTGATTTGCAAGGTTAAATCTCATGGAATATAGGGAGAACTAGCCATTTGGATACAGAACTGGCTCAAAGCTAAAAGACAGAGGGTGGTGGTGGAGGGTTGTATTTCAGACTGGAGGCCTGTGACTAGTGCAGTGCCACAAGGATCGGTGCTGGGCACTCTACTTTTTGTCATTTACATAAATGATTTGGATGCAAGCGTAAGAGGAACAGTTAGTAAGTTTGCAGATGACACCAAAATTGGAGGTGCAGTGGACAGCGAAGAGGGTTACTTCAGACTACAACAGGATCTGGACCAGATGGGCCAATGGGCTGAAAATTGGCAGATGGAGTTTAATTCAGATAAATGCGAGGTGCTGCATTTTGGGAAAGCAAATCTTAGCAGGACTTATACACTTAATGGTAAGGTCCAAGGGAATGTTGCTGAACAAAGAGACCTTGGAGTGCAGGTTCACAGCGCCTTCAAAGTGGAGTCGCAGGTAGCTAGGATAGTGAAGAAGGCGTTTGGTATGCTTTCCTTTATTGGTCAGAGTATTGAGTACAAGAGTTGGGAGGTTATGCTGCAGCTGTACAGGACATTGGTTAGGCCACTGTTGGAATATTGCGTGCAATTCTGGTCTCCTTCCTATCGGAAAGATGTTGTGAAACTTGAAAGGGTTCAGAAAAGACTTACAAGGATGTTGGTAGGGTTGGAGGATCTGAGCTACAGGGAGAGGTTGAACAGGCTGTGGCTGTTTTCCCTGGAGCGTCGGAGGCTCAGGGGTGACCTTATAGAGGTTTACAAAATTATGAGAGGCATGGATAGGATAAATAGATAAAGTCTTTTCCCTGGGGTGGGGGAGTCCAGAACTAGAGGGCATAGGTTTGGGATGAGAGAGGAAAGATAAAAAAAGAGACTTAAGGGGCAACTTTCTCACGCAGAGAGTGGTCCGTGTATGGAATGAGCTGCCAGAGGATGTGGTGGAGGCTGTTACAATTGCAACATTTAAGAGGCATTTGGATGGGTATATGAAGAGGAAGGGTTTGGAGGGATATGGGCCGGGTGCTGGCAGGTGGGACTAGATTGGGTTGGCATATCTGGTCGGCATGGACGGGTTGTACCGAAGGGTTTGTTTCCATGCTGTACATCTTTATGACTCTAAAGGGCATTTTAGGGCTTTCTGTGTTTTCCTTCCATTTTTAAAAGTATTTTAGAGTTGATAAAGCACAGCAGGTCCATCAGCATCAGAGAAGCAGGGGAGTCGATGTTTCAGATTGGAACCTTTCATCAGGACGGGGAATGGAACTGAGAAATAAATAGAGTGGGAAGGGTGGGGCTGGGGGAAAGTAGGTGCGATGGCAATAGGTGGATGCAGTTAGGAGGTGATTGTGATTAGTCTTTGGGAAAGGTGGAGTGGATAGAAAGGAAGGAAGAAAAGTAGATTAGGTCAGGTCAAGGGGCAAGCAGAAAGGGAGGCTTGACCTGGGATGAGGTGAGGGGTGGAGAGATTTGAAAGTTGGCGAATTCTGTGTTATGGCTGTATGGTTGTAAGGTGCCGAGGCAGAACATGAGGTGTTCTTCCTCCAGTTTGCATATGGCCTTATTTTGACAGTGGAGGCGGCCCAGGATGGACATGCTGTCAGGGGAGTTTGAGGGAGAGTTGAAATGGAGAGACTGAGTGCAAACTTGGGGACTGGTTCAGGGAACACCTATGATCCATATGGTCCAATCAACATATTCCGGTTGCCAGCCATTTCAACAGCCCCTCCCATTCCTTTGATGACATGTCCATCCTGGACCACCTCCTTCATCAAAATAAGGCCACATGCAAACTGGAGGAAGAACACCTCATCTTCCACACCAGGAACTTACAATCATTCAGCCTCAACACAGAATTCACTAGCTTTCAAATTTCCCCACCCCCCACCTCATCCTAGGTCCAGCCCTATCTCTCTGCCCTGCCCCCTTGACCTAACCTAAACTGTCCATCTTCCTTACCATCGACCAATCACAATCACCCCCTACCTGCATCCACCAACGTCATCCCATATATCTTTCCCCCCCGCCCCACTCTCTCTCCTCTATTTCTCATCTCCCTTCCCCAGTCCTGGTGAAAGGTTCTGACCTGAAACATCGACTCCTCTGCTCCTCTGACGCTGCTTGACCTGCTGTGCTTTTTCCAGCTCCACACTTGATCGGCTCTGACTTTCCACCATCTGTAGTTCTCACTACCTTCAACTATTTAAAAGAATTTGAGTCCACAAATGTCTCTAGCATTAAAAGTAAATGATGGAATTTGAAAATTGATGGATCATATTTTATCACCATGACATTCTTTATCTTTCCAAATGGCCTCAGCAATAACACCAGCTTAATCTCACTGCAACATCTTCAAAATAATTGCTGCAAGGAGTTGCTCCTGCCAATGTTTACCTCACACTATTACTGGTCCACTTATTGCTACCTTGCCTTTATACTTTGCTGCAATGATGGTGGCATGATACATGTTAATACCTTCCATGGTACACACACATCATTCTTATCTTGTCTGGTATCCAACAAAGTGACCTGTATGCAACTGGAAAAAAGCCACTATGCCTGGAAACTGATTTTTATTTTAAAATTCCTTTGGTAGGCTACACTTTTGATTAATGGACATTTCCAACCTCATTACCTGACAAAGCCAGACAGAGGCAAGAGATGGGTACTTTCTGTCTCTGCACATTTTCCAGCATGATCCACATTAGCAAAGTCAGAAGGCTAGTTATCCATGACACTCAGCTGAAAACAGTATCCCTGAATCATGGATAAATGCAGTTTGGCTAATACAATTCAGTGTCAATCATCTAAGAGTCATGCATCTACTCTAACTACCCATGGATAGCACAGTGGGCAACATGTAAATAACTGAAAACAGAACTACGCATTTCATTTTAAAGCTGCAAGTATGTTAAAAAGACCTGTTGTATTAATATGAAAGCTCAAGGGGATTGTCAAGGCCTAGACTGAAATATTCCTTTCATTGACCAACAGTCGCCACTTTAAAAATACAAATTTTATTTTTGCATAAATTAAGTATCAAATGCCTACTGATATTGTACTTCAAAGTTTCTGAACTGCTAAAATCATAGTCTGGAATGACACTATTAAATCGCTCATTTTCCATCTTTTTTTGACAAACTATGAAATTCCTGATGGAGTTGTTAGCAATATTGTTCATACCTTTAAAATTCCTTCGTGATGAACACATTGGTGAGCACCTTGTTATATCATTAATCTTTCTTGACATCTTTCTTTACATATTATGCTCAGAAGATGAAAAAGGCACATGCGACTATACAAAGGGAAAAAAACACTTTACCTCTCCATCAGCTTTCCCAATTGGTGAATTCAAAATAAAGTCAGGAGGTGCAAGGACATCCACAAGAGCCACTACATCATCCTTCAGCTATTTTAATACAAATAAATGTCATTATTGTTAGTCATGTTTCAAATATTATTTTTCTGTGAAATAATCATGCAGAATCTTATCTTTAAACTGGACAGTGAAATAAAATTGTGTATTGATCTTGCATTGTCACAGTATTTTTTAAGATGAATTCTACATTATATGTATATTTAATGAGCATTGTCACCAGTAATGTTTGGGCTTAAATAGCATGCTTAATATCACCTCTTTTTATTTGGACTATTATGACAGTTACTTAAAATTTCACAATAATATAAAACCACCAAAAATATTCATTGCTGTCCTTTTGGAGCTCAAATTGAGAGATTCTAGTGCAGGGAAATGGATTTCCATTGAATACATCAACTTCAGCAATAAGTAACAGTAGGTCAACTGTTGCATAGTTAAGGTTCAGAATATAATTCCTACATATTTGGTCCAAAAATGCTGCAGTTTCAACTTTGGAAGACCTCATTATGTTAACATGGCATATTACCATCTGATGGTCTCTCCTAGTGAGATCAGTGCCAGGCTTGGGGTTGTTATGCACTGTCAGCCAATATCTACTGAGAACTAAGTTTAGTATGTGTGGAGGCCTAATGGTCAACAAACAGAAAAAACTTTCCTTCTGTCCAAATTTCTGGATGAAAAATGTTATCTAAACTACTGCATAATTTCCCTAAAATATTTTTATATTTTAGAGATCAAAGGAGCAGACATCTAAAATATTTTCAGATGAACATATTTATCATTAAGCTTCATTTTTTTCCTTTATCCAGATTATATATATAAACTAATTCTAAACAGTACTCAAAGTAATATTATATGACTTAACCTGTGCACATAGATTTAGAATGGCATTTTGCAATCTTCTGCCAGGTTTGTTACCGGTGAAATAGCCCCCTGTAAATAAACACAAGATTATAAGATATAGGTGCAGAATTGGGACTTTTTACCTACTGGGTCTGCTCTGCCATTAGATCATGGCTGACATGTTTCTCAACTCCATTCACCCCACAACCCTTGATCCCCTTACTAATCAAGAACTAATCTCTGTCTTAAATACACTCAATGACTTGACCCCACCGCCCACTGTGGCAGTAAGTTCCACAGATTCACCATTCTCTGGCTGAAGAAATTTCTTCTTGTCTAAGTTCTAAAGAGTCATCCCTTCACCCTAAGGCTGTGCACTTGGGTCCCAGTCTTTCTTGCTAGTGGAATTATCTTTTTCATGTCCACTCTATCCAGGTCTCTCAGCATTTTATAAGTTTCAATCAGACCACCACCCCTCATTCTCCTCAACTGTACTCAATGGAATATAGACCCAGAGTCCCCAACTACTCCTCATAGGACAAGGCCTTCTTTCCTGGGACCATTCTTGTGAACCTCCTCTGAAGTCCCTACAAGGCCAGCATATCTTTCCTTAGATACATAGCCCAAAATTGATCACAATATTCCAAATGTGGTCTGACCAGAGCCTTAAGCAGCCTCAGCAGGATATCTCTGCTCTTGTATTCTATTCCTTTGAAATGAATGCTAACATTGCATTCACCTTCCTAACTGCCAACTGAACCTGCATATTCACTTTAAGAGGATCAAGAACTAAGACTCCTAAGTCTCTTTGTGGTTGATTTCTGAAGCCTTTCCTCATTTAGAAATAGTCTACTCCTCTATTCTGCCTATCAAAGTGCATTACTTCACATTTTGCCACATTGTATTCCATCTGCTACTTCTTTGTCAACTCTCCTAGCTTATTCAAGTCCTTCTGTAGCTTCCCCCTTCCTCAGCATCAACTATCTGTCCACCTATCTTTGTGTCATCTGCAAACTTAGCAACTATAAACACTGCAATAGGTTACATGATCAGTTGTTCAGAAATTATAAAGGTCCTTTACAATCTAGTGGCATAATAGAGTGGCAGTAACATACAGTAATATCACCAGACTAGTAATCTAGAACCCAAGGCTAATGTCTGGACACATGTGTTTGAATTCCACCATAGCAGACAATAAAATTTGAATTCAATTAAAAAATCTGGATCAAAAGCTAACACTATAGGGAATCTAATATAATCTAATAATGGTAACTTTTGGTTGCCGTAAAAAATATGAGCCCCAAATTGAAGCTTAATGGTAGGATTCCCAATTCACATGCAGTGACCTAGTCCATGTTAGGGTAGTGGGGGGGAAGACCTAAGTTTAATCTTCAGTTCTGCATGCTCATAGATCAGCCTGATCTAGAGGAGTAGCAAAGGAATTTATCAATCAATGGTTCATCTGACTGAAAACATAATGCTCAGCAATCAGCTTGCCATTGTGCAAAAGATTTGCCTCTTGATCCCGATTTCCTTTTCATCAAATCTTATTCGGGAAGGCTGGAGACATTGATTAAGAAGTGAGACGGATGCATAAGAAGAAAGGAGTGAAATCAAAATAAAATGATTAAAAACAACAAAATAAAAAGATAATAAAAATGCGAACAATTTACAGGGTAATCAGAGACTATTAACAATAAAAATAGTAATCCTTTCTGAGTATGAAAATAGATTGGACAAAAGGGCACCTCACAACCAGACAACACTTTACAGCATAACAGCTATACATAGTCCACATTCACAATAGAAGTTGGCTAAGGCAAATGATAGAAACTCCAGATATTACTCACCTTGGTACAATACTGCTGTATGTTTATTAAGACTCCACAGACCATATAGGGAACAGAGACGCTCTAACACAGGTTGTAAGCTGATTGGTGTGTCAGAACTATGAACAAAATCATGAAATCTTTGCAGCACATTGTACTCGATGAAGACAATTGCTGAAGTTCTGCAATAATACACCTAGAGAGGAAAGAAATAAGTTTCACACAGCAGGAGAAACCAATAGCTCATCCATAATTTAGTTTATGAAGGGTAAGATTCAGTGGAAAGATAGCCATCAACCTCTGATATTTGACCTGCTAGTAATAGTGGAATAGGTACAAGAGGAGATTCTGGTTTGTCTATTTTATCTGATTTTACAGATATGGCATTTTTGTATTGTATTCAATGCTGTTGACAGGGCTCTCATACACATGCTGCAGAGTTGGTAAGAATCTCATAGCGTCGCTCTTGGGAAGGCCCACTGCATTGATGCTTATCACGTACATAACTGGGCATCAGTTAGATGTCCAGGGTGAAAGTCCTGCCCACTGAGAGCTATCCAGAAATCAGATGTTGCAGTCATGCTGCCAGTATGGCACCCACACAAGGCCCAGGATCAGTGAGGAATGCAGGCCACAGATGAGTGATCGCAGGAGGGGCATTCTACAGGCGGAGGATTGGCAGCAAGGCCAGGGAGTGGCTCTCCATGGGTTTCCTTTTTCCAATGCTGGCTCCCTTGTTCAAGCATTTCAAAACATTTATTCATGGGCTGTGGGTGTTGCTGGCTAGACCAGTATTGTTGTCCATCTTGAATTGTCCAGAGGATAGCTAAGAGTCAACAAAATTACTGTGAGTCCAGAGTCATATCTAGGCCAGGTAAGATTGACAGATTTTCTTCCCTAAAAAGGCATTCATGTACAAATGGATTTTTAAACAATTGATAGTGGTTGTCAGGTCACCTTTAGTTTTACCTTTTATTGAATTCAAGGTTCACCATCTGTAATGGTGAGATTCAAAATCATGTTCCCAGAACAATGGCCTGGGGCTCTGGATTTTTAGTCCAGTGACATTACCACAATGCTATCACTTCCTCCTAAATATCTTTGAAACAGACTCCCATTTTGAAACTTCCAAGCAACCCTGACAGGCTTCCAGCTTGACACCATCACTTGCTGCTGGGTGAATACCAATGTCAGTGAGGTGAGGCATTTTAGTGAGTATTAAATGTCCACTTGCAGGTTGCAATTGACTGTGGGATGGGAAGTCTATTTATGATGTTTCCTGCCACAAATTTGAATATGGCTGAATCAGGATCATGGTGTAATCATGTCATTTTCTTTTGCTTAAGAACAATTGTAGCCTCATATGAGTCTGTTCTAGTAACTAATAACCAGAATAACTAACTGCAAAAATTAACCATACGATCCATCAAGATTACTTACAGTGTGGAAACAGTCCCTTCGACCCAACAGGTCCACACCAACCCACCGAAGCGCAACCCACCCAGACCCATTCCCCTACATTTGCCCATTGACTTAACAATACAGGTAATTTAGCATAGCCAATTCACCTAACCTGCACATTTTTGGATTGTGGGAGGAAACCAGAGCACCCGGAGGAAACCCACGCAGACACGGGGAGAATGTGCAAACTCCACACAGAGTCGCCTGAAGCAGGAATTGAATCTGGGTCTCTCGCGCTGTGAGGCAGCAGTGCTAACCACTGTGCCACTGTGCTGCCCATGTCAGGTTTCATGCAGGAAGCTGGCTTGCTCAGTATTGTCATCAGCCGGAATCATAAAGTAGAGGTTTTTACATGTTCAGAAACCCATTGGATTAAGATTTAATTAAAGAAAAGGGTGCAAAAAGTTGTGGACGGAAAACAGGAGTGTCATAGTGAAGTTTATTGCATGGATTACATTGTCAAAATTACTGATTGGTGCTAAGAATTTGCTAGGAATAGAAAATATAACACTGGATTATTTGAAATCTTTGATTAAAGCTAAGCTGAGGGAGGTAACAAGCCAATTGAATGTAGAATTAAATGAAGAATCTAATAATGATAAAATGCTTAAAGTATTGGAATTAAAATAAGGCAAACCTGAACTTGATACTTTATCATTGTAATAAGCTAATTTTCAGCCAGAAGTTAAAGAAAGCTTGACTTTTGGAGATTAAGAGGTAAAAATGGTGGAATCTCTAGAGTACTGAGTAGTGTTGGCAATGGCAAGAAATTCATGCAAATGCAACAAAAATGATCAACTTAGATTCTTGATGTTGAGAAAAAGGTGTGTTATTTTCCCTTTAAGGTTTAAATGGCAAAAGAATTTTGCTAGCAAGCAGCAGAAGTCCAATTTGCATGCACTAACATCCCATTGTTAGGTAATGATGCTTCATTTCAAAATTCAATCAGGTACCACTGGTAACCAGATTGTGCCAATTCTTGACTTCAAAGTCTGAGTTTTACTTGGCAGCTGCAGGTAATTTTCCAGGCTTTCATGTTGACCATCATCTCAAAGAGCATGGGGAGCAACCACCTGCAGACTGTCCACAGAAGTTGGCAGTGGCAAAACACTAGCCTCACCACATCATTATAACTAATCTCAGGCTACCCCAGAAGACACTTTGGCACTTGAATACTGCACTTTGGAGCTCACCACCACCTTATATTACAATGCTTCTATCAGCTCGCTTTCCATGCAAGCACATCTTATCCATCTGAACAGGATGCATTTTCGAGCTCTCAGCTTGCTTTCTTAGCATTCATTCACTTGGCGCTTACTTGATTATTTACAGCATCTGTGTCTCCATGCTTATTAGTGCTGGCAGAAAGCCAAGGCAACTTGTACCTAACAGCCAACACGGAACAGTTAAGTCAGTGGACACTTTACTGTACTGCAACATGCTATGTCAATGTCACACTGGCAGCATGTGTCAGCAATTTACATTACAGAAAAACTGGCCATTTGGTTTAAGTCCATGCAAAGTACAGGATCTGTTTCCTTCCAGTCTAGGGATTGGGTCAGTCCAGCAAGCCAAGTCGGACCATCCAAGGATTACAAATAGTGTAGTTGAGAAGCTGGAGAGTAATCAATTACAGGGTTGACTCGTCCTGCCAAGGCTGTCCTTTCTAGTCAATTTGTGCTAGAATGTAAAAGTAATCATGAATGCAAAAGACAGTTATTCCAAATTTAAGAGTGGGACCTTACATCAGGGCTGGACACAGTATACTGTGGGATGAAGGCTTTCACATGTCACCGCCACCCTGGCTTCATTAGAGAGGACATTGTTGTGAAAGTGGCTAAGTAGTAGGCCGGGGTCCAAGGGGGGGAATATGACATTTTGATAGTTAAGAGATTCACCGGGATGTTGTCTGTACTGAATTAGTTCTGGAATGAAGATAAACTAGATCGACTGGGATTGTTTACCTTAGAGTAGAGAAGGCTGAGTAGGGGCAGGGGAATCGAGTTGAGGTAACAAAGTTCTGAGGGACATAGGCAAGCTAGATAAGAAGGAACCTTTGCCTTTAGTAGAAGGGTCAATAACCAGTGGGCACAGTTTTAAAATAAGGAGCAAAACATTTAAAGGGAATTTGAGTGAAAAAACAATCTCCCAGAAGGTGGTGCGTATCTGGAACTCACTATCTAAAAATGTTAGAAGCAGAAACCCTCAAGTCACTTAACAAGTATTTATATGAGCACTTGAAATGACACAGCAAATAAGGCTATGAACCCACTGCTGGAAAATGGGATTAGAATAGATAGAGGACATGGTGAGGACTGCAAATGCTGGGGATGTCAACGTCGATAAAGTGTGGTGCCGGAAAAGTACAGCAGGTCAGGCAGCATTGAAAAGAGTAGATAGATACTTGATGACTGGCAATGAATACAGTCGGCTGAAATGGCTCTTTCTTTGCTGTATAAACTCAATGACTCTATTAAATAGAAGTGTCGAATTAGAATGTGGGATAACTCAAAGCTAAAGGGGTTGACACAAAAGGATACATGAAGGTTGATACGGAGGAATCGAGCTGAGATAACAAAAGTTCTGAGGGACATAGGCAAGGTGGAAAGGAGGAACCTTAGCCTTTAGTATGAGGATCAATAACCACAGTGGACCCAGTTTTAAAGTAAAGAGCAAAAGGTTTAGAGTGAATTTGAATGAGGAGGAGGGGGGAATCTTCACTTCTAGCAGAACCTGGGACTGTAAGGAGTGTGACTTGGATATCATTTCATCTACTATCAAAGTTCAACTCTATACAGGAAAAAAAATGGCCGACAACATACACAGAAGGTGGAGTAAGCTTGATTTGCAGGGGAGGGGTGCTGTTGTGGATAATGTGTTGCAATGTTAATCTACCACCTATAGATTCAGAGATGTCATAAATCTGCCACCAAATTATGTGCATGTTCTGCAGGTCAACAATGTAGATTACAAATCTTGGACACAGCAATCACGATAATGTCACTGATCATGACAATTTAATTAATTCAAGTTTTGTCAAGTAGAGGTGATCACAGGCTTCATTCTGTATCAACTCCATTCTGAAAATCACAAACGTATTCCAAAAGTGTCATAACTAAACAATGACATGCAGGTACTCTTTTCTCAGATAGAAGGGTAAATATACAAGAATATGTGTCCTTATATTAAAAAAGTGGTATTTTGCAGCTGAGTTTGGGGGCTGTGGAGGGGTGGGGGGGAGGTAGAGGGGCTTGGGGATATCAATGAAGAGGTAGAATTGCCACCTTACTAACAATATATTTGTGTTGTAAGGTTTGTGACGTATATGTTCGTATAAGGTGTAACATATTAAAAAGGTCCACATAGAGGCATGTTATGCCCTCCTTCTAGTAAGCCTACTGTATCACCGTCTACATTAAAGCCCTATTTGTGTTTGAAATGACTGCCCATGAATGAAAGTAACAGTATTGTGGCCATTGTCTTAGCAGACTGTAGGGGTACTCACTCATTAGGGACACTGGTGGTGGTTTAACTTGAGGGTTACAACATCTCAGGCAAGGAGAGATGTTGAGAAGGAGAATCCTTCATAGTGATCTCAATTGATGCGGGAATCGAATCTATGCTGTTGGCATTACAAACCAGCTGCCAAACTAACTGAGCTAACTGAATGCCCTGCTCAGGAATCACATTACTGATAAGGTGCTATGTTTCTGATTTTCATCCATGGATTGACTGAGCCAGCCTAATGGTTCCAGCAATAGCAGCTACTATTTCTCAATTGTTCTCAATTTGAACTCTACTGCTGTGGGGTTCTCCACAAATTAGTAATTTACTTGTGGAACAAGCACATTGCCAGAGATAAGTCTCCTTGCATGTGCATGTAGATATTGGAAACAGCCTGCATGTAATCTTCATCATGTAAGTTGATTAGGACTGTAATACATAAAAGGCAATAGCAGGAACACAAAAAAAAATGAACCTTAAATTTTTCTCATAGCAGACTGTTGCTCCCATAGAGAAAATGTAGCCAACATATTATGGTGTGACAGTAAATACCACAATCCTGGAATTGCTATTGCTTGAAGTTTAAATATACATTGAACATATTTGACTTTCACCCAGACCAGAATTTTCACTCTAGAGTCTGGAGCACAGAGTTGAAAAAACTCATGGCTCTTTAAACCTGATTTGGGAGAAAGTGTCTAATTTTTGTTCAGGCTTGCTACCCCTGCAAAGAGTTCAGAGGGCTGCGGATGTGGGCTGTCTGAAAGGTCGACTTTTGTCCCAACCTGTAAAAATAATGAAACAATAAAAAAAAATGACATGCACTACATTTGCCTTGAGCTTTTCTTATTTGTTGGAACTTACTTATTCTGTGATCTCTGGAATATCCACTTAAACTCTTTTGACCTGTCCCTTAACCTAAATTGCCAATTCACTTTTGATAGCTTTGTTTTTACACCCTCATATTTGCCCTTGTTTAAATTCAAAATTGCTGTGTTTGATGCATACTTCTCTCCCTTAAACTAGGTGTAAAATTCAGTCATATTAAGGTCACAGTTCCCAGAGGTGATTTCACGACAATCTCAGTAATTAATCCTATCTCTTATTGGTCAAATCCATGTCCAGTTTAGCCTGCTCCCTAGTTGGTGCCATAACGTCACTGGTTTAAGAAACTGTCTCAAAAACATTCAATGAATTCCTCTTCTGGACTACATTTTCACATCTGACTTTTCCAGTCTATATAGGTTGAAATTCTCCCATGATAATTGTTGTACCGTTTTGACAAGCTCCCAATATTTCTTCCTTGACATCCTGTCTGACCATGTGGTTACTGTGAGGGATCCTGCATAAAACTCCCACAAGTGACCACTTGTCTTTATCATTCCTCATCGTTATCCCAGACTGTTTTTGTACCCTAACTTCCTGGATTTAGGTCATTCTTCTCAATTGTTCCTATTATTACCCATTATTACGTATAATAAACAAAGCCACTCCTCCACCCTTTCCTACCTTCCTAAGTGCCATATCTCAGTCCTAAATGGCCTAAGCTGTACCTTTAGACTGTACAATTGCAGCAAGACATCCCTGTTCCAGTACTCAAATTCTCTTGCTATGATGGCTAACATACAATTTACCTTTTTCACTGTCTGCTGCACCTGCATACTTACTTTCAGCAACTCGTGTACAAAGACATCCAATTCTTGTTGGATCTCCCCCTTCCCAATCTATCAGATAATAGCCCGCCTTCCTGCTTTTGCTACCAAAGTAAATAATTGCACATTTATCTACATCATACTTCAACAGCCATGCATGTGCTCACTCAATCAACTTGTCCAATTCACACTGAGCATCCTCCTACCCAGTTCTATTAGCTCTACAAACTTGGAGATATTACATTTAATTCCCTCAGCAAAATCATCAATATATACTGTGAATAGGTAGGGTCCTAACACTTATCCCTGTTATACCCCATTGGTCACTGGTTGCCCCTCAGAAGACAACTGTTCATTCTTACTTTTGTTTCCTGACTGCCAGCCAGTTCTCCATCAAGTATGTACACGACTTCCAATCCTATGCACTTTATTTTATATGCTAATCTTTTAAGTAGGGTATCACTAGTTACTGCCTCAAAACATTCCAACAGATTTGCCCAGCATTATTTCTCTTTTGAAAATCCATACAGACACTGTCCAAGTTTGTCATGGTTTTTTCAAAGTGCTCTGCTATTAAATCATATATAATGGACTCTAGCATTTTCTCTGCTACCGATTTCAGGTTAACTGGTCTATAATTCCCCATTTTCTCTCGTCCCTCTTTTACCCTCCAATTCACAGAAACTGTTCCAGAGTCTATCGATTCTTGCAAGATGACCACCAATGCATCCACTATTTCTAGGGCCACTTACACAAATACTCTGCGATGTAGATTATCAGGCCCCAGCGATTTGTTGGCATTCAATCCTGTGAAATTCCTCAATACAATTTCCCTCGTAATACTGATTTTCTTCAGTTCCTCTTGTTCCCTAGATCACATGTTCCCCAAAATGTTTGAGAAGCTATTTGTGTCCTCCTTGGTGAAGGCAGAACCAGAATATTTAATTGATCTGAAATTTCTTTGTCCTCCATTATAAGCTCCCTTATTTTGATTGCAAAGGACATACATTTGTTTTCAATAATATTTTTGTCTTCACATACCTGTTGATGGGAATGCTTATGTGTATGATATACATGGAGGAGAAAGTGAGGTCTGCAGATGCTGGAGTATCAGAGCTGAAAATGTGTTGCTGGAAAAGTACAGCAGGTCAGGCAGCATCCAAGGATAAGGAAATTCGACGTTTCGGGCATAAGCCCTTCCTGATGAATTTCCTGTTCCTTGGATGCTGCCTGACCTGCTGCGCTTTTCCAGCAACACATTTTCAGTGTATGATATACATGCCCATTCAGGTCTTTCCCATCTGCCCTGGAGGCCCTCATCTACACAATATTAGTCTGTCACCTTGCCCTTCCGTGAACTGGCCAAGAAAATTTCTTATTTACTTATTTCTGGTGTACTTGCTGGGTGAGAGCCACAATCATTCAAATGAGGTGGACATACAAACTTTGCTTGCTGCCCACCATGATCTGACTATGCGTGGGCAGCTCACAAATAGTCTACAGTTTTCAGTACTGCTTGTTTTTGAAAGAAATTCAGTGTCTAATGACAGCAAGTAAATAATGAATTTTAAAAGAGACCAGGAAGATTTCTTTAGCTGCTGACACAAAATATAAATGCTTAAATCCAGATGGACAAGCCGAATTTGCAATTTTTACACATTTGGAAGGAATCTATTACGTGACAGGAGGACATTAATGATGAAAACAACATTTTTTAAAATTAAGTTAATAACTCAGTCTCAATGAGTGATGGAAACAAATTTGTCCCAATTCATCCCATAAAACTAAATTTCTAAATGACAAATAACCGATTTAAAAATTTGTCAAATTTCATTTGAGTCCAATATATTGCATGGTACTTATCAATCCTCAGAAACCCACATGCACATGCACCTCTTAGTGTTCCAGAAATCCAATATCTTTTACAGTCAGATTAAAATGTAATGATGTATTCAAAATGTACTCTTATGGAAAATAAAGTCAGTTACATATTATTGTAGAGAAGGATGATGAAATGATTGATTTTTGGAGAAATTTGACTTTTTCTATTAAAATTAGTTTGATGGAAAAGCTGGCATAGTGTAATCTTTGGGTCATTTGTTAACAAATCATGAAACATTATAAAGAAACTGAGAAGTGGCACTCGTGGATACTATTAACTATGTGACAGTGTACCCAATTTCAGAAAGCTCAAATTCAAGTGTCGGGGGAAAGAGATAATACAGATTAGAACCCCATTAAAGAGATAACGAATATCTTCCAAGGTATCCTGGACAGCATGCAGGATAAATATATATCTAGGACAAGCAAATAGAGATAATTAGATTAACAATACAGACCAAACTCAAATAAAAACAAAAATTAACTTCACAAAATCAGGACAGAGAACGTTTTGGGGTCCTTATCTTGGAGATTTAGTTAATCAGTTAACAAGGAGATTGACCTGAATGACTTATGTTCATTTTTACTTGTATTACACATAAAATAAATTGATAATTTTTATAATTAATTGATATTGCTTTTATTTTCATTGTTCAAGGATGATGATGACATGAGTGTTGGAATACAGAGTATTCTATGTTGTTAAACAGAGGCCTCTGATTAATACAGGGAAAAAAAGAAACATATGATCAAAAACAAATATTCAAGCAGAAGTACAGGTTAGACTGTAATCCAATTAAATGTTCCTCATATAAAGATGCAGTGTATAAAGGAACAAACTGAATGATTGACAGTTGCAAATTCAACTTGGAGAATATAACTTGGTGTTCATAACTAAAACACTATTATAAGATTGTCAGCAATCTTAGTGGTTAAGTATTAAAGTGCTCGATTAATTAAAGTCTTCACTTAATAGCAGCCTTTTAGTTGGTTGCCTGACATAATCAAGTGCAAAGTTTTCTAGTCTATGCTTAAGTAGGAGTAAAGGTAAAATAAAGTTGAGATATGTGTGGGAAGCTCAGACTGTATTTTGCACATCCTGCATAATGTGAGAAATCCTAGATACTTCTGGCAGTCTGGATGCCCATGTGTATAGAAAATGCCTCTGGCTGGAGCAAACCAAGCTCTGTATTTTGGGGCTCGAGTGCAAGGTGGTGGCACAACAGTACACTCAGAAGGCCGAGAGGTTCATGGAAAGCATGTTTAGGACATGATCATTCCGCCGATTATGCATGTGCAGGTAGATAGAGAAAGGATGACCATCACACAGAAGGTGGGCACCAGACAGCAGTGAAGGCATCTGAGAGTGCCAATTCCTCTTTGGAGGCCAATAAGAGCCACGGCACTTGAGTGATTCAGCTGCTGAAGGAGGAGGTAGAAGTATTAGAGGAGAATAGACAAGAGTTTTTCTGGAGTAAGTGTGCCTCCAGGACGGTATGCTGTCTCCTGGGTGCCAGGGTCAAAGACTGGAATCCAGAGAACCCTGAATATCGAAGGCCATAAAGGGTAGGTTTAAGAAAAAAAAACGCTCACGTCTCCATTTCCGCTCCATTCGCCTTTCTTCTCACCACCCTGTTCTCTGCTCCCTTCATCGTCCTACTCATCCAAAGTTGGATCTCCAAATATATTTTTAGATTCAAAATATTTACTTCTCGTGGGCACAAGTGTGCCCCCCTGCAACTGTGTTAGCTGCAAATGCAGCTATAAACTTTGCATTCTTAGATACTTTGGTGTGATATTTAGTTTCAAAAGAAATAGCAGTTGCTGATATATTCAGAGCATTCCATTTTATGTTGTATATTTCCTTCCAACTTTGGCTAGTGGGCTATCAACAGGTTTGTGGAAATGGATTATAAAATTTATAGGCATATTATTCATTTCATTACATTAGTGTGTGAAAGTATAACCAGTGCCAGAAGCTTTTTATTTTACTGTCTGCATTGTTGTAAAGCAGATGGGAAGAAATTTCACAACAGCATCTGACTAATCCTGCTCTGTTTGTTGTTAATTATTTACCAGACATTGGAAACTGTTAATTTTTCCAATTGCATAGACAATTCATAACAACATGCATTTGGATCATGTAGAAAACCACATTAATAACGAAAAACCTTGCTATGAAAAACAAGGCACTACAAGTACATTTTGTTCTTTCATCTGGAAAATTGTGTAACTTATACTAAATAAATTTCTTAAGGAAGTTATAGCAGAAATTCACTGATCTTCATGTTTAACAAGCTCAAAACCAAGCTACAGAGAAATCTATACTGACAAGAGTTTTTGTTTAACTGAATTGAAGTCTATCATTGGAAAACAACTTACTTACCCAAGCCCAGAGAATTTGGATGCTGATTAAGATGTGTAGGTATAGTGCTTGAACTGAATTATCTAAAACTGTAGAGTGAAACATACAGAAAGGGTTCCTGCTACTTGTGCAGTGAGATCCAGATTTATCCATTTGAATACAGACTTGTAGGATTAGCTGCAGGCAAGTGGGATAAATTAAAACTCCTGGGAACAGGTCCATCCATATGGCCATAGAGTCATAGAGATGTACAGTATGGGAACAGACCCTTCAGTCCAATCCAATCTAGTCCCACTTGCCAGCACCTGGCCCATATTCCACCAAACCCTTCCTATTCATATACACATCCAAATGCCTCTTAAATGTTGCAATTGTACCAGCCTCCACCACTTCCACCAGCTCATTCCATACACGTACCACCCTCTGCATGAAAAGGTTCCCCCGTAGGTCTCTTTTATATCTTTCCCCTCTCACCTTAAACCTATGCCCTCTAGTTCTGGACTCCCCCACCCCAGGGAAAAGACTTTGCCTATTTACCCTATCCATGCCCCTCATAATTTTGTAAACCTCTATTAGGTCACCCCTCAGCCTCCAACACTCCAGAGAAAACAGCCCAGCCTGTTCAGCCTCTCCCTATAGCTCAAATCCTCCAACCCTGGCAATACCCTTGGAAATCTTTTCTGAACCCTTTCAAGTTTCACAACATCTTTCTGATAGGAAGGAGACAAGAATTGCACACAATATTCCAACAGTGGCCTAATCAATGCCCCGTACAGCGTGGAAACAGACCCTTCAGTCCAACTTGTCCATGCTGACCATACTTGTTAGATAAATCTAGTCCCATTTGCCAGCACTTGGCCCATATCCCTCTAAACCCTACTCAAATACCCATTTAGATGCCTTTTATATGTTGTCCTTTTAAGTTTTATTCTTGTTCAAGGCACCTTGCCAACAATGGTTAGCAGCTTCTATTGACTATTTGCCAAGCCACCCCGATTTAAACTCCCTTAGCCAGGTATCACTTGGAACCTTGTAATTCCTGAAAAGGTAAACTTCAACTCCTATTTCCTGAAATAAGAGATTCCTCATCACTTGGATTACAATATTATCCATGATTGAGAGACTGAAGCTATAGTGCTCTATTCATCCTAAACATATTGTTATTAGAAAGTACAAGGCTAAATTTTGTGATCTTGGGGTCCCAGTCACACCATAATGAAAACAGAAATAAAGCCGTAACAACGTAAGTTTACTTCACCAATCCATATTCCCATAAAGTATGGCTACGTTTTTGATAAACAATGACAAAGTTAAGACAAACTGCTAAGTTGTTCTTCGGATCTACTTTAGTTGAGTAACATTATAGCTATTACCCTTTATGACTGGTAGTTAAGTTGTTAAAATAATAGTGCATGGAAATGTAGGTAACCATCTCCTGAAAAATACTGAACTTACAGCACATCGTATGATCTTACAATATTCTCTTAGAATGGACAAATAACAAATGATATTCCATTATTACAACCTCATAATTATTAATCATGCTCAAATAGAAAAGTGATGAAAAATGGATATTAAAAGTCCAGCAGGTAGTTTTACAGGAGAAATGAAAATCTTGGGTGGTATCTAGTTGTGGTGTCAAGGGTCTTGCCTGCTAACCAGAGAGGTAGTGAGAGACCTCTACTACTTATTTTTGGCATTGGCTCAGTGATTGGCTCCCTGATTGGCTCCTTCCAATCAGGGAGTGGCAAAGCCACCAGCTGATTCTACCCTCCAGGAATCAAGAGCATGGTGGCAGAAATGCTGCCGAATGAGAAACACTGTTCAGCTGTCAGTAAATCTCGTGCTCAGCAGCCACCCTGAGGAGCAGTGGCTGGTGCCAGAAGCATACCTCCAGAGTCCCATGATTTGCAAGACCCAAGGTGTGTTGTGTGTGTACATGTCTGTCTGTCTAAGAGTTTGTGTGCAGTTTGCGTAGTTGGAAGTAAGGTCAGAGAGCTAGCCTTCATCGAGCTACCACCTCATCTTTGAGCGAGGAATTGCTGCAACTCCCAAACCTCAAACCTAAAGAGTCAAGCAACCCACACACATACGTTGATCTATCACACACACTGCATAATGACAGGCTCAACTAGAACTGTGTTAATCTCCATGGTGGCAAGGCCCTTATGTGGCCATTAATTGGGATTCTATTAGCAATGAATCATGAGCCTTCCCGCTTAGAACTGAATTCTGGTGAAGGCAACAGGATTCACCTAATTAAATAACCTTCCTGTTTCCAAGATCACCTCAGGCAACAGATGATGATTCAGTCCCTTGTTCTTAAATCCAGCGTGCACTGTGCCAAACATATAGGTGCAAGGGACAGGAAAATTATCCCATGATTATGCAAGTCACTGATTGTTATCCAGGAAATGGCTGAAATAGTTTCATTATCTATTCCATACTGCCCGCATTATTTAACAAGACCAACTGCAAGATTAAGGATATCCTGTATAGTCCACTGGGACAGACAGTGTTGGCAATAATTTTAGCTGGGACAACATATAATCTGTTTGCTGCTCCTCTTGCTTCATCAAATGTAGGAATGTTAAATCAATATCCACAATAAGGCAGTGGTTAACCACAGTACATAACCAAAGGATGTTGTACTTCCCAAAGAATGGAATAGTTACCAACTTGTTTGTGCCAAACGTAAAGGGACCACAAGTACATGTCAGAGTGAAAGTTACATCCATTTTCACCTTGATTCTGTTACATAGGTACAGGAGTAATCCATTGAACTCTTCAAATGTGTACCTCAATTACAGCTTGGCTGATCTGTATCTTAACTCCTTTTACCTGTCTTGGTTATTGATCAGGTTTTCACATTTTTAATGGGACTAGCTCAACAGCTTTCAGTGGGGTGTGAGAAAAAGGTTGCCAGTACCACTTTAGCCCTTAATGGCCTAACTCTAATGTTATGGTTACATGCTGTAAATGCCATTCTTCACGTGGAGTCAGGTTCAAGGAAACCAGTAAATATTTGGCCTCAGTCAGCAATCGCTCCATGCAGCTTGCACTGATGGTTTTACCACCAACTTCAAACTGCATGCCATTTTAAATAATTGTAATATACAGCGAGAGGAAACCAGTTAAATGGTTGCAACCCTGAGTAGGGTTGCAAAGTCATGAGAATCTAGAATGTTTTAAAGTGAGTCTGCAATATGTAAAGAAAGCCTCTTAAATGGGAGGGGGAAGAGGGGAGAGGAAAATTGGGGCCAAGCTAGATGCTGAAAGTCACTCAAAAGTAATTCAAAAGCAATTCTAATCTTCCAACATTACAAGTGAAATATGGGACAATATGTTCCAGCATTTTCTGATACCACACTGGAGGGCCTAATACTGGTGGAGAGGGGGAGATATGTCATTTGTGCACAAAGTTCTGCTTTAGCGACATTCATGGGGAGACAAACTGAGCTAACAACTCAGGTCTATGTTTCTTCATCAGAGTTTCTGAAAATTAACTTTGTTTCCATCTTCATGGATGTACTCAGATGTGCTGAGAATTTCCCAGGATTTTCTGTTAAGAAGCTACATTATTTCCTCTCTCATGAACAACCAGTTGCTCAGATGCTGACAGTGCTAGAACTTCAACTTAGAGGTAGCCATCTGCATTGAGTGAAATATTGGATATAAGTGCACTCCAACCAAGTAAGGTACGAAAGTAGAACCTTTGCTGAAGGTTGAGGTTATGCAGGGTGAGGACTAAGGACTTCAATGGGACAGTCCACTGAAGAAGACACGAGTCTGCACACAATTAATTAGTTTGTGCATTGGCAAATCCGTCAGCAAACCCACGTTTAAGGTCAAAGTGCATGGAGCAGAATGGCACCTTAGCACAGGCCTTTGCAGGCCCATCAATTTAACTTCACTTGGATATCAAATCAATTTGCAGCAATTTATGCTGCAGTAAAAAAGCCACCCAAACTCTGATTGCAATGGAACCTGGTGAAAGTCATGCAAGATCAGCTTTTAGCCACAAAGCACCTGGGTTTTTAATCAAAAGGATTGTAGAATACAAAAGTAAGGAGTTCATATAAATCTTGCATAAAACATTGATTCGGGCTTAATTTGAGTGTTGCATCCAACTCTGTTCACAGTTTAGTATGTGAGAGAGCAGAAAAAAATCAATGAAATAGGTTTAAGAATTGAGGAACTTCAGGCATATAGAAAGGTTGGAGAGACTGAGGCTATTCTCCTTGGAGAAGGTACAGAGGAAAGTTGATAGAGGTATTCAAAGTCAGCAAGTGCTCAAGATCAGGAATATGCTGCCTGAGAGTGTACCAGAAGTAGAGACAATTAAGGCTTTCAAAAGGATTTGAATCATTATCTGAAAAGGAAAATTTGTAGAGCTATGAGGAAAGTACAGGCCTTGTAATATATTTTGTGCTATGAGACATACATCTCATCTGAATACACAAAACGTGCACATTTCTTGAAAGCTCTGCTATTGTGAAGAACTTAAATTGTAATTTGTTTTACTCAGAATTAATTTTCTTTTTATTTATGTTCAACAAAAATCAGCTGGCAAAGTGGATATTTATTGCTATTCTAGATGTGCTTGAGTAAACATAGAAACCAAGAGGAGTAGGCCATTTGGCCCTTCAAGCCTGCTCTGCCATTTAACGTGATCATGGTTGATCATCCAACTCAGTACCCTGTTCCCACTTTCTCCCCATGTCTTTTGATCCCTTTAAACCCAAGAACTACAAATGTTTTCAAGAAGGACCTAGATAATGTTTTAGTCTCAACCACTTTCTGTAGCAGATAATTCCATGAGCTCAACACTCCCTGGGTGAAGAAATCTCTCCTTATTTCATCCAAACTAGCCTATCCTATATCCTTAAAGTGTGACTCCTGATTCTGGACTGCCCAGGCATGGGGATATCCTTCAGTGTTTGCCTTGACTGGTCCTGGCACAAGGTAATTTTTTTTTGAGTTGTTGTGTTGCAAAAGTGCTCCCACATTGTATGAGGCAATTCTGAAGAAATAATTATATGTGACCAAGGAAGGATTGTGGGACTTGGAGAGTTTTATAGGTGATGGTTTCTCCATGCATCTGCTGCTATGTCCTTCTGGGTGCTGGAGGCAATTGATTTGTATGGACCTGCAGAAGAAAGTTTGGCGAACTGTCAGAGTTGAAAAGTGTGGTGCTGGAAAAGCACAGCTGGTCAGCCAGCATCTGAGGAGCAGGAGAGTTGATGTTTTGGGCATAAGCCCTTCATTAGGTGCCTGACCTCCAGTGCCACCCTTTTCGACTCTGACTTCTCCAGCATCTGCAGTCCTCACGTTCTCCTCCTTGGTGAGCTGTGTTGTGTCTTGTCATGATCCAGGCCATTATCTTCATTAAGATAATGAATACAGTACGAATGAAGCAGAACTACTTAATCGTGGTTGGTGATGGCTAACAAAATATTAGCGTTTAACCCAATTAACGTAAGAAATGTTGGATTGGAAGTATTTTAGTCACTCATAATGCATTCCAGATTTGCCTTTCACAGATTTATAGATATGTTGAGAATAACTTACTGTTGTCTCAATATTCTTTGTGCATTCTGTAAATCATTTAAACTCAATTGAATTTGTCATCTTCATCTGAATTAAATTAGCCATGTGGCTTTATATTTGGCAACAAAGTACAAAAACAGCTTTTTTTAAGTCTCAGGCCCAAAACCCTATTAGATATATTGTGGTATATTTTGACTAAAATGATTTCTTAACTGACAAAGATAAAAACATCACTGTTAACATTTGCAAAGAAATCCAAACCAGTGATTTTGACTGAATTAAAAATCCAAACATGGGATTTTTGATTACACATTTATATCATAGTTTAAGAAGATTTGAAAAACAAACATCATGTGCTTCTTTCGTGTAAGGTCAGCTGTAAGCAGGCTTTTGCCAGTCCTTTGGATTTAATGTCTGTTTTTACTGTGGCGTTTGCTGCTATGCAACACAACACACATTGCCATTTTCAACTGGGTGAAAAATCAGTTAGCATTCTCTTCAGAAATTTTTTCCTTGTGAGATCAGAAGTAAATGGATGAGTGAATTCAGCTGTTGCTTTAGATTCATCAAGATACAGCACCGAAATCATGGAACGTCAAGTTATACCTCCAATCAGACTGGATAAAACTTCTGGTGATACATAAGCTGACTGTTTGTTAGGATACCATTGAAATCCTGTTTTGACTCTTGGAATAAATACCAGCTCTTGCACCACCAAAGTTTTGTTTATTAGGTGAAAGACATGTTTGTAAGAAATGCAATTGAAGCTTTAAAGTTGAATCTTTTTAGATTAGATCTTTGTCACAGTAGATTTCCTGATGTGCAGTTTCTTTTTTAAGATGGTGCACTCCATTTTATTGAAAAATTACCATAAAAGGCCAAGTTCCAGAATATAGAGTAGGCAAAGATGTTGCATTTACACAGTCCCTTATGTGTCGATTGGCAGTGAGTAATCCCAGTTTTCTCAAGTACCTCAACAGAATCTCTCTTTTTCTTACCTGTATCCATTACCCAGGCATGATATTCAATCAATCCATTCTATGCATGCTCTCTCATACTATCCTGAGGGCTGAATCCATCACATCTCTCATGAATTTTCACCCTCTCTGGTGCCATGCTATTCCCCAAATTTCATCTCTTTCTCTCATGTTAACATCAAGCTTTTAACTGTCTATTTGCCCTCTTCAGATAAGCAGCCCAGACTATTCAGAGTATTATGAGATGGTGCGGGTTGGGGTATTTATTCTGGCAACCATTACTTGTCATTGAACTGTGGAGCACATGGTCACTATATTTCACACCACCTGGGAACTCACATGGCAGCGAAGAGAGTTTACCGGAGATCCTCATGTGAGGACAGGCCCTCCTAAGGGCAGCAAATGGCCATCTGAATCAAGAGTCAAAAAGTATGACGCTGGAAAAGCACAGTAGGTCAGGCAGCAACTGAGGAGCAGGAGAGTTGACATTTTGGGCATAAGCCCTTCATCATGAATGTGGAGGGGAAGGGGGCTGAGAGGTCGTTGTGCTGGGAGGAAGATAGGTGGGAAGGCGAGAGGTGGAGCAGGTGGGAAATAATTTTGATAGGTTGGTGGGGAGGGTGAACCGGAAAGCATGGGCCCTAGCTATACCTCCATCTTCTGAAGTTACACTGGCACCATACCCCACCATTTCCTCCGCTACATTGATGACTGTATCGGCGCCATCTCATGCTCCCATGAGGAGGTTGAACAGTTCATCAACTTCACAAACAACTTGCACCCTGACCTTAAGCTCACATGGATCATCTCTGACACCTCCCTCCCCTTCCTGGACCTCTCTTTATCTCCTTAGACTCACTCAACATGGACATCTACTTCAAATCCACCAACTTCTACAGCGATCTTGACTACAGCTCTTAACACTTCGCCTCCCGTAGAAACGTGATCCCTTATTCCCAATTCCTCTGCTGTATCTGCTCCCAGGACATCACAGATAGCTTCCTAATTCAAAGAGCATAATTTCCCCACCCATGTGATCAATGATGTCCTCTAGCACATCTCACCCACTTCCCACCCCTCCAATTGCAACAAGGATAGAATGCCCTGTCCTCATCTTCCACCCCACTAATCTCTGGATACAGTGCATTAACCTCCACCATTTCCGCCATATACAATCAGAACCCACCACCAAAGATATATTTCCCTCTTCACCCCTACCTGCGTTCCGCAGAGGACATTCCCTCCGTGACTCTCTCATTAGGTCTACATGCCCCACCAACCTCCCTCCACATCCAGCACCTTCCCTTGCTTCCACACAATGTGTAAAACCCGTGCCCACACTTCCCCTCCCACCTCTGTCCGAGGCTGCAATGGATCTTTTCATATCTGGCAGACATCTTCCTACACATCCATCACCTCGTCTATTGTGTCTGTTGCTCTCGATGTGGTCTCCTCTATATCAGGGAGACAGGATGCCAACTCGCGGAGTGTGTCAGGGAACATCGCTGAGACACATGCACCAAACAACCTCGCTGCCCTGTGGCTGACACTTCAACTCCCCCTCCTACTCCTGCAATGACATGCAAGTCCTGGGCCTCCTCTACAGCTAAATCAAAGCAACCCGACAACTGGGAGGAAGAATACCTCACCTTCAGCCTTGGGACCTATAACCACATGGCATCAACATCGACTTCACTAGCTTCCAAATTTCCCCTCCCCCAACTCATCCTCGATCCAACCCTCCAACTCAGTGTGTACTGGTCTGACTTGTTTTGTAATCTTAGAACAGCGCTCCAGTACAACCAGTATGTTAATTTCCCAATATTACATTTTTAAAAAAATGTTTTTTTTCATTCTCTGAGATATTAATGCCTCTGGTATCACATTGTAAAATATCCCTGTCTCTTGCCTGGTGCTCTACTTTTGATGCTACTCATTGCAGTTTTTTTTTAAATTTCAAAATATACTTTATTCATAAAAATCTTTATGTACATATGTAGTCACTAGAGCAGTTCGACTTTGTACAGTCTTTACATATGTGGAACAAACAAATGGAAGGCAGTTCTTAGTTTACAAAACTATATTTACAAGCTTGTGAGGCATTGGGAGTGTCCAATAACTGTATGGACGTTCATCATATTTTGGCAGGAAGACCTTTGATGGTGGTCTTTCCCCACTGTGTCTATAAGCAGCTGTCCCAAGCTTCACCGTGTTCTGCAGCACGTAGTCCTCGGCCTTGGAACGTGCCAGTCTGCAACACTTGATTGAGGTTAACTCTGCATTGGAAGATCAAGAAGTTTCAGGCAGACCAAGGAGTGTCTTTCATTGAGTTGATGGCGTTCCAGGCACAGTCAATGTTTGTCTTGGTCGGCATCCTGGGAAACAGACCATAGAGCACAGAGTCCTGCATCATGGAACTGCTCAGGATGAACCTCAACAATCGTCACTGTATTCTTCTCCACATTTCTTTTCTTTTCCAGAAAGAATTGTGTGACAGTCGCTACCCCAACCCTGAAGCCACTTCAAGGTCAGCATGCAGTGGCAGGGCATACATAAAGGATCTCATTGCTAATGCCCTTCTCATTACAAGCCAAGCAATGTATTGGTGCTTTTTGACAAGTTCTGGCGATGGGGCATTCTGCTAAATGACTTTGACAGTCTGACCTCTCATTTACCCCACAGGGTCTCAAGAACATTAAGTGCTGACTACTTCCTGATGGACTTGTGGTCAAAGGTGCTTTTCTTTACAAATTTCTCCATGATAGACAGGACGGAACAGTCCAACTACTTGGAGTGTTCTGTGGTGCAGAGGCCAGTCCCATCCTTTGCAACACCAGGAACAGGCAGAAACCGGTCTACACAGCCACACACAAAAGTGGCCATCAGGAAGACCGCAGCATTGAATAAATCTTCCCCTGCTTGTCTAAAGCTTTGTATATAGAACTGCTGTGAACACAGTCCATCTTTGACCTTAAGACGAAGCTAAAGATGGCTCGGGTAACTGCAATGGTGCAGGCTTGGGGAAAAGGACAGATCTGTGCTACATACAACAAAGGCAGTGCCTCTCACCTGATTATCAGGTTTTAACCCACAATGGAGAGGAAGTGGTATTTCTATAAGCCTAGTTCGGGTCTCTTACGTCGGCAGTGTACTCCTGCTAAGTTTTTACACACTCTCTGGACCCGCTGAACCATATTCCCAGTGCCTTCAGGTCTTGATGGTGAAGGAGGTAAAGGATTGGTTGGCACACTTCCTGAAGCAGTTGGCCTCACTCTTGCCTTGATTTACCTTGGTTTATGAGGCCAGTTTGAACTGATCACAGATACTCATGATTCTGTGCACTGACAGCAAATCTGAATAGAAAATTGTGACATCATCCATGCACAGGGAAGCTTTGACCTGCAGGCCTCACCTGCCTAGAACAGTTATCTCTTTCAGGCTCACAGTCTCCCTGATGGACTCAGCAAAAGGCTCTATACAACACTCAAACAAGGCAGGAGAGAATGCACAGCCTTTCCTGACTCCAGATCTGATTGAGAAGCTTTCCAATTCCCACCCGTTGATTGAGACTGCTCTCTTTGCAGGCAATCCCACCCAGCCACAGATTCTGTGTATCAAGTGCAGCCAGTCTTTGTTTGTAGGGGTGGGGTGGGACAGGCCGCCAAGGAGATATGTAGACCAATTAGCTATGCATGCTCCTAAGCCCTCCAATCAGCAGCACACTCATTGAGGGGCTGCATTTTGAAATCATTGTGAAGCAAGGAGGCAACACAAAGTTTCCATGCTGCTGCATTGACGGATAATTACAAATCATGATCTATGTGCCTCAAAATTAGAATAATTAAAATCTTTCCCACTGAGACTTGACAACTAGTGTTAGTCAAAATGTTTAATTCAATGTAAAACTATGTATAGAAAGCAAGTGAAAGAGAGGGAAATGAAGAGAGAGAAGGAAAGAGAGAGACAGAGACAGAAAGTAGACAAAGGTTAAGAGAAAAACTATTTATTTTTAAATCTCCAGAAACAAAATAACGAGCTACAGTCTTGGCAGTGCCCATGATGAAGCTCTGGGTGCTGTCAGGACCATTTATGTTGTCAATTTATCAAATCTGCCAGCAGTTCTACTGAGGAGCAGAAGTTCCACACCTCAGTAATTCAGCCTATCCACCGCTATTATGACTGTGGAGCAGACTTAAAATAAGTCAATCGTCTGGTGCTGATTGCCCTGCCTGGGATGTGGGATGAAGGTGCATGTGTGAAGACTGATCAGCTCAGCATTGCTTCTACTGCAAAATTTGAGCCATTGTCCATTAATTTACTATTAGGAATACGTTTAATCACATTGAATACTGCAATCTGAGAAAGTATTTTTCCACTTTAGATTGTGGGAAATTCTGCACATAAAAGCTAAGGAATCATTCAGCAAAATAAAAGTAGAATAGGGAAAATGTTGGTCAGTGGTGGGTTATATTGATGTTTACAGTTTGAATCTATACTGGAACACTTTGTTGTAAGTAGCCAATGATGCCCACATCCTGTGAATCGATTAAAAAATGCTACTTGCTTGATTCTAACCTGTTTATGCTACTTTTTCTAGGTCCCGTAGCCACTAAGGAGTCTGCTCCTCTTTTCTAGTTTATCATACTTCTATTTCAATTGGCCTTACATCTTGGTGTACTTCTTCAGCAATTCACAAATTCTCAGTGTCCTATAAGTGACCTAGAATTTGTTCATTATGCCCCCTATTATCTAACAGTAATAGCTCCACTTTCCCATTTAAGTACATTATAGGACATTCTATTTATTTTCCATGTTGTGGATGAGATTGAGTGAGGTGGAAGGTTGATTAACTGAGTGGTTGTATGAGTTGCATTATGAGTGCATGAGAAAGTAGGCATACCAAAAATGTGAAACAGTGAATGGCTGAGTGAGTTGAAAGTAGTTACATAAATTGGAGATCAAGTGAGTGAGTGGGCACGGAGGAAGGGTTAAGAGAGTCAGTGGGTGGGTGAAGTTGAAAGTGAGTGAGATAGAAGGGTGAATGCATGAGTTAGTTTTCACTGTTGCTCTTATACTTATTCTACTTTTTTAAAAATGCTGCTTGCTTCTCTACAATATGTTCCATTTCTAATAAGTGAACTAATTCTGAAATTAAAAACAAAAGTCTACCCTCCACAAATATTGACTGACATGTTGAATTTGTTGTAGCATTTCTGTCTTCAATTTGTCAGTGTTGGTTTATATAATATAATATATAATACTTAGGCATTTAGGTAATACAAATTTAAGAAATTGTTACATTATTTATTACCGATACAAGGACCAGGCATGAGTCATCTCTAGTTTAATAAAGTAAGTTGCTCAGATAATAAAACAACAGTCCACACAAAATGTTTACGAAAACATACCTTGAACTCCTGCAAATGATGAAAAGTAAGTCTTTTTGACTGTTAATGCGATACTTAGCAAGCTAAATCAAACATGCAAACACGTACCAATGTCTATACTGTCATGTGTCATCATATTTTCTTCATTTAATGCAATTGTGTTCACACGTTTACATATATTTTACTATTCTCTCTTCAAAAAGTCTGCACAATAACATATGTTTCCTCCCTAATGAAGAACTTTGGGTACCATTTATAATTTCCTCTTCGCATAACACAAGCCCAGTCATACTAAAATTTCCTTTGACTTGATCATACAATTGCTAAATGATTATTAAACAATTTGACAACAAAGATATAGCCACGTCTGATTTCTAGCCAAAAACCACTCACCTGACTATTGTTTTTGCATTCAAAGTCTGATTTGCCCAAATTCTTCTCATTATGCAGTTTCATACAGCTCTCATGCAACAAGTGGCAAACTAACCATTTGTACGCAGCCAAAGCAACTGAAAGACAATTGGAAATATATTAATGAACAATGTCCATCAGAAACAAAGCTTCCAACTTTCATAGCACCACATTAGAATTTTGTTCTGAAATCCCTCCCCTGCCATCTTGCTACATTTATTTCCACTTCAAAAGCTTCTCTTCAACAGGTCTTTGGGTGTCTCATTTGATTTACCATCTATTTTTACGTTGAAGATAATTCATCACTTTGTGAAAACCTTCAAAGCTAAATTCAATAGGTTCAGGAAATGGGCAAAGTGAGATTAATCCATGCATAAGCAATGCAATGTTGACAGTGTGACAACTTTGTCCTGCCTATTAGATTAGATTTTAAATTAGATTCCCTACAGTGTGGAAACAGGCCCTTTAGCCCAACAAGTCCACAGTGACCCTCCGAAGAGTAACCCACTCAGACCCATTTCCCTCTGACTAATGCACCTAACACTATGGGCAATTTAACATGGCCAATTCATCTAACCTACACATCTTTGGACTGTGGGAGGAAACCAAAGCACCTGGAGGAAACCAAAGCAGACACAGCGAGAATGTGCAAACTCCACAAAGGGAGAATGTGCAAACTCCACACAGTCACCTGAGGCTGGAATCGAACCTGGGACCCTGGTGCTGTGAGGCAGCAATGCTAATCACTGAGACACCATGCCGCCCCTAATTAGTTTAACTGATTTCAATTTCCAGCAGCACTAACCACACAGATGATTGGCTGATGCTTCAACAAGAAGATCAATGTGAAACGTGGTTAGCTATATTTAAAGCGAGTTCATGATGCATAAAGCTAATTTGCACAGCTTAAAGTTGAAGGGTGAGGTTCATTGTGAATAGAACAGATACTGGCAATAGTACAAGAAATAAATCTGATTGGAAAAGGCCTCTTATGAGATAATGGTAGTGTCTGTACCTCTAGACCTTGAGGCCCGGGTTCAAGTCTCACCTGCTGCAGCAGTATGTAATATCATCTCTGAACAGGTTGATTAGAAAATTAAAAGAAGAAACTCTGATCAGGAAAACACTGAATAAAGCTACAAAGTTGGGACAGAGTGCACACTAAACATTTTAGCTGCAGCAGAGGTCTTGGTGGAAGAGATGGAAAGTAGGAGAGATGACTTTTATTTGCAGGAGTCAGGAGATGTTTCTGATACATAAAGTCATACAGCACGGAAACAAACCCATTGGTCTAACCAGCCCATGCCAAACATAACCTTAAACTAAACTAGTCTCATGTGCCTGTTCCTGGCCCATATCCCTCCAAATCTTTCCTATTCATGTATCTATCCAAATGTCGTTTTGTTCAGAAGGTATGAGCACACATGTCTGTGGAGGTTCATTTTAGGAATGGAGCTTTGTGTGCCTTTATTTGGTGCTCCAAATGTTCAATGGCCTTACTTGAGTGGTCAAGATCAATGAATGCATCTTTAAATGCCATATTCTACCAACTAATGTAAAACGTCAATCACTGCTTAATTCACCACACCCCATCACTCACTTATTACTATTGTAAACCAGGAAACATACCCGGGCAGTCATAAGCTCTACCACACCATCACATAATTAGCATGGCTGTAAGACTCATGGCCACATCTTACAACATGCACACACTGGCATCCATTTAACCATGATAGCCCACATAATTGTTGCTGATCTACTTTCTTCTGTTTTACACATCACCATGAAAACATGATATAGGACTCAAAGCAGTAATTTTGTTTTTCCCTGCAAAGTAACTGCCAGACCTGCTGAGCTCTTCCAGTAGTTTCTGGCTTTACTTCCTCCTTTCATACCTCTGTCATCTCTTACATCTGTGTGAGACATCTGTGGTCTTCAACTTCTAGCTTCTTGATCATCCCTAATTTTAATTGCTCTATAATTGATGATCATGCCCTCAGCAACCTGGGTCCTAATATCTGAAATTTCTTTCTATTTCTCAAGCCAGTTTTGTTGATTTAATACACTACTCTTTGAACAAGCCTTCAGTCATCTGCCCTAATACATCCATGTGGCTCAGTGTTGTATTATCTTTTATGCTCCTGTGAACTGTCTTGGGATTCTTTTTTGTGAGATAAGGTGCTGTAAAATACAAGTTGTTATTGATTTATGCTCATATTTTAATTCCTGTTCAGTGTTCCTGATCACAGATAACACAAAAGAGTTACATAGGAGATAGTTTTCCCTTTCTTGGAAGTGGTGCGAAGGGGAAATAATTACATGGATTAGTGCTGGAGATCAATTCACCCCTTCTCACAACCTCTGCAATTAAATGCTGGCAAGGAGGTCCATGGGTAACTTCCTTCACATGCCAGCAACTGGAGTTAATTAATGACCACTTGGACACCACAATTCAACATCTCCTGGATCACCTGCCTATTTGGTGGATGAGGAAGATGTCCAGTTTCCCTGGGAAACATAATGACCATCTTGCGGATATTGGTGGGGGCCCTCTAACTACCTCAATCTGTGGCCACTTGGAGAAACAAATGGCAGGAAAAGGGTGGCATCTGAAAGCAGAGCTCTTGTCCTTGCCTCCAGTACCCCTTTCTTTGCAATTCCCACCTTGCAAGATAAAGGAAATAAAACATTTACCTTCTTGCTGCTGAATGGCCTTGAGGACTAGGCCTCGACCAGCAGACTTTGGGACTCAGAAGGTGCCAGTCTCTGATTGGTTGGCAGCTTATGCTGACAAAGGTCATCAGTGTCAAGTAATGTGATAAGGTAAGATACTTGAGCTGATTAGCAAGCAATTGAGTGAATTATCTCACACATGGTGATGCTATGCACACTGAGAAATAACATGGGAACATGCTACCCATATTCCCTGTTCATGCCTTGAAGTGTAATGAAACTGAAATTTCGACCCATTTTAAAGCCAACAAAGTAAAACCAGTGAATTATGGAGAATTAAAATGCTTGCTAGAAATAAGCAATACAGTCCAAAAAGACACTGGAGTTGCCTCTTTCAAAGAATGTAAAACTGGAGTGATTAATTCTACTATCAAAGGAATATTTTGCTGCTTTATCAGTATGAAATTAAGAAGTTCAAGAATTATATTTTTCAGATTGCTGGTAATACATGCTGAACAATACAATTGATGTAGACAGGTATTGAATAGAACTATAGTCAAATGACCTTTTAATCTTTAGACTCTATAAACCTGCATTTCTATTGCAACCCTGCTCAAATTGTAGGCTGAATTGTTAGAAACAATAGATGTGCTTTTCTTCATTTGAAACTGCCTTCTCCTTCTATCACAAGATGCCTAATGTGAATTTGCATTTGCACTTCTATATATGGTATAGTTCCAGTCATAAAAGTGCTGCTGTGGGGAATTGAGATGACGAACATACCACAGGAAGTGATGGCTGGCAAAAAAGCAGCACTAGTACCAACACCAAGCCATGATTCAAGTCCATCTGCTCAACTTATGAAGGCAGATACCATATAAGAACTAATGTAGTGTAGTACTAATTATAATTTAGTTTCACTCATTGAACCCATAATGTTAGTGATATTGTGTACACAAGGATAGGCAACCTACTATCAATCGTCATTATCAAGTCTAATGTGAGGCTCTCTGTGCCTCATTTTGGTGACCTATTTGTGTGCAAACCAATTTCAACCTATACCTTGCAACTTAATTAATTTCCTTTCGGCTTAGAATACATACATAGAAGGCCAAACATTTATTCACTTGTGACATATAGATTCACTGATTATGCCAGTCTTTATTTCCATTCATATTTGCCCTTGAAAAGGTGATGATAAGCCTCCTATTTGAACCACTCCAGTCCACGTGGTGTAGGGATACCCACAATGCTATTAGGAAGACAGTACCTTTATTCATGGAATGTGGGATTGGTTGGCTAGACTTCTATTTATTACCCATCACTAATTGTTCAGAGGGTAGTTATGAGTCAACAACATTGCTGTTGGACGGAAGTTATGTGTAGGCTAGACCAGGTAAAGATGACAGATTTCATTCTCAAGAGGACATTAGTGAACCAGATGTGATTTTACAATAATCAACAATGGCTTCATGGTTGATATTAGGCTAACTTTAAATTACAGATTTTTAAAATTTAATTCAAACTTCAACATCTGCCAAGTAGAATGTGAATTGATGTCCCCAGAACATGAGTTTGGAGTTCTGGATTACTAGTGCAGTGACATCACCACTGCAACACCACCTTCCCAGTGAATAAAGGAATGGTAACATGGTTCCAAGTTAGGAAGAACAAGGTGCCAATGAAGTGGGCTGCTTTGTCAGAGACACTTTCAAGCTTCTTGAGTGTTTATGAAGCTGCATTCAACAAGGTAAGTCGGAAGTATTCCATCTCATGTCTGACTTGTGCGTTGTAGATGGTGGACAAGCTTCGAAGAGTCAGGAAGTGATTTATCACAGAATTCCCAGCCTCTGACTTGCTCGTGTAACCACCCTATTAATATGGCTGCGTGGTTAAGTCTGGTTCAGTTTGCACATGTTGGTAAATATAAAAAAAAACTTCAATAAAAATGGAGCTGTAATTCCCCAGATCCCTTGACTTTTCAATGACATTTTTTAAGAAACTAGGTGAGGGAAGAGCGACAGCCCTTGACATCCAGGCCGCATTTGACCAAGTATAGCATCAAGGAGCCCTGGAAAAACTGGAATCAACAGGTAGCAGGTGGCAAACACTCCACTAGTTACAGTCATGATTTTAAAAATGTGGAGCTGGAAAAACACAGCAGGCCAGGCAGCATCCCAGGAGCAGGAGAATCGATGTTTCGGGCATAAGCCCTTCTTCAGGAATGAGGCTGGTGTACCAAGCGGACTGAGATAAAAGGTGTGGGGGAGGGGAGAGGGAATTGGGGGAGAGGCACTAGGAATACGATAGGTGGAAGGAGGTGAGGGTGAGGGTGATAGGCCGGAGAGGGGGTGGGGGCGGAGAGGTCGGGAAGAAGATTGCAGGTCAAGAGGGCGGTGCTGAATTCGAGGGTTGGGACTGAGATAAGGTGGGGGGAGGGGAAATGAGGAAGCTGGAGAAATCTACATTCCTCCCGTGTGGTTGGAGGGTTCCTAGGCGGAAGATAAGGCGCTCTTCCTCCAGGCATCATGTGGCCAGGGTCTGACGATGGAAGAGGCCAAGGACCTGCATGTCATTGGCGGAGTGGGAGGGGGAGCTAAAGTGTTCAGCCACAGGGCGGTTGGGTGATTGGTGCGGGTGTTCCCTGGAACGTTTTGCAAGTAGGCAGCCTGTCTCCCCAATGTAGAGGAGACCATATCGGGTGCAGCGGATACAGTAAATGATGTGTGTGGAGGTGCAGGTGAATTTGCGACAGATATGGAAGGATCCATTGAGGCCTTGGAGGGAGGTGAGGGGGGAGGTGTTGGCGCAAGTTTTGCACTTCTTGCAGTTGCAGAGGAAGGTGCCGGGAGTGAAGGTTGGGTTGGTGGGGGGTGTGGACCTGACAAGGGAGTTGCGGAGGGAATGGTCTCTCCTGAATGCTGATAGGGGTGGAGAAGGAAATATATCCTGGTGGTGGGGTCTGTCTGGAGGTGGTGGAAATGACAGAGGATGATACGATGTATCCGGAGGTCGGTGGGGTGGAAGGTGAGGACCAGTGGGGTTCTGTCCTGGTGGCAATTGGAGGGGTGGGGTTCAAGGGCGGAGGTGCGGGAAGTGCTGGTTAGAGCCATACCTGGCACAAAGGAAGATGGTTGGGGTTGTGGAGGGTCAGTCATCTCAGCTCCAGGACAACTTTGCAGGAGTTCCTCAGGGTACTGTCCTCGGCCCAACAATCTTCAGCTGCTTCATCAATGACTTTCCTTCTGTCATAAGGTCAGAAGTGGGGATGTTTGCTGGTGATTGCACAGTATTCAGCACCATTCGCGACTCCTCAGATACTAAAGCAGTCTGTGCTCAAATGCAACAAGATCTGGACAATATCTAGGCTTGGGCCAACAAGCGGCAAGTAACATTCACGCCACACAAATGCCAGACAATGACCATCATCAATAAGAGACACTCTAACCACCGCCCCTTGACATTCAGTGGTATTACCATCACTGAATCCCCCACTCTCATCATCCTTGGGTTACCACTGACCAGAAATTCAACTGGACTTACCACATAAACACAGTGGCTACAAGAGCAGGTTAGAGACTGGGGATACTTTAGCGAGTAGCTCACCTCCTGAAACGCCAAAGTCTATCCACCATCTACAAGGCACAAGTCAGGAGTGTGATGGAATACTCCCCACTTGCTTGAATGGGTGCAGCTCCAACAACATTCAAGAAGCTTGACACTATCCAGGACAAAGCAATACACATGATTAGCACCACATCTACAAATATTCTATCTCTCCATCACTGGCACTCAGTAGCAGCAGTGTGTACTATCTACTACAGAAATTCACCAAGATCCTTAGACAGCACCTTCCAAACCCAAGACCAGTTCCACCTCGAAAGACAAGGGCAGCAGGAACTTGTGAACACCACCACCTGCAAGTTCCCCTCCAAGCCACTCACCATCCTGACTTGGAAATATACCGCCATTCCTTCACAGTCATTGTGTCAAATTCCCTCACTACCGGCATTGTGGGCCAACCCACAGCAAGTGGACTGCAGTGGTTCAAGAAAGCACCTCACAACCACCTTCTCAAGGGCAAGTAGGGATGGGCTATCAATGCTGGCCAGTCAGTGACACTCAAATCCCATAAATGAATAAAAAAAGAGCTACAGTCATAAAAAAGCAAAAATCAAATATCATTTTAACTATCAAAACTGTCTTGATAATCACACTAAGTGAAGTTGGCTTTGGAAATTTTAAAAGTAGTATGATTTACTGAAGGTACAAATATTGAGGGTCCACCTAAGACGACCTAGTACTAAATGCAAACTGCAGTATGTTCATGATCTGTACAAAACAGGAAGGGCCCAGTTTCAAGTTGTGAACTGCGTTGTTAGGTGGAGTAGCACTAAAGCATTTTAAACAGCCTCGGTTCCTGTGGTGGAATAGTTATGACCTCATTTATACCTCGACTACACCAGTGCTTTAATATATTATAAAACAGCAATTGCCAGGAAAGATTCCATGTATATTATTGAATACATATGCCTTAGTTCCAAACATTTTGCTGGCTGTGCTTATTCAATTCCAATATGAATAATAATTTAGTCATTTAACAATGAACTGTGTTCAATTTGTAAAGCAAAAATGAAATCTGGTTCTTATTCTCATAGTCTAGAACAGTGAATGAATAATAATCAAGAGCCATGCTTGATAAGTAGAAAACAGAATTTTCACTCAGCAATAAAGGAAATACATGTTGCCAGCAGTTTTCAGAAAATGGGATATATAAAGGGTGAATTAACTTGCAATTTCTTTATTCTTCTAACATGGAGCCTGCAGGTGTGCAAACCCCCAAATAATCATGTCAAGTCCTGTAATGAATGAATGAATATTGAGTACAAATAAATGGATAACATCGATTCTTTTAAAATAGTTTGAGCACAGGAATAGACTTATTGTGACATTAAAAATGATTTAGAGTTTCTGCTTTACTTCATTAGATTGTAGCCAAATGTAAGATATCAGTGGTGTTTGAAAATTGTACATGGCAGAAATAAAATGATTGTATTCTCATAGTATTTGTCTCTGTGGAAATATTGCTCATAACCTGAAAAAATAATTACTTTGGCAACATGAATAAGCATAATGATTTTTGGAAGTATCTTCGCGCATTCCACCACGTTAAAGGTTTTATTCTCAGCTCAGAAAAATGTATTCAGTTGCCAATAATATAGAATGGCACACCCATCTCTGTCAACTCTGTGAAGTCCTCCATACTAACATCTAAAGGCCTGAGTCAAAGGTTGAAGAGCCGTCCCACGGACTAGTCAAATAATAGTCCGACAAAGTCATACTCACTAAATCATACCTTACAGACAATACTCTTGACATCACCATCCCAAAGCATATCTTGTCTCACCAACTGAATAGATTCACAACAGGTGGAAACAAAGTGATGTACAGACAGCGGAGAACTGCTTTGAGAGTTCTCAAAATTGATTCCAAATCCCACTAGGCTCATGGCATCACGTCAAACATTGGCAAGGAAACGTCCTGCTGGTTATTAACTACCACTGAGTTGATGGTTCAGCACACCTCCAAGTTAATCATTTGGAAGAAATGCTGAGGGTGATAAGTGCACAAACTGTACAGTGGTAGTGGGAATTTACTATAAAGTCCATCATCAAGAGTCATCTGGTACCACCAATTCTGACCAAGCTGGCAGAGAACTGAAGGGTATATTTTTCAGATTGGTTTGCGGAAGCTGGTGAGTGGGAAATAAATGGGAAAAACCTATTAGATTTTGTCCTTACCAATCTATCTGTTGTAGATGCATCTGTCCATGATAGTATTGGTTGGAGTGACCACTGCATAGACACTGAGAATACTGCTGCATTGTTTTGGTTCCTCCCACAGTCACAAAGATGTGCGGGTCAGGTGAATTGGCCAAGCTAAATTGCCCGTAGTGTTAGGGGTAAATGTAGGGGTATGGGTGGGTTGCGCTTCGGCGGGTCGGTGTGGACTTGTTGGGCCGAAGGGCCTGTTTCCACACTGTAAGTCTAATCTAATATGTTATGGACTAGGCCAGATCACTGAAAACATTCTTAAGCAGGCAGCCCAGACCATAACTTTGCAATTAAGTGTACAGTGAAAATTACCTGCAGTAAGTTAGCTAGATTGTCTACCAGGTTTTAAAATAGACAAAATTTTATTTACAAAATTACAGAATGAAACACAAAGAACAGAATAAAGAACACCCACAGAATTCAGTCTATCCAAACTAGACTTAATCATGCAGTTCTGAATATGCACAGCAGTCCCAAAAAACAGACCCCTTAAATATAGAGTGAAAAAAAATGAAACAAAGACTTACAGGTCGAAGTTAGAAGGGCAAAAGGAGAGAGAATCTAGCAGCCTGTTTCCACACAGCTCTACAGATGAACCCCTCTAACTAAAGTTCTGAACTGAACCGCTCAGCTAGAGAGCTGGACATGCCCCCTTGACTTATACAGGTTACCTCTGAAAAACGTAAAAGCTTTGGCGTAAAGTTCGATGTGTTTATGTATAAACAAAAAGGCCTTTCATCTCTGTACCAAACCCAGTCAATTTGGAGCCCAGCCTGTTTACGATCCCTCTGAAAAAAAATCAAAGACACAGTGTCCTTGAGAAAAGAAACAGCTTTTACAAAAAAGGACCAGCTTTGTGACAAACTGTCAGACAAGTCAAATTACAGAAAGGAAAATCTGGTTAGATAGATCATATTTTATTATTTTTTCTTTAATCTGATGTAGCATACATTTGGTTTTAATAACAAAACAGAAGTTTATAATGAAGAACGTGAGGACTGCAGATGGTAGAGATCAGAGTCGGGAGTGTGGTGCTGGAAAAGTACAGCAGTCACGCAGCAAGTTTATAATGCTAAACAACGAAAAATGAAACAAACCAAGTCATCTACAAACAACAGCTTAATATATTTCTAACATGTTTATTTTAAAACAAAATCCCATTTATTTTCCAACACTATCACTTTGCAGTTAATCAAAATCCAGAGAAACTTTCCTTCCCTATCAACTCTGTAGTCTGACAACTTCTTTTCAATTCTAGTTCTGTGAGCTGCAAAGATTTTTTTTTCTTTGACTCCACAACTGAGACCTTACATTTTCTGAGTTGAATGAGCAATGTAGATTTAAGCTAATGGATTAATGCCTGTCCTTCACCTATCATAAAACTCCACAATATAAACAAACATCCATTAAAACTCCAGGAGGCTTTCTGTAATCTGCTCTCTGACACATAATAGTTTAAAATGATGAGGCTGAGAATTAAATTTTTTCATCGAGTTTCATTCAGTTTCTTTCCATGAGGCCTCATGTGTTTTCTCACAATTTAATCCTAAAGTCTCCTTATTAACTATGTACCTATGGCACTCCCCGTGTCCAATGCTGACCACTCAAATCAATTGACTAACTGTATCACAGGTCTGAGCTGGTATTGGAGGCTGCCCTTGACTTCAAGCAGATTCAAAGGGAGAATGGTGAGAGCAAGTGAACAGCCTTGAGATGGGCCTATTCCAGAAGTTGGATCCTGTGTCTGTCTGTCTGTCTGTAAAAGACCTTGCAGCAGCAGGACTACCGTGATAGTTGCCAGTAACTTGTTTAACTTGTTCATGGTGCAGGTAGATTAAGAAGCTTCATATTAATTAGATGACATTTGCAATTAATTAGGACAATAACAAGCAATTATTCTGATGAATAGGCATTTCACTGCTGCCTAGCAAGAATCTCAGCTCAATGTCCAGACCTCTGTTGAAAAATGAAGCCCGTTTCTCCTGACATCAAGATAGGTCTCGCTGGACTTCTCACATAATTTTCCCAGATTTCTCACAACTGTCTACATCATTCAAGCCCCTGTAAAATTCAGACCATAGTTCTAAACAGCTCAACCTAATTAATTATCAAACTCCTTCACAGAAACAGATCAAATCCACATGAGACTGGTTTAAAATCCTAATTTTAAAAAGTGATAGTCAAACACCTTTCACCACAATGTGGCAACTACCACTGTGCTAAATGGGAAAGATTTTGAATAGTCCTAACAACTCAAAACTGAGCATCATCAATAGTGGATTTGTATTCAACCATAATCTATAAATGTATGACTCAACATATCTGCTATGATTCAAACCCCTTCCCATTCTTAACCCAGATCAATCATTCAACATTTCATTGCATTCAGGACAAATCATTGCTAAACTTACAAGACAGATGATGAAATGATAGCCGTGATGTGGAGGAATCGGTGTTGGATTGGGGTGGACAAAGTTAAAAATCAAACAACACCAGGTTATAGTTCAACAGGTTTAGTTTTCAGAGCACTGCTCCTCATCAGGTAGCTGATGAGGTCCTGATGAAGGGCTCTGGCCCGAAACGTCGAATTTCCTGTTCCTTGGATGCTGCCTAACCTGCTGTGCTTTAACCAGCAACACATTTTCAGCTCTGATCGCCAGCATCTGCAGACCTCACTTTTTACTCCTGATGAAGGAGCAACACTTCTAGAAGCAGCAGCTGGTGCTTCCAAATAAACCTGTTGGACTATAACCCTGTTGGTATTGTGGGATTTTTAACATTGAAATGACAGTCTTTGCCTTCCACAACAGCCTTGAAAATTGCATAAGTGATGGGTCACAGTTTGGCCAGAATTCACCTCTTTTTAAGTCATTGCTGCTAACTTCAGCATCAGTGAAGTGCCCATGTTCAATTGCAAAAACCAATGGCATGTTGCAAATTGCTGTTGACTAGAATTTGAATTCTCAGCGCATTCATTCTGCATGCATCGCAAATGAACGATGAAACTATTTCATATATGCAGCTGGAGTTTGCAAGCATCTGCTTTCAGTATTTGCTGCAGCAGATATGGATTAGATTAGATTAGATTAGACTTACAGTGTGGAACAGGCCCTTCGGCCCAACAAGTCCACACCGACCCGCCGAAGCGCAACCCACCCATACCCCTACTTTACCCCTTATCTAACACTACGGGCAATTTAGCATGGCCAATTCACCTGACCCGCACATCTTTGGACTGTGGGAGGAAACCGGAGCACCCGGAGGAAACCCACGCAGACACAGGGAGAACATGCAAACTCCACACAGTCAGTCGCCTGAGTCGGGAATTGAACCCGGGTCTCAGGTGCTGTGAGGCAGCAGTGCTAACCACTGTGCCACCGTTCTGCACGTTTGTCTATCAAACTGACACTGAACTTGTCCATGTGTATTGGCCCAACCATTTTCCAACTGCATTTGGCAGAGAACATAGCATGTGGTGGACACTGTCAGCATTGGGCTTGGCCTGGTTGCCAGGAACCCTCCCCAGAAGCTCTTTTACCTTGCACTACCTTAACACCCCATTTCCATCTCCTTGTTGAACTTTGCCTCCAACTGTCTTTCTTGCCTTTGAACCCTGACATTACACCTTAATGATGTCTCCTCTCCTCCTGGTGCTCTACTTGCCTCCTGTGGAGGCCACAATGATGGTCACTGCCAATCACCCCCTCTTTCCATAGCCTACCACGCCTCTGATCCTGCTTTGTTTATTCGCTATATAATTTGGGTTTCCCCTGACTAACTGCTGTCTCGTTTCCGATGTTACCAATGGGCTGAAATGCAGTGGCAGCTGTCACATGCTAAAGGAGTTAGACTGACCTCTTGGTGTGCTGTTCATAAAGATGACCCTCTGTCAGTCATACCTCTGCCCCACCCCATCAGACAAGCAGCTTGTTTCTCCACTCAACCCCATACATCCATGACAGAAAGCCTGTCTGTGCATCTACACTAAGCAGCACGTCAGTATGACAATACTGACAGCCTTTAGCTCTGGGTGGCCTGCCAAAGCACTATTGAGCATAGGGTGGCAAAGCATGGATGCTGCGAGTATGCAAGGAGGTAGTAAGGAAGCAAGCACTAAGAGCCCAAGTGAGCAGTTTTAAGATACAGTCCAGTCCAAACCACGAGTTAGGTGTCTGACGCTATGCGCAGTGTCCTTGCAGTAGCCTTTCAATGCTTGTTGCCAGTGTCAAAATCACAGCACGTCAGGCAGCATCCGAGGATCAGGAAAGGTGATGTTTCAGGCATAAGTCCTTCATCAGGAATGTATGGGGGAAAGGGGACTGAGACGTTAATATGGGGGAAAGGAGACTGAGAAATTAGTACGAGGGTGGGGTGGGACTGAAAGGAAAGTAGCCGGATGCAGGCAGAGGGTGATTGTGATAGGTCGATGGGGTGGGTGGAGCAGATAGGTAGGAAGGGAGATAAACAGATAGGTCAGGTCAAGAGGGAGGTGCCGAGTTGGAGAGCTGGATCTGGGATGAGGTAGGAGGAGGGGAGATTTGAAAACTAGTGAAGTCGATGTTGATGCTGTGTGGTTGAAGGATCCCAAGGCAGAAGATGAGGCATTCTTCCTGTGGGCAGCACGGTGGCACAGTGGTTAGCACTGCTGCTTCACAGAGCCCGAGACCCGGGTTTAATTCCCGCCTCAGGTGGCTATCTGTGTGGAGTTTGCATATTCTCGCCATGTCTGCGTGAGTTTCCTCCGGGTGCTCTGGTTTCCTCCCACAGTCCAAAAATGTGCAGGTTAGGTGAATTGGCCATGCTAAATTGCCTGTAGTGTTAGGTGAAGGAGTAAATGTAAGGGAGTGGGTCTGGGTGGGTTGCGCTTCGGCGGGTCGGTGTGGACTTGTTGAGCTGAAGGGCCTGTTTCCACACTGTAAGTAACTAAAGTAATCTAAATTCCTCCAGTTGTCAGTGGCAAGGGAACATGCCAAGTGTGGTGGTGGTGGTGGTGGGGGGTGCAGAGAAGAGGGTGAGGAAGAGGAGCAGGTGGCTGAACCTAATGAGGGAGTCACAGAGGAAATTGGTCTCTGCTGAATGAGATAGGGGTGGAGAGGGAAATATATCTTTGGTGGTGTGGTCTGATTGAAGGTGCTGGAATTGGGGGAGGATAATGCACTGTATCTGGAATTAGTGGAGTGGAAAGTGAGGACCGCGGTGCTGGTGGGGGGGGGGGGGGGGGGGGGGGGTCTATCCTTGTTGTGGTTGGAGGGGTGAAGTTCATGGTCAGAGGTGCGGGAAGGGGAGGAGATGAGCTGGAGGGTATTGTTGATCACGTGGCAGGGGAAATAGCAGTCCTTGAAATAGGAGCCCAAATGGGATGTCCTGGAGTGGAATTGCTCCTTCTGAGAGCAGGTACAGTGGAGGCAGAGGAATTGAGAGTAAGCGATCGGGGGGTGGGAGCAGATACAGTCCAGGTAGCTGTGGGATTTAGTGAGTTTGAAATAAATATCCATGTTGAGTCGGTCGCCAGAAATGGAGAGGTTCAGGAAGAGGAGGGACGTGTCTGAGATAGTCCAGGTGAACTGAAGATCAGGATCCACCTGATATCTTTGGGGGACACACATCAAACAACCCCACTGCCCTGTCACCGACCACTTCAACTCCCCCTCTCGCTCCCCCAATGACATGCAAGTCCTGAGCCTCGTCCACCACCAAATCCAAGCCACCTGACAACTGGAGGAAGAAAGCCTAATCTTCTCCCTTTGGAACCTTCAACCACACGGCATCAACATTGAGTTCACTAGTTTCCAAATCTCTTCTCCTACCTCACCCCAGATCCTACCCTCCAACTTGGTACTGCACCCTTGACCTGTCCTACCTGTCCATCTTCCTTCCCACCTATGTGCTCCACCCTCTCCACCGACCTACCACAATCACTCCACCTGCATCCACCCATTGCCTTCCCAGCTACCAACCCCCCAGCCCTTCTGTTTATCTCTCAGTATCCCCCCCCCCCCCCTTGATGAAGGGCTTACGCCCGAAACATCGCCTCTCCTACTCTTCAGGTGCTGTACCTTTTGACTCTGACTCTCCAGTATCTGCAGTCCTCACTTTCCCCGAGTTGCCAGTGTGCCTTGATGGCTGTAAGGGATTGGAAATGTTGAATGCCAATGTTCGTGGACAAGGTTTGTGTGAGGCTCATGGGCTGGTAGTCTGAGATGCAGTTTGGCAAAACTAGAATGGAATATAGGGCTTAAGGAAGTGTTAAATTTAATGATTCTTAGGTAACCCCAAGCACATAAACTCACATCTTTACTCCTCATGTTATTAATAATTAGATAAATATAAATGCTGAAAGCAAGGCATCTCAAGAAGTACTTGATTTTCAGTCTAGATCTTGGTTGCTGTACTGTGATAATGAATTATTTATGAAATAGGAACAAAGAAAATCTACCAATCACACTCAAATTGTTAACTTTTCCACTCCATAGATCTTGCTTAGCCTTGTGATGCAAGGTGTGTGATTTATATATGTAGGTCATTCTGCTATAATTCACATTTTGTTGACACAAATTCACTGTAACACAATTGACGAATTGGGGACACTGTTTCTAAAGCACCAAGTTTTAAAACATGCATTGGCCAAAACATAATTCTGGCCCCATTAGATTAAATGGTGCTGCTATTATATGATTTTCTTATAACATGGGATTACATGAGAACAGAACTACAATGTTAAAGCAGAAATGGCTGTATTGTAGAAAGTTGGGAACAGTAGTAGGTCATACAGCCCATGAGACTGTTCTACCATTTAATATGATGATCGCTGAAGGAATACTTCACTGCCTTTTATCCACACAATCTGTATAACCTCTTTATACTATTAATGATCTAAGAGTGAGCTTCCATAGCCCTCTGGGATAGTGAACTTCAAAGATTCACTACTGAGTAAAAGAAAAATCATCCTTAATTCAGTCTCAAATAATGTCCCCCTTATTTTTAGACAGTGCCCCTGGTTATAGTCTGCCCAACCAGAGAAACATATCACCTGTATCTACTCTGTCTATCACTTTAAATGCTTTGTAGGTTTCATTGAGATAATCTTTCTTTCTTTGAGACTCTGAAAAATACAAGTCCATTTGTTCAATTACTGTTGCACTCCCTCTACCACAATAACATCTTTCCTGAGATAAAGAGACAAAACTGTACATTGTACTCTCGATGCAGTCTAACCAAGTTCCTCAATAACTGCAGCAAGACTTCTTCCTATATAAAGACAGCAAGACTTCTCCCATACTGGAGTCCTCTTCCAAGAAAGGCTAACATTCCATCAACATTCCTAATAATTTACAGCACCTGCTTACAGGTTTTTAGTGGTTTATTAACAAGGACACCTGGGTTTATTAGTATATCTACACTTTCCAACTTCTAACCATATTCTGCACTTCTTCCTATCAAAATGGATTGCCACACATTTTTCCACATTATATTCCATCTGCCAAGTTCTTGCTCAATCCTCAAGTCTGTACTAATCTGACTGAAAATGCTTAATACCTTCCTCACAATACATATTCCTGCTTAGTTTTGTGTCATCAGCAGACTTTTAAATACAGCAAACGTTTTATTAACCAGCACCTTTGGGACCAGGAGTACGCCGAGTGATCAAATATTCAGCTAATCAAGAAATACATGTAACAGCAGTAAACCCTGACCAAGCAAAACTTTAAGACATCAACATCCCTCAAAAACATATGCGAAAACATCAACACACCTCCTAAGATCAAAGTAGAAACACACAATAAATAGAAACATAATGTTGGGGTTATACACATCACTGTTATACGTTAGTTACAGCATAAATACTCGGACATCGCTTTAGGTTGTGGTATTTAAGGTATATAATTTTTGCCGGTTTATCAAGAGTGCTGGTGGATACAGTGCTGATTAAAACTAAGTTTGCTCTATTAGATTTTGTCCCCATATCCAATCAATGAGAGAAATAATATGAACAGCTGGGGCCAAAGTCCTGATCCTTGCATTCCTGCCCTAATCGTAGTCTACCAACTGGAGAATGATCTACTTATTTCCACTCTCTATCTGTAAGCCAATCTTTAACCAAGGCCAATGCATTATTTTACATCAAGTGCTTTAATTTTGCTAAACAACTTGCAGGTGGGGGACTTCATCAAAATTCTCAAAGAACTCCAACAGTTTTGTAAAAGAGTAAACATAAAGGTTGTATTGTGTTATTCAAATTTGGGAACCATTCCTAGTGCTCTGGTCATTATTTATCGCACAACTAATTGCACCAAAACATTAGATAATGATTAGCAGATTGCTCTTTATGCAAGATTGGGTATTATCTTTCCTACATCATTACTATAGTTTGAAAAATATTTAATTGATAATAAACTACTTTGGGGTATCCTGTGTATGTAGGATATGCTTTAAAAATGTTAATCTTTCTTGATTTTGTGTCCCATGATTGTTGATATTTTAGTCAAGAATTTAGGTGTTGTTCTCTAGGAATAGACAATAGACAATAGGTGCAGGAGTAGGCCATTCTGCCCTTTGAGCCTGCACCACCATTCAATATGATCATGGCTGATCATCCTTAATCAGTATCCTGTTCCTGCCTTATCTCCATAACCCTTGATTCCACTATCCTTGAGAGCTCTATCCAACTCTTTCTTAAATGAATCCAGAGACTGGGCCTCCATTGCCCCCTGGGGCAGAGCATTCCACACAGCCACCACTCTCTAGGTGAAGAGGTTTCTCCTCATCTCTGTCCTAAATGATTGACCCCATATTTTTAAACTGTGTCCTCTGGTTCAGCACTCACCCATCAGCGGAAACATGTTTCCTGCCTCCAGAGTGTCCAATCCTTTAATAAGGATGGCACGGTGGCACAGTGGTTAGCACTGCTGCCTCACAGTGCCAGAGACCTGGGTTCAATTCCCACCTCAGGCGACTGACTGTGTGGAGTTTGCACGCTCTCCCCATGTCTGTGTGGGTTTCCTCAGGATGCTCCGGTTTCCTCCCACAGTCCAAAGATGTGTGGGTCAGGTGAATTGGCCATGCTAAATTGCCCGTAGTGTTAGGTAAGGGGTAAATGTAGGGGTATGGGTGGGTTGCGCTTCGTCGGGTCGGTGTGGACTTGTTGGGCCGAAGGGCCTGTTTCTACACTGTAAGTAAACTAATCTTATATGTCTCAATCAGATCCCCTCTCAGTCTTCTAAACTCAAGGGTATACAAGCCCAGTCGCTCCAGTCTTTCAGCGTAAGGTAGTCCCGCTAGTCCAGGAATTGATCTCGTGAACCTACACTGCACTCCCTCAATAGCCAGAATGTCTTTCCAGAGTTCGATAGATTCGGGATCAGTTCCTGCGGATTGGAGGGTGGCTACTGTTGTACCACTTTTTAAGGTGGGAGAGAGAAAGCAGGAAATTATAGACCAATTAGTCTGACCTCAGTGGTGGGAAAGATGCTGGAGTCTATTATAAAGGATGAAATTACGACACATCTGGATAGTAGTAACAGGATAGGTCAGAGTCAGCATGGATTTATGAAAGGGAGGTAGGACATGGGGTTGGAAAGCTGGTGGTTGGCCTCAGTGACATAGAAGTCCATCCTCTAGACTAGCACTACCCCGCCCTTGTCAATGGGTTTAATGGTGAAGCGGGGATTGATGCAGAGGGACTGGAGCGCTGCATGTTCAGAGGGGCTGAGGTTGGAGTGGGTGAATGGGGTGGAGAAAGTGAGGCGGCCGATGTCACATCAGCATTCAGCAATGAAGAGGTCAAAGGCAGGTAAGAGGCCAGTGGGGTGTCCAAGTGGAAGGGGAAAGTTGGAGGCGGGAGAAGGGGCCCTTTGAGGGAAGTTGGGAGTTTTTAATTGAAGAAGAAAGTATGGAGGCAGAGGACAAAGAGTTCCAAGTCATGGCGGGTGCAGAACTCATTGAAGTGGGGGCAGAGAGGCATGAACATGAGCCCTTTGCAGAGGATGGACCTTTCGTCTCAGAGAGTTCAATGTCAGGGGAATGGTAAATACATGGCAAGGCTCAGGGGGTTGTCCTGAGGAGGCTTAAGGTGAGGAAGGGTGGTGGGGGGGGGAGGATTGGTGATAGCCACACCCAATCCCCCATCCTATTCCCAGCCTGCACTCTTCCACTCTTCTTCTCTCCCTCAATTACTCCCCCGCCACTGTATCACATCCAATCCTCACCCATCATGTTATCATCCTTCCCTCCTTGGGACCCCCCAGACCCACCCCAATGAGCCTTGCCACATTTTTACCAGCCCCCCGACCTCGAACTCTCTGAGGCTGAACGGTCTGTCCTCAGCAAAGGGCTCATGTTTGTGCGCCTCCAACCTCGAGGAGACAATCGACTCCCAAGCATCCCAGGTGTCCACCTATTTTGAATAATGTGCTTCCCCCTCTGTCATCCAGACAGCCCTCTACTGCACTTTCTCCATTCCCAGCTCCACAGCTGTAAACTACCTCCCCCGCCCAAACATAACAGAGATAAGATTCCCATTGTCCTCATCGTTCAATGAATCATTCTTAAACACTTCCGCTAACTCCAACCAGACCCCACCACCAAGAACATCTTCCTGCCCGCCCACTCCACTCTGCATTCCACAAGGACCACTTTCTTCATCGCTCCTTGGTTTGTACCACACTCCCCATCAATCCCCCCCAAACCTCTAGTACCTTCCCCTGCAACCATAAAAGACGCAAAACATGCTGGCACACCACACCCCCCTCACCTCCACCCTGGGCTCCAAACAGTCCTCCCAGGTGAGACAGAGGTTCACCTGCCTCTCCTCCAACCTAGTTTACTGTATCCAGTGCTCTCGACGTGAGCTTCTCTACCTCAGTAACACCAAACATAAACTAAGGGCATGTTTCGCTGAGTATCTCAGCCGGGCCTGCAAGGGCTGATCTGGCCTCCCAATCACTGCCCATTTCAATTCCTCTTCCCATTTCCTCTCCAACCTGACCATCCTCTGCCTCCTCCATTGCCACAGTGAATCAGACTGCAAATTGGAGGAATACCATATCATATTCTGCCTAGAGGACTCAACATTGAGTTCTCCTATTTGAAATAACCGCCCTTCCCAACTCCCTTTCCAGCCCCTCCCTCTCTCTGCCATTCTCCTTACCGACCCTTTTAAAACAGAGTTGAGGAGAAACTACTTCTCCCAAAGGGTTGTGAATCTATGAAATTCACTATCCCAAATTGTGGCGGATGGTGGAATAAGCTCTGGAGTAGCTTGTAAATTTAAGGAGAAGTTAGACATACTTTTAATTGGTATTGGGTTGAAAGATTATGAGGAGAAGGCAGGAAAATGGGAGTGAGGACCATATCAGCCATGATCGAATGGCAGAGCAGACTCAATGAGTTGAATGGCTTAATTCTGCACCTATTTCTTATGAACACATCCAGTTGTGAATAGTGTTGGATAGGTAACAACTCACTAGAAATGGAGGCTTCACAAATATCCCAATTCTTAATGACGGAAGAGCTCAGCACATCAGGGCAAAAGATAAGGCTGAAGCATATGCAACAATCTTCAAACAGAAGTGCTAAGTGAATGAACCATCTCAGCCTCACAGATGCCAGTCTTCAATCCAATCGATTCACTCCACATGATATGAAGAAATGGTTGGAGGCTCTGGATCCTAAACAGGCTATGGGCTTTGACAACATCCTGAAAGTAGTACTAAGGGCTCCAGAGCTTGCTGCACCATAGCTAAACTGTTCCTGGCATCTATCCAACAATGTGAAAATTTGCCCAGATATAACCTGTTTATACAGGACAAATCCGAACCACTGAATACTATCCGATGAATATGTGTATTTTAAAAAAGAAAGAACATCTGATTAAGGAATTTTCAAGGGCAATGTTGGAACTGAGAAGTGATAGTTAGCAGACTTGGGCTATTTTCTTTAGGAAATATTATTTTTAATCTTGATTGAACAGATGCAAAGAAGATATTTTATATTTATAAATGCTATAACATTCAAGGCTATGGGCCAAATGCTATAAAGTGGGACTAGTATAGATCTAGAGTAATCTATTGTTGACAAGATTAGAAGTCACACAACACTAGGTTATAGTCCAACAGGTTTATTTGAAATCACAAGATTTCTGAGTGCTGCTCCTTTGTACACTTCACCTGATGAAGGAGCAGCGCTCCAAAAGCTTGTGATTTCAAATAAACCTCTTCGACTATAACCTGGTGCTGTGTGACTTCTGACTTTATCCACCCCAGTCCAATGCTGGCACCTCCTATCTTGTAGAGGTGCAGACTTAATGGACCAAAGGGCCTTTTCTATACTGTATGAATTCTATGACACTGTAGTCTATTTGCTAAGGTAGTCCCACAATTCCAAGACTTTGACCCAGTGACACTGAAGAAATGATGATATATTCCAATTCAGGGTAGTGTGTCGCTTGGAGCAGAACTTATAATTGCTGTTGATCCCATTATCTACTGCCCCTGTCCGAGGTTGTTGGTTTGGAAATTGCTATCTAAGGAATCTTGGTGAATTTCTGCAGCTCATCTTGTAAATGGTACACATCTGCTACTGAGCATCAGTGGTGGCAGGAGTGGTTACTTGTGGATATGGTGCCAATCAAGTAAGCTGCTTCGTCCTGGATGATGTTAAGCTTATTGAATGTTATTGGAACTGCACACATCCAGACAAGTGGGGAGTATTCCACCACACTTGTGCCTTGTAGATGGTGGACTGGATTTGGAGCATCAGGTAGTGAGTTACTCATTACAGGATTCCTAACCTCTGACCTGTTTGCAGTAAAAGTGACCATAAAACTGTCATAGATAAGTATAAAAACCCATCTGTTTCACACATATCCTTTAGGGTAGGAAATCTGCTCTCTCAAGCTCAGAAAAGGTCAGCAGACCACTGTTTCAAGGTAAGTATGGATGGACAACAAATACTGGGCTTGGCAGCGATGCCAATAAAGATAATATAGATTAGTTGGGCCAATTAACTTGTTTGTGTGTGTATACCTTCTACATAATGTCAGAGTCAAAGAGTCATAGAGATGTACAGCACAGAAACAGACCCTTTGGTCCAATTTGCCCATGACAATCAGATACCCCAAAGCAATCCAGTCCCATTTGCCATTATCCCTCTGAAGGCACAAATCCAAAGAAATGGTACCTGAACTAAAAGAACTTGGGAAAATTCACATCTGATATAATCACACCTACATCTCTTAATTTTAAAGGTCAGAACCATTTGGACACTGATCACTCTTTGTTGTCTTTTTTCCCCTCTCTTACTGTTGTTACTTTGTTTTTGTTCATTTCCATCATTTTCTGTTCCTGATTCAAAATTCAGTTTCTTGAGATTTCCTGTGTACTGAATTAGTCAACGCTCTGCCATTTTCTTATTCTCACCTACAACATCATAGCTGTCAGTGTGAAGGGACCCACACTGAGCCTGATTCATTAACTAAAAAATATTTGGTGTTTATTCATGTCTTGCAAGTTTCTTTTTATGCTGTGTTTTTTTGGAGCTCTTCATCTGATTTGTCTGCCTTTGTTGGTTCTTATGTCTGTCCCAATTGTCAGAATAATTGCAACTTTTTGTATGTTTGTTCACTTTTACTTTTAGTTTCTTTTGTTGCATTTAGCAACTTCAGTTAACCATAGCTGCTGCCTTTTTTTTTGTTAAGTAGGGCTCTTGCTCTTAGGGATTGAAAAACTGGCTCTGTATAATTTTATAATCTTCTTTGAACATCTGTCATTGATGTTCTCCCGCCCAGTCTACCATAGACAGCCCATGTCTAATCCTATCGAAGTCAGCCTTATTCAAATACACAGAATGTCCGTTAAAGTAAACTGATTTTAGACAATTTGCAGTAGACTGCATTATAAAACGAAAATCTCTCTCTTCATACATTCATTGCTTCATGAGAAAGTGAATGTTATCTTTTTGTGCCATCAGAATTGATCAGAATGAAAAATGCTTGCTTTTATTTGAAACAAAGTTCAAATATTTAAATGCAGTCTTGACAAGTTGCTCCCTTGATACAGAGCCTCGTCACTGGGAAACATAAATCAGCTATTTGAGTGCCTGCTCCCTGTAATTCTTTGGGACGTTTTGTATTTATGGTCAGAAAGCCATTAGTGAATGAGAAAATTCCCAGAATATGTCCTTGTGGCTTGACACCAAACCAGAATTCCAATTATGGAAGGCGAATTATATAAAGCACATGTTTGGAGTCCCAATGTGCACTCCTACTGGGTGAGGCTTCACTCGAGGAATGCAATTTCATAAAAATAAGATGGTAGGACACCGTGAGTGGAATTTTATCGTCCTTTGAGTGGGGGAGGCAATGACAAAACAGTTGAAAAACATGCCAAAAATTAAACAAAAATCAGAACCTTGACATAGAGAGAAATAAAAATCAGGTTTTCTCCTGGTTAAATAGCAAGGTTAGAATCTCATTGTTCTATTTCCACATTGCATCTCAATTATATTCTGCTTTCAATTCTCCCACCTTTCTCAAGAAACAAGTTGGCACCAATTGCCGACATGAAGGACTGAGTGATTAGCTCGTGGTAGTAAAGTGATAGAAGGAGTCATCAACAGTGCCAACAAGTAGCACCTGTTCAGCAATAACCCATTCACTGATACCTAGTTTGACTTCTGCCAGTGCTCATTACAGCCTTGGTTCAAACATTGACAAAAGAGGTGAATTCCAGAGGTGAACAGAGAATGACAGCCCTTGACATCAAAGTTGCATTCAATTGAGTGTGGCATTAAGGTGCCTGAACAAAATTAATATCAGTAAGTATCAGAGGCAAACTCTCCAGTGGTTGGAGTCATACCTGATACATAGGAAGATAGTTGTGGTTGTTGGTCGTCAGTCATCTCAGCTCCAGACATCTCTTCAAGAGTTCCTCAGGGTAGTGTCCTAGGCCCAACATCTTCAGCTGCTTTATCAATAACCTTCCTTCCGTCATCAGGTCAGAAGTGGGGATGTTTGCCTTAGATTGCACAATGCTCAGCACCATTTGTGATTTCTCAGATACCGAAGCAGTCCACATTCAAACGTAAGATCTGGATAATATCAAGGCTTGGGTTGACAAGTGGCAAGTGTCATTTGCACCACACAAATGGCAGACACTGACCATTTCAATAAGAGCCAATCTAACCACTGCCCCTTGACATTCATTCAATGACCATCATTGAATCCCCCACTACCAACATCATTGACCAGAAACCCAACTGAACTCACCATAGAAATACAGTGGTTACAAAAACAGGTCAGAGCTAGGAATACTGCAGAGAGTAACTGATCTTCTAACTCCCCAAAGCCTGACCATCATCCACAAAGCATAAATCAGGAATGTGATGGAATACTCCCCATCTGTCTGGATGCATGCAGCTCCAACAACATTCAAGAAGTTTGATGCCAGGATAAAGTGGTTTGTTTGATTAGTATTACATCCATTCCCTCCACCACTGTACCTCAGTAGTAGCAGGATGTACTCTCTGCAAGATGCACTGCTGAAAGTGAGTAAAGATCCTTAGACAGCAGATTCCAAGCCCACAACTATTTCCATTTAAAAGGACAAGGGCAGTAGATACATGGGAACACTACAACCTGTAAGTTCTCCTTCAAGTCACTCACCATCCTGACTTGGAAATATATTGCTATTCCTTCACTATGGCTAGAATTTCCTCTCAAATGGCACTTTGGATCTACCTACAGCACATGGACTGTAGCAGTTCAAGAAGGCTGCTCACTACTACCTTCTCATGGGCAACTAGGGATGACCAATAAACACCCTTGTCCCAAAGCACAGTGAGAACACAAACATCTCACGGATTTATGCAGGAGGTTTCTTATGGCTTAGCTCATTTTTTTTAATTCATTTTATACTTATTTGGAGGCTGTCACTCTGCAGATTGCATTACCTTTTAGTGTCAAAAGAGAAGAAGGCAACTTGTCACAGTTCAAAGCAACTGAGGTGGGCATCTTCTTGTACAGCACCATGCTATGTTAATGTCACACCTACAGTAAGTGCCAGGATCTTTGAGTCAAGACAACACATGTGCTTCAGCTAAATGGGTACGCCTGAAGGTCAAAGAGCTTAGTGGGGTAAAGATGGACTTTGTTCAGTCACAAAGTATTGTCGCTGTCAGTCAGTGGGCTTGACTGATTACAGGTAAGGGTTGGCCACAGTCAGTCCCACAGGTCAGGTGAAATTTGTCCAGCGATTACAGGTACATCAATCAGAGTGCTATGGAGACATCAGTTTGGGGTGGACTAACTGTTCCTGCAATGAGACAAAGGGAGGGATCGAGTATGATGGCAATGAATAGAAGAGCAGTTAGTTATGCTGCATGTGCAGGACAGGTGATAAGGTGTTCACAGTAAGTGAATAGGAAGCACAGGGTGCACAAAAGGTCAGTAGCTTGGGAGGACGAGGAGGGTGAACACCATGGATGGACATGATGGGTGCAGTTATGAATGTTATAGTCCATGAGCTTTGGTGAGAGGAATGTGCTATGGCAGAGTTAGTGTGATTGGTGACACTGTGATTGTGAGAACATTGTGGTATTTATCCATGTGGAGCACCTCTAAGCATCTGTCAGCGAACAAGAAAAGTGAGCAAATTGTCTGTGTAATTTTAACTTTAATTTGCATTTCTTTTTTCTCTCACTCTGATCACCTGATGCCACTAATGCTTATCTAAAACTCTGATTAGAAGCAGCTACTTTTAGGGGGATGCATTGGTGCCCGGATTGCACAATGTACAGATTTCCAAAAACAAAAGCATCACCATATTCCATGACCCATTTCATTTGTGCCTTTTTCATGGAAAGCGTACTCACAGGAAGTTTATTTCATGAGGGATATCAGCACTGACAAATTAGCTTACCCCATCTGTGTTGTGGTAAACCACCACGCTTGTTGGCAACCTCAATGTGGTGTCATCTTCTAATACAAAATAAAAAATAATCTTTAATCCTACTAATAGCTTCACAACCAGCGAATCTAGGTAACATTGTAACCAACCTCTGACACATACTATTGAGGTGCAACCACTATTGAGTGTAGCATAATTGAACAAGTACACAAATAACACACTTATCATTGGACTAAAACCCCTTTTGACTAGTTCAGATCCTTTTAATTGATCATCTTTATCTTCTTCAGCATAAGAGTTTATGTACAAGACCTGACCGATAATCAATAATGCCACAGCTAATTTACTGACATGGTGTGATGTAGGTTTAGGACCTACATTTTCGCATCACATCACAGTCCTGAAAATTCTGCTCGAGTATGGAATATAACTGAGAAGAGACCAGAACAGAAACTGAAAAAGAGGGTGTGAATCATTCAAAATAAATCAAAATAGATAAAACTGTTGACATTTCAAATATATGGGTAGAGACAGAGGAACTAAGAAAAAGCATGGGGGCAAATAGGAACAACTAAAAAAAAAGCAGTGAGAATGCAAAATGTACACAAATGATGAAGATAAATTGGAATAGTGGATATAAGTGATCATGGATTGAGGCAAAGCAGACCATAAGAAATAGGAACAGGAATTTGACCACTTCAATCTGCTGCACCATTCAATAGGATCGTGGCTGATCCAACATTCCTGGTGTCCACTCTTCTGTATTTTCCCTCTTGATTCTCTTACAGATCAAGAAGCTATCTCAGCCTTAAAAATACACAAGTACTCTGCCTCTACAGTTCTCTGTGGCAAGGAGTTTCAAAAATTCACAACCCTAAGAAAGGAAATTCCTCCTCATCCCAGGCTTAAATTGGCACCATTTTATTGAGACCATACTCTCTGGCCCTAGACTCTCCCATGAGAAGCAATCTCTCAGCATTTACCCTTATGAATCCTACAATGTCAATGAGATCACCTCTCATTCTTCTGATTTCCAGTCAGTAGGGTCCTAACCTGTTCAATCTTTGCTCTTAGGAGGATCCCTCTATAGTGGGATTCATCCTTATTAACCTTCTCTGAACTGCCTCCAATGAAATAAAATCATTTCTTAAATAAGGGGACAAAACCTGCTCAAGTACTTTGTAGATACTGCTTTGAATGATAAATGCCATTGATATTCAACAAGCACAGCAACTATTAGTATATAATGACAACCTTTTGAAATATGAAGATCATTGCATCCTAAGTGTAGTAAACATGAAATTGAGTTTTGAGATTGAGAAACCACTATGCAGAACACCCACTTTCAGCTGTCCAAATAAAATGATCTCACGCTATTGTGGAGTGGACCTGTACATTGTTTTAACAGCTGTCCTGCAACAACACTGGAATTACAGCATAAAGGATTTTCTAGCAATAGTCCTACTGCAGTTATGAAATTTGTTCTTGGTTTTTAAGTCTGATAATCTGTGATTTATTGAAAACCTGAGTTTGGTTACTCAAATGGATGCAACTCTGAATTATAACACTGATTACCACTACTGCAACTGAGAAAGAGGTCAAGTTGGGAAGGAATGTGAAAATTCTTCAAAAAGGAACTGAGTTCCTCTTTCACAGCTTTTGATTGCTGATTCAATAGCAACATAAGCAATGAATGACCCAAGAACTGCTCAATCCCTTATAACTAGCTCTGAAAAATGTATCACATGGCAAGCTTGAAATTTGTCGATGGACAAATCCTCCAATTAATCTGACAAAGAAACAGCACTCAGATGTCTCAAAGGCTAACTTGTAGTTGAACAGGTTATTTATATTTAAACACAATAATGTTGGATATAGGAAAGCAGATAGAGAATTACTACTTGGATGAGTGCAAAAAAAAAAGTCATTTTTCAGGCTTTTAAATGGTTCTTATATTTAATGACAGGCCAGAAGACAGTATGATAGAGTATTTTTAGACCAGTAGTATGATTTCCCAGATCTCTGGTAGAAATTAATGCCGAATATGTTGAAAAATCTTTTCAATGGCAAGTACTACCTGACAGTCTGTCAAACCAACAGCTGGATCCCCAGCTAAGCCTGACAGTGCAAGCTGGGAGCACTTGTAGTTTAGAAGTGTTGGTGCTGAAGTAGAATAGGCATTGGTACAAAATGAAGGCAGGGCACATATTGTTGGTTCACAACTTGGTCCAATCATTGGCAGGTAAACTTGTTGCACCTTGGGAAGCACTCCTAAATGCTGAGTCAGAAACAAACAGCAAGGACCCTAACACTGGTCCCATTCCAGTCACAAAAAGACTCCTTGACCGTCAGCGTCTGCTTCCTGCCACTCAGCCACTCTGGATCCAATTAGCCAAACTTCCTTGGATCCCAGTGGCTCTTACCTTTGCTGTCAGTCTTCAATGCAGGACCTTAAAAGCCTTGCTGGAACTTACGTAGACTGCATCAAAAGCATTGTCTTCATCTACACATTTGGTCACTACTTCAGAAAATTTAACCAAATTGATCAAATATGATTTCCGCTTAACAAAATCATTCTGACTGTTATTGATTAATCCCTGTCTCTTGAAATACAGATTAATTCTGTTCATCACAATTATTTACAATAGTTTGCAAGTAAACCATTGAGGCTTGACTGACTGGCCTGTAGATTCTGGTTGATCCCTTCCTCTTCCCCTGCTTCTTGAATAATGTTACTACATTGGCTGTCCTCCAGTCCTCTGGCACCTCCCTTGTGAAACGAGAGAAATTGAAAATTGGAAGCACCCTTGCTATTTCCTCCTTGCTTCACTCAACAGCCAGGATACATGTCATCCTATCTTGGAGCTTAATCTACTTTTACGCCTGCCAAACCACACATAGCGTCATCTGTCTATGCAGATTTCTTCAATTATATCACAGGTCTTCTCCCAGAATTCTACACCCGCAACATTTCTCTCACAAGTGAACACCAATATAAAGCATTTATTTACACCCTGCTTATGTCCTCTGGCCACATGCACAATTTACACTGTAGTCCTTACTAGGCTCTATTCTTTCCCTAGGTATCCTTTTATTCTTAAATGTACTTGTAAGTTAATTTAGGACTTTCTTTGCTATTGTTACTAACAGTTCCCATTAATAGCCATTCACCCTCCTAGCTGGATCGTTATCCACTCCTTTGTCTATCCAACTTTTCTTTGCTCTCTGAGCTTTATCCCGCTCCTTACCACACTTCCCCACCCTATCTTCTGCAAGTAAACTGACATTTTCCTAGCTCCCATCTGAAGCAGGGCCACTCGATCTGAAATGTTAACTCAAACTTGTCTCCACAAATGCTGCCAAATCCGCTGAGCTTTTCCAGCAATTTGTTTTTGTTAGGATTTTTCTGTGAGCCCTTTCATGTTCCCGTTTTGCTCTCTCAATTTCCTTTCGAAGCTCTCCCTTGCACATTCTATAATCTTATAGGACAAATACAGTATCTGCCATAAGTGTTCCATTTTCTCTTTACCCAATCCCATGTATCCCTCAATATCTAGAATTCACTGGATTTGTTGGTCCGACTCTATTATTATTGGCCTTGTACTCTCTCTTCTTTCTTCTTGAATGTATCCACTGTCATAGACATACAGCATGGAAACAGAGCATTTGGTTCAACTTGTCTATCCCAACCAGGTTTCTCAAACTAAATTAGTTCCTTTTGTCTGTGTTTGGCCCACATCCCTCTAAACCGTTCTAATTCATGTACTCGTCCAAATGTCTTTTGTCTGATAGACGTACCCTGAAAGTATCTGCTCCCAATTCACTCTGGACAAATCATATCTGATCTTATTACAACCTGTCTTTGTCTAGTTTAGAACCTTGCTTTCAGACACTTCCTTCTCCATTTGTGCAAGAGTATTGAAACTAACAGTTATGATTGTTATCTGTAAATAATCCCCACTGACACTTCAAACACTTGCCTGTCTTCTTTACCTAAAATTAAGTCTAGGACCGATCCTTCTCCGGTAGGGCCTTCTATATACTAGCGTAAAAAGTTCTCTTTGATGCATTTTAAAATTCTGTTTCCTCTAGGTTAGATCACATGGAATTCGGGGAGGACTAGCTACTTGCATATGGAACTGGCTTGACAGAGGGTAGTGGAGGAGGTTGGCTTTTCAGACTGGAGGCTTGGGACCAGTGGTGTGCCACAAGGTTCGGTGCTGGGTCTATCGCGTTTTGTCATTTATGATTTGGATGTGAACATAGGAGGTGTGGTTAGTAAGTTTGTAAATGACATCAAAATTGGAGGTGTAGTGGACAGTGAAGGTTACGTCAAAGTACAATGGGATCTTGATCAGATGAGCCAATGAGCTGAAGAATGGCAAATGGTGTTTAGTTTAAATAAATGGGAGGTAAATCAGGGCAGGACTTAAACAATCAAGGTCTGGGAGTGTTGCTGAACAAAGAGACCTTGGAGTGTAGGTTCACAGTTCCTGGAGTCGCAGGTCAATAAGGTAGTGAAGGCGGTACTTGGTTTGCTTGCCTTTATTTGTCAGTGCGTTGACTATAGGGGTTGGGAGGTCATGTTGTACAGGACATTTCATGCAATTCTGATCTCCCTGCTACAGGAAGAATGCTGTGAAACTTGAAAGGATTCAGAAATGATTTACAATTTACAAGGATATTGCAGGGTTGGAGGGTTTAAGCTTTAGGGAGAAGCTGAATATGCTGGTGTTGTTTTCCCTGGAGCATCAGAAGCTAAGGGATGACATAATGAGGGGCATGGATAGGGTAAATAGACAAGGTCTTTTCCCTGGGTTTGGTGAGTCTAGAACTAGAACTCACTGAGTCTAGTTTTAGGTGAGAGGGGAAAGATTTAAAAGGTATCCAAGGGAAAACTTTTTCATGCAGAGGATGGTGCATGTATGGAATAAGCTGCCAGAGGAAGTGGTGGGGACTGGTACAAATACATTTAAAAGGCATCTGGATGGGTATATGAATAGTGAGAGTTTAAGAGGGATATGGGCCAAATGCTGGCAAATAGGACTAGATTTATTTAGAATATCTGGTCAGCATAGACAAGTTGGACCGAAGGGTCAGTTTCTGTGCTATACATCCCTATGACTATAAACCTTTCACAGTAGTACTAATTAATGTTGGAGAAATTGAAATTCCCCAGTCACTACCTGATCACATTAACAATTCTCTGAAATTTGCTGACAAATCTGCTCTTCTATTTCTCTCTGACTATTAGTGGGCACATCACCCCCACCTTGTGAAACTTCTCCAGTCGTCACCTACCTCTGGTCCTTGGTCACTCTGCAATTGTGGACCTCTGGTCAGTGCCATTTCAACAGCAGTAATAGCCTTATTTGTGGTGCTGCTAATGGAAAGGATTGCTGTTCACTAATTGACCAACAGCTCTTATTAACCAACAGGTCTCAGGAAGTAGGCTTTTCCAACTCCTGATCCTGAGGAAGGTCACCACAGGCCTGTTAAATGCTGACTGGCTCCTTATTTCAGCAGGCATTCTGCAAAGAAGGCAAAGTGGGTTTTTTGATTGTTCTTTAGTCAGTAGCCAAGACCCCTGTCATCTCCATTAACGGCTCTCTAACTTTCAGCTCTGTGGGGATTATAATTTCAGCTAAGATATAATAGCAGTGCACCATTTCTTCAAAGGACAATCTTTTTATACTTTGGTACATTATGAACAGTAAAGTGTCTTACTGAACAGTTAATTTTTAGTTGCTATTTCAGTTTAAGGAAGGGCAAGCTGGGGTCCCTACCTCTGAGCCAGGAGGCCTGGGTTCATGTCCCACTTGCTTCAGAAGTGGGTCATAACATACCTGAACAAGTTGATTGGAAAATTTAAAGGGACATGCTGTTTGATGTAATCCACCAGCTTTTGGAATGTACAGCCTACATAGCATTGCACAGGCACTGAAATGCATATACCATATTCTTCATTTGTGAGACAGGCAGAACATCTTTTTGTCTTGATGGCAGCATCCTAGTAATAAAGGACACCACTTATGTTGCTACTGCATTGTAGCAGTGTGTAACACCTAGCTCAAATAGTATCTCAAACGTTTGAGCAACTGTTGAAGCCAGTTGTTTCATAAAGCTACAATTACAAATTGTTTCGATCAATGAAAAGCTTCCACAAAATGTGACTTTTCCAGTAATACTCAAGAACAGTAACATCAGATGAGTAAAAGAAAATGAAATGTTGAAATGTTTAGAGCATCTTTCTGATCTCTCTGCTATAGGAAAGATGTTGTGAAACTTGGAAGGATTCAGAAAAGATTTACAAGTATGTTGCCAGGGTTGGAGTGTTTGAGCTATAGGAAGAGGCTAAATAGGCTGACGCTATTTTCCCTGGAGTGTCGGAGACTGAAGGGTGAATTAATAGATGTTTATAAAATCATGAGGGGCATAGATAGAGTGAATAGCCAAGGTCCTTTCCCCACGGTAGTGGAGTCCAGAACTAGAGGAAATAAATTTAAGGTGAGAGGGGAAAGATTTAAAAGGGATCTAAGGGGCACCTCTTTCATGCAGAGGGTGGAGAGCGTGTGGAATGAGCTGCCAGGGGAGTTGGTAGAAGCCGGTACAATTACAACACTTAAAAGGCATCTGGATGGGTATATGAATAGGAAGTGTTTAGAGAGATATAGATCAAATGCTGACAAATGGGACTAGATTAATTTATGATATCTGGTCAACGTGGATGAGTTGGACCAAAGGATCTGTTTGTGTTGTACATCTTTATGACTCTATAAAGACTAATTTCTGCCAACGGTTTCCCTTCTCCAGGTTAAAAAAAAATCACTTTCCAGTGATCTAGTCATTTGTGGTTTGATCTGGCGGTTTGATTCTTTTTTAAAACGCCACCTTACATGCCTTCAGGGTGGAAAGCTCAAACATCTGTAACTTAGTAGCGATTACCATATGACTGGTAATACAGGAGCAGAAAAAACATAAACTGAATATAGAGATTGTGTACTATAACAATGTATTTACTAAAACTCTCCAAGTTGTACTTGATTCCACTTCTTCCTAGAAAAACATAAGCTTGTTTTTGACACTATATGTAGTCAAGATCAGAAAGCATATACTATGGTCCTGTTGGAAGCAACTTGATGGAATTTAAAAACACTATTTAGATGGGTTAAACTAACAATGCAAAAGTCACCAAACCATTGCCAGCCAGTACATTCATTTTTAAAAATTTACTTATTTTTCTAATCAACCTGGTCAGAGATGTTATGATGCATTTCTGGAGCAGGTGGACCAGGGTAGGGCCACTATCAATGCACCAAAAGAGAGCCGCACCCAGTACACTCACATTTAGAATTTATTTCGAGCCAACTGTTCTCAAATGGCTCTAATTAACTTAATGAGATATGCATGCATAAGAAAGAGAACAGCATGAAAAGAAAAATGAACAGCATGCCTGTCTCAGATGGTTTCAGCTGTCTGGAAAAAGAGCCCTGAAATGCCTGCAAACAGGATGCAAAAGAAGAGTAATTCGTCAATCTGTTTTAATAAGAATGGCAAAAGGCCTTAGGAAAGCCTCCCCAGGCTATATGGAAATTATTTACTTTCTTGCCTTAATATCTGCATATATCACAACAAATTGCATGAGTTTGTAAATAAAATAATCTGGCAAAGTCATTCTACAAAATGGTATGCCATGTAATTGCCACAGCAAATACAGATCTCAAGTTGGTCACTACAGAACATGATGGCAAGAAAGAAAAGAGGGATAAGTAAATATAACATGGGTCTGCTCATCATTTCATCAGAAGAGAGTGTTCGTGGGTGAGGAAATATTTAAAAGATAAGAAAGTTAATGAACAAAAAATAAAGAATTACTGTTTCTTTCCTGAGAAATTAAAGTTGGGAAACAACTGATTTGCCAATTGTTCTCTTCATGATCTCACTGAATGGCTGAACAGGTTAGAGGGGCTGAATGATAGATCTGTGACATTGTGGAGTTCAGTCATAGATCAGCAATCCATTAAATGGTACAGAAGACTCAAGGGGTTAAATACCCTAAATGTGAAAATCTGTAGTGCTGGTGTTCTGTATGCCTTTGTCTGGCCTAGTGCTCGAGTACAGCAGCACATTAGTGGCTGTAGCACGTGGTGAAATCCTGCTGAATTTCAGTGGAGAAAACTGTAAATGGTTTAGGATGGCAACCTTTATACAACTGTATGCTGATAAGGTCTTGTTTTAGACTATATCATCTTGGCAGTGGCAGGGCTAGCTTGCTGACAGGCAACAATAAAGACACTGGTCCAGTTGCAGGGATGGGAGAGAAGATAGAAGATTCATCCTCCATGAATTAATTTCCACTTTCCAGATGTGGTCCCTCAGCAATCTATTGGAGGACACATTGTTGGAGTGCCGTGAGACTCTACAAGTCCAATTGAAAACTAATATCAGCAACTATATATTAGTGGGCGGCATGGTGGCACAGTGGTTAGCACTGCTGCCTCACAGCGCCAGAGACCCGGGTTCAATCCCTGCCTCAGGTGACTGACTGTGTGGAGTTTGCACATTCTCCCCGTGTCTGCGTGGGATTCCTCCCACAGTCCAAAGATGTGCGGGTCAGGTGAATTGGCTATGCTAAATTGCCCCTAGTGTTAGGTAAGGGGCAAATGTAGAGGTATGGATGGGTCGGTATGGACTTGTTGGGCCGAAGGGCCTGTTTCCACACTGTAAGTAATCTAATCATAAACTATGATGGCTGCAATCTGCCCCTTTGTGGCACCAAGTTCAGTTTGCATGAGGCTTGTGTAATAATGCACTTTCGCTGATTTCTGATGGCAGCTGAGACATCAGCCACTGAGAACTAATGACATTGGCATACATTCCATGCTGGACACGATGGGTTCCAGGCTCTATGTAAGGCCATATTGGTGTCAGACACTTTCAAGCTCTGGGAGGTTTCATAATGCAACAAGCATTTATTAAGCACATGAATCTGCCTAGACCATTGAAGTGCTCATATGAATCCTCTTCAGTATCACTTGTGCCAGGTGTCACCCTCTGGCAAGTTGGTACTTGCATTATCCTTGCACTTCGCTCACACAGCACCCAACCCATATCTGATGTCTCACCATATTCATATTCCATCTTTATGATACATTTATAATTTTTTTATCTCATCTGGTGGGTGCAGGTCTGAAATTGAGTGACTCTCAATTTCTTGCTGTTTCTCTACAAAATGGCCAGGTTCCATTTTTGGGTGCTGAAGGAAAGCACAATGCTAGAGCGAAGGAAGGGTCAGGGCGGGGGCAATCAAGAGAAACATCAGTAGCTTGCAAACCAGATGAAATTGCAATGTGTGGAAGAAGTGGGCTGTGAGGAGGAGGATTGGGTATCAGCTGTTCTACTGCTACAAAATTTCAATTTATAATGCTGCCATTCTCCAACCCTGTTTACTCCAATATTCTGTTGGCTAACCTCCAATGCATCATTCACGATCATCAGTCTCATCAAACCCTGCTGTCCACATTGTATTCAATACCAAGTTGCCTTACCTATCAGCTACCTTCATTTATGTTGTCTTCTTATATCTTCCCCAATGTTCCAAAGCTCTGCTCCTATAATTACTATTCAACTGCACCCAGTAGATTGTGTATTGATTCTCTTCTGTCACCTATGATTCATACTCTGGAATTTTCCCAATATTAATATTACACATCCTTCAAAGCCATCCTGAAGACATGCTTCTTAGATCTCTCTCATTTATAGGAGGGAGGTGATAGCCAAGTGGTACTGTGGCTATCTTATTAATCCAGAAATGCTGCTCATGTTCTGAGGACCCATGGCAGATGGTGGAATTTGAATTTTTAAAAAATCTGCAATTAAGAATCTACTGAGGACCATGAAACCATTGATAATGGTCAGAAAAAAAATCCATCTTCCTCACTAATGTCCTTCAGGGAAGGAAATCTACCATCATCACTTGGTCAGGTCTACATGTGACTCCAGCCCACAGCAATGTGGTTGACTCTCAACTGCCCCCTGAAATTAGAAATCACACAACACCAGGTTATAGTCCAACAGGTTTATTTGGAAACACTAGCCTTCAGGCTGCTGCTCCACCATCAGGTGGTTGTGGAATATGACTCCACAGCCACCTGATGAAGGAGCAATGCTCCGAAAGCTAGTGCTTCCAAATACACCTGTTGGACTATAGCCTGGTATTGTGTGATTTTTAACTTTGTATATCTCAGTTCACCATCGGCAACTCCAAATCATGCCCCATGAAATAGTCTAGCAAGCCACTCAGCTCAAAGGCAACTAGGGACAGGCAATTAATGCTGGCCAGCCAGCGAGTGGTTTAAAAAAAACTGTCACCACTTACTTTCGCTGTTCGGCATCAATTCACTGTGCATCTCTATGAGGGGATGTTTTCTATGTTATGTAAGTTCAAGCTTTAGTGTAAAAATAGCTAGCATGCAAAAGATTCACTGAATAAATGGTGGATTGTTCAAGATTGTGACTGATGCTTGTGAACGGACAGCCTGTATTTGGATACATCAGGAATTAGTTATACAGGAATCCTATTAGAGTATTAGAGTTTCTACGTCTATCGATGGATTCACGGAATTCTGCAAAAAAGTCACTGCAATAACTTTCTCAAAACTAGCCTGGTTGAAACATCAAGTTCACAACGAATAAAATTAATTTATATCTTACCTGAACAGTCCAGACATTCATCATTAGTTGTTGTAAATTCTTGGGTAAGAATAGAATTCAAATCTTCCAGAAAGTCAACTGATTGCAATGGGGACTTGATAGTAACATGATCTAACGTTAAGGAAATTAAAACAAAATTTAGAACAAAATACATTAATTTGACAGAAATTGGCCTAAGCTAATACCAAAATCAAGTGCGTTTCCAGCTGTGAGCAGCAATGATGTGCCAGAATACACACGTCCAAGCGCCTCCTAAATTCATATTTAGGGGTCATCATCATCATAATAATAATAATAGTTGGCACCAAAGAATACTCTGATACAGTTTACCTCTCAAGCTCTAACCAATTTTGACCAATTAAGGCATGATAGGAGGAATGGAGTAGGAGGTGGGAAGAGGTAGCAGTGATCTGTAGTTTAAGTGAATCAGGAGGTTCACTACATTGAAAAGGGCACATTCTAGAATAACAACATATCCAATTGCATTATTACAGTCGATCTTTATAATATTCTTCACTTTCGAACTGCGGCATGACATTGATTTTTTAAATATAGTTTAATCACCATAATATACATGTACTATATTTCCAAAAGATGAAGCAATTCAGCATCTGGAGTCCAGCTTAAAATTGAAAAAAAAAACTAACTAATCGTTGACACAGGGTTTAAAAAGCCTACCCAGATCTATGGTCACACACTGCTTATTAAAGCTAGCTAGTTCTCTGATCTGTGAGTATGTCAATTGGTCTAAAAGGGGAATCATTATGCAAGACATAAAATTATCACAATTCCTTTAAGTAGGTTTACAGAACTTTTCACAAAATGTTTATTTCAATATAGTCAAGCAATTTCTCATAAAACTGATACAGTAAAATTCTTTTCATGGTACACTGATTGACCAGCTATGTTGCTGGATCAAGTGGTCAGAAATAATAATCTTTTGATGGTCATATTTAGAGTTTTCATGGTAGTTTGAATTTCATCAGAAAAAATTTGAAAGCAAGACACTGATGTCAGGAACACTAAACTGACAGGTTGTTCTAAATGTTCACTTCAGGTAAATAAATCTATCTGCCTAATGCAGTCCACACTCTAACAACAGTTTCAAATTACTGTTCCACACCATTAAATCACAGCACTTTGAAGTCAAGAGCAAGCCACTCAGTCATATCAACAACAAAAAAAATGGCAAGAGACAATTAAGTCATTATGCCCTTTCAGACTAAGATACAAAATAAATGCCAGTCTTGCAGCAATGCCCACATCTTAAAAACTGTTATGATAACAGTTAACTTGGATTATCAATACCAAACTTCCATCATCTTATTGTCAGACCTTTATGGACAGAAAATAGATTGACAAAGTCCACATTCTGATCTGAAATAGTTGCTGTAATCACCTGACCATGAGTAAGGCAGGTGCAGCAAACTCATATGGAATAAATGGATCCAGCAGGACTGAGATTACAATGCTACCTGAAGACCAAATCCAGCTGACTCGAACTAGGGATTGGAACGAGGTTGGTCACATGGATTTTGCTGAGTATGAGCTCCCTGACTGGAGCTAATAATCTGGGCCAAACAGGGAGTCCTGATGAGGATTTAAAATTTGAATTTAGGCTGTTGTCAGGAGCAATAAGTACACATAGGCTCTAATTAACACCAAAATGGTTTTTCAATTTAAAATAACACAACAAAATGGCTTCAAGTTATGATTTGACACTGTGAACCTGCATTTCTGCTTTGCTGAGTTAGCTCAACTAGAAGATAAAATGAATCATAAGACATTAACTGACCACTCTACCTAACCTTGAACTGCAAGTATGGGACAATGATTTGAGTAAGACAAAATCATTTCCCAGGAAATACCATTGGATTAACCTGCTGTCAATCATGTCACCTTATCACATTTGATTGGTCTTTCCTTATAACTAAGGCTGTACTGTCTCTTAAAGACATATAAAAATTGCTTATTGTTCAATTGTAATTGCACAATTTCGCCACGGAACATAGAAGCTTTAACCTCTGTGTTGCTGGACAAAACTACACGAGGCTGCCTTATTTTATTAAACTGGTAACCTTGCTTTATACAGACCACATTCCTGTTGATTCTGTTGACTGATCGCGAAACCGAGAGATTCCCTCCTAGGATCTAGATCTTCACTGGCTGACAGATATAAACAGGGGTCTCAGGAATTCTCCTCACTCAAGGGACTGGCTCTAAGCTAGCTGGTCATAGTCCCTGTGCACGGTGCATATGTAAATAAAGGGCAACTTGGTGACGGGATACCAGCCTCAGTGGAGTTATTTCACTCAATTCAGGCAGCGTCATGAAATTTTCAATTCTTTTTCATTCACACACGCAAGATAAATTTGCATATGATGCTGGGAGATGAAAGGTTACTCACAGAGTATTCAGTCCGGAAGGAGAAGGAATAGTCTCACAAATATACAAATTGACCTATATTAACAGCTGCGTTGAGCAGCAAGGCAGAGACAAAGAAATATGAACTAAAAAACAGTAAGGAAACTGCAAACCTCCCTCTCTATGTCTCCTTCAACCTTGAAGTTAGTGGCCAGTGAAAAAACAACTTTGGACAATGACCAATCACCAAGACCTTAACATCTACAAACTTCACCTCTGTGCAGAATTTGAGTTAACTATTAAACAACTTACCTCAGATTTAACTTAGCTTCATGTTTAAAATCTATACCTGAGAGAAGCTAAAGACTTTGGTTAATAAAGAACCATATTGTTCCCATTTTTGAAATTATCTTGTGTGCTTGTGTCTTTGTTTAATGTCACATTGTTTTTTTTTCCAAGATTAGTAGGTAAGCAAGTCATAGAGTCAGAGTCAGAGTCACAGAGTCATTAAATTTTACAGCATAGAAAGAAGTCTTTGGTCCATTATGTTTATGCTGATCATCAAGCAACTATCTACTTCAATCCCATTTCCCAAACCTGGCCAGTAGCCTTGTATGTTACAGCAATTCAAGCATTCATCTCAATACTTTTCAAATGCTGTCAGGATGACTCTTCTTCTGCCTTTAAGTAATGAGTTCCAGATGTCCTCCACCCTCCAGTGAAAAATGTCTTCTTAAAATCGGGTCTAAACCTCCTGCTCGTACCTCTAATCAATGCCATCTGGCCACTGACCCTTCGACTAAGGGGAAAAGTTTCTTCCTATCTCCTCTATCAAAGACCCTTATTATGGACCAGACTAGGCCCCCTCAAAATATTTTAAGAAGGTAGCCTAGAACTCAACTTTCGCTTATTTTAAAGATAAATGCTGTACATTTCTATGACTAGTCAAATATTCAACGTTAAGCAAAACACAATTTATTTAAACATTATAGTTAAAATAAACAAAAGAAAGAGGAATTTAGAACAACTTAACTCTACTGGAAAAATTGAACAGAATAGTAGATACAGTAATTATTACTAATTAACTATAGTTTCAATACAGTAATATTCCATCAACACACCCCTTGGTAAAAAGGCAAATTCAGAAATCAAATTTTCTCACATACAACTCAACAGCAGAAAGAGAGAAAAAATATAAAGTGAAAATTCAGAGAGATTAGCAGCCAGGACCCCCTTACTACAGCTTCAAACCTTGTTGAGACTTCAACAACTACTGATGCTGAAACTCAAAGCCAAAAAATGAATAATCCTGGTCTGCGAGAGCTGGCCACTCCCATCCAGGCTGCTTTTATTGTTCCAACTTTTAAAAAAAAACACAAGGCCTCACAAGCTATTTACTTTACTGGCATTCCAACTAGACACTTGTTATCTCTGTCTTAAAATTTCTCAAAACAAAAACAGGATAAAATAACCTTTTAAACCACAGTATCTATAGATTAATCATGGAATATATCCCCCTTGACTTACTCACAAATATGGTGCACCAAAAAACGGAATTATTCTATAAAATATGGCAGCCCTTTCTGAACTATATAGACACAGATATTTTGGCAATATTGTCAAGGGCTTTTGTCTAGCTATGTTAGTGGTCTGGCTGGTCCGGGGGCCCCCGGGGGAAGAATCCTGTATAAATATGGGTTTCATTATGACTTGATGTTAATCCATTTTGAGTACATACTCAATTATTTAATTATTATGTTAGTTCTAACTAGTAATGTAAGATATCTTATTTTATGCTTTGGTTGTTTGTAGGATGGATTAGTCGATAGCTGAGTTTTTTTTTTCTTTTGTTGTGGTTTGGTTATTCGTTTCTTTTTTATATACATATTTAATTGTATATTAGTGTTTATATTTGTTTGTGTTACTTTGTAATTTTGTGAAAAAATGTTAAAACATCTCTTTTGTCTTTCAATAAAAATACCTATAAAAAAAGCCACAGTATCATCATACCTTCACCATTTTGTACACATCAGTTAGGTTCCCCCTTAACCTTCTTTGCTCTTTTCTTCCATTCACTCAAGAAAATCCTGTTATTTAGTTCTTTAATTTTGATTAGTTAATCAAGTTTCAATCAAAATGCAATACCTGCTTTTGGGGATGATGGTGACATATTGCTAACATATTTGTATTGCAATCAAGAGACCCTGGTTATGCTTTGGGGACATGGGTTTAAGTCCCATCATAGAAGCTGGTGAAATCTCAATTTAATCAACAAATCTAGTATTGAAAAGCTAGTCTTAGTAATGCTGACCAATAAACTCTCGTTGATTCAAGAATGGAGAGGGATAAGATAGATAGTAACAAAAGGTTGGCAGCAAAATCTAACTGAGCAATATACTAGCTTCAAAGAGATGATGATTTGGGTACAGTCAAGGTATTTTCCCTCAAAAGAGAAAGCTAGGACAATCAAATTCAACATTTCCTAGATTTCAAAGGAGATAGAAATTAAAATGAAGAATAAGTGAGTTTATGGCAGGTATCAGGTGACACTCGAGAACTAACAGGAATACAGGAGCTTCAGAGAGGAGAAGGAAAAACATATTAGAGAAGCAAAGAGGAATTATGAGAAAAGATTAACAGCCAACATAGAAGAAAATCCTAAGATTTTCTATATGTATATAAATAGGAAAGAAGGTGGCAAAAAGAAGTAGGAATCAAAAGGTGTTTTAACACATGGAGGCAGGAGGCATGGCTGAGGTGGGTTATCAACTTTGCAACTGTCTTTACCAAAGAAGTGCATGCCATGATGCAAACCATGATGAGAGAAGAGAAACCTCTGTCATTAAAAGGTTTAAAATTGATAAGGAAGAAGTGTTGAAGAGACAGTTATTGACAAGGCTTGGGACTTGGGACAAAGATATTCAAGGAAATGAGAATGGAAACTTGCAAGGGGACTAACCTTAATCTTTCAGTTCTCCCTGGACTAAGATGCTAGATGATTGGAAAATCGCAAACATTATGCCCTTGTTCAAAAAAGATGTGAGGATAAGCTCAGCAATTACAATTACCTGGTTGTAATTAAACAAATAAAATGTAAATTCTGTTTCTTTCTCACATTCATATCTTCTGTGGTCAGAAGACAAATCATAATACCTTTTATCCTTATAACCTATGACAGATGTACAGTGATTTTAGTATTTTACATGCTTCTAACATAGATACAACAATTATGTTACTATTGTGGAAAATGAATGACCTGTGAGATGATATTGAACTAACCTTGGTGTTTTGCTTTAATCCATCCGAGAAGGTAGTTGCTGGTTTGTTGTAGTAGGACATTATTGTCACCTTCATATGTAGAGTTAGGATCATTGTCATTTCTAATGTCTCCAAGACGATTCACTGCAATACAAATCATATTTGAAAGTGAATAATATTTCCAGCACATAATTTGGTTGTTCTAAGTCTTGTACAAATTAAATGAAGAAAAAAAAAGTCTGACATGAAGTCAGCTCTCCAATGATTTCTTTAGTTTTAGATTACAACTAAAAAATATAAATACCACCTGCAGGAAAACTGGAAGATATTGGCTGATGACAATCACAACACTTTTGGCATTATATATTATTTGTCCAGAACATTTTTGTTTAGTTTAATCATAGTGTCAATATGCAAAGAACAGTTCATAAAGGGCAAAATTAATAACTGCAGTGATGCATTCAATGAGACTATCATTTATAAAATTTTGAAGCTCTTTAGATACCATAAGATAAAACACACATTGATTTGTAAGGTAAAGGATATACAAATATCCTTGATATTGAAGGGAGATGTGCAACAAGACTTGGGTTTTCTCATCACTGAGATGAAAAGTTATCCATGGTAGCTGTTATACAAAAGAAAATATGGATGATTCTTAGAGAATGATTTATAATAGTTTATCTAGCCTTATTTTCTTGCTCCATCACTTTAAAATTTTACTAATGCAGTTCAGAATCAATGAAAAATTTTGCTTTTTCTTGGGCCTTGGAAGGTGGATCTCACCTTATGAAAGCATTTGCCTACTTCACTCCACATTAATTTTCCCAATTCATTAACCAAACTCTCCCAATCTCTGTTATAATTTGTATGATCGTTAGATAGCTCCGTTTAAAGTCTGAGTCTAAGTTTTTTTTCCATTCGTCCTCATCACACTTAGCTCTACTGTGATCAAACATTTTCTACTTTTCCTTTTATCTTGTTTGGATATATCTTTTGCTTAAGGTTTTAAGATTAGTCATTGAGAAATATTGGTGGGATTATCATTGTTTCATTAAGTCTTTTCCATTGCATCCAGGATTAGATTTAATTGCATGGAGGGAACACATTTTGCCCACTTTTTTCTTGGGGATTTGCACAAGAATGTTTTCGCTCTTCTCCAGCTGGTCCAGAGTTTAGTCTGACTTTCTTATCATATACATAGTTTGGTACCTCAAGACACATTACTTTGTTTTTACTCTCATCTAACTACCTTTTTAAAAAATCACATTCTTTATGGTTTTCTTTCCTCTTTCAATCGATAACAAACTGTTGTATTACCTTTAGTGCAGCTTTCAAGTTATCATTGTTTTCTCCTTTGATTGATTTCTCGTTAAGTTTATATGCTTCCTCCTTTTAGCCACTTAATTTCTGTTTTGCCAATACCCAATTTCTTTAGGTGTTGAATCTTAGTGAGATAGTGATCTCTTTTTTTGTTTTCAATTTTCTCTTTCTTCATTTTGTTATAACCAACTTTTATGTTCTTTTCCTCAACTTATTTTCTTAATCTGGTATTTATCATTTTAAAAGTGGAGTTGGCATGCCGTAAGCCAATCAGTTTTAACAAACCTAGCAGTCACTGTTCTTAGATTATCTCTATTTATGAATATTCAAACTCATTTAAAAATAATTGGCATACTATACAAATTGTTTCTGTTTCATCAAAGAGTTTTCCTTTAAATTGGAGAGTATAATTTTATTCTTCTTAACCTAAGCCAACGAGACTCCGATTAGATATGGGAGTTACTATCTTTAGAAGACACTTTATTTGTAGTTCTTTTGGCCTGTGAATTACAAGAGGACAAAGTGATTCATTCAGAAGAATATTATTGTTAATGAAGTTAATTGATTTTGATTTAACATGAGCACAAATTTCAAATGGTTACAGAAAATGCTTTCAGATTTAATATATTGTGAAAAGAAAATAATTAAAATACAGCAACAATTAAACTCATTGATAACCAGCATCAAAATGGTCAAATATGCTCCATTACCATCCAGCAAGCAAACATCTATGCAATTATATATGTACATATGCTAATAAGCTATTAATTATGGCCACACAAACAATAGAAATGACTGGTTTCTGCAATTGTAAATTATTTTCTCATTGATCTGGCTTTCATTCTCACACTTTAGATTGCCCTGTGATGACTAGTGGGATATTTGTTCTTCAACTGCAGTGCAGGCCTCCAACGTGTTCAACCTTATATACCTTAAAAGGGAGCCAATTATTCTTTATTTGTGATATGGATACTGCTTGCTGGGTCAGCATTATTACACATCTCTAATTCCTTGGATAAGGTGGTGGTGAGCTGCTGCAAGTTTTGAAACATAGGGTCACCTCCAGTGGAGAAGGAAGGAGCTTCAGGATTTTGACCCAACAACACTGAAGGAATGATGATATGTTTCCAAGTGGCTTGGTGGGGAATTTGTAGATGGTTCTGTTTCTATGCATTTGTTACCCTTGTCTTCCTAAAGGGTCCAGGTTGCAGGCTTGGAATATTCTGTTGGAGGAGCTATGACAGTGTACCATGCTACATAATGCTCACACCGTGTGTCAGTAGTGAAGGGGATGAATTGGTGCAAACTAAAAATGCTGATGCTCCTTGATGGTGTCAAGTCTCTTAAATATTGTTGGAGTTATCCTCAGAAAGGCAAATGGAGAGTCTTCCATCAGATTCCTGACTTGTGCTTTGTAGATTAACAGGCATTTGGAAAATAGGAGGCAAATCCTAATCTCTACCTGTTTTACAGCCACAGTATTTACATGGCTGGTCATTCAGTTTCTGGTCAATGGTAACTCCCAGGATTTTTAAAGAGGGGGATTCAGTGATTTTAATGCTATTGAAATTCAAGTGGTCATGGTTAGATTCTGTCTGGTTGGACATAGTTATTATCTGGCATTTGTGTGGAACAAATGGTAGTTGCTACTTACTAGCCCAAGTCTGGATGTTATCCAGGTCTTACTCTATATGAACACAGACTGTTTCAGCCACATTATCGTTTTCAAATTTATTTGAAAAACAAAATACTCATGTATGTTCTGTGGCTTTTGTTTAATGCATGATTGGTATCTCCCAGAAAGATATCCATCTTTCTTTTGCTTTCTTCAGTAATGTTCCCATATGTGGAGTTCCAACTAGTCAATTCCTCGGTAGAGAAGTTTATACTTTGCAGGAACACTGAGATTCACATTATCTAGATGCAATGCTTAGACTCTGTCAGTGAACCTTTGTGGTTTTGGTTGGGATGTTATAATCTTTTGTTGTTTTCCCTAAGATACTGTTTTTTATTTATCAGCTATGTGCGCTTTAATGTAGATGAAACAATACAAATGATTCTTCGTTCATGTCATTTTATTGCAAAGCATGAAGGGTAGTCTTGTGAATCATTGTCCTAGATATTTAAAACTATTACATTCTTTACTAAGTGCATTTGATTGGTATTCGCAAACATACACATTCTCTAAGTATAGACTGCATGGAAGTATTGGAGAGAAATGGTTTAGATTTTAATAAGATAAGAAATGAAAGGATATGACCCAAGAGATAATTTTAAAGATAAACGAAATGACTGAAATATAAAAGCTAATAGGACTTGGCTTCAAATCTTATTTGAGCAGATTTTGAAAGCATTCCAAAATATAAAGGGACCTCACAAATTGCAGACGCAGAGATCCTAGACCTTAATCATGGAAAATGTTTCAGAAACATTGTATGTGCTCGTCAAAAAGAAATTAAGTCCTTGCCAAAAGCCCTTCTTTATCAAAAGCTAGTAATTAAACGTTTTTGATTTAGCTGTAAGCACAAGGGTAGCAGATTTCACTTTCTGGTGACAAGATCAGACAATCACGAACAATTCCATGAGCTCCAAGGATCATGACCTTTCAGGCAAGTGTAGAGAATTACTGTTTTATGACTTTATCTACCAACAGTTTGGAAATTAGAGGTTGAAAGATATGTGTAAAAATGCTTAATCTCTAAATTAGAGGTTGGAGGAAATGCGAAAAAATTCTTAACTTCTTGGCTCATTTGTCCCTAGCTTTCTGGCAATACCCACAGAAACTCTGCTATTCACTCTCATAAAGAGACCTCTTATAAAATAGCTACACGTCTCAAAGGTGTGGAGACCAAGATTGGAGGAGAGTACTGTTTGCTTTTCCAGTCCTACTCATCCACTGATCACAACAAATTTTAAAATTAGTCAGATTTATAATATGGCCAATAACGTATCATAAAATTTCAAGTGATGATTATATTCCATGGTGAAAATATAATTGTATTCAGTAATCCCAGTGTTTCCTTCTTGCAGTACACTATCCGCTGTTTACATTCTGGCCTTTTATTCCCAATCCATTTCCTCGAAATAGGACTTATTCCCAGGTCAAACAATTGCTACCTTAAAGGTCATAGTGAAATTTGGGGCATACAATATTGTATCATTGACTAAGACAACTTTCAGCCTCTGAAAATATGCTTGATACTTTTCCAACTGCAGTAAATTGGCTTTTTTCTGTAATTGTAATTGTACAATGCCAAGTCGCATTGTAGCCAGATTAGAGTACTCTAAAACCCCAGGTTGAAGCTCTGGGATATAGGTTCAAATCCTATCATGGCGAGTGGTGAAACATCAATTCAATCAAACAAAAAATGGGAATTGAAAACTAGACCAGTGACAACCATATCATCGCTGTCGGTTATCATACAATCCTATGTCTCACTACTGTTCTTTAGAGATGGAAATCTGCCATCTTTGCTTGGTCCAACTTCAGATCCACAGCAATATGGTCGACTCTTAATTACCCTCAAATATGGCCGAGTGAGGCACTCACTTCAAAAGGGCATTTAGGGATAGGTAAAAAGTGCTGAGCTAGCCAGTTATACCCACATTCCCATGTTCTTGGAGCAGGACTGCTCTTGCTTCGAGGCCACAAGTATCAATTGCTCCCTTGAAGGGCTTTCAGAATATTTATTATGAAGAAAAGCTGTAAAAGGAAGAAATCACCATCCTTTGTTAATTAAGTTAAGGAAAGCATCAACTTTAAGGAATAAGCAAAGAATTACAGAAGGATGAGTAGCAGGTCAGATGACTGGTCAGAACATAAAGAATAGCAGAGAAAGACTACAAGTTAATCATAAGAAAGACATTAGAGACTGAGAGGAAGCTAGCTCTGAACATTAAAATAGAGAGCAAGAGTTTTGATGGGTATTAAAGAAGAGCAAGTAAAGTGAATGGGGAATTAATAAGGAAATAATGGATGAAGTGAACAAAAATTTTGCATTCTATGTTCACCAAACAAGACGCAAAGCATTTTTTTTCTTTCAAAGATTCACAATTCTCTGTCTCAGAAGGCAATGTAGGTGATGTCATTCAATGCTTTTATTGATGGATAGATTCTTGTTAGGCAGGGAATCAAGTTTTACTGTGACCTAGGAATGTAAATTCAAAACCCAAACAGGACAACCATGATCTTAGTGAATGGCATTGCAGGTTTGAGCAGTGAAACAGTCTACTTCTAATCCGAGGTTATAGATTTGTATCAATGTTCCTGTGACCTAAAGGCCTCCATCAGGTCAGATTGAGAGAACTGAGGCAGTAGCGCTGCAGCAGACTCCTAGTTGGTCAGAGGCTTTATATTCTGGATCACAAGATTATGATAATTAAAGTAATCTGAAACAAGCTGGAAAACCAGTAAATAGGTATTTCATGCTCAATTGCTGAGATAATATCCAGTTGTAGCAGGAGGAAAAAAAAGTAAAACAACATTGACATCACTCTGGATACATGGGTATCAATTTCCAAACAACCTGACACTTGACATAAATAAAGCACTCTATGACAATCCTATGTTATTTTTCAATCTTTTAAGACTTCTGTTTTCCTTATAGATTAGCCTGAGGAACACTGAAGTCTGTACAGGCATACCATGTGGAGCAGCAAAGAGCAACTACACGATCATTATCTGCTGTTTTCTGTCAGAATACATAATATCTGGAAAACAGATATTTAAGTTCAATGTTTGGGTTTTCGGAGTCAATCAATATAGCCAGGTCCATTCACCTTCCTGTAATGGGTGAATCTCTTCAAAACTAAGGCTTGAATCATATACACAAACTCCAACCAACGCCACCGCCCCCTCACCCCGCCATCATGTAATCCTGCATAACTTCATATTGATATGCCGAACAGAACACAGAACAGGAGATTATTAATGAAAAGGGAACAAACTAACTTATAATCAATGGCAAACAGAAGTATTTTAATGTTTTACAGTTAGAAAGCAAATATTCCCACGAAGACAAGAACACAAGACATAATTATCTCATAGTTCTGTTTGTTCACATTTTAATGCCAAGTCATTGACCGTCAATTCCAACTGTGATGTTCTGTTCTGTTAAGACTGTCTGCCTCATCTCATTGCACCCTGGCTTCTTAGGCATTCTCAACATCAGCGATGGTCCTGAATCATTTGCCAGATTCTGTTTTTCCCTTGTCTGAGAAGACAGAAAGCTGGTCCACCTCCTCTTTGTGTTCATTCTCATTCCATTGTTTAGCAGGTTGTTTAATACACAGCAAATAATCACTATTCTGGAAACCTAGTCTGGCAAACACTGTAGTGCTTCTCATGAGCAGTCAAAGTAAAGAAAGCACATCTTCAGGTATTGTTTGTTCCATGATGGACCTCTCAGATGGGGGATTGCACACTGGGATTACTAGCCATGCTTTCTTAGGATATTCTGGTCATCCATTGGCCAGCCGTGGAGCTGATGCTGAGAAATGAATACTTATGGAATGTGCAGAATCTAGGAGATGCGCCAAATGAAAGTGTCATGACCATTTCCTGGATAGATAAGACAAACCTACAGAATCCTTTACTGTAGTCATAGATAAGCTAGACAGTGATGGAATGAAATCTATTCCTGTTTAGGAATCTGACTGGATACTGCCATGGTGCTCCAAGGACCTCATGATCAATTGATGGTCCTTTGTACTATAGTCACAACAGCAAATCTAGAGGACTTATTGCACTGAAGACCATAGCTTCTTTCTTCTGCAAGGCAGTTCCCAACAGTCTCTTTATTAGCTGTATGGGTCCATGGTGAACTAGAAAAACTGCAGTATGCTTGTAAAGGCCATTGCTGAATTCACTAGTATATGTTTGAGATGTCACACACGTCCCCAGTTGGGGTTTGAAATGAATAGCCAGGTGCTAAGAAGTTATTTCAATATTAGTAAAATATGGATTGTCAATTTTTTTAACTTTTATTAGTTGATTTTAATACTTGAGACCCTCAGGAACTAAAGTAGCTTTTAAAGGAAATATATACATAGATGTAAATTGGCTGCAACAATCATCTGATCACAGGTCAGGCCAAGTTCAGGAAACCAAAGTGGAATAAAACAATCTTCTGAACCAAAACTTCATTTTATCGAAAGATATTTTAATTAGTCATATGAGTTAGTCATGAAGCAAGTTGTATCTCGTGTTTTAATTTACACTTGTAGAAGAGATTGCATATATTGCATATGAAAGGTTGCCTGCAACTAAAGACAATAGAGGCAGATTTGCAAATATGCAGTTGAACCATATTTGTCACTGCAGCAAACAGTGAGAGACAATAAAAGTGGATTGGGTAATCAAAGATTCTCTCTCCTGATTCATTCTCATCACCTTGAAAGTCACCACTAGTGGCTGAAACAAATCAGAAAAACATCCATTCACCAAGAACTGAAAGTTCTACAAATTTAATTACTGTTGAAGGTATAAGACATCAACTAAACAGCCATGGTCTCAGGTTCAACTATAACAACTCAAGGACTCCAAAAGGTTTAAAACTGTAAATAATTTTTTATTTTCATTCTAGGAATTCTCTCTTTTTAAAAATCAACACCCATCCTTGCATGTATGGTACATGTCTTGTTTTATTATTTTTCTTAAAGTTTAAGAAAACTTTGCAATTAGTTCCTTAGTTCTTTCTGGAGAGTTATGTTTTAATATGCATGAATTGTGACCTACTAGTGGGGACAGGGGACCCTTTGTGAAATGGGAGGAACCAAATCATCCCTCTTTACCTGGTTATAACAACGTTCAATGTCGCTGTGATCTTCAGTATCACAGGCATTGTGCTGTCTCCCAAGCCAATTAGTTACCGATCCACCTATAGGAGGTGATACCATCCCTCGTCACATGAAGGTAGCTTCAACATTGTCTTTTATTCATCTGCAGGCAGCTGCTATACCTTTGGTATTCCTACCTTGATAGATTGCTTGATGGTTTCTTTCTTCTGCAGTGCAAACCCAATAACCTCCTTTCTCTGGTTCTGTTGGGACTGGGCATTCTTATTTTTCCTTCTATTTATTAACCTCAGCTTTGCTATTACAGATGCTGGGCTAATCAGTCAAACAGCTAGCATGGACTTTCTGACCTGTGAAGATACATCAGGAACCAGATGGTTGTTTTCAATATGAGATCTTGACATAGGTAAGCTATCCAGTGGGCCTTATCAAATGCTATGTCCTGGGCAAATGCCTACCATACAGTCACCTTTACATGGTGAGGTGCATCCACTGTGATGCATGACTGTTTTATTCTTTCTTCATTTTGCCATCTGCGAGATTATTATACCTTTGTTCTATACATTGTTTTCCAATTAGCTCATTGTGATTCATGATGGCCTTCACTATTCCCTTGCGATAAAAGCTGTAAAACTCTGGAATCTATAGCCTGCATAACAATTTGATCCCCATGTTCCTAAGTATCGGATACACAAGTCCGTGAATCTACCTGGATGACTGCATGTGGAATAACTTCTCCCACCAAATTCAACACTGCACATGAATCTTAGGTGCCCTTCTTCTCAGAGTTAAAGAAAGAAGGCATGAGACAGTTGAGATGCTAGTGTTTGGACCTGATATAGCTTATTTATCTTTACCCTGCAGTGAGTGCTTCATTTCAGTGAAAAGTTAACACCACATATAAATGAAACTTCTCATGTGCTGGGTGACCTTCTCAGTCTTCAGCCCTTGTGTAAAATAAAGATTTAACTATGAAGAAGCCAAATAACTGCAGAAGCTCATACTTACTGGAACTAGGAGGCAGAAGTGTACCCTACCAGGTACATTCTTCACAGACAGTGAGTTTCTGCACACATGTTGCACGCTTTATCTAAACCACTTGCGCCCATGAATGTAATTCCAGCAGGTTGGGGTGTTAATCAATAACCATGGCATGTAAGCTGACCCGTCAGAGTTGGTCTGAGAACTTAAGTGAAAAAACTTCAACTCACCACTGGGCAAGTGAAATCCACTCCCCCCACCAACCTACTAAAATTTCCAGACAGCCCTGGGAACTTGTACCCATTGTTTGAACGTTCTGATTAGAATCAAATAAGAAAAGGTAACAGAAGACAGTTACTTAAAGGTGTAGCTTGGAAACAAAGATTTCTTTCAAATAGAAGTTTGTAATAGGAGTTTTGTTGGAGAAAAATGTCTGACACCGAATGTAAAATGTCAAGTTACGATTTCCCATGAATATTCTGTGAAGCTGAACCTTCAGATCAATGGAAAAATGAAGTAGATATATGTACACAGGTTACCGAAGGACAAAATAAGGTATAGCCTTAACACTGACTTCAAAACAAAATGAAGTTTGAAGTATTTTCAGAGCTGGAGAAATCAGCTGAACATGGAGAAAGTTTTGATGAATCTATTAATGTTTAGAGACAAAATTTATAAGAAAGACAGACGGACAGACAGAGAGACAATCTGTTAATGTATACAAGGAATGGTCAGACTTTGATAAATTTAGAAATCCATATGGTTATTCAGGATGTAAGTTCGCTCGCTGACATGGAAGGTTCATTTCAGAGGTTTCATCACCATACTAGGTGAGTCTCTGGTGAAGCATTGCTTTCCATTTATGTGTCTAGGTTTCCTTGGATTGGTGATGTAATTTCCTGTTCTTTTTCACAGGGGGTGGTAAATGGGGTCCAAGTCAATGTGTTTGCTGGTAGAGTTCCGGTTGGAATGCCATGCTTCCAGGAATTCTCTTGTGTCTCTGTTTGGCTTGTCCGAGGATGGATGCGTTTTCCCAATTGAAGTGGTGTCCTTCCTCATCTGTAAGTAAGGATACTACTGATACTGGGTCTTATCTTTTTGTGGTGAGTTGATGTTCATGCATCCTGGTGGCTAGTTTTCTGCCTGCTTATCTAATGTAGTGTTCATTACAGTTCTTGCAAGTTATTTTGTAAATTGCATTAGTTTTGCTTGTTGTCTGTATAGGGTCTTTCAAGTTCATTAGCTGCTATTTTAGTGTATTGGTGGGTTTGTGGGCTACGATGACGTCACGAAGTCTGAGTAGTCTGGCAGTCATTTCTGAGATGTCCTTGACGTAGGGGAGAGTGGCTAGGGTTTTTGGACACATTTTGGCCGCTTGTTCGGGTTTGTAGCTGAGAAATCAGCAGACTATAGTCATTTTGAATACGCTGTATGGATGATTTTATTCTGCTCTTTGTAGTTCCTCTGTGTTGCAGTGTGTGGTGGCTTGTTGAAATAATATTCTAATGCAGCTTCGTTTGTGGGTGTTGGGATGATTGCTTCTGTAGTTCAGTATTTGGTCCGTATATGTTCCCCATTGATTGTTCACTCTACTGTGACATCGAGGAATGGCAATTTATTGCTGTTTTCCTCCTCTTTTGTGAATTTTAAGCTGGTAAGGATATTATTGATGGTCTTGAAAATTTCCTCTAAATTGTTTTGTTTAGTGATGGCAAAGGTGTCATCCACGTAGCGGACCCAAAGTTTGGGTTGGATGGTTGGCAGAGCTTTTTGTACGACTAACTGTGATAGCTAGACATGCACCACTACCACTAATATCTTTATATACAGATGAGGAAGGTCACTACTTCAACTGGGATAACACATCCATCCTCAGACAAGGCAAACAGAGACACACACGAGAATTCCTAGAAGCAAGACATTCCAACCAGAACGCTATCAAAAAACACATTGACTTGGACCCATTTGGCATTACCAACCCAAGGAACCCTAAACACAAACAGAAAGCAGGTCATAACACTAGTGCTTCACCAGAGGCTCACTGATGTTACCTAGTATGGTGACAAAATGAAAACAAACCTTCCAGCTCAGCAGGCAAACTTAAATCCAGAATCTCAACCTGAGCTCCGAATCATCTCAAAACTCGCTAATATGGTTATTCAATTGAAAAACAAATAACAGAATTTAATAATATTAATATTCAAGCCAGAAAACGTTTAGCTGGCAGATTTCTAATTTAGTGCTCACATTTAAATAGATTGATTGCGCTAAGTTGCCAAAAATGAACAGCCTCTGAGAATTAATTGGAGTTAGGTTTTCATAAAATGATATGATTTTGGAATAGATCCTGGGAAAATGTTCATTCCAGCACAATCAGACTCAGAAAATCAGTTGTTTATTGTCGTTTAGGTTCAGACACCCCTTGTTCTTTGACAGGGAATTTTCACAGGCGTCCTCGGGCAGCAGTACATGGCTGAGAGGTGTTCATTCACAGGAAACATCAGATAACAGTCTCTGGCTGAGATGCAGTGTTTTTGCAAGCATGGGAAGCTAGCTGTCTTTGACTAGGTGGTTGAACTTTATCACAATCAGAAATACAGCCAGCTTCTCGCTCAGAGTCAGAATTTTAGCATAAATGGAAAGGCAGTCAGCATCTGACTCAAGAGAGTAGGGGATCATTTGTGGGTCATAAGTGGAGCTTGCAAGTCAAGCATGTGAACAAAAATTGGAGCCTCACTATAATGATCTGAAAATCAACTGTGTAGTCAAATCTCATTTTGGAACAAACAGCATCCAAAGTAGGAGGAGTAACTATCAGATGTTCAAAGGGGACACAATGTAGCAGTGGAATATGAGGCCTTACAGGGATCAATGCTATTCATCTGTCTTCAATTCACAGTTAATCTGAATGTCTAAATTGATCACAGCATCTAGTTCAGAAATGCACTCAGGAAGGAGTGTCTGAGTACATTATGCCCACTGATTGCCACCTTGTGATTTCTGAGCTCAACAAGACTCCATGAAACAAAACACTTTAAATACAATCTCATCTTTTAAATGGCTCGGTACACTGTCCCAATCTATCACCCTTTATGATATGCAGAGATGCGCTTGCAATGGAGAATTTGACTGACGGATAACCTTTAGAGTTTGAGATTGTAGGCAAAATATCGTGCACTTTATCCTTCAGGAGCATAGTAGGTCATTGTCCCTTTATTGATCAACAACTGCATCTGCCCAGGCTGAGCAAATTTGACTGGCTCGCCTCCTGATGTGGTCAGCTAGAAAGAGAACAGAACCTCTCTTCCTCTCCTAATCCAGCAATGGAAGGCATTTTCAGTGAAACTGAGAGGTGACTTTGCCTTCTTAGGACCCATGCTTTCAATAGTAGGAGTGACAACCACATGATGAGGTGATGCTCCTGGCTTCCAGTGAGTGTAGTGATGTCTAGGTGTCTTCTAAATATGGTGCCAGAGCCTTTGACACTGACTGGGACTACCTGTAGAAACAGCTTTGGATTCTTTTGCCATGTCAGTGACACATGCAATATCTCACTTGCACAGACAATAAGATGAGAACTGCATGAATAGGCTAGGTGACCCACCATTAGCATTGCCACATATGATGCCATTCAGCTTGCTCAATGTCATTTTTAATTTCAAACTGGGAAAAGTCTGTCCTGTGTCCCTTAATTTATATTTGAGCATCCTGGTTAGAATCCAACAACAATACAGACAGAGCTCACAAATCCTATAATAACTCTTTCAGTCTTTGCTATATATAATTTTAAAAAATCAAACTCCATTTGACAAAAATAGTTCTTTTTAGAAGCTCATATAATTCTATAGTAGATACAGAAATGTGCTTGGAAATAAACCTCTTTTCTCTCAAGTGCTCATTAATCAGAGTAAACAAAAAATAAACAAAAAGGTCTTCAAAATATTTAACCCTATTAAATCTCTCAAACAGTCAAACAAACTACATTGTCTTATCTATGGCTGTGTCAACAATCACTGTTGTGCTGTGTTAATTTTTAAAGTTTTGAATCCAGCCAAGTATTCATAATGTAATTGCATTGCACAAAACCAAACAAATCCTGGAGAGCTAAATGCAATAGACCTCTGAAACTCCCTGATGCCCATTCATCTACTCTTTCATTTAAAAGGCTCACAGTTTCAATTGTTTCAGTTTAGTATTTTTTTAAACCAAAAACTTAAGAGGTCTAGATTTTAAAACAAATTAGAAAAATAATTGTTTTTATATGATGCTTTTAAATCAGATTTTTAATATGATTAACTAAATGAAAGCCCTTCAACCATAAGATAAGGTACTCCCACTTAATAGTACAGATCGTGACTACTGCTGAAGCCTTGTATTTTTTACTCACCAGAACAAATTCAAGAATACCAAATTTCAGAAGATCACAACAACTTATACAACAGGAAAAAGCATGTTGACGAGTTGGCAAGTCAACTCTGATTAGCCAAGGTATTGAGAAAGCAACAGACTCATATGCAAAAGTTAAATAAATAGGACGTCTGGAAATCTCTTCATTCCTAGACATTGACTCTGCGAGCTCTTGGTGATGTGTTTGGTGCCTCACTGAAGGAAGCTTCTCCTGGCAGCCGTTCACCAACTAAGAATTCCTATAAATCGGTAGGGATGTTTGACTGCTTCAGGAATGATTCGAGGACATTCCTGGCGTTATTCTGTTGATTTCCTGGGATTCTGTCAGGACTAAATTCTTAGCAATTGCTTCAGGAATCTGGTGTCAGGCATACAAATGATTAAGTTCTATCCAGTGGAGAAGATCTGTATGTCTTGCGTATTGTTGATGGGCTTATTAAAGGTCGATGATGGCATAGTGATAATACCACTGAACTAGTAATCCAGAGGCCAACCTAATGCTCTGGAAGTATTTGTTCAAATGCTACATCGCAGTTGGTACAATTTAAATTCAATAAATAAATCTGGAATTAAAAGCTACTGTCATTAATGATGACCATGAAATTGTTATTGATTGCAAAAATCCAGCAATTTCCTTTGCAAAAATAAATCTACCTTCCTCACCTCATCTGGTGATGTGTTGGCCCTCCAGGCCAACAACAATGTGTTTAACTTGCCCTCTGAAATGATCCAGCAAGCCAGTCAATTGAAGGGTTATTAGGTATCAGTAACAAATGTTGGCCATGACAGGAACACCCACATCCATAAAAGAATATATTTTTTAAAATGAGGGTGATACTCCAGAAGTCTTCTTGCTTGAGGATTTTGTGAAGTTGAGAAAGGTCATTTAGGACTATTTCTTACATTTTACTTTAGTTTGCCACAAACTGAGTTTGCCCTCAGACTGCTCATCCGAGGTATTCATTGTAGTATTTGAGGCTCAAGCATAGAAATGTCCCAGTTTCAACCTACCAAACCAAAAATGTCTAAACCTACGTTCATATATAGTTCTCAATTCTATGATCCCTAATTTTTTGTAATAACCTGCAACATGGTATCTTTGTTTTTCATAATTTAAATAAGCAACATGTGTCGGGTTCACCTTAGCTATCCTGCTAGTAACATTCGCAAACATTTCTTAACATGATTTTCCTTTCATTAATCTATGCTGACATTACTCATTATGAGTACCTATGTTCTTCTTTACCATGTCCAAAATGATAGATTTTGACATTATCCACACAATTTGTCAGGGATAAATAGTCTCTAGTTCCCCCTTTTCTCTGTCTCACCTTCCTTGGAATATGGGTGTTACATATTCCAACTTCTACTTTACAGAAGCTGTTCTGGATTCCAGAGAGTTTTGGAAGATCAAAACCAAAGCCATCAAGTCCATGCAAATTCTCAACTTTCAGATTAATTAATTTCACCAACATCAGTTCTTACTCATTGTAGTATTATGTTCCTCATTTCCACTAGTTCTCCTGGATGCCCACCTCTGCAAATTTACAGCTTTACAAACCTCCCAAACTATATATGTTCCTCCAATTCTTGCCACTTGAGAATCTGGGTCTCCAAACGCTTCACCATTGGCAACTATGTTCAGATGTCAAGGTGTCAAACTCAGAAATTTTCTCCATAAACAAATCTGCTAGTCCTCTTCTTCCTCCTTTAAGATGCTCCTTACAACTTTCAAATCTCCTTTGACAAATATTTTGGTCATCTGCCCTAATAGATGCTCTCTAGTGAAACTCCTTGGTCATTGTACAATGTTAAGTATGCTATATGAATATAATTTGTTGGATAAAGCTTTGCAGTTCTAGCTAGAGTTGCTACATGATTACAATTAAAACTACTAGCTTATTACTTAGAACAATTCTTCAAACTACAAAATTTTGATAAATGTGATATTTATCAGGTCTAATTTGCAACAAAACTTTTTTAGATCATGAGCGTCTCATCATAATTCAATGAGTGCAATATAAACTCAATAGTTAATACTGATTATTGATTACTAATACTGATTACTATTATTGATAGGAGCACTTACCAGCAAGATAGCCGTGACCACCACAAGCTTCACGGACTTCTTGAATGCCTTGTTGTGCTGTCCATGAACAAAGAGATTTACTTGCACTAGATAATGCATGAATTTCTTTACCAAGCTCTGCCTACATATAAAAATAAAATAAACATTTTGTGAAAAGAAGTAGTCACAGTGTGCTACTTATTCAACAAGAGCAATACAGTTGATCTGTAAAGTCAATCTTCTGCCAAGCATTCCTGATAGTTGAAGCTCCATGCTCGGTATGTGGGAGTAGAAAATCAATTTCAAGTAGTCTTGATTTGCCATAATGTCTGTCTGTTTTTTGTGTGATTATACGACAATGGGAGAAAAATTAATACACATTTTTCACGACTTCATTATTGCTGTCCACCAACCATTCAGGTTCCTGTGGATTTCAAACTTTTCTCTCAATGGCAAAGGTACATGAAATGCAATAGTGGCTTTAACTTTTGTATCCTTGGCAAGATTACCGATCTATCAAGTCAATGCTCACTTTTAAGCTGCACAAATAGTAATCTACTTAATTCTGTATTTTAATGATTGAGTTTCCACAATCAATTGTAGATTAACATTTATGAAATGAAGTCACTTTGGTACTCGAAGCATTAATTTGTATGATAATATTGGTGTAAATCAAGATCATTTGATTAGTAATAGAAAGAAAATCTCCCTTATTTGTTTCACAACATGAATGACTAATGATATATACACTTGGTGATACTGTGCCTGTGGAAAAAAAGGCTTCACCCTTACATTGCTGTAAACAGTTCACAAGCAATTTAAAACAAAACATTCTCTAGCAAGCAAGGTCTTTTGTGCATTATTTGACACAGAGACAATTGGCTGACTGGCAAATGCCTTTAGTTGTAGTACAGAAGGATTCTAATGGCATGAAAAAAATTAAAGTTATAATCACTTTCGCAACCATGGTCAAACCATGTGGTGGTGGAACTTTATTGAAGTTGACTGAGAGGATACATTGTAATTCTTTAAATGCCTGCTATTGCGGATCCACCATCAACCCCATAAGTATCCTGAGTCAGCTTATCTGAACCAATGTATGGCTTCATACCAGCAAAGTTAGCTTTAAGTTCAGGACCTTACTTTCAGATTTAATTGTGTCACTCGCTATCTTAATGAAGAAATCTGCTGTATTATGGTCACTGTTCCCAGAAGGATCTCACACCACAATGTTGCTAATTAACTCTCTCTCACTGCACAATACCCAGTCTAGGATGGCTAACTTTCTTGTTGGTTCCTTGATATATTGGTCAAAGAAACCATCCCTCATACATTCAAGGCAGCGTTTCTCCATCACATTGCTACCAGTTTTGTTAGTCCAATTGCCGTCATAGCAAGAGGACTTAAGTATTGGAGTAAGGATGTCTTGCTGCAGTAATACGAGGCCTGGGTGAGGCCTCACCTTGAGTATTATGTGCTGTTTTGGTCTCCTATTCTGAGGAAGGACATTCTTGCTATTGAGGGAGATCAGCTAAGATTCTCCAGACTGAGTCCTGGGATGGCAAGACTGATATATGAGGAAAGACTGGATTGACTGGGCTTGTACTCGTTGGAATTTAGAAGAATGAGAGGGGATCTCGTAGGAACATGTAAAATTTTGATGGGACTGAACAGGCTAGATGCAGGAAGAATGTTCCTGATGTTGTGAAAGTCCAGGACTAGGGGTAACGATCTAAGAATAAGAGATAAGCAATTCAGGATTGAATTAAGGAAGAATTTCTTCACTCAACAAATTGTAAACCTGTGGAATTCTCTCCCACAGAAAGCTGTTGGGGCCAGTTTATTAGATATATTCGAGAGAGACCGGGACGTGGCCCTTGCAGCTAAAGGGATCAAAGGGTATGGTGAAAAAGCAGGAATGGGATACTCCGATTGCATGATCAGCCATGATCATATTGAATGGTGGTGCAGTCGTGAAGGCCCAAATAGCCTACTCCTGCACCTATTTTCTATATTTCTATGTAATTCCAAAACCAAGGTAAACTGCAGAGGACAAACTCTCTCATGTACTCAGGTACTTATGTTGACTGCATAGTTCTTGGATTGAGGGCAAATTACTGCATGTCAAATTGCAAATGACTTACTTATTCTCAAAGAAACTTCTCTTCCTCATACAAATTTTGGAATGCCACAGGAATCCGCCAAGGAATTGGCAAGTTGACTATTTTGTCAATGGAAATGTGCTTATAAAAGGGAATGCGTAGAATGATAGGCTTGGAAAACAACAAAATCATATGTAAACAAATTGATTTTTCATGTGAAAGGTTTCTAATACACTAAAAGCATCAGAAGGTCACAGTCAGTTTCAAATCAAATACACTGTTACGAAGCCAACTTTGACAACTTTAAGCAGTTTTCAAAGAAATGTGGGGTATTAGTGATATCATCACTTGAGAAGAACTTGCAGATTCAGCAGCAGACTAACTTTCAGTTGAGTTAAAACAACATATTTACATGCTGATATTAAAAATAAAATGTCATGCTAATATTATTGAACAGACAAATCAATTTGCATTCCGAAATGTGCAAGATGCTCTATTAAGACAGATACATTTAAACATAATTATTTATTGGTACTGTTTACAATTTTTGGCAATTTTCAAAAGCAGATCTAGCTCCACAAAATAAGCATGTACTATTTGTAACCACACTTGCCTGTCTCTCACTCTTGTCCTTCATCAACATTCCTCTTTGATATTCAACAGATTTTATGAACAGTGATTTAAAAAAGTGGTCTAGCGCATAAGTGGCTGCCACAAAGGGAATAAGTCGCCATTGCTGAAATAAAGATAAATATTTCATTTAAGTTGTACAACACAAGAAAAGTGACGTATTAGAAAAACAATAACACTTCCCGATAACAATAACAATGCATGATCTTTGTAACAATTCTAGTAGAGGGCTTGAAGAAACAGTAAACAGAAATTTCTGTCATTTTTCTGCACACCCGTTGAAACTTCTTTTTCACTAGGCCATCATCTTCCTACTTTACGTGGAGATCAAAGAATATATTTGGAAATGTCTCTACAACATCTTCTGCATTGATTTCTTTTAATTAGCCAAAGGGTTAAGCGAAGGAACTAATTTATAGAGTGGGAAAGATGTTTCTGGTACAGATTTTTCAAACTGAATTTTGATGAGTTCAGATGGCCCCTAGAATCTTTCCATGGGATCCCATGAAAATAATGTGAAAATGTCTATCATGAAATGAGAGTGGAACATGACGACATCAGATGCTGTTGAATGTGGGCTCGCTATCTTACTCAAGAGGGAAGCCTGCACAGAGAAGCACACCCAAAAGGAAACATACGTTTTATTAAAAATTCCCTGCATATGCAACACTTTTGGATTGTAACTAAGAAAATGTAGTAATATGATTATTTAGGTAAGGATGACATGATTATGAATCAAAATCATATAGTACAGAAGAGGTACTTCAATGCACTGGTCCCACTTTCTAGCACTTGCCCCACTGCCTTGAATGTTATAATATTTCATGTGCTAATCCAAGTACTTTTTTAAACCTATAACGCCCCAGACATTGCATTCCAAATTCCCAAAAAACTCGGTGAACGTTTTTCTCCTCAAACCCCCTCTAAACAACCTTCCTTTCATCTTTAAATTATACTCCCTTGATACTGACCCTTCGACTACGGGAAACAGTTGCTTTCTATCCATCCATCTCATATATGCTGGATACTTCAATCAAATCTCTTCTCAGCTTTTACTGCTCGAAAGAAAACAACCCAAGCTTGTTGAGTCTTTCTTCAAAGCTAAACTACTCCATCCCAGGCAATATTCTGATAAATCTCACTGCATTCCTTCCAGTGCAATCACATCCTTCTTACTGCGCAGTGACTAGAACTGCATTCAGTACTCCAGCTGTGGTCTAACCCAAAACTCCAGAACCGTTCCAACATACCTCCTTGCCCTTATTATCTTTGCCATGACTGATAAAGGTAAATGTCATGTATACCTTCTTAAACATTCTATTAACCTGACCTGCTGCCTTCAGGGTCTTATGGACAAACACCCCAAGATCCCTCTGTTTCTCTGAGCTTCCTTGTGTCCTATCATTAATTTAAAAACTCCCTTGTCCTGTTACTTCTTCCAAAGTGCATCAACTCACACTTTTCAGGCTTAAATTCTCATCTGACCAATCACCCATATCCTACTGTTACATAAGACCTTCTTCTTCTTCACAGAAACCTACTTGGCAAATTTTTATGTCATCTGCAAACATACTTATTTTCTTTTCAACATTTTCTTTTCTATTGTGTATAACAAAAAATGTGGTCTGCCACTGGACACCAATCTCCTGTCACACAAACAGGCTTTACCACCACCTTCCATCTCCTAACACTAAGCCAATTTTGAATCCAACTTGCCCATTTACTCTGGAACCCATGTGTTTTTACCATCTTTGTTAGTCTCCCATGTGGGACCTCGTCAAAGGCTTTGCTGAAATCCATGTACAGAGAAATCTCGATTATCTGGCATTCGATTATCCAAGTTTAGGATTATCTGAACAAAATCATAAGGTCCCAATGAGTGGCTAACTGTGTTATCTGACATTGGTTAACTGAACAAAATATTCCCCGCTCGGGTCTTTCGGATAATCGAGGTTCTTCTGTAAACATCATCAAATGCACTACGCCTATTTACACACCAGATTGCCTCATTGAAAAATGCAATTTTTTTCAACATGACCTCCTTCTGACACAGGAGAAAGTGAGATCTGCAGATGCTGGAGATTAGAGCTGAAAATGTGTTGCTAGAAAAGCGCAGCAGGTCAGGCAGCATCCAAGGAACAGGAGATTCGATGTTTCGGGCATAAGCCCTTCTTCAGGAATTCCTGAAGAAGGGCTTATGCCCGAAACGTCGAATCTCCTATTCCTTGGATGCTGCCTGACCTGCTGCGCTTTTCCAGCAACACATTTTCAGCTCCTTCTGACACAGCCATGCTGACTAACCCTGATCAAAACTTGTCTCCGAGTGGAGATTAATTTTGTACTTGAGAATTTTTTCCAAGAGTTTCCCCGTCACTGATGAGAAACTCAGTGGTTGTGAAAAGTGGAACTACATCAGCTCCATTCCTGTGGCACTTCCCAAGCTGCCAGAGAGGAATTAAAAGTTTGGGTCAGAGCCCGTGCAATTTTCTCCCTAGTCTCCCATAGCACCATGGGATACAACTCATCTGGATGCTGATTTGTCCACTTTTAATCCTCGAGTAAAAAGTGAGGTCTGCAGATGCTGGAGATCAGAGCTGAAACACATTTCCAGCAACACATTTTCACCACTTTTAATCCTGCCAAGATTTCCAATACTTCCCCACTGCCGATATCAAACTGCTTAAGAAGCTCACAGTCTCTCTTCCCAAATTCTCTACCGATATTCTCCTTCTCCAAAGCGAACACATATGTGAAACATTCATTTAACATCCTACCATTGGCCTCCAACCCAACGTATGGATTGTTCCTCTTGATTACGAACGGGTTCTACTCTTGCCCTGGTTGTTTGCTTTCCCTTGATATACCTTTAAAGCACCTTGGGATTCTCTGTAATCTTGTCCTTTAGCTTTTTTTATGCCCTCTCTTTGCTCTCCTAATTGTTTTAAGATCCTCCTGACCTCTGCTTGTACTATCTGTACTCCACTCGAGCCTCTGTCAATTTTCTCCCTTTGTATCTGTCCAAGGCCTCTCTTGTCCTTCTTATCCAGTCCTGAATATTCCTTGACATCCAGGGTTCTCTTGACTTGTTGCTCCAATATTTTAAATATTGGGTCTATACTCTCACCAATTCAATTCTGATTGCACCCCACTGTTCTGCTGTAGGCTTACCCAGTAGTAGCTGTCTCAGTCTACTTCGGCCAAATCCTAACACAGAGTCATAAACATCTACATCATGGAAACAGACTCTTCAGTCCAACTCGTCCATGCCGACCAGATATCCTAAATTAATCTGGTCCCGTTTGCCAACATTTGGCCCATATCCCTCTAAATTCTTTCTATTCATATACCCATCCAGATGCCTTTTAAATATTGTAATTGTACCAGCCTCCACTACTTGCTCTGGTAGCACATTCCATACATGCATGAAAAAATTGCCCCTTAGGTCCCTTTTAAGTCTTTCTACTCTCACCTTAAACCTATGCCCTCTAGTTTTGGACTCCCCCAGCCTGGTGAAAAGACCTTGTTATTTAGCCTATCCATGTCCCTTATGATTCTGTAATGTCATCCCTCAGCCTCCAGGGAAAATAGCTCTCATCTATTGTGTCTCTTGCAAGATCTCAAACCCTCCAACCCTGGCAACATTCTCGTAAACTCAACATGCCTGAATTCCCCCTGCCTTGGTCCCTTCACTCCGCTTTTTTTTAAACTAACTCTCTTTGTCCCATCCCACTCCCAATCTAGTTTAAGTTCCTTCGTACAGCACGAGAAAAGGCACCTGCACGGGTGTTAGTTCTATTCTGGTTCAGGTGCAAGCCATCTTGCTTGTGCAGGTCCCAACCTCCAAGAAATGATCCCAGTGATCCATGAATCTAAATGATTCCTAGTGCATCAATTCTTGAGCCATGTACTATTCTGCCCTATTCTCCCATTTCTAAACTCACCAGATTTGGCACCAAGAATAATTTCAACATTTGAGGCCCTGTTCTTTAGTCTACTCCTAGCTCCACAATTTTTGATGCAAGATCTTATCAACCATTCTCCCTACATTCATTAGTGTTAATGTGTACCATGACCCATGTCTCATCATATAATCCCTGCAGCCACACATGACATTTTTGACCCTGACACCATGGAGGCCACACACCATCTTGTCAGTCGCACCTTCAGCCAGAGAAACACATGTCTGTTCCCCTAACTAATGAATCCTATCATTGTTTTTGCTTTCTTCTTCCTCTCCCACCCCCGTACACTCAGGTCATGTGATGATAGAAGTTTGGCTCTGTCTGCACTCCCTTGAGGAACCAGCGCTTCATCAGTTTCCAAAGAGTAAACAAACTCGTGATCAGGACTCCTGTGGTATCCTGCATTTCTACTGGATTCTCTTTGATGGCCTAGTGATCACCCATTTCTTTCTTTCCTCCAGTCCTTCAAAATAGCGTGGGACCACCTCTTAAAATGTGCTATCCACGTAACTCCCAGCTTTGCAGATGTGCCAGTGTCTCCACTCATTTTATATAATTGGGAACACTTCTTCCACCTGGTCATCAAGATTGCTGATAGGGTCCATGACTTCCCACACATAACAGGTCACACATTACACTCAACTCACCTCACCTGCCATGAATTGTATATGAACTTAGTCTAATTTGCTAACGTTTCTAATTAAAGATACTCCCTTTACCTTAACCTTAATCCCTTATTCTGACCTTTACTTAACCCTGGTACTTCTAAATTAATCCTTCACTAATTTCCCAGCTCATGGGCTTTGGTACAGCCTCCCTTGCCCTACACTAATCCCTGTAACATCTGGATAATATTTCATGCTGCTACTTATTGATTACAGCTCCGCTTCAACACTTATCCCCATCAAACCAATCTCCAAACTCAGAGATCTAAATCTCTGGTCCTCCCTCTGTAACAGGCCCTCGACCTCTAGATCACAATCAGTGAAGATAGGCAACAGCACCTCCTCCATGAAATCCTCAAGTCTGGTGCCCCTCAAGGATGTGTACTCAGCCCCCTATTGTACTCCTGTACACTCAAGACTGTGTGGCAAAATTTTGTCCGGACTCCATCTACAAGTTCACTGGCAACACCACCATTGTAGGCCAGATATCAAACAATGACAAGACAGAATACAGGAAAGAGATAGCGAGCTTCCTCAATGTCAATGTCTGCAAAATTAAAGAGCTGATCATGAATTCAAGAAGCAATGAGGAGGCCATCAATGGAGCTGAGGTGGAGATGGTCGAGAGCATCTGACAATCTGTCGTCGACCATTCATGTTGATGCAATGGTCAAGCCAACACAAGAAATCCTCTTCTTCCTCAGGAGGCTAAGAAGTTTTGGTATGTCCATAATGACCTTCACCAACCTTTAGAGATGCACGATAGAAAGCATTCTATCTGGATGCATCATGGTTTTGTACAGTAATTACTCTGCCCAGAACTATAAGAAACTACAGAAAATTGTGAACACAGCCCAGAACGCTCAATCAAACTCTCCATTCACTGATTCCATCTACACTTCTTGGTGACATGTAAAGGCAGCCAACATTATCAAAGATCCCTCTAACTTGGTTATAATCTCTTCCAACCTCTTCCATCATCAGAAGACACAAAAGCTTAAACACACGTACTAACAGGTTCAAGAGCAGTTTCTTCCCTACTGTCATTAGACTTCAGAACAGACCTTTCAAATTTCAAATCTAATGTTGATCTTGCTTTAGGTGCACCTTCTCTGTGACAATCACTTGTACTCCTTGATCTGTTCAATTATCCTATGTATGTTTATACTGTATGGAAACAAAACTTTAAACTCTCATACCACCCACTAGGAGAGATATTTGAAATATTCATCAAAATATTTTTAAAGGTTATACGATTTCCAGCATCCACCAGCTTCCCAGGCAGTGCATTCCAGATTACCACCAGCTGAGTGAAAAAGATTTTTCCCAAATCTCCTCTGAATCTCTTGCCCCTTACCCCAAAAACCATGCCTTATTGTGATTGACCCCTCAATCAAACTGCTCCCTATTCACTCTGTCCATATTCCTCATAATCTCATACATCTTAATAAGGTGCCCCCCTCCATCTTCTCTGCTCTAAAGAAAACATTCCAAGTCTATCTAGTCTCCCTTTATAGGTCAATTTCTTCATGCTAAGCAACATGCTGTACCCCCCTAGCACTATCACATCTTTCCTGTATTGAGATGACAAACTGCTCACAGTACTCTAGTTGTGGACTGACCAATGCTTTGTACAAGTCTAACATTACCTCCTTGCTCTTATACCTATGCCATGATTGATGAAAGCAAGTGTCCCTTGCGCCTTCTTAAATATCCTGTTCATGCGCTTCGCTGACTTCAGGGAACTGTGAATAATTACCCCAAGTGTCCTGTCATTCATTAAATGCTCCCTCATCTTGTTCTTCTTCCAAAGTGCATCATCTCACATTTACCAGGGTGCCACTGTTCTGCCCATCTGACCAACTATTTATATCTTCCTGTAACCTATAACCATCTTCTTCATTATTCGCCACTCTAATAATCTTGGTTTCGTCTGAAAATTCGCTTAATATTTCCCCCACATGTTCATTTATTTTTCTTATGTATATCGCAATAAGGGTCTCAGTATTAAGACCATAAGACATAGGAGTGGAAAGTAAGGCCATTCGGCCCATCGAGTCCACTCCACCATTTAATCATGGCTGATGGGCATTTCAACTCCACTTACCAGCATTCTCCCCGTAGCTCTTAATTCTTTGTGACATCAAGAATTTATCAATCTCGGCCTTGAAGCCATTTAGTGTCTCGGCCTCCACTGCACTCCGCAACAATGAATTCCACAGGCCCACCACTCTGGCTGAAGAAATGTCTCTGCATTTCTGGTCTGAATTTACCTCTTCTAATTCTAAGGCTGTGCCCATGGGTCCTAGTCTCCTCGCCTAACGGAAACAATTTCTTAGCGTCCACTCTTTCCAAGCCATGTATTATCTTGTAAGTTTCTATGAGATCTCCCCTTAACCTTCTATATTCCAAAGAATACAATCCCAGGATCCTCAGCCATTCCTCGTATGTTAGACCTGCTAGTCCAGGGATCATCTGTGTGAATCTCCACTGGACACGTTCCAGTGCCAGTATGTCCCTCCTGAGGTGTGGGGACCAAAACTGGACACAGTACTCCAAATGGGTCCTAACCAGAGCTTTATAAAGGCTCAGTAGCACATCGCTGCTTTTATATTCCAACCCTCGAGATAAACGACAACATTGCATTCGCTTTCTTAATCACGGATTCAACCTGCATGTTTACCTTTCGAGAATCCTCGACTAGCACTCCCAGATCCCTTTGTAATTTGGCTTCATGAATTTTCTCATCATTTAGAAAGTAGTCCATGCTTGTATTCTTTTTTCCAAAGTGCAAGACCTCACATTTGCTCACATTGAATTTCATTAGCCATTTCCTGGACCACTCACCCAAACTGTCTAGATCCTTCTGCAGCCTCCCCACTTCCTCAGTACTACTTGCCTGTCCACCTAACTTCGTATCATCGGCAAACTTCGCTAGAATGCCCCCAGTCCCTTCATCCAGATCATTGATATATAACGTGAACAGCTGCGGCCCCAACACTGAACCCTGTGGGACACCGCTTGTTACTGGCTGCCATTCCGAAAAAGAACCTTTTATCCCAACTCTCTGCCTTCTGTCAGTCAGCCAATCCTCAATCCATGCCAGTAGCTCACCTTGAACACCATGGACCCTCACCTTACTCAGCAGCCTGCCGTGTGGCACCTTATCAAAGGCCTTTTGGAAGTCTAGATAGACCACACCCACTGGGATCCCTGGTCTAACCTACTTGTCACCTATTCAAAGAATTCCAACAGGTTTTTCAGGCACGACCTCCCCTTACTAAATCCATGTTGACATGTTCTAATCCGACCCTGCTCTTCAAAGAGTTTAGAAACCTTAACAATGGACTCTAGAATTTTACCAACAACCGAGGTTAGGCTAATTGGCCTATAATTTTCCATATTTTTAACCATCCTGTCAATATGTGATACAAATTTAAGAGAATTATGTACCTGTACTCCTAGGTCCCTCTGTTATACAACACTACCCAAGGACCTACCATTAATTGTACAAGTGCCACCGTAATTTGCTGTTCCAAAGTGTTATACCTTGCATTTATCTGGATTGAACTCCATCTGCCATTTTTCAGTCCATTGACCCATGTTTGACCTAGCTATACGGGAATAGTTTGGCAAGGCTACGTTCTGGACTACAAATTGTCAGTACTGCTGTGGAATATTGTCAGAGCCAACAATCTTTTCAGTGTCCAGTGTCTTCAACCTTCAGGTGGAGGCTGAAATGATTTATTCAATCGGCATCTCTGATTGAAGATGGATGCAAATACATCAAAGACAAAAGTTGCACTCTTTTTTCAGTGAGGATGAGGGTATCTGTGGAGCCTTCTGCTCTAGTGAGTTATTTAACTGTCCACTACTATTCACAACTAAATGTGATAGAGCTGCAGAGCTTAGATCTATTCCATTGGTTTTGGAATCACTCAGCACTGTCCATTGTATAACTTACAATGGCTTTTGAAGATTTCAAGATATAACCTTCTCAGTTTCCCACGTGGGACCTTGTCAACAATTTTCCTAAAATCCATATAAACTGAACTTTCATCACCCACACACCTGATCACATTTTCAAAAAATTCTAACAAATTTGTTATGCATGACCTCCCTCTGACAAAGGCATGCCGATTATCCCTAATTAACTCACACCTTTCCAAGTGAGTATTAGTTTGTTCCTTCAGAATTTTCTCCAATAGTTACCCTACCACTGATGTGAGATTCACCGGTCTGTAATTTCCTGTTCATCCCTACCACTCCTCTTAAAAAATGGAACCACATTAGCCATCCTCCAGTCCTCTAGCATTTCCCCTGTGGCCAGTGAGAAATTTTAAAAAATTGGGTTACAGAGCCTGCAATTTCTTGCCTCGGCTCCCACAACAGTCTGGGATGCAATTCATCTGGGCCAGGAGATTTGTCTGTTCTTATGCCTGACAGAGCCTCCAATACCTTACACAGTTTGACATAGGAAATGGTAAGTTCCTCACATTTCCTTTTGCTGAAGTCAATACCTATGTTCTCCTTTTCCAGAGAAGATTGAAGACAAATATTCATTCAACATCCTTCCAATGTCCTGCAACTTCACACACAGGTCCCGAATGGGCCCTACTCTTTCCCTTGTTAACATTTTCCTTAATGTATTTCTAAAATATCTTGTGATTCTCCCTCGTCCTATTCAGAAGTCTATTCTCAGGTCCCCTCTTTGCTCTTCTAATTTCTTTCTTAAGTTCCTTTATACACTTCCTGCTTTTCTCTAGGCGGCAGCTGAATTACTGTCTTTGGATTTGCCAAAAGTCTATTCTTCTTTATGCAGTCTTGAATTGTCCTGGGCATTCAAGGTTCTCTGAACTTACTGCTTCGATCTTTCACTCTCAAGCTTACACATTGGATCTGTACTCTCCCCAGCTGTATTTTTTAATATCCCCATTGCTACATTGTAGACTTATCTGGCAGTTGTTGTTCTCAGCCTGTTGTGGTCAGTTCCTGCCTTATTTTAATAAAATCCACCTTCCCCAAAGAAACTTAACTACTATCCTTTAAACCCTACTAAACAATTTGTGTTATCAGAGAACCAGCAGCAATTAGTATTAGATTCTAAGGTCGAGATTACTTTAAATTCCCACACTTAAAACAAACTCCATTTTCTGAAAGTTGCATCTGCAGATGCAATCCATTCGAAAAGGAGCTCTTCAAAAGTTTTGAAATATTATTTTAAAAAATAAGTTGTCATTATTTGTACTGTCCAAGTTACTCATATCAAACAACATGAATCTGCTTCTATCAGGTATTAAAGGGTCACATATCTATCATTTAGTAATATTGTATCCCCAAAAATGCAGGGGATTATACATTATCCTCAAAACCATATGGATTTTAAGACTCTGGTAAAAGAATGGGATGCATGTGCAGGTATTTGACAGGAACTGAATTACATACAAGAGCTCCCATTTATTAGGGAATTGTTGTGTCTCCATTATTATTAGTCACTGTAATATCTAAACACATATTCAGATATTGTTTAAATGTGGAGTTAAGAAAAAAGCCATCAAACCATCAGCAAAAAGTACAAACCATATCAAACTATAGCCTTTAGTAATATAAATGACAATAACAACAACTTGTTTTAAATAACCCTTTCAACATTGAAAAATACTCCACAGGAATAACAATGAAAAGATTATTTTTAATGCAATTTGTGCCTAGGTACATTCAATAGTGGTTTTTCATCGTACATTACATTGGCACGTACCTGCAATTGATATTCGAGCAGCGGTATTTCATAATGGTCTGTTGGTCCAAACTGACGACGTACTGCAGAATACCGAATACCAATTGTCAAGCACAGCTTAAGATTCGAAGTTGCAATCCCTGTGATTGTAATTCTACCAGAAGAAAGCGCTCCAAGTGAAGCACCAAATCGTTGATTAGGATTCTAAATGAGAATTTAAAGAACTTGGGTATCAACTACATAGTATCACTTCCAACACTAGAATAATTGAAAATTACTCATGATAGCAGTTTTGAATGAATGCAGGAAAGATTAGTTAGAAATTAAATGCATTTCTAAGATTTAATTTCAAATGTGTGATGCTTTTCATGCTTTTCAGTTTAACCCTATATTTTAGGTTGCAGTGATGATCGCTTGAAGAACTACATTTCTCTGAAGGATAACTTCTTGTAAAATACAAATTACTTCCAGCAACCATGTGACCAAACTGTCTGAGAATTAAACAAGAGTAGAGAAGGATCAACAAGAAGTTAATAACGGGTGGGTACAGATTCTTGTGTGTGGTCCCACTTCAAATAAATTTGTTGAGTTTTGGGTCAAAAAGTGTGGTGTTGGAAACGCACAGCTGGTCAGGCAGCATCCAAGGAGCAGGAGAGTTGACATTTCAAGCATAAGCTTTTTATCAAGAGCTTATGCTTGAAACATCAACTCTCCTGGACCTCCAGTGCTGTCTGACCGGCTGTGCTTTTCCAACACCAAGCTTTTTGACTCTGACCTCCAGCATCTGCAGTCTTCACTTTCTCTGTGTTCAGTTTTGGAACAAACTGGCTACAACTGACTGCTTTGAAGTACAATTCAATTGAAATTCTGCACATTAGCAAAAAGGGTTTAAAACGCTTGATAATTGAAAGACTCAACTAACAGTCAGTGGGAGCGTATAGAGAGAAGGCGTGTGGAGGTGAGGGCAGAGATAGAGGGACCAAAAGGGCCAAGTAAGAGAAAGAGAGGGGAGAGAAAGAGAGAGACACAGTGTCTTAAATGCAAAACTCCAAAGTTAAAAAATGTCGGAACTGAGAGTTCTGATCTGAGGTAGCTAGACTGAAGAAAGTGAGGACTGCAGATGCTGGAGTACCAGAGTTGAAAAATGTGGTGCTGGAAAAACACAGCAGGCCAGCAGCATTCGAGGCGCAGGAGAATCGACGTTTCGGGCATAAGCCCTTCTTCAGGAATGAGGCTGGTGTGCCAAGCGGGTTGAGATAAAGAGTGGGGGGGAGGGAATTGGGGGAGGGGCACTGGGAATATTGAAGGCAGGATTTAATAAACAGCCAGCAGCTTCACTTGATACCAAACTATCCAGGTTCCTGTTTGATTATAGTACTCTCCCCCCAAAACTACGATAGTTACAGCAGAACTGTTAATGGGGAGAAGACTCTGCATCAAGGTTAAACCATGATATTCCTAGACTGGAGTTAGAGGGGGGGGAATGTTGGGGTGGTGAAATGGCTGCAGGAAAACCAGTGCCAGACACTTGCCTCCTCTAACCAAAAGAGAGACATTTTGCTTCAGGGGATAAAGTTAAGTGTCCACACCACGAAAATGGCCACGCATGGTACAAAGCGAATTCAGGTCCCGTAATGTACAAAGTTCGAGTCATTCGTGATGAACGGCTCCTGCCCGAAACATTGATTTTCCTGCTCCTTGGATGCTGCCTGACCTGCTGTGCATTTCTAGCACCCTTCTAATCTTGACTCAATAAAATTGTGTATCACATGAAAGCTGCTATCTCGTAAACAGGACCTGGCTCCTCAGAACAGCTGAGAAAGGCCATCAAATATCATCTATTCTCCCCCTCTGCCAAGCAATGCAGAGGCAATGCAAGATGGAAGGCCAAGAACATACAACATTACAACGCAGTACAGGCGTTTCAGCTTTTGATGTTGTGCTGACCTGTGAAACCAACTTGAAGCCCATCTAACCTACACTATTTCATTCTCATTCATATGTTTATCCAATGGCCATTAAAGTGCCCTTGAAGTTGGCGAGTGTACTACTATTGCAGGCAGGGCATTTCACGCCCTTACCACTCTGAGTAAAGAACCTACCTCTGACATCTGTCCTATATCTATCATCCCACAATTTAAAACTATGTCTCCTCGTGCTAACCATCACCGTCTGAAGAAAAAGCTCTCACTGTCCACACTAATCATCTTGTATGTCTCGATTAAGTCACTTCTCAGCCTTCCTCTCTCTAACAAAAACAGCCTCAAGTCCCTCGGCCTTTCCTTGTAAGACCTTCCCTCCACACCAGGTAACATCCTGGTAAATCTTCTCTGCAACCTTTCCAACTTGTCCACATCCTTCCTATAATGTGGTAACCAGAACTGGATGCAATACTCCAAATATGGGTGCATCAGAGTTTTGTACATCTGCAATATGACCTCATGGCTAAGAAACTCAATCCCTCTACTAATAAAATCTAACACACCTATGCCTTCTTAAGAACCCTATCAACCTCGGTAGCAACTTCAGGGATCTATATACATGGACACTGGGATCTCTCTGCTCATCCACACCACCTAGAATCTTACCATTAGTCCATTACTCTTTATTCTTATTCCTCCTTCCAAAGTGAATCATCTCACACATTTCCGCATTAAACTCCATTTGCCACAGGTCGGCCCAGCTCTGCAGCTTATCTATGTCCCTCCGTAAGTTGCAACATCCATCCGCACTGTCTACAACTCCGCTAACCTTCGTGTCATCCTCAAATTTGCTAACCCATCCTTCTACGCCTTCATCCAGGTCATTTATAAAAATGACAAACAGCAGTGGCCCCAAACAGATCCTTGTGGTACACAACTAGTAACTGAACTCCAGGATGAGCATTCCCCATCAACCACCATCCTATCTTCTTTCAGCTAGCCAATTACTGGTCAAAACTGCTAAATCACCCTCAATCCCATGCCACCATGTTTTCTGCAAAGCCTACTGTGGGGAACCTTATCAAATGCCTTACTGAAATCCATATACACCACATCAACTGCTTTACCCTCATCCACTTGTTTGGTTACCTTCTCAAAGAACTCAATAAGGTTTGTGAGGCACAATCTACCCTTCTCAAAACTATGCTGACTATCCCTAATCAAATTATTCCTTTCTAGATGATTATAAATCCGATATCTTATAATTCATTCCAACGTTGTACCCACAACCAAAGTAAGGCTCACTGGCCTATATAGTTACCAGGGTTATCGGTACTCCCCTTCATGAACAAGGGGACATTTACTATCCTCCAGTCTTCTGGCACTATTTCTGTAGACAATGATGACAAAGATCAAAGCCAAAGATTCTGCAGTCTCCTCCTGAGCTTCCCAGAAAATCCTAGGATAAATCCCATCCGCCCCTGGGAACTTAGTTATTTTTACACTTTCCACAATTGCTAACACCTCCTCCTTATGAACCTCTACCCTCTCTAGTTTAACAGCCTATATCTCAGTGTTGTCCTCAGCAACATTTTTTTTCCATTGTGAATACTGACGAAAAACGTTCATTCTCCTATCTCCTCGGTCTTCACGCACATCTTCACACTATGATGCTGTATTGGCCCTAATCTTACTCTAGTCATTCTTATATTCCTGATATACCTACAGAAAGCTTTCGGATTTCTTTGATCCTGTCCACCAATGACTCCTCATACCCCCTCCAGGATCTTCTTAGCTCCCTCTTTTGGTCTTTCTTGGCTAACTTGTAACTCTCAAGTGCCCTAACTGAGCCTTCACATCTCATCTTTACATAAGCCTCCTTCTTCCCCTTGACAAGAGACTGAACTTTAGTAACCCATAGCTCCCTCGCTCAATTACCTCCTCCCTGTCTGACAGATACATACTTATCAAGGACATGCAATAGCTATTCCTTGAACAAGGTCCACAGTTCAATTGGGTCCATCCCCTGCAGTTTCCTTTACCATCCTATGCTTCTTAAATCTTGCCAAATCGCATCATAATTGCCTTTCCCACAGCTATAACTCTTGCCCTGTGTTACATACCTATCCCTTTCCATGCTAAAGTAAATGACACAGAACTGAGGTTACCATCACCAAAGTGCTCACCTACCTCCAAATCTAACACCTGGCCAGATTCATTATCCAGTACCAAATCCAATGTGGCCTCGCCTCTTGTTGGTCTATCTACATACTGTGTCAGGAAACCCTCCTGCATACGTTGGACAAAAACTGTTTCATCTAAAGTGCTTGAACTGTAGTGTTTCCAGTCAATATTTAGAAACTTAAAGTCCCCCATAACAACTACCCTGTTACACTCACTCCTATCCAGAATCATTTTTGCTATCCTTTCCTTTACATTTCTGGGACTTTGCAGAGGCCTTTAGAAAACTCCCAAAAAGTTGACTTCTCCTTTCAAACCTCAACCGATATTACCTCTGTAGACGAGGCTTCATCACATGTCCTTTCTGCCACCGTAATACTGTCCTTGACTAACAATGCCACACCTCCCCCTCTTTTACCACCTTCCCTGGTGTGACTGAAACATCTAAATCCTGGAACCTGCCACAAGTATTCCTGTCCCTGCTCCATCCATGTCTCTGAAATGGGCACAATATCAAAGTCTCAGGTACTACTAATCTATGCTGCAAGTTTACCCACCTTATTCCGGATGCTCCTGGCATTGAAGTAGACACACTTTCCTGCCTGCTGGTACACTTTTGTGACCTTGAAACCTTACTTACGACCTCATTACTCTCGACCTCCTGTACACTGGAGATACAATTCAGATTCCCATCCCCCTACTGAATTTGTTTAAACCCTCCCGAAGATCATTAGCAAACCTTCCTCCCCAGCATATTGGTTTGATTCAGGTGAAGACGATTCCGTCTGTCAAGGACCCACCCACTCTAGAATGAGCCCCAATTATCCAAGTATCCGAATCCCTTCATCCTGCACCATCCCTGGAGCCACGTATTCAATTGCTCTCTCTCCCTATTCCTTGCCTCACTCGCACATGGCACAGATAACAAATCAGAGATAACAACTGTTTGTTCTAGCTCTAAGCTTCCAACCTAGCTCCCTGAATTTCTGCCTTAAATCCCCATCCCTTTTCCTACCTATGTCATTAGTCCCCATGTGGACCACGACTTGGGGCTGCTTCCCCTTCCCCTCAAGGATCCCCAAAACACAAGCCGAGACATCATGAACCCTGGCACGTGGGAGGCAACACACCAATTGTGAGTCTCTCTCATTCCCACAGAATCTCTTATCTGTGCCCCTAACCATGGAGTCCCCAATAACTAATGCTCTCCCCCGCGCCCCACCTTTCCATCTGAGCAACAGGGACAGACTATGCCTGAGACTTGTGCCCCAACAGTATCCAAATGGCATACTTGTTACTGACGGGAACAGCCACAGTGGATCCCTGCACTGTCTGCCTGTTCCCTTTCCATCCCCTGACTGTAACCAATCTACCTTTTTCCTGTACCTGAAGTATGATTACTTTTCTGTAATTCCTCTCAATTACCCAGCCAGCATCCCGAACGATCTAAAGTTCATCCAGCTCCAGTCCCCTAAAGCAGTTTCCGAGGAGCTGAAGTTGGGTGCACTTCTCACAGATGAAGTCAGTGGGGACACTTGTGGGTGACCCTTACCTCCCACATTCAACTGTCCTAACAACCCATTGTTCTTCATTCCTAAAGAGACTGTTGAAAAAGAAACTAGTAACCTTACCAATCCGGCACACAGAACCTTTTTTTTTTGGTTAGAGGAGGATTGGTGTATGGGAGACACTACCTAAGTAGTGCTCTAGATAAAGCAATTGCCCAAATATATAGCCTCACTTATTCAGCCATCCTGTGCCTAATCCTGCTCAGCATGCACTCTGCCTATACACGAGGTAAGTTTTTATAGGATTTCCCAGGAACCCCCGGTCCTCGCTCATGCCGCTGCCTCTGCTGCTCAAAGTGGAGGTCGTAGACGCCCAAGTTAAGTCCTTTTTCGAGGAAACTTTACCTTCCCGGCAATCCCCTGGTCCTTGCTCATACCACTCAACACCGTTATCACTTGAAGAAGAGGAAGAAACTCTCCAGAGATGTTCCAGGCTCAAGAGGTGGGCTACTGTCTGGTACATATCAATCGTGTCTGAGTCAGAGTCTGTGGAACCAGATCTAAGGCGAAAACATCCCAGGACAAGCTGCCAGAAAAGAACAGTATATCCCCAGATGTTTTTGAGGAGTGAGATGCAATGACTGGAACAAGGGCCAAGTGAATCCCATTGACTGTGAGATCCTTGATTGACCAGGGTAAAATCCCCAATCAGGGAGCCCTGGCTGACACACAAACAGGAGATTCAGAGAATCCCCTCATTGTAGTCACTGGTTCTGAGCTAGCTGGTCAGAGCCCATGTACTGAACTAATCTAAATAAAGTGCCTCCTTATAACAAGTATGTTGTTCTAAACACTGACCCTTGTTGTTTTATTCTTTTAGTAAATAACTGGGGCTTTTGGATCGCAAAGAAAAAATTGATGGTCTCAACCAAGACCATAAGAAATATCTACACTCCTCTAGTTATCCTTTTATTCTCCAGAAATTACTGACACAATAAAAAATGCTTGAAAGAATTGAGCTGGACCTCAATTAAACCCAAGTAAAAGTATACTTTCTAGTCATTGATATATTCAGCAAGACTTAAAAAAAAGTTGCTGAGAAATTCAGTGATGAATCTTCAACATTACAGACCTAATTAAAGGCAATAAACACCTCAATCGTGGTCATTATGTACAGTATTGGGCTTATTCAAATGCATAACATATTTTAACAGGTTGTGCATAAATGTTGGCACAATAGATTCCTACAGCTGGTAAGGGAGCTTTTATTGTGGTGTGCAGAGCTTTGCCATCCATCCTAATTTTAAATCAGTCCTATGTGACACTTGGAACCCATTTGAATGCTGCTACAATAAGGTAATGGAGAACTTTATATTTAGAAAGTAATTCTGGTTATTTTGTTTCACCTTGAATGAAGTTGTATAAATTCCCCCAGGTGTGACATCTCCAGTTCTATTCAGGAGATTTTCTCGTGGTATTCTCACATTGTGGAACACAGCAAATCTATTAAAATAAACATGGAATCACATTAGACTATATTTTGTAAAGCCCTTCAATACAGATAACACCTCATACAGCTGTCAGCAATTAGAAATGTGTTGAAAATTTTCAGAAGTGTGCTCCTACAAATTCAATATACATAAAATCCACATGTCACCTGGTGCAGTAGCTTCAATTGTGGCATGATGGCTCAGTGGTTAGCATTTCTGCCTCAAATCGCCAGGAACTCAGCTTTGATTTCACCCTTGGGTGTCTCTGTGCAGAATTTGCACATTTTCCATCTCTGCGTGGGTTTCCTCTGAGTGCTCCGATTTCCTCCCAGTCTAAACACGTGCAAGTTAGGTGGATAAGCCATGCTCAATTGCTCATAGTATTCAGAGGTGTGTAGGTTAGGTGGATTAGCTGAGGTAAATGTAGGATAACAGGGATAAAGTGGGGGCATCAGGTCTGGGTGAGATGCTCTTCGGAGGGTCAGAGTAGAATCCATGGACTTATTGAATGGCCTGCTTCCACACTGTAGGGAATCTATGATCAGGCATCATTTCTTTTTCTTTTGTTCATGGAATTTGGCTTCACTGATTGCACCAGCATTTAATTGCCTATTCCTAGTTGCTTGAGAATGTGGTGGTTATGCCTTTGTGAATCATTGTGGTCCAATTGACACAGGTACACCAACAACACATTTAAGGAGGGAGTTCCAGGATTTGATCCAGTGATACTGAAGATACAGTGTTATACTACTAAGTTAGGATAGTGAGTTACTTAAAGTGGACCTTTGGTGTAAAACATGCTGTATCTGCCAAACTTGTCCACCCCGATGGTAGTGATTGTGACCTTGGATGGTGTTGGCTGACGAACATTAAGCAACACCTTTTAAACCCACAACCACTACCATCTGGAAAGAAAAGAGCAGCGTTTCCATTGGAAGACCACCAATTGCACATTCCCCTCCAACCACTCTAAGTGACTTACCATACAGAATCAAGTGCAATAATCAAAATTAAGCATTATTGTGAAGTAGTAATTCACAAGGTCTCAATATAGTAAGGACAAACAATAACAAATGAGGATTGGATAATTCTTAGTTCCTAGTGAGAATAGCTTTCAAGCAAAGGCATCCCATTATTCAATTATCTCTCTATTCTGCAGCAAAGTATGACCTTTACAGGTCCATCAAAAAGTTTCATGTCATGATTTCTAACTTTTCATTCCCTTCTGGACAAAGTACAACTTCTCAGAGTAAGAGAACTGCTTGCCTGAAGTCTACCACAGTCGAGTGTGTGTTGCTGGAAAAGGACAGCCAGTCAGGCAGCATTTGAGGAGCAGGAGAATCGACGTTTCGACCTTAAGTTCTTCATCAGGAAGCTTATGCTCGAAATGATGAATCTCCTGGTCCTCAGCTGCTGCCTGACCAGCTGTGCTTTGCCAGCACCATACTCTCAACTCTGACCTCCAGCATCTGCAGTCTTCACTTTCTCCCAGTTGAAATCTACCACAGGTTGTTCTGTTTTATGTGCATTTCATCAACAAGAATTCTCTGTAACGCACAACGCTGTAATGCAATTACTATGCCAACACGTTAAGCGCGGTTTCTAAAGCGCAATTTTCCTATAACGTGAGGTTGCACAAGAACGCAACCATTGCATTGTAGATGAACTGACTGTACGTTGATTCAGTCAGTCTGTCTAATAAGACCAACATGAATGACTAAAAAGAGAAATGGACATGGAACTTTTAGAATTCTACTAGAAATTATTTAATTTCACTATTTAATGACTGGATCCAGCACTGGGAAAGATGCAATTTAATTCCTCCTCATTGCAATGATAAATCTGAGGATCTGTTGCTTACACAATTAAAATGAGCTTTTTCCCTTGGAACACTGACTAAATTAAGTAAGCTTTTTTAAATATATAAACATAATACTTCTGGGCTAACAATTCTGGTTGAAACCATTGTTATTTGTGGCTTGCCCAGAAAACATAAATATATTATTTATAGGTACAGATGCTTTTCTGATATTTTACTGACAGTTTATTGATAATGATAAAGTAAAATCCATTGGAATTTGGATGCTTGTTAGTTAACATTAATAACTTCTGGTAGTGTGATGGCATTTTAGTGACTGCAAATGCTTTAAGGACTGTTTTGGCTATATGCAGAAGACTGACTGAATATTGTCAAAATTCTTTAGGATATCTTCTCACGAGCAACATTTGTTTTAACAATCAGACCATCTGCAAACAGCTTTTGCATATTACCAAAAAGAAACTATTATGATGATTAGAAACCCAAACTTCTCAAACAAAATTATTCTGTGAAGGGGAAAAAGACAGTTGCATGCACTTTTTTTTCTTAAATGGAGACTGATAAACAGAAACACACAAGACAGCAGACAAATATGGAGAAAGTGAGGACTGCAGATGCTGGATTTCAGAATCGAGAATGTGATGCTGGAAAAGCACAGCAGGTCAAGCAGCATCCGAGGAGCAGGAGAATTGACATTTCGGGCATAGGACCTTCATCAGGAGTGGAGGCGTGTGCCCGAAACGGCAGTTTTCCTGCTCCTCGGATGCTGCCTGACCTGTTATGCTTTTCCAGCATCACATTCTTGAGCACACAAATAAGACAAACATCAAATGCAACTATTTGGAAAAAGTCAGTCATGAGAGGTGTCATCATCGCCCAGTAATATGGAAAACTGTAAATTTTCTGTGTCAAAGGAAGCATTAGGTAAGTTTAAAAATTTGATACTTCAGTTTCAGTTTCTGCACATTACTTTTAACATACACTTTAGTCTTATTTGCAACTTGAGTTTCTACTTCTCATCTTTTTAGTGAGAACTTTATAATTTTTTCCATAGATTTTCCTCTATTCTGAATTATATAATTTAAAAATAACAAAATGAATCATTAGAATGATTATAAACATAAAATAAACTTAATCACAGGCTCATGTTCTTTGCTAGGTTCCTAACATTAAACTGTATTCATAAAATAATTAGTTGAACAAAATATAAAAGAAACCGCAAGGTTTGTAGCTCAGGTTGAGGTTTAGGGTGTAGTTTTGCTCGCTGAGCTGTAGGTTTGATATCCAGACGTTTCGTTACCTGGCTAGGTAACATCATCAGTGGCGACCTCCAAGTGAAGCGAAGCTGTTGTCTCCTGCTTTCTATTTATATGTTTGTCCTGGATGGGGTTCCTGGGGTTTGTGGTGATGTCATTTCCTGTTCGTTTTCCGAGGGGTTGATAGATGGCATCTAGATCTGTGTGTTTGTTTGTGGCATTGTGATTGGAGTGCCGGGCCTCTAGGAATTCCCTGACATGTCTTTGCTTAGCCTGTCCCAGGGTAGATGTGTTGTCCCAGTCGAATTGGTGTTTTTTTTCATCTGTGTGTAGGGCTACAAGGGAGAGAGGGTCGTGTCTTTTTGTGGCTAACTGGTGTTCGTGTATCCTGGTGGCTAACTTTCTTCCTGTTTGTCCTATGTAGTGTTTGTGGCCGTCCTTCCATGGAATTTTGTAGATGACGTTGGTTTTGTCCATGGGTTGTACTGGGTCTTTTAAGTTTGTTAGTTTTTTTTGAGAGTGTTGGTGGGTTTGTATGCTACTAGGATTCTGAGGGGTCTTAGTAATCTGGCTGTCATTTCTGAAACTTCTTTGATGTATGGTAAGGTGGTTAGGGTTTCTGGCTGTGTTTGGTCTGCATGTCGTGGTTTGTTCTTGAGGAATCTGCAGACTGTATTTTTTGAGTATCCGCATTTTCTGAGTATCCGTTCTTCTTGAATACGTTGTATAGGTGGTTCTCCTCTGTTTTCCGAAGTTCGTCTGTGCTGCAGTATTTGGTGGCTCATTGGAATAGTGTTCTGATACAGTTTCTTTTGTGTGTGTTGGGATGGTTGCTGGTGTAGTTAAGTATTTGGTCAGTGTTCGTTAGTTTTCTGTATACGCAGGTTTGTAGTTCTCCGTTCTTTCTTTCAAAAAACCACCATTTCAACTGGGACAACACATCTATCCTGGGACAGGCTAAGCAAAGACATGCCAGAGAATTCCTAGAGGCCTGGCATTCCAATCACAATGCTATAAACAAACACATAGATCTAGATACCATCTATCAACCCCTCGGAAAATGAACAGGAAATGACATCATCACAAACCCCAGGAACCTATCCAGGACAAATATATAAATAGAAAGCAGGAGACAACAGCTTCGCTTCACTTGGAGGTCACCACTGATGATGTTACCTAGCCAGGTAACGAAACGTCTGGATATCAAACCTACAGCTCAGCGAGCAAACCACAAAAGAAACCTTCAAGTATTTTTGAAATAGTATATCAGGAGTCATTTGATGATCCAAGCAGAGGCACAGGGAATACATCTTGGAAAAGCATGGACAACTGACTGAAACCAGAGGCTATGTAACCAGAATTCACTGAAAAAATGTGATACTTGGATGAATGATGCCCCACAATTTATCATAAAATCACCCCTTTATTTCACAAAGACAAAACATGATATTAATTTATGTGTCCTTTATTTCCTTGGTGAATACAGATTTTGTGCTCACTTATTTGTCTTTTATCAGGCTCTCTCTCTCAAGAACAAATAGCTGCGATTGATATCTATGCGCAATGGACGAGTCTAATAATAATCAATAAAGAACTGGTAATACAATTGTTGCACTGGCTACAGATGACTTGTTGGTTATAAGTAATAAACTTGCAAAATATAAATAGTCCCATATGTAGAGCTGCAAACTTCGCCTGCTAAAATTTCAAATAAACCAGGCTGAGTGGTAGAAAAATAATCCAGGATAATTACAGCAGCTGTTACTTCATCATGCCTCAATTTGTCTGCAATTCTTTTTCACACCATACATACATTCTAAAGACAACCCAATTTATTCATATCACATATTTTCCTGTTTACTACTTACAATAGAAAGAAAGCATTTTAAACCCACAATAAATTTGCCATATCCTAAGCCAGAGTGAGGAGACCAGAAGCTGCAAGGAATGTAGAAAGATATAATTTTTGTTGAAATGTTATTCTGGCTGAGACTAAAATTATGCTGACTGAGTGAGAATCATTAACTCAGGCTTATAACTCATTGCATTACACAAGACATTGGAAAAGCACATTGCTTCATATGGCCATTTGCTATCTAGAATGTTAATAACCAATAAGAAAAAAGTATTAAATCTTGCCATATCCAATCTTCAATCTCCGTTCACTATATATGGCAGCAGTTCTTGTAAATAAACCTTGTATTAATGTGGGTGTTGAAGGTTGGTTTCTTCTTTATTTTTTCTGTTTTCTGGATTTTATTTCCAGACTTACCACAAGCAGAATTTGAAAATAAACCATGATTTCAATCGACTCTATAACTATGTATAGGTAAATACCTGAGCAAACAAAAAAACATTGAAACCTAAAGAAAAATATCAAATTTGCTGTTTAACCTGAAAAAAGGACTGTTTTATTGAAACAAACTTCAGACTTGTGGTTTAGCATTGCAGAGAATGCGTGGATAAGTTCATAGTGCCAGATACCACATTTGTGTCAACAGTATGGAGTTCCTGTTGTGTAAAGGTTGAGAAACAAAATATGGTTCACCAATCCGCATGAGTAATCAGTGCATATGCTTCCAGACACCACATTCTGTCTGAATTAAGCAAGCACTTCACAATTTGCTAAAGAAAATGGTTTATATTTTAAGGTTACTGAAGCTCAGAGATGAAAGGGATGCAAATAAATTGGAATACACTACAAATTCATGTTTATTGCTGAAAAAAAAATGCTGTTAAAGTTTTACCACTTTCACATATCAGGACAGACAGAAGAATTCCAAATATCAAGTGCAATATGACTCACCAAAGCTAGACAGAATTTACACAGTTTTTGTTATTCATTCATAGGATAAGGGCATCGCTGGCTAGGCCAGCATTTCTCATCCATCCCTAATTGCCCAGAGGCAGATGGGTTTTTCTGACAATCAACAATGGACAAAAGGTCATCATTAGACTCTCAATTCCAGATTTCATTGAATTCAAATTCCACCCGCTGTTGTAGCGGGATTTGAACACAGGTTCCCAGACTATTGCCTGAGTCTCTGGATTAACAGTCCAGCAATACCATCACTAGATTATTGTCTCCCAACAAATATCTTTTACATATATATTTATGCAGGGATCTGTTGCCTTCAGTAAAATGGAGCATGTACAAACACTGCACCTTCTTAAATTAAACAGAAGTATAGGGGTCAATAGTTCCTTGAATACTCTGTGACAATATCTTGGTCAACCAGAGCTGACTTGCTAACTGCAGTGATTGGAATGAGATAAGTCAGATGAATCTCAGATTATGAGTTCTCTGCTTAGGTTGTTAGCTTAGTCCAATCAGGGAGCCCTGGCTGACAGACATAAATAGGAAGATCAGGGGTCCTGGTCACTCTAGGAGCTGACTAAGTTAGCTGGGTCAGCGTCATGTAACATGAATTGTAAATAAAGGGTGACTTGCTGACAATATACTGACCTTCGTTGAGTTATTTCACCAACTAGTCAGAACCTTTTTCTTATCTAGTATAAATCATTTCGCCCTTTGAAATTTGGCTTTCTTGTACCTGTCCTGATCAGGTCAAGATGAAAAGCTTTAAACAGATTGCCTTATTTCAGCAATTCTCAAGTTTTGCACTACCAAGCAACATATTTTCTGTTTGTTAAGAAATCTTTTTTATGTTATTCATTCACAGAATGTATGCATCTCTGGCTAGGCAAGTATTTATTTCCTATCCCTAACTGACCAAAGGGCAGTTAAGAGTCAACCACATTGTTACGGGTTTGGAGTCACATATAGGCCAGACCAGAAAAGGTAATCAACAATGGTTTCATGATCCTTATTAGACTTTTAATCCCAGATTGCAATACTCCACTTTCTCTCATGGTAGTATTTGAACCCAAACACCCAGAATATTATCTGGGTCTCTGCATTAGTAGCCCAGGGATAAAACCACTAGGCTATCGCTTCTCTCATTATAAAAGCCACAATTTTTGCAATCTCTTACCTGTAGTTATCAAATTTTAGAAAGAAAGCAAAGCTAAATTCTGAAATGTATTATGAAAATTTAAGATCTTACCATGGTAATACTTAAAACAAGGAAAGTAAAATTTATGGGATGACTGAGATACTGGGATTAGCACTTGCACTCCAGCATAAATGTTAGAAGTGAGCTTGCCTATACTTGACTGATTTGCCCTGTGTTAATTCTTTGGACTCTTTAATTAGAAATAAGATGGGACTGCTTTCTGTCCAGAAGATTGTTTAGCATTATAGAACAAAGGTCAACAGTGCCAACAACAGTAGCACTAGCAGGAATGGTGTGCACTGCCAGATAAAGATAGATGGATCAAGAAGGTGATATTCAATAATAGTTCTGGAAATTCCAAGTATACATGGGATTTTGCTGGGGCTGGGCTGACAGGCCCTGACAAGGGGTACATGTTGGAGCAAGTAAACAATAATATGAATGACACTTGTGCACAGATTTTTTTATACAACAATTCAATCATTACACTCCAGCTTCAAGCATACACTTCATCAGCTGATTTTTTATATACTTAAAATAATAACAAATCTATAACTACTGAGGCAGCTCCACAAATGAAACTAACTTAGCGAGCACTTTACACTGGTGATAAGGAAAAATGTTGGAATTTTTACTTAATGACAGAGATAAAAATTTAGAAATCAAATTTGCAATAATTAGCAAAATATATCAGGTTGAGATAGCAGCTAGACAGGAAATAATCAGGTTTATTACTTGTGAAATGAAAAGCTCCTATTGCAAATAATACTTTGTGATCTAAAACAGCTACAAAATCACAGAAATGATGGGATACTGGCCTCTGTGAAAACAATCTGAACTATCTAACCTATACAATTCCATTTTGATCCATATTTTTATCCAATGACCATTTAAATACCCTGAAAGTTGACGAGTCTCCTACTGCTGCAGGCAGTGCATTCCATACTACTCAGAGTAAAGAAACTATCTCTGACATCTGTCCTATTTCCATCAACCCTCAATTTAAAACTGCATCCCCTCATTCTATCCATTACTATCCGAGGAAAAAGGTTCTCACTGTCCACCCGATCTAACCCTCTGATTATCTTATATGTCTTAATTAAGTCACCTCTCAAATGTCCCCTCGCTAATGAAAACAGCCTCAGGTTCCTCAGCCCTTCCTCAGAAGATCGTCCCTCCATACCAGACAACATCCTAGTAAATCATCTCTGAACCCTTTCCAAAGCTTCCACTTCCTTCCTCTAATGTGGTAACAAGAACTGTACGCAATACTCCAAGTGTGGCCGCACCAGAGTTTTGTACAGCTGCAACATGACCTCGTGGCTCTGAAACTCAATCCTTCTACCAATAAAAGCTAACGCACCATATGCCTTCTGAACAACCCTAACAACCTTCAGGGATCTAGGTTGGATGATAGACACTCAATGTGGAGAGGCTGCCCTCTGAGGCATGCCTGTAAGTCATGCTGTTGGTTCATAATGGACCTCGGAGAAATATTGCTCACAACAGACATCAGGAATAAGCCAGCTTCTGGAATCAAGCAGATATGGCTTGAAATGATTGAGGAGAACAGAAGGAAAAGTGTGGCACTTTGCCCATGCCCACAAAGCCAAAGAGAGATGATTTCAGTTACCTCAATAGGGCAGGTAAGGTGAGTGGCATCCCATTTGCAAATCAAAATCCTCTCACTCTGATTTCCCAGCATTGTCATCCTAAGAACTCCTTGCAGGTCCTCTTATTCTGCTCTGCAAAGACACCTCCACATATAAACATTAATAGCCAACGTGCAAATGCACTTTCATCTTGTTGCCATCTTACAACAATCCTTTACAATTACCCTCCAGATTCTGATCTTCTATAAACTTAGGGTACTCAAGTTCTTATAGTAATAACTTTTTTTTCTCTCCTCGCAGAACATAGCACAAATCAGCACAGAGACAGAAGACAGTAGACAGAAAAGACAGAGTGCATGTCAGTAGTAGCCTCCATAGCCAGTTTAACCACTGCACATGAGCAGCCCATGGAAATCAGCAATGGTTGAGCAGATGGCCACCTGAAATGCAGAGATAGAAACTTCCAACACAGAATTGGATATCACAGCCACAAGGCATGTAACATTCATTCATGTTGAATTGATAATGACAGTAACTGAAATGTGATGACCTGCACTATATTGACTTTCAACCCTTTCTCCTTATCTAATTCATGCTTTTCATTTCCCAATAGCACTTCAAGAGTGTGCAAGAGCAGATGCAGGAGGAAGTCAAGGAGTTCTGAGAGGAGGTCCCACTCTCTGGGGAAGTACTGTTATACTATTTCAGTGTATTCTTCAGTCACCCAGATGCACACACATTGAAGGGTCTCTCACTCATTTGGTAACATTGTCACAATGAGTAACACATCATAAATAGTTGGAAAAACCTGCTGGAGCCAAGGACAGCAATGGAGATTTCAGATTAGAGAGACAGGAGCACTTCAAGTTTTGCCCAGCTGAGTGCAAATGTTGAGTTCCATCAGCATTTCCAAAGGTGCTGCATATAACTAGAGAGAAAGCAGGTCATTCAATCTCTAATAAATGCTGCAATATCATGGGATGTGGCACTCCTTTTCAATTTCATCAACAGTAGTCACCAATATGGAGCACCACGCATATCTGTGTAACCAAATATATGTTGGCCTTCATCAATGGCTAGCATATTTGGTTTGTCAGCTTTAATTTGATGCAGCAAAGTTTCTCCTTTACCATTCACGACTTCACTGAAAGCAACAAGCTGTTCTCCAGGGAAGAGTAAGTGGAGGGATGAGTAAGTGGGTGGCACGGTGGTACTGTTACCTCACAGCACCAGAGACCTGGGTTCAATTCCCACCTCAGGTAACTGTCTGTGTGGAGTTTGCACATTCTCCCCGTGTCTGCGTGGGTTTCGTCCAGGTGCTCTGGTTTCCTCCCACAATCCAAAGATGTTCAGGTTAGGTGAAGTGGCCATTCTAAGTTGCCTGTAGTGTTAGGTGAAGGGGTAAATGTAGGGTAATGGGTCTGGGTGGGTTGCACTTCGGCAGGTCGGTGTGGTCTTGTTGGGCCGAAGGGCCTGTTTCCACACTGTAAGAATCTAATCTAAGTGGAACATACAAGGGAATAAAAGAGAAAGGGCATATTGAGGTGGGGATTCTGATTGATGCACCCCCTCACTTTTCACAAACAACTTCCTAGCCATCTGATCCCTGTCTGACATCATTCCTATCTGATATCCTGAGCCAGTGGTTCAAGAGAATGTCACAAGTGTAGTCCTTGCCCAAGAATAGATGGGGCAGTGTTTGGAAGAGTGCTCAAGGGCTAGTAAAAGACAATACCTTTGAATTTTTTTTTAGATAATGGACTGAAGTGTAAAAAAAAGGCAATGCTTTAAAAAGGAGGATAAATTTCAAGTTTGTACTTTGGAAAACAAATGAAGCTAAATGTTCCTTTTTCTGGGGGACAATGAACCCAAAACGCTTTGTTTATTATGGGTTCAGGATTGCTGAGCATATTAACTCAGAGGCCAGTATCCCATAATCCAGTTACTCTTTACTTACACATGACCTGTCTTTGACTTTTGTCCAGTCTCTTTAACTCAGCTGTCACAGCAATAGTATCTCTGACATGCCCCTTTTTGTCTGACAGCCAATGCTCCCTGATTGGACCAGCTTAGCAGCCCCAATCAGATAACTCATTTTATAAGGTCCAGCTGGCTGAATCATTACACCAGAAGCCTCTTATTATGGATTCTGTTGTGGCACAAGACCCAAGTGGCCCAGGTTCAAGTCCAATCTGCTCCAGAGGTGTGTAATAACATCTCTGAACAGTTTCATTGGAATAAGTTAAACTTTAAAAAAAAATCTAATTAGTCAGATTGCAGTTTAACACAGACACTGTTAAAGGAGTGAAACAGAGAGAAAGTATAGCAAGGAGACCTCAATAGTTAGCCACAATAAATCCTTTTTTTTCTGTCCCCTTTCTCTGTGAAGTTTCTTTCTCCAATTCTCTGTCAAAACAACACAAAAACTAATTTAGATGTTAACGTAAATAATTTTAAAACCTAAAGATAATCAGAAAAATTCTGAGTCCAATCAAGATTATTCATTGCTGTGCAGATAACAGCAAGGTATCATCAAAGGATTGTGGAGCCGATCAATCTATTTTTGTGAATGTTTAGAGTGAGAAAGCAAGAGAGAAGAAAGTGTGAGTGTAAAGTTTAAAGATATACAAGTCAGAAACTCTGTTCTCTCACTGTTCTTATTAATGTTAAGAGTGATGATCAACTTTGCAGAAAATGGGATGACCAGAGTGAAAGATGAGACATAGCGGTCAATGAAATGGAAGAATTATTGACAGTGAGTCTATAACAGGATTGTGAGCTGGCAGTACGGTCAGCATTGTTGTGCCATAAAGCTTCACACACACAGATCAATTGAATTGTGCAGATGAGTGCATTATGGGTGTCTCTGGTGGTAAGACAAGTGGTTGCAGGACTCCCACAGAGAATGCAGAGTTAGTCATCACATCCTTTCACGTGTAGCATATGTCGTATGAGGTACAACAGACCACTACCATTTAAGACACCTCAGCTGGACATATTAAAAGCCAGATTGCCCAGCCACAAGAGTAGCATTTCCAACAACCCTATGGCTTGTTCTTTAAATATTCTTATTCTCATGTGGCTCCAGATGAGCTAACCCTATTCATCAGTTACAGGTTATCTCATGGGCATGATCAAGCACATCCTTGGGGGGACCGTTTGCTAACATGTAAGTTACAAAAATCTGCAGGAGACATGACTCATGGAGAATGCAAGCATTATGGCATCTTCCAGATATCATTCAGGGATGTGTGTGATTGCCTTCCAAGGGGTCAGAAACCAATCTAACATTGATGGATGGATTTCTTACAATTGGTAAGTATTTCTAGAGGTGGTTCAATTATTACATTTATGCAGTCTCTGGATCTGTGACTTGCCACTGCAGCAAACCTTGCCCTGACTGGTCTCATTTCTAGCAAAGTGAATATGTGGTTGCCCTGGCAAGCAAGATATTAGTCATCTAGGACAATCAATTGTTTGTAGATTAGGAAATCCTGCAAAGATCATCAACAGAACTCTGGAAGGGTAAGTGGCAAAAAAACAAAATTCAAAGCTATAGTGACCTTTGGGCTAATGGGAACATGTGCTGATGTGGTCCACGAGGAAAGAGTTCTTAATCCAGGTGAACATAGATGTCAGCAACAATTAGCTAATAAAATCCAATACATTATCATATAAGGAAACCTGCAACAAGAAAGGCTTTTTGCAAATCAAACTTACTACTTTAATATTGAAAATTACTTCTTGAATCTTTTTGTTGTTTAACTACCTTAATATATCCTTGTTCACATCTTCAGACATTTCACTGCTGTGTTACAGTGCCTAACTCTCACCAAATATAAAGGTACTACAGGGTAGTTTTTGATGTTTCTAACTGTGATAGGTAAAGTTCTGGCCAATTCCTCCGTGAAGATCAGAGAGATGTAGTGGTTCTGTTCGCCGAGCTGGAAGTTTTAGTTGCAAACGTTTCGTCCCCTGGCTAGGAGACATCATCAGTGCTGTGGAGCCTCCTGCGAAGCGCTTCTTTGATGTTTCTTCGGTATTTATAGTGGTCTGTCCTTGCCGCTTCCGGGTGTCAGTTTCAGCTGTCCGCTGTAGTGGTTGGTATATTGGGTCCAGGTCGATGTGTTTGTTGATGGAGTTTGTGGATGAATGCCATGCCTCTAGGAATTCCCTGGCTGTTCTCTGTCTGGCTTGCCCTATGATAGTAGTGTTTTCCCAGTCGAATTCATGTTGCTTGTTGTCTGAGTGTGTGGCTACTAGGGATAGCTGGTCGTGTCGTTTCGTGGCTAGTTGGTGTTCATGTATGCGGATTGTTAGCTGTCTTCCTGTTTGTCCTATATAGTGTTTTGTGCAGTCCTTGCATGGTATTTTATAAACTACATTAGTTTTGCTCATGTTGGGTATTGGCTCCTTTGTCCTAGTAAGTTGTTGTCTGAGCGTGGCTGTTGGTTTGTGTGCCGTTATGAGTCCTAAGGGTCGCAGTAGTCTGGCTGTCAGTTCTGAAACGCTCCTGATGTATGGTAGTGTGGCTAGTCCTTTTGGTTGTGGCATGTCCTCGTTCCGTGGTCTATCTCTTCGGCATCTGTTGATAAAGTTGCGCGGGTATCCATTTTTGGCGAATACCTTGTATAGGTGTTCCTCTTCCTCTTTTCGCAGTTCTGGTGTACTGCAGTGTGTTGTAGCTCTTTTGAATAGTGTCCTGATGCAGCTTCGTTTGTGTGTGTTGGGGTGGTTACTTTCATAGTTTAGGACTTGGACTGTGTGTGTTGTTTTCCTGTGTACCCTAGTGGTGAATTCTCCGTTCGGTGTTCTCTGTACTATCACGTCTAGGAATGGGAGTTGGCTATCCTTTTCTACTTTTCTCGTGAAGTAGAGAAGTAATTCACGAGAGAAGTAGAAAAGGATAGCCAACTCCCATTCCTAGACGTGATAGTACAGAGAACACCGAACGGAGAATTCACCACAAGGGTACACAGGAAAACAACACACACAGACCAAGTCCTAAACTATGAAAGTAACCACCCCAACACACACAAACGAAGCTGCATCAGGACACTATTCAAAAGAGCTACAACACACTGCAGTACACCAGAACTGCGAAAAGAGGAAGAGGAACACCTATACAAGGTATTCGCCAAAAATGGATACCCGCGCAACTTTATCAACAGATGCCGAAGAGACAGACCACGGAACGAGGACATGCCACAACCAAAAGGACTAGCCACACTACCATACATCAGGAGCGTTTCAGAACTGACAGCCAGACTACTGCGACCCTTAGGACTCATAACGGCACACAAACCAACAGCCACGCTCAGACAACAACTTACTAGAACAAAGGAGCCAATACCCAACATAAGCAAAACTAATGTAGTTTATAAAATACCATGCAAGGACTGCACAAAACACTATATAGGACAAACAGGAAGACAGCTAACAATCCGCATACATGAACACCAACTAGCCACGAAACGACACGACCAGCTATCCCTCGTAGCCACACACTCAGACAACAAGCAACATGAATTCGACTGGGAAAACACTACTATCATAGGGCAAGCCAGACAGAGAACAGACAGGGAATTCCTAGAGGCATGGCATTCATCCACAAACTCCATCAACAAACACATCGACCTGGACCCAATATACCAACCACTACAGCGGACAGCTGAAACTGACACCCGGAAGCGGCAAGGACAGACCACTATAAATACCGGAAGAAACATCAAAGAAGCGCTTCGCAGGAGGCTCCACAGCACTGATGATGTCTCCTAGCCAGGGGACGAAACGTTTGCAACTAAAACTTCCAGCTCGGCGAACAGAACCACTACAACAAGCACCCGAGCTACAAATCTTCGCACAAACTTGTGGGCGGCACGGTGGCACAGTGGTTAGCACTGCTGCCTCACAGCGCCTGAAGACCCGGGTTCAATTCCCGCCTCAGGCGACTGTCTGTGTGGAGTTTGCACGTTCTCCCCGTGTCAGCGTGGGTTTCCTCCGGGTGCTCCGGTTTCCTCCCACAGTCCAAAGATGTGCGGGTCAGGTGAATTGGCCTTGCTAAATTGCCCGTAGTGTTAGGTAAGGGGTAAATGTAGGGGTATGGGTGGGTTTCGCTTCGGCGGGTCGGTGTGGACTTGTTGGGCCGAAGGGCCTGTTTCCACACTGTAAATCTAATCTAATCTAAGATCTTCCTAAACATGGAACATTTCCCCTACCTGGGAAGAAACCTCTCTTTTAAGACTGACATTGATGTGGAGATTCAACACTGCATCCAATCTATGAGCCCCACCTTTGGATGCCAAAGCATGAGCCTCTATGATAACCGTTACAAGCATGCAGATGCCAAAATCCTGTGTTTCAAGCAGCCATCCTTCAGAATCTTTGGAATGGCTCTGAAACTTGGACTATGTATAGTGGCCTTTCAGAAGTACCAGCAATGCTGCTTGAAATGAACTCTCTGCATCAGCTGAGAGGACAGGAATAGTAACATCAATATCTTTGAAGCAGCTAATAGCACCAGCATCAAGGCTATGTTCATCTGAAATCTTTTTCAGTGAGCTGGCGAGATGCTTAGGATGCTAAGTCTCTGGCCACCAAAGCAAAGCTCAAGGAAGACACTCGAATGAGTGGAGCATAAAGGGAATATTTCAAGGACTCTTTGAAGGCTTTCCTCAAAAGATGCAACATAGAGGTCAACATGAGTTTTCTACAGGCCTCTCAATAGTCCGAGAGAAGTAGAGGAAAGTATTGTGAGGATGATTCAGGAGAAGAGTGAAGTAGCAAGGTGGTTATTATGGGGGACTTTAACTTCCCAGATATTGACTGGGAAAGCTATAGCTCGAGTTCGTTAGATGGGTCGGTGTTTGTCCAATGTGTGCAGGAGGGTTTCCTGACACAATATGTAGACAGGCCAACAAGAGGTGAGGCTATACTGGATTTGGTTCTAGGTAATGAGCCAGGCCAGGTGTTAGACTTGGACGTAGGTGAGCACTTCGGGGACAGTGACCACAACTCGGTGACTTTTACTTTAGTGATGGAGAGGGATAAGTGTGCACTGCAGAGCAAGAGCTGGGGGCAGGGAAATTATGATGCGGTGAGGCATGACTTAGGATGCGTGGATTGGAAAAATAGGCTTCAAGGGAAGAACACAAATGATATGTGGAGATTGTTCAAGGAACAGCTATTGGGTGTCCTTGATAAGTATGTACCAGTCAGGCAGGGAGTAAAGGGTCTTGTGAGGGAGCCGTGGTTTAATAAGGAATTGGAATCCCTTGTGAAGGGGAAGAGGGCGGCCTATGTAAAGATGAGGCGTGAAGGTTCAGTTGGGGCGATTGAGAGTTATAAGATAGCCAGGAAGGATCTAAAGAGAGAGCTAAGAGCAGCGAGAAGGGGACATGAAAAGTCCTTAGTTGGTAGGATTAGGGAAAACCCAAAGGCTTTCTATAGGTAAGTCAGGAATAAAAAGATGACTAGGGTAGGTATCGGTCCAGTCAAGGATAGTAGTGGGAAGTTGTGCGTGGAGGCGGAGGAGATTGGAGAGACACTAAATCAATACTTTTCGTCAGTATTCACTCAGGAACAGGACACTATTGCTGATGTGGATATTGAGTCACAAGTGATTAGAATGGATGGCCTTGAGGTTTGTAGGGAAGAGGTCTGGGGAATACTGGAAAGGATGAAAATAGATAAATCCCCTGGGCTTGATGGCATTTATCCTCGGATCCCCTGGGAAGCTAGGGAGGAGATAGCAGAGCCATTGGCCTTGATTTTTATGTCATCATTGTCTACAGGAATAGTGCCAGAAGACTGGAGGATAGCGAATGTGGTCCCCTTGTTCAAGAAGGGGAGTAGGGATAGCCCGAGTAACTATAGGCCAGTGAGTCTCACTTCTGTTGTGGGCAAAGTCTTAGAGAGAATTGTAAGGGATAGGATTTATGAACATCTGGATAGGAATAATGTGATCAAGGATAGTCAGCATGGTTTTGTGAAGGGCAGGTTGTGCCTCACAAACCTTATTGAGTTCTTTGAGAAGGTGACTAAGGAGGTGGACGAGGGTAAAGCAGTAGATGTGGTGTATATGGATTTTAGCAAGGCGTTCGATAAAGTACCCCATGGTAGGCTAATGCAAAAACTACGGAGGTATGGCATTGAGGGTGCATTAGAGGTTTGGATTAGGAATTGGCTGGCTGGAACCAGACAGAGGGTAGTAGTTGATGGAATAGGTTCATCTTGGAGTGCAGTTACTAGCAGTGTTCCACAAGGATCTGTTTTGGGACCATTGCTGTTTGTCATCTTTATAAATGATCTAGAGGAGGGGCTTGAAAGCTGGGCGAGCAAGTTTGCGGCTGACACGAAAGTCGGTGGAGTTGTGGACAGCGAAGAAGAATGTGGCAGGTTACAGCGGGATATAGATAAGTTGCAGAGCTGGGCAGAAAGGTGGCAAATGGAGTTCAATGTAGCTAAGTGTGAAGTCATTCACTTTGGTAGGAGTAACAAGAAGATGGATTACTGGGCTAATGGTAGGCTACTTGGTAGTGTGGATGAGCAGAGAGATCTTGGTGTCCATGTACACAGATCTCTGAAAGTTGCCACCCAGGTAAATAGAGCTGTGAAGAAGGCATATGGTGTACTGGGCTTTATTGGCAGAGGAATTGAGTTCCAGAGTCCTGAGGTCATGTTGCAGTTGTATAAGACTTTGGTGCGGCCTCATCTGGAGTATTGTGTGCAGTTTTGGTCGCCATACTATAGGAAGGATGTGGAGGCATTAGAACGAGTGCAGAGGAGGTTTACCAGGATGTTGCCTGGCATGGTAGGAAGATCGTATGAGGAAAGGCTGAGGCACTTGGGACTGTTCTCATTGGAGAAAAGAAGGTTTAGGGGAGATTTGATAGAGGTGTACAAGATGATTAGGGGTTTAGATAGGGTAGACACTGAGAACCGTTTTCTGTTAATGGAGTCAGCTGTTACTAGGGGACACAGCTTTAAATTAAGGGATGGTAGGTATAGGACAGATGTTAGGGGTAGATTCTTTACTCAGCGGGTTGTGAGTTCATGGAATGCCCTGCCAGTAGCAGTGGTGAACTCTCCCTCTTTATGGTCATTTAAGCGGGCATTGAATAAGCATATGGAGGTTATTGGGCTAGTGTAGGTTAGGTAGACTTTGGTCGGCGCAACATCGAGGGCCGAAGGGCCTGTACTGCGCTGTATTTTTCTATGTTCTATGTTCTATATGGGAGACCCTCATTCAGAAAAAAACAATTTGGAGGAAGCTCTTGTATGAAGAGACATAATTCTTTAAGAAAACCTGTGAAAAAAGGAAGCATGAATAAGGAACTGGAGAAAGGAATGGCAGCAACTTCAAGGCCAATGACCAATTTCATCTCCTGGAAACACCTTGAAAATGTGGCTCTAAGATCAGGCTCATCAGCCAGAGAAGGACCCATAGAAGCAATGACCAGTGACATAGAATTCCTTAGGTGGACAGTCTAACTCATTAGCAAGTGATTGCCGAGGATGACATTGTCTAATCCTTACTAAGCATAAAGGCACGATTGGGTAGTTGTTTGATGTTATTGTCTGTGCATAATCCATTACCTGTTAGAGCGGAGAAAGCAGCACAGCAATACCTGCTTAATATTGCTTCAAATAAAATTCATGAAGAAGGCATTAGGTATGCTTTCCTTTATTGGTGAGAGTATTGAGTACAGGAATTGGAAGGTCATGTTGCGGCTGTACAGGACATTGGTTAGGCCACTGTTGGAATATTGTGTGCAATTCTGGTCTCCTTCCTATCGGAAAGATGTTGTGAAACTTGAAAGGGTTCAGAAAGGATTTACAAGGATGTTGCCAGGGTTGGAGGATTTGAGCTATCGGGAGAGGCTGAACAGGCTGGGGCTGTTTTCCTTGGAGCGTCAGAGGCTGAGGGGTCACCTTATAGGGGTTTACAAAATTATGAGGGGCATGGATTGAGTAAATAGACAGTCTTTTCCCTGGGGTCAGGGAGTCCAGAACTAGAGGGTATAGGTATAGGGTGAGAGGGGAAAGGTATAAAAGAGACCTAAGGGGCAACTTTTTCACGCAGAGGGTGGTACGTGTATGGAATGAGCTGCCAGAGGAAGTGGGGGAGACTGGTACAATTGCAACATTTAAGAGGCATCTGGATGGGTATATGAATAGGAACGGTTTGGAGGAATATGGGCCGGGTGCTGGCAGATGGGACTAGATTGGGTTGGGATATCTGGTCGGCATGGACAGGTTGGACCGAAGGGTCTGTTTCCATGCTGTATACCTCTATGACTCTATGAAGGAAATTGAGCAAACTCCAAATTAAACATGCTATGCGCCTGCCAAGTTTAAATTTATGTGCTACAAAAACAAAAATCTACCCCTATATATGACCAACGTAATGTAGTTCTGTCTTCTGGTTAGTCAGACCATGTTTAGCAGAACTCAAAAATGGTAAATAAGGTTCTGCACCTCCAGAATTTAGCTTTAAGAAAAACAATTAAAAGCCCAGTGCTAATGCACTATCCAGAATAATCTTACTGTTATTGCTAAATTCCATTAGTGATTGATAGCTGAGTGCAGCAACTAATAAATAATTATATAATGCATTCTGGATATTCTCTTAAGCAAGAGAAAGAGAGCATTGCAGATGCTGGAGATCAGCGTTGAGAGCGTAGTGCTGAAAAGCACAGCAGGTCAGGCAGCATCCGAGGAACTGGAGACTCGACATTTCAGGCAAAAGCCCTTCATCAGGAATGAGGCTTGTGGGTTGGGGCTGAGAATAAATAGAATGGGGTGGGGTTTGGGGAAAGGTAGCTGAGAAAGCGGTAGATGGATGAAAGTGATAGGTCTAGGGGAGTGATGGGCAGGTACAGAGGGCAGTGCCAAGTTGGAGGCTTGGGACTGGGATAATGTTGGGGGAGGGAAAATGAGGCAGCTGTTGAAATCCACATTTATCCTGTGTGGGTGCAGCGTCCCAAGGCAGAATATGAGTTGTTCCTCCTCCAGGCATTGGGTGATAACGGTTTGGCAATGGAGGAGGCCCAGGACCTGCATGTCTTTGACGGAGTGGGAGGGGGAGTTGAAGTGTTCAGCCACAGAGCGGTGGGATTGTTGGGTGGCATTCTATTTAGCATAACTTATAAAATCTCCTTAGACACAAATAAATCAAGGAAAATGCAGTCACCCACTAGTGTTACAACTTAGGTGAGGAACCATAGAAGCAGTATTCGGGCGTTTTTAATTCTCTTTATTATAAGTTCAGATTCAAATAGCAGGAATAGCCAATGAAAGGATTCTGAGCATTAAAAAAAGTAACTCTGTGTTAAGATATATGTTGCCACCTAGTGGCAAAGCCATGCAAAGCAACAAGAATGACAGAAAGAAAAATCCAAGTGAAAAGTAAGACGTACAGTTTGTTCTGATACAACGCGATAGTTCCTTTCCCATGCAAGCCCCCAGTTATAAGAAAATTGCATAATAGCAGCACCATTTAAGACAATGGGCCCAGAATTGCGTTACAGCCAGAACAGGTAAGGACAGTTTGCATTCTACAAACAATGGTTTAAATTCGTCGATCACGTTATAGTCAATTCAGACTGAAGAAACTCACATTATAGCATATCTGACTGAATATGTTTATTTTTATCTTCCAAAGCCACAGTATTTATTTTGTCCCCTCTCTAAAATATATGGCTGTTAAATACTTATTGAGTATGGATAGCAAAATGACTGGATTTTATCAACAATGTACTCTGCAGACAATAGAATGGAGTTAAATTTTCTTTTCCAAGAATGCACAAACATGGCAACTTGTACGATCCTGCACTTGACTTTCTCTATCAAAACTGCCTTTTGTAATATTGTCAGTCCCTGCCTTTATTTGCAAATCCATTGAAATTCTCAATTATGCCAATATAATTTTCAAGCTTATTGGGCCCAATTTTAATTCTGTGCAAGATTTTGAATGAATTAAAATCTTGATTTGTCTTCAATTCTTTCTATTAGTTTTGCTTTCTACAAAAGTTTTGCTTTACCTAAAGTTCCACTGCTCTTCTTCATCTCTCACAAAGTCTTGCTCTTTAACCCCAGCCTCCACTAGTTCTCATCACTGAAGTTTTGATTTGAATTTCTTTTAAAAATAATTCATCTATAAAGCCTGGGATGACAGAAGCAACACCAACATTTATTGACCACCATTAGCTGCTCTTGAAAAGTTAATGATGATTTGACAAATCTACTTACATAGTGATAGAGAACAGGAGGAGGACATTTGTATCAACGAGTCTATGCAGTCTCACTCGAGGACAATCTAGTCAGCCTCATTCCAATCCTCTACCACCGATTGCTGCAACTTTGTTCCTTTTAAGGGTCCATCTGATTTCCTCTGAAAACACTGAATATCTCTGCTTTCACCAGCCTGATACACAGTGAGATTCAAATATTATCATTTGATGCCTAAAAAGTCCCTCCTCTCCTTGCGTTTCTGACCAAAAAAATGTATTTTGGGGCCTTGTGCGCCTTGTATAATAGATATTAGAAACAGCTTTTCTTTATCTATCTCTATAACCTTGTCATAATCTTATATAACTATCAAATCTCCCTTCAATTTCTTTTGCTCTAAGGAGGGGAATTCCAACTTTTCCAAACCAAACCTGTAGCTAAATTCCATCATTCCAGAAACAATTCTGGTAGATCTCCTCTGAAGAACACTCTGCATCATTCCTGAAGAGTCGTCACCAGAAGGGGACTCAATGCTGTAGTTTTGGCCTGACTAGTGCTTTGCAAAAGGGTCAGCATAACTTCCCGAAAACTCTACTCCACAACTCAATTATGAAAACTAAGATCCCACATGTTCTGGAAACAACTTTCTCAATATGTTCTAGCACTTGCATGAGAAATATTTCCCAATGCCACCATCACTTCTTTTGTTACTTAAAGTCCTCTTGTTTTCAATCACCCACCAATAGAAATAGTTTTTTTCCTCATCCACTCCACTCCATGACTTTGAATGGGTCTATTCAATCCCACAACCTTCTCTTAAAGGAAAATAGAATCAAGTTCCCTGATCTGTGTAAGTGAAGTTCCTTATCCCTGGAACTATTCTTGTAAGTCTTTTCTGCATTCTCCTTAATACTTACTTGTAGTGTCTGCAATTGGATGGAATACCCAGCTGAGGCTGAACCAATGTTCTACACAATGGTAAACAACCTCTTTACTTTTAGACTGCATGCTCCTAGCAGTAAATCTGAGAACACTATATACTTTCTTAATCACATTTTCATTAAAAGGTGAAATGATTTGTGCACATATGTACCCAAGCTTCTCCACTCCTGCATTCTTTTTAGATTTACACTCTTCATTTTATATTATCTCTTCAATGAATTAGCACAGTAAAAAGTATTACAAAGCTTAATACTGTACCTATTTGAGCAGTAAAATAATTTTAACTTCCGTTTTATTCTAGGTGATCTTGGCACCCTCGTTTCAGACATTATTGAACATCCACAAACTGATCCAGAAATCTAGTATGCATTTACAAAATTCCAATTCCTTTACATGAGAAGATTGGTGGTAGAATGGACATAGTTATATTGGTGCTCGGTGGTGTTAAAGTTACAGCTTTAAGTGTTCTGATCTCTGAGAAGCCATTTAAGACTTTGTTTACTGGATCTGACCCATTTATTTAGGAATTTCATGGCAAGTGTCAATAAAGCCAGGTTCCATTCTAATTAGTGCTGGTAGTTGCAAGCAAGTTAACTTTGATAGAATGGAATAACTTCCGGTGACGTAAGTAACAGAATTAAAGATATTCTATGCATGTGTAATTTACAATTCTTTGAATCTTTGAGAAATCCAGCAAGTATATTGAATTGCAATAGTTTGTCATGTTGCTAGGGAAGGTGATGAGCTCAGCAAACAGTTCACCTATGGCATTATAAAGCTGGGCTTAACTGACTACTGTTGGTTAATAATACCTCCAATGGCAGCTTTCATTGACCACAATCAAAAAGGCTCACAACTCAAATAACTGGGATAACTTGGGATAAAATTAAAAGTTCCATGGAAAAATATAGGTTAATTCAGAAGTGTCAGTGTAGATTAGTTCAGAAAAAAAGTCCTTTTAAAAAAACCCTGCTTTTTTTCCCATAACCCTTAATATTATTTCACTTAAATAATGACTTAATCCCCTTTTGAATGCTTTAATTGAACACGCCTCCATCAAACTACCAGGCAGTGTGCTCCATCCCCTAACTACACTCGCGTAAAAAAATATTTTCTCACTTTATTATGCATATTTTACAAATTGCCTCATATATGTGCTCTCTCATTCTCAATTATTTCACAATTGGGCATAGCTTTCCTCCCTATTTACTCTGTCCAGCAATGGCACTGAAAAACTCTGTCAAATTTCCACACAGCCTTCTCTCCAAGCCAAACAGTCCCAACTTCTCCAATGTATCCTTACAATAGAAATGTCTCATTTCTGGCACTAGAATTATATACAATATCCTAGCTGATGTCTAACCAGTGTCTTATAGAAGTTCAGTATAATCTCCTTGCTCTTGTGCTCTACGCCCCTATTAATAAAGCCCAATGCTGCAAGCTTTATTAACTGTTTAATCTACCTATTCTGTCACTCAAACGTATTCCAAAGAGAAAGAAAGATTGTAAGAAGGAAAAAAAAGGAAAAATGTACATAGTTAAGCAAGAAAATTAAAGATAACAAAGACAAAAACTAAGATAAAGGCTGGTAACGAGCTGAGAGATTGGGAAACTGTTACAGATCGATGAAAGGTTACTAAAAAAAAGTCATGATGAAAGAAAACTTGCACTGATATAAAAAAGGATAGCAAAAGCTCGTATAAAGTATACATTGGTCACTTGGAGGATGAGAGGGGAGAATTCATAGTGGGAAACATAGAAATGTCAAAGACATAAATGAATATTTTGCATCAGTTTTCACAGTGGAAGGCATAAGTATTATCTCAATATTAACAGGTACTGCAGAAGTTATAGAAATTCGGAACTTAGAACAATCATGATTAATGACACAAGAGTGAGCAAACTATTGTGATTGAAGATAAACAAGTCCCCAGGCCTGATGGCCTACAATAAAACAAGGAATTGAGGATGCTGGAATTTTGAACTGGACTGAAGAAGCGCCATTGGATTTGAAACGTTAATTCTGTTTTCTCTTCACAGATGCTGCTGGCCTTGCTGAATTCCTCCAGCGATTTCTGCTTTTGTTCCCAATGGCCTATCATAAGATCTCAAAGGAAATGGTACGAGAAATAGTGGATCCATTGCCTATCATATTCTAAAATTCCTTGGATTCAGGAAAGTTGCCAGTGTATTGGACAAATGATAATATAATGCTCTTATTCAAAATGTGAAGGAGGCAGGAAACTATAAATCAGTGTTTAATATGTGTCATTAGGAAATTGTTACAGTCTGTTATTAAGGAATAACAGAACATTTTGAAAGTCAAACACAATCCATCAGTCAGTATGATTTTATGAAGGGTAAACCATGTTTGACGAATTAGCTAGAGTTCTTTTAAGATGTAACAAGCAAGGTGGATAATGGGGATCCTGTGACTGTGAAATATCTGGACTTCCAGAAGGTATTTGATAAGCTGCTACACAAAAATTTAATGCAGAAGGTAAGATCACATGCAGTTAGGGGTAATTTCTTATTTTCGATAGAGGTTTGGCTAACAAACAGAAAGCAAACAGTTAGAATAAATGTGCCTTTTTTTTAATTGGCAAGATATAACTAGTGAGGTGCCACGAGATTTGATCTTTGGGCCCCAATTATTTACAATCTATATTCATGGTTTGGATGCAGGGACAGAAGATACTGTCGTCTAATTTGCAGATGACACTAAATTAGGTGGGAAAGTAAGCTGCAACAAAGAGACAAGAAATCACAAATGAAAATGGATAGGTTAGATGAATGGGCCAAGATTTGACAGATAGAATTGAAAATGGATAATTGTGAGGTTATCTATTTTGGTTGTAAGAATAGAAAGGCAACTCAGCTTAATGGAGAGTAACTTCAGAGTGCTTTGGTATATTCTTGTGCATGAACCACAGAAAACTAGTATGAAAGTACAGCAGGTAGTAAGGAAGGTAAACAGAATTTTGGCGTTTATTGCAAAAGGAATAGAGCATACAAGTTGCTGAAACTATACAAGGTATTAGTCAGACTGCACCTGAAGTATGGTATACAGCTTTGATCCTGTCACTTGAGGATGGATGTAATTGCATGAAATGCAGTTTAGAGGTGGCTTACTAGATTGGTTCCAGAGGTGAGGACTTTATCTTATGTAAGAGATTGAACAGTTTGGGTCTATAATCTGATTGAGGCATATAGGATATTAAAGCAAATTGACAAAAGATTTCCTCTTGTGGGGCAATCTAGAATTGAGAGATTATAGTTTCAGAATAAGGGGTAGCATATTTAAAACAGAAATGAGGAGAAATCCTTCTCTCAAAGAGTCATGAATCTGAAATTCACTACCCCAGACTGTGGTGTATACTGGGACAGAATAAATTTAAGGAAATAGACAGAGTTTTCATTAGTAACAGGTTGAAGGATTATGACGAAGTTTCAGAAAAGTGGATTTGAGGCTGGCATGAGATCAGCCATAATCACACTGAATGGCACAGCAGGGTCAAGGAGCTGAATTGCCTACTCCTGTTCCTAGTTCTTATGTTTCTTAGCAACTTTGCACACATACACCTCGGTCCTTCTGCTAAAGAATAGTACACATAATTTTATATTGCATCTCCATGCTCTTGCTACAGAAATGCATCATTTTTCTACAATGAACCTCACCTGCAAACTATCTGCCAACTCTTCCAACCTGTCAATGTTCTTTAGCAATGTTCTACTCAGTTTAAAATGTTTCTAAGTTTTGTATCAAAACTCCATTGCAACTTTTCCTCCAGCAGGAAAAATATCCATTGGCCATTACTCAGTTTTCTATTACTCAAATGATTTTGTCTCCAAACTTCTGTTGTTCCTTTTGTTCCATGAGCTATACTTCTCTCACCAGTTCTTGTGTGTCATTGCATGGAAAGCTTCTTCAAAGTCAATGTATATCACATCAACAGCAATACCCTCAACACGCTTTTCTGTTACCTCTACAACTAGCACTTGCTAATTACTAAAATACAATCACTTCTTCAGAAATCCCTTTTTGTCTTTTCTAAACAATTCACATGATTCCATGTGACTACTAATTCTAATCCAAATAATTGTTTCTGGAAGCTTCTCCACACATACAAGTGAGCAGTTTGCTATGCCATACCATTGAATTCCAACATTTGGGTAACAAGAAACAGATGAGCAGAAGTAAAGATGAAAAAGTAACTAATGCAAATCACATCTTAAATTTAGGTTTAACCTCAAATAAAACATTCTTACCCATTGTCTATTCCATTTAATCCCAACTTTTTTCCAATATCTCCAACCATTACTCCAGGCATTGCAAGTAAGGTCTTTGGATCTCTGATCTAAATACATTTTGATTTCCATTGAAATCAAAATTAAAAAAGGAGAAAGTTAAATTAGAAATTGATCATTCACTTTTGAAACCAAATTTTAAACAATGGACAGAAATCTTTATAAATGCCTTGCATGTTTAATTAAGTTGGGCAATCTTTATCCGTATTCCAATGGGTTGACCTTTATCATAATTGGTCAGCAGTCACAGTATGGTTGACCAAGAAATGCTAGGTGCTGATATACTTGTTATCTGAACTGGAAGGATACATTCTCCACCATCCCTTAATAGCACAAAATAAATAGAGCAAAATGAAACAACTATAATACCCATCAACAAAACTTAAAATTTACAAATCAAATCCTTTTAAAAGTTATTTTATCAAGAAATGGTTCTTAACATTTCTTTCAATCATAAATTAAAACAGGCAAACTGTGTTTCTTGTACAACTTGATCATCAATTTCATAAATCAAGCTAAATCAAACAATAGAAACCTCATAAATGAATGCACATACATTTAACAACAGTAATTGCATTTATAAATATATTACTGACCACAGCTCTATAACTACATAATTTAAGAAAAGGGCTGAATTGATACAAATCTAATTAATATGGTGTTTCTGTGCATTTTGGTTAAGTGGATCACAGTTGTCCCATGCTTCTAGTTCCCAGTTTCATTGACCATGACCATGACCATGCCCATGCCATTCTGCCCACGAGAAGTCAGGTACCACTTGGAAGGAAACACAACAGCATAAGAAACAGGAGTTACTGCAGGACTTTTGATCCTTCATGTTTACTCAGTAATGCAATAAGATGGAGAAGAGTATCACCAGGATTTTGCCTGGGTAAGAGTGATTCACCTGTGAAAAAGAACTAGGTAGGCTTGGTTGTTTTCCTTAGAGCAGGAAAAAGCTTAAAGGAACTTGATTGAGGTGTACAAAGTCATGAGGGGCATAGATAGAGTAGACAGAAAGAAATGTATTGCCTTATGGAAGGGGTTAAAAAGCAGGAAGAAAATGTTAGTCATTGGTCCTACGGAGGGAAAGGTAGGTGAGCGACCAGTGGAATTTATTGAGGACTGGATGCCAAAATTCCTTAACTTGGAGACTGGAATGGGAAGTCTGAAGGTTGAGAGGGCTCACCGGGTCATGATAGGAGGCCAGGTTTGTACCAATACCCTCAACCTAACCTGGTGCTGTTTCATAATTATAGAGATAAGCAGAGAATTGTGGAAGCTTCCAGAATCTAGGGGAAGGATCTGAAGGCCTCAGTTTATGAGGGCTCTAGGATCATGCTTTTCCAAGACTTCACAGCAGTGGTGATCCTGAAAATGAAATTCTATGATGGCATTAAGAAAAGACTGAGGAAGCTCAGGATCCAGTACTCTGAGGTACCGGCAGTGCTTCAGATCGCCTTGAATGGATCTGTATATTTCTTTGACTCGTCAGAGAAGGCAAGAGATTTTATGGACAAAGTAACTCAGTCTGAACAATTTAGCATAAACAAATAGGAGTGTTGTTTAGATATGCCTTTTTTTTCTTTTAAAAAAAGAGGAAGCTGTGTTGCGGGTTTTTTTCTCTATATTTCTGGTAATAATCTGGTTTAAATTATGCTCAGAAGCGGCAGGGGTATTTACTTTTAATTTCTAAGTTAAACTGTACCAAGGGATGGGTGGGATACTTACTATTCCATTTTAACTTCTTAGTTCACGTTGTTATTCTTTTGTGTATTTTCTTTCATTGCTGCTTGTGTTTGCTTTGCAGCTCTAGCTTGGAGGAGAGAAAATGGTTGGGATGGCTAGATGCCTATTTATGGGCAGTGTATGCCAGGTTCAGTTATTTAAATGCCCTAGTTGTTGTACTGACAATGCGGCAGAAAGTTAAGTTTTGGGTGTGTAGGTGCCCCCTTTGTTCAGGGGGTGAATTTCCCTATCGAGTGCCATTGGCTCTTTATATGTTGTTTTGCTTTTTGGTTTTTGTCGTACATAGTTTTTGATAGCTCTGTAGTGTTTTAGTTTGTGTAGTTTTTACATTCTGTGGATTTTCCTTCACTAAGACTCAGTGATTTGTAATTCAAGTTCTCAGTCTCTGGAGTCTAAATGTTACTGCAGAAGGTAATGACTTGTTTAACTGGTATATCTGGAACATCAAAGGGAGTCACTCACCAATTAAGAGGAAAAAGGTACTCTCGAGTCTTAGGAGGGAAAAGGTGGATATTGATTTATTGAAGGTGATGCACTTGGATGATAGGGAGCATTTGAAATTGCAGCAGAATGGCTTTGATTGGGTTTACTTGTCATATTTTAATACGAGGAGTAGGGGATTGGCAATATTGGTTCGTAGGCATCTTCCATTTAAGCTACTAGACTGTGTTAAAGACACAGGCGGGAGGTTTGTAATCCTGGAAGCCCTGATAAATGGGGAAGAATATGGTATTTTAAACGTCTACTGCCCCTGACCCATCCACTCAAGTTTCTAGTAGATTCTTTCTCTAAATTGATCAGTTTTAGCATATCATCTTAGGGGGAAGTTTTAATTGCCTTATGGATCCCATGGTAGACAGGTTGCCCAAAAGTAGTGGACCCAGCACCGATCCTTGTGGCACTCCACTGGTCACAGGCCTCCAGTCTGAAAAACAAACCTCCACCACCACCCTCTGTTTTCGAGCTAGTTTTATATCCAAATGGATAGTTTTCCCTGTATTCCATGAGTTGTTACCTCGCTAACCAGTCTCCCATGGGGAACATTGTTGAACGCCTTACTGAAGTCCAAATGGATCATGTCCACCGCTCTGTCCTCATTGATCCTCTTTTTACTTCTTCAAAAAAACTCAATCAAGTTTGTGAGACACGCACAAAGCCATGTTGACTATCCCTAATCAGTCCTTCCCTTTCCAAATACATGTACATCCTGTCCCTCAGGATTCCCTCCAACATCTTGTCCACCACCGACGTCAGGCTCATTCGTCTATAGATCCCTGGCTTGTCCTTACCACCTTTCTTAAACAATGGCACCAAGTTAGCCAATCTTCAGCCTTCCGGCACCTTTCCTGTGATGATCGATGATACAGATATCTCAGCAAGAGGCCCAGCAATCACTTCTCTAGCTTCCCACAGGTTCTAGGGTACACCTGATCAGGTCCTGGAGCTTTATCCATTTCTATGTGTTTCAAAACATCCAGCACTTCCTCCTCTGTAATATGGACATTTTTGCAAAATGTCACCATCTATTTCCCTACATTCTATATTTTCCATGTCCTTTTCCACAGTAAACATTAATGCCAAATACTTGTTAAGTATTTCCCTCCATTTCCTGTGGCTCCACACAAAGGCCACCTGGCTGATCTTTGAGGGGTCCTATTCTCTCCCTAGTTACCCTTTTGTCCTTAGCCAAAGTTATCCCATGCCCCCTTTTTGCCCTACTGATTTCCCTCTTAAGTATACTCCAACTACCTTTATATTCTTTTAAGGGTTCATTCGATTTATCTTGTCTATAGCTGACGTATGCTTCCTTCTTTTTCTTAACCAAACCCTCAATTTCATTAGTCATCCAGAATTATCTACACCTACCAGCCTTTCCTTTCATCCTAACAGGAATATTCTGTCTCTGGATTCTTGTTATCTCATTTCTAAAGGTTTCCCATTTTTCAGCCATCCTCTTACCTGTGAACATCTGCCTCCAATCAGCTTTTGCAAGTTCTTGTTTAATACCGTTAAAATTAGAACTTCAACTTTTAGATCTGGTCTATCTTTTTCCATCACTACTTTAAAACGAATAGAATTATGGTCGCTGGGCCCAAAAAAGTGTGGCATTTCAGAAATTTTGCTCTGAATCATACCAATCTGAAGGTTGTAAAGATGGGCGGACCAGGATGGAGTCTATTTTCTAGGATCTAGAGCTTCTGGGTGTGACCCCGAAACAAGAGTCTTTTCTCAATGTCCCCTTATCAGAGCAAGAGGTGCAGGAGGCTGTGAAGCAACATCAGAGTGGAAAGGCGCCTGGTCCTAATGGACTTCCCAGTGAATTTTATAAGGAATTCATAAGCATGTTGTCAGGTCCGATGCTCAACATGTTTAATGACCGCCTCCCACAATCTCCAAGAGAGGTCAGTATCTCTCTTTTTCATAAAAAAGGTAAAGTCTCAGAAGACTGTGCTTCTTACAGGCCCGTTTCACTTTTAAATGTTGATTTTAACATCCTTTCTAAGACCCTTGTGTTCAGGCTGAAAACTGTTGCCTTTGATTATTAAAAAGGACCAGAAGGGCTTTATAAGGGGCTTCAGATCCTCCAACTATGTTAGGAGGTTGCTTAATGTAATTCAATCATGTCAACAACATGCGACACAGGGGTGGCACGATGGTTCCATGGTTAGCACTGCTGCCTCACAGTGCCAGGGACCCAGGTTTGATTCCCATTTCAGACAACTGTCCATATGGAGTTTGCACATTCTCCCAGTGTCTGCGTGGGTTTCCTCTGGGTGCTCCGGTTTACACCTCCAATCCAAAGACGTGCAGGTTAGGTGAACTGGCCATGCTAAATTGTCCACAATATTAGGTGCATTAGTCAGGGGTAAATGTAGAGTAATAAGATAGGGGAATGGGTCTGGTTGGGTTAGTCTTTGGAGGGATCGCATCGACTTGTTGAGCCAAGTGGTCTGTCTCCACACTGTAGGAAGTCTAATCTAATCTAAAAACAGTCTATACAAGGACCGGTGATCTCTCATTATGCAGAGAAGGCATGTGACAGAGTCGAATGGCTGTACCTTTTTTGTACTCTAGAGCGGCTTTGCTTGGGTGAAGCCTTTATAAGATGGGTAAAGTTTCTCTACAGTGACCCTCTCACAGGAGTCATCACCAAAAGTGTACAATCAAGTAATTTTAGTATCTTTAGGGGTAGCCAACAAGGCTGTCCACTATTGCCATTGTTTTTTACATTGGTGATTTGAACCATTGACGGAGACCATTCATAGGGATCCCAATATATCAGCTCCAGAAATGGGGTCAAAATCACCTAAGATTTTGTTGTAATCAAATGATGTCCTCATCCTTTCGTGAAACCCAGCAGTTTCACAGCCTCGCCTGAAACAATACATCAGTTTGTTTGCCACCTTTTCAGGGTAAAAGATCAATTTTATGCAATCAGAGCCGATGCCTATGGGTGGTCTCACTAAATTTTGAGGGCGAATCTCGATTCCCTTTTAAGTGGTCACGGGGGATTTTCTGTATTTGGGTATATTCATTCCTCCAATTTCTCTTCGGGTGTATAAAACTAATTTTGTTCATTTATTTGACAAAATCAAACAAGACCTTCAAAGATGGAAGGCACGTCTTGTCTCATGGTTAGGTTGGATAGCTCTTATTAAAATTAATATTCTCCCCATCTACTGTAACCTATGTGCATGCTCCCCTTGATTTTCACTAAGCAAACGTTCAGGAGACTGAACAGCTGGTTCAGCTCTTTTATCTGGCATCTTAAGCAGCCCCTTATTAAATTAGCTAAATTGCAATTGCCTTAAAAGCCTGGGGGCAGTGGATCTCACAGACATTCAAAACTAGGCTCGCTTTCATGTTATGAGTGTGACTGGGCTTGTGGAGACTCTCTTTCAATATGGTTAGATATTGAAACCTCTCAAGCAAAGTGTCCTCTTACTAGCTTGCTGTTTTTGGACAGAATAAGAACAGTCATGAAATACTGCCACAATCCATTGGTTTTCAATATTATTAAAACATGGTGGGCAATGCGGCAGAGACAAGGCAATATTGCCAAAACATCTTATTTTACACCTATAGTGGGTATGCTAGATTTTCAACTGGGGACGATGGAGTCAGGATTCAAACACTGGGCAGCTAGGGGTGTGTCCCGCATGGGTGAGTCCCTCATGGATGAATTATGTGAGTGAGCCACAATTATGTCTTTTGACCAGTTAGCTCAGAAATATGAGCTATCTAGCAGGGACCTCTTTCGTTTTTATCAAATTAGGGATCTTATTCAAAAAAGATCCCGATAAAACTGATCTCCACAAATCCAACAAAGAGAAAAGGGTGCTCAGTGCTAAGAGCACACACTCTGTCAGCACTCTTTAACAACTGCTGGGGGCAGTTCCTCAGGCGAGATCAAACTGCTTTGCAGGATTAGGGAGAGAGAGTTGGACATTGAGATCTCCTCAGAGACATGGAAGGATATTTGGGAAAACACAAAAAAAATCTTGATTTGCAATAGGACTCATGCTTTGTAGTTGAAGATTTGCCACAGAGTCTACTTGGCTCCAGTTCAAAATTTAAACCAGGAGTATCTTCAACATGTCCCAAGTGCAAAGTACTTTTCCTCACTGTCTCTGGTCCTGCGGTAGGTTCTGAACATACTGGAGTGCTGTGGCAGGTACAATTGATAGGATTTTTGGGACAAGGGTGGAGAGGGACCCAACTTCTCTTCTTCTAGGCCTGCCCAATGTATTCCCTATAGATGTGCATGCAAAATAACTTTTCAACATTCTCACTTTCTGCGCAAACAAGAATATTTTTTAGGTTGGGTTTCTGAAAATCCTCCAGGCTTGTCGGGCTGGCATGTTATGAAGCATATCCCCTTGGATTTTGTTACAAGTATGGTACACCATAAAACTGAGAATTTTTATAAGACATGGCAGCCTTTTCTGGACTACCTGGACACAGATTTGTCTGCCACACTAATAAGGGCTTTTGTAAAACACAATCATTATGGCTATATGAGTCTAATATCCAGAGAGGGGGAACTGCGAATGTATTAATATGTGAAAATTAATGGTCTTGATATTTGGGAGCGAGTGTTTTGTCTTGCTGAGCCGTATTATTATTTATTAGCTAGTTCTTCTTTATTTAGTTAAGTAGTTAGTTGGTTTTTTAAATACATATTTATATATTTGTACATGAGTGCTGTTTGGTTCTTGCTTTGTACTGTTTTGAATTGTACTGTTTTATATTTGTTGTAATATCAAAAAACTATTTTTTCAATAAACATATACATATTAAAAATTCTAACAAAGTGGATACATTCACAATTTGTCATCTTGTACACTATTTTCTTGCCCACTATTCAGCTGCTGATATACCTCCTCAACACATAACATCATAAGACAAAAGCAGAAGTAGGCCATTTGGCCCAATGAGTATGCTCTGCCATTCAATGAGATCATGGCTGATCTGATAATCCTCAAATCTACTTCTGTGCCTCTTATAACAACCCTTGATTCTCTTACTGATTTATATTTGTCCATCTCAGCCTTGAACATACTGAATGACTCAATCTCAATTTCCCCAATTAATTTTGTACCATGAGCAAACATTGATACTGAAATAACTCTAGAGAGGCTGGTATTCACCCTTTATGTCCACTGGGAAAGTCCTTGATACTCCCTCAGAGCCAGCTGAGTGACAGGATATCTGACACTCCAGTCAGATCTGTTAGCCTGGGCTCCCTAATTGGACCAGATTAACAGCTCCAATCAGGGAATTCATATTTTATGAGGTTCACCTGGCTGACCTTGTTACAATCACTACAGATACATTATACTCAGAGCTATCATTTAGATAACCTCTGATCAATGTGTTCAGAGATGTTATTACACAGTTGTGGAGCAGGTGTGACTTGATTAAAAGCCTCTGAGTTCAGGGGTAGGACAGTACCACTGTGCCACAAGAGGGTCTGCCATCTTAAGCCATTAATATTGATTGTAAACAGCTGACGCTGATGCCTAGTATTTGAGGCACCAAACTAGACAACCTGAAAATGTCCCATTTTTTCCTATATTGTTTGCAGCCCATTTATAAATTCTCAATTCCCTAAAATATAAATAAAATTAAAGGATAGTTGTGTAGAAAATGATTTTGTCAGCATCTCTGTAGTCAGGGATTAGGATTTACCCGTTTACTTTAAACAGAATCTGCACCATGTTTAAGAAATGTTGTTATTAAATTATATATAAAAGCAAATGATTAATTCAGTGGTAATGAGAAAAGAAATTGCCTTACTTGAACAACAAAAGAATGAAGACCATGACAGACTCCATCGGGAGTTTCGAGTTGTGCAAATACAACAGCATGTGTGGCGGTTTTCCCCATGTTCCCAATCCAGAATTTAGCTGCTTCAAAGTCTGGAGAATTGATGATAAATTCCTAATATTCCAGAAAATTAAGAACCACAGGAACACCGTGAAAGTTACTACTGATTTTCAGATAAACATGTATTAGAAATTACATGGATAATTTCAGTATATCAGTATAATTTCAAATGAATAGCATTCAAACATTAAGCAGTTATCATTTTACTATTAATACTAGCTAGTTGATCTCTCATGGTACTGCATGGGTAGTCAAGGGTAAAAGTGCATTTTAACTCATGTACAGATCGAAGTTAGGACTAATTAGAGCCCAGGGCTTGAGTCCGAAGTTATGACATAGAAAATAAAGTTGTGGTTCATGGTTATTCAATGGGTTAGTAAAGAAAAAACATGCAGTAGTGTCTCCCATGATTCAGGTTTGAATTCATCCTTGTTTTTGATATGAACTAATGGCATCGACTCTGAGCTTTTGCAAATTGAACTAAAGTAGTGCAATAATGAGCAAACAAATAATAGGTGTATCCTGACAACAACTGCTCGATACATGAGGATCTCTCTTGGCTGTGGAAGTCTTTTTGTGTCAAACACTCACTTTAATTTGTTGAAGGCTGACCTCCAGGTTACTATGTATGTAAAATGTGTATGTTACTACAACACCTTGGACTCCTTGGGAGCCATTTGACTCAGTTGGTTGGATGCCCATCCTGGCTAGGATGGATTCTGAATCTGCCTCCATGCCCTCCTGTGTTGGAAATTGTGGCACTGTAGGTCCGATTTCAGGTAGAGAACTCAAGAACAAGATGAATAAGATGCAATAGACCCATATACTTATGAAAAAAATACTTTAGCAAGGTGGGCAAAATTAAAACTCATAAAACATAAACAATTAATTATGAAATAAATTATAAGAGTTGACAAATAATGCACATCTTCCAAATAATCATCTATAAAACAAGGTCACTGAATAACTTAATTTTAATATTCAATAATGAAAAGAGCTTGACAGATTTCTTGGTTCAGATTGTACTGTACTTCAAATTATATAGGACACATACAAAATCTAAAAGACCAATTCACATTTCATTTTTGCTTTATTTTTTCATTGGTGAACATCACAAACAGTGATGAACTCAAGAGGAAATGTTGTGGAAACCAGTCATATAAATTCTAATCAAATTTATTACTGTTAATGACAACTCTTTGTATATATCACTTTTTTAGAAATAGAGGCCAAGAGGGAGAGAGATGTAACATTGTCTTTGGTTAAAAATAATCCTGGATGATTGGTCATGTAACATTTCCTCATTGTTTGCAAATGTTATTGAAATTAGCTTAGTTGAGTATTTTTATATTTTTAATAAGATAGTACAATTATGCCATAATGTACATGCCAATTTAAAAAAAGACTATACTGTACAATTTGGACGGAAGTGCTTTGAAATAGTATTGGAGCACAAGCATGATTCATGACTTTTTGAATTAGGAAGATTCAGAGCACAAAACAGGAGTCAGAGAAAAATAATTATCAGAGGTTCTACATTGTTGATTATTTATGTGTTTTGATGCAGGGTTGATTTGCAATTGTTATTTCAAATTAAGAGTTCTCAATCTCAGCTGTTATTGTTATTAATAGTCAGTGATTGGTGACTTAGCACTTTCTTAAGTAGATCTTAAGTTAATGAGTGGGTTGCGCTTCGGCGGGTCGGTGTGGACTTGTTGGGCCGAAGGGCCTGTTTCCACACTGTAAGTAATCTAATCTAATCTAGTCTAATCTAATCATGGGGAGTTTTCCCAACTCATCGTGGCACACCCTCATTGATACCCCAGCAACCAGCTGTACATAGCTATATACGGTAGGCTCATTCATAAAGTCAGGAAGTATGAGATACAGGGAGATTTGGCTATCTGGATTCAGAATTGGCTGGCTGACAGAAGGCAGAGAGTGGTGTAGTTGGAAAGTATTCTGCCTGGAGGTCAGTGTTGAGTGGTGTCCTGCAGGGCTCTGTTCTTGGGCCTCTGCTCTTTGTAATTTTCATAAATGACTTGAATGAGGAGGTTGAGGGGTGGATTAGTAAATTTACAGATGACACAAAGGTTGGAGGTGTCGTCAATAGTATAGAGGGCTACTGCAGGCTGCAGTGCGACACAGACAGGATGCAGAGCTGGGCTGAGAAATGGCAGATGGAGTACAAACTGGATAAATGCGAAGTGATGCATTTTGGAAGGTCGAACTCAAATGCTGAATATAGGATTAAAGACAGGATTCTTGGCATTGTAGAGGGATCTGGGTGTGCAAGTTCATAGATCCCTCAAAGTTGCCACTCAAGTGTATAGGGTTGTTTAGAAAGGACATGGTGTTTTGGCTTTCATTAACAGGGGGATCGAGTTTAAGAACTGCGAGGTTTTGCTGCAGCTCTACAAGTCCCTGGTGAGACCACACTTGGAATATTGTGTCCAGTTCTGGTGGCCCTCCTATAGGAAAGATACAGAGGCTTTGGAGAGGGTGCAAAGAAGGTTTACCAGGATGCTGCCTGGACTTGGAGGGCTTGCCTTATGAAGAAAGGTTGAATAAGCTCGGACTTTTCTCTCTAGAGAGAAGGAGAAAGGGAGGTGTACAAAATAATGAGAGGAATAGATAGAGTCAATAGCCAGAGACTTTTCCACAGGGCGAGATTGACTGGTACGGGAAGTCACAGTTTGAAGGTATTAGAAGGAAGGTATAAAGGAGACATCAGAGGTAAGTTCTTTATGCAGAGAGTTGTGAATGCATGGAATGCGTTGCCAGCTGTGCTGGTGGAAGCAGAGTCATTGGGGACATTTAAGCAACTGTTGGACATGCACATTGATAGCAGTGAGTTGAGGGGTGCGTAGGTTAAATTACTCTATTTTACATTAAGATTAAGTCTCGGCACAACATCATGGGCCAAAGAGCCTGTTCTGTGCTGAACTTTTCTATGTTCTATAATCAATTATAAGTTTCAACCCATCCACTTCGGGACTGGAAGGCTTCAAACAGGAAAGGACGGAAGAGAATTCAAACTGGAGAATGTTTCCGCCAGACTTACTTCATATGGGTGTTAGTGTTGCCACAGTAGTTGAAGACTATCATATAGTTGTAAAAATCCTTTTCAATTAACCACCGTAAATGCATCATGTGCATTGCAATAAACAACTAATTCTGACATTGGAAGCAAAACTTTTCAGTATGCATAACTGAATTACTGAAGACCTGACTTACTGCAGATTGAACCCAGTTGGCTGATCCTGATTCTGACAACAACTTTGCTAATGGTGTGAGGTGATGGGACAGGGTCAGTCACAAAGTAATTCCTGGCCATTGCCTGGAGGTAAGGAAAGGTTGATGCACCACCAATGCATGATGATGGGTACAGGGAAGTGCAAATAAAGACCAAAGGAGGTTTACGGATTTTTTCCCCTGCAAAATTAAAATTCAAATTCAAATTATATTTGCAACTGCTTGCTACCTGAAGGGCCCAAATAAACAGTCTTCAATTTCACAAAACTGCAGGCTAATGTGTTATATTTGGCAATCCTAATACATAGTGAAATAAATGTCTTGAGACCTATTCATCATTCTTCATAAGCAACTTCGTTAAAAACTTTAATTTGATACATTTAAAAGTATAATACAAAGAAAGCTAGTATCTTCCAATGTACAGAGAAATTTACCATGAAGAAAATATACTTGACTTCAGCAGTCATACATTTAATCTGACCTTTTGATTTAATCTAAGTATCAGTTTAAGATTAACCGCTAATCAACCCTAAAGATGACACAAAAAATATTTTTCTGATTTACAAGGGATAGACAAAATTACATACAGCTTCATTTTAGCAGCAGACTAGCCTACCGTGCATTAACTATGCAACATGTTTCCTTTTAAAGTAAAAATATCCTACAATTACAGTGAGTTACTTAGGAATTATGCTAACTACTTGGAATAAATTAAGCTATTATTGAAAATAATTGTAGAACATTAAAATATGATTTCTGCTTCCAATTAAAGAGATTTCAAAATCAGAAGTCAAGAAATGAAAGCAAAATATTCTAAGCATGCAGTAAACTACAGGGTGGTTAATTCTGAATGCATGATACAAACCTGCGTTTCTGGATCATACTTTGCTGTTGTTCTCATAGCTCTAGCATTGCTGCCATGGCTTAACTCAGTCAAAGCAAAACATCCAAAGATCTAAATTAATAAATAAATAAAGCTTGTGAAACATTTTTGAAAGAATGTACAAAAGAAAATTCAAAATAACAGAAAATAAATGAGTAAGTGTAATATGAGAGGAGAAAAAATGACGGGGAAATCAGTATAATCACAGCGCAACTCTAAAAACTCTCTCAAGTTGTCACACATTGCCATGAGAGACAAGTATATTGTCCACTGTCAGCAAACCAATTTGCATTCCACATTTGTTGATATTAGTAGTACACAACATCAAAAATTTAGGGTTTCCTGTAATATTAGCATAATTTGTTTATGGTTGTTTTGGAAACGTTGGACCTGTGTGCCAATATGTGGGAAAATAAAATGGAAATGAAATGCCACAAATGTTGGAAATCTGAAATAAAAACAGAAAATGCTGGAAACACTAAGTAGATCAGGCAAAAACTGAAATCTAAATAATTTCTCTCTCCATAGATGTTCTCCAACCAGATTGGTATTTCCAGCACTTTCTACTTTTACTTTAGATGAAAACTTAAGCTGAAAAGAGGACACAAAGACTGTAGAGGGGAGGACCACTGACTGCTACACCACTGTGAAAGATGCCTATCACTCCATCCCTCGCCATCATTTCAGGAACTCCGACCACAATGCCATATTTCTTCTCCTGGCTTATAGGCAAAAGCTCAAGCAGGAGACCCCTCGCGGATACAGGTCCGGTACTGGTCAGAGGAGGCAGAGGATCAACTCCAGCGCTCTCTGGAATCGGCTGAATGGGCCGTGTTCAAACAGTCAACAGGTACCTTGGACGAGTACATCACCACCATCACAGACTTTATCAGCAAGTGCGTGGAGGACTGCATACCGAGGAAGTCAATCCGGATGTTCCCTAACAGGAAACCCTGGATGAATCAGGACATACAGAACCAGCTAAAAACCAGGCATGAGGCCTTCAGATCAGGAGACCCACTCAAATATAAGGAATCCAAGTATGACCTTCTCAGAGCCATTAAGACCGCCAAGAACTGATCAAAATACTGATTGAAACTACAGACCCAGACAGACACCCGGCGACGATGGCAAGGACTGAATGACATCACATGTTCTAAAAATAGACAGTGTAAGATAGCAGACAATGACACATCCCTCCCAGATCACCTCAACGCCTATGCTCGCTTTAAACAGAATTTCGGCCGAGAGACAACACCTATTCTGAGAAGTCCAGATGATCCTAACCCAACAATCACTGCATCAGAGCAGTTTTCCTTCATGTGAATCCAAGGAAAGCAATGGGACCAGATGGGGTATCAGGTCGTGCACTCAGAGCATGCGCAGATCAATTGCAGAGGTCTTCTCAGACATCTTCAACTTCTCCCTGCAGCAGGCCACTGTCCCTGCCTGTTTCAAGAGGGCCAACATCATCCCTGTGCCTAAGAAGGCTCATACAACTTGTCCCAATGACTACCGCCCAGTGGCCCTGACTTTGGCGGTCATGAAGTGCTTTGAAAAGCTGGTCATGGCATTAATCAACTCCAGCTTCCCCACTCTGGACCCACTCCAATTTGCGTGCCTGGACCAACAGATCCATGTTAGATGCCACATCACTTGCCCTTCACTCCTCCCTAGAACACCTTGACACCAAGAAAAGTTACATAAGAACCCTACTCATTGACTACAATTCAGCCTTCAATACTATTATCCCCTCGAGACTGATTACTAAACTTCGGGATCTCGGACTAAGCCCCATTCTCGGCAACTGGATCCTCAGTTTCCTGACCCACAGGCCACAATCAGTGAAGATTGGGGACAATATTTCATCCTCACTCACACTCAACACTGGAACCCCAGGGGTGTGTACTCAGCCCTCTACTGTACTTGCTGCATACTCATGACTGCATCGCCAAATACCAGACTAATGCTATTTGCAAGTTCGTTGATGACACCACCATAGTCGGTCAAATCTCAGATGGCTATGAAACAGACTACAGATGGGAGGTGGAAGACCTGGAAAAGTGGTGCACTGAGAACAACCTAGCTCTCAACGGCGGCAAAACCAAGGAGCTCATTATCTACTTCTGGCAGGATGTTACTCATGCTCCCCTAAACATTAACAGCAGAGACGTGAAACGAGTGAAGAGTGTCAAGTTCCTGAGAGTGGTCATCAACAAGTTTTCTTGGACTCTTCATGTGGACGCACTGGTTACAAAGGCCCACAATGTCTCTTCTTCCTCAGACAGCTGAAAATATTTGGCATGATGGCAAATACCCTTGCCAACGTTTGTAGGTGCACCATTGAGAGCATTCTGTCTGGATTTTACACTGCCTGGTATGACAACTGTACCATTCAAGATCGGAGATGGTTATAGTGAGTGGTGAACTCGGCCCGGACAATCACAAAGGTCAACCTCCCATCTATGGAATCCATCTACCAGGCCCGCTGTCAAGGAAAGGCTGCCAGCATTCTCAAAGATCCATCCCACCCTGACAATGCTTTTCTACAACCATCAGGGCGAAGGTACACACACCAGCCGGTTTCGAAATACTTTCTACCCTACTGTTGTTAGAATACTGAATATACTCACCAACAGCATTCGCCTGTACCTGTGTTTTTGTTTTGTCACTGTTTACCTAATATTTACTTAACTATGCTATTTAACTCTGTCATCTGCCTGTATTGCTCGCAAGACAAAGCTTTTCTCTGTACCTCAGTACATATGACAATAAATTCAATTCAATTCAAGAGACCAGCTAAGTAATTGGGAAAGAAGACAGTAGAATGAGTTTTGGTATTTCTTGAAAAAGTAAGAAATTGATAAATGTTGGTATTCAGAGAGATTTGGCTGTTCTTGTAGATACATCATAGATGGTTAAAATGCATGCAGTGGGGGGATCCAAGATGGCGGCAACCCAGCAAGACTGGGTCCACAGTGCTCTACCCAAAACTTGGGAAAAGTGGGCTATCCACCCCCACCACACTCACTAAACCATTTATAATAGTTGTTAACCTTAAATAGTTACCTATTAGTACATTTAAATAGTCTAATACTAGCTGGAAAATGAGTAAAGGGAAGGGAACAGGCGGCTCTAAGAAAGCAGGGACCCCTCCCCCACCCTCTCCCTCTTCATCTGCAACAAAGGTGTCTTCAGCTACTTCAGGAGATTTACCAATGAAGATGAGCTTTGAGGAGATGTTTGCCAGGTGGGAGGCGAAGATTGATGCTTTTATCGATGAGTCTCGGCAGAGCAGAGAAGCGCTATCAGCCGAGCTGCAGAAGCAGGGCAGAGACATTCAGGAATTGGAGTGCCGAGTCAGAGAGGTGGAGTCGAAGGCCGCAGCCTCAGAGACTGGGATAAAATCAACAGCCGACCACATCCGTTTTCTCGAGAATCGAGTCCAGAACCTAGAAAACCACATTGATGACCTCGAAAATCGATGTCGTAGAAAAAAATATTCGGTTGTTGGGCCTGCCGGAACAGGAAGAGGGAGGTCAGCTAACAGCATTCTTAGAGCATTGGCTGCCACAACTTTTAAATCTGCATAATGGATCAGGCCGGGTAAGGGTAGAATGGGCCTACCGGGTCACAGTACGTGGGCCCGGCTCAACCCAGCGCCCACTCCTGTTTCAGCTGCAGAGCTATAGGGAGAGGCAGATGCTCCTGGAAGCCTCAAGAAATCTGGGAAAAGATCCCCAAGCTATGACCCACAAAGGATCCAGGATCATGCTGTTCCAGGACTTCTCCCCAGCTTTGGTCCGAAAGAGGAAGGCATTCGATGAGGCGAAGAAGCGTTTAAGGGACTTAAATATCCAGTACTCCTTACGATATCCAGCGACGCTACGCCTTAGCCACGAAGGATCCATATATAACTTCGGATCACTGGAGAAGGCTAAGGAATTCTTGGACTCTCTTAAATAAACTGTAAGAGATTGTGGACGCTGGTCTGCCTTTCCCATTATTTTGGTTTACATCCCTTCATCTTTTCTTATCTTTCCCCCTATGTGTGTATGTATATATATATATGTTGGGGCGTTTGGTTAATGTTGATGGGGAGAGGTGGTTACCTTATTCTATTTTACTTCTGTTTTTAGGAGCGGGGTTGTTTTTCTTTCCCCTGTTATTTTGTGGTATTATATTTAAGTATTACATGTTGAGATTGTAATCTTATAGTTATATATGGTATTAATATTCCCAAATATATTTAGATGTGGGTGTGGGTGGGGGTGGGGTGTTCACTGTTAACTCTAGCTTTATATTATATTTGAATTCTCCTCATTTTATTGAGGAACACCTGGGTCAAGGGTGGGCACTGGTTGGAAGAGGGTAAGATGGACTGTGGGAGAGGAAGTGACGCTCCCTGGGAACAAGGGAGAAAATCTCCAATTCGTAATGTTTTATATTTTTTATACTTAGAAAGAGTTTTTTGTTATATTGTTTTGAGTGTATCAGAGAATCTTTACTTTTGTAAATCTTGTATGCTCCATGCTCGGAATGTTCTAAATAGGGTTTCCCCTACCGAGGGGTCTCGGATCTGTCCAGATGATTATGGCTGAACAGTTGGTTAAGTGGTGCACCTGGAATGTCAGGGGGAGTAATTCGCCAGTTAAAAGGAAGAAAATATTATCAAATCTTAAGAAGGAGAGAGTTGATATAGCTCTCCTACAGGAGACACACCTGTCGGATAAAGAACACTTAAAATTACGACAGGGCGGATTTGATCAGGCCTTTTTTTCCTCTTTTAATTCAAAAAGCAGGGGAGTCGTTATCCTTGTCCGGAAGAACTTCCCTTTGAAAATTCTAAATCAGATAAAAGACGAATCTGGACGATATATTTTGATTAAAGCCCTCATAAATGGAGAGGAATATGGGATCTTAAATGTATACTGCCCCCCGGCACACCCCTTTAAATTCATAACGGAAGCTTTTTCAAAACTGATGGCCTTTGGTGCCCGTCATACAATTATAGGGGGAGACTTTAATTGTATTATGGATCTGGAAATAGACAGGATTCCCAAGAGTGCCGCTGGAGTATCTCCCAGATCTAGACAACTGGCGGACCTGAATAAAGAATTAGGATTGGTAGATGTATGGAGATGTCTCCATCCACAGGGTAGAGATTTTTCTTTCTACTCTAATCCACATAAATGTCACACAAGAATTGATATGTTTTTTGCCCCATCGATTTTTCTAAACTCTATAGCAACCTGTAAAATAGGTACTATAGCAATCTCTGACCATGCCGCTGTATACATGGAAACTAAGGTAAAGAACAATGGGACATCTGCTCGGCATTGGCGTATGGACCCCTTCCTGATAAAAGATAGCAAATTTTTAAAGTACTTCTCCCAAGAACTTAAAACCTTTTTAGAAATTAATACTGGTACGGCTAGCAATCCGTCAATGATGTGGGAGACCATAAAAGCTTATGCACGAGGTTTGATCATCTCCTATTCAGCGACCCAGAGGAAAATGAAGGGAGAGCAACAGCGTCTGCTCGAAGCTCGCCTAAAAGCAGCCGAAACAGCATACGCTGATAGACCTTCTATCACAAAATTGCAGAGGATTACAGGTCTTAGGACAGCTTTAAACACCACGCTTACTCAAACGGCTAAAAGGGAAATATTATTTGCGAAACAAAGATTATATGAATATGGCGACAAACCGGGTAGATACTTAGCATTTCTTGCAAAGAAAAAGAAAGCCCCTCAAACTATTCCAACCATCAAGGAAAGTACAGGTACCCTGACTCATGATCATAAAAAGATCAATGCGACCTTTAAAGAATTTTATTCTGAACTATATAGATCGCAGGATTGTGAAGATAGGATTAGGAGGATGCAGTCATTTTTTAAAAATTTGACCTTCCCGGGCCTGACTCCGGAACAGGTGTCGGCCCTAAATACCCCTTTAACAGTCCAAGAAATACTTGAGGCAATTAGGCAACTTCAGAGCGGAAAAGCACTGGGCCCGGATGGTTTTCAAGCTGAATTCTATAAAGAATTTACAGGAATATTGGTTGACCCACTTATGGATATGTATAATTTTGCGCATAGTCAGGTCTGTCTCCCGCCCACGCTGAAAGAAGCAAATATTTCTCTTATCCTCAAAAAAGGAAAAGACCCAGAAGATTGTGCATCTTACAGACCAATATCCTTACTAAATGTAGACTTTAAAATTCTCTCAAAAATGTTAGCACTAAGACTAGAAAGGGTACTGCCATATATTATAAAGGAGGACCAGATGGGATTTATTAAGGGCCGCAGATCATCCAATAATATCAGAAGGGTCTTGAATATGATCCAAGCCTGTCATCAGGGAAAGATACCAGGAGTAGTAATTTCATTGGATGCGGAAAAGGCATTTGATAGGGTTGAATGGTCATATTTATTTTACACATTGGAAAGGTTTGGCGTTGGACAGGTGTTTACCAAATGGGTTTCAACATTGTATAATAACCCCAAAGCAGCTGTTATTACTAATGGGTTAAGATCGGATGGCTTCAGTGTGGGTAGGGGCTGCCGTCAAGGATGTCCTCTCTCACCATTGTTGTTTACACTGATAATCGAACCATTAGCAGAAGCCATCCGGACTGATCCTAATATAACGGCCCCGAGGATTGGTACAGGTAAACACAAAATTACCCTCTATGCAGATGACGTTCTCTTATTCCTCAGTAATCCTTTAATGTCAGTGCCTCGTCTAATTCAAGTTATTAATACATTTAGTGCATTCTCAGGCTATAGAATTAATTTTTCAAAATTGGAAGCCATGCCAATGGATGGTCTGGCTATGATACCCCACTTAATGGACGGATCCCCTTTTCCCTTCCGTTGGTCCCTGGAGGGCTTCTTATATTTAGGTATTTTTATCACGCCAGTATTTGATCAGCTGTATAGGGCTAATTTTGTACAATTAATGGAAAGGATAAGGCAGGACCTCCAGCGATGGAGAGACCTTTTGATTTCCTGGCTAGGGAGAATAGCATTAATTAAAATGAATGTTCTGCCCCGTCTCTTATATCCTATGAGAATGCTCCCGCTGATGCTGCCAAGGCTAGCCCTACGTAAATTATATGGCTGGTTGGGCTCCTTTATTTGGAACCATAGACGGCCCCTTATTAAGCTGAAGAAGCTACAGCTTCCACAGGCAAGGGGAGGACTGGACTTCCCAGACTTTAGGAAATATCAGTTAAGCTCCCTACTAAGTTACATAGCTGATTGGATTTCATCTGATCCACAATCAATTTGGCTGGATATCGAAGCCTCCCAAGTAAAATACCCACTTATTAACCTTTTATTTTCAGATAAGAGGAAAATCATTACAGACCACTGTAAAAATCCCATAATATTAAACACAATTAAGGCCTGGAATATAATGCGGCAAAATGAGGGTAACTCACATAAAACATCCCCCCATGCACCAATAGTAGGCGCATGGGGATTCCAACCGGGGATTACAGATGCCACCTTTAAACTCTGGAGATCCAGGGGCATCTCATGCTTAGGGGACCTATTTAAAGATGGGATCCTGATGTCCTTTGAGCAGCTGCGTCTGAAATTCGGAATACCTAATGGGGATCTCTTTCGATACTTCCAAGTTCGAGATTATATACAGAGGAAGACTACATTAATAGATAGTCTTTATAAATCAGACAGAGAACGTAATGTCTTACGACCAGCGGGGGCATCCTCCGTTAGTACTATATACCATTTGCTACATGATGGAGTCTCAGGAGACATGGATGACCTGCTTAAAACATGGGAGCAGGACTTGGGGCTAGAAATCTCTGAGGATATGTGGAATGACATTTGGGAAAATGCTAGAAGAATTGCTATCTGTAACAGAACTCAGGCTATCCAACTAAAGATACTTCATAGGGCCCATATAGCTCCGGCTCGACTGGCAAAATTTAAGGCAGGAGCATCTCCAATGTGTCCTAAATGCAAAATAGAGGTGGGTACTCTTGTACATTGTTTGTGGACTTGTCAGAAAATCCGCAGATACTGGACTAAAGTGGCAAATACCCTGACAGAAATTTTAGGAACGGAAATTAGGGTGGACCCTGTATCTCTCCTTTTGGGCTTTTCGAACCTCTCATCTCTGGATATGCATGGGAAGAGACTATTTTCTATTCTCTCTTTCTGTGCAAGGAAAAATATTTTGGTGAACTGGGTGGCTGAGGGCCCCCCTGGACTTTCAAATTGGCACAGATTAATTATGGAATATATCCCCCTTGACTTCCTCACAAATATGGTGCACCGAAAGACTGAATTATTTTATAAAATATGGCAGCCCTTTTTGAATTATATAAATGCAGATATTTCGGCTATCCTAACAAGGGCTTTTATTTAGTGAAGAATTCAGACCAGGCTGCTCGGGGGCCCCTTGGGAGAGGAATCCTGCGCGAATACGGGTTTTATTATATTTGATGTTTATACATTCCGAGCATGTAAGAGACTTAGGTATACACTCTGGTTAGTTATAGGTTAGATTAGTAGAAAGTTGAGGTTTTTTTTTCTTTCTTTTTTCGTTTCTTTTTTTTTCTTTTTTTGTTTTCTTTCTTTCTCTTTTCTTTGTTAAATTATGACTATTGTATATATGATTTAATTGTACATCAATGTTTGTATTTGAGAGTTTTGTTTATTTTTTGTAAATTTGCAAAAATGTTAAATTTCAATAAAAATATCTACAAAAGAAAATGCATGCAGTGCATGCAATTATAACCACAAATCATTTGGTAGCCTTTATTGCAAGGGAATTAGAACATTATATATTGGATTTTATATGGGGCTTTGGTTATATCACAAAGAAATGTGTAGAGTTTTTGTTTTCCTACCTAAAGAAGGATATAGACTTGCCTAACAGAGGTGCAAAACATTCATTCTTGGAGAGCAGTGATGGAGTGGAATGGCCCTTAAATCTCCAGATGCTCTTATTCAGGTGTACAAGCTTCTGAGAGGGCTTGACAATGTTAATAGATAAAGATTGTTTCCCATGGTCAGAAAGTCCAAGACAAGGGAGGGGGTACAGACTCAATAAGAGGTCAGACATCCAGGATTGAGATGAGAAAAAGACCATTTAGTGAACTTCGTGAAATTACAATCAGGAGGGAAGTGGTAGTAAGCAAACTGAAAGATTATAGCCTGACAAGTCTCCTGGTCCAGGTGGACTTCATCTTAGGGTCTAAAAAGTGGTGACTAATGAGGTTGAAGATGCATTGGAGTTAATTTTCCAAAATTCTCCATAATCAGAAAAGGTTCTATCAGGGAAAGACAATGAATCTAAATCCTCTATTCCAGAAAGGAGGAATGTAAAACAGTAACTTGTAAGCCAGTTAGCCTTACATCTGTCATGGAAAAGGTGAAAATGTCAGAAACAACCATTAAAAAGATTCTTAGAAAAAAAAACTCAAAGTAATCAGGAAAAGTCAGCATTACTTTGACAAAGTGAAATCATTTTCAACCAATTATTTGTAGTTTTGTGAAAGAGCAATTTAGGTGGGGAGGCAATGGCACTGTGATAATGTCACTGGACTCATGATCCAGGACTTAGGCTAATGTTTGAGGAACAAGGAGTCAAACTTTAGGTCCGCTACGTGGATGACACCTTTGTCATCACTAAACTAAACAAATTAGAGGAAACCATCAAGACCATCAATAATACCCTTATCGGCATAAAATTTATTAAAGAGGAGGAAAACAACTAACTACCATTCTTAGATGTTGCAGTCGAGCCAGCAGGCAATGGGGAATTTCAAACTAGCATGTCCAGGAAAACAACACATGCTGACCAAATACTGAACTACACAAGCAATCATCCCAACACCCACAAACGAAGCTGCATTAGAACATTATTTCAATGAGCCACCACACACTGCAGCACAGAGGAACTACAAAGAGCAGAGGAAAACCAGCGATATATTGCGTTCAAAAAGCAGAGGTATCCAATGAACACAGTCAGCCAATTTCTCAGCAACAACCCCCAAGCAGCAGACAAAACATGTCCAGAAACCCTAGCCACTCTCCTCTACATCAAACACATCTCGGAAACGACTGTCAGACTACTCAGACCCCTTGGCATCATGGTAGCCCACAAACCCACCAACACGCTAAAACAGCAGCTAATGAACTTGAAAGACCCTATACAGACAACAAGCAAAACTAATGTCATTTACAAAATACCTTGCAAGAACTGTCATAAACACTACATTGGACAAACAGGCAGAAAATTAGCCACAGGATACATGAACATCAACTAGCCACAAGAAGACAGGATACACTTTCACTAGTATCCTTACATACAGATGAGGAAGGACACCACCTAGACTGAGGCAACACATCAACTTAGGACAAGCCAACAGAGACATGGACAAGAATTCCTTGAAGAATGGCATTCCAACCAGAACTCTATCAACAAATGCATTGACTTAGATCCCATTTACTGCCCACTGAGAAAAAGAACAGGAAATAACATCACCACAGGAAATTACATCACCAACCCAAGGAAACCCAAGCACAAATAAAAAGCGGGCCATGCCACCAGTGCTTCATCTGGTGACTCACTGATAATGTTACCTAGTATGGTGATGAATTGTCTGAAAACGAACCTTCCAGCTCACTGAGCAAACCTACATCCATATTTTTGTTAAGTTGGAGAATCAAGAGTTAGCAGAGTAGAATGGAATGTGTATTTCAAAATACAAACATCACAGCCATGATCGTACTGAATGATAGAGCAAGCCCAAGGGGCTAAACAGTCTACTTTAGCTCCTATGATGTATGCCCCACTCCAGAAAGTTATGTATCATCAAATTATTAAACATATTCAAAACTGTGATCAATAGAACTTTACGTACAATGTTCCTTTTTTACTGTGCATCTTAAAGAAAGAGATCTGAAATTACTGAATTGTATGAATGGTCAAAAAACTTACCTCCATATTTATTATCTTCTCTACAAACTGATGATGTCTACTGGATCCAGAATTTAAAAGCGTCCCTCCAAACATCTGAAATGGAAGCCAATACAGGTCAAATTCTAATTAATGAAGATTTCACTCATCAGACTAAATTAAATATTCACTTTTTTTCTAGTTTATGGATAGAAATGTAATGATATAGCTTCAAAGTATCCAAACATAAAACTATCCTGATTAACATAGACAAAAATTTAAGTTGATAGTACTTTTAGCTACTCCCCCTTATCAATGTATTTTTCACATAGCCATCAACTTATTTTGCAACAGTCTCTATTCAGGAACAATATTTATGTACAGAACTGACACTATTTCAAAAATAGACCATTGGCCAAAGGAAATTTGGGTTGCTCTCGGAACATGATCAGTGGTTCACTTTAATCACAGGACATTTACCTCAGTCCCCGGACATCATTACAGGGGTGCTACAGTTTGCATTAGTCCAAACATCTTCAGCTGCTTCATCGAACATGTCCCTCCATCATGAGATCAGGACTATTGACTTTTACAATGATTGTACAATGCTTAGCACCATTCAAAACTGAACCAGTTTATGCCCATATGCTGCAAGACCTGAATTACATTCAGCGTTGATACTTTCAGCACTGAGATGTGACAGGTTACATTCGTACCACAGAGATGTTGGCAATGATTATCTCCAATGAGAGAATCTAACAGTCTCATGTTGACATTCATTGTGATTATTATCTCTGAATTTCTCACTATCAACCTCTTTGGGGTTACCATTTACAAGAAATAGAATTGTACCAGCTATATATATAAAGCGGCGACAAGAGTAGGACAAGGGTAGAGTCTAGGAATTCTGCAGTGAATTAAGTGTAGGTACAGCACATAATCAAGAAGGTGAATGGGATGCTCTCCTTCTTTATAAGAGAAATTGAATATAAAAATAGGGATCTTACATTTTGGTCATATAGGCCTTGGTGAGATCACATTTCGAAGACCAAGTGCAATGACGGCAATTCAGAGGTTTCTTAGATTGATATTTGGAATCAGTAGGTTGTCTTATTGATTATTGTCTTATTGATTATTGGCGCATCAGAGGATGAGGGGTGACCTTACAGAGGTTGATAAAATCATGAGGGCATTGGACAGGATGAATAGTCAAGGTCTTTTCCCCAGGGTAGGCAAGTCTAAACCCAGAAGGCATAGTTTAAGGTGAGAGGGGAAAGATTTAAAAGGGACCTGAGAGGCAACTTTTTCACGCAGAGGGTGGTGCATATATGGAGGAAGTGGTGGAGGCTGGTACAATTACAATATCTAAAGAGCATCTGGATAGGTACATGAATAAGAAGGGTTTAGAGGGATATGGACCAAATGCTGGCCAATGAGACTAAATTAATTTAGGATATCTGTTTGACATGGGCAAGTTAGATCAAATGGTCTGTTTCTGCACAGTACGACTCTTTGATACTAATGCAACTTAGTTACTGACCAAAGAAAACTACACCTGAACTGGCACCAAGATTGCAATGCTCAGGGCTTGTAACTGTTGGATGTTGAATTGCTCAATAAAGGAAAACAATCACAGAGAATGTTGATTAAAAAGAGGAAACAAACAGGGAATGGGTTCTGACAGGGCTTTGGCAGTAGGTGGTTTGATTTTTGAAAAACATAAAGGAGATTGGGTTTTGCTTTGCTTTCTCTAATTTCTTTCCAGTTACTGGTATCTATTGTTTGAATCTGTTTGTTGAACTGGCAAAAACACAATTATTTTATTTTCTTTTGAATTTATCCCTTAACTGTGTGTCTGTCGGTTTGTGAGTGTTGTTTATGATCAAAGAAGATTGGACTTTAGATTTTAAATATTAATTAGATTGCCTTGTTTGTCTGGAAAGTTACTTAATGATGCAATATTTGTTTAAGTTACAAAAGCTTAGTGTCCAAGATTGCTTATTCATAAAGCATGGTTAGGAACAATTCAGCAATTTTGAGGGTCATTGAATGTTTTAGTTTCATAGTGTTATGAAACCAGTGATGGTGAAGCTGATTTGGTTTGATTTGCATTCCCATGTCATACTATTCATTATCCCACTGAACTCCTTTGTTATCCCTGATATCAGAGTGAAAACCTTCCCTAGTTATCAACTGGGAAGATCAATCTTTAGCCCTCTCCCACTATAAACTCAGCACCTTCCATCCTCGGCACCTTCCATCAAGTGAACTGGACTTTTCACAACTTTAACCTCTTTAACACCAAGCTCTGTTTCTGAACCTTTACCCACTCCATTATGAAGGCCATCTACTGTGTCCTCAAGAATATTGCCCTTTTCTACACTCCAGCTTCCTCATCCATTATGCATGAAACTCTTGTTCATATTTTCATTAATATGGCTCAAAATAAGAGGAAATTGGAGTTGACGGCCCAGAATTATGAATTATTACTAGGCACTTACCAGTTTATTTAGAGTGTAGACAGTAACCAGTGACCAGTCGTACATTCCTAAACAATGTACTACTGCAAGACCATTTAGAGGATCTTGTACAACATCTGCATATTTCAAGAAGTCATATTCAAACAGTCGTTTACAGCGAAGGAAAGTCAGTTCACGATACTTGGCAACAGACAGATCTTCTCCAGGTTGACGAGCAAAAAGTGGATCATTTTCAAGTATTCTAAAGACATTGTGCTGTTGATGGAAAAGAGGGAAATAATTTCGCTTCAGGTTGCAATAGTTCCAAAGCAATATACACACAAAATTATCTTGTCAATTTTGAGTTTCAGATTGCCAATAAAACCCCGAAAAAGAACTGACATGATAGTGGTCAGAAATTAAATGTCACTAAGATTGATCAAATTGTTAAGTTGCTTTTTAATAAGAGTAAGCAATGACTCCACATAAACAAACCCAGATGCAAAATCACCATGGTTTAAATGATAAAGCTATACAAAAGACTTCCATCAAATGTGAAGTACAACATTTTCAAAAGCATTTCCTGCTGTTTTTAAAATTGACGAGGGCGAAGATGAATGATGAAAATCGATTGGGACAAAACTGGGCTTTTACAGGTCATTGGTCCATTATCTAAAACGGAACAAAAATGGAGCTGACGGTATGAGAAAGATAACAGATACGTACTTCTGCACTTACACGTATCACTTCATTCAATGTTTGGTATCATTTTAGAACATAGAACATTACAGCATTGGTACGGGCCCTTCGGCACACGATGTTGTGCCGAACATGATGCCAAATTAAACTCTTTCCTTCTGCCTGCCCTTAGTCCATTTCCCTCTATTCCTTGCATATTCATGTGTTGATCTAAAAGCCCCGTAAATGCCCTTATCATATCTGCCTATATCACCATCTCTGGCAGCATATTCCAGAAACCTAACACCCTGTGCAAAAAACTTGTCCTTCACATCTCCTGTGAACTTGCTCCCCTCACCATAAATGCATGTCCCTTATTAACAGACATTTCAACTCTGTGAAAAAGATTCTGAATGTCAAACCAATCTATGGAACACAATGTTATAGATTTTTAAAAGTCTCCCCTCAGCCACCAGTTTTTTTTCTAGCGTCTTATAGCTCATACCCTCTAATCCAGGCAGCCTCCTGGTAAACTTCTTCTGCATCCCCTCCAAAACCTCCATTTTCATCTTGAAATGTAGCAACCAGATTGAATGCAACACTGTAAGTGCAGCCTAACCAAAGTCTTATAAAGCTGTAATCTGGCACCTTAACTCTTATACTCAATGTCCCGACCAACAAAGGCACGCATGCCATATGCCTTCTTTAACACCTATATATTTCCATGGTTACTTTAAGGGAGCTATGGACCTGAACCCTAAGGTCCTTCTGCACAATAATGCTGTTCAAGGTCCTGCCATGAACTATATATTTTCCTTTAATATTTGATCTCTCGAAGTGCAGAACCTCACTCTTGCCTCGTTAACTGCATCTGTCATTTCTCAGCCCATATCTGCAATTGATCTATATAGAACAAAGGACATTACAGCATAGTACAGGCCCTTCGGTCCTTGATGTTGCGCCGACCTGTGGAACCAATCTGAAGCCTATCTACATCTATCCGACTATTCCATTTTCATCCATATGTTTATCCAATGACCATTTAAATGCCCAGAAAGTTGGCAAGTCTACTACTGTTACAGGCAGTGCATTCCATGTCCCTACTACTCTGAGTAAAGAAATTACCTCTGACGTCTGTCCTATATCTATCACTCCTCAAATTTAAAGCTACATCCTTTCGTGCAAGCCATCACCATCTGAGGAAAAAGGCTCTCACTGTCCACCCTATCTAACCTTTTAATTACCTTATATGTCTCAATTAAGTCACCTCTCAACCTTGTTTCTTACGAAAACAGCCTCAAGTCCCGCAGCCTTTCCTCATAAGTCCTTCCCTCCATACCAGGCAACATCCAAGTAAATCACCTCTGAACCCTTTCCAAAGCTTCCACATCCTTCCAACATTGCGGTGACCAGACGTGTACACAGTACTCCAAATGTGGCCGCACCATGTACAGCTGTAACATGATCTCGTGGCTCTGAAACTCAATCCCTCTACCAATAAAAGCTAACACACCATATGCCTTTTTAACAATCCCTACCCAACCTGGGTGGCAACTTTCAGGGATCTTTGTACATGAACACAGAGATCTCTTTGCTCATCTACCCTACCGAAAATCTTACTATTAGCCCAGTACTCTTTGTTCCTGTTGCTCCTTCCAAAATGAATCACCTCACACTTTCCCACATCAAACTATTTGCCACCTCTCAGACCAGTTCTGCAGCTTATCTACATCCCTCTGTAAACTGCAAAATCTTTCAGCACGATCCACAACTCCTCTGATCCTCGTGCATTCTGCAAATTCACTTCCAGCCTTCTATGTGCTCATCTTGGCCATTTATAAAAAAGACAAACAGTAGATCCAAAACAGATCCTTGTGGTACACCACTAGTAACTGAACTCTAGGATGAACATTTCCCATCAACCACCACCCTCTGTCTTCTTGCACCTAGCCAATTTCTGATCCAAACTGTTAAAACATCCTCAATCCCATGCCTCCGTATTTTCTGCAATAGCCTTCTGGCACTATTCCTGTAGACAATGACAATATAAAGATCAAAGCCAAAGGCTCTGCAATCTTCTCCCTGGCTTCCCAGACAATCTGAGGATAAATCTCATCCAGCCTAGGGGATTTATGTATTTTCACACTTTCCAGAGTTGCTAACACCTCCTCCTTTTGAACCTCAATTCCATCTAGTCTAGTAGTCTGTATCTCAGTATTCTACTCAACAACTTTGTCTTTTTCTAATGTGAATACTGACAAAAAATATTCATTAAGCGCTTCTCCTATCTCCTCGGACTCCACCACAACTTCCCACCACTGTCCTTGATTGGCTCGAATTTTACTCTAGTCATTCTTGTATTCTTGATATATCTATTGAAATTTTTGGGGTTTTCCTTGATTCTATTTGCCAACAACCTCTCATGTCCCCTCCTGGCTCTTCTTGGTTCTCTCTTTAGGTCCTTCCTGGCCTGCTTGTAACTCTCAAGCGCCCTCACTGAGCTTTCAAGTCTCATCCTAACATAAGTTTTCTGCTTCTTTCCTCTTGGCAAGAGATTCAACTTTCCTAGTAAACCATGGCTCCCTGCCTGACAGGTACATACTTGTGAAGGACATACAGTCGCTGTTCCTTGAATAAGCCCCACATTTCAATTGTGCCCATCCCGTGTAGTTTCCTTCCCCATCCGATGCATTCTAAGTCTTGCTTTATCGCATCATAATTGCCAATTCTCCATTATAACTCTTGCCCTGCGGTACACACCTATCCCTTTCCATTGCTAAAGTAAATACAACTGAATTGCGATCACTATCACCCAAGTGCTCATCTACCTCCAAATCTAAACCTGGCTGAGTTCATTACCCAGCATCAAATCCAATGTGGCTTTGTCTCTTGTTGGCCCACTTGTGCACTGTGTCAGAAAACCCTGCTGCACACATTGGACAAAAACTGACTCATCTAAAGTACTCAAACTATACTATTTCCAGTCAATATTTGGAAAGTTAAAGTCGCCCATAGCAACTACCATGTTACTCTCACTCCTATCCAGAATCATCTTTGCAATCCTTTCCTCCACATCTCTGGGGCTTTGCAAAGGCCTATAGAAAACTCCCAACAGGGAAACCGCTCCTTTCCTGTTTCTCACCTCAGCCCATAGATGCTCATGACGTTGAAGTTGATGTTCCTGCTTGCCGGTACACTCTTACAACTTTGAAACCATATTTCTGACCTCACTACTCTCATCTTCCTTCCTGGACACTGAAGCTACAATTTAGGTTCTCACTCCTGCTGAATTAGTTTAAAGCCTCCTGAAGATCATTAGTAAATTTCCCCCCCAGAATATTGGTACCCCTCTTGTTCAGGTGTAGACCATCCATTTTTAGAGGTCCCACCACCCCCAGAATGAGTCCCAATATTCCAGGTTTCTGAAACCCTCTGCCTGCACCATCCCTGTAGCCATGTGTTCAACTCCTCTCTCTCCCTATTCCTCACCTTGCTAGCGTGTGGCACAGGCAACAAACCAGTGGTAACAACTCTGTTTCTTCTATCTCAAGCTCTATCCCAGTATATCCTATGGCAACATTCTATACTATCCACAACTCCACCAATCGTTGTGTCACCTGCAAACTTACTAACCAAACCATCTACACTTTGTCAAAGTCATTTATGTATACCGCAAACAGTAGAGGTCCCAGTGTGGATCCCAGCAGAACACTACTAGTAAATGGCCTTCAGCCAGAACACTACCCTCTCCCTACTATGGGCAAGCCAATTCTGAATCCAAGTGGCCAAGTTCCCGTGGATTCTATGCATCTTAATCTTGCCGATGAGCCTACCAAGAGGGACCTTGTTGAAAGCTTTATTAAAATCCATGCAGACAACATCCACCGCGCTACCCTCACCAATCACCTTTGCCACCTCCACAAAAAAATTCAATCAAGTTAGTAACACATGACTTAGCCAATATAAAGCCATGCTGACTGCCCCTAATTAGGACAAGCTTTTCCAAATGCACGTATATTCTATCCTGAAGAATTCTCTCCAATAGCTTTGCAACCACTAATGTGTGGCCCACTGGTATATAGTTTCCTGGATTATTCCTATTTCCCTTTTTGAGTAGTTAATGTTTTTCGCTGTTCAAAAGTCCCCTGGGACCTTGCCAGTGGCTAGCGAGGATACAAATGAGTCAAGGCCCCAGCATTTTCCTCCTTTGCCTCTCTTAATAACCTGGGGTAGATACCATCAAGCCTGAGGACTTGAGGAGAGGGTTATTTCTAGTGTTCAAGTAACTCTGATGCAAACTGAGCAATGACATCGGTACAATGTGAGCCTTAATAATGAATGATCCAGAGGGAGTGGAACAATAATCAATTCCAGAAGTTTATTACTTTATTGAACTTTCATATGTTTACAAATGGGAGATCAAAAAAGACTATGAGGGCAAGATGTTTCATTACATTTCAAAATGTACTGAAATACTGTGCTTCAATGAGTTGGGTACACCTGTTGCACAGCCTCCCTTACTATTCAATTCAAACTAGAATTTGGCATGAGGTTGGAGTAGGGAGAAATGATTTCCATTCCTAACTTAGTTTCCTCAATTAGGATAGCAGAATTTCTGTGAAGAGGTGTTGCATTATGCCATCAGAATCAATAGCCCAAGAATGTTATTTGGTGACATCTTACCTTTACTCTGATAATCTCTTCTCCATCCCAAAACAAGACCAATTCCTTCCAATTAAAAGACGCTTTTTTCCGATATAAATCTAATGGACCACTGGGAAAATCCTGCAGTAATGAATCCAAAGTATTTTTCTCAACGCTGCCTTCCTCAGGATAAACTGCACTCATCTCTGCTTCTGATGCAGATTAATCTATCGCAACAAATATATGAAATTATGAAAAATAGTTTAAAAATTTGTATCACAATATTCAAGGAAGCAAAATATCTAGATCCAGAACTTATAATGCACTTCAAAGCAACTGAAAGAGATATTTTGGGCTGGATTTTCATCTTTAAGGATATAGTAGGAGTCTCTGGAGTGCAGTTATCTAGCACTCAGGTGGATAGCTGAGCATCAGCTAAGTCAGGTTTTGTTGAAAGTACAGAAATCATTAGAACCTAAGAGAACAGGAGAAGGATATTTCATGTCTTAAGTCTGCCCCACATTTCACCAGTCTATCCATGTCCTCCTCTGTAAACATTCTACTCATGTTTACTAAACTTCAGTTTGTATCATCTACAAGCTTTGAAATTATACTTCTGTCCAAGCCTTTAACGTAAATCAGAACAAACGATGGTTCTAATACTGCTCCCTATACGCTTTCCACCAATTTATCCACAGTTCGAAAAGTAATGTTCTCCACTAATCTCTTAAGTCCTGACCCAGTATTGCATCCATACAGTTAATGGCGCTTTAAGGTTATTGATTCAGCTTTGCTAACAAGTCTATGATGTGGTACTTTAATTAATGGTTTCTGAAACTCCATATTCATACTATTACTAGCTGAAATCTATCGCATCACTGCAACAGTAGCAGCAGTCTGTACTATCAACAAGATGCACTCTAGAAATTCACAAAAGATCCTTAGACAGCATCTTCCAAACCCACAACCACTTCCATCTTGAAGGACAAGGGCAGGAGGTACTTGGGAACACCACCATCTGCAAGTTCCCCTCCAAATCACTCACCAACCTGACTCGGAAACACATCGCCGTTCCATCACAGTTGTTGCATCAAAATTCTGCAATGCCCTCCCTACTGGCATTGTGAGTCAACCCACAGCAAGTGAACTGCAGTGGTTCAAGAATGCAGCTCACCACCATCTTCTCAAGGGCAAATAGGGTTGGCTATCAATGCTGGCCAGCCAGCAACGCCCAAGGTTCACAAATGAATAAAAAATAATGAACTCAATCAGGTTTGCCAGAAATTATTTCCTTTCAACAAAACCATTTTCAATGATGCAATGTCATACTGATGACAAAATTGGCAATCTCAGCCAGTTGATCCTGAAAATTTTACTTCACTAATATCTGCAGAATACACACAAATAAGTACAGCTGTCCCACAGACCAATCAAACATTCACACTTATGGAACAAAACCGATCAAGCAACACCTGAGAGAGAGAGAGAGAGAGAGACAGAGAGAGACAAAGAAAGAGAGAGAGAGAGAGATCAGAGAAAGAGAGAGAGAGAGAAAGAGACAAGGGAAGAGACGTGGGGGAAAGAGAGAGGGGGGGAAGAGAGAGGGGGGAAAGAGAGGGGGGAAGAGAGGAGGGGAAAGAGAGAGGGGGGGAAGAGAGAGGGGGGAAAGAGAGGGGGGAAAGAGAGAGGGGTAAAGAGAGAGGGGTAAAGAGAGAGGGGGAAAGAGAGAGGGGGGAAAGAGAGAGGGGGGAAAGAGAGAGGGGGAAAGAGAGGGGGGAAAGAGAGAGGGCGGAAGAGAGAGGGGGAAGAGGGGGGGAAGAGAGGGGGGAAGAGAGAGGGGGGAAGAGAGAGGGGGGAAAGAGAGGGGGGAAGAGAGGGGGGAAGAGAGGGGGGAAAGAGAGGGGGAAAGAGAGGGGGAAAGAGAGGGGAGGAAAAGAGGGAGGGGGGAAAGGGGGAAAGAGAGGGGGGAAAGAGAGAGGGGGAAAGAGAGGGGGGAAAGAGAGAGGGGGAAAGAGAGAGGGGAAAGAGAGGGGGGAAAGAGAGAGGGAAGAGAGAAGGGGAAATAGAGAAGGGGAAATAGAGAAGGGGAAAGAGAGAGGGGGGAAAGAAAGGGGGTAAGAGAGGGGGGAGAGGGGGGAAAGAGAGAGGGGGAAAGAGTGGGGAAAGAGAGAGGGGGGAAAGAGAGAGGGGGAAGAGAGAAGGGGAAAGAGAGAAGGGGAAAGAGAGAGGGGGGAAAGAAAGGGGGTAAGAGAGAGGGGGGAGAGAGGGGGGAAAGAGAGGGGAAAGAGAGAGGGGGGAAAGAGAGAGGGGGAAGAGAGAGGGGGAAAGAGAGAGAGGGGAAAGAGAGAGGGGGGAAGAGAGAAGGGGAAAGGGGGGAAGAGAGAGGGGGGAAAGAGAGGGGGGAAAGAGAGAGGGGGAAGAGAGAGGGGGAAAGAGAGAGGAGGGAAAGAGAGAGGGGGAAAGAGAGAGGGGGAAAGAGAGAGGGGGAAAGAGAGAGGGGGAGAGAGGGGGGAAAGAGAGGGGGTAAGAGAGAGGGGGGAAAAGAGAGAGGGGGAAAGAGAGACAGAAAGGAAGAGAGTGAAAGGGAGAGAAGAAAGAAGGAGAGAGAGGAGACAGAGAGAGGGGAGAGAGGGAAAGCAAGAAAGAGGGGAGATTATGATAGAAAGGGGGAGAGAGAGAGTGTGAGAAAGAAAGATGCAGAGAAAGAGAGAGAGGCAAAGCAAGAGAGTGAGGGAGCGAAAGAGAGAGAGAGGGGTAAAAAGAGAGAAAGGGAAAGCAAGGGAGATAAAAAGAAAGAGGGAGAGATTGTTTCCATTGCTGGTAACATGATTGGTAAAATACTTACTGACAAAAGCAAAAAATGCTTTTGTTATGTCGCAAGTCATTATAATCTGGAATATATTGCCTGAGAAGATGATAGGAGAAGCTCCAATCATGGCTCACAAAAATCAATTACAAAAGCATGTAAACATGGAAACATAGAAAATAGAGGGGTAGGTCATATGACCCTTCAAACCTGCTGCACCATTCAACATAATGAGTGATTATCAATTCAGTACCCTGTTCTCATTTTCTTCATATATCCTTTGATCCATTTAGGCCTAAGAACTATATCTAACTCTTTCTTAAAATCATTCAATGTTCTGGCCTCAATTTAATTCTATGGCTGAGAATTTCAGAAGCTCACCACACTCCAGGTGAAGCAGCTTCTGTTAATCTCAGTCCTAAATGGTCTCCCCCATATCTTTGACTGTGATCCTTGGTTCTGGGCTTCCCGTTTATCAGGAACATGCTTATGATGATGTTTATTCTGCCTAGACCTGATTTAATTTTATAGGTTGCTATGAGATCCCTTATCATTCTTTTCCACTAAATACAATTAGATCTTTATTTTATTTAGATTTGATTAGATTTCCTACAATGTGGAAACAAGCCCTTCAGCACAACCAGCGATTGTATAAATTTCTAATCAGCAACACTTTACATTTCCAGACTGGTCGTATCACTGAATTTATTTTGACTTTAAAATTTGTGACATTTTGATGTATCCCTGTTTAAAGAATAGAAGCAGTGATAAGTAAGATTGAACACTTTGTACTTTTAGTATAAATGACCAAAGAACAAAAAGTAACTTGGATAGTTACTTTTAGAACATAGAACATAGAACAATACAGCACAGAACAGGCCCTTCGGCCCAAGATGTTGTACCGAACATTTGTCCTAGCTTAAGCACCTATCCATGTACCTATCCAATTGCCGCTTAAAGGTCACCATGAATCTGAATCTGGCTCTGCCACTCTCATAGGCAGAGCATTCCATGCCCCACCACTCTCTGGGTAAAGAACCTACCTCTGACATCCCCCCATACCTTCCACCCTTCACCTTAAATTTATGTCCCATTGGAACACTTTGTTGTACCCAGGGAAAAAGTCTCTGACTGTCTACTCTATCTATTCCCCTGATCATCTTATAAACTTCTATCAAGTCACCCCCTCATCCTTCGCCGTTCCAATGAGAAAAGGCCTAGCACTCTCAACCTATCCTCATATGACCTATTCTCCATTCCAGGCAACATCCTGGTAAATCTCCTCTGAACCCTCTCCAAAGCTTCCACATCTTTCCTAAAGTGAGGGGACCAGAACTGCACACAGTACTCCAAATGTGGCCTTACCAAGGTCCTGTACAGCTGCAACATCACCTCATGGCTCTTGAATTCAATCCTTCTGCTAATCCCTTTGGATTACATTTTTAAATATTTTCTAAACAACCTCTTAGTACACATCTGTGAAGCAAGTGGGCCCTTTGCTCAGAAATAGGGATACTATCAGTGATTACAAACTTGCGCTACTCTTGAAGGAAATGCTTTTTTTCCGACTGCCCAAGGTTTTTATCACTCTCTGTGCAAAAGGCTCCAAAGCACTTATTTCACAAAATCATTCTTTCAATTAATTATTGAAATAAATGTCAGGTACTTTGAGAAAAGCACAAAAAATGAGCTATGTCGTATTTAAAAGAATGAACAAAGATTGTGTACTGTTAAATCAACAGGATTCATGCTAAATAGGAAGATGAGGAATAACCATAACATTAAAAATCACACAACACCAGGTTATAGTCCAACAGATTTATTTGGAAGCACTAGCTTTCGAGGAGCTGTCTCGTGCAGCACCTCGAAAGCTAGTGCTTCCAAATAAACCTGTTGGACTATAACCTGTGGGATTTTTTTTAACTTTGCCCGCGCCAGTCCAACATTAGCACCTCCAAGTCATAAAATTTAGAATATTTCTATTGCAAGATTTTTGCAAATGAAGATGCAAATATTACTGAATGCAGTGATCACATAATTTCAATTCCATAACATGATCAGGGAATAATTTTGAATTGGCTTAATAGGTAAATAGTTCAAATGTTATTCAATAAACGAGGTACAGCTCAAAATTTAAATCTATATTTGTAAAACAGTAATACATTTTTAATTATTACAATCAGTATAGTATTGAAATGTGGAATAAACATTGTGATGACAAAATCAAAATATGAGCTTATATACATTTTGAATATAATTATGACCACACCTACAGGAGGATACATAAAGAATACGTAGTTGTTGTTCGAAATCTTTTCAGATTAAGATTGAGCATGTTTGGCTTTTCCAAAGCTAGAGAGCTATAGACCGGTGAGCCTGAGATCGGTAGTGGACAAGTTGTTGGAGGGAATCCTGAGGGACAGGACTTACACATATTTGGAAAGGCAAGGACTGATTAAGGATAGTCAACATGGCTTTATGCGTGGGAAATCATGTCTCTTGAACTTGATTGAGTTTTTGAAGTAACAAAGAGGATTGATGAGGACAGAGCGGTGGATGTGATCTATATGAACTTCAGTAAGGCGCTCGACAAGGTTCCCCATGGGAGACTGGCTAGCAATGTTGGATCACATGAAATACATGGAGAACAAACCATTTGCATACAGAACTGGCTCGAAGGTAAAAGACAGAGGGTGATGGTGGAGGATTGCTTTTCAGATTGTAGGCCTGTGACCGGTGGAGTGCCTCAAGGATCTGTGCTGGGTCCACTGCTTTTCATCATTTATGCAAATAACTTGGATGTGAACATAAGAGATATATTTAGCAAGTTTGCAGATTGGAGGTGTATTGGACAGCGAGGACGGTTACCTCAGAGTACAATGGGACTTTGATCAGATGGGCCAATGGGCTGAGGAATGGCAGGTGGAGTTTAATTTAGATAAATGTGAAGTGTTGGAAATGCAAATCAGAGCAGGACGTATACACTTAATGGTAAGGTCCTTGGGACTGTTGCTGAACAAAAAGACCTTGGAGTGCAGGTTCATAGTTCTTTGAAGGTAGAGTCACAGGTAAACAGGATAGCGAAGAAGGCATTTGGTATGCTTTCCTTTATTGATTAGAGTATAGGAATTGAGAGGTCACGTTGCAGCTGTACAGGACATTTGTTAGACCACTTCTGGAATATTGCATGTAATTCTGGTCTCCTTCCTATCGGAAGGATGTTGTGAAACTTGAAAGAGTTTAGAAAAGATGTACAAGGATGTTGCCAGGGTTGGGAGGATCCGAGCTATAGACAGAGGCTGAATAGGCTGGGGCTGTTTTCCCTGCAGCATCGGAGACTGAGGGGTGACTTAATAGAGGTTTATAAAATCACGAGGGGAATGGATGGGATAAATAGACAAACTCTTTTCCCTGGGATGGGGGGAGTCTAGAACTAGAGGGCATAGGTTTAGGGTGAGGGAATAAAGATATAAAAGGGACCAGAGGGGCTACTTTTTCACGCAGAAGGCAGTACATGTATGGAATGTCCTGTCAGAGGAAGTGGTGGCATCTAGTACAATTACAGCATTTAAAAGGCATCTGGATGGGTATATGAATAGGAAGGTTTTAGACAGATATAGGCCAAGTACTGGCAAATGGGACTAGATTAAGTTAGGATACTGGCTGGCATCGATGAGTTGGTCCCAAAAGTCTGTTCCCATGCTGTACTTCTCTATGAATCTATTACACCATTTCAGAGGGACAGTTTTAATTGAAAAAAATATTGGAGGTCAAAATTTCTCAAAGAAGAGAAAAGGAAAATTGCAGGAATGTAGAACTTAATGAAAATGCAATTTTGTTGATTCTGTTGCACAGAAGAATAACATTCTTTAAATTTTTGATAAAAGGGGACTTTGGAGACAGTTAATATTTAATCTCAGATATACATTGGCAATGAAAAACAATGACTGAATTGTCCTAAACCAGGAAATGTATAACAAAATGTAAATGCTAATTAATTAAAGCTTGGACATAAATATAACACAGGGATAGTAAACTGAAGATAATTGTAATGAAATCAGATGACAGAACTGAGAAGAACACAACAGAGAAGTGGTCAGGAGAGACATTGTGCAAACACTCTATGAACAGAATTTTAGCATACCTAATTTTATCAACTTAGCAAAATGATAGTTCCCCTTGTTTGTGAATCAGCTGGCCATGGTTCAAGCTATATTTCAGATCTTGAACACAAGACTGTTGGGCTATCACTGGCAATTGAGGGAATGCAATATTGGCATACATAGTCCTTTGCTAAGCTGATCTGCTGTCTTAAATTTCAAAGTGAATGTGCAAGATCCTATAAGATTATTTGAAGATAAACAGGGAAATTTTGTTGGTTTCCTGACTAATCCTCTTCCCTCAGCAATAGGATAAAATTCAGGTTGATTAGTATTTTCTCACTGTTCTTTGTAAATACTCCTTTTTGTCAATGCAATTAATTCAGCTCCGTGTGGGAAAAGGAACAGTCAGGCTACCTGACTAACAAGCCAATGAAGGCAACCTGTCAGTTGCAAAATGGGTGGAGGGTGGGGAATATGATCAAGGCACTGGATGTAAGGCAGAACGGGTGATTTCTGACAGTAAGGCTCTGACTTGTACCTTGTGAACTGTGAACAGGCTTTGTGGATTTAGGAGGTCAGTTATTTACTGCAAGATTCGTAGTGTCTGACCTGCTTGGAGCTATAGTATTTATATGGCTAGGCCAGTTCAGTTTCTGTTTAATGGTAACCTACAGAATGGTAATAATGAGGTCTTATTGGAGATGGCCATTGTCTGGTATTTGCGTAATGGACAGGTTATAAGCCACTTGTCAGCCGAAGTCTGGGTCTTGTCCAGGTCTTGCTGCATTTTAAACTGCACAGTTTCAGTATCTGAGGAGTTAGAATGGTGCTTAATGTTATGCTAAACATTGAGATGACTGATCTCCAACAACCATAACCATCTTCCTTTGTGCCAGATGTGACTCCAACCAGCAGAAATGTTAATTCCTATCAATTTCAATTTTGCTAGGACTCTTATTTGGCCTTCAGTATGCTGTTCAATAAGGTTTCCCATGGGAAACTAGTTAGCAAGGTTAGATCTCACGGAATACAGGGAGAACAAGTCATTTGGTTACAGAACTGGCTCAAAGGTAGAAGACACAGGGTGGTGGTGGAGGGTTGTTTTTCACACTGGAGGCCTGTGACCAGTGGAGTGCCACAAGGATTGGTGCTGGGGCCTCTACTTTTCATCATTTGGATTTGGATGTGAGCATAGGAGGTATAGTTAGTAAGTTTGCAGATGACAACAAAACTGGAGGCGAGGTGGACAGTGAAGAAGGTTACCTCAGATTACAACAGGTCTTGATCAGATGAGCCAATGGGCTGAGAAGTGGCAGATGGAGTTTAATTCAGATAAATGTGAGATGCTGCATTTTGGGTAAGCAAATCTTAGCAGGACTTATACACTTAATGGTAACGTCCTAGGGAGTGTTGCTGAACAAAAGAGACCTTGGAGTGCAGATTCATAGCTCCTTGAAAGTGGAGTCACAGGTAGATAGAATAGTGAAGAAGGCATTTGGTATGCTTTCCTTTATTGGTCAGAGTCTCGAGTACAGGAGTTGGGAGGTCATGTTGTGGCTGTACAGTACATTGGTTAGGCCACTGTTGGAATATTGTGTGCAATTCTGGGCTCCTTCGTATCGGAAAGATGTTGTGAAACTTGAAAGGGTTCAGAAAAGATTTACAAGGATGTTGCCAGGGTTGGAGGATTTGAGCTACAGGGAGAGGCTGAACAGGATGGGGCTGTTTTCCCTGGAGCGTCGGAGACTGAGGGGTGACCTGATAGAGGTTTACAAAATTATGAGGGGCATGGATAGGAAAAATAGACAAAGTCTTTTCCCTGGGGTGGGGGGAGGGTGGGGGAGGGCAGAAGTAGAGGACATAGGTTTAGGGTGAGAGGGGAAAGATATAAAAGAAACCTAAGGGACAACATTTTCATGCAGAGGGTGGCACGTGTATGGAATGAGCTGCCAGAAAAAGTGGAGGAGGCTGGTCAATTGCAACATTTAAAAGGCATTTGGATGGGTATATGAACAGGAAGAGTTTGGAGGGATATGGGCAGGATGCTGTCAGGTAGGACTAGATTGGGTTGGGATACCTAGTTGGACAGGTTGGACTAAAGGGTCTGTTTCCATGCTGTACATCTCTCTGACTCTAAATATCTAAATACCACACTTGAGCAAATGCATAATTGATGTCAATAGCCATCACTCCTTCCATACATCTGGAATACAGTTCTTATGTATATATTTGAGTGAAATCTGTCATGAGATCAGGAGCTGAGTGGCACTAGCGGTACCCACACAGAGTATTGGTCTACTGAGCAAGTCCTGTTTTGTAGCATTGTTGATGACGTCTTCCATCACCTCACTAATTATCAACAATAGACCGATGAGGTGGTAATTGGTCAGGAAGGATGTTTTGATCTTTATAGGACATAACTGGACAATTTCTAGTGTGTAGCTGGATTAGAACAACTTAGCGAGAGGTCAGTCATCCATCCAAAATGGAGGTAGAGTAGCAGCACAACATTTCAGCTGCTGATCCCTGACTCACCTGCTTCCATCTACCTTTTTTAATAAGCGGAATCCTCTTTCTTTTCCTCTGCCTTTTTCTATTTGCATTTTGCAGTGTCTTCAGCAGGGCTTTGGCAAAAATTGGGCAAACGGCAGCAAAAACTTGGGGGCAGCATGTTCTCTGATTCAAATTACAGTAGATGCTGGAATCTGTACTGAAAACAACAAATTCTGGAGATGACAGCAGGTCAGGCAGCATCCATGGAGAGAGAGCAAGCTAACATTTTGAGCTTAGATGACTCTTCACCACAGCTGAAGTAAAGTGTGGAGGAGACACCATTTACGTTAGTGTGCATGGGGAATAGTGGGTGTACAGTGCCAGTGAAGAAAAGATGTTGATACTTCAGATTAAGTGATCAGAATGTGAGAATGGCACAACACAATGGTGTGTTTCCTGCCAGACAGCAAATGCGAAGGGGGAGGGGGCGGGAGGATCTTATAACAAATTAAAAGACAGGAAAGCCATTATTTCCTGAAACGTCACCAACCTCATTCCAATACCTCTGGAGATCTTCCTCCCCACTGCATCCAAACTAGTAGTCTGTTTCTACACCCGGTATGCCCCACTGAGCTTATTTCCTCTTTACTTGACTCCATTCTCTTTCCACTTGTCCAGACTCTGCCCATCTATATCTGCGATTTCTCTGATGCCACCCACCATACTGACAACTTCCAGTTCCCAGACCCGAACTGCCTCCTGTTCACCATGGATATTCAATTCCTCAATACCTCCATTCCCCATCAGGATGGTCTGACAGTTCTCAGCTTCTGCCTTGACCAGAAACATGAACAATCCCCATCCACCACCACTCTCCTCCCCTTGGCCGAACTTGTTCTCTCACTGAACAACTTCTCCTTTAATTCATCTCATTTCTGCCAAGTAAAAGGAGTGGCTATAGGCACCCACCTGCCTCTTTATGGGGTATGTGGAACAATCCTTGTTCCAGTCTTACAGCGGCCCCCACCCACAACCTTTTTTTCTTAATCTGAGCAACCAACATCTTTTCTTCACCACCACCCTACACCCACTACCCGCAGACACCCACACCCCCCCCCAAACTATAGAATAAATGCTGTCCCCTCCACTCTTTATTTTAGCTCTGAAAAAGAGTCATCTTCTTTGAAATGTTAGCTTGCTGTCTCTCCATGCATGTTATCTGACCCACTGTAATCTCCAGCATTTATTGTTTTCAGTACACATTCTAGAATTTGGCAGCAGCAGCAACTAACCCAAGGAGTGTGTTTCAAGGGCCTGTGGTAACGTCAGCACTCAGACTCAGGTCTCTGGGGATGGGGGCCTATTTACCTTATGGAGTAAGACTGTATGGAGAGAAGACTTTTAGATCTGGATGCTTCACCCTTTCTCCTTAGCTTTTTCTCTGTACTTCTACTTTTGTTTTCTTTTTGAGTTCTGTCTTTTGCATTTTAGATTGTGTTTCCTTTTTGTATCTAAGATAGCTGATTTTTTCTGCTCCAAATTCAGGCTTTTGCACCCAAGATGGCGCCAGAGCATAGCAACTTTGTAAATTTTGCACTATACTTCTGTACTCTAGTAAATGTGACAATAAAATCTAATTCTAAGTTCTGGAATCTAAGTCTTCAGCATTACTGCTGGAATATCATCAGGACCTACAGCCCTTGCAGTATCCCATGCCTTCAGCTATTTCTTGGTGTTATGAAGAGTGTATCAAAATGTATTTGAATACCATTCTGCTGCTGCTTCTAATGGCTCACAGTTCCTCAAAAGCACCCAGTTTTGAGTCATATCTATTTAAAGTCTACCCAATTTAGCAATGTGATTAGTACCACACCACAGGATGGAGGGAATTCTCAGCAGCAAGGTGGGACTTCATCTCCTCAAAGACCTTTGAAAGAGATTGAAATGAATCATCCATTTGGCACTTCTGGCTGAATGTTGCAAATACTTGTCTTATATTTGTCCTAATATCATGGGCCCTCCATCATTAATGGGGATATTTGTGGAGTTTCCTCCTCCTGAGAGTTGTTTAACTGTCAACTACCATTCAGGACTAGATGTTGGGAGCATTACAGAACATAGATCTGTTGTGTTGACTGTGGAATCACTAAACTCAATCTATCATTTGGTGCTTGTGTTGTTTGAGTCCTGTGTTGTAGCTGTACCACGCTGACACTTTATTTTTATGATATGGAGTGCCAATGTTGGACTTCGTGGACAAAGTTAAAAATCACCAGCACCAGGTTATAGTCCAACAGGTTTATTCAGAAGTACATTCTTTTGGAGCACTGTTCCTTCGTCAGCAAGCTGGCTGGTGTTGTTTGATTTCTAATCTTTTTTTAGTTGCACCTGGTGCTGCTCCTGGCACACCTTTTTAAAAGGAATCGTAGACTAATAGACCAGGCCATGGAGGAACATAGATCCATCAGGTGAGGGGTAGAAGGTTCCTTAACCATTGCTCATGATTGACTTGATCCCAGGAGACTTCATAGATCACATATCAAGTTGAGCACTCACAGGGTAACTCCCTCCTGATTATATACTACTGTGCTGCTACTATAGCCAGTGAGACAGAACACATCTGGAAATGGTGATGATATTCGTGGTGTGTTGAGCATTATCGGCCAAGTATGATTACATAATTATGACAGTATTTTAGATTGTTGTTTGATTAGCCTCTGAGACATTTCTTTCTGCCCCCAAATGTTAGTAAAGAGACCTTTGTAAGGTCAATAGGACTAGGTTTGCCACAGTCATTTCTGTGCCTATGTAGATGATATCTGAGCCATTTGATTTCTTTCATTGTTAAGACTTTCTGGTGGTTTGATACAACTAAGTAACTTGCTAGGTCATTTCAAGACAGACAAGGAGGCTGAAAGAACACAGCAAGCCAAGCAGCATCAGGAGGTGGAGAAGTCAACGTTTCAGGTATAACCCTTCTTCAGACTGGGGGTTGGTGTAAGCTGCAGATAAAGTGGGGGGGCGGGGGGGGGTCAGGGTGGTGAGGTACGGATAGGTGAAGGTAGAGGGTATGACCTGATTGGTCGATGAGAGGAATGAATCCGGTTGGGAATCAGAAGGAAGGGTCAGTCAGAGAAATGGAAAGAGGGGGGAGGGGCTAGGAAGGGAGTTCGGGGATGCGAAGGGAGGTTATTTGAAATTGGAGAATTCAGTGTTGATCCTCCAGGCAGAAAGAGTTGTTGTTCCTCAATTTGCAGTCTGATTTGCTGTATCAATGGAGGAGGCCAAGGATGATGGTCATGTTGGAAAGGGAGTGGGAAGGGGACTTAAAATGGGTGATGACTGTGAGGTCAGGTTGGCCCCTGCAGGCTCGGCCAAGATGCTCAGCGAAACATGCTGTGTTTATGTTTGATCTCCCTGATGTAGAAAAGACCATGTTGGGGGCACCGAATACAGTAAACTAAGTTTGAGGAGAGGCAGGTGAGCTGCCGTCTCATCTGAAAGGACTGTTTGGGATCCTGGATGAAGGCATTAAAGAGTCAATTACACTTGTGGTGTGAAGTCACATGTTGGCCAAACCAAGTAAGGCTGACAGATTTTCTTCAATAAAGGACATGAAATGCTGAGATTCTGTGTCAATCGATAATAGTTTCATGGTTTTTGATAGACTCTTAATTCAAGCATTTTAAAATTCAAATTCCATCACATGATTTAAACCCAGGTCCCAGTACATTGCTGGAGTCTTTGGAATACTAGTTCCGAAGAAATAGGACTACACTATCTTGTCCCCTAAATCTATTTTTTGTGGGATAAACATTAGGCGAGACAGTAGAGAATTACTCTTCTTCAAAAATAGAGCCAAGAAATAGGCAGCACAGTGGCTGATTGGTTAGCATTGTTGCCTCAGTGCCATGGACTAGAATTAGATTCAACAGTGGGGGGGCGGGGGGATCTATGTGGAGTTTGCACATTCTCTCCCTGTCTACATGGGTTTCTCCCAATGGTCTGATTTCCTCCCACAGTCCAACGATGTGCAAGTTAGGTGGATTGGCCATGCTAAGTTGTATTCAGGGATGTGAAGGTTAGGTGCAGTGGCCTTAGGAAATGTAGGATTACAGGGAAAAAGTAAGAGAATCAGTTTAGGTGGGACACTCTTCAGAGGGTCGGTGGTGGGGTTCGGGCACATTTGCTCAGCAGAATTAAGGACATCTGTTCTTGGTGTCAATGGAATGGTGTAAATAAGGTGACAGCATTTGTTCACTGGTGAAATGTGTGGCAGTACTTCCTTCTCACCCCAGGGGCAAGAAGCGCGCACATTTCACAATGGGATGTCAGATAACTAAATTTCTGGTTGTATCAAAGACTTTCAACAAAACTTATACTCAATAGGAAACAAACTTGTAATTTAATAAGCTGAGTGGAATATATAAGTAATAGAACAATCCTGATGCAGTTTCAGGTATACCACACTGAGCAGATTTGAATTTACGAAGCTCAGCTCCCTCGTCTTTACTGTTATGGAATATGAATGTCTCATTACCCTTACAGGCTAGGAAGGCACGAAGGCTGAAACTGACATAGCAAGAAAGTTGGAAGATGTTAATGTGTGAGTGAGAAAGAGAAAACATTCTTCGGTAAATTACATTCACTGACTGAAGGGTTCAAGGGAGAGAAAGAGAGAGACAGAAAGAGTGGAAGCTGGTGGAAAGATTAACTCATTGTGGTCTGATTAGAGTGAACACTGGCTTGTCATAAATTGAATGTATGCGTTGTTCCCTGGAGCTCGAGATTCGGGAATGTTATGAATTTAGTTTGCATTTTGGGAATCTAAGGTGATTTTAAAAGAAAAAGCCGTTTTGTAGGGCAATGATATTGGGCATGTTAGCTGAGCAAAGTTATCTCATGACTTTTTTGACATAGTTTAGACTAGTTTCTCGTTATGATGTACTAGCTAAATGCCATTTTATTACTGCTTATCTGATTTAAGGACATGTGGTGTTTTTGTAATTTTAATACCAAGTTCTGCAAAAAGACAGTTTGTTTGCAGCAATAAGGGGAGTAGCCTAAGAGAGCCACTCTGCTAATGATTTTAGAACCTTAGCTCATACTTGACTTGTAGGTATATATGTTACAGTGTACGTTGATGCCATTGGTAAATAAACATAATAATTTAAACTAAACTGTCTGTGAGAGTTTTATATTTCAGACTATCAGAGTATGATCTCTGGGACAAACAAGGAGAGGCTTACAGGTCAAGTCCATCAGGGATTCCCTGAGCTGTCTCAAATAGGTACTTAACGCCAAGATTTTATGAAACGTTTTAAATCTACTTGAGAAGGCAAACTGGTTTTGTTTAGCGTGACGGGGGATCTTATCGGACTGTACACTGTCAAAGACTCTGAGGGGGTTTGATGGAGTGGATACTAGGAGGATGTTTGCTCTTGCGGGGAAGTCTAGAATCAGGGGACAGTTTAAAATATTAGGACTCTCCCGGGCCCATCTAAGACAGAAATTAGGATATCTTTCTTTCAGAAGGTCACCAGTCTTTGGAATTCTTTCTCTTGAGAGCACAGTGGAAATACTATTGAAAATACTTAAGGAGGGGTTGGAGAGATTTTCAGAAAAACATTCTTGGGACGTTAGCTTCATTGGCTAGGTCAGTGCCCATTCCTAATTGCCCAACAGACAATTAAGAGTAAACCATATTGCTGTGTCAGAAATCACACATACACCAGACCCAGAAAGGACAGCTGATCTCTTTCTGGAAGGGACATGAGAGGATCAGATGGATTTTTGCATCAACACGGTCACCATCAGGCTAGTCATGATTTGGAGACACCGGTGTTGGGCTGGGGTGTGCAAAGTTTAAAAAGAAAATCACACAACACCAGGTTATAGTCCAACAGGTTTATTTGGAAGCACTAGCTTTCGGAGCGACGCTCCTTACTCCACAACCACCTGATGAAGGAGCGTTGCTCCGAAAGCTAGTGCTTCCAATTAAACATGTTGGACTATAACCTGGTGATGTGTGATTTTTATAACTTTGTACACCCCAGTCCAACATCTCCAAATCACAGATTGGGTTGGGATATCTGCTCAGCATGGACGGGCTGGACCGAAGGGTCTATTTCCATGCTGTACATCTCTATGACCTCTCAGCGCTCCGGCGACACACAGGACTTGGCTTTCTCCCGAGGTTATCGTGCTATTTAAACACTAGGCTTCCCTCGTTTACACTGGCTGTCACACAGACACACACCTGGCTAGTCCCCTTCTTTCCAGACCGAAGCTTCAAACTGTTCTTTTTCCTGACAGTCCTCCAACGGCTGGACGTTGCCCTCGACTCCAGGTCACCCTGTGGACCAGTCAGACCGGGCTGGACCGCCACCGGGCGCTGCTCAGACCGACCGTCCGTCCGTCCGTCCGTGCCTCCCTGACAGACCGAGGACGTGCGGCCTCAGACGCTCGCTGTGTAATCACACACTTGAGCCGATCTCCTCGGCAAAAGCGAAAATGTAAACTTCCGGCTGTTCCACCTTGGCCCCGCCCCCTTGTCGCGACACTACCGTCATCGCGCCACCCCATCCAATCACAACCGTCGACGTCGCGCCCCCTCCCACCCCCATACAATCCCATCCATGGGCCTCCCGCCCTCCTATCCAATCACAACCGTCCGCTGCGCGCACCCCAATCCAATCCCAACCGTCCCCCTCTCTCCCCCAACCCCGCCCCCCCCGCCATCCAATCCCAACCGTCCCCCTCGCACCCCCCCCCCATACCCGCCCCCCAGCCATCCTATCCAATCACAACCGTCCGCTGCGCGCCCCCCCCCCCCGATCCAATCACCACCGTCCGCCTCGCGCACCCCAATCCAATCCCAACCGTCGCCCTCGTGCGCCAACATCCAATCCCAACCGTTCGCCTCGCGCGCCACCATCCAATCCCAACCGTCCGCCTCGCGCCATCCCGCAATCCAAACCCAAACGCCGGCCTCGCGTGGCTCGAGCCGGCGGAAGTGATACCCGGTCGCCATGGTCACCCTTCCGGTCCCTTTCAGCGACTGTCCCCGAAGGCCGCGGGCGCTGGCGATGGTGACGTTGGCGGAGCGGCGGCTGCGGCTGGAGCCCGCCGGCCCGGCGTGTGGTTTCTGGGCCGCGGTCGACGTGTGGACGCGCAGGCCGCAGGTGGCGAACCGGCGGCTCAGCGGCTGCCGCCTCGAGGCCGAGAGGGAGACGCGGTGCTCCGAGGCGGGGCTCAGGCCCCTCCTGGAGGAGCTGGTGCCAGGGTGGAGGGACGAGCCGGGCCGCGAAGTGAATGAGATCCTCCTGGCAGTGACGGGGGAGCGAGCCGGCGGTAGACTGAAGGTGACCCTGCGGACTGTGATCCCCAAAACCCAGGCGGAGAGCTGCAGAGAAATAGTTTTGCAAGGTAGAATGATTCGGGGTTTGTGTGTGGGGATGTGAGCATCACTGGACAAAAGAAACATTTGGACTAAGCTTTTCGTCTTGTTGAATTGAATTTATTGTCACGTGTATAGAGGCGCAGCGAAAGGCTTTGTCTTGTAAGCAATACTGGCAGTTCACGTGGTTAAGTATAGGGAAGTAAATCATAGGTAAACAGCAGCAAAGACCAAACACAGGTACAGGCCAATGTTAAGAGTTTGTGATCATTGGGTGTTGTAACAACACTAGGGTAGAAACTGTTTCAAAACCAACTGGTGCTTGTGTTCAGGCCTCTGTACCTTCTCCCCGATGGTAGAGGTTGTAGAAAAACATTGCCAGGGTGGGATGGATCATTGAGAATGCTGGCGGCCATCCGCGACAGCGGGCCTGGTAGATGGATTCCACAGATGGGAGGTTGGCCTTTGTGATTGTCCGGGCGGAGTTCACCACTCACCGTTCTTGAATGGTACAGTTCAAAGTTTGGGAGAAGATTTGTAGCTCAGGTGCTCGTTGTTGTGGTTCTGTTCACCGAGCTGGGGATTTGTGTTGCAGACATTTCGTCCCCTGTCCAGGTGACATCCTCAGTGCTTGGGAGCCTCCTGTGAAGCGTTTCTGTGATCTTTCCTCCGGCATTTAGAGTGGTTTGTATCCGCCGCTTCCGGTTGTCAGTTCCAGCTGTCCGCTGCAGTGGCCGGTATATTGGGTCCAGGTCGATGTGCTTATTGATTGAATCTGTGGATGAGTGCCACCACAGCAACCACCTCAACACACACAAAAGAAGTTGCATCAAGACACTGTTCAAAAGGGCCACACCACACTGCAGTACACCAGAACTGCAAAAAGAGGAAGAAGAACACCTATACAATGTATTTGCCAAAAACAGATACCCCCGCAATTTCATCAACAGATGCCTAAGGGAAAGACAACGGAATGAGGACAAGCTTCATCCCAAAGGACTAGCCACACTACGATACATCAAAAATATTTCTGAACTGACAGCCAGACTACTGCGACCACTAGGACTCAGCACACAAACCAACAGCCACTCTCAGACAACAACTCACCAGGACGAAGGACCCGATACCCAGCATGAGCAAAACCAATGTAGTGTACAAAATCCCATGCAAGGACTGCACAAAATACTATATAGGACAAACAGGAAGACAGCTAACGATCCGCATCCATGAACACCAACTAGCCATCAAATGACATGACCAGCTATCCTTAGTAGCCACACACACAGATGACGAGCAACATGAATTCGACTGGGACAACCCTACTATTGGACAAGCCAAACAGAGAACAGCCAGGGAATTCCTAGTGGCATGGCACTCATCCACAGATTCAATCAATAAGCACGTTAACCTGGACCCAATATACTGGCCACTGCAGCGGACACTGGAACTGACAACCGGAAGCGGCAGATACAAATCACTATAAATGCCGGAGGAAACATCACAGAAGCGCTTCACAGGAGGCTCCCAAGCACTGAGGATGTCACATAGACAGGGGATGAAACGTCTGCAACACAAATTAAATGGTACAGTTGCCATACCAGGTAGTGATACATTCAAACAGATCGCTCTCGATGGCACACCTATAAAAGTTGGTAAGGGTATTCGCTGTCATGCCAAATTTCCTCAGCTGCCTGAGGAAGAAGAGACGTTGTTGGGCCTTTATAACCAATGTGTCCACATGAAGAGTCCAAGAAAGCTTGTTGTGGATGACTATTCCCAGGAGCTTGACACTCTCCACTCGTTCCACCTCTGTGCTGTTAATGTGTAGGGGGTGCAGCATGAGTAACATCTTGCCAAAAGTAGATAATGAGTTCCTTGGTTTTGCTGGCATTGAGAGCTAGGTTGTTCTCAGTGCACCGTTTTTCCAGGTCTTCCACCTCCTGTCTGTAATCTGTTGCTTCGCCATCTGAGATTCGACCGACTATGGCTGTGTCATCAGCGAACTTGTAAATGGCATTAGTCTGATATTTGGCAACACAGTCATAGGTATACAGTGAATACAGTTGGGGGTTTGAGTACGTACCCCTATGGGGCTTCAGTGTTGGGCGTTAGTGACGATGGAATATTGTTCCCAATTTTCACTGATTGTGGCCTGTGGGTCAGGAAACTGAGGATCCAGTTGCAGAGAGTGGGGCTTTATCCAAGATCACTAAGTTTAGTAATCGATCTTGAGGGGATAAGGCTGAGGCTGAACTGAAGTCAATAATTAGGAGTCTAATGTAGCTTTTCTTGGTGTCAAGATGTTCTAGAGAGGAGTGAGGGCACGTGATATGGCATCTGACGTAGATCTGTTGGTCTGATAGGCAAATTGGAGTGGCTCCAGAGTGGGGAGGCTGGAGTTGATTAATGCCATGACCAGCCTTTCAAAGCACTTCATGACCACTGAAGGTAAGGCCACTGGGCGGTAGTGATTGAGACGTGCTCTATGAGCCTGCTTAGGCACAGAGATGATGTTGGCCCTCTTGAAACAGGCAGAGACAGTGACCTGCTGCAGGGAGAGGTTGAAGATGTCCTAGAAGACCTCTGCCAGTTGATCTGCGTATGCAGAGTGCATGGCCTGGTGCTCCATCTGGTCCCATCTCATTCCTTGGATTCACATGAAGGAAAACTGATCTGACATCTGATGCAGTGACTGTTGGAATAAGTTCATCATGAACTTTTACACATTCCAGTGTAAACGTTGGGCTTCTTTCTGAGTGGATATTCTTGCGAATTGTCCTGATGAGTGCCAGATAAGAATTTTGTCAAAATGTATATTTTGAGTTACTTGGACACGTCATACTGAGATTTGGTCACACCACTTTGGATAGTGGCTTCTGGTTTATTTTGGGGGAGTGTGGCTGCAAACGAGGCAGGTGCTGCAGCTCCAGAGTGCAAGAGCCTCAGTTCTTATAACAGTCCAACAAGGAGGCGAAGAATTGCAGCAAAGTAGGTCAACAGCAATGCTGGGGTGATGATGCAGCCCTGCTTGATACCAGTCTGAATAATGAATGTGTTAGTGGTGGAGCCATTTATCATCACTACACCTTCCATGTTGTTGTGTGGCAAACATGGGATGGTGATAAACTTCATGGTGCGATAAAAGTGGAGAAGGTGCTTTCTGATTGATAGTGTCAAAGCCTTTTTAAAGTCAAAGAGGACAGTGTATGGGGTAGGTTCATGTCTCTGTCTACTGCTGACACCTCAAGGTACTGGAGCAGTACTACCAATGTTGGCTGTGCATGATCCTGCGAATCTGCTGGGAATAAAGACACCAACACCAGCGTCCTCGACCAGGATAACATCTTCAGCATCAAGACACCACTCATAATAGGCTTGCTAACTCATACCACGAGAGTCCCCAACCAGGTGCTCTACTGCTGGCTCCGAAATGGGAGGCAAGCCAGAGGAAGCACTTCAGTGATACCCTCAAATCCTCACTTGCAAGGTGCTGTATTCCCACAGACACCTGGAAATTACTGGTTCAAGACCATCCCAATTGGAAGAGGAGCGTCCAGGAAGATGTTGAGCAACTTGCAATTTACGAAGGAAAAAGTGGAAGCCAGGCAAAAACAGCAAAAGAGTATGCTGCCACACCAACGCCCATCTACCCCTTCCCACAATCTCCACCTGTCCCAAGTATAACAAAGCGTGCGGAAGCTACATCGGTCTGTACAGTCAGCTGCCAATGCATCCTGACAGAAGAGAGTCATCCTTGCCTACGAGGGACTGCCAATGATATGATGGGTGAGGTGGCTGCAGGATAGCTCAGCTGATCAAGCCACTATTGGTCAGTAAGCTGTTTTGATGGAGGGAGAAATAAATCGGTGGTAACAAGAGGATAAACGCAATTCTAACGGTGAATGAGAGTCTGTTCAACTGTGTTGCCTCTCCAAGGCCAGGTTTAGGGCAACATTCCATCTAATCTGTCCTATTATGGTTGGAGGTTCTGTGCACGTTAAGCCGCTCCGAAAGCACTAATGGCCAATTGTGCTAGTTGCTGCCACATACTAACACTGGACGTCCACCCAGTGGAAACAGAAAATGATCATCGTTCAGGATATCTGTACCAAATAAATCACTTTTAGGGGTGCAGGTGGAGGATGTGTAGCATACGTGGGTACTTATGGCATAGAAATGAGTAGGCAAGAGGGTCTACTTATGAAAATTTGAGTGATTTTGGTACTGAATTAAAATGGAGAATCTCGGGATTTTCTGGATTGTTATCTGAGCCAAAAGATTTCACACGTCGAGATAAACATGTATGATCTGAGGCATTGCAGCAACATATTTAAATAGTGACCAAGGCCAGGACTTGAATGTTGAATGGCAATTGACATATCTGAATGAGGGAAAAGTGGCAGGTTAACTCAGTTATGTAAAACTGAACTCATCCAGGCAACTGGGGATTATTCCATCACACTCTTGACTTGTTCCTTGTAGATGGTGGACAGGCTGAGGGGAATTTGAAGGGGAGTTATTTGCTGCAGTGTTCTTAGTTGAGTTTCTGGTCAATGGTAACCCCCTAGGATGTTGACTGTGGGGATTTCAGTGATAACACCATTGAATATCAAGGAACAGCGATTAGATTGTCTCTCTTATTGGAGATGTGCATCATCTGGCATTTGTGTGATGCACTTGTTACTTGCCAAGGCTGGATATTGTCCAGGTCATGTTGCATTTCAAATGGTGTGTTTCAGTATCTGAGGAGTAATGAATAGTGTTGAACATTGTGCAATCATCAGTGAAAATCCCCACTTCTGTCCAAATGATGGAAGGCAGGTCATTGATGAAACAGCTGAAGATAGCTCTGCCTCAGACACTGCCCTGAGGAACTCATGCAGAAATGCCCTGGAGCTGAGATGACTGACCTCCAACAACCATGACCATCCTTTGTGCCAGGTAGAGTGTTTGTCTCCTATCGCCCGTTGCTTCCAGTTTTACTTGGGGGCTTTTTGACACCATACTCAGTTGAATGCAGCTTTGATGTCATGGTTGTCACTCTCACTTCAGCTCTGGAATTCAGCTCTTTTGTTGATGTTTCAAAAAAACAAACAATGAGGTCAGGAGCTGAGTGGCCCTGGTGGAACCCAACCTGGGCATTATTGAGCAGGTTGTTGCTGCGCAGGTGCTGCCTGATATCACTGTCAATGCCACCTTCCATCACTTTTCTGATGATGGAGAGTAGACTGGGGCGGTAAATGATCAAGTTGGATTCATCTTGCTTTTTACATATGGAACAGTTTGAGCAATTGTCCACATCAGGAATTGGATGCTAGTGTTTTAGCTGTACTGGAAGGCTGTTACAAACAAAGGCAGTGCATTAATTCTGAGTGACTTTAATCTTATAGATTAGGTATGTCACATTAACAGTGTAGCCACCAAGAAAAATTCATTTTTGGGACTATATCCCTGAAAAATGAATCTAATGAGGCGTAAGGCTATTTTGCGTTAGGTAATGTATATTAATGCAGACTTGCCAAATGATGTCAGAGTAAAAATTCCCCTAGAAAGAGCTTAGCGTACCGTGGTAGAAATTAGCATTCAGTTTTATTATGGTGGAAAGAATTGTGGATTGGAAACAAATATATTAAGAGTAATTGGAAATAAATGCAGACAATGTTAGCTAAAGTGAACTGGGAATCGAGTTTAGTGCAAAGTTATTGTTAAAGAAAGCTCAACAAGCATAGGCCCTAGTGAGAAAGAAGGATTCTAGGAAAGGAGAAACTAATCAGAGAAGATGATGATAGCAACTACGAGAAAGGGAAAATATACAATGTGGGTAAGATTAGTGGAAAGCTAAAAGATTGATAAAGGTTTAAAACCAACAAAAGGTTATCAAGAAATAATAAATAGGGAGAAAATTAACTTTGAGTGCAAACTTGCCAGTAATATCAGCACAGGCAGAAAGTTTCTTAAAAAGTGAGAGAGGTCCTGTTAAACCGGCCCCTTGGAGAATAAGCTGATTTTCTTATGACGAGATATATAGTTTGGAGGTACATCAGTGGGATTGAGAATATTGAGTCGAGATCTTAATGGAAGCATACAAGATTCTTAGAGTTGACAGGGTGGATACAAAGAGCCTGTTTCCCTTTTGTAGAAGAGTCCAGGGTCAGACTGCATAATCTAAGGGATTGATCAGTGACGATAGATGAAAAGTTATTTTTCTCTATGGAGTATGAATTCTTTACTGCAGAGGGCTGTAAGGGAATGGAAGGGTGATGGGGAAAGGCGAGGAAAATGGAGCTGAGGCTTATCATATCAGTCATGATCTCATTGAATGGCAAGGCAGACTTGATATGCTGGATAATCTACTTCTGCTCCTTCATTTTATGGTCTTCAGATTAGGAAGAATTTTTTTTACATATTGGCAAATTATAATTGGTGTGCCACAGGGATCAGTGCCAAGACCGCAACCTTTTACAAAGTATATCAGTAGTTCTCAATCTCAGTGTCAAGGCACACTGCAGTGGTGGCTCAGTTGTTAGCCCTGAAACCTCAGTGTCAGGGACCTGGGTTCCATTTCAGCCTCAGGCTATGTGGAGTTTGCACGTTTTCCCCGTGTCTGTGTGGTTTCTGCCCACAGTCCAAAGATGTGCAGGTTAGGTCAATTGGCTGTGTTAAATTGCCATAATGTTTAGGGATCTGTAGGTTAGGTGCATTTGTCAGGGGTAAATATAGGGTAGGGAGAATGGATCTGGGTGGGTTACTCTTCAGAGGGTCATTGTGGACTTGTTGGGCCGAAGGTCCTGTTTCCACACTGTAGGGATTCTGTGACAAGCCAGCAGATAGAGGGGGCGGATTGGTAGTCTGGCGCACTGACCTTTACACCGCTGAAGCCAGACGCCAACTCAAGGACACCTCTTCCTCTTCGGAACACTTCAATCCCAGGGCATCAATGTGGACTTCAACAGTTTCCTCGTTTCCTCTCGACCATGATACCACCCCCCATCACCAAACCATCATCTCTCAGACCATACAGAACCTCATCACCTCTGGAGATCTTACATGCACAGCTTCCAACCTCATAGTCCGGGACCGCACACTGTTTGGTTCTACCTTCTTCTCAAGATCCACAAGCCTGACCACCCTGGCTGATCCATTGTCTCAGCATGCTCCTGCCCCACTGAACTCATTTTTACTTAGCTCAACACTGTCCTATCCTCCCTAGTCCAGCAGCTCCACATAGATTTGAGAAACCACCCACGCCCTCTACCTCCTCCAAGACTTCAGTTTCCCTGGCCCCCAACACCTCATCTTCACCATGGATATCCAGTCCCTCTACACCTCCATCCGCCATGACCAGGGCTTCCAAGCCCTCCGTTTCTTCCTCTCCCGACATCCCCAACAGTACCCTTCCAGCGACACTCATTCATTTGGCCAAACTGGTCCTTACCCTTAACAAGTTCTCCTTCGAATCCTCCCGCTTCCTCCAGACCAAAGGGGTAGCTATGGGCCCAGCTATGCCTGTCTCTTTGGCTACGTAGAACAGTCCATCTTCCGCAATTACAACGGCACCACTCCCCACCTCATCCTCCGCTACATTGATGACTGCATTGGTGCCACCTCGTGCTCCCGTGAGGAGGTTGAGCAATTCATCAACTTCACCAACACATTCCACCCTGACCTTAAATTTACCTGGACCATCTCTGACACCTCCCTTCCCTTCCTGGACCTCTCCATCTCCATTAATGACGACCGACTTGACACCGACATTTTTTTTACAAACCCACCGACTCCCACAGCGACCTGGATTACACTTCTTCCCACCCTACCTCCTGCAAAAATGCCATCCCGTATTCCCAATTCCTCCACCGTAACTGCTCCCAGGAGGACCAGTTCCACCACAGAACACACCAGATGGCCTCCTTCTTTAGAGACTGCAATTTCCCTTCCCACATGGTTGAAGATGCCCTCCAACGCATCTCGTTCATATCCTATACCTCCGCCCTCAGATCCCACCCCTCCAACCGTAATAAGGACCCCTGGTGCTCACCTTCCATCCTACCAACCTTCGAATAAACCAAATCATCCGCTGACATTTCCGCCACCTCCAAACGGACCCCACCACCAATATATTTCTCTCCCCACCCCTTTCCGCTTTCCGCAAAGACTGTACCCTCTGTGACTACCTGGTCAGGTCCACACCCCCTTACAACCCACCCTCCCGTCCTGGCACTTTCCCCTGCCACCGCAGGAATTGCAAAACGTGCGCCCACACCTCCTCTCTCATCTCCATCCAAGGCGCTAAAGGAGCCATCCACATCCATCAAAGTTTTACCTGCATATCTAACAATATCATTTATTATATCCGTTGCTCCCGATGCGGTCTCCTCTACAAGGGGAAGACTGGACGCCACCTAGCACAGTGCCTTAGGGAACATCTCTGGGACATCCGCACCAATCAACCACACCGTCCTGTGGCCCAACATTTCAACTCTTCCTCCCACTCTGCCAAGGACATCCTGGGCCTCCTTCACTGCCGCTCCCTCACCACCTGATGCCTGGAGGAAGAACCCCCTCATCTTCCACCTCGGAACACTTCAACCCCAGGACATCAGTGTGGACTTCAACAGTTTCCTCATTTCCCCTTCTCCCACCTCACCCCAGTTCCAAACTTCCAGCTCAGCACTGTCCCCATGACTTGTCCTACCTGCCTATCTTCTTTTCCACCTATCCACTCCACCTTCGTCCCCACCCCCATTCACCGATTGTACTCTATGCTACTTTCCCCCCCACCCCCACCCTCCTCTCATTTATTTCTCCACCCTTCATTAAGGGCTTTTGCCCGAAACGTCGATTTTACCGCTCCTCGGATGCTGCCTGAACTGCTGTGCTTTTCCAGCACCACTAATCCAGAATCTGGTTTCCAGCATCTGCAGTCATTGATTTTACCTATACTAATTGACACACCAATGTGTGTGGTATCAGAAGTCAACACATGCTGGAGTCTTTTGTGTATGCAGTCGATAAGGGTAACTGGTGAGCAGATACCATCTTCAAGATGTTACTGAGGCTCCAAAGAAGATCGCAAGCATGAATGTGGCCTTGATATTCAGATGGAAGGGTTGCTGCTTCCTGAAAGTCTTGAGGCTCACTTCTCATCTTTTATCTCTGTATCAATGATTTGGATGAGAGAGCAGAATGTTATGATTATCAAATTTGCCAATGACCCTAAGTTAGGTAGGATAGTAAGTTGTCAAGAGGCAATAGAGAATCTGTGAAGAAATAGTTGAATGGAGTAGGCATAACAATTGGGTTTTTGGAGTATAAATTGGGTAAATATGAACTTGTCCTCTTTGGCGAGAAGAATAGAAAATGGAGATATTATTAAAGTGGAGAGAAGTTCTATGAGGTGATGATACAGCAAGATCTGAGCAACCTGTACCTGAAGATTTGTATGCAGGTCCAAGAAATGATTTGGAAGGCAATGCAACATTGGATGTTATAAGGGGAATGGAATATAAAAGTAAGGAAATTATACTGCGACTGGACAGAATATGTTTGAGACCATGCTTGAATGTACAGTTTTGGTTGCCTCATTTGCATTAAAGATATTGCTTTCAAAGCAGTTGAGTGTAATTTCACTCAGCTCCTTCTTGGGATGAAGGACTTGTGAAGAATGGTTGAGTCGGTTAGGCCTATACCTATTGGAGTTAGAAGAATGTGAGGTGATCCTATTGAAACTGAGAAGATCTTGAGGGATTAGATATGGTGAATTCCTAAAGGTATATGAGGGAGACTAAAACTTGGGCACATGTTTTCTCAAAAAGGATTGTTGCAATGTGGGATTTCCTCTCTATAATTTGTGCAAGTTGAGTGGTAGATTTTGGACAAATGAACAAGTCCAGGATTTTGGAATGCAGACAGGAAAGTGAACCTGAAACCATTAAATCATTTCAAGATTTGAAGGGTCAAGTGACTATTGCTGTCTCGAAGTCCTGCATTCCTATATAATTTGTATTTCAAAAAATGACCAGAGAAGAGAAGCATTTTTACAGAATGATTAGGATCTGCAATGCACTGCCTGAGATATGATGGGGGTAGATTCAGTTGAGGCAGTGAAGAGGAATTTGATTATTATGTGATAAAAGAAAAGATGCAGGACTATAAGAAGATGACTAAATTCATAATCCCTAATTATTCATAAACTCATGAATTAGAAGCAGAAATTAAGTGGCACAAGGTAATTGGCTCCTTCAGAGAACCAGTTCGGACAGAAAGGGGCCTGTCAAAGAAGTGATAAGCCTCAAGATAAAACACTTCACACAGCTCCTTTTGTTACCTGTATGTAAGGAGACTCAACTAGCAGGGTCAAAGACTGCCCTTGCCCGGAGAGCCTGACACAGGCAGTTGCAATCACACTTTTGTACATAAGTCGGAGTTCTCCTTTTATAAATTACATTTTGATTTCAATCCTGAGTTCCACAGCAGACCAATCATATTCTAATCTAGGTACATGACATTTGCCTGAAGCATCTGCCACACTGGTTGAGTGTGGTTTAGAACGAACTGCTTTCTTGCTTAGTTGGAATAAGTTGCAAAGTAAAAACAAGGGCTGCAGATGCTGGAAACCAGAGTCTAGATTAGAGTGGTGCTGGAAAAGCACTGCAGGTCAGGCAGCATCCGAGGAGCAGGAAAATCGACGTTTTAGGCAAAAGTCCTTCATCAGGAATAGAGGCAGAGTGCCTGTAGAGTGGAAAGATAAATGAGGGGGTGGAGGTGGGGAGAAAGTAGCATAGATTTCAATAGGTGAATGGGGATGGGATCACCAATCAACCCCACCGCCCTGTGGCCCAACATTTCAACACCCCCTCCCACTCTGCCGATGACGTGCATGTCCTGGGACTCCTCCACTGCCGTTCCCTCATCACCCCACGCCTGGAGGAAGAGCACCTCATCTTCCGTCTAGGAACATTTCAACCCCATGGCATCAACGTGGATTTCACCAGTTTCCTCATTTCCCCTTCCCCCACCTCACCCCAGCTCCATCCTTCCAGCTCAGCACCGCCCTCATGACCTACCTGCCTATCTTCTTTTCCACCTATCCCACTCCACCCACCACTCACCCCCATTCACCCATTGTACTCTTTGCTACCTTCTGCCACACTCCTCTCTGACTTACCACTTCCATCCCTACCCCCAATCACCTATTGTACTCTATGCTACTTTTCTCCCCAACCCACCCCCCTCTCATTTATCTCTCCACTCTGCAGGCATTCTGATTCTATTCCTGATGAAGGGCTTTTGCCTGAAACGTCAATTTTCCTGCTCCTTGGATGCTGCCTGACCTGCTGTGCTTTTCCAGCACCATTCTAATCTAGGCTCTGAAATAAGTTGCAGCAAGCATGTGTGATTAACTGCACAGCACAGGTTTTATCTGTACATGTCTCTGTCTCAGACTGCAACCATTCCGTGATTCTGCTTCAATCAACCTCATAGATGGGGAGCCCATAAATGTGCCAAATTATCACTGTAGATTTCTTCTTAAATTTGGAAAATTGAAATGTCAGTTCTCTCAACTGATGTTCCTCGACATTGGGCACAGCAAATCCAATCAACTGTTATTTCAAATGCTTATCAAATTTCAGTGTGGCTTATGATAAGGCATTCAAAGAAAGAACCTACAATACAGATATCACTCATTTTATTAAAATATTATTTAAACACCAGTAAAATGATATTTCATGTTGTACTAAATAATCTGATCATAATTTTACAAAATCACTGATCAAGCATGATTGCAATAATATGATGCAGCTGATTTAGGTGAATTGATCTTGAGTATTTAATGCATTTTGTACACAAAATTCCATATTCTTTGGTGTAGAATCAGAAATCAAGGCAGCGCTGAAGGATGCTGTTGCCTTTTGAAAAGAACCGTCCATTTATTTGCATATCTTTGGACTTTCTGTACATTCATGTAAATTTTCTCCCATTTTTAATGATGCATCTCAAAATTTGTTATTAAATTTCCTACCTTCCGTTCAAGCAGTATGTTACAAATCATGCTGTGTAAACTGCTTGTCCTCTCTTAAACTTGGCTTTTCTCTCCAGTTATCTGAGAACTGTATTATATTCTCCTGTACTCCTGTCACTGGATATAGCTTAATTTCTACTTTATAAAAGCAGTTCATGATTTTGAATATTTCTATCTCTCCTTGGCCTATGGATTACCAAGAAGAATCCCAGTTTCTCTGGTCCCAGTGTGTAACTGAAGATTTTTAAAATAAATCTCTTCTCGGGACCTTGACATAATTCATTTGGCCAAGATTGGCTATGCTGCAGTGTTCAATGTTTCAGAAAATATGAACGTAATTTCTTTGCTTTTGTATTCTGTGCCTCTCAACAAAGGTAACACGTGATGATTTATGTAAATAAATTGAAATGTTGAAAGATGAGGAGCTGTGTTCTCTGTTCAGCATAAAAACATCCAAATTGTTAATTCTTCTACTCTGCAGATTTCGAAAACAACACAGCAACATTTATACCATTAGAACGGCATAATTCAGAAATGTACACTTGCAAGAAGAACAATATATACAGCTTTAAACTTCGGCAAGATAAAGGAGATGAGTTATTCTGGTGAGTCATAGAGATGTATAGCACAGAAACAGACCCTTCGGTCCAACCAGTCTATGCAGAGAAGATATCCCAACCCAATCTATTCCCACCTGCCAGCACTTGGCCCATATCCCTTCAACCCCTTCCTATTCATATACCCATCCAGATGCCTTTTAAATGTTGCAATTGTACTAGCCTCCACCACTTCCTCTTACAGCTCATTCCATACACGTACCACCCTGCGAAAAAAGTTGCCCCTTGGGTCTCTTTTATATCTTTCCGCTCTCACCCTAAACCTATGCCCACTAGTCCTGGACTTCTCCACCCCCAGAAAAAGACTTTTGTCTGTTTATCCCATACATGCTTCTCATGATTTTATAAACCTCAGCCTCTGACACTCCAGGGAAAACAGCCCTAATATATTCAACCTCTCCTTATAGCTCAAATCCCTCCAACCTTGGCAATATCCTTGTAAATCTTTTCTGAACCGTTTCAAGTTTCACAATATCTTTCCAAAATGAAAGAGATCAGCATTGCACACAATATTCCAATAGTGGCCTAACCAATGTCCTGTACAGTTACAACATGACCTCCCAATACTCCCAATATACTCAATACTCTGACCAATAAAGGAAAGCATACCAAACTCCTCCTCCATTATCCTATCTAGCTACAACTCCACTTTCAAGTTGCTATGAACCTGCACTCAAAGGTCTCTGTTCAGTAACACTCCATAGGACCTTACCATTAAGTGTATAAGTCCTGCTAAGATTTGCTTTCCCAAAATGGAGCACCTCACATTTATCTGAATTAAACTCTATCTGCTACTTCTCAGCCCACTGGCCAATCTGGTCAAGATCACATTGTATTACTAACTATACCTCAATCTAACTTCCAAATTAACTTATGTAAATGATGAAAAGTAGTGGACCCAGCACCAAACCTTGTGGCACTCCACTGGTCACAGGCCTCTAGTCTGAAAAACAAGCCTCCATCACCACCCTATGTCTTCTACCTTTGAGCCAGTTCTGTATCCAAATGGCAAGTTCTCCCTGTATTCCATGAGTTCTAACCTTGCTCACTAGTCTCCCATAGGGAACCTTGTCCAACACCTTATTGAAGTCAGTATAGATCGCATCTACCACTCTACCTTCACCAACCCTCTTAGTTACTTCAAAAAACTCAAATCAAGTTTGTGAGACATGATTTCCCATGCATAAAACCATGTTGACTATCCCTAATCAGTCCTTGTCTTTCCAAATATATGTCAATCCTGTCCCTCAGGATTCCCTCCAGCAATTTGCCCACCACCGACATCAGGCTCCCTGATGTATAGTTCCTTGGCTTGTCCTTACCACCCTTCTTTAACAGTGGCATCACGTTAGCCAACCTCCAGTCTTCTGGCACCTCACCTGTGACTATTGATGATACAAATATCTCAGTAAAAGGCCCAGCAATCATTTCCCTAGCTTCCCACAAATTGTAGGATATACTTAATCAGGTACTGGGGATCTATCCACTTTTATGTGTTTCAAGACATCCAGCACTACCTCCTCTGTGATATGGATATTTTTCAAGGTGTCACTATCTATTTCCCTACATTCTATATCTTCCATGTCCTTTTCCACAGTAAACACTGATGCAAGATAATCATTTAACATCTGCCCATCTCCTGCGGCTCCACACAAAGGTCGCCTTGCTGATCTTTGAGGGGCCCTATTCTCTCCCTAGTTACCCTTTTGTCCTTAATGTATTTGTAAAAACCCTTTGGATTCTCCTTAACTCTTATTTGCCAAAGCTATCTCATGTCCCCTTTTTGCCCTCCTGATTTCTCTCTTAAGTATACTCCCACTGTCTTTATACTCTTCTAAGGATTCACTCGATCTATCCTGTCTATACCTGACATATGCTTCCTTCCTTTTCTTACTCAAACTCTCAATTTCTTTAGTCATCCAGCATTCCCTATACCTACCAGCCTTTCCTTTCACCCTAACAGGAATATAGTTTCTCTAGACTCTCGTTATCTCATGCCTGAAGGCTTCCCGTTTACCAGCCGTCCCTTTGCCTGCAAATATCTGAGGCAATCAGCTTTTGAAAGTTCTTGCATAATACTATCAAAATTGGCCTTTCTCCAATTTAGAACTTCAACTTTTAGATCTGGTCTATCCTTTTCCATCACTATTTTAACATTAATAGAATTATGGTCGCTGCCCCACTGACACCTCAGTCACCTGCGCTGCCTTATTTCCCAAGAGTAGGTCAAGTTTTGCATCTTCTCTAGTGGGTACATCCACATATTGACCTTAGCCAGCCAGCTGTATCTGTGCTGCAGAATTGATAATTAAACAAATGTTGAGTCTTTTTTTAAAAAGATAATCATGAAAACGCCATTTTAGAAAGAGTTTGTAAATCATTGTCATTCTTCCTGAAGTCAGATTACTAATTCTTATCTATGGTCTTTTGTGAACTTTCATCAGTATAAAATGATAACAGAAAGGTTGATATTCTTTTTAGCAGTCACATTGAATCATTTACAAGTTTAGCTATGTTGTTTAAATTGGGACGGTGTACAGCATCAAGTTATTCATTGATACTTTCAGCTGATATTGTGTCTTCTTTATTTGGTATTCTGCATACCTGTTACACTTTCTTCATGCACATTGGTCCATCTGATCAAGATTCCATTGTTCTCCAAGGTAACCTTCTTCGCTACCTACTGCACCTCCAGTTTTGGTGTCATCTGCAAACTTACTAGCTATATCTCCTATGTTCATATGCAAGTCATTTATATAAAATGATGGAAACCAGTGGATCTAGCACTGATCTTTGTGGTACACCACTGGTCACAGGCCTTCAGTCTGAAAAGCAACCCTCAACCGACACCATATGTCTCCTACCTTTTTGAGCTAGTTCTGTATCCAAATGGCTGTTTTTGCTTCCTGTACTGAGATCTAACCTTGCTAACCTAATTACCATGAGGAGCCTTGTCGAACATCTTACTGAAGTCCCCATAGATTGCGCCCACTACTCTGCTGTCATCAATCCTGGTTGTTACATCTTCAGAAAACTCAATTAAGTTAGTGACACATGATTTCCCACACACCAAAGCCATATTGACTGTCCTTAGTCAGTCCTTGCCTTTCCAAAAACATACCAGGAAGGTATGTTGCCTTCTTGGTGCCTGGATCCGGGACGTCTCCGATCGGGTGTATAAGGTTCTAAAAGGAGAGGGCGAACAGCCAGCAATCGTGTTACATATTGGCACTAATGATATAGCTAGGAAAAGGATCGAGGATATAAAAAGTGATTTCAGGGAGTTAGGATGGAAGCTGCAAAGCAGGACGAACAGAATAGCGTTCTCTAGTTTATACCAGTGCCACGAGATAGCGAGGTGAGGGACAGGGTGCTGGCGCATCTTAACATGTGGCTGCACAGCTAGTGTAGGAGGGAGGGCTTCAGATATGTAGATAATTGGGATGCCTTCTGGGGAAGGTGGGACCTGTATAGGAAGGACGGCTTGCCTCTGAACTGGAAGGGGACCAATGTCCTGCGTGGAAGGTTTGCTTGAGTAGTTCAAGAGGGTTTAAACTAGTATGGCAGGGGGGTGGGAACCTGAGCTGTATACCACAGGTAAGAGTTGATGCAGACGAGGCAATAGCAAGAGGTAGACCAGCTAGTGGGAAGGATTTTCCTGGGAAGGAACCAAGGGATCAGTTAAAGTGTGTTTGCTTTAACACATGGAGTATCAGGAATAAAAGTGATGAACTTAGAGCATGGATCAGTACCTGGTGCTACGATGTTGTGGCCATAACAGAGACATAGGTTTCTCAGGGGCAGGAATGGTTGCTGGATGTTCCAGAGTTTAGAGCATTTAAAAAGAATTGGGAGGGGGGGGAAAGAGGGGGTGTAGCACTACTAATCAGAGAGTGTATCACAGCTACAGAAGCTTCCATTGTCGAGGAAGATCTGCCTACCAAGTCAGTATGGGTGGAAATTAGGAACAGCAAGGGAGCAGTCACCTCTTTAGGGATTTACCACAGGCCCCCCAATAGCAGCAGGGAGATGGAAGAAAGCATAGGTCGGCAGATTTAGGGAAAGTGAGGACGTAGTAGGGTTGTTGTAATGGATGACTTTAACTTTCTCAATATTGATTGGAACCTCCTTCGAGCAGAAGATTTGAATGGAGCTGTAAGGTGTGTTCAGTAGGGTTTCCTAACTCAGTACGTTGACAGGCCAACGAGGGCAGAGGCCATTCTAGAAGGTGCTCAGAAACAAGCCGAGGCACATATCAGATCTTGTGGTGGGAGAGCATTTTGGTGATAGTGACCACAACTGCCTCACATTCTACATAGCTATGGAGAAGGAGAGGATTAGGCAAAATGGGAGGATATTTAATTGGGAAAGAGGAAACTATGATGCGATTAGACATGAGTTAGGAAGCATGGATTGGGAACAATTGTTCCATGGTAAAGGCACTATAGACATGTGGAGACTGTTTAAGGAACAGTTGTTGCAAGTGATGAATAAATATGTCCCTCTGAGACAGACAAGAAGTGGTAAGATAAAGGAACCTTGGATGACGAGAGCGATGGAGCTTCTCGTCAAAAGGAAAAAGGTAGCTTATATAAGGTGGAGGAAGCTAGGGTCAAGCTCAGCTCGAGAGGATTACAGGCAGGTGAGGAAGGAGCTCAAAAGTGGTTTGACGAGAGCCAGGAGAGGGCACGAGAAAGGCTTGGCAGAACAGATTAGGGAGAACACAAAGGCATTTTACACTTATGTAAGGAATGAGAATGGTCAAAAAAGAGTAGGGCCGATCAGGGATAGCATAGGGAATTTGTGTGTGGAGTCTGAGGAGATAGGGGAAGCCCTAAATAAGTTTTTTGCTTCTGTCTTTACGAAAGCAACAAACTTTGTAGTGAATGAAACGTTTGAAGAGCAGGTGTGCATGCTGGAATGGATATAGATAGAGGAAGCTGATGTGCTGAAAGTTTTGTCAAACATTAAGATTGACAAGTCGTCAGGCGCGGATCAGATTTGTCCTCAGCTGCTTTGGGAAACGAGAAATGCAATTGCTTCGCCACTTGCGAAGATCTTTGCATCCTCGCTCTCCACTGGGAGTTGTACCTGAGGACTGGAGAGAGGTATATGTAATTCCTCTCTTCAAGAAAGGAAATAGGGAAATCCCCAGCAATTACAGACCAGTAAGTCTCACGTCTGTCGGCTGCAAGGTGTTAGAAAGGATTCTGAGGAATAGGATTTATGACCATCTGGAAGAGCATGGCTTCATTAAATGCAGTCAACACGGCTTTATGAGGGGCAGGTCATGCCTCACAAACCTTATCGAGTTCTTTGATGATGTGACTAGAAACGTTGATGAGGGTCGAGCTGTGGATGTGTTGTATATGGACGTCAGCAAGGCATTTGATAAGGTTCCCCATGGTAGGCTCATTCAGAAGGTCAGGTGGAATGGGATTCAGGGGAACTTAGCTGTCTGGATACAGAATTGGCTGGCCAACAGAAGACAGTGAGTGGTAGTAGAAGGAAAATATTCTGCCTGGAAGTCTGTGGTGAGTGGTGTTCCACAGGGCTCTGTCCTTGGGTCTCCACTGTTTGTAATCAAGGTTTGTGCGAAGATTTGTAGCTCGGGTGCTCGTTGTTGTGGTTCTGTTCGCCGAGCTGGAAGTTTTTGTTGCAAACATTTCGTCCCCTGGCTAGGAGACATCATCAGTGTTCTGGAGCCTCCTTCGAAGCGCTTCTTTGATGTTTCTTCCGGTATTTATAGTGGTCTGTCCTTGCCGCTTCCGGGTGTCAGTTTCAGCTATCAGCTGTGATGGTTGGTATATTGGGTCCAGGTCGATGTGTTTGTTGATGGAGTTTGTGGATGAATGCCATGCCTCTAGGAATTCCCTGGCTGTTCTCTGTCTGGCTTGCCCTATGATAGTAGTGTTTTCCCAGTCGAATTCATGTTGCTTTTTGTCTGAGTGTGTGGCTACTAGGGACGGCTGGTCGTGTCGTTTCGTGGCTAGTTGATGTTCATGTATGCGGATTGTTAGCTGTCTTCCTGTTTGTCCTATATAGTGTTTTGTGCAGTCCTTGCATGGTATTTTGTAAACTACATTAGTTTTGCTCATGTTGGGTATTGGCTCCTTTGTTCTAGTAAGTTGTTGTCTGAGCGTGGCTGTTGGTTTGTGTGCAGTTATGAGTCCTAAGGGTCGCAGTAGTCTGGCTGTCAGTTCTGAAATGCTCCTGATGTATGGTAGTGTGGCTAGTCCTTTTGGTTGTGGCATGTCCTCGTTCTGTGGTCTATCTCTTAAGCATCTGTTGATAAATTTGCGCGGGTATCCGTTTTTGGCGAATACCTTGTATCGGTGTTCCTCTTCGTCTTTTCACAGTTCTGGTGTACTGCAGTGTGTTGTAGCTCTTTTGAATAGTGTATTCAAAAGAGTGTATTTTGACCAGCTATCCCTAGTAGCTACACACTCAGACAACAAGCAACATTAATTCAACTGGGAAAACACTACTATCATAGGGCAGGCCAGACAGAACAGCCAGGGGATTCCTAGAGGCATGGCATTCATCCACAAACTCCATCAACAAACACATCGACTTGGACCCAATATACCAACCACCACAGCAGATAGCTGAAACTGACACCCGGAAGCGGCAAGGACAGACCACTATAAATACCGGAAGAAACATCAAAGAAGTGCTTCGAAGGAGGCTCCAGAGCACTGATGATGTCTCCTAGCCAGGGGACGAAACGTTTGCAACAAAAACTTCCAGCTCGGCGAACAGAACCACAACAACTGTTTGTAATTTTTATTAATGACGCAGCTGAGGGAATTGAAGGATGAGTTAGCAAGTTTGCAGATTACACAAAGGTTGGAGGTGTCATTGACAGTATAGAGGACTGTTGTAGGCTGCAGCAGGACATTGACAGGATGCAGAGATGGGCTGAGAGGTGGCAGATGGAGTTCAACCTGGATAAATGCGAGGTGATGCATTTTGGAAGGTCGAATTTGAAAGCTGAGTACTGGATTAAGGACAGGATTCTTGGCAGTGTGGAGGAACAGAGGGATCTTGGTGTGCAGCTACATAGATCCCTTAAAATGGCCACCCGTGGACAGGGTTGTTAAGAAAGCATATGGTGTTTTGTCTTTCATTAACAGGGGGATTGAGTTTAAGAGTCATGAGATCTTGTTGCAGCTCTGTAAAACTTTGGTTAGACCGCACTTGAAATACTGCGTCCAGTTCTGGTCGCCCTATTATAGAAAAGATGTGGATGCTTTGGAGAGGGTTCAGAGGAGGTTTACCAGGATGCTGTCTGGACTGGAGGGCTTATCTGATGAGGAGAGGTTGACTGAGCTCAGACTTTTTTCATTGGAGAAAAGGAGGAGGAGAGGGGAGCTAATTGAGGTATACAAGATAATGAGAGGCATAGATAGAGTCGATAGCCAGAGACTATTTCCCAGGGCATAAATGACTAACACAAGGGGTCATAGTTTTATGCTGGTTGGAGGAAAGTATAGAGATGTCAGAGGCGGGTTCTTTACACAGAGAGTTGAGAGAGCATGGAATGCGTTGCCAGCAGCAGTTGTGGAAGTAAGGTCATTGGGGACATTTAAGAAACTACTGGACATGCATATGGTCGCAGAAATTTGAGGGTGCATACATGAGGATCAGTGGTTGGCACAACATCATGGGCTGAAGGGCCTGTTCTGTGCTGTACCTTTCTATGTAAATTCTGTTCCTCAGGATTCTCTCCAACTTGCCCACCACAAATGTTGGGCTCACCTGTCTATAGTTCACTGGCTTTTCCTTATCACCTTTCTTAAATAGTGGCACCCTGTTAACCAACCTTTAATCTTTTGGCATCTCACCTGTGATTATCCATGGTCCAAATATCTTAGCAAGTGGCCCAGCAATCACTTTCCTAACTTCCCACAGAGTTGTCAGGTACACCTGATCAGGTCCTGGGAGTGTATCCACCTTTTATGTGTTTTAAGACATCTTCCACACCACCTCTGTAATATGGGCATTTTTCAAGATATTACCATCTATTTCCCCCACATTCAAGATGTCCTTTTCCCCTGTGGGAAATATCCTAGATATTTTCAGAAAAAAATTTGATTTCTATTTTTATAAGTTTTTTTTCTAATAAAGCTCCTATATTTTGTACTTATTAAAATATTTGATTACGAACTGGAACCGATGAGTCACGGAACAAAGTAGTAGAGTTGTATGGGCATTCCAAAATTATCATTGGTATCTTTAGTAAAAGCAAACATCTACCAAATTATGGCATGCAGATGGTAAACCTTCCCAATTCCCCATTCTTTTCGCATGAAATAATTGGCAAACCTATTTTATTTGTATAACATGATTGTGATAAACTGGTTCTAATCTAGCCGTTGCTACACCTATATCAACATGTCTGTGGTGTTTTACTGTTTCATTCCCTTTCCTAAAGGTTTATTTCTGTTTCGATCTTGTGCCCTGAGAAATGGAATGCAGATGGAATTGTGTATCCCAAACCAGCATGGCTCTCGGATGTGTTGCTCACAAAGATTGTGAAATGGTCAAGTGAGAACAAGAAGAATAACTTTAAGAGCACCCTTTCTCTCATTTCTGTGGAAAAATACAGTGAATGTTACCATTGTCTTAAAGCAAAATACAAAGACATGGTCAAGGTACAATTCTGAGAACTAAATTCCAAAAATATCCAACTCTCTTTTAATTTAAATTCTATTTATTTTTAAAACCTTGTTTCTTTTTAACTTGTACCAGACATATGTTGACTTTGAGGTGCAGAAACAGACTGTACCTAGTTTCCTGGCACTCTGTAATGTTTTGATAAGATCTGACGAGAATACAATGGTGCCTTATTTTCTGATGTCAACATTTCTCGATCGTTTTGGCCAAAATTACAGATTGTGTGTGGGAGGTATTGTGGCTGTTACTCAATAATAGATTGATACTATGATGGCCTTCCCTCTGCTCTGTTTTTTGAAAAAACTCCTAAAAGCAGAGTTTCATATAAGAAGGTTTGCCGAAATGATATATAAACATGGACTGGACGTTTGTAAGTAACGATTGAAACTTCCAGTGATAGGGAATTCTCACCACCCTGACCTCCAAACCAAAAATGTAGTTGGTTATAGCTCTTTGAAAGGGATCCAACAAACCCAATTTAAAAATCTCCAGTGATCGGAGGCAAATTCAAAGTTGAATCCAGTTATTTCTCCTGCTTAGTAAGCGGACATTGGATGTACAGACCTGCTCTGAAATTCCCAAACAGAAAATAAGCAATCTTCCAATCTGAGCGTCTCTTCCCTTCAGTCACAACCTTTCTGATGCAAACTCTAAAGTATTTAGAACTGATGGAGGTTCACCTTGAGCAGTACACTGTGACAATAATAGAGATCAAGGCCTAGTCTAATTGCCAGATCTTCTGCACTTGTGGCAAGAGTATGCTACAGGGTTGCTGATTTCGGTGAAGCAAGTATGAATTTCTTTATCCATCCCTCTGATTTTCAGTATTGCTAATCATAGAATGAAAGCAGTTACATTAGTATAACCATTGGATGTTTTAAAGATCCTCAGCTAATTAATTATTTCTGAAGCACATCCCACAGTGTGGGATGACATATTAAAATGTAATTCATTTTAAGTAGTTCTACATGGTTTAGTTTTCTTGAAATTAGGTAACGTACTTGGGTTTAACTTACAGAAGAACTTTCATTATCCAGCATTCGATTAACTGAGTTTCAGATTATCTGAACAAGATCGCAAGGTCCCGATGCTTGGCTAACTATGTTATCCGGCATTCAATTATCCAGCTATTGATTAACCAAACGAAATACTCCCCGTCCATGCTCTTCAGATAATCGAGGTTCCTCTGTGTTTGTCTGAAGTTTCCACATAATATCTACCTAGATACAACAAATCCATACACAAATAAAAATAAAATTAGTGACATTTTGAACTTGTGCATGTTGTGTCTATAACTACTTTTTGCTGGATTTCTGCAATGTTGAACATGAATTCAAGAGTCCATTCACACAAAAGATATCCTGCCCACAAACAATCCCAGTGTCCATTTAAATCAGCTTGATGAGGGTGTCTGCCATTTGTGCCCTTCCATGAGTGTTCATACATGACATACAGCAACTAGGGTGCACAGACATCTGTGACTTCATGAATCCGGTATTAGTCACCTCTACCTAGAGTGAGCAGTAGTTAATTGAAACCTGAACCAGATTATTTTCTTTGTCACTTACATCCCCAGATGAAATTCCACAGATCGGTCAAACAATTAAAAGCTGCTTTACATTATCATGTATTTAGGCTCCTTTACTTATTCTGCTTTTATTCAATTTTAATTAGATTTGGCCTGAGGTAACGAATCCTGAAAAATTTGTGTATGAAGATGTCGCCATTGCAACATACTTACTGGTAACTTGTTTGAACTTTCCAAACTGTGGTGTGCTGGCATAGTTGTAGAGTCTAATCTAATTATTTAAGCCATTGTTAGTGCAGTGGTTCCGAGAAATAATGTTAACCATAATCGTTGGTTAGTTAGGAAACATTCCATTTAATCTCTCTTCAACTCATTGGCACACTTCACATAAACAGTCTACAGCGTTGTCGAGTATTCATGAGGAAGATTTCAGTTTTTGATTAGAAAGCAAAGCAAATCCCCAGTTTTGATCTTCACTGCTAATTCATTGCAATTTACTAATCAATTTATTTAATCACTGAAGCAAGCGAATAAGTCTTCGTACACTTGTAAATGGGTAAAAATATGGAGATTTTGTTCCAGACTTTTCATGAAGCTCCAGGGTATGATTTTATTTTGAGAACATATTGCACAGAGGATCTTTCCATGCTGTCTGAATATTGAATTATCTATGTCTGTAATTTTATGCTTTTGAACTTAATCAGAAGTAGTATGCTTTCTATGAAGGAGCTAATAAATTGGCATTAACTATATTTGATAGGCTATTTCACATAACCACTATTTTGTAGCTGTGAAGAAAAATTCTAATCTTCAATCTTGATTAGATTTTTTCTTCCAGTTCTACTACAGTAATTTGTCTGAGCTGTGCATTTGTATGTCTCCTAATCTTTCAATATTTTATCATTGTCATCCGATATTAATGTTACTTTATGATAAAGTGTGCAAGGCAGTCAGAAGGTTTCAGTTACCTTCTACAATTCATTATTTCTATAAGAAAATGTCCACATATTAAAGAGAGAAATTACATGTTTGTGCACAATTATACTCTGAAATTTGTACCGTCATGGAATGTAATTTTACCACCACTGATATATATTGATTGTAATAATCATGGAATTCAGTAATGTGATAGTTGATTTAACATTCTCTAATATTTGATATATTTTTCAACCAGATTCAAAGTCTGAGCAGAGGAATAAGAAACTAGGCAAATTCGCCCCTTGATCCCATTTTCCAGTTGTTGAGATTATGACCAAATCTGCAGCTTAACTTTACATATCTCTTGTTACCCCAGATCTATTAATACCTTTGGTTAACTCCAATCTTATCAGTCTCAGAAATGAAATTTGTAATTGACCTTGTATCAATTATATTTGCAGGAGAGATCTGCAGACTTCCTGAAAGTTCTGGCTATAATATTTAGACTGTTCTCTTGCCTTAGGTTTCACAACCAGTAGAAATAGTTTATTTTTGTTAACTGTATATTTTGAAAACTTTAATCTATTCACTCTCAAAGCTCTAAATTCCAGCAAATACAATACTATAATCCTATAATCTCATCAATTGACCAGGAATTATTCTGGCCAACTGACACTTCATTTTCTCAAGTCTGAAGGAGGAAGTGTTGCTGGATTTGAGTGCTGAGATGAACCCGTTTCCTTCAAAGTAGTGCCTGTAGGGTTAGTGCATCTAGAGCACTTCATAGGACCTGACATCTGCTTTACTGGTGAACGAATTTATGGCACATTCATAGAGTTCCAATAGTTAATAGTAAAATAACCTTGCACAAAAAAGATCATAGACCAGGAAATCCTTTTTTTGAAATTTGCTGTTTTGATTTTGAAGCCAGATTTGGGGTGGCACAATGGCTCAGTGGTTAGCGCTACTGCCTCTCAACACTAGGGACCCGGGTTCGATTCGCATCTCGGGTAACCATCTGTGTGGGGTTTGCACATTCTCCCCGTGTCTGTGTGGGGTTTCCTCTGGGTGCTCCGGTTTCCACCCACAATCCAAAGATGTGCAGGTCAGGTGAATTGGCCATGCTAAATTGCCCATAGTGTTAGGTATATTAGTCAGGGGTAAATATAGGGTAGGGGATTGGGTCTGGGTGGGTTACTTTTCGGGGGATCACTGTGGACTTGTTGGGTCGAAGGACCTTACATACTGTAGGGAATCTAATTTCAAATACAGCGTAAGTGGAACATCTTTCAAGAAATTGCTCCTCCAGTCAGAGGCCTTCCTGTCCCATGTGTTCTGCTGCAGGCTTACTGAGAAAGAACCCATTTCTGATTGAAGGTGCAGCCTGAGGACTGGTGACATGGCTTAGTCACTTTTATTTCCATTTTAAATGTTTGTTAGGAGAGTGTTTATAGTGTTGGCGTAAATATTTGGAGCATAAAGCCCCAAGGGTTATTTCCTTGACTTAAATGGGGAGTGTAAGAGGATAGGGCTAGAGGAATACAAGATACAGTGCAAGTGTAAGTCAGAAATGGATGGGAGTCTTGGAGAGGGAAAAGACCTAGGGAGAGAGGGAATGCAGGTTGAGAGAGGAGGAAACCCCAGACTGAAAGTAAACGCACTTTCAGTGCCCACTTCCATGTGAATTCTTTTGAAGCGAGTTCGAGTGTGCTCCATCAAAAGAAATCCAATATCAGTATTTGTTAAACTGAACTCACTAGCTCATTCCCAGTTGTCACCTTCTTCTATGATGATCTTGAATTGGGTTGATTTTTTTTTCTCAAATCTGTCTCTCAACCAAAAAGGCAAAAATTGGCTTTATAAAGCTTTGCTGCTTGGCACTTCTAATAGTCAAGTGTATCAATTACTCATTTAAGTTAGATTTATAACTTATTTTGATGAGGCTCATATTTACTGTAGTGGCAAGACTTTTTTTTAAATGTGCTTACTAGCATTCCTCCCAAGGAAGAGCAAGTTAAATATGTTTCCCCCCAGCGCACGTGCACACAAGTATGTCTGGGTCAGTCCTATTTTGAGGAAATCCACACAAATGCAAGGTGATGCATTTTGAAAGGCCTAATGCAGAGTCAAAGTCAACAAAAAATGGCAGAATCCTTAGAAGCATTAAAGTCCTGAGGAATCTGGGTGTACGGGTCCACAGTTGCCTGGAAGTGGCATGGAAAATTAGATTACTTACAGTGTGGAAACAGGCCCTTCGGCCCAACAAGTCCACACTGACCCGCCGAAGCGCAACCCACCCATACATTTTACCCCTTACCTAACACTACGGGCAATTTAGCATGGCCAATCCACCTGACCTGCACATCTTTGGACTGTGGGAGGAAACCGGAGCACCCGGAGGAAACCCACGCAAACACAGGGAGAACGTGCAAACTCCACACAGTCAGTCGCCTGAGGCGGGAATTGAACCCGGGTCTCCGGCGCTGTGAGGCAGCAGTGCTAACCACTGTGCCACCGTGCCGCCCGTGAACCATTGGAAAACACTGGTCCAGCTACAACTGTTGTGAAATTTGAAAGGGTTCAGAAAAGATTTACAAAGATGTGCCAGGGTTTGAGCTGTATGGAGACGCTATTTTCTCTGGACCGTCGGACCTGAAGGGTGATCTTATAGAGGTTTATAAAATCATGAGGTGCATGGATAAGGTAAATAGACAAGGTCTTTTCTCTAGTCTGAGGGAGTCCAGAACTAGAGGGAATAGGGTTAAGGTGAGAAGGGAAAGATTTAAAAGGGATCTGGAGGCATGCCAGAGGTTGGCACCCTGGTGGGAACAGGGATAAAAGTCAGGAGTTGGATCAGGACAGAGGTGCCTCAGGTGTGGAAGTCGGCAAGAGTCCTTCACTGGGAACGGGCAGGTGGGATCCCTGCACTAAAAGCCAGCCTCCTATTTACCTGGTGGTGATGTGATTGCTGAGGGATGATTGGGAGTTGGTAGTAGGAGTGAGAAACAGAGGAAAGCTGCTGGATTAAAAACCCATTTCCTGCAGCATCATTTTAAAAAGGCAGCTGTTTCCATTGCTTGAAACTGACATCACTTTTCTTTCTGCACTGTGCCACATAGAGATAATGTTGATACAAAACTCAACCGATGCGGCTGTAGGACTGAGTCAGCACTGCTTTGTCAATTGGAGGTCATGTCTGATAAATCTGTTAGAATTCTGTTGAGGAGGTAATAAGCAAGTCAAACAAAGGAGAGCCAGTGGACATGAATTATTTGGATTTCCATAAGGCCTTTGACAAGGTGCTGTTCAGGAAGCTGCTAAATAAGAGAAGGCCGAAAGGTGTTAGGAGCAAGATACTGGCATGGATAGAGGATTAGCTGACTGGTAGATACAGGAGTAAAAGGGTTTTTTCCAGGATGGCATCCAGTGAGTAGTTCTGCAGTAGTCAGTGTTGGGACACAGCTATTCTCTTTGTACATTAACAATCTGGATGAAAGAGCAGAGGACACTGTCACTAAATTTGCAGATAACACAAAGATAAGTGGATGGACAAGTAATGTTGAGGAGGAAGGGAGACTACAAAAGTACTTGGACAGGGTAGAAGAGTGGACAGAGAAGTGGCAGGTTGAATACAATGTGAGAATGTGTGAAGTTATGCACTTGGCAGGGAGAATAAAGGTGCAGATTATTTTCTAAATGGGGAATGGCTTCAAAAATCTGAAACATAAAGAGACTTGGGAGTCCTAGTTCAGAATTCTCTCAAGAATAAAGTACATATTCACTTGGTAGTTAAGAATGCAAATGCAATGTTTGTATTTGAATCACCAGAAATAGAATACAAGCCAGAGATGTACTGCTGAGTTTCTGGTCAGACTGCATTGCAGATAGTGTGAGCAATTTTAGGGCTTGTATCTAGGGGAAGATGTGCTGGCCTTGGAGGAGGTCCAGAGGAGGTCAACAAGAATGATTCCAGGGATGTCATATGAGGAGCAGTTGAGGACTGTGTCTGTACTTGGAGTTTAGAAGGATGAGGGAAGGTTTCATTAATATTTACAGAATACTAAAAAGCCTGGATAGAGTGGAAGTGGAGAAGCTGCTTCCTCCAGTGGGAGAAACTAGGATCCAAAGGCATGGCCTCAGAGTGAAGGGGCAAACCTGTAGAACTGAGATAGAGAGGACTTTCTTCAGCTAGAGGTTTGTGAACCTGTGGGACTTTTTGTCATACAAGTCTTTGGAGGTCATGTCATTGAATGTCTTTAAGACAGAGTTTCTTGATTAGTAAGGGGATCAAAGGGTGGGGGGGTGGGGTGGGAAATGTAGGAGAATTACACTGAGAAACATATTGGCGGTGGTCAAATGGCAGAACTTACTCCATGGACCAATGGCCTAATCCTGCTCCTATATTTAATGATCTTGTGGAATGGAAAAATATCCATATTTAGTCTATGCATACTTATATAATTTAGTAATGCAAATACATTTTTTTACAGTGCAGGAATAGGTTTCAAACATTTGAAACCATTTTAATGATTCTTCTAATCATGTTGCAGGTTCTTTGGGAAGCTGAGCGTTTAGAAAAAGGCCTGACTGCTAAACAGTCCTTTATAGATTTGGGATGTGGGAATGGATTACTGGTTCACATCCTGACCAATGAAGGAGTAAGTGAAACTTGAACTGAGTGAAGTTTAGTGTTGTCTGTAATAACAATGATGCAGTTGTTACATGTTGTCTTCTACTGAATAGTCCCACTGTGGCTATTGGATATTGAGGTAGAATTGAATACCTTGAGAAGAGACATCTTGTTAACTAACCTTTGTAACTTCCGGTCAATCAAGACATGCTTCTGTATTAGAACATCCATAAGAGGTTCATCTATGCAGTCAGGCTGAAATAATGAAATCTATCAGTTTCTCAAAATGGAGAACTGCGGCCAGTGGTATTCCATAGGGATCAGTGCTGGGACCACCGTTGTTTGTGATATACATAAATGATCTGGAGGCAGCTATAGGTGATCTGATTAGCGAGTTTGCAGATAACACTAAGATTGATGGAGTAGCAGATAGTGAAGGGGGATTGTCAGAGAATGTAGTAGCATATAGATAGATTGAAGAGTTGAGCAGAGGAATGGCATTTGGAGTTCATTCCGGTCAAATGCAAGGTGATACACTTTGGAAGATCCAATTCAAGAGCAAACTATGTGGTAAGTAGAAAAGCCATGGGGAAAATTGATGTACAGAGAGATCTAGATGTTCAGGTTCACTCTATTCTGAAGGTGGCAATGCTGGTCGATAGTGATCAAGAATGCTTACGGCATGCTTTCCTTCATCAGTGCAAGAGTTGGCAGGACTTTGGTTCGGCCACATTTGGAATACTGCATACAGTTCTGGTCGCCACATTACCAAAAGGATTTGGATGCTTTGGTGAAGGTGCAGAGAAGGTTCACCAGGATGTTGCCTGGTATGGAGGACGCTAGCCATGAAGAGAGGTTGAATAGATTAGGATTACTTTAATTAGAAAGACTGAGGTTGAGGTAGGACCGATTGAGGTATGTACAGGGTAGATAGCAAAAACTTTTTCCCAGAGTGGGGGATTCAATTACTAGGGGTCACAAGTTAAACGTGAGAAGTGAAAAGTTTTAAGCAAGATATGCATGGAAAGGGGGGGTGGATACCTGGAACACATCAGAGGTGGTAGATGTGGGCACGATAGTAGACATATTCTCAAAATAAGGATTTGCCCAGTTAGAACAGTGGTGAAGAGGAATTTCTTCTCAGAAGGAAGTGGATTTGGGGAATCTTTAGTGCAAGGGACTATAGAAACTGGGTAATTGAATATTTTCAAAGCTAAGTTAGACAGAATCTATAAGCAGATCAAAGGCTATGGTGTAAAGTTAGGAAAGTAGAATTGGGGATTATTATATCAGCCATGATCTCATTGAATGGCAGAACACTCATTGTGCCAAAAGAACATCTTCTGCTTCTGCATCTTACGGGTTAAGTCTTGATTATGTCAAATAGCCTCTTAGGAATTGAAAATCAACTTTTATAGGTGTGATTTTAATAGTTATCAGGTTATTATTAAAACTCTGTACTTTTTTGTGTTTCCTAACTTTTACTATTAATCTGATGCTTTTTTTTTGCTTTTTGTACCTGCTGTTGTATGGATTTTACTTTACTCAGTTGTACTTCCTGAGGTATATTGTGCTACTTCATTCATGATTCTTCAGTTTACTTGATAGAGTTACTCAAGTATGTGCTCGGTTCATATATGGTCCTGGGATAGCTAGTTGCCTTGTTTGGATGCAACTTAACATGCACAACCATACATCTGTCCCTGGGCTCTCTGTATTTGTTGCTGTCAGCAAAATCTAACCTGACAGCTTTCTAAGTAAAACTTCATATTAGATATATTTTAAGAAATGTGTGTGTTTGAATGAAAATTATAAAATGCTAACTCGTAATTGCTCTTTTTAAAAAGAAATGGCAATGTAGATGCAGGCAAATGTCATCCAATATGCTTTTGTAACTCAAACGAGTCAGTGGGAAAGGCCTAGGAATATATGATTTCATGACATGGTAAGGTTGGGAATTGAGCAACTAATTATGGGACTCAGTAATGGATAATGCCTGTTTCATATCTTAAGTTTTTTGCACAGAGAAAAGACAACATAATTTCCTGAATTGAGTGTGTCGTTCAGTCTCTGATGCAAAATATTGTGGTGAATTGATATATTCTTAAAGCATAATAAATATACTGCCAAATTCCCATAAATGTTTTAAAAATCTTGAGCTAAATATATTTTTAAAAACTTGTGTGATGATAATAAAACATTGCCAGTTAACTGTCTAAATTGCAAAGTTTATTTTGAAAAAACTTGTTTAGTAAATAAATGTTGCATGTTTCAAATTGTCATAACCTTTCAGCACCCTGGTAGAGGTATAGATGTGAGGAAACGGAAAATTTGGGATATGTATGGTCCACAGACATGTCTCGAGGTAAGAAAAAGATGCATAGTATTTATGCTTTTTGAATTCTACTTGCTCGTTAACTGCAAAGCTAAGCTACGTTGTACTGTAATAATATAAACAAAGTTTTCATTTATGGGCATCATTGCTAGATAGATCAAAAATAGCACATGTGCAGAAACACAATATTAATACCATTTAGTTACTGAGAAGCAGGACTCAGATGCCCACATGAACACAGTCATTTTTGCTATCTCTCTTTCATGAGTGCATTTGTGCATTCAGCGATTTGCAGTTCAAAGTCCCAAAGACATGCGCCCAGTCATTTCCACAAACAACCATAAAGATGTGCTCACATTGGACATTTTGTGTCTCAGCAATAAACAACCAGTGTGATGTATTGGGAATGAAGTATTGGTGAGTTTTCCCCTTGATTCCTATCGATTAAAGTTAAATCAGGAGCTGAGTGGCCCTGGCAGAATCCAAACTGGATGTCAGAGAGCAGATTATTGTTGAGCGAGTGCTGCTTGATTGCACTTGATGACACTTACTATTACTTTTGAACTGATGGTTGAGAGTGAACTGATGAGGCAGAAATTGGCCAGGTTGGATTTGCCCTGCTTTTTGTGTACAGACCATATCTGAGCAAATTTTCACAATGTTGAAAAGATGCCAGCGTTGTAACTGTACTGAAGAGCTTGTCTGGGGTGTGGTAAGTTCTAGAGTACAAATCTTCAGTCCTGTTTGCGGAATATTGTCAAAGCTCATTGCCTTTGCAGTATCCAGTGCCTTCAACTATATCTTAATATCACATTGAATGAATTGTGTCAGTTTTCACAGTGGAAGACATGAGTAATATCCCAAAAATTCAAGAGAGTAAGGGGGTAGAGCTCAGTACGATGGCCATCACCAAGGAGAACGTGCTAGAAAAACTGAATGGCCTGAAGGTAGATAAACCTGAACCAGATGGACTATACACAAAAGTTTTAAGGAAGATAGCTGAAGAGATAGTGCAGGTGTTAATGGCTTTCAAGAATTGCTAGAATCAACGAGTTTCCCAGAGGACTTGAAAATCGCTAACATGACACCTGCGTTTTAAAAGGGAATAAGGCAAAAGACGGAAAATTATAGACAGATTAGCCTAACCTTGGTCGTGGGCAAGATCCTAGAATCCATTGTGAAAGGTGAGATTTCAGAATATTTGTAAGTGTGTGGTAAAATAGGGCAAAGTCAGCACACGTTCATCAAGGGAGGTCATGCCTGATAAATCTGCGAGAATTCTTTGAGGAAGTAAAGAGCAGGTTAGACCAGGAGAGCCAGTGGATGTTGTCTATCTGGACTTCAAGATGGCCCTTGACAAGGTGCCTCACAGGAGGCTACTGAGTGAAATAGGGGTCCATGGTGTTAGATGCAAGGTGCTAGCATGAACAGAAGCTTGGCTGTCTGGCAGAAACCAGAGACTGAGGATGAAAAGTTCCTTCTCAGGATGGCAGCCAGTGACAAGTAGTGTTCCGCAAGGCTCTGTGTTGGGACCATAACTTTTCACTTCATATATTAACAATCTAGATGGAGAAACTGAAGGCATTCTGGCTAAGTTTGCAGATGATACAAAGATAGCATTAGAGCATTTGGGTAGTACCAAGGAGGTGCTGGGGCTGCAGAAGGATTTGGACAAGTTAGGAGAATGGGCAGCAAAGTGGCAGATGGAGTACATTGTCTCATTTATGTAACTTGGAGTTCCCAATCTCATAAGATGGTGGAGGTAGGTCATTGAATATTTTTAAGATAGATTCTTGTTGGCATGGAAATTGAGGGTAATCCAAAATAGATGTGAATGTGGAATTCTAAACTTGAGTAGATAGTCATAATTTTATTAAATGACACGGTAGGCTGGAGGAGCCAAATAGACTGTTTCCTGTTCTGTTTTATATACACCTGTTACTTCCCTTTTAAAAAAAAACTCATAGTGGTTAACATGTTTTCCCTTTCACAGAACAATTTTGATTTTGCTGATTACCTCTACCTTTATCGAAGTGCCCTTTAATATAAACTAACTGTCCTGTACTTCCCTGGTTTCAGTTTTCCATTCTTTTTTGAATAAAGCAGCAATTGTTAAAATGGAAAGTATCAAATATATCTTCTGCAAATCAAGAGAATTTTGAAAAAATTATACTGGCACATCAACTGTTCCATTTATTTTAAGGCTCTAGGATGATGTTCTTCAGGAACTTTTGACTTGTCAACCCACAGCTCCAAGAATGCCACTTCCCTAGTCATTGTAATTTTGAATTTTTCCTTCCTTTCTACTTCCTGGTTTGTAAATTTCTGAAATTTTATTTGCATTTTTTATATTGAAAATCAAGGCAAAATATCAATTTAGTACTTTTGCAAGGTTTGTGAAGGTTTGTAGCTCAGGTTGAGACTTAGGGTGTAGGTTTGCTCGCTGAGCTGTAGGTTTGATATCCAGACGTTTCATTACCTGGCTAGGTAACATCATCAGTGGCGACCTCCAAGTGAAGCGAAGCTATTGTCTCCTGCTTTCTATTTATATCTTTCTCCTGGATGAGGTTCCTGGGGTTTGTGGTGATGTCATTTCCTGTTTGTTTTCTGAGGGGTTGGTGGATAGCATCTAGGTCTATGTATTTGTTTATGGCGTTGTGGTTGGAGTATCAGGCTTCTAGGAATTCTCTGGCATGCCTTTGCTTAGCCTGTCCCAGGATAGATGTGTTGTCCCAGTCGAAATGGTGACTTTTTTCATCCGTGTGTAGGGCTACGCGGGAGAGAGGGTCGTGTCTTTTTGTGGCTAGCTGGTGTTCGTGTATCCTGGTGGCCAACTTTCTTCCTGTTTGTCCTATGTAGTGTTTGTGGCAGTCCTTGCATGGAATTTTGTAGATGACGTTGGTTTGTCCATGGGTTGTACTGGGTCTTTTAAGTTGGTTAGTTTTTGTTTGAGAGTGTCGGTGGGTTTGTGTGCTACTAGGATTCCAAGGGGTCTTGTTTGATTTTTTTTTGTACTTCAGATCTCTTCCTGTCATATACTATTAGTACAATACATTTTCTATCTTGCTTGTAAGGGCCATTTTATAAAATCAGTTTGGTTTATCTTTAAGTTTTAATTATCACTAAAAATATGCATTAAAATGGAAATTCTTTGTGGAAAATTGTCAAATTGTCTGATACAGTACCTTGAGATAGATTGGAGGAAGCTTCAACCTACTACTGTGCTTTAGCAGAGATTTCTTGAAGCTGATGCATTGTTCCTGAAAGTGTTCCATTTTTATTAACTTCCCTTCACTTTGAGCTGTAAATTTGTAAGTTTATTTTTAAAAAGTTCCTTGTCACAATTAGAAAGAACTAGGTTAAATGTTATAGTTCTCACAAAATGAGTCCTTAACATTGCTCGCAAGGCTAGTGTTCATTGCAAAACTTTGGTTGTTATTTTGATATACTTCAGAAGATGGACGATTAAGAATGAGCCAGACTGGTGTGAAACCAAAGGTGTTTATTTATCACTAGGTAAAAATGACTGATTCACTCAAGGGGAATCCAGTTTGTGTACTGTATAGGAGGGGAACTGACTTGAGAATATATATCTCAGGAACAAAAGTGGAATACCTAATTAGAAAGAGTAAAAATATCAGAAATTATTCAGCTCTATACTATATTTTCCATTCCAGTTGCTTGTTCTCTTGAGTGCAGAAAGGCTTCACATACAGTTCTTCAGGAGTTACTGTGCCAGCTTTCCACTTTCTCCTACTGTTCCCAGAATTTCCTAGAAGTAACAAAATACACTAAGTATATCTAATATGGCAGTCCTGCCATGTGTGTATTCAAATTTTAGCTCTCCAATGCTAAAGCAAAGTCAAACACACACACACACACACACACACACACACACACACACACACACACACAGTTCATTGATATCTGGTCAATAACACTGCCATTGATGGCACAGGATTATTTACATTTTCCAGGGTCAACAAAGCTCTGCAATTTGTATAAGCATATTAATTATCCAATTGTTCTGCTTTCTAAAAGGCAATTTCAAGGTGTTTTTGCAAACCCACTACATGCTAGGGGCCTGCTGTAGCTAAACTACCTCAACCCATTGCAAGCAGGTTTACAACAAAGGCTGGCAGCCTTAAAAATTGTGAATGACTAATCCTGGAAAATTAGCATCCTTTTGATAGGCAAAACTTCAATATTTCCAAAATAGTGTTAAATTTTCACAGTAGTAGATGATCTATGCTTCAAAACGAAGGCTGTAGCGGTAAACTGTTGGTGTTTTACTAGGAATGTGCCATTACGCCAAGTGATGACTTCCTTTTCCCAGATGTGGACTGGATAATTGGCAACCATTCAGATGAATTAACACCATGGATTCCTGTCGTTGCAGCAAGGTAATTTGTATACTTTCTTTAAATGGTAATTAATTCAATGTAACAATACACAGATTTTATCACAATGCTGTCTTTCCTTCCATGTATTTATTCAGTGCATACTTACAATTGCTTCATGGTGGAAATATTTTTTAAAAATGTTTATTTGAAATTTACGATATTGTTCAAAACTTTTTTCTGCCCAGCTCATCATTTTCAGCTTTTTTGTCTCTGTGTCTGTCTCTGCTGTGTAATTCTTCAATTTTGGTTGTTGTTAATTTAGTTGGTTAGATATAGGATGTGATTACAAAATGTTTGTAGTGCTGAAAGGTTCAGGAATTTAATTTTATGTCGCAGGTCATCCTATTCATGCCGCTACTTTGTCCTGCCTTGTTGTTTCTTTGATTTCTATGGAAAGTACTGTCGAAAACAGACCAAAAGCACACAATACAGAGCGTATCTGGATTTCATTATAGAAGTGGGTTCTGCTTGTGGTTTTAAAGTAGAGGAGGACTGCCTTCGAATTCCATCCACAAAACGGGTTAGTGTGCAGTGTTTTTCTTTCTGTAGTATTTTTGTTTTTACATGGAATATTTTCCTAACATATATATATGGTGAGGATACTTTTTAAATTATTTCTTCAAAAATTGCCAAATTAGACTTAGCTTACGTAAAATTTTAAAAAGTAAAATTAAATTTAAAGAATTAAAACAACAAAAAGTTGCAGGAATATGTAATTGGCTTGCTGTGTGGATTCTGATATAGTGTTGAGAATGTCCTATTATATTATTGATGTTGAAATAATTCAAACCTTTGCTGCTTCGAAAATGATTCAGCAACATGACCATGAATGAATTAAATATACTCTATTTTAGTGAGTATCTGTAGAAATCTAATATAACAACATTATAATTGTCTCTAGATAATTGTTTTTACAAATGCAGTAAAATTCTTGACTAAAATCTTGATACTTTGTTTAACAGATATATTGAAGAATATTATACCATTAACTTCATGGATTATTTCTGTTTTTCCTCATTGTTTTGCTACTAAGACTTTCAAAATAATGTATTGCTTAGTTTCCAGTGAAATTATTCAGATGAAGATTTAACAACAATGGATTTGAGACTTAAATGGGATTGATGCATTCTTTGGTGTGTAAATTTTGCAGACTTTAGTTTTCAATAAAACAAAGGCTCATCGTAGATTTTATACATGGTTAGCAAGGTTCGATTACGTGAAATACAGGGAGAACGAGCCATTTGGATATAGAATTGGCTCAAAGGCAGAAGACAGGGGAGGGTGGCGGATAGTTGCCTTTCAGACTGGAGGCCTATGACCAGTGGTGTGCCACAAGGATTGGTGCTGGGTCCACTGCTTTTCTTTATTTACATAAAAGATTTGGATGTGACCATCGGAGGTATGGTTACTAAGTTTGCAGATAACACCAAAATTGGAGATGTAGTGAACAGCAAAGAAGTTACCTCAGTACAATGGGCCAAGGAGTGGCAGATGGAGTTTAATTTAGATAAATGTGGAGTGCTGCATTTTGAAAAGGCATATCAGGGCAGGACTTTGACACTTAATGGTAAGGTCCTGGGGAATGTTGCTGAACAAAGAGACCTTGGAGTGCAGGTTCGTAGTTCCTTGAAAGTGGAATCACAGGTAGATAGGATAGTGAAGGCCTTTATTCGTCAGAGTATCTAATATAGAAGTTGGGAGGTCATGTTGTGGCCATACAGGACATTGATCAGGCCACTTTTAGAGTACTGTGTACACTTTTGGTCACCCTCCTTGAAACTTGAAAAGGTTCAAAAGGTTTACAAGGTTGTTGCCAGGGTTGGGAGGTTTGAGCTGTAGGAAGAGGTTGAGTAGGCTGGGGCTGTTTTCCCTGGAGTGTTGGAGGCTAAGGGGTGACCTTATGATTTATAACATCATGAGGGGCATGGATAGGGTAAATAGACAAGGTCTTTTCCCTGGAGTGGGGAAGTCCAGAACTAGAGGACATAGATTTAGGGTGAGAAGGGAAAGATTTAAAAGGAACCTAAGGGGAAACCTTTTCATGCAGAGAGTAGTGCATGTATGGAATGAGTGGAGAGGCAGTGGTGGAGGCTGGTACAATTGCAACATTTAAAAGTAATCTAGATGGGTGTATGAATAGGAGAGTTTTGGAGGGGTTTAGGGTTTCAAGTGCTGGCAAATGGGACTAGCTTAGTTTAGGATATCTAGTTCGGCGTGGACCAGTTGGACCAAAGGATCTGTTTCCATGGTGTACATCTCTATGACTCTATGATGCAGTTATGCCAAATCAACTGTCTCAGCTGAAACACTATATATTAAACTAAAAAATAGAGGGAAAGTTAAGATTTTGTTTAATTAGATATGTTGATGATTTTTGACTTTTTGAGTTTGAATTTCTGGTTTACCTGCCAGGATTGGTCACTGTATCATTTTAAAGATCTAACATTTGAACTTTGCCCAGTACTTAGCAATGGGTATTTATGTTGTCCTATATTGTGTTCAAACTTGCATACAAATTGACTTGTGAATGTACTCAACTGAACCTGTTCACAATCCAGGGACTGTTTATATTTATTTGCTATCAAATAAAAGAATGCTAGCCTGCAAGCTGGTAATTTCTACTTCTTATGAGCTACTTATTCCCCAATCTGTTTCTTGTCATAAAGTGCAGACTTTCAAATTTAACTTTTATTTACAAATTTGGTATGAAACTCCAGTATCAATTTAGAGGAAGGAAATTTATTGCAATACATGGCAATGCTAACTGAAATATTCAAATGAGAAATGTCCAAACACTTCAGATCAAAACCTAAAACTTAAGATGTGTTTTCTTAAAATGTTTAAAGTACTTCTGATACAGGTGCAAACAATAGATTGTATACCATTGTGCACCTTGAGCTTAAAAAGAAAACCAAAGAACTGTGGATGTTGCAAATCAGATATTGCTAGAAAATGTCAGCAGGTCTGGCAACATCTGTGGAGAGAAAGCAGAGAATTTTTCAGGTCCAGTGACCATTCTTTAGAATTGATTGTAGATTGGAAAAGGTTGGTATTTATGCTAGAAAAGGGGTTGGTGGGGGGCGGAGGGGGTGGTGGTGTGGGGTTGGGGAACAGTAAGCCATAGGTGCAGATGGAGCCCAAATAGAGAGAGAGAGAGAGAGAGAAAAACAGTTAGGCAGTCAAAGGACTGGATAAAGTTTATTCCCCCCCCCCCCTCCCCCAGCAGCACCGCCACCATGTCTCTAGCATATATACCAATTATACCTCGCTATAATCAGTTCTGAACAAGTGTCACTGGACTTAAAATGTTAACTTTGTTTTCTGTCCACAGATGCTGCCAGACCGACTGAGTTTTTCCAGCAATTTCTCATAATATACCCTTTTGTTCACACTTTTTGCTTTCACTAATTTGAAACTTCTTGCTTGTGTCATTCTATGGTGCAGAAAGAAGTCAGACTGACTTAATGTTCTTTATTTTCCCCCATTTTTGCTCAAGGTTTGCTTGATTGGTAACCAAAGGACGTATTCCTCATCTTGCGAGAAAAGGCTGGATGAAGAACGAACTCAGTATATTAGGGAGAGATGTTCTTATACTCTGTGTGCTGGAGATGATACAGGTTTTAGTAAGATGAAAGACTCTGCTTCACCATTTCCTCATGTTACAGATTGTTCAGTTGTTGAAGATGACGTGATGCAAGATAGTTCTGCTGATACAGATTGTTCTGTGCCCAACAAATGGGGGACTGGATTCCAACCCAGAGAAAAAGTAGAGAAAATTAGAAACTGTGCTGCTTTGCCTCGAGACTTTGTTGATAATGTAGTGCTTCAGGTAGCTAAAGCACTTTTAAAAGTAAACCAGGACAGCTATGATTATAATGGTGAAGACAGTGCAAAATACTGGCATAAAGGCGGTAAGTCTTTGCATTCTAAAATACCTATGTTATTTGCCATTTTGTTTTTTATTATGCTGACCTACGATAGTACAGTTTAACATTTATTATAACCTTTTCAAACAAAAGGGACAAACTTTGTTTATAATAATTTTTGTTAACAGGATTGTTAATGTCAGTTATATTATCAAAGCTGCATTTTCCATTTTTCTCAAATGTATCTTGATATAAGTTCATTTCTAAACCACATTTGATTGTACTAATTGATATATTGACTTTTGAAGCAATTGTTTTGGCTGTTGAAGCTATTATAATAATTTCACCTTGCTTAATAGATGGTAACAGACTTTAAATAAAATTAGACGGTTATTTTAAAGGTGGGGGAAGTGATGAGAGAAAGCAGTTTTATTTAAAGTCATATACCCTAGATACAGACACAATCACCTTTCCTTTTAAACAGAATATTTCACATAGTGGTCAATTTAGTGATCTATTTTCGCCAATAAAAACAAAAGATCTTCACTACGTGAGAAATATCAGCTATGTGGAATTTAGAAACAATTAGTCACTAAATACAGAGGAAATGTGATTATCCAAATATCAATTATCCGAATGAGATCTTGAGGTCCTGATAGAAACATTACATTGAAGACAAATTTCCAGCAGTGATTGTGTCTTATGTTTACAGTGGTTAAACAGGCACCGTCTCCAAATGACTGCCCTCCCGCCCTCTCTCTCTCCCCACGCTTTCCCTGGAATTCTACAGAGGGGTGTACCGTAACCTCCCCCCGCCCCCCCCCACCCCACTTCCCATGAATAATCACTCCAACATTGTCCTGTACAGGGCAAACAGGGAACAAAAATTTGCAGTAAAAGTTTGTGTGTGTCTGTGCGCTACTTGGAGACTTATCCCACAAATGCAGCAGCAGCACTCTTGTTGGTGTACAGTCCAGATGCCTCGGGCATGGGGCGGAGGCTCACACGCTTTGTACTGGGGAGCGGTGTTGGATAGGGTTTTGGGGGGGGTGGGGGGGTGGACGGGCAGGGGGCCGGTGTTGGTCGGAATTGGGGGGGGGGGAAGTGGGGGATGGGGTTGGACCGGGATTTTGGGGGAGGGGGTTGCGCACTTTGTGCTGGGGGGAGCAGGGGGACATGAGGGTGGCGGTGTTGGGGGCAGGGTCTCGCGCGCAGTGCACTGTTGCAATCTCCTGAATAGGGAGCAGATTTTAGAACTCCGAGCCCCAGAGGAAAGGCATTTAATCAATTTTCTGAATAATCAATTATCCGAACTAAATAGTGCCCACCCATCACGTTCAGGTAATCGGGTTTCCATTGTAATAACCTATTGTACTTGAAACTACTGCTGAATCACAGCTAAAGAAATGTGCAGTCTTTTGAGCACTAGGATCATTCAGGTTGTAATTAAGTTTGTAATTTTATAGTTTTTAAGATGAAGAATGAGCTCCATTCAACAAAGAAAAAGTAATCAAAAGTATGTGGGAGAAAGATTTAGTCCGTTAGTAAATATCATTGCAAATTTATGTACAGAAATGCAGATTATCCACAGCAGCAAAGGCTAAACTTTTCACAAGGGGACCACATTTCAATATTCGTTGGCCTCAGTGGCAGGATGGGAATCAAAATTGACTATATCCAAAAATATTCAAAAGAATTAAATTGGTTATTTAAGTGAGTAATTAATAGAAGAACCAATTAAACAGAGCCAAGCAGCAAAGCTGCTTAATGAAGCCAATTTTTACCTTGTTTGGTTAAGATGCAGAGCCAGAGAGGGAAAACAAAATGCAGTAAATTGATCACCAGGAAGGGCTATTAACTAGGACTAAGCAAGGAATTATGTTGATCAAATGCTGACGTTGCTTCGCACTTCGTGGGGCATATGTCTCTGGGATGGCAGTCTATGTAAGAACTTCAACACCCAACATCAGGCTGAGGGAGTCCCTTGGAGTCGCCAATCATTGCTAGTGGCTCAATGTGACTGCAGCCCCAGCTCCTCAATGCTTTGCATGCAAGGTCAGAGCCACTTCTGGAGGCTATTCAGAAGCAGTTGCAGCCTGCCTTCTCCACTTTCACCAGGGATTGCTCCCTGACTAGCCCAGTGCCAGTTTCAAAGACTTGTCCCTGGTTGCTATGGCTTTCCATGATCCCCCGACAAGAATCTAACCTTCAGTCAGATCCGCCAGTTGATGGCTGAGAACTCCTCTTCTAAAAGAAAAGTAGGCAGGCTGGCAGAACTCCTCCTCCTCAAACTATCCCTGACCAACTACTTGAAGGTGGTGCCCAAGGACACCAATGATTAGGCTGAGAGCCCTCTTTCCAACTATCAAATACTGCAGATGTTGAAAATCTGAAATGAAAGCAAAAGGCCTCCAGTTCCCAGAGTTGCCCTGCAGACCCACTGCTATGACTTCAGTCATTAGACTGCATGTTGGCCCTCCAATCACGATTGAGTCTCTCCTGCATTCACTACTGATAGGCACATGAGCAAGCCTACAGCAGCACAAAAGGGAACAAAAGACCTCAGATTAGAGAAGCAGCTCTTTGCAACAATCTATGAGTAAACTGTACATTAAAGCAAATAGTGGGCCACACAAAGTGGGCTGTATGTGACCTATAGACTAGATTGGGAGGAAATGGAGTAATAATAATGTGGCTAGTCATTCAGATCCCCAAGCTAGTGCTGTGAAGCCATGAGTTCAAATCCCATGAGGGATGGTGACATTTGCCTCCAATGTCATAAAATCTGGACTATAAAGCTGGCCTAATGGTGACCATGTAACAACTGTAAAATGTTGTTAAAAACGCATCTGGCTCATAATTATTTTTGAGGGAAGGAAATTTGCTGTCCCTATCTGGTCAGGCCTGAAAGTGACTCCAGATGCACAGCAATGTGTTGTATTTTAATTGTCCTCTAGACAATTAGGCATGGGCAATAAATGCTGCCATATCCAATTGTGCCTGTATCATATGAATAAATAAAAATCCTCAGTGTGTCTCCAACATTTTCATTTTCTAAATTTCACTACTAGAGACTTCGTTGAATTTGAGAACATACAGAATTTGTTTTCCAAAAGTTAGTCATTTACATTCTTTCCTGTCTACCATGATTTAGTCAATTGTACTTGTTTTCTGTAATTGTTGCATGGTAGCTGAGACCTGGTCTATGTTCAGCTACATTTTTTTCAATTCATGGAACCTCAAATCTTTGGAATATAACTGTGGGCTTATTAATGTTAAAATATTTCTGCACTAAACAAATCTTTGAGTTGAAGCATACAATATTGTAAATCTGGCTGTAGTGTTGATTGACTGACAGCTATGTGTCTCTTTATTTGTAACTATGCTCATAACATGCACATACTTAATTTGCACATACTTATTATCATAGATTTAATTGCCTTGTTAACTAACAAGGCAACCCTGCCCCTTCTGCCCAACTCCCTGTCTTTTCGAAAAGTTGTAAATCCTTGGATGTTTAACTGCCTGCAACCACAAGTGTGTGATGCCTACCACGTCTTAATCATTCATGATGATTTGTGCTGTTAATTCATCTACTTTATGAATACTACAAGCATTCAGATAAAGCGCCTTAATGCTGATTTTCTTATCCTCATAGTTTCCAACATCCTTCATTTTTGCTTCATTCCTAGTCTGCTTTAAACTTAAACGCTGCATACGTTAACCTGCTGCTTATCTTTCTACTTGACTCCATACTCCCTGTTGCTGTCCCTTTCCCTTTCCCTCCATCCCCCCCAACTCACGTTTAAAGTACCTTGAGCAGTAACAAAGCTAAATATTATACAATTTAGAAACAACATTTAACTTTGCTGTCTCTCATAAGGGTTTATCTCAGTTGTGAAGGCATGTAATTGAAATACAAGTTTCACTCCATATCCATACAATATAAAAGTAGTCTGAGTTTTGAGAAGATTTGTAGCTCAGGTTGAGGTTCTGGATGCAGGTTTGCTCGCTGTGCTGTCATGTTCATTTTCAACCGTTTCGTCACCATATTAGGTAATATCATCAGTGAGCCTCCGGATGAAGCACTGGTGGCATGACCCGCTTTCTATTTATGTGTTTAGGTTTCTTTGGATTGGTGACATCATTTCCTATGGTAATGTCATTTCCTGTTCTGTTTCTTAGGGGTGGTAAATGGGATACAAGTCGATGCGTTTGTTGATAGAATTCCAGTTGGAATGCCATGCGTCTAGGAATTCTCATGTGTGTCTCTGTTTGGCTTGTTCTAGGATGGATGTGTTGTCCCAGTCGAAGTGGTGTTCTTCCTTACCTGTATTTAAGGATACTAGTAGAGAGTGGGTCATGTCTTTTTGTGGCTAGTTGATGTTCATGTATCCTGGTGGCTAGTTTTCTGCTTGTTTGTCCAAAGTAGTGTTTGTTACATTTACAGACCATGAATGTACAGAAACAGTACAACAAGCCATAGACATTAGATAGCAACAAACACCAGAAAATGAAAAACATCGACCTGTAGAAACAAAACTAGACAAACTTACAAAAAATAACAACACTGACATCATAGGAGCAAAGATAAAAACTTATCTGACCGACCCTTAACAGACATTGAAAAAGCTGTCTTAGTAAGATAATTAAATTTCAACTTCCAGGATGCGGACAAGAAAGATTCCTTAGCAGCATTCGAACCTACACTGATACATAGCCAACTCACAGAGGAAACCCAGCAAACATCAGACGGACAGTAGCACCAACATTAAGCAGGAAAAAGGAAGGAACCACACTCAATACACAAGAAGGCGCTAGAAAAACTAAAAACAGATAAAACCATTGTTATCCTACCTGCAGACAAAGGACGCTTGACAGTCATTTTAAATTGAAGAGACTACATTGAGAAAGTGAACATATTACTTATAGGTACCAACAAGTGGCAATAGATCCTACCCCACAACTAGAGAACCAAATCACAGACCTACTCAACGTCAGAAATTTGGAGAAATAAATAAGACCAACTTCCAAAAAATGAAACTAGGTGGATCCAACATACCAAGCTTCTACTGATTAACAAAAGTTCACAAACCAGGGGTCCCCCTCAGACCCATAGTCTTGCTACCTGGAGCACCAATGTACAGATTAGCCAAGGAGCTACACCAAAGACTAAAACACTTAGTAAAAGACTCATGCCACTTTATCCACTCCATCCAAGAATTCCTGAAGACCATCAAAGACACCAATATAGAAGAGGATGAAATAATGGTCTCCTTTGACACAACAGCCCTGTTCACTCCATTAATGTCAACCTGGCCAAGGAATCATTGACTATATTATTAGAAGAACCAAAGACACATACACGAAACATCACCAACTTCATCAGCAAGGACAATGTTGTCAAGTTAGTAGACCTATGCCTGACCACCCACTTCACCTTCAACAACAAAATCTACAGACAAACCAACAGAACACCCATGGGATCTTTGATTAGATTAAATTACTTATAGTGTGGAACAGGCCCTTCGGCCCAATAAGTCCACACCAACCCTCCGAAGAACAACCCACCCAGACCCATTCCCCTCCATTTACCCGTTCACCTAACACACTTTGGCAATTTAGCATGGCCAGTTCACCTTACCTGCACATCTTTGGACTGTAGGAGGAAACCGGAACACCCGGAGGAAACCCATGCAAACACAGGGAGAATGTGCAAACTCCACATAGACAGTTGTCTGGGGCGGGAATTGAACCCGGGTATCTGGCGCTGTGAGACAGCAGTGCTAACCACTGTGTGGCTGTTAGCAGACGCAGTAATGCAGAGACTCGAACAGACAGTGCTGCCAACTATCCAACCCAAACTTTGGGTCCACTACGTGGACACCACCTTTGTCGTCACTAAACAAAACTAATTAGGGGAAACCATCAAGACCGTATAATACCCTTACTGGCATAAAATTTACTAAAGAGGAGGAAAACAACAAACTGCCATTCCTCGATGTTGCAGTACAGCGAACAGCCAATGGGAACTTCAAACCAGCGTCTCCAGGAAGACAACACTTACTCACTAAATACTGAACTACAGAAGCAAATCATCCCAACACCCACAAACGATGCTGCATTAGAACATTATTTCAACGAGCCACTACACACTGCAGCACAGAGGAACTACGAAGAGCAGAGGAAAATCACCGATACAGTGTGTTCAAAAAGAACGGGTAGCCAATGAACACAGTCCACCAATTTCTCAGCAACAAACCCCAACAAGCAGACAAAACATGTCCAGAAACCCGAGCCACTCTCCCCTACGTCAAGGACATCTCAGAAATGACTGCCAGACACTCAGACCTCATGGCATCATGATAGCCCACAAACCCACCAACATGCTAAAACAGCAGCTAATGAACCTGAAAAACCCAATACAGACAGCAAGCAAAACTAATGTCATTTACAAAATACCTTGCAAGAGCTGTAACAAACACTATTGGACAAACAGGCAGATAACTAGTCATCAGGATACATGAATATCAATTAGCCACAAAAAGACATAACACACTCTCACTAGTATCCTTACATACAGATGAGGAAGGACACCATTTCGACTGGGACAACACGTCCATCCTAGGACAAGCCAAACAGAGAGACACGAAAATTCCTTGAAGTGTGGCATTCTCACTGGAACTCTATCAACAAACACATTGACTTGGATCCCATTCACCACCCCCTGAGAAAAAGAACAGGAGATGACATCACCACAGGAAATGTCACCAACCCAAGGAAACCTAAGCACATAAATAGAAAGCCGGCCATACCACCAGTGCTTCATCCAGAGGCTCACTGATAGTTACCTAGTATGGTGACAAAACATCTGAAAATGAGCCTTCTAGCTCAGTGAGCAAACCTATATCCACAAAAGTAATCCAATAGAGTTCATAACAATTTAATTCATGTGTGATCAATCAAAGACTTTGCTGTGAAAGTTTGTTGTGACACAAGATCTGATATCTTCAAAAAGCTGATTTGAATGAAAGCGTGGATATATACTGAGTATAAAGCAGAGGTGGGCATGGCATGAACCAGAAGGCAGGAGCAGAGTGAATGGTCACTTATCTGGTACGGTCAAACCTAATCAATAATTTTGTGGGCACCCTGGATAGCCTGAATGCTTTGGGATCTGCAGCAGTTTAAGAACGTGATCTATAGCACAGAAACAATTTATTTGGTAAAGGTGATCCACAGTCATTGTTGTACTTCACGTGAAACTTCAACCACTGACTTCTCATCCTGCTTCATGTATCCATCTAATCTGTCCTTAGGTGCAGCCATCAATCTGTTTTGTGGGAACAAGTTCTATATTCATCAGTCACTGTTGTAAAGGTTCTCTTAATTAAAAAAATTGCTAGTCACTTGTCGATATAAAACTTGAATATCCTTAGTAAGAAAGACTTGTTGCTGCAACATTTTATCTTCCTTTCATCTGACCAAAGAAACATTGGGGTACAAATTCATAGTTCCTTGAAAGTAAAGTCACAGGTAGACTGTAGTGAAGAAGATGTTTGATAAGCTAGCCTTTATTGGTCAGTACATTGAGTATAAGAGTTAGGAGGTTATCTTGCAGCTGTTCAGGACATTGGTTAGGCCACTTTTGGAATACTTGTTCAGTTCTAGTCTTCCTGTCAAGGGAAAGGTATTAAACTTGAAAAGGTTCAGAACAGATTTACAAGGATGTTGCTAGGATTGGAGGGTTTGAGCTATGAGGATAGGCTGAATAGGCTGGGACTATCCTCCCTGGAGAGTTGGACGCTCTCCCTAAGAGAATCACAAGGGGCATGGTTAGGATGTATAGTCAAGGTCCCTTCCCAAGAATAGGGGAGTCCAAAACTGGAGGTCATAGCTTAAAGGTAAGAGGGGAAAGATTTAAGAGACCTAAGGGGAGACTTTCTTCACCTAGAGGGTGGTGCGTGTATGGCTTGAACTGCCAGAGGAAGTGCTGGAGGCTGGGTACATTTGCAGCATTCAAAAGGCATCGAGATAGGTATATGAATAAGAAGGGTTTAGAGAGCCAAATGCCGGCAAATGGAACTGGATTAGGTTAGGATATCTGATTGACATGGATGAGTTGGATGGAAGGGTTTGTTCCTGTGCAGTACATCTCTATGACTCTAAATGCATGGATGCCAAATCTCAAATACAGAGGAACCTTGATTATCCGGCTTTTGATTATCTGAACAAAATAATCTCCATCTGTGTCGTTTGGATAATCAAGGTTCCTCTGTAATCTGAAATTATATTCCAGGAGAAAAACGGTACTGATTGATAGACAAGTTGACCCTGATTGGCAGCACCTCAGTGAAAGAGAAAACAGTAGAAAACCACATGCGCCCAAGCCACTGAGTAATTCAAACAAGGCACAAACATTGAGCATTTTTTTTTGTTTGTAGAGAAGGGCTCTTGCCAATGAATGTATTTCACCTCCAGCAAGCGTAAATGAGCCATTTTATGAGCTTATTTGATTATGATAAGCTGGAGCAGCTATAATTACACTCAGGATTGCATGGAAAGAGTTGTGCAATCCTGGAATCACATCTAACAGTAAGCAGTTTGTTTCTTCCCTACTATTTTCAGACTTACGAACTGATCTCTAGCGTATTAGTATTGATCTTTCTCTACACCTCTTTAGTTGTAACATTTTCTGCATTCTGTTCTTTTACCCTGATGTACTTCAGCAAGGTATGATTTGTCTGGTTAGTGTGCATTCCAATATTTTCACTGTATCTCAGGACATGTGACAAGAATAAATCAAATCAAGCACAAGCTGGTTAAGTACAATTTGTTTTCTCATCTAGACAATACCTTGCAATAAAGAATGATTTGTTTCTACACTAGAAATGAAATCTTAGAAGAGTCCAATACATGACCCACAATCTCTAATAGATGGTATAAACAGTAGTTAGGTGATTGGAGGATTGAGTTGCCATGCGATAGTGTCTCTGTTGACCTTTAAGTTCAGCTTACAACGAGCAATGAGTCTTAATGTATAGATCCTTTCCAAATGCTTTCTCTCCACTTCGGACAGTCTTGGGCAAGGTTCCCAAGTGTTGAAGGGAATTTTGCACTTTTCAAGGAGGCTTTGAGGGTACGCTTGGAATATTTCCTTTGCCCTCCTGGAGCTCATTTGCCATATTGAAGTTCTAAGTAGAGTGCTTGGACAAGAGCTTAGAACAATGTGATCAATCTAATAGAGCTGACTGAGATGGTCAATGTTTTGTTTTTGGTGATGCAGGCCAGACATTAATATATCTTTCCAATCAATGGATTTGAAAGATCCCGCAGAGGCAGTGCTGGTGGTACCTCTGTAGGACTTTGAGACACCTGCAGTACAGAAAGGCAGGCATCTCGGCTGGCTTACAGACCATGAGTGTGATGCAGGTTTGAAGTCCTGGTCTTCAAATGATGTCTTCCTCAGGTGACTGAAAGCAATGTTGGCATACTGAATGAAGAATTGGGCATGTTTTTGGTCAACAGTAGCTCCTGTTTGTTGAAAAGTGGTCAACATTATCGCAGGCCTCATCAAGACTTTTGATAACTGGGAAACTGCATGGCAGGGGTAGTTGTCTTAAATATGTTTAGTATGAAGTCTATGTTCTCATGTGCTTCAATGAAAGTGGTGACATTGGCTTGGAGCGTGACTGTGGATGCAAGCATCATTTGCATTCTATAGTTCAAACAACAAGGATAAAATGATCTTGGAGTTGGCCTGCAAGTGCAAAGGTTGAGCAGATTTCTATTTGTTTTGTAGATTTGATCCACCCTAACGTAGAGCATGCTAAAGATGAGGTGGAGTACTACAGTAACAAAGATTTAAAAAAAAGAGTGTGATGTGATGACATAACCTTAATTGCTTCCAATCAGAATATTAATTGTGTCTGTGGTAGACCTGTCGCTTAAGATCACCTCCATGTTATCATGGATCAGGTGGAGGATGCTAATACAGAACCAAAGGAGGATATTATTTAGTCCCTTGAAGGTGATAGTGTTGAAATCTTAGTGAGGTCTTAGTTTAGTGTGCTGTTCCCTTCAGTGTTTTTGTAGTTACCGCACGGTGAAGATCATATCCATTGCACTCCTTAGATGATGGAATCTGCACTGCAATTCTGGAAGGACATATTCAGCCACAGGGAGAAGACAATTGAAGAGGGCTGTTGCGATAGCTTTCCCTGTGGCTGACAGCAGGGAACTGCCTCTGTGCTTACCACAATTGGATCTGCAACTCTCTGAGATAGTTACAATTACAAGATCTGAGATTTCTTGGCATGCTCTCTTTCTTCCTGATAATGCAAATGAGATTTTATAATCACACTAATAGTGCTTGTCAGCAGTATTCCATCTGCTTCTGGTACACCGTTGTTTAGCTGTTAAATGACTTTTCCTTCCTCACTGGGTTGGAATTGTGTTGAAATGGCAATAAATAGTATACTGCAAGACCGCAATAAAGATAATTGTATTGCAGAGAGAATCTCTGTTGAGGAGGTATTTGAAGTGTTCCTTTTAGCGGGTATTGACTGATTCTGTCTTTATTGAACATCTCTCCATTCTTGGCCAGCATGGAATGGGGCTTTGGATGCATGGCTGTAGGTGGCCTTGACTGTGTGAAAGAAACACACAAACATGGTTATTGACTAATAGCTGGATTTCCTGCATTTTCTATACCCATCAACTGCTCTTTTTGGTCAGATTTCGTTTTGCTGAACTCCAGTCTTCAGTTGTTTGTAGAGCTGCCTCTAGTTCTCAAATTGAGTTGGTGTTTTTGGTTCAAAAATGCCTTACTCTTGCAACTTACCAGGACCTAGCTCTTTCGGTTATTCTCTTTGAACAATTCTTGGTCCAGTCACCAAGTTTCTCTTCATGGGTGCTGACTACAGGGGCCTTCAAGAAAGTGGATGCTCTGCAATTCTGATTTACTGAGTGTCGTCAGGTTAGGGCTCTAGAGTTTTTGAGTGCCTCAGGATTGATTTTTTTTTGTGTGGCATTGTTTGTATTATCAATAGTGCTTTAAGATAATATTGTTTAGGTGGTAGTGTCTCCAGCAGTCGTCAACCGTTATGATACAGGTGATGCATACGTCCTTGGGGTACCTCACTCGGATAGTGATGTCGTTGAGCAAATCCCATTGTTGATGGGAAAAATATTGCTATGAGGCCTTGTGCTTTCTCTCAGTCGGAGCAGTTGGTTATGATGAGGCGGTGTTTTAGCCATTTTGTTAGTAGCGGGATACTACTACTGTTAGCTTTCCTTAGTCCCTCTCCGTTAAGTACTTGTCCCCAGCGGTCTCTGTCCTTTTCAACTCTGGTGTTGAAGAGCTTGTTGCCTTTTGGGACTTGGGCAAAGGACTTGATGTAGAATTCCTCTTTGAACTTGTCCTGCCTTGGGGCGTATGCACTGAAGACTATAGCACACTTGTTCTGGATGTGGTTCGATTGATGGTCATGCAGCATCTGTTTATTCAGTCTTGGATGCTCCTCTTGTGGGATGAACAGCAGTCTTGTGATCCTTCTGCATAGTATTCTGTACCCTGTTAATTGGAAACAGTCGAAGGGACCATGTTTGATCTGCAAATAAGTGTGATAGCACACTCTTGCTTGTTAGTTTTGAGAGAGTATCAGGCTGCCTTGCAATTGCTGTGACAGGATGCATCCTCGTGGCTCGCTACATCGTGGGCACGCTTATTATGTGCAGGCTGCAGAAATACTCAAAAGTGATACCCCATTACTCTGTATTTTTTCAGTGACTGTTTCAGTGCAGCAGGAATTAACAAAATATTTCATAAATTACTGCAGCCAATTTGCATAGGATTCCACTTAGATGGTGAAAAATTTCTCCAATATACTGTTCCTACATATTGAAATGTCCACATGCCATTTCAGCACTCAGCGTATTTACTGTTGTAGCTGAAAGAAGCCTTGGACATCTGCGCTTTGCCACTTTATCACAGTAATCTATTTACATGTGCCACTATTTGTGAATCTTTATTCTTTGAACTTATTCATGCAATTGAGTTTAATTTTTATGACACCAAGGAAAACCAAACAGAGTAACTATCGGATCTTATTTGTGTTCAAATTCAGTTGCATTTTCATCAGTTCCCCGCAAGGACTGAACAGTAATCTCCCCCTATTGCGTGTTGAATTTGTAGCTGTGTGCAAGGAGTTCCTTAATACTTAAAATGTGCTCCTTCTGTGATTCACGTTCACTTCTGAGAGGTGAGGGTATAATGCAGTTATTGTATCACTGTGCTAGTTTGGAAACCTACTAATGGCTGCTGCAGTCCTACCTTCACCAGTCCATCCTTAACTGTTGGAATTATATAGCAGCACGTGATTTGGCCTGATCAACAATTTTATAAAGAGAGCCAGAGTCATTTAAAAATTTGACACAAAAGTAGAACAGCTCAATTGTCTTGGACATTGGCTATCCTGATCAGGTAAAAAGCACAGTTCAGGCAGCATCTGAGGAGCAGGACAGTCTATGTTTCAGGCATAAGCCCTTCATTAGGAATGTGGGTGGAGGGGAGGGTGTGGAGGGGCTGAGAGATAAACAGTAAGAGGGTGTGGGGGATGCCTTCTTCCTCCAGTAGTCTGGTGGCTTGGGTTGAGCAGTGAAGAAAGCGCAGGACTTGCATGCCAAATCCAAGCTACCCAACAACTGGAGGAAGAATGCCATCGTCTTCCTCGGGACCCTACAAGTGCACTGGCATCAATATTAACTTCACCAGTTTCCTCATTCCCCCCACCCCATCCTAGATCCAATCCTCCAACTCAGCACCACCCTCTTGAACTGTTCTGCATCTTCTTTCCCACCTATCCTATCACATCACCCCCCCACCTGCATCTACCTACCGCTCTTCCCAACTACCTTTTCCACCACCCTTCTATTTATCTCTCAGCCCCATAATAAAGTGCTTATGCCCAAAATACCAATTCTCTTGCTGTTTGGATGCTCCCTAATCTGCTGTGTTTTTCCAGCGCCACACTTTTTGACTCTGATCTCCAGCATCTGCAGTCCTCACTTTCTCAAATCCTGGTCAGGTGGCTGCTGTGATTTGTGAAAACTCGAAAAAGGCCAAAGGTGATCACGTTCAGACATGAAATTTGCCCAACCTACCACAAATTACTCAGGAAAGACCGTGTCTTTCAAAAGTAAACAACAGGTTGAGCAAACATTTCAACTGATACTTTCCATTAATAATGGGTTGCTCTATTATTACAACAGTCGTTGTCATGTATAAGTTTCAGTGCTATTGCAATGTGGCCTGCACATCCCAATAACTAGCTGATTAAATCAAACATCATGTTCCTTTGGCTGTATGTATGGGGCCTACTAAACAGTCCACCCTTGCAAAACCTAGTGATTTGGTAACACTGGCTGAATAAGTGAGTGTGCTAATAGATATACTTAAAACATAATGACATGTAATGTGGTTCATTTATGTTTGCTGGAAGAAACATATATACATACATAAGCTTAAATAAGTCATTGGCATTTAAGAAAGGTGGTAAGGACAAGCCAAGGAACTGTAGACCGGTGAGCCTGATGTGGGTGCTGGGCAGGTTGTTGGAGGGAATCCTGAGGGACAGGATTTGGAAAGGGATGGTCATCATGACATTGTATGTGGGAAATCATGTCTCACGAACTTGATTGAGTTTTTGAAGAAGTAACAAGACTGATGAGGGCAGAGCAGTAGACGTGATCTATTTGGACTTCATTAAGGCATTCAAGGTTCCCCATGGGAGACTGGTTAGCAAGGTTTGATCTCATGGAATACAGGGAGAACTAGCCATTTGGATATAGATCTGGCTCGAAGGTAGAAGACAGAGGGTGGTGGTGGAGGGTTATTTTTCAGATTAGAGGCCTGTGACCAGTGGAGTGCCACAAGGATCAATGCTAGGTCCAAAACTTTTTGTCATTTATATAAATAATTTGGATGTTAACAGGAGACATAGTTAGTGAATTTACAGATGACACCAAAATTGGAGGTGTAGTGAACAGCAAAAAAGGGTTACCTCAGATTACAATGGGATCTTGATCAAATGGGCCAATGGGCCGAGCAGTGGCAGATGGAGTTTAATTTTGATAAATGCGAGGTGTTGATTTTGGGAAAGCAAATCTTAGCAGGACTTGTACACTTAATGGTAAGGTCCTAAGGAGTATTGCTGAAAAAAAAAAGACCTTGGAGAGCAGGTTCATAGCTCCTTGAAAGTGGAGTCGCTGGTAGATAGGGTAGTGAAGGAAGCGTTTGGTGTGCTTTCCTTTATTGGTCAGAACATTGAGTGTAGGAGTTGGGAGGTCATGTTGCGGCTGTACAGGATGTTGGTTGGCTACTTTTGGAATATTGTGTGAATTCTGATTTCTTTCCTATCGGAAGGGTGTTGTCAAACTTGAAAGGAAAGACTTACAAAGATGTTTGCCAGGGTTGGCGGATTTGAGCTATTGGGAGAGGTTGTATAGGCTGGGGCTGTTTTTCCTGGAGCGTTGAAGGCTGAGGGGTGACCTTATCGAGGTTTATAAAACCATGAAGGGTATGGATAAGTCTTTTTCCCTGAAGTTGGGGAGTCCAGAACTAGAGGCCATAGGTTAAAGTGAGAGAGGGAAAAGTATAAAAGAGACCTAAGAGGCAGCTTTTTCCCTCATAGGGGATGGTGCATGTATGGAATGAACTGCCAGAGAAAGTGGTATGGGCTGGTACAATTACAACATTTAAAAGGCATCTGGATGGGTATTTGAGTAGAGGGTTTAGAGGAATATGGGTCGGGTGCTGGCAAGTGGGACTATATTAGGCTGAGATATCTGGTCAGCATGGACAAGTTGGACTGAAGGGTCTGTTTCCGTGCTGTACATCTCTACATCTATGACTCAATGTGATGTGGTGTGCCACAGGACTCAGTGCTAAGGCTCTGACTCAAATGAAGGGATTGAAAATTTAGTTAGACACAATGTTACTAGGGAATTATGTTGTGAAGAGGACGTAAGGAGTATACAATGGGATAAGTATAGGTTAATTGATTTTACAAAGATCTGGCATTTGAATCAATTTTAGGATGATGAAAATTGTCAGTTTTGACAGGAAGAATAAAAAAGCATAATTTATAAATGCAGAAGGATCTAATTGTCCTAGTGCTTGAATTGCAAAGGGTTAGTATGCAGAAAATAATTAGGGAAGATATTAGAATATAATTGTTTATTGCATTGAGTTGAATACAAAAGTAGTGAAATTATTTTGCAGGGCATTGGTGAGGACTATATCTGGAGTACAGTGGGGACTGAATTGATATCCATTGCTAGGGAAGGATGCAGATGCATTGACAATAATACAGAGAAGGTTTGCTAGACTGGTACTATAACCTGATGGGTTGTCTTCTGAACAAGCATTGGACAGGCTAGGCTTTTATTAACGAGTTTAGAAGAGACTGAGGTGATGTAATTGAAACATAAGATGTTGAAGGTTCTTGACATGGTGGGTGTGAAAGGATGCTTCTTTCTATGGAGAATCGAGGGATTGTTTTGTTTAAAAATAAACTACCAATCATTTTGGACAGAGATGAGTTTGTTTTTTCCTCAAAGAAGATTGAGAGTCTTCCAAAGCAGCAGGTCTGGCAGCAGCCATAGGGAATGCTGTCTGACTTGCAATATTTTTCCAGCACACTCCTTTTGTTTCAAAATTACAGCACTTGCAGTTCTTTACATCTTACTTTAGTGATCATTCAAAGTTTGGTGTTCTTGATTTGGTCATAATGAGTGCTAGATGAAAAGCATTTTCAACGTGTGCCTTTCTCAGCAACATTGAGCTATTGGTAGTCGTCATATTCATGAGCCCTTGTTCTGAGCTTCACTTGAATTTGAATAACCATTGTATCAAACTTGTGCATAAATTGGAAGCCCTCTGATAAACTATTTGTTGATCTTGCACGAAGTTGTTACATAGGAATAAGCCATTTGTCATAAATGGTCTTTGCCAAAGCTAGTACTCCACAAAAGCATCCTTCACTTCTCTTCATCTAACTCTATTCTTCTGTTGTTCCACCTTGTGCTTATCATGATTCCCCGTAATGAACTTAATAAAATTGAGGACTGATGAAGTGAGGATTTGACGTAATGTTTTCTTGAAAAACGTAATGTGGCTTTCTATTAATAGTTTGTTGGGTGTCATTGCTGCCTATCAATCAGTCTACTTAAGAGCTGAGAAAACTGATTATTTTGATTATCTTAAGTGAATTGAAGTTTGGCTGTCTGATGGTTGTAGAGCTGTGAAACCAGCATCTTTACTACCATTTTCGTGGACCATCGTAAAGTAAAATTATAACCATTTATTTTAAGCTTTAATTTTAGACTTTATATTTATTTCTTGAAATATTAAGTTTATTGAACTAGCTAACTTGATTGATTCAAAATTGAAGTGTGTATGAAGGTGGTTTAGGTATAAATGCCTATTGGATCTTTGTGAAATGTTACAAAATGTCAAGCTGTTTATTGGAGCTTTATGCATGCAAACGTGTTGCTGTATTTCTACGTTTTAGCAGTAATTTGTTAGGAAGTTCTTAATCTGCTGTGAAGTGATTTAGAATGCCTTAAAATTATGACATTGCATACATGCAAATCTGTGTTGTGATTTGAATTGCCATTTGTTTTTTTTATCAGGAAGCCTGTCTCTTAAAAATGTAGCAGATCTTCTGGACTGTGATACATTACAAAAATTAAAAAAAGAATGTGGAGGATTACAAACCCTGTTGAGAAACAATTGTCAGGTCTTTGAAGGTATGGTTAACAGGTCTTACTTTATAATCACTCCAACCCACCCGGCTTTATTTTTCCATGCGGTTTACATGGGCTCATAGCTTTATTTTTATTATGTCTGTGTTTATTTTTTATGCATTCTTACATGGACATAATCAGGCAAAATATGATCAGAAACAAATAGTGACCAGGTTCAGCAATGATTTGTTTTCTATCTTTGGTGTTGGATTTTACTTTTCTATTCATACCTATTCTATTTAAGCTTTAATTAATAAATGAATGTTCTAATTCCCTATTTCACGGTCAGCCATTCAGTTTTTCATATTCCTAACTTTATGACAATGAGACAAAATCCCAAATGCTTTGTGGACATTTTTAGTCCTTCGTTCTTTTAAAAAAAAAATAGTTTTTTTAAAAATGAGAGTTGCTATAAAGACCAAACAACTGCAGGTGTAAATTCAATGGCTGGCTGGCAAAATGTAACTGTGACCAATAGAATGTAACACATTGAGATGTGAAAGAAACTTCAGATGGTTAAGAGCATGGTTTAAGGCAAGGGACCGATGGCCCCTGCTAAACAGCAAACTACCCCTTTTCTCTTAAAGAACATGCAAGAATGAGGTTAAATGGATAGTTTCAACTCTAATCCACTTAAGATCCACAACTAGATCCACTTAAATTTTTAAATGTTGGTTTTCATTGATTGCCTCTACCTTCACTTGCTTTAGGTCCAAGCTATGCCTTTCTTTATCTTCCTTCCTGTAAACGTAAGTCTTTGACCAAACATTTGGTCATCTAACTGAAAATTTACATCTTAAAATATTTCCAATTCTGTAAAAGTCATCATCCTGAAGTATTAGCTATATTTCTTTTTTCCACAGTTGCTGTCTCAGCTGCTTGGTATTTCTATATTTTTTCAGACTTACAGCATTTGCAGTACATTGTTTTTGCACAAGGGGGTCAATGCATGACTTTGTACATGACTTTTACAAAGTTGATAACCCATTTAATAGAAGTAGTGAAGTTGAGAAATTTTATACTTAATGTCCAAAAACTATCAAAAGAGACTTTTTTACTTAAAGTTATCCTCTGTTCACTTCTCGGAAAAAGAAACTTCCGCTGCAGCTACTTAAATATTTTCATTAAGAAAACATACAACATTGTTAGGTTCTGTGTTTGAAGTCCATCGTACTGACTCTTCTCACTAGTGTAGTATTTAATATAAGATGTTTGATAGTTGGATCTTGTTGATTACCAACAGACATAACCTTTTTTTTTCTTCATCAAACTGCAGAGACAAAGAACGATCAAATTGATCAGATATCAGTTACTTCAATCTTTAATGCATAGTGTTTACTGTGCAAAAGCAATTGTACTAAAACTCTTTATCAATGTACTCCAGTGTAATCACCATATAAACACCATGTAGAACTGGGTCACAAAGTGGATATGCAAAACAGTTGAAAATGTGAAAAAAACACATTTATTCTCTCTTCTCTATGTAGTTGCCCATGGAAATGTTCAGATCCGTGACTGGTCAAAAGAAAAGCAAGACAAACAAAAAGAAAAGCACACAAAAAATCTATCACCAGATGAGAAAAGAAAATTGCTTTCTGAGGCATGTAAGACACGCCTCTGCTGGTTCTTTGTAAATCATCCTGATGGATGTCCTCGAATTGCAGAAAAGTGTCCATTTGCACACGGAATAAAAGAATTGCGTTCTCGTGCTAATAGCAGAAAATGAATTAATATTGGTGTTACATTAAAAGGAAATGTTCAAGAATAACATATACACTTTTTTTTCAAAAAGAAGAGCTACCTATTCCAAATAACCAGTGGATCAAATGTTGCTGCAACAAAACATCATCTGCCATGAGTTAAACCTTCCTTCATGTGTTTAGATTTTTAATATCTTTGTGTCTGGCAAGTTACTGAAAGTACAAGCTAATAATGATATGAGGCAAACCGTCTGAGTGGACAGTTCCTCTTAACCAGTCCAGTTGAAAGATTGTGAAATAAAAAAAGCACAGAAACTGAAACAGAGGTTCAAATTCTCAGTGTCACATCAAGTACTGGAAACAAAATGGAGAAGAGTTACTTGGGTTAGGGAAGAGAGAAAGAAAAGGAAAGTGAAATGGTGTATACTTTTTAAAAAATCTTTTGAAGGAATGAGATTCCAAATATATGATAGTCAATTTTAAGTACTAATGAAGTTGATTTGCAGTGTTTGATGTTAATTACACCATTAAAAGTTGGTTTATTTCTGTAGAAAGGCAAATCTACTTTGTGGTGAGTTCACGTATCTATCATGCAATACATCAACTTCTAACATTCATTTTGGCTCAATAGTAAGATAGGTTGCAAAACAACATTCTTGGAAAGCTAACAGCAGAGTGATGCCACTCTATCAGCAATTCCTGAATATCTGCAACTGCCTCTTGTCTGATTTATTTGCAAATAAATATCAGTGATTATTATTAGCCTCATCATTTTGGCAATAGTATCAGGCCCAATGCTTTTGAATTCCACTTTTTCTGACCAATTGTTTCTCATAATTAACTCCACATAAGTGAAAATCTTTAAAGAAATTTAAAATCAAAATGATTTTCCATCTGCATCTGTGATTCTCTGACAGACCCTGGTCATCTCATCCACCCCTGAAGTTCTTTGACTGCACCCTGAAATAATCCTGCTACTACAGCCATGTCTCCTTCCTCAGTACCTGTCTATGTAGCTGGCTTATCTGATATGGACTCAAGACAATATTTAGACCGGCTCAACCTGGACCAAACTGTGACAACCGCAATCTAAAGTGCCTCTGAAGCAGACAGAAACATTTCCCCCTTGGGTTTCCCAGCTCACGGCTTGCTTTCCCAGACCTGCAAAGGACCTGTTCTTTATCCTTGGAAGGATCCACACCCTGAACCAGTGCTTTTTCTCCACCCTACTGGACATCAAACAGCATAAGTACACCAAACTCTCGTAATTACCTCCAGATTGAGAGCACCTCAACCACTCCAGATCCTACCCCTGACATCCTCCTAAATCCACCGGAACCCATAAACCACACAGTTGCTCCTGCCACTCCCACTGCCACAGAGTATCACATTATTTCCATCAACCAGGTCGCCTTCACAACTGCTACCAATGGCATGCATTGCACCATTACTCCTGCTGACGTCACTGCTGATCACATGACCGTTGCCATATGCTTACCCACTCTGGCAACATCTCCACCCTTGCTCCCAACTCCAGTTCAACATGAGACCACAGACCCAAGCCCTCCCATCTCACCTAGACCTGCCCTCTCACTGAGGACAGTTAGTCTTCAGCAACAGACTCGCCTTCATTCCACCATGCCCACATGTCAATGCATTTCTCACATGCCGAGATGTTGAACTCTTTCCACTGCCTCCACCTCCATGCCTAAAGAATTCTTTCTTTAATAATTACTTGGCAAAAATGTTTGTTCCCTCAAGCTTTGATGTTAAATTGTGTAGGCTGAATTTGTGCATTACGGTTACAAGGGAACTTCTGTATCCTGTGAAAATGGTGCTCCACTTTGAGATCTAAGTGCTTCCAAGAAATGATTAGCAAACCCTATCTATTAATTGTTTTAGTTTACTGGATTCATGCCATTTTAAAATGTTATTTTGTTCTTCAAAAACAATAGGACATTATATTGCATTTCATTTTGTTTTTTTTTTATTCATATGGGAGGTGTCATTATGTTATTACTGGATAAGTAATCCCAGAGATGTATGCAAATGCCCTGGGGACAAGCAAACTCAACATGGCGGGTCGTGAGATTTGAATTCCATTAATGAGTGTGGAACTAAAAATAAGTCCATTGTTGACCATGAAATCATTGTTGTAAAATTTAATCTGGTTCTCTGATGTCCATTAGGGAAGGAAAGTCTGTCATCCTCACCTGGTCTGACTTATGTATGACTCCACTCCAGATCAATAGCATTGTGATTTACTCTTAAATGTCCTCTGAAATCACCTATTGAGTCTAATAAAGTTATTGGAAAAGACAGTGGCGCGCACAATACTGTTAGTCTGTAATTCCCTCCTTGCTAACGTCTGGAATTTTCAGCTAAATTTGGAGAGTTTTTTTTTCCTTCTGTTTTATCCTCATGGGATGTGGGTGTCACTGACTTGGACAGTATTTATTGCTCATCCTTAGTTGTTCTTGAGAAGATGGTGGTGAGCTGCCATCTTGGACCCCTATAATCCATTTAGCATAGGTACAACCGCAACCACAATTTGATCTAGTGAAGGAACAGTGATATATTTCTAAAAGAGGGTGGTGAGTGGCTTCAAGGAGAACTTTCAAGTCGTGGTGTTCCAATGTATTTGCTGTCCTTGTCCTTCTAGATGGTAGTAGTCATGGGTTTGGAGGCTGCCATCTAAGAAACCTTGGTGAATTTCTGCTGTGTACCTTGCAATTGGAATGTACTGCTGTTGCTGAGTGACAGTGGTGATGGGAGTGAAAATTTGTGGATGAGCCAATCAAGTGAGCTGCTTTATCCTGTATTGTGGCTTGAGTGTTGTTGGAATTGTCCTCATCCTGGGAAGTGGGAGGTTTTCAATCACACACCTGACTTTTGCTTTGCAAATGATGGGCAGGTTTTGGGGAGTCATGATGTGCGTTATTTTTTGTAGTATATGTAGTCTCTGTAACTATATGATGAAGGGCTTGTGCCCGAAACGTCGAATTTCCTGCTCCTTGGATGCTGCCTGACATGCTGCGCTTTAACCAGCAACACATTTTCAGCTCTGTAACTATATGGATCTGATCTCCAGCATCTGCAGACCTCACTTTCTCCTCGAAAACTATATGGTTAGTTCAGTTTCTGATCAATGATAAACCCAAGATATGGATAGTGGACAATTGTGATGGTAATCCAAGAGCCAATGGTCAAATTTTTTTCTTGCTGGAGATTATCATTGCATGACACTTTTGTGGTGTGAATGTCACTTGCCACTTTTCAGCCCAAACTTGGGTCTGATCTAGATTTTAGCAGACATGGACTGCTTCAGTACTTGAGACTTGATTCATGCTGACTATTAAGGAATCATCAGCGAGCATTCCCATTTCTGACCTTATGAGGGAAGGAAGATCATTGAAGGAGCTGGAAATGGTCGAACGTAGGACGTGCCACCCCAAGGAACTCCTGGAGCTAAGGTGACTAACGTCTGACTGCTACAACAATCTCTCTTTGTGCCATGTATGGTGCTGACCAGTGGAGATTTTACAGTTTTCCATTATCTTCAGTTTTGCTCGAGCTCTTTGATGCCACATCGAATCAAGTGAAGCCTTGGTATCAAGAACAGACACTCTTGCTTCACCTCTGGAATTCAGATCTTTTGTCAATTTTTGAAGGAAGGTTTTAATAAGGTCAGGAACTGAGTGGGCCTCTCAGAATCCCTACTGGGTGTTAGTGAGCAGGTTATTGCTAAGCAATTGCTGCATGATAAGTGTGATCAACAGTGCTATCATTTTACAGATGAGCAAAAGAAGACTCTCTGATCAATAAGAACCAGTTTCGTAAGCAAGTCTGTGGAGAAACGGTTAATGTTTTGAGGCCAATGACTTTATTAGAAATTATTCTGAACAGTTCCATAGAATTATCCGAATGGAAACGTTAACTGTTTCTGGCCACGGATAATACCAAACTGCTAAGTTTCTCCAGCACTCTCATCATTAAAAGCAAAGGTAAATTGATCTGTTTAACACTCAAATATAAGAAAAGTACTGTGGATCCTGAAGATCTGAAATAAGAACAGTTCTGGAGAAACTCAGCATGTCTGACAGCCTCTGTAGAAGTGTTTGCTTCTGTATCAAAGAAATGGGATTGGAAATATTAACTCTGTTTCTCTCTTCAGATGCTGTGAGTCCTACTGAGTTTCTCCAGCACTTTTCATTTATATTTGTACTAAAACGAGTGAGGCGAGGTTTTTTTTTTGTTGTCCAACCTTGACTGGGTAACTATCTACTAACTGCTGCAGAGCCCCCTGAACTATCTAATTTCAATGAGTTTTGGAGACTACTGGGTGAAGGGAAATTACCCATTGGAATTGTCAAAATTCTGACCAGTTGCCTCAGAGTCTGCTGTATTAGCGATTGTGTAGAGTCCAGCAGAGTAGAAATTGTGCTCTGACCTTAGGAAACTATGCCATGATATCTGCAGAATCTTTTAGAGCTGGTTTGGCATTGTAAATTTCAACTTGTACCTCCTGCTAATCATCGCATTTAAGTTGGGTTATCAGCATCAGAGGTAACATATATCGTATGGATTTATTCCATTTCAGCTGTCGAGTTAAGCGGATGTTGTAATTCTGCCTGCTATATTAATGCAATCTAGGCAGATTCAGACTTACCTGCACAAAAGATCAGAAAGCTTCAAGCAATGTTCCTTGTTAATAATTCACTCATGGAACATGGATGTCACTGCCTGACCCAGCATTTTATTGCCCATCCCTGGTTGCCTTTGAGAAGTTAGTATTGAGTTGCCTTCTTGATTTGCTACAGTTCATTTGGTACAGGTACAGTTAAGGAGGGAGTGCCAGGAATTTGACACAATGACACTGAAGGAACAGCAGTATGTTTCCAAGTCAGGATGTTGTGTGGCTTAGAGGGGAACCTGTAGGTCATGTTGTTCCAATTTATCCATTGCACTTATCATTCTAGATGGTACTGGTTGTTGGTATGGTCTGAGGATCTTTAGTGAATCTCTATAGTGCATCTTATTGATAGTACACCCTGCTGTTAGTAAGCATTAGTGGTGGAGTGACTGAATGTTTGTGAATATGGTGTTAATTGAGTGGCTGCTGTTTCCCAAACCAATAATCCTCATATTGTATGTGACATTTTGTACTGATTCAATGTTCGGTTAATCCCAAACACAAAACTGGCCACAATCCCAGGTCAGAGTTGGCTTGTTTAATGAATGCTCTTCAAATTGTGTCCATCTTCTTAGACTTCGGGAGGCATGATTTCGAAGTTCTTTCATACAGAAAGTATTTTCTGAGGAACTGTGTACCAATAAAATGATCAAATTGTTCAGTATAGTTTTTTTTTCTTAAATAATTTGCAATATTTTATATGAGAAAATTCATAGATGTAGGACTGTGAATATCCTTAAGAATTTATTTTTTGGCAATAAGCCCATTTTAAGCTGTATAATAAATCTACATTGGGTTATTACTCAAATATGATTAAGGCTACCAATTAATAGAATAACGAATAGAAACAATCTTCTGTGATATGCCTGATTATGATTTTCCACAGAAGAGTTTATATTTGTGATTGTACAAATTAATTTTTGGCTGAGATCTGAATTGTAACCTAAATGGAATTCTGCCAGCCCTGTTGCTAAGTTGCGTTTGGAGATTGAAACAAACACTTGGAAGAAAAAAAAGTGGCTGTGTTTTGGAAGAAATGGAGATTTGAGTTTGGAGGATGTGTCACCTCCTGAGCTACTCACTCAATTAATTCTTTATGTGACATATAAAATCTGTTAAGTTGTTAATGTCAGCTGATTTAAATCTTCAAACATATTGTGCCGTGAACAAACTTGCTTTAAATTCTCACCTTTGTTTGCAATCCCCCCCATGACCTAGCCCCTTCTGTAATACTTTATAGACTCAGAAATCTCTTGAGATATCTGCACTCTTCTGATCTGGTTTCTTGAGCATTCCCAAATTTAATCAGTCCCCCTAAACGTGGCTGTGTCTTTAGTTTTCTAAGATCTAAGCTCTGGAATTCCAGTACCTAAAAGGGGCGGCACGGTGGCACAGTGGTTAGCACTGCTGCCTCACAGCATCTGAGACCCGGGTTCAATTCCCGACTCAGGCGACAGACTGTGTGGAGTTTGCACGTTCTCCCCGTGTCTGCGTGGGTTTCCTCCGGGTGCTCCGGTTTCCTCCCACAGTCACAAAGATGTGCGGGTCAGGTGAATTGGCCATTCTAAATTGCCCGTAGTGTTAGGTAAGGGGTAAATGTAGGGGTATGGGTGGGTTGCGCTTCGGCGGGTCGGTGTGGACTTGTTGGGCTGAAGGGCCTGTTTCCACACTGTAAGTAATCTAATCTAAAATGATCCATCTCTTTTCCCAGCTTTTAAGGACATCTTTGAAATCTACCACTTTCAGAAAGCTTTTACTGTTCTATAATTATATCTGCTATACTTTTGATGTCAAATGATGTTTGGTAACATCTTCGTAAAGTACTTTGTATAGTTTTACTGCCATATGAATTCAGATAGTTGTTGCTATTGGCTATCTAAAACAAAACTTATTGCACAAAGTCAATCCCTGACATTGATGGCAATTTAAGTATGTTACTGTTTAGGTAACTGCAACTGGACATCCTTACTTTTACCGTCATAAAGATGTACAGCATGGAAACAGACCCTTCGGTCCAACCCATCCATGCCGACCAGATATCCCAACCCAATCTAGTCCCACCTGCCAGCACCCGGCCCATATCCCTCCAAACCCTTCCTATTCATATACCCATCCAGATGTCTCTTAAATGTTGTAATTGTACCAGCCTTCACCACATCCTCTGGCAGCTCATTCCATACACATACTACCCTCTGCGTGAAAAAGTTGCCCTGTAGGTCTCTTTTGTATCTTTCTTCTCTCACCCTAAACCTTTGCCCTATAGTTCTGGACTCCCCGACCCCAGAGAAAAGACATTGTCTATTTATCCTATCCATGCCCCTCATAATTTTGTAAACCGCTATAAGGTCACCCCTCAGCCTCTGACGCTCCAGGGAAAACAGCTCCAGCCTGTTCAGCCTCACCCTATAGCTCAAATCCTTCACCCCTGGCAATGTCCTTGTAAATCTTTTCTGAACCCTTTCAAGTTTCATCTTGTTTTTTTTTAAAAGAAGGAATAATACTGAACATATGGTGTTACGTGATTTGAAGATCTGATGACTTGGGATAGAATGTGAAAAGGGCTTTCACCAACAGGAAATGCCAAATTTATGACTTGCTCTTAATATGCAATTAATATGTTTAATAAATTTAACATTCACAGGTTAGACCAAGTAAATTGATTTTGTAGCAAGCTGCAACACTCATTGTAATTTTAACTGTAAAAGAAATATTTGAAATATTTGTCAAATGAATGTTTGTACTGGATTCCTTTTTAAGCAGGTAAATTGTTAACAATAGGATCCCATTGTCTTGGATACAGAAGACTGTGAAATTAGGTTCATCCAATTTACCTAATAAAATGGTTTTTAATACTATTCTGCAAATCATAAGTTGTGTTTTAGTTATAATATGGAGAAGCACCTATATTGAGTATTCTGATGTTTGGATTTTTTTAAAAATTCCTTTGTAGTTTATCTATAGACCATAAAATGGAGAAGCAGAATTAGGCCATTCGGCCCATCGAGTCTGCTCCACCATTCAATTGTGGTTATGTTTCTCAACCCCATTCTCCTTCCTTCTCCCCGTGATCTGAGTTTCCCTTACTAATCAAGAACATATCTATCTGTGTCTTAAGTACACTCAATGACTTAGCCTCCACAGCATTCTGCAGCAAGGTGTTCCACAGATTCACCACTCTCTGGCTGAAGACATTTGTCCTTATCACAGTTCTAAAGGGTCGTCCCCTCACGGAGGCTATGCCCTCAGGTCCCAGTCTCTCCTACTAGTGGAAACATCTTCTCCAATATTCACTCTGTCCATGCCTCTCACTATTCTGCAAGTTTCAATCTAATCTCTCTCTCATCCTGTTAAACTCTGAATGCTGATCCAGAGTCTTCTGCAGTTCCTCATATGACAAGCCTTTCATTTCCTGAGATCATTCTTGTGAATCTCCTCTGGATCCCCTCCAATGTCAGTATATCCTTCCTAAGATATGAGGCCCAAATTCCTCTCAATATTCCAAATGTGGCTTGAGAAGGGTTTATTATCTCTGCTCGTGTTCTGGCTCTGTTGAATCAAATGCTAACATTACATTTGACTTCCTAACTATCCATTGAATGTGCATAGTTACCTGAAGAGAATCCTGAACTAGAACTCCCAAGTCCCTTTGTGCTTCAGATTTCTGAAGCCTTTCTTCATGTAAACTCTTTTACCCACTTACCAAAGTGCATAATCATGCACTTTCCTATATGTATTCCATCTGCTACATCTTTGTCCACTCTCCTAGCATGTCCAAATCCTTCTGCAGCTGTTTGGCTTCCTCAACAACATCTGTAAAATCTGCATAGGCCGTAGGTAGAGGTTGAATAATCTGAAAAATTGATGTACTGTACCTGGTTATATACAGTTTTTATTTAAGAAATGAAATATACATATCCTTTAAAAAAAATAAGAAGTATTGTGATTATGAATCTGCTAATTCTGAAGGAGTTGGTCATTTTAAACTTGAATGTACCGGATCCTTCACACAGGCTGACTGAACTTTTGGAGGCATTATATTCTAGTCTTCTAGAGAGCTGGGAAGGTTAGACGTTTTCTCAACAGTAAAAGGACAGGACAAAGCATCCTACAGTGTATTGTGTGTTGTTCTCCAGATGCATACAATGAATTAGATGAGCATTTATTACCTTCTCCTGTATGTCTTTGTTTTCTGGTCTCCCATGCAGCCTCCCATCCTGTGTTGTGTGCCACAAGATTTTTCTAAATGTTGCTTCCTACCCTTCCTCACTGCAGGCAATGTGCTCGCATGTAAGTCTCTTCCAATTAAAGATTCTTCCCTGTTGATATGAAGAGGGTTAAGAGAAGGTTCTCACTTTTTCATTCTCTTTGATTGAAATGTTATAGCCATAAATAATTCCGAGCAACGGGAATGGGGTGTCCTGTCAGTGAGCTACACTATTTCCTATTGCTACCCAAGGCTACCCTTTCAAAATGTCACTTAGAAAATCGAAGCTTCTCAAATGGTGTTTACAGTCCTGAACAGCAAGCAATCTGCAGAACTGACAAAGCAGTTGACAGTTTATAAAAGAAAGTCATAGTTAATTTAGTTATTCAACTTGATAAATTCTTTGCAACTACAGTTTTTAGATCCATGACCTTTCAATTTATTTTAAATTACTAACTTGACAAGAGTAAAGTGTTCTTATTTTAAGCTGGAAGGGTGTACAAAGTTTGATTTAAAATCACTCCTCAATGTATTCCTCTTAATTCACTTAGACTTTAATTAAAATTACTTGATAATTCAAACCTCACCAATAACTCCCAGTTTGGCATATTGCTTCATTTGTGTAATTAGATTAAATCAAATTTGAGTGCAAGATCTTGAATTATCAAGCCTTGATTAAATGGAACAGCAGATTTTACAAGAGTAACATACTCCAACATTGGAGGTTTTCTTTTGGTTTTATTGATATCTGGGTGCTAATTGGGTGAATAACTCTTCATGAGGTTCTTCTCCCTGAATATCCTCCTCAAACTCCTTTGTATTGTAACCAACAGAAAATCTGTCATGGACCAACACAACTGGATAAAATTTTAGAAAGAAGCTTTAAAACATTTCCATTACAAATATGATTTTTGGTATATTCAAGTAACTGGTCTAGTTTTAATTATACAGTCGAAGGTGGGTTTATCTTAAAGCTAAACATTACTCAGATAACCACCCAGTTTTAAGTAACTGAAAATGACTCTAAAACATGATACGGCACCATTTGTTAGTTACATTGTTGTAGGATACTAAGTTTTCAGCAAAATTTTAAAAAAAGCTTTTAAAACCCATAGATGAATATCATTTGAGTTTTACAAAGCTTAATTTCAGATGTCTTTTCAAAAGTTGTCACAGAGGCCCATTGTCTAACTGAGTTGTATTCAAACAGTTGGTTCAAGGTTAGGTTGCATTGTTGGCTCATTATATTAATGGCAGTACATTGTTTCAACCGGCAGGGGTCCTGAAAGTTCAAGTCAATTGTGAAAGAAGTATTCTTTGCTTATTTTGGTTTTCAATAAAATATTTGCTCTGAAGATGAGGCAACATTAGCTGCGTTTTCTCTCCGCAGATGCTGCTTGGCCTGCTGAGTTTTTCCACCTCTTTCTATTCGGAAAGAAGTCTGTTACCTTGCAAAGTTTGAAAAGTACATTCAACTGAAACTCAAATGTTTTATTGACACAGTTGTTGCTGGCATAAAGTAACAACAATTCACCTTTTTATGTGGATCTACAATATATGTGCATATAAGAAAGAGTTAAAGAAATGACAGGAACTTAAGTTTCAGTAAATCTGAAACTACTGTAAATATTTATTGATGTATTCAAAGCAACACACAAGGAATTATTAAACGGGTATTTAGACAAGCAGGTATTCAACAAAGCAATAGATATGTTTCTATCCAATTCTAATTTTAGTTAGACTCCTACAAATACAATAACTTTTATCTCAGTTAAATATATTGCCAGAACAAGGAAACCAGCGAGCAATCTAACTGGCAGGCTATTCTACATGGAAGGGGTTAGACATATAAATGGAATCTAGGTTTAAAGCAATGTAATAAATTTAAATATATTATGCTTCTGCTATTAGACTTTAAAATTTTACAAATGACTCTTGTCAATCCCCCATTAAAGTATTTTTTGCACAGCAAGATTAATGTGGGAGCACACAGAGAAGGAGGTACAGTAGATAGATCGCAGTGGGGAGTGAGGGAAGAATTTAAAACGTATGGGAGGAAGTTCTCGTGGACTGTAAACACCATCATAGAAGCCAGTCTTATAATCTAATTGTCTATATTGTAACTTATTTGTGATTCTATATAATGTTATCAAGTTGAAGGTATGTACTGTACCTTTGAGAGAGTGAAAGCTGTTTTGCACAGAGCTTGCACGCACCTGTCATGTGACCGACTAGCAGTCTGAGTATACTGGAAAATTGAAAATATGTAATATTTGTCTGTGAAACACATACCTGAGTTTTGGCTGTTATTTTACAACAATTTGAATTGAACCAATCAGTTTAAATTATGCCCAAGGATACTAAAAACCCATCTATTTTGAATTTATTGCTTTGCCAACATCAAACCAATGAGATGATCCAATGCTGGGGATATAAAGAAGCAGGCATTTTAACAGAGAGAGAGACTAACTGCCATCGACAGAGTAACTGCCAATAACACACACTGTCAAAAGTAACTTTTATTTCTTTTGAAAGACCTTCGCAACGAAAGGCATCCCAGGGCGATTTACAGCCAGAGGAAGTCAGACGCCAATGATAACAGCCGATCTGTGGTTTTGAAATTAAGCTGATGTAACTTTAAAACGTGTTTATTTGAACAGTATATTTTTATAGAGTGGAAGGCAGGCAATAAATTGTTAAGACAATGGAGGCTTAGAGTTGTAAATAATTGTTTTTTATGTTCATTTTTGATATTTTTTTCTTTAAATAGTGGAATTTTGGGACTTCTCTGTCACTCTAACAGATTACGAGACAAAGTGTTTGGGTTAATTAGCAGAAGGGTTCACTGCACTGTCATAACAATAGTCTCAGCCATTTGCAACTATAACCCTACTAAATGCTTATAAAGAAGCAACCTGCATTTATATAGAGTTGTAGGGGTAGAAATTCATTAACATTATATGAAGAACAGTGTATGAGCCGCATAGGAACAGCCTGCTGGTGCTGCCTGTTTTGAGAAATCAATGTAGATATGCATAGTGCCACTATTTCTATGAACTCTTCCTGTATCAAAAAGTAACACAGAATGCCTCCCATCATGTCCAGACCGACATTTTTGGAGTGCAGTCTAGATAATTCCACTCCCACATCTCATTCTTTTCCCATATACTGGCCATGGATTTCTATTTCAAATACTTACTGAATTCCTTTCTGAAATGACTAGAAAGTCATCAGGTATTGCATTACAAATTCTTATTATTTATTACATAAAAGGACTTTTCCTTATGTTGCATCTGGTTCTTCTGCCAAATTTCTTAAACTTGTGCCCTCTGCTTATTGAACTTTTAACTACTCAAAATGGTTACTCTGAATTTACTTGTTCATCCAAAATCGATATTGAAATACATCTATCAATTCTTCTTTGCTGTAAGGAGAACAGCCTCAGGTCCTCCAGTCTTCACATTGTAACATTGACTCCTCCTTTCTGGAACCACTCTAGCAAGTCTTTCATGGATCCTTTCCAATGCCTTCACTTCCTTTTTAAAGTGTTAAACCCAGATTTGGCAATAATACACCATGTGCAGAGTGTAAACTCTTTTTTTTAATGTAGGTAATTATGTCAGGTTTTGCCAATTGTCACCTGCTTCATGTGTTTCCATAAACTCTGACCACCACAGAAAAGTCACCAGCTGGAATATGGTGGAATATTCTTTGTCTGGATGAGTGCATCTCCAACAACACTAAAATATTTAGCAGCGAATTTGTTCTTATACTGTTTCTTTATTTTCTGTTTCTTCCCTTTATTCTCACTTCTTTATATTTTTGCAGTCATTCCTCTTTGTATAAATCAAGCTGATAACTGTCATTTCCTTCCGGTCATCACTTCGAGTGGTCCAAAACTCTCAAAGCCAATGGATGTGGAAGCCAATTTGCACACAGCAAGTATTACAGATTAATTGGATTTATTGAGGGGATGATGTCTTCTACTAAAGCTGATCAAGAAAATAAATGTTGGCCAGAGCATCAGGGCTAACTCCCACACTCCAAAAATAGTACTATGGAAGAATTGGTATGTGGAGCTTTGGCCTCAGTCTTGTGATCAGGGCTCATTTTATGATCAAATTGGCTGTAAGAATGCTTGCGATGAATGGAGTGAACCCTCAGTATATGGGAGTCTGGATGTCTATGAATCACAGAAAACCCGTTTGCAAGTACAGCAGGTAATAAGGAAGGCAAATGGAGCTTTGCCATTTACTTCTACAGGAATAAAGTATAAAAGTAGGGAAGTATTGCTGTACAGGTATTAGTGAGACCACACCTAGACTATTGTGAATAGTTTTTGTCCCTTCCTCCTTGAGCAGGGTTGTAGATGCAATAGAAGCAGTTCAGAGGAGGATCACTAGCATGATTTGAGAAATAAGAGCTTTGTCCATTGAAGAGAGATTGAGCAGTTTAGACCTGTACACACTGGAGTTTAGAAGAATGAGAGGAGATTAATTGGGATACATAAGATTTTAAAGGTGATTGACAAAGTAGACAATAGGATGTTTTGCCATGTAAGGCAATTCAGATGTCATAATTTTAGCATAAAGTTTAATAGATTTAAAACCGAGATGAAGAGAAATTACTTTTGTCAAATCTATGGAATTCTCTACCCCAGAGTGTGGTAGATGTTGGGGCATTGAATAAATTTAAGGAGGTGATAAACAGATTGTCCATTAGTAATGGGTTGAAGGGGTATGAAAAACGGACAAGAAAGTGGCATTGAGACTGAGGTGAGATTGGTCCCAGTGAAGCAGACTTGAGGGGCGAAATTGCCTACTCCTCTTAGTTCTTATGTTTCTCAAGCTGTGATGTTGCAATTAATTATCATTTCCACTTATAGTGGCACACTCGAGAAAAACTCTTCAGACATGAAATCAGCAAATATCATTTAGTAAACACAGATGTCTCCTTTTTTTTTAGTGAGGCCACTTGGAAATTATTGATTGTTTCCAACACTTTTTTCTGGAAAATGAGAACACCTGGATTCTCTTAACTGTTTGCTCACATTTTGTCATGTGATGCAACACTCTTTTGGACAAAGGATGAGTGATGTTCTGGGTGGGATTTTATCTTTTGAAATGGTATTTTGTCTCAGACTCTGCTGCAAACAGATGCCCCAATGAGAAAAATATATTTTTCTGCTCATTTCTACAGAGGTTGTGTAATTAGTCAACTAATGTGGCTTAATGTCTGCTACTTGTGCAATAAAGTTGGATTTTGAATTTTACAGCAAATAAACTATCTACATGCACAAAATTAAATATGTTGCCATTTTATTTTCCCATTTTTGTCTGGAAATTTGCTTTAATAACATAACTTTGCTGCAATAGCTGTAAAGAGCTCTTTCAAGTATTTTATGGTGGTGGAGCAAAAGGTCTGACAAATTACTGGCCAATCTTCTGTATAAAATTGCTCATTCATAATCCACCATCCTCTTAATGAAAAACTCTATTTGGTCACTAGAGGGTGCTAGACCACAACACAGGTTTAACGTTGCCCTCTGGTTTTCTCATCTACCAGGTGTCATTATGTTCTGAACTGCATGTTCCCTGGTGTTTTTGCTGAGTCCTAACCTCACAAGACAGGATATCAGGCACACGACCTGATACTTTAGTCTTTCTGTTTAGAAGCACTAAATGTGGCATTGCATAAAATTTTGACCTTGATTTTAACTCGTTCTAATTACTCCATTAGTATGCAGACATTTAAAAAGGCTGAGTCAGCCCAGTAGTAAAAATTAAGACCCTGTGTTTCTTTTTAACAAGAATTTTGACAGCATGTTTTCTTTTCTCTTATTTATAATAACATTACATACTCTAGAATACTTGAATACAAATACAAAGTCAGTAACCAGAGAGCACTGCAGTGTTGCAAAAATGTCTATTGTTGGATCTAAAGTTTGAAAAGAGTTGTGCATATTAGAAATGAATGACAGAATCGAGCACAATTAAAAGAATGGAAAGGCTTGCATTTATATAACCTCATTCATCACTCCAAGACAACCCAAAACACCTTACAATTAAATTAGTACTTTTGGTGTGTAGTTATTGTTATAATGTACAAAAATTAACTGTTCACTTTTTTCTTTATATATAATCTATCATGCTTAATAATCTGCACTCCAAAAGGTATCTAAAATATCAATAATAGTGGAATTCTACTGGACGCAAAATAGATTTACGCATTAATTTCATATTGTTATTTGTTGTTTATCTATTCGTAGGTATCCTTTAATGTCTTATGGTTGCATAATTGTATCAGTTTCTTCAGTATCATAACTCATTTGTTTCAGAATGTGCAATTTGGAATTTAGGACCTGGGTTTATCTAGCCAAAATTCCAGAGCGTTATCTGTCTAACTGCTCTCACGCTCTGTGACCTGAGAATCCCACAAGTGCCTGATAGCTAACTTCAAAACAAAGCATTCCTTCTTTAGTTAATGGATGGCAAAAACATCTCTCCTGGGAAACATTCGTGGATATCATCCTCCAGTCTGGAAAGCAACCATTCACTAGTATTCTTTGATTCCTGTTGCCAAGCCAATTTTGTGTCCATGCTGCCATTGTATCTTTCATTTGATTCCCTCGAGCAAGCCTGTTATTGTCAAATGCCTTTTGAACTAACATATAAAGTAAATGGCCTGCACTATTTTGATTAACCCTCCATTATTTCATCAAATAACTTATATATGATTTGCCTTAAATCCATAATTTATTTACTCACTAACTTTTTTTTTTGAAGATATCATAGAATCCCTACAGTGTGGAAACAAGTCATTCAGCCCTACAGGTCCACAGCGAGGCTCATTCCCCTACCCTAGTAGTCTATGTTTACTCAATTAATGCACTGAAACTATATATCCCTGAACATTATGGGCAATTTAGCATAACCAATTCACCTAACCTGCACATCTTTGGATTGTGGGAGGAAACTGGAGCACCCGGAGGAAACTCACGCAGACAGAAGGAGAATGTGCAAACTCCACACAGACAGTCACGTGAGACAGGAATTGAACCCAAGTCCCTGGTGCTGTGAAGCAGCACTGTGCTGCCGTGTGCTTTCTGTGCTCATCTTTGTTTTCTTTGTATGAACATTTACATTTGCTGTGCTTTGTTTTTTCTATCCCCCTTTAACCTTTTGCTATCCAGAGAATTGTTACTTGGACACTTCATCTTTCCCCTTCATTGGAATATGTTTACTCTGTACCAACCCACCTCCATTTTAAAGGCCTCGATCATTTATTGGATATTTGACTCCAGTCCACATGGGACAGATGCCTTTTAACTCATTTAAACTCCTTCTATTAAATATTGTTACATATGATTCCTTGTGTTTTTTTTCATAAACTTGCTTAACCTGTTTTCCTCATGGGAGTCCCAACTACTATCCTTCTGGAACTATAAACATTTGATTGGTTGGAGGGTTGGATTTCCATTTGCTGCCAGATAGATGTTCACTGTCTCTATGCTAAAGCCAAATAGAGCATTATAGAGTCTTTTGTTAAAGGTTAGTGGGTATTTGTTCATGGGATGTGAATGTCGCTGGAAAAGCCAGCATATGTTGTCCATCCCTAAATACCCTTGACAGCAGTTAAGATTCAACCACATTGCTGTGGGTCTGGAGTGAAATGTCGGCCAGACAAAGGAAGGATGGCAGATTTCCTTCCCTACAAGACATTATTGAACCAAATATGTGTTTTTTCAAAATGATAATTGATGGGAGATTCATGATACCATTTCGGAGACTTGCTGACAATTCAAGATTTAATGATTAATTGAATTTTAAATTCCACCAGTAGCTGTAATTTGAAATGATGTTCCCAGTACATTAGTCTGGAACTCTGAGTTACAAGTCCAATGGCATTGCCAGTATTAAAAACAAAGTGCTAAAGAACCTCCGCAGTTCTGATAGTATCAGTGGGGAGAGAAAGACTTTGTGTTTTGAGTCCAGTGTGTCACTACTTCTTATGGACTCATTTCATACTTAACTTGAAAAGTTTAATTCTATCTGTTTCTCTGCAGATGCTGTCAGACTTGATGAGTTTCTCCAGCACTTTCCATTTTAATCCATATTTCCAGCATCTGCACTAGTTATCACATTGTCAGCTTCTCCTAATTCCCTCCCCTTCTCTAAGCTCGATCTTTTTTGTTACTGCCATAATGTGGCTCCATCAGCAACTTGTATTTTATCGAACTAACCTTACTCGCCCTACTGCTTTCCAAACTCGTCTGATGCTTCTTATTTGTTCCTGTCTCATCCTTTCCTTCCCAAACTGTTCTTTCGTGCTACTTGTCTTTCCTAATCCTTCATATGCAACTTGTTTCTCCTTTCAAATATTTTATCCTCGTGCTTATCCCCCTGTGAGATTTGTTTAAACCCTCTCCCACACAAATAATAAACCTTCCTCCAGGAATACAAGTCCTAAGTTTTTAATGTTGCAGATATCACCTTGAATAGGTTCTTATTGCCACAGAACTGGCCTCACTGTCCCAAATATATAAGCTTTTACCTGCTTGCACTGCCTCTGTAGCCACCCACTAACCTGTCTTATCCCAGTATTTTTCTGTTCTTTCATTTACCAGAAAATTATGAAGAGAGTAACGTAGAGATCAATTTCTGTGAGATCTTATACTTTAATTTCCTCCCTAGCTCATGAAGCTCTGCTTGCAGAATCTTAACCCTTTCCTTTTCAATGCAATTGCTCCCCACTTGGATCACCATTTCTAGCTGTTCCTCTAAAATTCTCAAAACATTCTATGATCTCCTTTGACCTCTCAACACATGGGCAACACATCATGTAGGAATCACACCAAAGGCTGCAGAAACGCCTGTTTACTTCTCTGGCTATTGAAGCCTCTACAACAATAGCGCTCCTACAAAATGCTGCACCCTTTTGTGCAGTCTTCTGCATTGTGGAGGCTGTAGACTGCACTCCACTGATATATTGTTTCCCTCGTCGGTGTCAGTTCTGAAAAGTCTGTTTCGGTGTCAGTTTCAATTTGACGGTTCCCTGAAGGAGTTCTGCATCTCGTACCTCTCCCCACTTTTTTTTATGGCCACCCTCTTATAACTCTGCCAAACTCTATAGCTAAGGGAGTGACTCAGTCCCTGAAAAGTATGGTCAAAGGCTTGTATAAGCTCTGCAATCACTCTAGACGCTCCTGAAGTTTAGAAATCCTGAAAGTTGAGCTCATGTGGAAGCAGCTGAGGGTTCTCCTGACTGACCACGTGTGCCATGACACAGGGTTTGCTAGGTAGGGAACTCACTTCTCCACCATTTTCTTCAGCATTTATCTGGATGTATTTCTTAAAATCTCCGCTGTCTCATGTTAAAAATTATCAACCAAACTCTCCAAGTTTTAATTTAACACAGTTTGGTTTTTTTTATTTGCCAATTTTAGTTTTCTACCTTTAGACCTGATTACTTCTTAACCAGTTTCAGGTACCCCTAGATCTGAGCACAGACATTGCCAGTCTTCCATAGTTCAAAGTCAAGCTCTTGCAAATGGCAGAAATCTGAGGTAAAAACAGAAAATGGGTGTATTAATCTGGTTCGCAATATCTGTGGGGACAGAAACTGAATTACATTCAAGGTCTTTCATCAGAAGAGGTTTGTAATGTAACCATTTTTAAGCAGGTGCAAATAAGGTGGGAAAGGATGGTTGGGAGAGAGGGGAGAAGAAACAAAGGGGAAGGCAAATGTTAAAGTTGCCATTCTCCGATGAAAGAAAGGGTTGCTGGTGGTTAAACCCGGGAGTCACCACACCTCAGGCAAGAGAGGAAGTTGAGAAAGAAGAGTTTTTCACAGTAACCTCAGCTGGTGTAGGAATTGACCCCACACTGCTGGCATTGCAAACCAACCATCTAGTCAACTGAGCTAACCAACCCTTAGGGATAAGGGAATGCCTGTGATGTGGTCATGACTCAGACTCAATGTAAAACGGAATAATGGTGTGAAGTAAAAAGATATTGAGACAAGTAAAGAAACAAGAAAAGCATACCTCGAGGCGCTGGCCATGGCTCACTGCTGCCTCACAGCGCCAGGGACCTGGGTTCAATTCCCGCCTCAGGCGACTGACTGTGTGGAGTTTGCATGTTCTCCCCGTGTCTGCGTGGGTTTCCTCCGGGTGCTCCGGTTTCCTCCCACAGACCAAAGATGTGCGGGTCAGGTGAATTGGCCAAGCTAAATTGCCCGTAGTGTTAGGTAAGGGGTAAATGTAGGGGTATGGGTGGGTTGCGCTTCGGCGGGTCGGTGTGGACTTGTTGGGCCGAAGGGCCTGTTTCCACACTGTAAGTCTAATCTAATCTAATCTTTACCGGGAGTTGCTGCCAGAGAATGTGGGATCTATGATAATGATTTGAAATTGCTGAATTCAGTGTTTAGTTTTTGAAGAAGAGTCATCTCAGACTCGAAATATTAACACTATTTCTTGTGCCACAGATGCTATGTTTCTCTAGCATTTTTTAAAATTTCAGGTTTCCAGTAACCTCTGTATTTTGCTTTTATTTCAGTGTTAAATTCAGAATGTAGTGATATGCCTAAGTATTATTTCTGATCTGTCCAGATTCACACAATACTATGTCATGGTTTAATTAAAATTAGAGCGGCTACCTTTAAAATTCGCAAAAATGCAATCCATATAGATAATTTATTAAATTAATACAACTTAATTCATAGCCATATACAAGAGTTAATAAAGAATCAATTTGCCCTCAGTAGAAGCTACCAATTGGCAACGGAAATGAATGATATCCCATTTAAGAAATTCTGCCATAAAAAATTATTAGTTTGCAGTTTAATAGCTAAGGCATGAGCTGGCCTATTAACTTCCACCTGTTTTATTCAATTGAAAGCAAAATGCTGTGTATCCTGGAAATCTGAAACTAAACAGCAAGTTATGAAAATATTTAGCAGTTCAGGCTGCCTCTGGGAAGGGAGTAACAGGTATTTGGTGAAATCTTCTCACCTTTTGACTCTGTCAGTATGGCAGAGCGATTTATTGATCAGAAACCTCGCTGTTGCATAAATCAAAGTTGCTGAGGTGTGAGGAACAGTACCTGGCCCCAGAGCCAGAAAAGTTTCAAAGATCTTATAAGGTCAAGCAAGGTGAGTATTCTGCAACTTGCAGCCAGCAACATCATTCTCTCAGCTTCCTAACATTGTCCTGCACAGCACTCCGCTGATCAATGCACCATGCTGGCAAACACACTCCTTTCTCTCCAGTTTTTAAATAAATTTAAATTACTTAGTGTGAAAACAGGCCCTTCGGCCCAACAGGTCCACTCCGACCCGCTGAAGTACAACCCACCCATACCCCTACATTTGCCCCTTTCACCTAACACTGCAGGTAATTTAGCGTAGCCAATTACCCTGACCTCCTGAAATCTCCAGTTCTCATTTACCCAACTTCCCTCATTCCTTATAGTCACCTTCCTCAAATATTCATCCTCCATCTTGAGCAATCAGTTTACTTTTTACACTTCTAACCCTGTCCTTCTCATGACAGGTAAAGGGAGCCCAAATCCCAAGGGGGTAGAGAGAGAGAGAGAATCAGGGATAGATTTGCCTCCACTGCCACCCTAACCACAACAATGGTGGAAGACCTGGGCATTGACAGGGGTGCCTGTCAGTCCATGGAGAGATAGAGGTAGTCAGGCTATACTGGTGAAGTGTAAACTGAATGCCTTTGTTTGAATTGGTGAGACTTCACCTGAAGTACTGTGCGATTTTCGTCTCCTTATTTAAAAACAGGATGTAATTACACTGGAGATGGCTCAGTGTAGTTTGCTAGATTGAGACTTGGAAAGAGTGAAAAGGTAGGGAGGAGGGACTTGGGGGAGGGGCGTTGGAAATGCAGTAGGTGGAAGGAGGTCAAGGTGAGGGTGATAGGCTGGAGTGGGGGTGGACGCGGAGAGGTCAGGAAGAAGATTGCAGATTAGGAAAGCGGTGCTGAGTTTGAGGGATTTGACTGAGACAAGGTGGGGGGAGGGGAAATGAGGAAACTAGGGAAATCTGAGTTCATCCCTTGCAGTTGGAGGGTTCCTAGGCAGAAGATGAGGAGCTCTTCCTCCAGCCGTCGTGTTGCTATGGTCTGGCGATGGAGGAGTCCAAGGACCTGCATGTCCTTGGCGGAGTGGGAGGGGGAGTTGAAGTGTTGAGCCACAGGGTCGTTGGTTGGTTGGTCCAGGTGTCTCAGAGGTGTTCCCTGAAACGTTCCGCATGTAGGCGGCCTGTCTCCCCAATATAGAGGAGGCCACATCGGGTGCAGTGGATGCAGTAAATGATGTGTGTGGAGGTGCAGGTGAACTCGTGACAGATATGGAAGGATCCCTTGGGGCCTGGGAGGGAAGTGAGGGGGGAGGTGTGGGCGCAAGTTTTGCATTTCTTGCGTTTGCAGGGGAAGGTGCCGGGAGTGGAGGTTGAGTTGGTGGGGGGTGTGGACCTGACGAATGAGTCACGGAGGGAGTGGTCTTTTCAGAACGCTGATGGGGAGGGGAGGGAAATATATCTCTGGTGATGGGGTCCATTTGGAGGTGGCGGAAATGACGACGGATGATACGATGTATGTGGAGGTTGGTGGGGTGGTAGGTGAGGATCAGTGATGTTCTGTCCTGGTGGCGATTAGAAGGGTGGGGCTCAAGGGGCGGAGGAGCGAGAAGTGGAGGAGATGCGGTGGAGGGCATCGTAGATCACATCTGGGGGGAAATTGTAGTCTTTGAAGAAGGAGGCCATTTGGGTTGTATGGTATTGGAACTGGTCCTCCTGGGAGCAGATGCGGCGGAGCCAAAGGAATTGGGAGTATGGGATGGCGTTTTTACAGGGGGTAGGGTGGGAGGAGGTGTAGTCTAGGTAGCTGTGGGAGTGGGTTGGTTTGTAGTAAATGTCTGTGTTGATTCAGTCGCCCGAGCTAGAAATGGAAAGGTCTAGGAAGGGGAGGGAGGAATCTGAGATGGTCCAGGTAAATTTGAGTTCGGGGTGGAAGGTGTTGGTAAAGTGGATGAACTGTTCAACCTCCTCGTGGGAGCACGAGGCAGCGCCGATATAGTCATCAATGTAGCAGAGGAAAAGGTGGGGGGTGGTGCCAGTGTAGCTGTGGAAGATGGACTATTCCACATATCCTATGAAAAGATAGACATAGCTGGGGCCCATGCGGGGGCCCATGGCTACTCCTTTGGTTTGGAGGAAGTGGGAGGATTGGAAAGAGAAGTTGTTCAGGGTGAGGACCAGTTCAGTCAGTCGAAGGAGTGTGTCAGTGGAAGGGTACTGGTTGGTACGGCGGGAAAGGAAGAAGCGGAGGGCTTTGAGTTCTTCGTGATGGGGGATGGAGGTGTACAGGGACTGGATGTCCATGGTGAAGATAAGGCGTTGGGGACCGGAGAAGCGAAAATCATGGAGGAGGGGGAGAGCGTGGGTGGTGTCTCGAACGTAGGTGGGGAGTTCTTGGACTAAGGGAGACAGGACCGTGTTGAGGTAATGAGGAGATGAGTTCGGTGGGGCAGGAGCAGGCTGAGACAATGGGTCTGCCGGGGCAGTCAGGTTTGTGGATTTTGGGCAGGAGGTAGAAACGGGCGGTGCGGGGTTGTGGGACTATGAGGTTGGAAGCGGTGGATGGGCGCCTGCTGGACACACTTTCCTCATTCCTGAAGAAGGGCTCATGCCCGAAACGTCGATTCTGCTCTTTGGATGCTGCCTGACCTGCTGCGCTTTTTCAGCAACACATTTTCAGCTCTGATCTCTAGCATCTGCAGTCCTCACTTTCTCCATTTGGAAAGAGTGGTTTGTCTAATGAGGATAGGTTGGACAGGCTGAGCTTGGTTTTGCTGGAATTTAGAAAAGTGACTTGCAGCACATAAGATTCTGGGTAGTCTTGACAAGTTTGGGAAGGATGTTTCATTGTCTGGTTCGTTCCAGAAGTTGGGAACTCTGTTAAAATTAGGGATTGTCCTTTGAAGACAAGAGATGAGGAGAAATATTTGTTCTCAGAGGGCTGTGTGATTTTGAACCCTCTGCCTCAGAAGGCAGTGAACATGGGGTTATTGAATATTTTTAAGATGGAATGAAATAGATTCAGGATTGGTCTGGAAGACTATTTATATGGCACTCAAATTGCTAACTTGTGTTGTCTCTCCAAAGGTGCTGGCAGATGTATTGCAGTTCTCCAGCATTGCCTGTTTTTGTTTCAGATCTCTAGCATTTGCAGTTCAGCATGCATTTTGTTAACCAGCACCTATGGGATCAGGAGTGTACCAGTTGATCAAACATTCCAGTTGATCAAGAGGTCAACATAATCAATGTAAAAACACACATTAAGTAACAGAAATGTATTGCAGATGGTATACACATTGTTGTTATATTCTATTTGCAGCATTAATCACTTAAATAATAATGCAACTTTGCCTTAACAACACTTATAGGCAGGCAGACAGCCTTCCCACTCACACCCTCAGCTGACTACTTGGCCATCGCAGTAGATAGCAATAACGAAGTAAACTTCATATATTTTAGTATATAGCTTTTGCCAGTTTATTGATAATGCTGTACATAAGGTACCGGTTAAAACAAAGTTTGCGGTACTTTGCTTTTACTTAGAGTCATACAGCGTGGAAACAGACCCTTTGATCCAACCAGTCCATGTAGGCCATGTTCCCAAACTAAACTAATCCCACCTGCCTGCGCTTCGCCCCCTTTCCCTCCAAACATTCCTTATTGTGTACTTATTCAAATGTTTTGTAAATGTTGGAATTGTGAAAAAAAGTTCCCTCAATGTCTTTTTAAAATCTTTCTCCTCTCACCTCAAAGAGGTCTTGATCATTGGACTGGCAAGTGGCAGATGGAGTTTAATTTGCATCAATACAAAGTATGGCTTTTTCATAAAACAAACAAGGGCAACACTTTTTCAATTAAAAATAGGGCCTTGGGTATTGCTGTACAACAGAGAGAGACCTAGGGGATCAGGTACACAATGCTTGGAAATTTGCATCACATAGTAATTAAGAAGGCATTTAGCACGCTTACCTTCATTGCTCAGACCTTTGAGTATAGGAGTTGGGTCATCATGTTGAGGTTGTACAAGACATTAGTGAGGCCTCTTCTGGAGTACTGTGTCCAGTTCTGATCACCCTGCTATAGGAAAGATATTATTAAGCTAGAGAGGGTTCAGAAAAGATTTACCAAGATGCTGCTGGGAATGGAGGGTTTGAGTTATAAGGGGAGTCTGGATAGGCTGGGCCAGTTTTCACTGGCGAGTAGGAGGTTGAGGGGTGACCTTTATATAATCATAAGAGGTATAAATTACTAAGTAGATTCTTGCTGGGCAAGTGAATCAAAGGTTATTGGAGTTCATGCGAATGTGGAAACTCAAACTGATCAGCCATGATTTTGTTGAATGGTTGGAGCAGACTCTAGGGGCTGAATGGCCTCCTCCTGTTCCTACTTTGTAAATACACAAAAATCAGCATAATTGAACATTTAGATGCCATGATCTGAACAATGCTAATTTGGATACAATTTCTCCAATGAACTGCTTTGATTTGTGTCCTACAATCCCTCACAGGGTGATTCCAACAGAAGTGATGAAGGTGGTACCTGAGGAGTCCTCAGAAGAGGATAGTGAAATCAGAGGATGCACTGTCATGTGATTCCTGTATAGCCTCCAGCACCACCAAATGACAGATTTCTAACATCGGCGTCTGCCATTCTTTAATTCACTTTAATAGTAGATTTAAAATGAAATCTGCCACCTCACTTGAAGAGTCACTGAGAGTAAGCTGCTTCCAGATTTTGGGAATTTCCGGCCAGTGAGGTTGAAGAAGTCGTAACTCTGTCAGCTTCACTGAGTTCCAATTCTATTCAGCCTGACCAGGTGGAAATCTACAAGTTGCCTGAGGTTGGAAGTGGCAATTGTCAATCAGTAACTGGCCAATCAGGAAAATGCCCAATTTCAGCCACTAATATCTTTCATTTTGACATCTCTTTCAAAAAAAAACTGGCTGATAGTCACTGGTTGACAGAGCAGCTGGAGTGAGACAGACTGATCCAGTCCTCCATTAGCAGATTCAGTCATTTTTTCTTTCTAATTCATCTTGAGGATGTGAATGTTGTTGGCTGCGCCAATATTTATTGCTCATATCTAGTTGCCCATGAGAAGGTGAGGGTGAGCTGCTGCACTCCACATGCAAAGGTAAACCCACTATGCTGTTTGGGAGGGAATTCTAGGATCTCGACCCAGTGACAGCGAAGAAATAGCAATATGTTTCCAAGTGGAGAGGGTGAGTGGCTTGAATGAAAAGTTGCAAGAGGTGGTGTACCTATGCATCATACTTTTATTCTTCTATGGAAGTGGACATGGATTTAGAAGGTGCTATCTAGGAATCTTCAAAAGGTTTCTGCTATGCATCTTGTCAATTAGTACACACTGCTGCTACTGAGCATGAATGTAGATGTGATACTAATCAAGGGACAATGGTTCTATTCTCTCTTATTGGAGATGACCACTGCTCTTGTGTGGCACAAATGTTGCTTGCCACATGTCAGTCCAAGCCTGGACATTGCCTAGGTCTTATTAAGAGTCATGAATGGTGGATATTGTGCAATCATCAGCAAATATCCCTACTTCTGACCTTACATTAGAGGGAAGGTCACTGATGAAGTCGCTGAAAATGGTTAGGTCTAGTACGCGACCCTGAGGAACTCCTGCAGAAATGCCCCGAAGCTGAAATGACTGAACAAACCACAGTCATCTTCCTTTGGGTCAGGTAAGACTACAACTAGCAGAGAGTTTACCCCTGAATTCAATCGACTCTAGTTTTGTTCAGGCAATTTGATACCACACTGTCAAATGTGGACCTGATGTCAAGGGCAGTCACTATGACTTTACCTCTGGAATTTAGCTTTTTTGTCCAGGTTTGACCCGAGGCTGTAATGAGATCTGAAGCTGCATGGTTCCAAATTGGGTGTCAGTGAGCAGGTTATTGCCAAGGAATTGCTGCCTGATTGTACTATTGACAAGGGCTGAAAATGTGTTGCTGGAAAAGCGCAGCAGGTCAGGCAGCATCCAAGGAGCAGGAAAATCGACATTTCGGGCATGAGCTATTGATGACCCATTTCTTCACATTACTGATGATCGAGAATAGACTGATGAGATAGTAATTTGTCAGGTGGGATTTGTCCTTCCTTTTGTGAGCAGGACTTATCTGGGCAATCTTCCCAGATAGATGGATAGATGTCAATGATGTAGCTGTATTGGAACAGCTTGCCTAGGGGCACAGTTAGTTCTGGAGCATATGTCCTCAGTACTTCAAGCTGGGATGGTTTTGCAACCACAGTGTGCCGCTGAGACCGGGAGAAGTGAATCAGCAGATGGGCACTGAGAGACATAAACAAGTTTTGGTTATCTCAGGAGTAGCAGGGTGGGGGAGAAAGGCTAGCACATTCACTCAGTAGCTTCTGGGGACCCTAGTGAAGAATTGGTGAGTTAAATTTGTATTCACTTCAAAGTGGCTGATGTTAGACGATTCAGCAAGCACAGATTTCATTCACTTCCATGTTCAAATTGAATGGTGTCCAATTATCTCTTGGTTAGAAGCTAAGGTAAAGATAGGATATATTAACCATTGTTTGGTCTCTTGGCATATTGCCAGAATACTGACTATCAGGACTTGTTTCGTTTTTGCCCTGGTCTGTTTTTGGGAGTTACACAAAAACTAATATACAACTAAATTTGGTCAGAAATACTCAAACATTTTCATTAAATGATGCTTTATTTCTTAATCAAAAACAAAGCCATGTGCAAGAACAATGATGTTACTTGTATATCAAAAGCATTTACATAACTTAATACAGATTGAAAGATTTGGAAATACTGAATCATCGGAGCTAGCCCAGGCCTCCACATGAATCTTTTAAATTGTCTCTTTAAATGCTGATGAATCTACTTTGTGCCATTTTTCCCAGAAGGATTTTCAATGTTTGTCATTCTTCTTATCACTAGATCAAATGTTTGGTTTTCTTTATCAGTTCAATAAACAAAAGGAAGTCCGCATTAAATAGTTCAAAGATTCTGGAATTCTTCAACGGCTGACAAGTCTTCCAGTCTTCCCCCTGCATAAAAGTCAGTTCATCCAAGATCCTGCTGAGCCATACTTTACCCAGCATTAAGTCCCATTTGACTCATCACCTATTTTCCCTCTGATGTATATTGATTCCTGGCCCACCAATGATTCAGATGTAAGAATTTCATCTGCATATTTGAATGGTTCTGCACTTCCCTTGTTCTGTAAGCTTCTGTTCTACAATCCTAGCAGGATCAAGAATAAGGATTTGAACGCACAGAATTTATATAATCAGTAAAAGAGGCAGAAGAGATTGAAGGAAAATCTTTTCAGGCAGCGGGTGGTTAGAGACATTGAAGGTGCATCCTGAGAACATGGAGAGAGCAGGCTCAGTTGAAGCAGTCAAAAGGGCATTTGGGAGCTGTAGCTAATGACAGCACTGGAGCAGAATTAAAAGTAGTACACCACCATCTTGCGGATTGCCTACATTACCTTCCCCCGGTCATCAACCCCCTACCCCCACCCCACCCAACAAACCTTCCTGCAGTTCAGCCCCTCACTGCCCCACTGGCCACCCTTATGCCTTGCGCCTGACTGCCCCACTTGCTATCACATGTGTTTTGGAGTGTTTGTGTGTGTACGGAGTGGGTGTTTATGTATGGAGTTTGCATCTGTATATGTGTGTGCCCACTCTCAGGATAGTCTGTGGGAATCCACACAGTCAGTCGCCCGTGGCTGGAATCGAACCTGGGACCCTGGTGCTGTGGGGCTTAGTCCGCAGTCTGGGTTGAAAGAAGGTTTCTTACAAAATGTAATCCATACTGAGGTCAACTAGTGAAGTGATGGAATAGTCACTGAGATAGATGCCAGTAGAATATTGAATTTTGCATGTTGGAAGTTTAGGGTCGGGCAATTTATGCTTTCATGGGGGCGGGGGAAGGGTAAAGGGATTTCAGGGTACAGGTACCTTGATCAGAGAAGGGGTAAATCTCAGCAGGGGTAGGAGCATCTCACTAGTGAGGGTCTCCCAGGCAAGGTTGAAGACCTCAACAGTAACAATACTGGGAGAGGAGGATGGAGAGTCACAAGGCAACAGGAATGGTAAAGTGGTGAGGACCGTACGAAATGGTAAAACTCCATCAGATTGGGACAACTGGTCGGCACAAACAAGTTGGACCAAAGGATCTGTTTCGTGTATGACTCTATGACTAACACGGTTGATGTGAATGTGGTGGTGGTTTGTAATCCAACAGACCAAAGAATAATCTCACCAGAGGAGCTGTGAAATACTCCATCAAACTAGAAGTGGCAACCCTAAAGTAGGAGGAGATTTCCACTGACTATTCGGGGCTGGGAGTGGCAGTGATGTTACATCTTGAATGGTCTCCTATATGAGTGAGGAACCAGTGACGGGCAATCATGTTCAGCTGCCCTTGGTTTTTACATTGTCAGATTTTTCAACAAACTTCATATCCCAATGAGATCTCAAACTCTTGGAGCCAAAATATGTTTTCACCTGACTGCCACCTCATGGCATTTCAAGTAAGCAATAAACAATGCAATACATGAGGCAAGAGCAATCTATAAGCTGTCCCACTGACACAAACTGACCATCACAAACACTGAATGTCATATCTCCATCAGCATCAGAAAAATCAACATCAATAACTCAGTCAGTAGAGCATCTGACTTTTAATCTGAGGGTCCAGCGTTCAAGTCCCTGTTCGGGTGCTTAAGGGTGGCGTGGTGGCTCAGTGGTTAGCACTGTTGCCTCAGCACCAGGCACTCTGGTTTGATTCCAGTCTTGGGCAGCTATCTGTGTGGAGTCTGCACATTCTCTTGATGTCTAAGTGGGTTTCCTCCCACAATCCAAAGATGTGCTGGTTAGGTGGATCGGGCACGCTAAAATTGCCCAGTGTTCAGGGATGTGTAGGTGAGATGCATTAGTCAGGGTAAATGTAGAGTAGCAGGGCAATAGGTCTGGTTTGGCTACTGTTCGGAGGATCGGTGTGGACTTGTTAGGCCAAAGGGCCTGTTTTCACACTGTAAGGACTCTTTTAAAAAAAATGAAGGAGCTGGCTGTTAATGTCAGGAAGTGGAGGGGAGGACATACCCCTGTCAGTACCAATGGTGCTGAATTGGAGATGGGCCAGAACATCAATTTCCTAGGAGGGACGATCACCAACAATTTGTCTTCGTCCATCCACATTGACACAACAGTCAAGAAAGTACAACAGCGCCTTTACTTCCTTAGTAGGGTCAGGAAATTCGGCATGTCCACAAAGACTCTTACCAATTCTTATAAATCCATAGAAAGCATCTTATCTAGCTCCATCACAACGTGGCATGGCAACTGCCAAGATCGCAGGAAACTGCAGAAAGTCGTGAACACAGCCCAGTCCATCATACAAACCAGCCTTCCATCCATTGACTCCATTTATACTTCCTGCTACCCCAGGAAAGCAACCAAGATAATCAAAGACCCCTCCCACCCTGGTTATACTCTTTTCCACCTTCTTCTGTCAGGCAAAGATATAAAAGTTTGAATACACACGTGAACAGAAGAATACCTTCTTTGCTGCTGTCATCAGGCTTTTGAATGGACCTCTTGGGAATGTTAATTCTGATCTCTCTCTCTGCCCCTTCTGTGCAGCAGTAACACCGTGTTCTGCACTCTGTTCTGCGACCCTGATGCACTGTGTATGGAACGATCTGCCTGTATAGCACGCAAAACACCACTTTTCACTTTTTCTCTGCATATCTGACAGCAATAAATCCAAAAAGCAATTACTGTCACACAATGGCAAGCATTGGGATTGAAGGTAGTATGGTAGTTGCTGGCTCCAAATGTCCCAGAAAGCTGTCTCTTACTTCTGCCAGTTGCTGGATGACCACGTAAACATCTGAAATGGAAACAAGAGTAGACCAATTTCCCTATTCAATAAGATCATGATTGATCTGATTATCCCACATTCCCACCTACCCCGATAGCATTTAATCCCCTCCTTATCAAGACTTTATCAATCTCTGTCTTAACAGCATTCAAGTACTCTGCAACCACTGTCTTTTGACATTATGACCTCTGTAAGAAATAAGTTTTGTTCATCTCTGTCTTAAATGAGTGACCTCTTACTTTTAAAATAGATGATTTTATTTGTTCATTGGATATGGGCGTTGCTGTCTACACTAGCATTTAGATCCCATCCCTAATTCTACTACTTTTTAACTTATTTACTTTGATTACATATTTACAGATTCTAAAGCAGTTTTAGAAAATAATGAGGAGCAATATATTTCCGATAGCCATACATACCATATCAATGAGGATAAGAAAATCAAAATTGTTAATTTGTTGATCAAGAACAGTTTGGGGACAAAAATAGAAATTGCTAGAAAAGCTCAGCAGGTCTGGCAGCATCTGTGGAGAGAAATCAGAGTTAAAATTTCAGGTTGAGTGACCTTGCCTCAGAACTGGGGAACCACAGTTCCCCAATTTATCTGTCTTTTTAGAATCATGCTGCTAGTAAGCCTTGAACAACTTTCTGTATTTACAAATAACTTGTTCTCTCCTGGACAAAATCTATCATGAACTGTTGAAATGTAACTCTAGTAGTTAAAGCACTAACCCCTTTTGTAAAACTCTATTTACACACACAGGCAGGCACGAAACATTTGTGTTGTGGGTAGAGGGAAAATTGGGGGTGGTGGGGGTAGCTTTCGAATACTCTATGTCCACTGGGTTTGTTGAGATGATTTTTTTTTTAAATGCCAAATCTTGTTGCTCCTCGATCTGTCAACTCCAAATACTTTCACTTGTTTGTCAGAGTCACAGAGTGGCTGGGTCAAAACTTGTAATATCTCTGAATTACAGGTGAAAAGTAACAGCTTACAGCAACCTGGAAGGAAAAAATAAACAGCCTTTCTTCAGGCTTTAGGGTCTTGATTTACTGCAGAGACATGGCCACCACTTTGCCTTCTACATTTATGGCAGAGCACTGAAATAAGTAGTCAGAGTCACTATTATTTTATGAAGTGGAAATCACCTTTGCTGAATCTATTGGAGTTCTGTAAGGAGGTGACGTGCTGTCAATTAAAGGTGGATGTATTGTACGTAGATTCTCAGAAGGCATTAATAACATGCCATATCCAATGTTATTGCTGTAAATAAAAGCCATTATGAAAGGGTTGGCATATTGGCATACATGGAAAATTGGCTGGCTATTAAGAAGCATGGCATTGTTATAAATGGGTTTATTTCTGATTGGCAAGATGAAATGTGTGGTATGCCACAGCACTTATGCAGGGACTTTAACTTTCTTCAATTTATATAAATGACTTGAATGAAGAAATGGAAGGTATGGTTGCAAGTTGCTTATGACATAAAGATAGGTCAGAAAGTAAATTGTGAAGCTGACAAAGGAAGCTACAAATAGACATGGATAGCTTAAGTGAGTGAGAAAAGATGCAGCAAAAAGATTATAATGTGTCAAATTTAGGAAAGCAATGGCCTAGTGGTATTACCAGTAGATTATTAATCCGGAAAACCAGGTAGTGTTCTGGGGACCTGTGTTCAAATGCCACCTTGGTAGAAAATCTGGAAATAAGAGATGATCATGAAACTATTGTTGATTGTCAGAAAAGATCTATTTGGTTCACTAATGTCCTTTAGGGAAGGAAGCAGTTGTCCTTGCCTGGCCTTGCCAATATGTGACTCCAGACCCACAGTTGACCCTTAACTGCAGTTAGGGATGGCAATAAATACTGGCCTAGCCACAGATGTCCACATCCCATGAATAAAAAAGAATGAAATTGTCCATTTTGGCATGAAGAATACAAAATAATCATATTAACTAAATGGTGAAAGGATGTAGAGGGATCTGGATATCCTAGTGCATGAATCATCAAAAGGTCAATACATAAGTACAACTAGGAATGAACAAAGCTAACAGAATTGTATAATTTTTAAGAAACTAAATACAAATGTAGGGAGGTCATGCATTAGCTACATAGGACGCTGGTGAGACCAAATCTGGAGTACCATGCAAAATGTTGGTCACCTTATTTAAGGAATCATGAAAATGCATTGGATGCAGTTAAGGGAAAATGTGCCAGACTAATACTTGAAATGGTGAGGTGGAGGGATGGGGAGGCTGGTAACTGTCTTACAATGAAAGGCTAGACAGGTTTGACATGTATCCTCAGGAGTTTAAAAGAGGAAGAAGTGACTTGATCGAAATATACAAGATCCTGGGTGATCTTCACAGGATAACTAGAGAGATACCTCCCCTTTTGGGGGTCTCTAGAACTAACAGTTACTGTTCAAGAATCAGTTTTGCCCATTTAATTCAGAGATTTGATGATTTTTGTTCCTCTCAATGAATTGTAAGCCTTGAGAACACGTCATGAAAAAGCATTGGAAGGTATACTTGAATATCTTTAAGGCAAAGATAAACATACTTGTTAAGCAAGGGATAAATGGGATTGCAGATCTTAGGCAGTACAATCAGTTATTATCTTATTGAATAGCTTGATGAGCTGAATGGTCAACTCTGTCCCTTGTTTGCCTTTAGTTTTGTGCTGATGTGTGGTTCAAAGGTCATGTTAGTGTCCCATACGACATCCAATTTGAGAACAGTCTATTTTGATCTCTGTTCGTAGTTAGGGAACAGGGTCAATAGTGATGACTGAAGATAACGGCGTTGATCTTCCCAATAAACGCATGAATAAAATTGCATTTTATCCAGTATTGAATACCTGTCAACCAGCATAATCAACCCAAGATAGAGGATAGATTGAAAGAGATGAAATAGAGCTGGGGGTTGTGAGAATACTTGTGGAATTTGATGAGTTTACATGACAGAGCACTTAATTCTTGGGGGCAATTCAACTGGTAATGATGGGGCAAGAAGCCATTACAAGTGATAATCTTGCTATTATAAGATATATAAGTATGCACTTGATCCTTATGCCAGTACAAGAAGATGGCACAGTCGCATGTTTTCAGAGAATAAATTATGCGACCATGCCCGGATTACTATTAAAGTTGTTCATGTTTATTCAATATTAGTGATTTTGCTGCAGCACTGTAACTGAAGAACTCTAAAATTGAAACCTAAAAAGTACTTAGAAGTATTGAGGTGTTTGATCAGTCAAGATGGTATTAAATTGCAGAGCAGCTCAATGGCCTACTCCTGTTCTAAATATTTAGATTAGATTAGATTAGATTACTTACAGTGTGGAAACAGGCCCTTCGGCCCAACAAGTCCACAGCGACCCACCGAAGCGCAACCCACCCATACCCCTACATTTACCCCTTACCTAACACTACGGGCAATTTAGCATGGCCAATTCACCTGACCCGCACATCTTTGGACTGTGGGAGGAAACCGGAGTACCCGGAGGAAACCCACGCAGACACCGGGAGAATGTGCAAACTCCACACAGTCAGTCGCCTGAGTCGGGAATTGAACCCGGGTCTCGAGCGCTGTGAGACAGCAGTGCTAACCACTGTGCCAAACTTGTATTTTATCCAGAAATTAATCATGATTAAACTTTGAAAGATAATAAGGTACAAAACTTTAAAATGGAATTGAAGCATAAACAGTATTAAATTAAATATTACTAATAAGGCATAAAATAATGCTTCTCAGTAAGGCTATAAATTAACAATTAGAAGATACAGCAGTATACATTCTCTGAATGTATGTCTATAAGACTAGACTAATAGGCAGGTTGTCCTGTGAGGAAAGGTTGGACAGGCCAAGCTTGTACCTGCTGGAGTTTAGAACAGAAAGAGAAACATAAAAGGGTCTTGACAGGATAAACAAGGAGACACCATTTCTTCTTATGGACAATTGTCAATAGGGATTAATGTTTAAAAATCAGGGGTTGCCATTTAAACCAGAGATGAGGTGATTTTTTTTCTCTCACTGAGGGACTTTAAGACTCACTTCCAGAAAAGATGGTGGAAGCCGATTCTTTTAAGGTAGAGGCTCTTGTTATGTAAGGGGTAAAAGGTTGTTGGGATAGGCAGGAATGTGGGTTTGAAGTTACAATCTCATTGCCTAGGATCTTCTTGAGTGGATAAGCAGGCTCAAGGGGCTGAATGGCCTACTCCTGCTCCCAATTCATATCTAGATATGCATGTATATATTTTATACATGCTGTAAACTCAGATTAAAACAAAAAGTTTAGAAAACTGTTGCAACTGAAGTAATAGAGATGAAAATGTGGTATTATTCAAAGTACAATTAGATGTTAAGATGGAGCATCAGAGAGATGTTGTTTGATAAAGCTTGTTCTTGTCTTCTTTGTTTTGTATATTTTTCAGAGTTCTATTTGTGTATTCTATGCATGAATAAATTATGATCAGCATGACTTGTTTTCAACATTAGGAGCTGATACAGCAGCTGTCTCTTGTTTAGTTTGTAGAAGATATTGCTAAAACACCTCAAATTAATTTGTGGTTATCATTTGACTCGATTTATTCATCTCCTCTGTTGTTGTAGTTTCAATAATATTCAATATTAAATAAATATTTTATGCAGTATGATCAGAATATTAAACCACCCCATTGTGGTCTTATGTTTCTGTAGAATATGTGAAAACAATATTTTGATCAAGTTTGAGTTATCTTCAATTTGACTATAGATCCTGCACTCCACAAACTAATTTAGACATTCTATGGTTTTCCTTATACATTATACAAAGATCTATACAAGATGTGAAGTGTGGAAGGACCGTGGGCTTAACTGTACAAGATATTTGGCTCCAAAGATGCTTTCAGGCTCCAAAGGACAGAACCAAACAGAACACAGATGCAGTAATATGGTAACAGCGTCAAGGCAAACAACAGAGACCTGCATAACTTAAGCTGGTCCATGAAGTTCACAGCAAGACAGATATCCCCTTGCAGATTCTTTATGTTCTCATCCCAACATGCTCTTCCATCTATTGTCTATCAACAGGAAATTTGAATACATTACAATATACCCCTTCATTCAAGTCATTGATATCAACAGTAAATAATTGAGATTCTGGGATTTATCCTTGTGGCACTCCACTAGTTGCATCTTTTCAATTTGAAAAAAGTCTTGTTAATCTCAACTGTTTGATTTCTGCACATTAGCCAACCTTCAGTCCATGCTAATTGATAATATCAATATGTGAACTGTTATCTTACAATACCCTTTTATGTGGTTACTTATTGAATGCCTTCCAGAAAACCAAATAATTTATACCTACTAGTTCTCCTTTATCCGCTCTGCTTGTTATATCCATAAAGAACTCCAACATGATTTCCTTTTCATAAAACCATGTCTACTTGATTTGATTGTGTTAAGCTATTCTAAACATCCTGCTATTTCTTCTTTAATAGTAGAGTCTTGTGTTTTCACAATAGCAGATGTCAGGCTAACTGGCCGATACTTCCCTGCTTTGTGTCTCTCCTTTCTTGAAGTGGAGCATTACATTGATGGTTTTCCAACCTGCTGGAACTCTGCCAGAATCCAGTGAAATCTGGAATATTTTGACCAATGCCTCCATAATCTCCATGGTCTCCCCTCTCACCTTAAACCTAGGCCCTCTAGTTTTGGACATTCTCACCTTGGGAAAAGAGGACCTTGTCTATTTATCCTATCCATGCCTCTCAACATTTTATAAATCTGTATAAAGTTGCCGCTCAACCTCCGATGCTCCAGGAAAACAGCCTCAGTCTACTTAGCCTTCTCCTGTAGCTCAAACCCTCCAATCCTGGCAACATCCTTGTAAGTCCTTTCTGCATATCTTTCCTGTAGAAAGGTGACCAGAATTGTATGCAGCACTCTAAAAGTGGCCTAACCAATGTCCTGTATAGCCACAACATGACCTCCCAACTCCTATACTCAATGCTCTGACCAATGAAGGCAAATGTGCCAAACACCTTCTTCACCACCCTGTCTACCTGCCACTCCATTTTCAAGGACCAAAGTGCCTGCACTCCTAGGTCTCTTTGTTCAGCAACACTCCTCAGGGCACTACCATTAAGTGTATAGGCCCGGTTTGCCTTACCAAAGTACAACACCTCATTTATTTAAATTAAACTCCATCTGCCATTCTTTGACCCATTGACCATTTTGATCAAGCTCCCATTGTAATCTGAGGTAACCATCTCCACTGTCCACTACCCATCTATTTCAGTGTCATCTGCAAAATTACCAACCTTTATTTATTCATATCTGAATCGTTTATCTGAATGATGAAAAGCAGTGGACCCAACACCATTTGTTGTGGCATATCTGGTCATCGGCCTCCAGTCTGAGGAACGACCATCTACCACAACCCTCTGTCTCCTACCTTCAAGCCAATTTTGTATCCAATTGGCTAGCTCTTTCTGGATCCCATGTGATCTAATCTTACTAACCAGTCTACCACGCAGTACCTTGTTGAATGTTTTGCTGAAGTCCATATATGCCTTAATAAACCTTCTGTGTCACCTTTCCAAAAAACTCAATTAAGTTAGTGAAACATGATTTCCCACACAAAGCCATGCTGACTATCCCTAATAAGTCCTTGCCTTTCCAAATGCAGGTAAATCCTGTCCCTCAGAATCCCCTCCAACAACCTACCCATCACTGACATAAAGCTCATCGGTCTATAGTTGCCTGGCTTTTCTTTACAGCCTTTCTGAATAGTGGCTCCAAGTTAGCCACCCTCCAGTCCGTTTCCACCCATGGCTATCGATGACAAAAATATCTCCGCAAGTCGCCCAGCAATCACTTCCCTAGCTTCCTACAGAGTTCTAGGGAACACCTGATCAAGTCCCCTCCTCTTCTGTAAAATTAACTCTTTTCAAGACATCGGTATCTATTTCCCCAAGGACCTTAACTTCTATGTCCTTCTCCACAGTAAATGCTGACATGAAATATTCATTGACTATCTCTCCCATCCCCACACATAGACGGCTGCGCTGATCTTTAATGGGCCCTATTCTCTACCTACTTACCCTTTTGCTGTTAATGTACTCATAGAATCTTAGATTCTCCTTAACTCTATATGCCATTGCCATATCATGTTTCCTTTTTGCTTCCCTGATTTCCCTCTTAAATATAATTCTGCTGCTCTTATACTCATCTAGGGATTCAGTTGGTCCAAGCTGTCTATATCTGATATACATTACCATCGTTTTCTTGACCAATTTCTCTAGTCATCTAGCATTCGCTACACCTACCAGCCTTGCCCGATACACTAACATGAACATACATTCTCAGAACTCTCATTATCTAATTTTTAAAGACCTCATATTTCCCAACTGTTCCTTTGCCTGTATATAGTCTCCACCAATCAACTTTCTAATAACCATCAAAATTAGTCTCATTCCAATTTAGAACTTTAGCTTTTTAATTAGTTCTATTCATTTCCACCAGTATTTGAAAACTAATCTAACTATGATCACTTGTCCCAAAGTGCTCCTCCACTGACATGTCCGTAACTTGCACTGCCTTATTTCCAAATAGAAGATCAACCATTGCTCCTCCTCTAGTAGGTACATCCACATATTGAATAAGTTTTTTTTTGTAAACACTAATCATATTCCTCTCTACCCAAGCCCTTAACACTGTGACAGTCCAGTCTAAGGTTGGAAAATAAAAATCCTCTATCATTTTTTGAATTCATCTATGGGATGTAGGTTTTACTGGCTGGGCTAATGCCCATCCCCAATTACCCTGAGGGCAGTTACGAATCAACCATGTTGCTGTGGGTCTGAGGTCACACCAGACCAGGTAAGGATGGCAGTTTGAATTTTAAAAACTCCAGACTAATGAAGACCATGTGACCATTGCTAAGGAAATCTTGCGTCCTACAAATGACTCCAGCCCCACAGCAAATGGTTGGCTTCTATTTCTTACCTCACCAACAATGGTCATATCCCATGGACAAATGAAAACAAGAAGTCTCCATTGTGAAGATTGATGCAAAACATTGGTTCAAGTTGTTTGCCATTTCCCTGTTCTCCTCTATTAATTCCCCAGTTGCATTTTCCATGAATTACATACCTACCAAAGCTCTTACTATTTATTTCTTTATTACTTACCAATTTAACTTCAGGATCAATGTTCTCCCCTTTTATTAGATTTTTCAGTCGTTTGCTGCTTGTTCCTAAACGATCCCAATCTTCCAAGCTAGAATTAGTTATTGCTGCATTGTAAACATTAGACACTCTTTTTGACTGGTTGTTGCCAACTGACCATAGGGTCTCTGCACTGCAGTACTTGAGACACAGGTTGGGTCTGGAGAACAGACTGTAGTGTGTGGAATAGTTTAGCTCCAATAGAGATTGTCAGTAAATGGAATCCACATACCTAACACGTGTTACATTTAGATAATAGCAGAGTATTATTACACCATTGAAACCTCACTGTAATGTGGATGAGAGCTACCATGTGGTTGAAGAAAGGTGACATTCTTGCCTTGGCAGCAGCAGGTAATTCTGGAGGGAAGAAAGAAATTCAGTGGAGGGGAATGATGAGCATAGACCAATACAAGCTCAAAGGAATGACATAGAGGCAGAAAAGCAACTCCCTCTAATCTGGGCAAGTTTAAACAAAAAAAAGCACATGCATTTCTGCTGACAGTTTCTATAAGTACCGATTAAAAACCAGTGTACAGGATATTTATAAATAGAAAATTCTAAATGGGGGTGGATTGCCACTACAGACAAAACATTATTTCATAGATGCGTGCTGAACAGCTGAAAGACCTCATGTCCATATTGAAATGAGACCTGTGCTCGACGTGGGCAGCAAGGCCAACTGAAGAAAGGAAATCGATGCTTGTCCTCAGGCCTGGGCCTCTCCATTGTTGTACCCAATGTTCCACGCCTTCTGTGAATGCCTGATGTCACTGGTTTTGCAAATAATATTCATACTCCTCGTGAAAATTACAAGTAAAGTGCTCTGAATTGAAAATAACAATGTTCTTTTTTTGTCTTTTTTTATTATTATATAATCAGATCTGTGGGAGGAGGGGTGTGAGCAGTGGGCTGGCTGTGAGGCGACAATACTCCAGACAATTATGGTCATTATTCAAAAATGTGAACATCAACAGATGGCGAGCTGGGATGAACTGAGATAAACATTTACAAATTGAGCCTTAACAGAAACCAGAGCTGCAATGGAAACCATATGTTAAGTACAAAATATATTGTGATCTGCAATGTGTTTGGAATATAAGGTACTCTTGTCAGATCTTTTAAAGATACAAGATATATTGTTTCTTTTAATGGAAATCGTAGAGGCATTTCTGTTTGTGATGAGTTCCTGATAATTCTTCGTATAATATGAGGCTATACTTTTCCATTTAATGTTCAGACTGTTTTCCTTCAGAAGTTCAGTGCGTATGTTGGTGTATTCAAAACTGTGCCATTGTTTTAATTAAATATTGTGGAGAATTCTGCAGCTTTGTAACCATACAGATAAAGAAAACTGTAGGGAGGTAAGATGAAAACATTGGATCCATCAATATATGAATGCTCATGATAGCATTTTGTTCCCATTAAAATCACGCGAAGTTTTGGGTGAATGCAGAAATTGTAAACATTACCATTCTTCTTACCCCTGATCAGAAGACATATCCTAACAAGACTGTGAAATCACAAACCTTACAACCTGTAATAATAAGAAGCATTTACCTAAAGCTGTTGCTAATGGCAAAGCACAAGGATAAAGCTAGGCTTACAGCTAGTCAAATTTAAATAAGTGATTTAATGACCATTTTCCAAACACTTCCAAATTTGCTCGTGGCACAAAACTAGGTGGAAACATAAGTTCCGAGGAAGATGCAAGGAGCTGTCAAGCAGACTTGGAGAAGCTCAGTGAATGGAAAATAGCGTGGATAAGTGCAATGTTGTCCATCTTGATAGAAAAATATAAAGTATTTATTAAATAGTGAGTGGTTGGGAAATGCGGATGTCCAAAGGGAACTGGGTTCCCTTGTCTATGAGTCACTCTGAGTGAGAATGTCTGTATAGCAATCAATAAGAAAAGCAAATGGTATATTGTCCTTCATCACACGGGGATTTGTGTACAGGAGTACAGATATCACAGTGCAATTGGATACAACTGGTGAGACTACATCTGCAGTGTACTTCCTTTGTCTTCTTATCTGAGAAAGGATATACCCAAGAAAACCTAAACAAAAGCAGGCCATACCACTAGTGCTTCATCCAGATGCTCACTGAAGATGTTACTTAGTATGGTGATGAAACATCTGAAAATAAACCTTCCAGCTCAGCGAGCAAACATACATCCAGAACTTCACCCTGAGCTACAAATCTTCCCAAGATTCGCAAAAGTATACAATTGCCATGGAGGGAGTGCGACAGAAGTTCACAAGGTGAATCCCTGCAATGACAGGATTGTCTTATGAGGAGAGATTGGGCAATCTAGACTTGTATTCTCTAGAGTTTGGAAGTATTTGAGGTGATCTCATTGAAATATATAAAATTCTTACAGAGTGTGATTGGGTGAATATGGATAATATGTTTTCCTGGATGGTGAGTCTTAAACCCGGGGACATAATCTCAAAATATGAGTAGGTCTTTTAAGACTGAAATGAGAAGGAATTTTCTAATTCAGAGGGTGGTGAATCTTTGGAATCCTGTATCCCTGACTGCTATAGAAGCTCAGTCATTAATATAGAGTCATAGAGATGTACAGCACGGAAACAGGCCCCTCGGTCCAACCTGTCCATGCCGACTTGATATCCCAACCCAATCTAGTCCCACCTGCTAGCACCCGGACCATATCCCTCCAAACCCTTCCTATTCATATACCTAGCCAAATGCCTCTTAAATGTTGCAATTTACCAGCCTCCACCACTTCCTCTGGCACCTCATTCTGCACACGTGCCACCCCCTGTGTGCAAAAGTTGCCCCTTAGGTTTCTTTTATATCTTTCACCTCTCATCCTAAACCTATGCCCTCTAGGCCGGGACTCTCTGACCCCAGGGAAAAAAGTTTGTCTATTTTCTATCCATGTGCCTCATAATTTTGTAAACCTCTATAAGGTCACCCCTCAGCCTCCGAAACTCCAAGGGAAAATGCTCCAGTCTGTTGAGCCTCTCCCTAAAGCTCAAATCCTCCAACCCTGGCAACATCCTTGTAAATCTTTTCTGAACCCTTTCAAGTTTCATAACATCTTTCCAATATGAAGGAGACCAGAATTGCATGCAATATCCCAACAGTGGTCTAACCAATGTCCTGTACAGCCACAACATGACCTCCCAACTCCTGTACTCAATACTCTGACCAACAGAAGAAAGCATACCAAATGCCTTCTTCACTATCCTACCTACCTACAACTCCACTTTCAAGGAGCTATGAACTTGCACTCCAAGGTCTCTTTGTTCAGCAACACTTGCTAGGACCTTACCATTTAGTGTATAAGTCCTGCTAAGATTTGCTTTCCCAAACTGCAGCACCTCAGATCCTGTTGTATTCTGAGGTAACCTTCCTCATTGTCCACGACACCTCCAATTTTGGTGTCATCTGCAAACTTACTAACTGTACCTCTTATGTTCACATCCAAGTCATTTATGTAAATGATGAAAAGTAGGGGACCTAACACCGATCCTTGTGGCACTCCACTGGTCATAGGCCTCCAGTCTGAAAAACAACCCTCCACCACCATTCTCTGTCTTCTACCTTTGAGCCAGTTCTGTATCCAAATGGCTAGTTCTCCCTCTATTCCGTGAGATCTAACTTTGCTAACTAGTTTCCCATGGGGAACCTTGTCGAGCGCCTTACTGAAATCCATTTAGATCACATCTTCTGCTCTGCCCTAATCAATCTTCTTTGTTACTTCTTCAAAAAACTCAATCAAGTTTGTGAGACATGATTTCCTAGGCACAAAGCCATGTTGACTATCCCGAATCAGTCCTTGCCTTTCCAAATACATGTACATCCTGTCCCTCAGGATTCCCTCCAACAACTTGCCCACCACCAATGCCAGGCTCACTGGTCTTTAGTTCCCTGACTTGTCCTTACCACCCTTCTTAAACAGTGGCACCACATTAACCAACCTCAAGTCTTCTGGCACCTCACCTGTGACTATCGATGATACAAATATCTCAGCAAGAGGCCCAGCAATCACTTCTCTAGCTTCCCACAGAGTTCTAAGGTACAAAGTTTGTGAGAAGATTTGTAGCTTGGGTGCTCGTTATTGTGGTTCTGTTCGCCGAGCTGGGAGTTTTTGTTGCAAACGTTTCATCCCCTTTCTAGGTGAGATCCTCAGTGCTTGGGAGCCTCCTGTGAAGTGCTTCTGTGCTGATTCCTCCGGCATTTATAGTGGTGTGTCTCTGCCGCTTCCGGTTGTCAGTTGCTGTCTGCTGCAGTGGGTCTAGGTCCATGTGTTTGTTGATAGAATTTATGGATGAGTGCCATGCCTCTAGGAATTCCCTGGCTGTTCTCTGTTTGGCTTGCCCTATAATAGTGGTGTTGTACCAATTTATGTTGTTTGTTATCTGAGTGTGTGGTTACTAAGGATAGCTGGTCGTGTCGTTTCGTGGCTAGTTGGTGTTCATGGATGTGGGTTGTTAGCTGTCTTCCTGTTTGTCCTATGTAGTGTTTTATGCAGTCCTTGCATGGGATTTTGTACACTACATTGCTTTTGCTCATGCTGGGTATCGGGTCCTTTGGCCTGGTGAGTTGTTGTCTGAGCGTGGCTGTTGGTTTGTGTGCTGTTATGAGTCCTAGTGGTCGCAGTAGTCTGGCTGTCAGTTCGGAAATGCTCCTGATGTATAGTAGTGTGGCTAGTCCTTTGGGTTGCGGCATGTCCTCATTCCGTTGTCTTTCCCTTAGGCATCTGTTGATGAAGGTACACCCGATCAGGTCCTGGGGATTTATCCACCTTTACCCATTTCAAGACATCCAGCACTTCCTCCTCTGTAATATGGACATTTTTCAAGGTGTCACCATATATTTCCCTTCATTCCAAATCTTCCATATTCTTTTCCATAGTAAATACTGATGCAAAATACTCGTTTAGTATCTCCCCCATTTTCTGCAGCTCCACACAAAAGCCGCTTTTTTGATCTCTCAGGGGCTCTGTTGTCTCCCTAGTTACCCTTTTGTCCTTAATGTATTTGTAAAAACCCTTTGGATTCTCCTTAATTCCATTTGCCAAAGCTATCTCATGTCCCCTTTTTGCCCTCCTGATTTCCCTCTTAAGTATACTCCTACTGCTTTTATACTCTTGTAAGGATTCACTCGATCTATCCGGTCTATACCTTACATATGCTTCCTTCGTTTTCTTAACCAAATCCTCAATTTCTTTAGTAATCCAGCAATCCTAATACCTACCAGCCTTGCCTTTCATCCTGACAGGAATATACTTTCTCTGGATTCTTGTTATCTCATTTCTAAAGGCTTCCCATTTTCCAGCCATCCCTTTACCTGCGAACATTTGCCTCCGATCAGCTTTTGAAAGTTCTTGCCTAATCCCATCAAAATTAGCCTTTCTCCAATTTAGAACTTTAACTTTTAGATCTAGTCAATTCTTTTCCATCACTATTTTAAATCCAATAGAATTGTGGTCACTGGCCCAAAGTGCTCTCCCACTGACACCTCAGTCACCAGCCCTGCCTTATTTCCAAAGATGTTTGACTTAAGTTGTAGATTTCTGGATACCAATTACATGAAGAACTGACACTCACTCTTCCTCAATCTCCCACCTTCCTGGCCCCCACAGCCACCTGGACCTAACAGTCACAACACTGACCCCAGTCCAACCCAATTCCTCAACCTACCCTAAGCATTCATCCATTTACTTGATGGTCTACCCAGTCACCTATCTGCCAGCCTCAGACCCAACCATTTGACATCCTACCTTCATATTTAACTCTCACACATATATGCCCTTGGTACTCATTACAAACACTGCACTGGTTGACAATTGCTGCAGCCATCATTATAGGTCACAAACTATGTCGAGTATTGACCTGACTGAACCACCGTATGGTACAGTTTAGAGTGATACATCTGAACCTTCAGTGAAATTTCTGTTGTGACCATCTGCACCCGTTTGTTGTGTTTCATTCTGGCCAAACACTTGTGTGCAATCTGTTTCAACTTGGCGAAGATTCAAAATTCTAATCCTGCTTTCCCCACTCTGGCCATACCTTCTTTTCCTTCACGTAACATTCTCCTCAGTATTTTCACTCTGCCCTTTGTCCATGATCTTTCAGCCCTTTTAGCCTGGAATGTATATCAGAATAATGCAATGACTGATCTCCTTGCCGTGAAAATGCCCCTGTTGCTGATTTACAATGTCGGTGCTCAGACCTTCCTTTAATTACACAAATTCACAGGATTCAGTAAGCTGTGTTAATGCAGTCACATATTGATCAATGGACTGTTTTTCACCTTTGTCTTTAATATGAAAGGCAGCATTCGTACATTATCTTCATTTGGTGCTCAGAGTGTGCATTCATTGCTTTCAAAATTCCTACTGTCTATTATTTTTCTGCAGGGTCGAATGCACTTCGAGTCTCACCCAATAATGATCAGAGTGTAGCTAATGCCTTGGCTTGTTAATTCAATATGTTGGTATCTTGTAGCTTAGCTACTGCAAGTGGGAAAACTGCCAATTCAGTTTTATACCATCTTCCATTTTAACCAGCGCTGGTAGAGGAAAGCGTGTAACCATTATATCTTAGCAGTAATTCATCTTCAGTTCCTTTTCCATGGATTCCTGCAGTTTTTAGCAACTTTAAGCTCTGCATGTTCCTGCATTCCCCTTTTAAAGCTGTGCTTGTAAAGTGCTCTTCAACACCCATCCTCAGCTCTACTCTGACACCATCTTACAAACTCATGGGACAAAATTCTTTGCGTATCATTTTGTCGCTATACTGGCTGTAGAGCCATCTATTACAGTGAATGCCTTATGGTAGAAGTCACATGACGATAGCAAGCCTGGAAGCACAATAGTAGTATTGCATTTGCATCCCAAACACCAATAATAAACAAGAAGTATCAAAAATAACCTTAAATTATAATCATTTCAGCCTGAGATTTATTTTACAACCTGGGGTTGAACTTTCCATTGTGCAGTAACATAAGTACATTCACTTTCTAGTTTCTAATTACCTGTGCAAATAAGGTGCATCAGCAAACTTTTGTGCATAGTTATTATGAGTTAGAACTTATAAACAGGTCTATAATTAACTGGAACACGCTGTAACTAAAGAAATTAATACATCTCTTCTTAAGAGGCCATCTGTTATTCTCTCTAACTGCAGCAAACAATATCCAAGAGGACTGTTTGTAACTATATTTAATCAGGATATCACATTTAAAATATAGAGGTTGTGATACTTGGGGTAAGGGGACAAAACTAATTCAGATAAAAGTAATGGCCAGGTCAATTTGCTTTTAGTTTCAGCTACTGGTCATCAGTTTGATAACACATCCACAACATAGCACTGTTCTCCAGCAACATGGTATGAACATACAAATTTACTTGTTTTTAACTCAAAGTTTATTTTTAGTGTTCGGAGAACCAAAATAGAAGCTACAGTTAGTGTAATTGTATTCCCTTGATGACAAAACTTTAAGATTTTGTGTTATGATTTTATGCAATTGGGAATCTGCACAGATCATGTTTAGCCATTTATATTTAAAAATTGCACATTACAAAGGACCTGCCTGTAACTTCAACCACCCATCTCATATAGCTACAGCACCAATGCAAATAGGCTGTTAGGTTCTACTACCATGGCCCCAGGTAAGGATCCCATGGTCAGAGTCATGAACCACAACTACAGCTGAACTTGCAAATTTCTGGTGGTGATAATGAAAGAGCTCGGACCTCTAAGGAAGCTGCAGCTGACTGATGGAGGATTGTTCAGGATGGTAAATTTGAGTTTTGTATAAGCCCACGTGAAGAAAGCAAAAGGAAATCATCCTATTTTCTTGAGTTACACAGACAGTCACCACGTTAGGAATGGGTTCCGTTGTTGAGTACGTTTGTAAGTTCATTTGTACGCACGTTGGAACACAATGCAGTATAATGTGAAATAGCTGGTTGTAAGTACAAGCAAATATTGGATATTTAAGATTAATAATACTATATCCCTTTATGGATCTTGTTCGTAAGTGTGAGTGTTTGTAATTTACATATTCCTAAACTGGAGACACTCTATTGCTCATTGAAATTGAAAATGCAAGGCTTTTATGAACAATGGAAGAGAAAAAGGTAAGAGTTCAACATAGAGAAATTGTCAGAGGATCTGTCCTTAAGCAGCTGACTACTATGACTAGCCTTGTTATGCCAGGAGGAGATATTAAGCATTGACCCTCATGTATTGTACATACAAGCTAACAATACCACAGCTGAGCAGTACATAGACCATAGAACTGGACAGTGCAGAACAGGCCCTTCGACCCTCAATGTTGCGCTGACCTGTGAACTAATCTAAGCCCATCCCACTACATTATCCCATCACCATCCACGTGCTTATCCAAGGATTGTTTAAATGCCCCTAATGTGGCTGCATTAACTACATTGGCAGGCAGGGCATTCCACGCCCTTACCACTCTCTGAGTAAAGAACCTGCCTCTGACATCTGTCTTAAATCTATCACCCCTCAATTTGCAGCTATGCCCCCTTGTACAAGTTGACGTCATCATCCTAGGAAAGAGACTTTCACTATCCGCCCTATCTAATCCTCTGATCTTCTTGTATGTCTCTATTAAATCCCCTCTTAAATACCACATATTCCAGAAAGGTTAGCAGTGTGAACCAGCAGTTTGTGTTTTCATTCCAGTGCTTGCCGTCCTTGTCCACTGATACAAAAAGGTGTCCGTTTGGTCTTGGCTGGTGACAAGTGGTTCAATAGAGAAGAATTTTGAATAGTGTTTTAAAATAAGCTGATGGTTTGCCACTTCCCATTTTCTCCTTCAGATCAACCTTATCCTGTGATGTCTGTCCAGACATTACTAGAGCACTTGGCAGAATTTTACACCTCCCCTTTCCCAGGAGGAGGCTGGAAGTTGAGGTGCAATGGGGATGATGAGGATATTGTGTCTGATACTGACCTACCTTCACTAATATTTCATCAGATGGAGGGTAGGGTTTGGACAGCCTGCCAACCCTTGGGTCAACTGAGGCCCTTAACTTGTCAAGTCTGTTTCATTCATTCAAGGGGCGTGGATGTTGCTGGCAATGCCAGCATTATTGCCTATCCTTAGTGAAGTGTCAATTACATTACCATAGGTCTGGAGTCACGTGTAGGCCAGACCAGATAAGACTGGCAGTTTCTTTCTTGGAAGGAAAATAGTGAATGAGATGAGCTTTACTGGCAAGACAATGGTTTCATCATCAGACTTTTCATTTCATATTTCTAATAAATTCAACTACCTGACACAGCTGGATTTGAATCCAGGTCACCAAAGCATTACCTGGGTTTATGGATTACTAGGCCACCACCTCTTCTGCTGGTACTGTTGCTAGATTAGATTAGACTTACAGTGTGGAAACAGGCCCTTCGGCCCAACAAGTCCACACCGACCCGCCGAAGCGCAACCCACCCATACCCCTACCCCTACATTTACCCCTTACCTAACACTACGGGCAATTTAGCTTGGCCAATTCACCTGACCCGCACATCTTTGTGACTGTGGGAGGAAACCGGAGCACCCGGAGGAAACCCACGCAGACACGGGGAGAACGTGCAAACTCCACACAGTCAGTCACCTGAGTCGGGAATTGAACCCGGGTCTACAGGCGCTGTGAGACAGCAGTGCTAACCACTGTGCCACCATGCCGCCCACAATTATTAATGACCAATTAAGGGTGTCCAACAGCATTCGAGGAGCAGTAAAATCAACGTTTCAGGCAAAGCCCTTCATCAGGGGACTGCCCGAAACATCGATTTTACTGCTCCTCGGATGCTGCCTGAACCACTCTAATCTAAACTCTGGTTTCCAGCATCTGCAGTCATTGTTTTTACCCATTTAAGGGTCTCCTCCTGCCACCACTCACTGTTTACAAGAGACAGCTGCCAGTTCAAACACTATATGGTGTGGACACCGTTAAGCCTGTCTGTGGGCTTGGAGGTGTCCCTCCTGTTAGAACATGCTCAAAAAACAACGTTTCAAGTGTTTCAAGAAGGGACAAGCCCTCAGCTCTTTTTCCTCCAAACCACAACACTGATTGCTGCACTTCCTCACATGAGGGCCTTCATGATTAAATCCCAACAGCTACACCCTTCCTTGGGAACCAACTGCAGTCCAGTCATAGACACCACTCCCAGTAGTACTACTGGGTCAGGACATCTGCTAACCTTTTCATAAACAAGTGTGAGACTATTTTGGACCAAAAAAATAGAGCATAATTCTTTCTAAACAGTGAAAACCTAACAATGACAGAAACAAAAGAATTTGGGATTCAGATATATAAATCATGAACACTGCAGAAAAATAACAAAAAAGCTAATGCAAATATATTCTTTCTGAACTATGATGACCAATATTGCATGCATGATTCCATGTGGTTTGATAACTCATCCAAAACACAGCACTGTTCTCCTGTGGTTCCACCAGGGTCCTATACATGTGTATTAAGACTACTTTATTCCTGTAGATCAGAGTGGTGCTGGAAAAGCACAGCAGATCATTTAGCATCCGAGGAGCAGGAAAATCGACGTTTCAGGCAAAAGCCCTTCATCAGGAATCATCCTGAAGAAGGTCCTGATGAAGGGCTTTTGCCAGAAACATCGATTTTCCAGCTCCTTGGATGCTGCCTGACCTGCTGTGTTTTTCCAGCACCACAGTGATCTAAACTCTGGTTTCCAGCATCTGGAGTCCTCACTTTTGCCTACTTTATTCTTGTACTCCAACCTTTTGCAATAAAGGACAACATGTCACTTTATTTCTTAATTACTTGCTGTACTTGTTTGTTAGTTTATTATGTTCTGTGTATGAGTGTCTCTGATCATAAACATTTAAAAGTTTCTTTCTTTTTAAAAAGTATTGTGTTTTACTCTGATGTCCAAATTGAATACCCTCACACTTCCACACAATCTGTTCCATTTACCATCTTGTTGTCCACTCAGTCAGCCTATTTAAATATCCTTGCAGTCCCTCTGTGTCCTCTTCACAGCTTACATTCTGATCCAGCCTTGTCGTATGTTAGGTGGGAATGATTTATGTTTTTGGTGGATATAGGAATTGATGAAAGAGGCTTTGGCAAATGAGTTTAGGAAACATTTTTCATGCATAGACAATTAATGTTTGAAACTCTATTTTGCAGACAGCAGTTCTCTCACAGATTATGACTGCTTGTATGTTTATATCATCTTTAATTTTTGTTTCAGATTACTTGGAGGCAATTTCTTTTGTAAACAATTATTAATGCTCAGGACTATAAAGTATACCCTATGTTTAATGTTGCTTCCTGTGGGAATGAATTTGTACAATATCCTGCCAAATCTGCCCTAATTTTTCAGCCACCAATGTGCAACAAGGAACATATGCAGCAGTTGGCAGCACAGTGGTTAGCACTGCTGCCTCACAGCACTAGGGTCCTAGGTTCAATTCCAGCCTGTTTGTGTGGAGTTTGTACATTGTCCCTGTGTCTGTGTGGGTTTCCTCCCACAGTCCAAAAGTGTATAGGTTAGGTGAATTGGCCATGCTAAACCACCTGTAGTGTTAGGGGAATAGGGTGGTGTGGACTTATTGGGCCTGTAGGGGATTTAATCCTACTTTCACATACAATCAGCCTCTTTCTGCCAAAATAAATATTTTAAATTTAACCAACAGCACAAAAGGATAGAAGCTTTCAACTTGTATAAAAGATTAGAACAATCCTTGCAGAAAAATCAGGGTTATAAATATGAGCTGGGACTTATTATGTGCATGAAATGCAAAGAACTTTAACAAACAATATCAGTATGTTCATGTATGGTGATGACAATTTTCAGGGTTGTAATCATCAGCTTATGAGGCCAATGAAAATTGATTAGCTTAATAGGAGCAAATATCAAGGAGAGTAATGAAGGAGAACAGCTCTTTTTCCTTAATTAATTAAACCTCAGGGGGACTCATTACTAACAACATTCCTGTCCATCTGTATTGTATCCTTCACTAAGACTGATAATGGCCATGATACCTTATCAAAGTAGATTAGGCGTGGGAGAAATCGAAATGACAGCAATCTGGCTGTCATGTACAGGCTAATTTAAATAAACGTGAGAGGTTCCTGGCGGTTTTCTCCGCTGGAACGTGTATGGAAGCGGAGTACAACAACACTCTTTTGTGGGTTCCTCCCAAACCCTCCACAAAATGACAGAGTGGGAGAGAGGCCAGGAAATTCCCAATTAAGATCCCTTAGGAATTGCAATGGACCCAGTTTTCCCACTGGTGACAGGAAGAAGGGAATTGAGATGGGAAAGATACATTACAATTTGATTCATCATTTATATTGTAGCAAAATGATGATGGGATATAAATGGAAAATGCTTTTGCAATGATCAAAATTGGGGCTTATATCTGCTGCATCAAACTCGAAACTCATTCAAACCTGGGTTGCTTTTACAAGTTTGGGACTTTCTGATCACCCCATTTTCCCTCTTCATGGGAAGCAGTTAGTATGACGTCAAAGATAACAGTGGGAAGATTCCAAACTTCCTTAAATGGTGAGAAAGGATCAAGTCAAAGGTCTCAATCCAGAAATGTTCCAGTTCACCTTCAGGATGTTCTGCCCTTTATTGGTCCTTTACTGGTGCTGACACTGGGGATTTTGTTTTGTTTTATATTGGCAGCCTCCTTCTTAGCAATGGAAATCTTGCAGCAAGTCAGCCGAGCATGGAATACGACCCCTGACCCAGGATATTAGTTTCAGGGACTGCAAATATCTTGCCCAGGCAAGACATGGATGCAAAGAGAGGAATCTGGTTCTCGATGCCTTCACACCATCCACTTGCATTCTGTTTGGCAGTTCATCTGTGTACCTACTGAGCGCTGAATGTGCTCCCTCCCCCCATTACTAAGGTAGGAGATCTGCTGTTCTCTGCAGCACCAATCAGCTCAGGTCTGTGACAATCAGCTAGTGTTGCTGCCTGAAAAAGAGGCTTGTTTTCTCTAAAAGCCTCTTCCTCAGTTTTCCCGACTGTAACTGAGGAAGAGGCTTTTAGTTCGGCATCAACAAGAAGAGGGTGCCTTTCTAAAGAACACTTAATATAGGAAAAAACAAACAGCAGTCCTTCACTAATGTTTTTCTGAGCTGTAAACTAGACAGAGAGCCAAAATGGAGAAACATACTTGGCTGAGGATGGTTTTAGAGACCTGCTGTAAGGGGGAGAAGGCTTTAGCGAGAGAATTCCAATGTTTAAGGCTTTGTCAGCTAAAGGGATAATGAAAGAAAAAGAGCTGTTTCTGCTGTTTTTAAGAAAATTACTTCTCGGTACAGTATTTCCCCAGTACCCACAGGGGATACGTTCCAAGACTTACTGCGGAAGCACAAAACCACAGGGTAGTAGTGAATCCATTCATTTAAATGGGCAACCTACCTCCCTGACAGCCCCTGATCCCAGGTTCTGGAACATTCCATGTAACATGTCCAGGCCATGCTAAATCATGGGTAACTGAAACCGCAGAAACCAACTCCGCGGATACCATGGTCGTCCTGTATTTCCCTTCCCAGGTTAGATATTCAAAGGTGGGAGAATTCCCTGGAGACTGCTGGGTCCTGAAGTGGGTGCTTCCGGGATCCAGCCTGGTGTCTATAACGTAAACAAATAAAGCTTAAGTCAGCCCTACTGCTTTCACCTCTCATCCCCCACCTTCACTTAAACACTCTCCTATCTGGCATCCATGCCAACTTGTGTCATTGAAAGCCCTTGACCCACTCCCTCCCCCAACCCCATAGCTTTTCATATCCCCATTCTAATAGCAATTCATGCTGACCCACTGATCCACTCACCACTTTGCCTACCTGTAGCATGGAGACAGGCCCTTTGGCTTCAAATGGTCCATGCTGACCAAAATATCTATCTATGCCAACCCCATTTCCCTGCACTTGGTCTATATCCTTCTAGGAGAAAGTGAACCCTTCCTGATGAAGGTCTTTTGCCTGAAAGGTTGATTTTCCTGCTCCTCGGATGCTGGCTGACCTGTTGTGCTTTTCCAGCACCACACTCTTGACTCTTGACTCTATCTCCTTCTAGACCTTTCCTATCCATATATTTGTTCAAATGCTTTTTAAATGTTAATATACCTACCTCAAGCACTTCGGCTGGCAGCTCATTGCATATGCATACCACCCTCTGTGTAAAAAAGATGCCCCTCAGGTTTCCTTTAATTCTTTCCCCTCTAACCTTAAACTGATGCCCTCTAGTCCTTGATTCCCCAACATTGGGGAAAAGATTGAGTGCATTCACCCTATCCATGCCTCTCATGGTCTTGATTTGGAGATGCCAGTGTTGGACTGGGGTGGACAGAGTTAAAAATCACACAACACCAGGTTACAGTCCAACAGGTTTAATTGGAGGCACTAGCTTTCGAAGTGCTGCTTCATCAGGTGGTTGTGGAGCAGAATCGTACAACCTAGAATTTATAGCAACCGGGTTAGAATGTCATGGGATTGTAATATTAAACAAATTTAGCTTGAGTCTTTCATCTTTTAGAATGAACATGTTAGTTTTGGTTCCTTCATATGTAACTCCCAGAATGTTTTTAAAGTTACATTCTCAAGATAGCTTTAACAATAGGTGCCATTTCAACTCAGATAATGCATTGAAGGTGTGAAGTTAAAGTCTGTCTGTGTCCCAATGTTAGGTCAGACTGATTCTATCTTGAAAGTGGGACTTACAGAATTGTACGTGGATTTATGCAGTGCTTGAGCAAAATATAATGCCATTCTGCAAAAAACAAATGCACCCCACAAACTTGAGTGAGTGTGTGCATGTGGGTGTGTGTGGGGGGTGTAAGTATCTGTGAGAGAGTGTGTGTATGTGTATGTGTGTGAGTGTAATGGGGTTTAAGTCTGTGAGAGGGGGGTGTGTGTGAGTGTGTGTGTGGGGGGGGGTGGGGGGGGTGTATGTGCAAGTGTATAAGAGACAGCGTGTGTATGAGAGAGGGTCTGCGTGGGTGTATGGATCTGTCGGAGTATATGTATATGTGCACCATTACACGTGAGGACACAATCCACCATGTATGGGGCAGGTACCCATGTGACTTGGCCAACATTGTCTATCTCCAATAGTGCAAGTAAGGATACCCTGAGGCATAGTACATTGGTGAAACCGGCCAGAGACTACAGCAATGGATGAATGGATACCACACAACAATCACCAGGCAGGAGTGTTCTCTCCCAGTCAGAGAACACTTCAGTGGTCCAGGACATTTGACCTTCGGGTGACCGTCCTCCAAGGCGGACTGTGGGACAGATAACAATGCAAAGTGGCCGAGCAGAGGATGATAACCAAGTTCAACACCCATAGGTTTGGCTTGGGACGTTGGATTCACGTTGTACTACAGGTGACCCCACTGCACGACACACTGTCTCGCTCTCTAGCTCTCTCACACACACTGACGCACACACACAGTCCCTCTGTCATATACAAACTCTCTCTCATACGCTCACACGTACACCCTCCACACTCACACCCACACAAGCACTCTCTCACAGACTTATACCCCATTACACTCACACAGATACACACATACTCTCAGACACTCACACTCCCACACACACACCTACACACACACACTCACCCGGTCTCCCCGGCGCGCACACACACACACACACCCCACAGAACCACCATTTGAAACTGTACTTCACAAGCATTTGTGTCTAACTAATTAGCCTAAACCAACACATAATTAGCCTAAGCACAACACACACCCTCCGCTTGATAGTCAGAGCCCAGAACTCTTCTGCATATCCACTCTCTTCCTGATACTCCCAGAGCCAACAACTCTGTCCACTCCACAATTCCCACAGTGTGGGCAGAAGTTTTGCTGTATTCTGTGCCTTGTTTTAGTGTGTGAATGGCCACATTTGGGCTTGAATTTTCATGGAGATGAAAATGGCATTCAGAAGTCTTCACTTTAGCCCCCATCCTCTTTTCTGGGGGTGGGTCATGGGGCGTGGGGGAATGTATGAGCAGGATGTAATGCACATGTTTGCTTTTCACACACGTATCAATATGTTTACAAATGCAGTTACCTTTATTCAGAAATCTTTTGTCATTGAGGATTGTCTAACATGACTTTTGGAATTTACGAATTGAACAAAAAAGATCTAAACTGACTGAATTCCTTTTAAGATGTGAAGTACAATTTTGGAAACTTCAGCTACCTTCAGAGGATTTTACAGAACTATCCATCAAGTGTCATAGAACATTAACATTTTCAAACAGGCATGGAGTTTGTGGGCATAGAGCTGGTGAGGGAAACCTGAAGGGGCACAGGCTGACATCGAGAAGAGGTTGCCGGAATAGGGGAGGTGTCAGATAATATTCAGGGAACCTTTAACATTGCTGGGAGCTGGGATACTGTGTTAGGGGACTGAGAGGGGTGCTCCAGTTTCCTCCCACCGTCCAAAAATGTGCAGTTTAGGTGAATTAGCCACGCTAAATAGCCCATAGTGTTAGGTGAAGGGGTAAATGTAGGGGAATGGGTCTGGCCGGGTTGCTCTTTGGAGGGTTGGTGTGGACTTGTTGGGCCGAAGGGCCTGTTTCCACACTGCCAGTAATCTAATCTAATCTAATTGTGGAATGCATAAAAACACACTTCAGCTATTGTGGGGTTCCCAACATGGTTATGGGTGAGTGAAGAACCATAAAGGGTTAGGAACTTCAACACGACACGTCATCTCCGCACTATGCCCAATCAAATAGAAAGGCTGGGCCAGCAGTGAAATAACCAAGACATCACGAAGAAATCAAGCAAATCCCCCATCAAGTCTAACTGACTTGACTCATTTCTTCTGCACTCCGATATGGTTAGCATGCTGCATTGTGAACCCGAACCCCACATGGAAATTTGGTTTGTGAAATTATACGTGGATTGGACATGTGTCTGGGTTGGCTCTCCCAAGCCTGGAGTAGGATTCAACCCTATACCTCTGTGTGATTCCAGAAGCAACATTACCGCAGTGCCAAGCTCTACTGTTCTAACACAGTGCTCCCATAAGTCAAGGTTACCTTCTCAATGCAATACTTTCCAGATTTTAACTTAAATGGTGTGAATTTTCTCCTAGAGCTCTGCCTCACATCACTAGGACTTGACACCAAATGGCATGCAGCTTGCACTGAATTTAAATTCTGAACAATTCATAAAGTGAAATTGAGGGTTTTCAAATATTCAGAGAGCCTGACATTCTTCTCTTTGATCTTAAAACATTAAACACTTAAGCTTCGGTTGGAGAGTTTCTCTGGCCTTGAAAATTTGACTTGGAAAAAGGCAGATTCTGACAAAGTGAGAGGCAATTTTCAAGGTGAGATTGTAAACACAATGAAAGTCATGAAAATAGACAGAAAGCCAAACTTCATATCAAGTGGAAATAACCTTGTTCAGTTCTAAAGATTAGTTTCTGCATTGTTAGGAATTTGAGCTTCTTAGATTCATATCCATTAGAATGGCACCCTTTCCTTACCTCACTGGAGCCTAAATTTAATCCAACCCAAGCTAACAGTGTGAGAATCTTTGTTGGTTGAAAGTGTCCTATGTGGAACACATTTGGAGATTCTTTAATTCCTTTCCCACTGATGACTACCCATTGCAACAAAGTTGTCCCAATGTTTAAACAAGCAATGAATTCTGGACGTTGCAACAGATTGATGTAGGGAAAATTTCTCCTTGGGCATGTTTGGGGATGGGGCATATTTTCAGGCCAATGTTAAGGAAATTAATTTCTGCATTGAGTTGTGCTGAACTCAAACTGAAAGTATTTGATGCTGCACTGGAAATAAATATTTAAATCTCTACTTCCACATGAGGAAAAAACTTAACAGCCTCGTGTTTTGTTCAGTCACTCGATCAACTTTTTTATTGAAAGCAAGTTCTTGTGCTATCACTGCGATGTTGCCTTTAAACCTAACTGTGTGGGAGCTAAATTAGTACAGGAGCACCCATGGGTTTGTCCTTGTAGTTGTGCTAAAGATAATACATTTTCACACAATTTTACATAAAGCTGTTGTCTTGCCAGTTATGCAACCTTGTCTCAGTTCGAATAAAGGTCTTGAAAATTCAACTGAAGTTAATGAAACAAAAAGACTTTATTACCATTATGCATGTCTGTAACTTCTTGATATTTAATAATGGTTTATGTAATGTATTAGTCACATTGTATCAAGTGTTTGTCACAGAAATTGCATTGTTCAAGTTTTACTCGGCTTTGATTTGCTAATTAAGCGTTATTTGCTTAAAGAAGGGGAGACAGAATTCTCAGGATGAATGTCTCATGTGTCTTCAAAACGTTCCAAAGTATTTCACATCTAATAAATTACTTTCGAAACATTGTTGCAGTAAATATTGTAATCTGGAGGAAATGTGCACATAATTTTTCTGATCGCCTCATAATAGGAAGGATGTGGAAGCTTCAGAGTGGGTGCAGAGATTTACCAGGATGCTGCCTGGACAGGAGGGCATGTCTCATGAAGAAAGTTTGAGAGAGCTAGGGCTTTTCTCGTTGGAGCGAAGAAGGATGAGAGGTGACTTGATGGTGCTGTATAAGATGATGAGAAGCACAGATAGAATGGAGAGCCAGAGACCTTTTCCCAGGGTGGGAATGGCTATCGCGAAGGGGTATAATTTTAAGGTAACTTGAGGAAGGTTTGGGCAAGATGTCAGAGGTAGGTTCTTTATGCAAAGGATGATGGGTGCATGGAATGCACTGCCAGCAGTGGTAGTAAAGCGAGATACATTAGGGACATTGAAGCGACTCTTGGATAGGCACATGGATGGTAGTAAAATGAAGGGTATATAGGTTAGTCTGACCTTAGAGTAGGATAAAAGGTCGGCACAAGGGCTGAAGGGCCTGTACTGTTCTATGTTCCAAAAATGCCAAAATGTCCATGAAATAAATAACTAAATAATTACTTTACGTCGTTGTTAGTTGAGTGAAAAATGCTGGCAAGGATAGTGATTAATCTTCTGTTCAAATTATGCTACATGATCTTTCATGTCACCTGACAGGTCAGATAAGGCCTTAGTTTAACATCCCAGCAAAAGACAGTTTCTTTTTGCAATACAGTGTTCCTTCCATATTGCTATGAAGTGTCAGCATGTATTATATACTTTAAAATTGGCAATATTGCCTTGATCCTCAATCCTCCTCTCTTTGGCGTGTTGACACACTGACACTGACTGCCTCAGCTCCCATATTTCATACCAATCAGCAACTGGTGCTTGTGGAACTCTATGAGATGAGAAAAGAAATATAAGCAAGTTGGAAAGGACTGCTGATAAAAGAAGATAAGAAAAGTGCATTAATTTCTACATTAATTCTTTAAACAAGGGGACCAGCTGCTATAACTGTCTATTAAATCTAACCTCTCAGTGATATTAGGGCAGATAAACTGGTCGATTTCTACCATTCTTATAAAAGAAGACAAGCAATGAAACCTGGACAGGGGATCAAGGTTTAGGCCGTGTTTGGGAAATACCAAGCTGGCAGTTTAGTTACTGTAGAGAAAGGAGCCTTTCGTGCAAGTGGAGAATATAAATCTATCGATCAATTGGTCACACAGCTGGAAATTTTCACCAGCTCGACTGCAATCTTTGCTGGAAGTGTAGCATAATCAATCCTTTTGTGTACAAACAAACCTTTAAGTCACAAACAAAAACAGAAATTGCTGGAAAAGCCCAAGTGCTCTGGCAACAACTCATTTCTCTCCATAAAGCATGATTACCAGGAGTGCTTTGTCACTAAGAGTTCAGAATAAGGACAATCCCTGTGACATTGGAGATCGAGTTTCCATGAGCATTTCACCTGTTTCCCAGAATTTGCACTGGGACATTGAGAGATAGCCTGCAGAAATTCAGGACTACATGTCTTATTATTACACTATATGTCAAGGTTCACTCTGGACCATCCACCATTTCTACATCATGTTATACAACAGTATAACTCACAATCCCATGACTTATCTAATATAATGGAAAACTGTTTTGAGTATCCGACAGCAGTGTGCTCATCATGCGGCTTTTTTTTTAACTGAGCTTAAGCTGATGCCTACAGTGGGTTAGCCTTTTAGAAAAGACCACATGCTTACAGCAAATTCAGAAGACATTTACGCGTAATTGCATTTCAACCCAAATGACCAACTTTTTTATAAAAAGAGAAAAACTCACTATCCTGTACATTTTGAGTCACCTAAGTCACGAAGTATATATACAACAATGGTTCAATATTCCCATCAGTTTACACATATGTATTGCAAACATAGCCCTTACATCATGCTTATCTCTTAATGGAACACATGTATATTGTTGTTGCTGGCCGTTAATCTGGGTATTGCTATTTTCCCAGAGAAATCTTTCCTAAACAAAAACAGACATTGCTGGAAAAGCTCAGCAGGTCTAGCAGCATCTGCAGAGAGAAATCAGAGTTAACATTTCAGGTCGAGTGACCCTTCAGCAGAACTGACATGAGTGACGAAAATCAGTTTACATGCAGGAGATAGGGTGGGGGGAGGGGTTAAGGAGTAAGTGATAGCTGGGGATAGAGCCCAAAGAGAGAGAAGAACAGTTGGACAGAGAACGGAATGGAAAACAATCTGGTTAGGAGGGTGAATAGCTGTTAGTCGCTAACAATAGGGTAGTGTGGAATGGCAGAATATGTGATACCAAGGTCTGGTGTGCGCAGTCGGGTACTTGGACATGGGAGGGAGCAGGCCATAAAATTATTGAACTCATTATTGAGTCCAGAGTGCTGCAAGGTCCCCAAGCAGAAAATGAGATGTTCCTCTCCAAGTTTGTGCAGAGTTTCACTGGTGCACTGCAGCAAACTTGAGACAGAGACGTTGGCCAGGGAACAGGGTGGGGGTGTTAAAGTGTCAGGGAACTGGAAGCACAGGGTTTTTTTGCAGGCAGAATGTAGATATTCAGTGAAGTGGTCACTCGGTCTACTCTTCGTTTCCCCAAGGTAGAGTAGACCACATTGTGAGGAGCAAATGCAGTAGACTTAGATGGTGGCAAGTTCAAGAAAAGTGCTGCTTCACCTGGAAGGTATGTTTGGGCCCTTGGATATTGAGGAGGGGGGAGGTAAATGTCATTTGTGTGTCATATCTTATTATGGTAACCATTGCTATTCCATTCCTGTTGCTGAGTTGCTGTAGATCTCTAGATCTGATCGTTGATCTGTGATTGGTGCAGGTAATAGATTCCCCTTTTCTTGATCAGCTGCATTCAGACCAGTTGGGTGTATGTGTCTGTGGGTTGTGTCAGTACCACTGCGTGTGACCCTTGGGCTGGCTTTTGTTGAGAGCATTGAAAGTCTGTTCCCTGACGTACATTTTAATGCTGAACTCTGACAACGGAGTGGCAGCCTTGTCAAAATTAAACTTTGCTTTCTGCCCTTTCATCTGATTTTGTCACCCACACTTGGTCCAATTTCTGGCTTCAGTAGGTTTTTGCTTGGGAGGAGTAGCATAATGTGGCATTAGTCTTTGTAATGGTGCTACTTTGCCTTCAGTGAGTGTGTTTCTCCAGTTGAGGATTGCCTTGTGTGGAATTTGCTTGATTTCTTCATGATGTCTTGGTTATTTCACTGCTGCCCCAGCTTTTCTATTTGATTGGGCATAGTGTGGAGATGACGTGTCGTGTTGAAGTTCCTAACCATTTATGGTTCTTCACTCACCCATAACCATGTTGGGAACCCCACAATAGCTGAAGTATGTTTTTATGCATTCCACAATTAGATTAGATTAGATTACTGGCAGTGTGGAAACAGGCCCTTCAGCCCAGCAAGTCGGCCCAACCATCCCTCCAAAGAGCAACCCGGCCAGACCCATTCCCCTACATGTACCCCTTCACCTAACACTATGGGCTATTTAGCGTGGCTAATTTACCTAACCTGCACATTTTTGGACTGTGGGAGGAAACTGGAGCACCCAGAGGAAACCCACGCAGACACAAGGAGAATGTGCAAACGGCACACAAACAGTTGCCTGAGACGGAAATTGAACCCAGGTCTCTGGCGCTGTGACGCCACAATCTTAAAGGTGGTCATTGAAATCAATTGGTTTACCTTCCAATAGTCAGAATAATACTCAACTGTGACAAGATGGTCATCTTTTGTGAGTCTAAAGAGGTCCAGTGCCAGCTTCAGACATGCTTACTCTGGGATGCCATGTATCATCAGTGGACCTTAAAATTGTTTAGGTAAATTCGAGGACCGCAGATGCTGGAGATCAGAGTCTATAGATTAGAGAGGTGCTGGAAAAGCAGAGCAAGTCAGGCAGCATCAGATGAGCAGGACAATTGACATTTCAGGCAAAAGCTCTTTATCAGGAATGATGCAGGGGGCCTCCGAGGTGGAGAGATGTTTAGTCTGATACTCATTACAACTCTTCACTAGCTGATTTTGTTTCTCAGGTTTGGATAGTTCAGCATATCTCTTACCTTCCTCAGACTTAACTCACTTCCTTTGTAAATTGCATGGGTGTGCTTTAGTATCTCTCCTCTCAACTCCTTCAAGATAAATACTCTATTTCTATCAGGGAGCCATTCTAGGATCATTAGCCACCATTTCCACCACCTCCAGCATGATGCTACCACCAGACACATATTCCCTTCCCCTCCCTTGCCAGCCTTCTGCAGGGACTGTTCCCTCCAGGGCATCCTAGTCCATCCTTCCATTCCTCACAACATCCTCCTTCAAGGCAACTTCTGCTGACACTCATCTGTTTACTTCCTCCCTCCCAGTAAACAAGGGCTCAAACACACCTTCCAGGTGAAGCAGCACTTTACCTGCATTATACACAATCTAGTCTATTGCATTCACTGCTCACAATGTAGTCTCCTCTACATTGGGGAAATGTAATATAGATTGGGTGACCACTTCACAGAACACTTGCATTCTGTTCGCGAAAAAGACCTGAACTCCCAGTAGCCTGCCACTTCAACACATGACCCTGTTCCCTGGCCAATATGTCTGTCTCAGCCTTGCTGCAGTGCTCCAGCAAAGCTGGAGTTGAAAGAACAGCGCCTTATTTTCCAACTGGGAACCCTGAAACCTTCTGGACTCAATATCGAGTTCAGTAACTTTAGGGCTGAGCTCTTCTATGTCCTTACCTCAACCTTCACAAACCAGGCCTTGTTATCACACAGTCTTCTATTAAACACCACCCATTGCTAGTTGCTAACAGTCCCCATTAACAGCTATTCACCCTCCTAGCCAGATCATTATCCACCCCTTTGTCTGTCCAACTGCTCTTCTCTCTCTTTGGGCTCTAACCCTACCTATTGTTCACCCCTTACCCCTCCCTCCACCCTATCTTCTGCATATAAATTAACATTTTCCTAGCTACCATCCGTTCTGAGGAAGGGTCACTGAATCTGAATTCTTAACTCTGATTTCTCTCCACAGATGCTGCCAGAACTGCTGAGCTTTTCCAGCAATTTCTATTTTGTCTCTGATTTATAATATCAATGAGTTTTTTTTTGGCTTTTACTCTATTTCCATTGTCCAATGTACCATTTTGGGCTGGAGATTTAACTTAATAGCCCAATCTTTGCCTATAGCATCAGTTATACCCTTGCTGCTCTTAGACGCTCCTATTTTCACTACTCCTTTCCACACATAGAAATTTACATCTTGTTGGTTGGTTTGCTTGATTTAAGAAAGGTACTTGTCTATTATACTGTTATATTCAATGTCTCTGCTGGGTTGATGATTTCCAGAGTATAATGATTGCTGCTTCACATTGAATTGGGAGGGTTCCACCACTCTGTTGTAGCATCCTCTGCTTTCTTCATCAACTAATCAAATATAATGGGAAGAGCACAGAGAGACAGCACAAAATAAAAACACTTCTAACATAGGGTGGGTAGGAGCAGTGACAGCAAGGTATCCAATCACAGCAGTGAGCTTGCCGGTCGAGCTACTCTGAATGGACAAGGAGAGAGTTACACATTGTTAAAAAATATAAATTTTTGGGGTGGCTCAGTGACTCAGTGGTTAGCACTGCTACCTCAGCACCAGGGACCCAGGTTCGATTCCTGCCACGGGCAACTATTTGTGTGGAGTTTGCACATTCTCCCCATGTCTGAATGGGTTTGCTCTGGTTTTCTCCTGCAGTCCAAACAAATGTGCAGGTTGGGTGAATTGGCCGTGCTAAACTATCCACAGTGTTAGGTGAATTAGTCAGAGGGAAAGGGGTCTGGGTGGGTTGCTCTTCAGAGGGTTGGTATGGATTTGTTGGACCAAATGGCCTGTTTCTGGTAGGGAATTGAATCATTGCAGATGTGCTTTCAAGAACAGTAATCCCAATGTACATTTGCCACATCCGAGTGGTAGCTCTGTGATATGAGTAACTTACCTTGATGACACTTTGGAGGAGATAGTAACAATTTGAGGAAAATGCTTTCAAGTGGCTCAGCTTTGACACTATGTGTCTTCCAATTAGATATTGATGAAAATGTTCATAAGCAAACCCAATGGCCAGACAAACTTTTTCGATCTGAGCACTTATGCAAATGCCTTGGATGCCAATGCAACTGGCCTCACTGCATCATGGTTGTTCTATGCCCTGAGATATCATCATTTATATCATCGCATTTCAGCACTTTGCATTGCTATCAACTCATTACTTGATTTTAATGGCTGCTGCTTTTTATCCTGGGCCCCTATATCACTGCATGTCTTTGGCAATGAGTTAATATAATTGTTCCCACTCCATGCACAAATTCATCAAGAATTCTGCCAAGTAGTTGACAATCGAACAAGTTGTTGCATTGCTTTTATATCTGTGGTCACTGCACTGCTGTTACAGCTCTCTTACATTTTCAGTGTCTGGATATAGAATATTTGCTGTTAGTATGTGGTCCAGGTACTTGACTTCAGGTATCTTTCATTGCAATTCTTTCTTGTTTAGCTTCAGATTCACCAAGGGAGCTTTGTCTAGGAGTCACACTAGATACTGTTTGTTGTCAGCAATGGCTTCTTCCATTGTGTCTCCACACTGTCAGATCATCCATCATAGCTTTTACTCCAAGGAAGTCACTAACTACCTCATGTTGTCTGCATTTAGAGCAGTGCCCATGCTCAGCTGACTATGTCATCTGAAAGTCATCCAGAGTATGCTTAGAAAACTGGTGTTATCATCCATCTTTACTTGCCAGTAACCATGCTTCACATCTAGGATGTTGAAGAGTTTTGCCGTTGCAAGTTGTGGCAAATTTCCTTTGATGTTTTGAATTGGGGAGTGAGATCTCTTCTTTATTGAGATTCTTTGGGACAACACACACTCTCAGCTTTCTAGGTCATTTTCCTATTGCCATGCTGCTAAGCCATTTCACGTGAGTTGTCAATTTTTTGATCACTCCCTTCCTTTCTTCCAGCTCTTCCATTTTGTCTTTCTGGCTGCATTGGAGAGCAGCTGGACCATTTTTTATTGAATACTGAATTCTCAAGTACTTTAGGAAGGACTGTGGGTATTTTCCCGGAAGACACTACAACCCTGTCAACACATCATTGTAGGAACTGTGCTGAGGTCAGTGGTTTAGAGTGCTTTGACACTTTGATTCCCTCCTTTGGCACAGTGAGTGTTACCAGTTCCAGTTGTAGGTGATGATGCATGGCATTTGCTTTCCACCAATGATCTAATTCCAGGTCAGAAATTCTGGATTATTGTTCATGTTATTGCAACAGGCTGGCAGAGTGATCCATCTTCTCTCCAGGTGTATAATGCCATCATATTACCTTGATCTTACCTTGGGCGCTTCACCTTTGGATTGCCATGCTAAGCTTGTTTATACGGGTCTGTTCTGGGCAAATCACCACAATTTGTTACTTATTAAGAAATCTCACAGATAATCAAATATTTTAAACTTTATTGCATGTAGCAACCGAAATAAAATCCCTCAAGTACGCAAGTTGAGTCTCACAACTCAACTTGACTATTACCCAATTGTTTGTGGAATTTAGTCTATGAACCGTGTCTGTAACTGCATGAGTCCAGGGTTCAGTTCTTGTGCTGTGTTGTTCTTCTGCTGCTGAATTGTTCTGGTGCTGGATTTTTGTATAATTTTCACTGTTTCAAGTTTGTGGTGTGGCATTATTGATGATCCTTTAGATTCTTTCATCCCCCAGTGTTGATCACATTTTTGGAGACTTCACGTCTGAAGTTTGCCTTTTTATCAGAAGTAGCTCCCTTATTCCTTGTTGCATTTGGTGTTAACTGTCTGTCTGAAGCAGCCTGTCCTGCAATTAACCTCATTACTTCAGAACATTCCTTCTGCAGGCAGTCTTAAATGCCCAGGGCAGCAGGTTATCACACATTTTATCTCCTCTCTTACGGAAACAGCTTGTGCGACTTTGACTCTATCTTCCCAGGGATGATTAATTACGATGTTGCTTTTAATTCCATTAGAACAGTTTCTCCTCATCCCTTTCAGCCTGGGAAATAATTAATTCCAAAAAGAGCTACCACTGATTCCCTCAATCCATGACGCCATTAAAGTTCTGGAGCTTACATCGTCACAGGTCTATAATAGTCGATGAGTTTCATGCCGCAGTGCTGTAGGACACTTACTGTTAATCTGATGTTTTATTCCAACATTCGTGTATTTTATTTTGTAGTTATCATTCCAACAGTCACAAACCATGTCTATCGACATGTAGAATGATTTGTCAGAATCATTAGCTAATATCTCTCCCTCTGTACTTTCTTTCTTGAGCTTCATTGTAGCCAGACACTTGTGAGGAAACTGATTCAGTTTCTTGTAGTGAGAACATGGCTTTTCCTCAGGCTGAACATGTGTTCTTCTTATTTGTATTAATGCCTTCCAGTATTTGCATCCGGCCCTTGGTCTGTGAAAGTTCTGTCTTTTGTAACTGCACGATCTGTCAGCAGAATGGAGACCTTGTTTGCTGTGCCATATGCTATAGCTGCTAATACACCATCTCTGCACATGCCAATCACGCACCTGCTTATCTCTTCTATCAGTTGGTGTATTAAGGGTTTGGAGGGATATGGGCCGGGTGCTGGCAGGTGGGATTAGATTGGGTTGGGATATCTGGTCGACATGGACGGGTTGGACCAAAGGGTCTGTTTCCATGCTATACATCTCTATGACTCTATGACAAATGTAATCCTGTCATTACTCAGATCATCCTTTAATTGAACAAGTTCACAGGTTTCTGTGAGTCCAGTTAATGTAACAATAATGTCACATTATTGATCAATGGCCCCTCATTTGTTCTTTAATGATGAATATGTATGTTCATATGCAACTTTCACTTTAGGCTTAAAACATGTCTTCTTAAAATTTCTACTGTATTTTTTTCTGCTCTTCAGAGAGATTTACGGTGGAATATATTTTGAAACAATCTTTCCCAACAGTGATAAAAGTATCGTGATTCATACCTGTTCTGGTTTGTTCAACAAATCCACTAATATTTCATAATTCGGCAATTTTATATGGAAGAAATTCCAGCCCGGTGTCATATTTCCTGAAATTTGATCAGGAGCTTAAAGGGGAAAAGCTGCAATCATTTCACTTTGCAATATTTTAACTATGGCTTTGTTCATTTTAGTAGCAGCTCAGAGTTCTGCAGATACTCTGTCTCCCAGTTAGTAACTGTGCCTTCTTACAGCTGCACTAAAATCATCGCAGTGCTACACCTGACACCATATTTTGAGAGTACAATATAGTAATGTGTTCAACACAAGGGCTTTATTGAAGAGAGTTTAAGATGTCTATAGAGCGTGTGCCTCAAAATAGAGGTCATGTTAGACAAGGGGTGACTTTTGTACACTATTGCATTTCAATCTAATGATGAAGAAGCCATAATGATTGTTAATTTACATAGAACTTGCTTTTTCATGTGAATGGATCCAATAAACAGACAGTTAGATAACCAAGATAATAGTAGCGCCCAATTTAATGTATATTTGACAGTTAAGTCAGATATCCCAATGATTCCTGTGCTAATCAAAATCAACAATAATTTAGAAAAGCCAAGAAAATCATTGTGTTGTTTATAAAATGGCTTAAATTTGCGTTGTGTGGTTTACAGTCAGCATCACTAGCTCTCCATTCCAGATTTTTAAAGTAGAATTGAAATTCCACCCGTTGCTATGGCAGGTTTTCAACCCATTCCCCCAAGACTATTGCTCTGAGTCTTTAGTTTGTTAAGCTAGCTGCATTACCACTGAGCCACCATCTCTACCTTGTGTAGTTTATAAACAGCTCACTCTCCATCATGTATGTTTCATACTTTATGGAATGCCTTGTGTTCTCATGTTGGTTGGTATGGTAATCCATAATGTTGTTTAATATAAAATAACAGTACCATATACTGTTCTGATTCATGGAATATTCCCACATTGTTTGCCCAACCAAATATACCTTTTTCACTTTTTAGATGATTACATGTTCTAGACTATTAGATAAAATAATTAGTTATAAAAGTATGTTTACCATTTCTGTGACTGAGTTCAAATCATAGTTCATGTGTTCTTGGCTTATAACTTTGCTGCTTCCAATATAGGTCCTGCTTCTGCGTTTTTGAAGTTCTACAGGATTACAGTTCAGAGCATTGGATACAGCCTGTAATTATTTTTAAATTCAATTGTTTTTTGTTTGCAGCAGACTCTTCTACTAACATGCAAATACATAAAAGGCAACATGTAATACTCTTCGAGGAGAAAGTGAGGACTGCAGATGCTGGCGATCAAAGCTGAAAATGTGTTGCTGGAAAAGCGCAGCAGATCAGGCAACATCTTTTTTTAATAAACCCAGAGTGTGGGGGTAAGTACATGAAAGTTTTTGGTACTTACTGTCTTTAATTTCCGATATGGCTAGGAAGAACTGTTTGTTTAGTGTATGGATTCTTCTGTGGATGAAGAACAGTAGAGGTCCTTTGCAGGTCGGAGAGAGTGTTGTCCTGAGCTGGGGTAGGGCTAATTGCAGGGAATGTAGGTAGCGACACATGGCTGCAAGTGTGGAGTGGAGGATCCGGAGAGAGGTCTGTTGCTGGAGGCTTCAGATTTGTTGTAGGTACTGGTTGTCCTGGTTGGGTCCAAATTTTGTTGGTCAGAATGTAGTCCGGAGTCCGTGCGGGATCAGTCGGTTCCGTAGGCAGGTGCTGAGGAAGGAGATGTGGCTGTGGTCCTGAAGAAGGGCTTGTGCCCGAAACGTCGAATCTCCTGCTCCTTGGATGCTGCCTGACCTGCTGCGCTTTTCCAGCAACACATTTTCAGCAACGTGTAATACTGTAAAGTAATACTGAGTGACTTGATCAAAGCTAATCTTACTGTTTTCAAAGCGCAGGGATTGCATGGATAATGTAAACTAAACATAAAATTGCTTACTTTAATACAACCCAGACTTGCTTAATAGCTTAGAATTATGTTGTTTAAACTTTTAATTGAGCCCCTTCATTTTTATCTTTGTTTTCCAGGCTCTCTTTATGAAACCTGCAATTGGGAAATTTGGTGGCATTACTTCAGTATAAAACAACCATTGCCAGTAATTTGCTGGCAACCCTCAGTATTGATCCTGGAGACTGGCAGTAGTGTCAGAATTGAACATCTATTCACCCTAATGAAGGACTATCAAGAAATATTAGAACAAATTGGATGTGAAACGTGTGGAAGGTTATAATTGTCATTACTATATTATCTTTGCTGAAATGCAGCAGTGTCACATGCATGCTGCTCTCATTATTGAGCGACATGCTAAAGTGTTGCCAGATGGCAATTTAATCATAATAGTTCATGATTTGTGTGACATATTTCTCCAAGCATAATCTCAGTTGCATCAGTATGAAAGCAGTGCCAAGTGCCATTCCATTCTGTTGAACACGTACATTGCCTGAAGTTCTGATTCTCCATTTCTTAATATCGTTTCTCGACCCGAAAGAGTGCTCTCAAAATATTTGCTTTCACATATAGTTGACCTCAGAAATTAATCCCTGTACGCGTGCACCCAATTTATTCATTTAGATTCTTTACAATTCATTGCACAGTCATATTCAATTGACACTTTGACTTTTTTTTTAAAAACATCATTTTAAATTTGAATCACAAATCAAGAAACCTGATCCAATAAAGCAAGGTCACGTACGATATAAATACTGTAGAAATAGAAATGGCCTAACTCTTTTTGGCCAGTCGCAATGAATCTTTTTTATTTTAGTTTGACATATAGCCATCAGATTCCTGATGAAGGGCTTTTGCATGAACGCTGATTTTCCTGATCCTCCTGACCTGTTGTGCTTTTCCAGCACCACTCTAATCTAAAAAAAGCCATCATACTATGACAATATAGTTCACCTGAGGAATGAAGGAGCCAGTTACCAAGATTTCCTTGAGTGAAAGAAAAAGAGGAATTTTATTAACTGCTAACACTGAGAAAATAAAAAGAATAAAAATGCAATTTCAAACATTCTTAAAAATGCAAGTAATAACTTTTTAAAAAGTACAGAGTGGTACAAACGAGGAGAAATTATGCTAGATCCAGTGTAAGATTTCATTGTTTTTGAGGAGTTAGATTTTAAACCCTATGTAATGGTGACTGAAAGCTTCCCTCAACAGAATTGGGCACTTGTCTTGAGAAAGTAAATATGCCTTAGGTATCCAAAATCAATACAATTCTGCCTCTTACTGAATTAATCAAAAGGCTGTCATTATATAGCAATTTAGAATATTCGGGGTGAACAATACAGCAGAAGTGATTCAGTTTCTCAACACAGAAGAGCAAATGTGAAAGTGTTTATAAACTTTCAAAGCAAAGGACTCTGGTTTAATTAGTGAGATAGTCAGTGGCTGTTTGTAGATCATCATAAAGTATATGAGAACTAGCAAACTTTTTCCCATAGTTTTACTTACAATTTTTGCTGTACCTTGTTTTTTCCCTGGAGTATTTTGTACTGAAACTTATATTGGCATTGTTCACACAAAACCCAACAAGCTATATAGAGTCACAGAGATATATAACATGGCAACAGACCCTTCAGTCCAATTCGTCCATGCCAGCCAGATATCCCAATCCACCTGCCAGCACCTGGCCCATACCTCTCCAAACCCTTCCTATTCATATACCCATCCCCATGCCTTTTAAATGTTGCAATTGTACCAGCCTCCACCACTTCCTCTGGCAGCCCGTTCCACACACGCACCACCCTCTGCCATGGAAAAGTTGCCTCTTAGGTGTCCTTTATATCTTTCCCCTCTTATACAAAGACTATGCCCTCTAGTTCCCACCCCAGGGAAAAAACTTTGTCTAATTATCCTATCCATGCCCCTCATGATTTTATAAACGTCTATAAGGTCACCCCTCAGCCTCCGACGCTCCAGGGAAAATAGCCCTAGCTTATTCAACCTCTCCCCATAGCTCAAATCCTCCAACCCTGGCAACATCCTTGTAAATCTTTTCTGAACATACAATATCTACAATCTGTTAATGTAGAACTTTGCATTGCACTGCAAATTTATCACTAGTTAAAGAAGAAAACCTTGTATGTTGAAGAAAATAGCACACAAGAACAGGGAGTAGCTTGTTTGTCTAAGCTCTTCCATCAATAGCACAGCTGATGTATTGCAAATTATACCACAGATTTGGTGTGCTCATAAAACCTTGAGTTAATGAAGTTTTGTTTAATCAACTGAGACTGATCAGGTGGCATGCCCATGGTGCACTAAATGGTCAGCAAATAGTTCTTCACTTGTATGTATTTCATCAGTTTCTCTGTTTCAGTTAATTAAATCTTTGGAGTTTCACGCTAATTTTGTTCAGCCTGTTTTTGTTTCTTTCAGTTGAATCTTAACGTTGAAAGCGAGTTGTTGAGTTTTACGAGGGGTGTCTCGCTGTAGAGCCCATTGAGTTTTCTCACGTATCTCACCAAACTCATGTCAGTAAATACTTAGCCTGCCCCATGTCATTTCTAAAGTCTGATTTCAAACCCATCTTATTATGCACTAATGCAGAGTAACGTGCCATTCAGTGCATATCCCGGATTCACGAGCATTCCTTGCACCCACGACTTGTTTAAAAGCCCTTTCTGCACCCAGACAAGAACTATTAGTCTGGAGCTGTCATTTACAGTTGCTGACATTTGCCCCAGGTAAAGAAGATTGGGGGGGGGGGGGAGTCACTTCTTGGAGTGCCTGCTGGATAAGGTGATGCATAGGCAAGATTTCCTCTCCCTCAGGACCAGCAGTGGAGGTGATCGCAGCTGACCATGCCAGCTTGATCTAAAGCTGTCATTAGGGCCAATAAGGAGACTCAGCATGTGGAGGAAGAAGGTAAATGTCTTTCTCTACTCCACCAGTAAGTGGCATCATTTACCCTCGGATACCTCAGACTCACTCTGTTTCTGCTACTGTATCCGTTTCCCACCGACACACACGCTGTAACACTCAATCTATTGCCTGCAATATCTTCCACACTTACTCTCACCACCCCAATCTGTGACACCAATAGCCCTCCATTCCTTTGCACTGCCTACTCACTTGCTTGGGCCACTTCACCATCTGCAGTAACTGCGCCACATATTTTTGTCTTCCGTACTACCAACCTATGTCTCATTCCTGGGGGGCAAAAGAACAAGACTCAAGACAGGTGGTGTGCCACGCATCATTCTGCTCTTTGCCCCTCATGGACCCCGATTCCTGAAGTTGTCCTTGACTTACTGTATCAGGATTTTGTGACTTGTTCCCTTTGACTTGACTGAAGCCTGCTGTGACAAATTTCCTATCTTTGTGTCTGCATTAAATGGCACAACAAAACAGCAATAAAATGACTCCGTATATCTGGGTGAGGGGGCAAAGAGCAAAAAAGGAAAGAAAAAGCAATGTAAGGTTGCTGTGAGTATCCATTTAGGCTCAAAGTGAACGAGCAGTAGAAGAGCAAGTGAGGAGCCCAGAGATGCAGCCAAGTGCAGTCCATAAGCTGGGCGTGTGTCCTTGAGCACCCTCAGCCTATGCCCCCTAGTTCTGGACTCCCCCACCTCAGGGAGTCCTTTTTGCTGCTTTACTGTGATGGTTGCTAGTCCAGTCTGAGGTGTAGCATTGAAATGCTGAAGTATCCTCTCAGTGGATCATAGGTAGTTAGCAAATTCAAGTGCCAACATTCATGTGGGAGTAGGGTGGGGGGTGGAGTGGTGCGTGTGTTTGCGTGTGTGTGCATGTGTCTGTGCCCCATACAGCATGTCCTGACACATGGGTGGCCAATGTCCCACATAGAAATCATTCAGAGCAAGCGACGAACTGAATTCGCCAGGTATTTGGTTTGGTTGGATTTTCTCAACATTGCGCTCGTTTGGCGAGTTTAAGATGTTAGTGTGAATATTAAGGAAGTGAATTGTGGTGTTAAGATGGCATTTAGCAAAAATGACCAATTGGCATCATGCTGCTGCACAGTGAGAAGCTGGTCACACCACCAGTGGGAAGCATAAGAGGTGGAGCGTTTAAGGAGTGCCTTTTGTGTTTCTCACAACTGGGGGCTGTTTCAAAACTCGGTATTTGAAAAAGTGGCTGCAGTTTTGAAGACAATTGACCGGACAACTGTTGCAGGCATTATGTAAAAAACTGATTGAGCGGGCAAACATAAACAGTGTTAGTGAGGATACGTTTTTTTAAAAAAAAACTTCACTTGTTTTTGTAGGTCATCATTAAAAGGACATTCACTTCATTTGGAGGAAAGACTGAGATCAATACAGATGAATGCAGTCTTGCTCAGCATATCCACAGCAATTGCAGTTACCATTACCTAGTGTACACGTGATAATTGTGAGTATAAATATGCTATTGTTAGCTCTTCAAGACTTTGTTACAAAAATGTGTTGGAAAATTTCTACCTCAGTGTTTTCTACCTTGTGGTTTCCATAAGTTGAAAATAATCCAAAAATAAATTAACACAGATACTGAAGCTACATCAAGTGTATTTTTCATATTCCTTCATGTGTGCAGCAGTTCAATGCAATTTTGTTTTAGTTAATCGGTCTGTAGAATGGTAGTGATGATGTGGCATTATGGATATACATGCATTGATTTGCATGATAACATAGCTTCCAAATCATTTCAGAATAAATATAACAATGTGAAAATTCCCCACTTTTGCTTTTGCTTTTATTTCAGGAATAGTTGTTATTTGGTGAAATCAATTGTCATGAAATGCACGAGACATCAAGAAGGAGAGATACAGACTGATTTGCCATTTTTTAAGAAAATGTTGAGACACTGAGGTAGCAGTTGTATACAGAACTATTTATTTAAAGATGAAGGTATGGTCACCCTAAGTCTTAAACATTAACAACATGACAGAAGATATGTTCCGTGGTGTTAAACAACACTTACTCATGAAAAAAACTATACGCTGATGTGCTGTTTGGGGTTCCACCAGCGTTATCCAGCTCCTGACTTCATTTGGCTAAACATGGTTGAAAGAGCTAAATTACAGGGATGAGATGAGGGTGACTATTCTTGCTATCAATGCTACATTTGACAGAGTATGGCATCAAGGAGCCCTAGCAAATTTACGTCAATGGGAATCAGGGAGAAAAGTCTTCACTGGTTGGAAGTTTATACCTGCAAGTTTTGTAGTTCACTTTAATCTTAGTTGTACATCTTAAGTCAATTACAGTGATAGATATTGTCAAAGCAAGCTGTTCAGAGTTGTTATTACACATCTCTGAAGCAAATGGGGCTTGAATTCTACCACTACATCTAAGAGCACTCACAATTATCATGATAGCCTGAGTTTGAGAATGCCAATCTAATAGGTCCTTTCATTCTGATTTGCTGCAAGATGCCTCCAGAATATCACAATAAGTTAAAAAAAAAGCCGAATGAAGAGCTTTTTTTTTAGTTGATCCCTTTGAAACAACAGATTGCAACTGCTGGCTGACCAGGCATACATTTCTTGTGCTGTTCTGTTGACTAAAATTCCCCTTATGTCCTCTAGCTGCAGACTGAGCTTTTTAGAGTTCTTACAGCAAACTCTTGCTAGCCACTGCCTTCTGTGCATAGCCTGAGGCATCCTGAACACTGATGAACACATGAACGACGAATAATCAAACTCAGATTGTGTAGGCAGCATGGGCCTGATTCCTGATGTCTTTTAAAAGTTGACAGTCATCTAACTGATATCGCTTCATACAATCTTTTGACAAGTTCCCTGAGAAGTGAGTCACTTTTGGGATCATTCCCTTCATTACAGCTTGTTTCTGTTAGCATACTAATTTGTTAGAGATCTTTCCCAAGGTAACGACACACCAACAAAGTCATTTGTTATTTGTTTAGAAGATGTGTAGTGTCTCAACTTAATCATTAACATCATCACAAATTGTTCAATTGATCCATCTAAATGCTCTGGAGGATTCTAAAGCCTATTAATACCTTTTAGTTAAAATAATTGTTTATGCAGTTAACTAAAATCATTTTCAAAAGACGGCACAGAACCAAGAATTGAGTATGGCATCCAGGAGTCCTGGCAAAATCAAAGTCAATGGGAATCAGGGAGAGCCGTCTTCACTGTTTGGAGTTTTATACTGTCTTCAGTCTTTACAATGCCTAAATTGTCTTAAGAAATTATGACATAAAACTGATTAAATAACTTGATTCCAATGCAATGTATGTCTGTTACGTATGCTAAATTATAAAGCTAAACTATTCTAGGATAGCGTGGTATCCGGAAATGGAAACCTACTGCTATTAAACAGGTCTATAATGAACCACGGAAAGTAAGTATTCTCTAAAACTTGGTTTGTTAGCCTGGAGTCATATGGTCAATGCTATCTTTGATATGGGGTCATGGAGAAATAGAAATGTTCAGCACAGAAACAGGCCCTTCGTTCACCTCATCCATGCCGACCAGATATCCTAAATTAATCTAGACCTATTTGCCAGCACTTGGCCCATATCCATCTAAATCCTTCCTAATCGTATACCAATCCAGATGCCTTTTTAAATAACAGTACCAGCCTCCGCCACTTACTCTGGCAGCTCATTCCATACATAAACCACTCTTTGCCTGAAAAGGTTGTCCCTTAGATCCCTTGTATCTCTTTCCCTACTCACTCTAAACCTATGCCCTCTAATTTTGGACTCCCCCACCCCAAGGAAAAGACCTTGTCTATTTACCCTCTCCATGCCCTTGATGACTTTATAAACCTCTACAAGGTCACCCTTCAGCTTCTGACTCTCCAGGGAAAACATCCCCAGTCTATTCAGCCTCTCCCTATAGCTCAAGCGCTCGAACCCTAGCAACATCTTTGTAAATCTTTGCTGAATCCTTTCAAGTTTCACAACATCCTTTCTATAGGAGGGCTACCAGAATTGCACACAATATTCTAAAAGTGGCCTAACCAATATCATGCATAGCCACAATATGACCTCCCAACTCCTATACTCTGACCAATAAAGGAAAGCATACTAAATGCCTTCTCCACCACCCTGTCTACCTGTCACTCCACTTTCAAGGAACTATGAACCTGCAATCCAAGCTCTCTTTGTTCAGCAACACTCCCCAAGGCCTTACCATTAAGTGTATAAGCCCTGCCCTGATTTGCAGCACCCCACATTTTTTTCTGAGTTATGTACCATCTGTGCGACCACACAGACAGTTGCCCGAGGCAGGGATTGAACGTAGGTCTCTCATGTTGTAAGGCAGTAGTGCTAACCACTGATCCACTATGCCACCCATAAAGATAGCATACTTGAAAGGAGTCACTGATGTCACAAAATAAGCACTGCCTATTAGGATATCAAGGAATCAAGGACTGTTCCTGAGAAGAACTAACCAGCAGCTTCCCAGTTAGGCAGTGATTATTCTTAGTGTTAATAGTATGTAACTGAAGTATATTTACTTTTAACTAGTATGTGATATCTCACAAGGGAACATCAATTATCTCTGTTGGGAAGTAACTAGCTCTCAATTAAAATGTAATAAAGCTATTTACTGCTTATCAAGACTGAGCCTAACCTTTGCCTAAACATCATTGAGCATCCATCCCGCATAATATCAGTGAAGTTTCCTCATTCCAAAAGGAGGTCTGGTGGCAGTGAATCTGCAAAAACTCCAAACGATGGTCAGCGCACCTTTATAAGACTTTGACTGGATATGCTAGTGTGGAAAAATAAAAATCCATTCTACAAAAACCACAGCCATCGAAGGAGAAGAAAGAATTCAATGCTCCAATCAGAAAACTGAGCATGTCTTTAAATATTCAACAGTTTTAAAACACACAAGTCTGTCAACTTCTGTGAAAGTAGTAGCTAGCAATATTAAGTTTGCAGGACATAACAACACTATGCATGCATGTATAAGTCCAAATCAGCTAGAATTAGTGAAAAACAGTGAAAAAAGTCCTATCAAAGTTGTAATAGGAAATACTGAATCATAATCAGTTGCTGAATAAAAATAATTGCTCAAGGCATCAAAATAATAAATAAAACATTAACTCCACAGTTGGGACTGAGTTGCAATAACGTTTATTTCCAAGTTTACTTTTTTCCATTGTTGCACTTTAAGCCTGTGCCTGAAGAATCATTTTAACTTGCTTTTAATTCTGCCATTGAGTAATTGGTTCAGAAATTTGTCAACCTACTTTGAGAAGTCCTAACTGTGCTTCCCAGGCTGGTTTTGGGAGCGGAAACAAAACTTGGGGTGGTGCAGTGGTCAATACTGTATCCTTACAACAGCAGGGTCCTGGGTTTGATTCCATCCTCAGGTGACTGTTCTCTTCCATTGCTCATGGGCTGTGGGTGTCATTTTTATTGCCAATCTCCAATTGCCCCTTGAACTGAGTGGATTGTAGGGGCAATTCGTAGGGCTCTTAAGAGTCAATCATATAACTGTGGGTCTGGAGTCACATGTTGACCACACCCAGCAGAGATGACAGATTTCCTTCCCAAAAGGACATTAGTGATCCAGATGGATTTTTAAAACAATTGACAATGTTTGCACATTCTCCCCGTGTCTGTGTGGGTTTTCTCCAGGTGCTCCGGTTTCCTCCCACAGTCCAAAGGTAAGCTGAATTGGCCACGCTAAGTTGTCAATTAGGTGCATTAGTCAGAGGGAAAAGAGATTTGGGTGGGTTACTCTTCAGAGGGTCGGTGTGGACCTGTTGGGTCGAAGGACCTGTTTCCACACTGTAGGGAATCTAATCTTTTTTTTCTTCTCACTTATGGAATGGGATCTGTGTTTGCTGTCCCATCATCAGCCTTTTGTTTTAAAGGTGCTAAATTCAGATGTTCCCCCTTAGCTGCGGGTGGGCTTTTATTGCCCTTGCTGCTTTTGTAAACATTTGTTTTCCTCTCTTACACTTTGCTAAAGGCTTTTTGTGGCTTGGCATTTTTGTCAATTATCTGGAGGAAGTTTCTGTTCAGAGATGTTTCCTTCCCAGCAAATGGTCAGCTCTCTGACTTTACTGGCTGTTAGATGCACTGACAATTTTTTTGAAACATGAATGGTCATTTTTTTTCTCTCTGAACCTAGGTAGTGTTGGGTGTGTTTCTGGATCTTCACCGTTGCCATGACTTTCCAGGAAGTGTATTCCTGAAATTTTATTATATGGCTTGATGTCACATTATAAATTTGGGTCTGGGACAGATTGTTTGAGAAGGCAAAGTCAAGAACTGTGCTCATGCTTAAACCTCAAAGTGACAGTATTTAACATACATTAGTAGTAAATTCCGCTCTACATAGTAATCATTGATGTAGAAGGCTCTGACTTGTACATACATTACTTTAGAGATAATTTATCTTCTTCAGGGTGTAGGTTTGCTCGCTGAGCTGTAGGTTTGATATCCAGACATTTCATTACCTGACTAGGTAACATCATCAGTGGTGACCTCCAATTGAAGCGAAGCTGTTGTCTCCTACTTTCTATTTATATCTTTCTCCTGGATGGGGTTCCTGGGGTTTGTGGTGATGTCATTTCCTGTTCATTTTCTGAAGGGTTGATAGATGGCATCTAGATCTATGTGTTTGTTTATTGTGTTGTGGTTGGAGTGCCAGGCCTCTAGGAATTCTCTGGCAAGTCTTTGCTTAGCCTGTCCCAGGATAGATGTGTTGTCCCAGTCGAAATGGTGTTTTTTTTTCATCTGTTATCTTCTTCATTTGTTCATGTCCTTTTTCCTCATGAGAGCCTTCCATTCTAATTCATTGCATTCTAGTAGTGTTCTTCCAGAGAGTACAATGTACTCTAAGGTCACCCACATTGTATCATTTATACTGAGTGATGTGCAGTTCTGTGACATCATCACAAACTTCCTCCAGGGTCCTGAAGCTGTTAAACAGCACTACCTGTGCAACTTGCATCGAGTTACTCATTGATATCACAGAGGAAAGCTGTATCAAGCCTAGCAGGTTCTAGTCTGTGTTGCTGTGGCAATTGGGTTATGTCTGCCTCAATACAAGTGGCACAACATGAACAAATTTCTCCCCCTTAAGCACTAAAAATAATTATGGCCTATTTTCAAGCATAATGGCAAGGAGGGGGGTCAGGGTTCAAAGCCCATCATTGTTGAGGTTGGCAGTCCACCAACTTGGTACATCGCCTCATTTACTTGTTTCTGGTGTTGGTTTAAGCATGGCCCACACTATTGACTACCTTTGTACACAGGAAGGAATCTAGTGGCACATTCATATGTTCTTAAAGGCAGATTATCTGTTTTAAAGAGCATCTGCAGTCAATGGAAGGGAGCTACCACTGGTCATTTAAACTGAAACTGGCTAAAGCTAGAAGCTGCACAAATCAAGCACCACAGAATGTAAATGCTTCTGGATTCACAGATCAACATTGAGAAACAGAGGTGTACCACAGAATAGAATGGGACAAGGGAACCTCAAGGTTCCGTCTTTGAAGGGAATGAGAGCAGAAGGTCAGAGAGGTCATTGCTAAGATGTCTGGCATCAAGAACATTAAAGACATCACAAGGGTGTCCAAGATTAGTGAATGTGCTTCTCAAAGAAATTATACCCATCACTCCACCAATCTTTTATATTCTTTCAGTGCACTACACCCCACCAATCACTGATCAATGGTCTCTGACATTCAGTACGCATGCCTGTATGAAAAAAGGTATATAACCTATAGATATTAACATCATTGGTTAAATTTGAATAGCTATTACTAAAACATACATAACATTATTTGAATTTGATTTTCAGAATAGAGGCAGAGGAATGCTGTTTGCTTCTATGAAGAGTTTTCTCTGAAAATAAAAGATCAAAATATCTTCTTGAATAGTGACTAAATCCAACATTTGTCAGAGTGTAGCTGACTTCATTTTCTGTTAAAAAAAAATTGAGGATTGAGTTAGTGTTTTTCTCAAATTCAGTTCAGAGGACACCAAGATTGAGTTGAGAAACAAGTTTAGTTTCTCTCCTGGGAGGAGTTCAGGGGCCAGGTTAGGGGACCAATGAGCTCACTAGTATGGTTTAGTTTATGGAAATTCCAAACTCAGGGAGTTTGGTTGGAAACCTACGATTAGAATTGAGAAAGTTTAGGCTCTCAGATTTATGAAAATGTTAACAGATCTTGGAAAAGATTCAACAAATTGTCTCCTCAATTCACTGGCAAGAGACTGGAAGGTGTCAGTTAAGTGGAACAATAAGAGTTGAGATAGGTTGTAATTTCTCTGGTTTTGAATCACTGTAACAGATACCATGTGGAAACTGACTGAAAGTTTATTTTGTTGCATGTTTTGAGATTTTCCCAACTCTTCTCTATTTTGATAGTTTGACTTGCTTTGTTGTAAATTTCTTTTAATTCAGAACACTGGTGAAGAGTCACCAAACCCGAAGTGTTAACTCTGCTATCTCTCCACAAATGCTGCCAGACTTACTGAATTTCACAGCAACTCCTGTTCTTGTTTCAGACTTCCTGCATCTCTAGTTCTTTGGTTTATAACCTTGACTGATGTTTGCTGCTGTGCTGTTCATATTGTTCTGGCTGGAGTTTGAAGAGGCCAATAAGCCACAAAAATTAAAATAATGACCTGGATCTTACAATCTGGGATGAAAGTTCCAACCCAGCGATGCAACAGAAGTTGCTCAGTAACTTTAGGAGGAGCTTTCAGCTGAATGTCCATCCAGGAACATTCCCAGGCAAAGCAGTGGGATGTAGTAAAAATAGACCAAGCATTATTACTAAATTCTAATTCATAAAAAAAATGAGGAAAATACATTTGCTGGCGAAAATATTTGCTCTGTATCTCATTTGGATGTTCCATTACAGGCGCATTGATGGAGGAACATTCACACCTCAAATAAAAAAGTAGTGTTTAATAGTGCTCACTACATTTTACATTGATATTCAGATAGTCTCTGACATTGTAAACATTCCCAGGGTAATCCTATTAAATGCAATGAGCTAGAATAAATTAATCATACCTTGTGACATAGATGATCAATTTTCCTGGTTTGCAGTTTGCATGGCAAAATGGATAGAATTACAAGAATTCAACCTGCAAAAATGTCATAAAAATTCATAACTCTTAAAATGTAAGTAGCCAGCATAAACCAGTGTTTAGAATTTTTAAGAAGTCATCTTTGCTTCTTTAGATATTACCTCTCTTGCAAGATTCTATGTTTAATTAGATGGTACTATGTATGATATTGGAATAAGAACACTATTTGGAACTTGCCTATCTCTATTTTGTAAACCCTCCATCCAATCTGAGGCACATAATGAGATATGAACACAGAGATACTAATACAATTGCTGTACATGGAACATTGGAGTGGCTGCACACATGCATAACTGCACAGCAAAGTGGGAATAGTGATCATAATATAGTAGAATTTATCATTCTGTTCGATAGTGAGAAACCTGTGTTGGAAACCACTATGCTAAAACTTAAATAAGAGTAATTGCAAAGTATTATTTACTTGCAAAGGGTTATTAGGGAAAAGATGGTTGAGAAACGAAGGCAGACATTTAAGAAGATAGTTCATGAGTCACAGTAAAGATATATCCCAGTGAACAAAAAGAGTTCTGAGAAGGGGATCAACAGAAGGAAGTGAAGGAAGGAAGTGAAAGGCAGCATCAAATTGAAAGCCATATCACATGGCAAAGGTTAATAGTAAGAAAATGGATTGGAAAGGTTTAAAACCCAACAAAACATATTTTAAAAAGACAGAGAAAATAGTCTTTGATGATAAACTAGCAAGAAATATAATTAGCAGATGGCAAAAGCTCCTCAAAAATATATATAAAAAGGAGAGAGGTTAGAGTGAATTTAGGCCACTTATATAAAGAAGCTCAGAAATAAGTAACTGGATTTTCAGCTGAGTAGGCAGTCATTATGCAAGTCTAGATGGGAGTTGCAACATGCAACCAATGTACCCTCTAAGCTGCATTCACAGACAGCTGCTCTGAGGATCTGCACACAGTGAATTGTGTAAAAATGCCAATCACAGCATTGACATTCACTGCTGCACATAGATCTCAGAGATCTGAGCAGAAGAAAAATAATTAATGCAAACTCTGAGAAATCCCATTGTAACATACTCCAAAGGAACAGCCTGGAAAATTAAATTTTATACTGAGCAATTCCTCTGCCCTCTCAAAGTCTCCACTCAAATCACAGGGTCCTAATGAAATGAGGTAAATAGTTACTCAGGAAAAGTTAGTGCATTAAATATGTAGTCTAATTCCTGACTGCGTATTAACATCACATACACACAATTACATCTCCTGCTGATTATTTTCACACCCTAGATCCTGACCTGACGCATCTCTGAGACCTGCTCCCTGCCCCTCACAGATCCTAAGTCCACTCTGCAGCTGATCCCTTCTGCACCCACTCTGCCCAAGTGGACCATAAATCCCCTCACTGCCACACCTCACACAAGCCACCTTGAGGTGGATCCAATCCAACATCCCATTCTCAACTCCCCGTTGGATCACACCTGACATCTCTGCCTTATCACCAGACCAGACCCTCCCCTTCCCTAATTCCAGAACTCCAACCTTCACCCCTGGATCCAAACTGACCACTGACCCATGCATCCCATTGGACCTGAAGCTCTCAGCTCTGATACCTTGGCCCCACTGCTTGTACCCACTCAAACATATCCTAAATACTTTATCACTTACCTTACCACCACAAACCATGGCACCATTTGGCACACTACCCCTTCCCAATTAGCACTCTACCTGCCTGATACCCTGCTTCAGTGCCTACACATTGACTACCATTGCCCTGGCACCAATAACTTTAACCAGCTGTTAACCTGGCATCTTATCCGTCCTACATATCAGGCACTCTACCTTCCCAGCACCCTAATATCATGCTTACCTTTGACAGCTGCCAAAGTGGCTGTGAGCTCCTTTACATTCCAAATTACTGCTGGGAAAATGGGATTTGGTTTGCCTTGCTCCAATAGTTCTGAATTACAAAAGAGCTGTCAGAATGGAAGGGTGGGACTGGATTTCTGAAGGATCCCTGATCAGAATCTCCTGTCAGAAATGCAGATCCCCCTTCTTTCATTGAGGATTTCATGAGATAACTCAATGTTATCAATAGCCTCCATCTTCCCGTGAGCTCTGATAACGAACACATACCATTCACAAGTAACAATAATGCAGTGTTCAAAGTGTCCTTTGAATGCTTTAAAAAATCAAATTGTCATTCCAATGCAACATTGAGGAAATACTGCACTGTCAGAGGTACCGTCTTTTAGTTGCAACCTGAAACTGAGGCTCTATGTGCCCTTTCAGTTGGTTGGAAAACTTCAGTTAGCACTGTTTTGAATAAGAGTAGGGGAATTACAGTTTTGACCAATATTTACCCCTCAGTCAGCACCCTAAAAGCAAATAATCTGATCATTGTCATTGTCATTTGTTGAAGATTGTTGTGGGTCAAATTGGTTGCTATGTTTCCCTGCATAACAATATCTTTGAGACTCCCTGTGGTTATGAAGGGCACTGTTGTAGGAGACCATTGCTTATTCAATGGATGTTTATGAAATATGTAAACCTAGGAATAATTTAGCTCACGTCATCAAACTGTAGAAGGAAATTTGACCTGCTTAATAAATGGCTTTGCTAAACTATGCAGCATCATTCTGGAGCCAGAAATAAAACAGCATGTAGCATTATTAAATATTATTTCATGCTACTATTTTGTAAATGCAACATGAGTAGCGTTTACCACAAGCAGGCTGCTACTGACAAACCAAAAGTTAGTCTGCCTATCACACAAATGTATAATGTGGTAGATGAGTTTCAGCGCTGGTGTGATGCTATGTATGTAGGATGTGTTTCCTAAATCATATCAAATGGTATGTTCCTTTTGCTGTTTATAGCAGGGAAGGTATTGTTAATTCCCCCACGAGCTCATTCTTGTGAAACTCAAAGCATAGTGTACAACATTATATGTGATCGGGACACCATTAATAATCCCAAGTGTGCTTCAGATTGGTAATCCACTGAACCCACTCTTTGCCAGCAAGAAGGAATGCATACTGTACACTCATTGCCTATGTTCAACTGAATGAAATAGGACACATTCATTCTCTGGTTCATTCTGCAAAGCTTTGACAAAGGGTCAGTTAGACTCGAAATGTCAGCTCTTTTCTCTCCTTACAGCTGCTGCCAGACCTGCTGAGATTTTCCAGCATTTTCTCTTTTGGCTTCAGATTCCAGCATCTGCAGTAATGTGTTTTTATACTGAATTAATTAGATCACTGTGAATTGCAGCTATAATGAATGAAGTCATCTGCCCACTGGTTAGATCAATGTGATCACTCAAAATTGTGTCCATGTGAAAAGATAAGACTCCTCATTTCCCCTCTTCCCACCTTATCCCAGTCCCAAGCCTCCAACTCGGCACTGCCCTTTTGACCCGTCCATCTTCCTTCCCAACTATCAGTTCCACCCTCCTCACCGACCTATCATTTTTCCACCCCACCTTCATCTAGCTGTCACATTCCCAGCTACCTTCCCCCCCAAGGCCATCCCCCCTCCCATTTATCTCTCAACCTCACCAGCCCACAAGCCTCATTCCTGATGAAGGGCTTATGCCTGAAACGTCGATTCTCCTGCTCCTCGGATGCTGCCTGACCTGCTGTACTTTTCCAGCGCCACTCTCAACTCTGATCTCCTGCAACTGCAGTCCTCACTTTCTCCTGCAGGAAAGAAAGGTATAAAATCTGTCAGCTTTAGTCTATCTTTCTATCAGAAGAAAGGAGACAGATGATCCGTAGACTGATGCAGGAAGAAACATTTGCTGGTCATTGTCTCCTTATTACAGAACATCCTTCACCAACAGCAGGTGATAGTATCTGAACACTATAAATACATTTTGTCTCTTGTATACTTACTCAGTAAAGATCATTGAGAGCCAATCTGAAACCAAATTCTGATATTTGTGCCTCACCTTTTAGTTCTAGCAATTAAAAATGAAACAAGGAGTTGTTTGTTATGTCTGGGATACGTAATCCAGGAGATTCAGGAATTCTTCTTTCACTATAAAAATACTAGCCTTCCTTTTAGTTGACAGTCTACTTTGATTGGGCTATCTGGAAATTTCAAAAATTTTGACTGGACACAAGAAAGACAAAGTTAGAAGACTGGAGATCTGGACAGGAAAATGATTTTTATACAGTTGATGAAATCAATGGCCAGATTTGGACAGAAGTGGGAGACAAAGAGATCAAAGTCAAGGATGAAACTGCACTAAATACTTTGGAGAAGAGACTCCGAATAGGTTCTATTGGCAATGAATAGATTTTAAAATGTTGGAACGAGATGTAAAGGTATGATTGCTACACTGTAAGGTGCACAGTTGAAGTAAGCTGAGCTGTACTGATGCACTTCCAGTGTCCAAATATCGTTGTGCTTTGCCTGTATGGAAGGGAGTTGCTCTCAGTTTGATGGATAGCTTTCCAAAATAAGAAAGGGAATCTCTGCTTCTGTGGTGTTAATAAGGAAATCTACACCAGAGTACAAAGCCAAATATTTTTGAACATTTTGCTACTGTAAAAGATATGCCTGAGTGGGTGAGCGCAAGAAACTGTAAATGTCCTAAAGGAGTATATTTGTTGTGTACTGGTGCTAAGTCATCAATATCAGCCCACACAAATCTACAAAGTTACTGCAACAAAGACTTCGAGGCTATTTCCTTCAAATTGAGTGCCGTGTATGCATTTGGGGTCCACCTTTAGTGCACATCCGTGTGTAAATGTTGTGTGAACAAACTTCTAAAAACACAGGCAAAGCATAAGGGATCTAGACATTGGAAAAACCAGCAATATAATCATCCTTTAGCCCGACTTCATTCATCTGATTCCTTGACACTGCAGCCCTCATGTGTTGCTTTCTGTTGGCAGTATTGGCTAAGAAATTGATGCATGCCAGATCAAACGGCATCATTCAAGGCATGAGCAAGAAGCCAATTGTTAAGTGTATTAACTACAATAGAAAGTTCCAGGCCTTTATTTGCCTTGTTACTTTTCTGATAATACATTGATGAGTTTATTATTAATATTGCATAGAATTTACAAAATAGGTCTTTCAATCCAACGAATGAATGCCACTGTTTATACTCCACATGACTTCCTCCCTCCTGATCCTATGTCACTCTATTAATATATCCTTCTATTCTTTTCTCCTACATGTAATTTATTTTCATTGTTAAAAATATATTGGTGGAACTCATTATAATTGTATAAAAACCAAAAAAAGTTCACATGGGAGATAAACTGTTACATAATCTAACAGAGTTTATAATGATACCTTACAAAACACCCACTGTTCTCTCTTTTGTTATGGAAATAAAAAAAATACAAGCCATCAATATTAGAAGGGTGTTGTGAAACTTGCAAGGGTTCAGAATAGATTTACAAGGATGTTGCCAGGGTTGGGGAGCTGTTTTTCCCTGGAGCGTCAGAGGCTGAGAGGTGACATTATAGAGGTTTATACAATCATGAGGGGCATGGACAGGGTAAATAGACAAGGTTTTTTTTTTCTCTGGGGTTGGAGTATCCATAACTAGAGGGCATAGGTTTAAGGTGAGAGTAGAAAGATTTAAAAGGGCTCTAAGGAGCAACTTTTTCATGTTGAGGGCAGTGCATGATTGGAATGAGCTGCCAAAAGAGGTGATGGAGACCGGTACAATTGTAATATTCAAATGGCATCTGGATGGGTATATGAATAGGAAGGGTTGAGAGGGATATGGCTCAAGTGCTGACAGATGGGACTAGAATAATTTAGGATATCTTGTTGGCATGGGCACATTGAACCAAACGGTCTGTTTCTGTGTTGTTTCTCTCTATGAGTCTATGAACTTGCTTGGTAGATGCGCATGCTGTGGATTGCAAGAGAATTAATTTGTGGCTGGTGGAAGCACATTAGGTTTTTTAATGGCGCTCACATGTTGATCACTTGGAAGGTAAAAACTGGAAGGAGGTTGACACTGAGGGGAATCTTAGTGTCCAATGAAGAACAGTCAGATATTTGGGTTCTGAATGTTTCACATTTCAAAACAATTACATTTTTTTTACTTTCCATGATCTACACAGGACATGCTGACTGGGAGAGGTGGAAATTTTGTTGCCTTGTTCTGATGGACATTTCTGCTGTCTCTCTTCTGGGTCTTGCACAATGTGTCGGCAGAGTGAGCAGCAGCTTCATGTCAAATTCAAGCCACTGAAGAACTGGAGGGTGCAAAAGAAAAAGGAACTGGGATCGCTTATACAGTCTGCTCAACTCTTCAATCTGAAACATGGCTGCTCTTCAACGTAATGTCACATTCATGCCCACTCACATATTCCTTGCTCCCCTTCCACATGATAAACTACATAACCGCCAGTAGAGTTGCGTTCTGTGGTGTAGTATTTTGTTTCAATAAATTGAATAAGACAACCTTTATTAGAATAGGTAGGACAAAACTATTTCCAAATAGGTCAGTAACCAGAAGAGACAGTTAGCGATTTTTGAGAAAACTTGGAGCCCAAGTTGATGGTAAGTATGTAAGTTAGCTCGCTGAGTTGGAAGATTCGTTTTCAGATGTTTTGTCACCACACTAGGTGACATCATCGGTGAGAGTCTCTGGTGAAGCGCTGGTGGTGTGTCCCACCTCTACATTTATAGATCTTGGTTTCTTTAGGTGAGTGATGTCATTTATGGTTTTTCTTCAAGAAGTGGTGGATAGGATTTAAATTTATGTGTTTATTGATAGAGTTCTGGTTAGGGTGCCTTGCCTCTAAGTATTCTCAGAAGAGACAGTTTCGAGCCACTTGGCAGAAAGCCAGTGGGAAGATGATTTTTTTTAACTCAGTGAGTAGCTGTGATCTAAAATGTACCCTTTTAAAGGCTAGTCGAAGCTGGTTTAAAAGCAGTTGTGGAAAGGGAATTTAATATCCACTTAATGGTCATGCACCACCATGGCCCCAAACCATCAGTTATAGAGCAGCATTACAGGTTTAACACAGCAATGAGTTACTGAGGAATGAGTTACTGAATTCTTGATGAGACTGCAGAAACTGTGAGTATGAGTCAACACCAGGAAATGTAATGGGATCATTTAGTTTGTGAAGTTAACAATATTGAGACTCAAAGAAAACTACTGACTGAACCAGATCTGGATCTCAAGAAAACCATAGAACTGGCCCTTTCCAGTGAAAGATGCGGGTAAAGGGGGCTCGGGATCTTCAGCAGTCCATAGATTGTAGCCATCCTTGGTCAACCCTCTCACTGCAGCGCCACGTCCGCAGTGGGTAAGATTCGTGGCTCCTGTTCGTTGCCAAGGAAGGGCGATTGGAGTCAGAGGTTGCAAGTTTTCAGAACTGGATAGGTAGATTCTCCTCAATACAGTCAGGAAGAAGAACACCCATACGCACCTATGGTCATGGAGCTCACCCCACACAAGGCTAGTGAAACAGGTGAAATGCATGCAGTCCAGGTAGAAAGGGTCATGTCACTTCAAGGCAAATAAATCAGCCCGAGGATGAGGAATTGATGCAGCTAAGTTTTCGTTGCTGCTCCCAAAGTGGTCTCAACTAAGATAAAATTTCAGGTAGGTTTCCACCCCCTAGACCTTTTGGGGCAGCATGGTGGCTCAGTGGTTAGCACTGCTGCCTCACAGCACCAGGGACCCAGGTTCGATTCCCTGCTTTGGGTAACTGTCTGCGAGAAGTTTGCACATTCTCCCTGTATCTGCATGGATTTCCTCTGGGTGCTTCGGTTTCCTCCCACAGTCCAAAGATGTGCAGATTAGGTGAATTGGCCATGCTAAAATTGCCCATAGTGTTAGGTGCATTTGTCAGGGGTAAATGTAGGGGAATGGGTCTGGGTGGGTTGTTCTTCGGATGGTTGTTATGGACTTGATGGGCCGAAGGGCCTGTTACCACACTGTAGGGAATCTAATCTTTAAAAAAAACCTAGAGGTACAGATATATACCACTGTATTTATTGTTGGTGAAAAGCCTTTAGGAAAAAACTTGACAAATCCTTTAATATGTAAGGCATACCCAAGGTCCTATCACCCGTCATCAAATGGTCTGGCTGAATGGGCAACCCAGGTATTCAAAAAGCATCCTGAGAAAGGACATTACAGGTTCTTTAGAAATGAAGCTTGCACATTTTCTTATCAACTTTTTGACAACACCACATATGACGATTGGAGTAGCCCTGGTGGGACTATTGATCAGCCGTTATCTTCAGACAAGGCTAAGTCTGACTTTGCCAAACTTTGATGGCAAGATTGAATAAAAACAAGAAGCCCAAAGAAGGGGCCATGATGGGCATAGACCAGGAGATATGATCCATGTCAGGAATTTCAGTGATGGCTCTCCATGATTCTGGAGCTATCCTTAAAAATAAAAATGGGACCGCTATCAGACATGGTAAAACTCGGGGGAAGACTACAACAAACACGTTGACCACTGCTGTTGGTGGGTAGCCTCCCCAGAGGCAATTGGTTTGACACACACACACCACCATCAGTAGCCTTCCCTCCAACTTGCAAATGGGAAACTCCATCCACCATAAACTCAAGATCTAGTCCTAAGGGCCACAAAGACTGTGTCTCCAAGATGGAGGCAATGGGGCCACAGGCAAATCAATGCAGGAGGCTCCATCATCACAGTAGAAAGGGAAAGACCTCAGGCTCGGAGGGAGAGGGGTATGATAACCCTCTCCAAGACCTATGGGGAATGACCAGTATCATTTAAAATTATTCTCTCTTTGGAGATCGTTGAGTATGATTTCCCTTGGCAACAGGCAATGGCCTGCCCATCTGGAATTCATCACCTGAGCCCTGTATAAAGTAGATAATTGTCTGTCTCAGGTTGGGAATAGCTTACACATGCCATGAGTAGTGGTTCTATTTTGCTGTTCAACATTAAATGCTGTTCCTTTCCAGTCGGGCTTCCTGAGTTATTATAGCATTCAAATATACAGCTTGGCTGCTTCAAATATCTGTGCATGCGGTCTCTCAGATTACTTTGTCATTAGCAGATAGTGTCCCATTAAGCCAGCACACTAACAGTGAATGTAGAAAAAGCTCCATTTTTCAATTGAGTCGACAAATGTTTACAGCAAAATGTGAACTGCTCCTGATTTGGGGGAAGGGTGTTGTTGGAGAGGAAGGGGAGAACACATGGAGACTGAAATCAAACATTCCTCAGCTTTAGATGCACTGCACTGAAATACATTTCAAGGATCGTTATCATCTTTCACTCGGGATTTTGTTGGCTGCCATGTCAGGTTCGTGGTTCAGTAAATGCAGGAGCTTCACTATGAACTCTTCAATTCATGTTATTACTTTTGAGAAAGAAGTAGCAGCTGTCAAATTGTGATGTTGTTGTGCCCTCTACTCTTTAGGAGAAAAATCGTGTGGGAGTTGCTAATTCCCACACGATTAGAAAACTTCAAGTGTCTAATATTGTCAGGAATAGGAACTTGAGGTCTTCTCCAACCCAGATATGGAGTGAATGGGGAAGAACAGGTGGAAAGTCCACTTATTCTGTAAAAAATTTGATCTTAGGTTTTGCAAGTGGTTGTTGCATAGAAGCTTGATGTTGCAAAGGGGATTTAGGCAAATTAAGGCAGATGGAGTTCAGTTTGGAAGTTCAGTGGGCGGCATGGTGTCTCAGTGATTAGCACTGCTGCCTCACAGCACCAGGGTCCCAGGTTTGATACCAGCCTCGAGCAACTGTCTGTGTGGAGTTTGCACATTCTCCCCGTGTCTGCGTGGGTTTCCTCCAGGTGCTCCGGTTTCGTCCCACAATCCAAAGATGTGCAGGTTAGGGGAATTGGCCATGCTAAATTGCCCATAGGGTACGTGCGCGAGAGGGAAATGGGTCTGGGTGGGTTACTCTTCGGAAGGTTGGTTGGGCTGAAGGGCCTGGTTCCACACTGTAGGGAATCTAATCTAAAAAACAAACTTGGGATAATCGACTGAAGAATGACAGATCACATTTTTCTAAAAGCGAAAAGTTGGAAATTTTAGAGGCGCTGACAGATTTAGGACTCCGAGGACAGAAACTAGTAAACACTACTCAACAGATAGTTATCTAAATATGAATAAGTAATTGTACATTGGTCTTTATTTAAAGAGGGCTAGGTTACAAGTGGTAAGTGTTCTGCTTTATCCATTCAGAGGTTGATTAGTCCCTATTGAGAATATTACATTCAATCGTGACTTCATACTTCAGCGAGGATATGTTGGCATCACAGGAGCTACAGCATAGATTCACAACAATAATACAAGGGCCAGGAAGGGTTAATTTAGGAGGATAATTGGCAAAGACAATGTTTTTATCCCCTTGAATAATAAACAAAAGTGAACCAATTGAAATGCTTGAAGTGGTCAAAGGAGTTCACAAAAACAGATGTTTACAAGAGTTAACAAAAGAAATCGTAGAATGGGGTTCGGAAGGAGGATTACTGGACCTGACGTGTTACCTGTGCTTTCTATCCTCATATATGTTGCCAGAGACCTGCTGAATTTCTCCAGCAATTTCTGTTTTTGTTTCATGTTTTCAGCATCCACAGTTCTTTGGTTTATTTTAGCCAAGCGGAAATGATGGGGTTGAGAGAGAGAGAGAAAGAAAGAGAGAGAGAGAGAGAGTGAGAGAGACCCATGCTGGAATGTAGCTGTGGTGAACCTAAGACAGTGTGGCCAAAGCTGAAATTTTTCATGTTGCCACCGAGGTACTACTGCCCCTTAAACAACAGAATGGAGGTCCTTTTCCAAGGTTAGTGAATAGTCTCAATAATAAGTGAAGGCACACCATATTTATACCATTAGCAGTTTTGCCAGAATGTGACTGCATGCCATAATGTAATAACCAGAGCACCAAAGTTAGACCTTCCTCAAATTTATCAACATTTATGGACATTCAGCCCATCTGCGCACTATATCCTGAGCACCATCAATACTTCTCTCTTGACTTGGCATGACTTTGCATAAATTAATGGAAAAGACATTGCCAAACTGCTTCTCTATTGCAATTGTCCTCACAGCTTCTTATCCTTATTTGGGTAAATGTTGTTTCATTAAGATGGGAAAACTGGGAGAGAGCTTAGAAAGGGCAGATAACATGTGCAGGGAAGCACAATTGTGCAAGCGAGCATTTCCTCAATAAGCTGTTGATGAATAGCTCTAATTTCAGTCAGAACTTTACACACATCTCAAGGATTAGAATCACAGAAGTGTTACAGTGCAGAAAGAGGCCATTTGGTGCATTGACTCCACACCAACCCTTCAAAGAGGATCCCTCATAGACCCCTACCCATAACCCCACATTTCCCATGGCCAATCCACTTGGCCTGCATATATTTGGGCTGTGGGAGGAAACTGGAGCATCCAAAGGAAGCCCACACAGACATGAAGAGAACGTGCAAACTCACACAGTTATCTAAGGCTTGAATCAAGCACAGGTCTCTGGCGCTGAGAGATGGTAGTGCTAACCACTGAGCCACCATGCCACCCTTGGCAAGCAGGAAGGGGAGCTCTATTGGCCATGCCATGCCTTCCACGGATCAGCCTGGTTTAGTAGAAAGTTGATGCTTGGCAGTGAAGGCATCAGGTAGCTGCTCACTCATGAACTAAGACTCTTTAAAGGCCTTCCACCAGCCAGCACTTGGATTTAACAGGTGGAGGAGGAGGTATCTGCCAGGGCATATGTAGACTCAGGAAGATGTAGACTCAGGCAGAGTGGAACCTGCTGCCTCATAGCTGGAGATTCTGTGCTGTTAGAAACCCTACTCCCAGATGTGAATCCCTCTGAGTTCACTTTGGATGAACATTGGATAATCTACTTTAGACTTAAGAACGATAGATCACATTTTTCATAAAGTGAAAAGCTTTTAACTCTTGTAAACTTCTGCTTTCTGAAAAAAGAAACAAGAATGTTTGTTATGACTGATCAAGAGAAAGCTTCAAAGAGGGGGGACTGATCACCCATCATCACCTCGTTGTAATGTACTGTTCTCCATCGTTGTGAAGCTGTCAGATACGTCCAGACATCTGCATTATTGTGGACTACTGTCACCTGCTGGATGAGGGCTTAAGTTGACCCCTGCAATGTATTGCTCAGGAGTTCTTCCAAAGGTCAACAGCCGAGGGTGTATAGTGAAAAGCCTCTGTTTCCAAGCAGCCCGGCTGTCTGAGGTGAACAGTAAGGGATGGGCAAGGAATGGCATGTAAAAATGTTACAGAAGCTGTCAAAGACTACACAGAGTGGCACCCCAAACTTAGAGGGATTCTGCCACCAATGCATAATCTAGATAGGTTCCTGATACTTTTATTCCTGATGAAGGGCTTTTGCCCGAAACGTCAATTTCGCTGCACTTTGGATGCTGCCTGAACTGCTGTGCTCTTCCAGCACCACTAATCCAGAATCTGGTTTCCAGCATCTACAGTCATTGTTTTTAACCTACCTGATACTTATAGAGCAAGTAATGAATCCAGCAAACACTGCATCAGTCACCCACTTAACCAAGTGTGAACTGAATGTGACTGATGCTGCTGCTATTCTCAGTGTTGGTCTGGGAGGAACTGAAAATAAAGAAGCTTGAACCTCCATCAGACAGTGGTGTGCTAGCCCTGCCATTTAACGGTCAGTCTTCCAGCAGGACGTGACACAGCTTCGCAACTACTGTTCTGGAACGTCGAGGCCTTCTTACGCTCTGGTGCTTAGAGGTGTCTCGGTCTGTTATTCACCGTCTATCACTGCGACCCAAGCCATCGGATTCTGACAAACACACTTCCTTCTATTTAATCTACTATCACCCCGTCAACATTAGCCCCTGTTCCTCCTCCCCTTACTCTTGACAGCAAATAATATAGAAGGGCCTTCACGTCAGGTCTCCTCAATGGTTCAAAACCCACAACAGTAGCTGCAAACTCTTTAAAATTCTTTAAAGAATAAAAACACAAACTATTGTATATTGCTCTGCAAGGATTAGTTTTGAAGAGTGCTATAAATACCACCATCCGTGATAATGTCATATGGACATATGGACATGTGGACAGAACAGGAAACAAGCTTGGAAGAGTAAGACCAAATATCCAGGTCCACCTCAGGATTGCTGGAACAAGAGCTATTGTATTGATGTAACTTGTAACTAGTTGAGTATGCACATCAAAATTGATTTTGCTAATCACCACAGACAGTTCTGGATAGGTTGCTATGTGGTTTTCCTCTCCCACACTAGATCAAGCAGGTCCTCTAGATCCTTGCTCTCAAAAGGATGGTGACAACAGCCTCCAGTGTGGTGAGCAGCAGTGCAGACTTCAGTCTGCTGCCTCACACAACATGGTGAGCAGTTGCGCGGTGGGAGGGGTCTGAAGATTTATTCAGGGCTTTCATACTCAACGATAAGCAGGCAGGTTCTGTTGACAGAGAAGAGCTGAACATTTCATACAGAAGAACCATTTGTGACAAGATTCAACAAGGCAGGGTTGACAATTAGTGGGGCACTTCAGCTCTGGTAAGCGATACACCTCAGCAGGAGAGTTAGGAACTCCCAGAAGGAGAATTGGTTGCTCCACAGCAGATACGGTTCTGATCTGTAGGAATGGTCCCAAGCTGGGGTTAAGCTAGCAAGAGAACACACATCAGAAGCTCCATATGTAAAATGAAAATTCCCAGTGGACAAAGGAAAATTTATCAAATAGTTGCAGGGAAACCAAATAGTCAGGGAAGTACTTACAGCTCAGATCAAGCGTCATCATCATAAGCAAGTGGGCACCACACAGCAGAGGAAATCGCACACCACAGAAGTCGTTTAATTCAAGATTGTAACCCTGGGAATGTTGTGAAGCCAGAATTAAAGGGATAAAGGTACAAATTAGAAGCTTAAGCATTTCTGGTTTGTTTGAAGAAGAAAGTTAGGCGACTATTAATGTTGCAGAAAATGCGGAACATCCTTCATTAAAGCTGTGTTCAAGACAGGAAGTATTTGGTTAAATTGATGAACAGGAATTATCCAGGAAGAAACCATGAAAGAAATGCAGAATTTTACTGGAGCTACACATAGTGGGAAATCACCCAGAAAAAAAGAACAAGATTCATCTCTTACAGCTGCCAATGGAAAAAAAAGTCATTTAGTAAAACAGATATCACTTATTAAATCACATGCAATAAGGTTCAGTCAAGCTGAGGAAAAGGGAATTGTTTCTTATGACCATAAGTATAGTACAACAAACAGTGGAATTATCCATTTTCACTTCTAAAGGTGAAAAGTATCCTTTCTAGCTTCACGAATGTGGAATCATTCATTTTAGCAGCAATTTGTAGGAAAACCGTCCAGTCCAGCAGTGTGGAGTAGCAGCATTACTTACTGCAAAATAAAAAGCTTTAAACCAGAAAAATAAATGGTAATATTGGGGAGACATGGTTTCCGAAACATTATTGTCAGGAAGATTTAATTTTAGAGATGGGCAAAATAGAATACAGAATTTTACATCATGGAGGAAACAAGTCTCAAGATACAGATACCAAATTTGACACTAAACCAGAAGTTGAACGAACAAATACACTTCTATAAACACTGAGGAGAATAGCTGATAATGTTTTCACTCACCTATGTTTAAAATAAGCAACCAGTACTTTTGTAGAAATACTGAAAGCCATTGACAATTCCTTTAATCTCACGACAAATAAAGGTGTTGCACATTGAGGGGAATCAATGGTGATTTCAATAATGAACTTGAAAACAGAAACATAATTCAGCGCATGATATGCTATTCCTGGATATCAATTATTCCTCACACTGGATAATGTTTAAGAAGTTGCATAGCAGGATTATGAATGCCTTTATTCAAGTCTTGCATGAGATCTTTGCAGCACTTGGGACTGAACCTTATGTTTATTTGGTGAAGCTTGAGGTGGGTGATAGTTTTTGGATGGTTTTCCACTGGAGGACCGAGTGAATCCTCTTAACAAACTCATCATATTAACTGCCTATACCATACCTGTGGTGTCTGCCACACCCAATTCCCGGAAGAACTTGTCATTTAATGGATATCTGGAAAAGGACCAGCATTCCTTCTGCCCCTATCATCTTCTATTGTGCACAAGTGTTGGTAATCTGTTATTGTCCCTCACTAGCAAAGCCAGAGCAGTCACAAAGCCACAGTACCCATGGCTGACACTCCCTCGCGCTTACAGCACCATTCACTCACCCCAACCACTGGTTACAACATCCTGTCTGAACACCCACCCACTCTAAGTCAGTGCTAACCTGTCTCCAATGCCCACTGTAGACCTACAGCTTGTCATTGTTCAGAAAGTGAACATCATTGACATGCAAGCAATCGGACAAATCCCATCATGGCCTCTTATATACAGAAAGCAAAGTTCATTTGCAAACGGGGCTGGCATGGTGGCTCAGTGGTTAGCACTGTGCCTCGCAGCGCCAGGGACCTGGATTTGATTTCCACCTCGGGTGACTGTCTGTGTGGAGTTTGCATATTCTCCCTGTGTCAGCGTGGGTTTCCACCCACAATCCAAAGATGTGCAGGTCAGGTAAATTGGTCATGCTAAATTGTTCATAGTGTTTAGGGAAATGGGTCTGGGTGGGTTACTTTTCTGAGGGTCAGTGTGGATTTGTTGGGCTGAAGAGCCTGTTTCCATTGTGTAGGTAATCTAATCTATTGCAGATCAAATGTAGCTGGGGTTTGCAAATGGCTGACCATGTATTGTTGCTACAATGTTCGAACATCCAACAACCATAAGATCCCAACCATCAAACTGACATCTACTCTGCTCGTCCTTGGCATTGGTCCAACCATATATGAGAAACAGTTTGCTTCTATAATACAGCAGTTTGCATCTATAATGAACACTGTCAGCACCAGGAAGCCCTCATTTCCTCTAATACCATGCACTACCCTAATAGTCCATTTTCAACCAAGTCCCATCAAAATGGAGAACAGTGACTTTCACCTTCAACTATCCTCCCTACCACCTGAACCCTAATAATGCCCACCTTGGGCTCCTCTGTGTTCATCCTGTCATCAGTGGTGGTCACCGCCCATAGTCCACTCTCCCATTCTCTTCCATGCCTTTCAATGCTGTTCCAGATAACCCTCCAAAAGCCTTGAGTTTCTCCCCATCACAGTCGTGTTGTGTTTGTATCTTCCCAACTGAACGTACATGACTTCTTTGACTTTTGCTGCTGGCCCTACAGGACTAATGGTTGACCACCCCAGGCCTGTACTGAAACAGATCCTCAGACCAGGAGTATCCCAAGTGGACCACCGACTATGGTGAAGCCCCTGGACTGTGTGGGCACTATGCCATGTACTGAGACCCTCGTGACAGGCAGTGGGCATCCCTTGGACTGGACTGAGAACTAACACTATCTTGTTTCCAAAATGGCGATTTGGTTGAAAGGATATTTGCCACACAGACAGCCAGCAAATGCTGTAGGCGTTTGATCGATACCTCGGTTTGCCATTCATCCTAATGAATTATCTCATCATTTACTCCCTGTGCTGGAGACAGATCCATCCCTACATGTGTGACAAGCATCCTGGCTGTTGTATGTACTCTAAAGAGCTCTTCAATACAGCAGAACTGATTGCCTTTGGTGCTGGCTGAGACACAAACGTGTCGCACAGCATGACCAGATAGGTAACCACATAAGCACTAAGTGAGGGAGAGCTGAGAGACCAAATAAGCAGCCCTGAGATGCAGCCTGATCCAGCTAGGGTTGGGGGCGGGGGAGGGTGCCGTCCCTGTTCACAAAGTGACCTTGCTGAAGATGTCCAATAGTAATTTCCAGTGCACCCAGTGATGTGAGTCTGCATTTCCCATGTGGCCCACACGTGTCAGATGGATGCCACGATGGGTTGACAGATGCCCATGGTTTATATGGATGAATGATGTGAGGGGATGGTGCTTGTAGATCATGCCCCGAGATGCAGTTTGATTGACTGCAGCATGGAGGTTGGGCAGAGCAAGCAGTGAGCTGCAAATTCCTGGTCCATTCTATGGCTTCCCTCTCAGGTTTTCTCAATATCTCGCTTGTTGGGAAGTTTCGGTACAACAGGAAGCTAAATGATAATGAGGTGAGCTGGGTTGTCACCAAGGCATCGAACACATAACAATCTGCCTTGACTGACAACTTGTGGCTGCCTCGTGTGAAACCTCACCATATCGCTTGTGTGATGCTTCTGATGTCAAGCTCAGTCCTGCCAGACTACTGGTGTGGTTAGAATAGATTCGATTACTTCCCGTATGGAAACAGGCCCTTCAGCCTAACATGTCCACACCGACCCTCTTGAAGAGTAACCCACCCAAACCCATTCCTCTACACTGATCAATGCACCTAATGTTATGGGCAATTTAGCCTGGCCAATTCACCAGTCCTGCACATCTTTGGGAGGAAACTGGAGCTTCTGGAGGAAACTCACGCAGACACGGGGAGAATGTGCAAACTTCACACAGACAGTCGCTCAAGGTCGGAATTGAACCCAGGTCCCTGGCGCTGTGAGGTAGCAGTGCTAGCCACTGAGCCATTCAATATTGAGATTTTACCACAAATCTCACCACAGCCCACGCCACTCAGACCCCTATAAGACTCCACCCATTGTATCACTGAGGTGATTGTTTCAGAAAAGGGACCATATTTTACCAATGAGTGCTTCAACCAGGTCAGGAATTAAACAAGGCACCCCAGCCTAAGATGCAGACAATCAAATGAGAACAACAAGCATGAGGTCTGGACAGTCAAAGCATTCCTGAAGAAACCTGTTGACTTCAATACTATGCTGCTGAGTTATAGATCCACCTCAATCCAATTGACTCTCGCACTGAAGGGTAGAGAGCTCCGCAGCCGGCCAAAACATTTTATAGTGGGCGGCGCGGTGGCACAGTGGTTAGCACTGCTGCCTCACAGCGCCAGAGACCCGGGTTCAATTCCCGACTCAGGCGACTGACTGTGTGGAGTTTACACGTTCTCCCTGTGTCTGCGTGGGTTTCCTCCGGGTGCTCCGGTTTCCTCCCACATTCCAAAAATGTGCGGGTCAGGTGAATTGGCCATGCTAAATTGCCCGTAGTGTTAGGCAAGGGTAAATGTAAGGGTATGGGTGGGTTGCGTTTCGGCGGGTCAGTGTGGACTTGTTGGGCTGAAGGGCCTGTTTCCACACTGTAAGTAATCTAATCTAATTTATGCCCACGGACTACGGAGATGCATGTAAGAAGGAGCGGGTCGATTATATGTGGAAGGTCATACAGTATAATATGCAACTTTACGTGAGACAGTTGATGCATTTGAGCCAGGGGCACCAGGAGTCAGTAATGGATCCTAATATGAGAGGACAAGCATCATTGAGCATTCCACATTTGTAGAGTCAATGGAATCATGGGATCAGCCATCCACCAATCCTTTATTGAAAAGAACCCATTGAGGAAGGTTAAGATTCAAGGGAGCTATGAAGCTCTTTCACTCAGTCTTCCACGTCTGATGGAACTTCCAGATGTCCTCAATTTGTAAAGTTAGGGACTTGCGGGCCAGAGATGGATCCTGATAAATGCAATTATGTAAACAAATGTGTAATAGTGGTAATGGGAAACAAAGAGCTTGAGAGAGATGTAGTACATGGGTTTGAAGGAGTCTGAAGTGTTAATAGTGCAGAGTACCATAAGCACCACCCATCGTAATGACATCCTATAGACTTAAGTGCAGTATAGCTGAGGATCTCAGAAAAGTGAAACCGAACACCTAAGTCATTTGTATACCTCTCTGACAAAGCCTATCATATTGATGTAACTTGTAGCTACAAACTAACAGGCAACAAACCGCTATCAACATAACACAGTTTATTGCAAACAAAATAACTCCAGCGGTTCAATACAGCTATGCATAAAATCAGGCAAGGCTCCTTATAAATAGAGTGGTTAGTATGCCCATACCCATGCAGTTGGTTAAGGCAAGAAATAATGTCAACACCACAGTGCCTTCAATTGACCCCAATTTAAATTTAATTATTTTCAGTTGAGAGCTCAGGCTGCTAGGATTGATATTCCATGGTAATTCTGACCAGCTGTAAAAGCAATGGTAAATGGGTGTGACAAACAGCCATTTTATTTTCTGCCTACTCCTGTTCCATTTTGACCTCAAATAAGGCAATCAGGAGATGAAAACTGGCCCTAGTGATTCAGCTTTGCATTAGCAATACTATCAGCTACCAATATACTCCTTCAGTCATAACCTTATGGAGACCTAAGAGCTAGAAGCATAAATCTTTAATACCTTAAACAGTATGAACTCTGGAATATATATCAAGATCCGTATTATATTTACTGGCTGAACATCCTTGAACTTAAGTAAGTTTCAGAAAAATAGATGGATTTGCTCTCAAGACTGACTACAACTTGCAATACTCTGTCATTTAGTGGAAATGGGTTTTATAAACATTTATTTGCAAACAGTGCTAAGTATTAACAAACTTGACAGTGGCCATATTTTTACAGCTGTGAGGTTAGACTGATCAGAATAGGATGACCAGCCGAGATTTTTTACTCTCAAAAGGAGAAGCCTGAAAAGATATGCAGCAGAAGCTTTAAAATTACAATAGGTTTCAATAAACTAAACATAGAGATCCGATTTTCAATCTTTGGAGGTGCTGGGATTGAAAATCATGTTCCCTGAGGGCAGCACTGGATCCCACTGTCTCCAAGACACTTTACAATATTTACCTGGAGCTGAGATAGGTGGAGGTGAAGGTTGAAAGATTATTGGTCGATGCCTGCACATCTCCAGATAATGGTCCTTTATGTTCCTTCAGGAGTTTGTACCTTTCCTAGGGAGACGAGGAAAGGAATCTTTCAGAATAGCAAGTCCTAAACCCAAACACAGGTGCTTCAGCTGTCGGGATCAAAATGGGCAGGAGTTACTGCCATATTTTAATGATGATAAGTCATGGACCTAGGCCATTCTTTACCAGATTGTGTGCTTATTAGGACACCAGCTTTTCTTTGAATTTCCAGATTGTTAAAAGTCCAGTTCAAATTCCTCGAGCTGCTAAATGGGATTTAAAATCACATCTGCAAATTATTAATGTATCAATATAATAAGTCCACTTCCTTACCTTATACATTGAAATAAAGCTCGAACTTGCATTTCCAGCTTAGGAATTCATTCTAAGCCTTGTCGAAAGGCCTTGGCTTGACATTTGATGTGTCTCTGCAATAACATTCTCTGAAGTCACAGTGAATGTCATTGATAGAAACTTCCAAATTTCAACGATTCAGGCTCCTCTGAAATTTTAACCCATCTACATCTTTCTCAAGTTTAATGACCTGTTCCGCATTTCCAACACTTTGTTTCTGATTTTCACTACTTTGTTTTCTATTTTAAGTCACCATGGTTGTGTCTGAAGCCTATACCTTTGCAATTATTCTCAGCAATAATAACACATGGAGCAGTGTATTTCTCATAAACATTATTGATCTTTTTCCAGTTTGAACTAACCGTAACTGCAAAGAATAACTACTTTGAGCAAAAGCCTTTCCAAATGTGGATTTCAAGCTAACTACAACCCAGTTCTGGTTGCCTTGGTGACAGAGTGCACATGCAACCCAGATGTTCATTCAATTCCCCGTTCATTGTTCAGAGCTGATATTTCTGAATTGGTTCTAATGATCACCCTGGTTTCAGAATATGCTGCAAGATGTCTTTTGTCCTGCTCATATCCTGAAAGTCACATAATTTCCAAAAATGATTCTCTGGAGAATGCACAGTTTTGTTGTAACTGACCTCAAGAGAACACTGAAGTGTTTAGTCAAGTTCCATTATGGATTTGTACAGCCCATGGTTCAACATTTATTAACATTCCGATGGGCTGCATGCTGAACTTATGACAGGTCAGAATGCTTAAATGTGCACTTAATCCCATGTGGGACACAGGGGTGGTGATTAAACAGCCTGTCAGCTTCTGAGAAGAGCAGAAATACATACAAATTAGGAACAGAAGGAAACCATTTGATTCTCCAAGCTACTTTTCCAATCATTAAGATCATGGCTGATCAAATTCCAAATTCCCATCTTCCTCCAATTATGTTTAATTTCCTCGCTGAGCAAGAATCCATCTATTGTTGCTCTAAAAATAGCCAATGATCCCTTCCTCCAATGTCTTCTGAAGCAGAGAGTTCCAATGTTACACAAATCTTTGAGAGAACAAATGTTTCCTTATCCCTAAATAATGAGCAGTAATTTTACAATATTGCCCTCTAGTTTTGGTCTGAGGAAACATCCTCTCCATGTCCACCTTGTGAAGACCATTCAGAACTTTATGTACTCCAATCAAGTGGAAGTAAGCCCAGCCTGTCTGAGGTATGATTATAAGAAACTTGCTTATTCCAGGTATTAGGAGAAAGTGAGGACTGCAGATGCTGGAGATCAGAGCTGAAAATGTGTTGCTGGAAAAGTGCAGCAGGTCAGGCAGTATCCAAGGAGCAGGAGAATCGACGTTTCGGGCATGAGCCCTTCTTCAGGAATGATTCATTCCTGAAGAAGGGCTCATGCCCGAAACGTCGATTCTCCTGCTCCTTGGATGCTGCCTGACCTGCTGTAGTATTCCAGGTATCATTCTAACAAGCCTCCTCTGAATTGTCTGCAATGCATTGACATTTTTTCTTAGATTAGGAGAGCAAAAGTGCACACAGTAGTCGCGATATATCAAGAATAACTGGTGCATAATATCATTATTTTATGTTCGGTTTTATCTCATGATAAAGGATTGTATCCTATTAGCTTTCTTTTTTTTTAGAAATGGAAAGGTTGTGGTATGAAAGTGGATAACACAGTTGTTAGCGCGGATGAAGTTGGGGAAAAGTGATGAGTGCCCTGAGTGAGCAATTATGCAGCACGGAGATCATGCAGGGCGAGTAGTGTGAGGGGCTTAGGATGAGTAACTGTGAATGAGGGTGACACGGTGGATCAGTGGATAGCACTGCTGCCTTACAGCACCAGGGACCTGGGTTTGATTCCAGTCTTTGGTTATTGTCTGGGTAGAGTTTGCACATTCTCCCTGTGTCTTTGTGGGTTTCCTTCAAAGAACAAAAAACAAAGAAAATTTACAGCCCAGGAACAGGCCCTTTGGCTCTCCAAGCCTGAGCCGAAACAAATGTACTGTCTAAACCTGTCGCCCAATTCCTAAGCATCTGTATCCCTCTACTCCCCACCTACTCATGCATCTATCCAGATGCATCTTAAATGAATCTACCATGCCTGCCTCTGATACCTCTGCTGGCAATGCATTCCAGACGCCCACTACCCTCTGTGTGAAGTACTTGATGCGTGTATCCCCCTTAAACTTTCCACTTCTCATCTGAAAGTGCGACCTCTCGTTCTGGAATCCTTCACAGGTTGGATGCTCTTCGGAAGGTCAGTATAGACATGATGGGCTGGATGGCCACTCTTTGCACTGTTATGATGTGGAGGTCGAACCCTTCTGTTAATTAAAACCAAACACCCAGTAAAGCTCGCCTTGCCTTGTAATCTGTTAAAAACCTGAGGGAGTGACAGAGAACTCCTAATTTCCACTATTTATAGAAAAAACACTTTATTTTCCTAATTCTAATAGTGAACACTAAACAAAACTATTAATAAACCAAGCACTTCTTCCTTAACAGAACACAATCTTATTAACATGCTGTTCCAATAACATACTTATTAAACAATACATTAACTTAAACTCAAGTCTACACAGTTCTTGACTTCTCCACTGCCTTCAACCTTCCATCTGCTAATCTCCCTGGGTCATCTTCTTATTTGTAACTGTGAGGATGTTTTACATGAGAAGGTACCTTTGCTGCAGGTGTCTTCTAATTTCTTTGAGAGCAAGATTTTAGACGGGTAGTTAGGTCTCTGGCTCTACGGCAGTTGCTCGGCTGCTCTACGGCATTTGCTGTAAGATTGCAAGTTGCCACAAGCACTGGAGAGGGTGGCAGAACATGAGTCTTGGTGTCAGGTAGCAGAGGGAAGGCACAAACACTTACCCTGACAGAATGGACAAGATCATTCATCTTCCTCCTGCATCGCTGGATGTTCCTCTGCACCACTGAGGCTGCACTGACTTAAATGGTGACTTTGGAGCAGTCTGGCGATCCTCTGGGAAGAGGATGATCCTTCTTTGTCCTATCCTGTCGATCAGGACTTTGGGATCACTGTCAACATAGCAGGGTGCCAATTTGCTGTGTGCTGTAAAAGGATGTGGCATTGTGAAGGGCTGCCTTGGGTGTGCAACAGTGCCAGCACCAAAGATGCTGGTTTATTCCAGGATATCCAGGTAGTGGCAAATAACTCTGGCTATGGCTGGTTGGACAATCAGACTAGCATTGGACAAGTGAGGAGTGGTTTCAGGGAACTCACTAGGCCTCTCTGAGAGAAACCCTTCATGAAACTCTAAGAAGATGGCACAGCCAAAATATGATTAGCATTCCGGCCTAAATTTTAAGATGCAGAGCAGAGAGACAGACCAATCACTAAACAGATTGAACTAAAGATATGAGTAGAATAGTCTCAGAAGACACCAAGCAATTGGGATGGCACGGTGGCTCAGTGGTTAGCACTGCTGCCTCACAGCACCAGGATCCTGCATTCAATTCCCACCTCAGGCGACTGTCTGTGTGGAGTTTGCACATTCTCCCCGTGTCTGCGTGGGTTTGCTCCGGTTTCCTCCCACAGTCCAAAGATGTGCAGGCCAGGTGAATTACCGATAGTGTTAGGTACATTAGTCGGGGTAAATATGGGGTAGGGGAATGGGTCTGGGTGGGTTACTTTTCAGAGGGTCAGTGTGGATTTGTTGGGCCAAAGGGCCTATTTCCACACTGTAGGGAAACTAATCTAATTAATTAAATTCCAACCACATGTGTCATCATTTTATCAGACTGCTTACAGTGTGGAAGCAGGCCATTCAACCCACTGAGTCCACACCAACCCTCTGGAGCACATCCCTTCCAGATGTCACAACCTCCCTATAACCTGACATTACCCATAACTAATCCAACAATCTTGCTCATCCCTGACACCAAGGTTAGTTTAGCATGGCCAATCCAACTAATCTGCACATCCTTGGACCACAGGAGACAAATTCAAGTGGAGATTGTGCAAATTCCATACAGAAATTGCCCAAGGCTGGAATTAAACCCAGGTCCCTGGCATTGTGTCATCCTTGAGCATCAGTGGGATTTGAAGGGACCATTTTATATTGAGCAGCACCTAGTTTGAATATACGTGTTTATATTTTACAAATACTCATTGCGATATATGTGACCCAAACTGTAGCACCAAAGAAATTAGCTTACACTAGCCAATGTTAATATTGTCAGCTGTTTTAAACTGGTGACTCAGACATTGATCTTTCTGAAATCCTCTCTCTACATTTGTCATGTGCTAATGTTGTATTTTGATACTACTAAAACTACTTTGAAGAAATAATTCTGTTTCTAACAGAATGAATATATCCATTTGGATACAAAGGCAAACCTGAAGCTTCGACAGCAGTGCTTATAGTGACCATGACATTAATAGAAAATCAAAGGGACTTTTGTTTGGTAGATCTAACATGTTAAATGTCACATGCTGGTTGGAAATACAATTTGCTATTCACAAATAACTGGTTGAGAACACTTTTATTTTGCTGCTCCTAATGAATACTTTAGTATTCCTAAAGTATTAAACATCAAAAGAGGCAGATGATATCATCCCGACCCCATGTATTTTTTGTAGACAAATGTGTCCATGATAATAATGGGAAGATAAATATGCCCATTACATCTAATGCTATGCGTTGTCAACATGGATTTATGAAAAGGAAACCGTGTTCCTCAAACAATTTTTTTTACACAGTGATACTCAACAGGCTGAGAAGGGGGTACAAGTGGATGTAGTTTTTGAGACTTTGTTTAGATTGTAAAACCCACCTGATCCAGCACTTGTTTGAAACAATGTTGGCAAGTTTCCACCTTTTATGTTAGCAGCAAGCTTTTTTTCTTCTATCATTAGACAAGCATTACCTGCCTTCAGGGTCTTTCATTAGTGTTGCTGCCTCACAGCGCCAGGGACCTGGGGGTTTGATTCCAGCCTCGGGCGACTGTCTGTGTGCAGTTTGCACAATCTCCCCGTGTCTGTGTGGGTTTCCTCCGGGTGCTCCGGCTTCCTCCCACAATCCAAAGATGTGCAGGTTAGGTGAATTGATCTACTCAATTACCCATAGTGTTCAGGGATATGTAGATAAGGTGCAAAAGTCAGGGGTAGATTTCAAGTAATAGGATTAGGATTTGGGTGGGATTCTCTTCGGAGGGCTGGTTTGGACTTGTTCGGCCGAAGGGCCTGTCTCCACACTGTAGGGATTGTATGATTCTATAATCAAAGGCAGCATCGCTGAAGCAGAGTACAGACTTCGCCGGTCTCTCCAGAGCAATGTATCTGTCACTCTCCATTAAAAAGCCAAACTCCTTCAACTTATATATTCAAAGTGCTCCTTTAATCCTTTGAATTTAAATCAATGTTGTGTGTGTTCTCATCATCCCCCGTTATGTAAATTTCATGGAAAAGCTGGATAAACGTGATGTGACTGGATTAAAAAGCTACTTATAGAAACTTATTTTGAGGTCTCCCATGCATACCTCCCAGTGCTTCAAGCTGGACATCAATCCAGCTCATCCCAGATGGAAAGGAACACCTCGATGGTAAAGGTTTCATTGGATTCTGCAAGCCTTGTACAGGATAGCAATAAAACCCAAGGTGGAAACTGCTGAACCAAAGGAAAAGAGAAGGAAATGTTAAACATGGCTATGTGATGTCCAACTGTACGTAACACTCTTGTTTTCTACATTTTTTAACACTTGGCTCCAACTCAGTTTACTTGAATCAGAACTCAACTGTAAAGCTGACAATGTATGCAAGTCAAAATTTCTTCTGTCTGTTGGTTCTGGAAATGCCGCTCATTTTCTTAAGTGTAAGTATGTTTGAATTATTTGAGTATTCAAAAAAAAACGTAATTTACAAAGGAAGTGACTGACATGCCTTCGTGATTCAGAATCGACATATTGAATAGTTCTCAGTGAAATTACACCAGTTTACTTCTGAAAGGTGGACTGGACTCCCTAACTAAAAGTACTTAATTTTTGGTGAAACAACGCATTTTCAAGATGCATTAATGCAAAGTTTCCAAAGCTTTTAAGTTACTTCGGAGCACCTTGTTTAAAGGAAAAGAAACAAATGCTGCTTCAGTATGTCACCTGTACTGGATTATCGAACATTTGGGTCAGCATTTTCCCCTTCCGGAGCAACGGTGCAAAAAATGGGAAAATACAGAGAAAATGAAGAAATCAGAACCTCAAAGTCTCTTGCCCTAAGCTTTAAATGCAGACTTTGGAATCTTACTATTGAACTGTAACTACCTTATTTGCATCTCATTAGTAACTCACTTTATGTATTTTCTGCTTCCAATTCTCCTCCCCTTCCCAAGAAACTAGACTTTGTAAATTATTGTCATGTAAATCAGAGGGAGTATTCAGCTCACGGAATCTTTATTAGCCTCATCGAATGTTTCTTCATATCTGCACGGTGGCTCAGTGGTTAGCACTGCTGCCTCACAGCACCAGGGTCCCAGGGTCGATTTTAGCCTCCGGTGACTGTCTGTGTGGAGTTTGCACATTCTCCCCGTGTCTACATGGGTTTCCTCCAGGTGCTCCGGTTTCCACCCACAGTCCACAGTGCAGGTCAGGTGAATTGGCCATGCTAAATTACCCATAGTATTAGGTGCACTAATCAGAGGGGAAATGGGTCTGGGTGGGTTACTCTTCGGTGGGTCGGTGTGGACTGGTTGGGCCGAAGGGCCTGTTTCCACACTGTAGGGAATCTAATCTAATCTAATATGTTGCATGCTCCATGGCTATCATCTTCTTCAGTATTTTATCCATGTTAGTCAGAATTGATGAACCATCAGACACACAGCATGATCATACCTGCTCTCGGAGCAGCTCACAAACCAATTCAACATTTCAGCACCATACCTTGGAGCTCTAGGACACCCAGGGCTTCTGCATAAAAGCTTCTGCAAGATCACATTGTACAAGGAGGCACATATACTTCATGAATCCTATTGCTCTTACTCATTGATTTTACACTCACTTAGTCACTGCCAGCCTCTGTATACTTCACATTGCTTTCTCAGTGTGCACTGACAGACTTCAACACTGACTCAAAGGCTGCCAGCCACTGTGTAGCTCACATTACTTTTTTGGTACATTGGAAAATAAAGTTAAAAATCACACAACAACAGGTTATAGTCCAATAGGTTTATTTGGAAGCACGAGGGATATAAAATGTTCAGTAGTAGGCTTGTGGTTTGCTTTGTATTTTAAAGAGAAAGATAGTTTGTAGCTTGGGAATATAAGTTGGATGACAGCTGCCAAGTGGACATGATGCATACAATAGAAGTCCAGTCAGACAGTGTGGTGCTGGAAAAACACAGCAGGTCACGCAGCATCTGAGGAGCAGGAGAATCAACATTTCAGGCAAAAGACCTTCATTAGGAATTGGGGGAGGTGGTGAGGGTGGTTGAGAGGCAAGTGCAGGAGTGGGGGTGGGATTGGGGTAAGGGTAGCTGGGAAGGCGATAGACAGACATAGTGAGGAGATGATTGTGATAGGTCAGTGGGGAGGGTGGAATGGATGAGTGGGAAGGAAGATGGATAGGTCAGTCAGGTCAAGAGGGCGGTGCTGAATTGGAGGGTTGGATCTGGGATGAGGTAGGGGGAGGGGTGATTTGGGAACTGGTGATGTCAATGTTGATGCCGTGTGGTTGAAGGGTCCCAAGGAGGAAGATGTGGTAGGTGGCTTTGATTTGGCAGTGGAAGAGGGCCAAGATTTGCATGTCCTTGGAGGAGGGTGTTGAGGAGTTGAAGTGGTTGGCCACAGGGTAGTGGGGTTGGTTGGTGTGCGTGGACCACAGATATTTCCTGAACCTCTCCGCAAGTTACCGTTTGGTCTCCCCAATGTGGAGGAGACCACATAAAGAGCAAGAAGTGGTATTGCCCCTCGACTAGTAACTAAAACCTAAGTAATTTTCTGGGACAGAGCTTTGAATTCTTGAATTAAAATCCAGAGATGACAAGGGATTATTGTCAATTGTTGTAAAAAAGATACATAGACCCCACTGTGTTTGCCTGATGAAGAAACCATCATTCTTACCCTGCTCAGGTGTTGAACAAAACATTTTAAATTTTTAACTTTCTAATGACATCTTCAGACCTGATCTACATAGTTAAAGTTGGACTTGGGCTGAATTTTACCAGAAATTGGCTGTGTCAATTATGGTGAGATTCATGAAGTGTTTCTTTCTGTGATGCCTAATGTGTTTTCTCACATGATTCTTTGCAGTTTGCTGTTAGCTATGTCCCTACATAGTACACCAATATCACTTAGCAAAGGAAGTCTGTCATTCCTACCTGGTCTACAAGGGACTCCAACTCACATCTTGACTTTTAACTGCCCTGAACAACTCTGAAATGGCTGAGCAAGCCACTTGTACCAATCCATTAAAAAAAACCTCAAAAGCAGGAATAAATTCAGATGGATCATCTGGTATTGACATAGGCATCTGAAATGACAATACAGACTCAGCTCTGTTAGCCTTCAGTACTATCTGGAGGTAACTGCAAACCTTTGACAAGTCTCTCACAGACTAGGCCAGCAATAGCCTGACATAGTCGCACTCATGCAATTGTACCTTAAAGAAAATGTCCCCGACAACACCATCGCCATCGTGTACCACTGGCAGGACACACCACGAGAGGCAGTGGCTCAGTTTGCAGTGGGGAGGTCAGAGTGACAGCCCTTGACATTACGGTTGCATTCGACTGAGTGTGGCATCAAGGCACCTTGGCAAAACTGGAATCTGTAGAACTAGGAGGAAATACCTGGCACAAAGCGAGATGCTTTTGAATTTTGGAGGCTAATCATTTAAGTTCCGGAATATATGGGAGGATTTTCTTTGGAGGATGTCCTAGGCCCAACCATCTTCAGTTGCTTTATCAATGACCTTCCTTTCATCTGATAGTTGCACAATATTCAGCACCATTTGTAACTCCTCAGATATTAAAGCAGTCCATGTTCAAAAGCAGCAAGACCTGGACAATATGCAATTTAGTGCTAACAATTGACAAGTAACATTCACACCACACAAGTGCCATGCAATGACCATCTTCAACAAAAGGGAATATACTATTTCCCTATTATATGCAATCATATTACCATTGACCAAAACTGAACTAGACTAGCAATATTAGTACAATGGTTACAAGAGCAGGACAGAGGCTATGGATATTACCGTGAGTCTGTCACCTCCCAACACTTGAAAACTTGTCCACCAACTACGAGTGTATTGGAATATTCCCTCTTGCCTGGATGAGTGCAGCTCCAATAATTCTCCATAAGCTAAGCACCACCCAGGTCAAAGCAGTTTACTTAATTAACCCCTCATCCACAAACATGTACTCTCTCCACCACTGATGTGTACAAGCTCCAAAACGAACTGCAGAATTTCACCAAGATTCCTCACACAGCAGCTTCTAAACCCATAACCACCACCGTCTGAAAGAACAAGGGCAGCAGATACATACAATCTGCATGTTCACCCCCAAGCCACTCACCATCTTGACATGGAAATTTATGATTCCTTCAGTGTCGCTGAGTCGAAATCCTGAAGCTCCCTCCTGAACAGCATTATGGATATAGCTACAATTAAATGAACTGCAGTGTATCAGAAGGCAGCTCACCACCATCTTCTCCAGGGTAATTAGGAATGGACATAAATACTAGGCACTGGACGTCATAGCCCCAAATGAATTTTAAAAAAACACAGATCTAGCCCATCAATTCTGGCGAGAGGCAGTGTTGGAATGAGTTGGTGGTCACTTGGTGTGAGTTAAAAGGGAGAATATGGCTGCTATTACCTTTATAGAGTGCAGAATGCCATTGATCCTCTTCCTCAAACACTGGGAGTGTTCCTTCATCTGGGACACAACCTGACTTGCACTTTGGTTCCAGGCTGACATGGTCTGGAGACATGATCTTCTGTGACCATCCGTAAAAATAAAGACTGGCCTCTTCTCCACGACCCCATCCACAAGCATCTCCAGCTCCTTGTCTGTGAAGCAGGTTGTGAGCTTTCCTCAGGTCTGGGCCATGTCCTGGATGTAGACGCTCGAGTAGCACACTCTGAGGGGCCGTGACTGGCTTCCAGTGTCTGAAGTGGTGTCCAGCTGCAGGCTCTCAGCCTGAGGCTAGCAGCCTGAACACCAGGAAGTTGGCAGCATCGGTGAGTAGCTCTGCTTTTTGGGTATGCACTTCCCCAAGAAGTGTAACTAAAGAGGTAATGATCGGTGGTGTGTGAGAAAGGTCACTTCATGTCATGGTGGGCCAGACATTGTGAATCTCACTCGGAAAAGTAGTTTAACTGTAAATGGGAAAGCGCTGACCCCCAAATTCACCCCCAAGTCCACCATCCTGACGTGGAAATAAATTATTGTTCCTTCAGTGTCACTGAGTTGAAATCCTGAAGCTCCCTCCTTAACACATTGTGGCTCAGTGGTTAGCACTGCTGCCTCACAGCACCAGGGCCCTAGGTTCGATTCCAGCCTTCGGCAACTGCCTGCGTGGAGTTTGCATATTCTCCCCGTGTCTGCGTGGGTTTCCTCCGGGTGCTCCGGTTTCCTCCCACAATCCAAAGGTGTGCCGGTCAGATGAATTGGCCATGCTAAATTGTCCATAGTGTTAGATGCATTAGTCAGAGGGGGGTGGGTTACTCTTCAGAGGATTGATGTGGACTTGTTGGGCCAAATGGCCTGTTTCCACACTGTAGGGAATCTAATCTAATCTAAATTAACAGCATTATGGATATAGCTACAAATAAATGAGCTACAGTGTATCAGAAGGCAGCTCACCACCACCTTCTCCAGGATAATTAGGAATGGATGTAAATGCTAGGCACTGTCCGTGAATGTCATAACCTCAAAGTAATTTTAAAAAATTCATGTTGACTGCAAGATTAACATTGGAATAGTGCAGACAGTGGATCGAATATTCAATTGTGTGGAAACTTTCTGAGTTTATAAACTGACATATTTTCCTTATGTGGTGCTTAATGTTGTTTACTGTGGTGTGAATTTGAGTATGTTTGTGACAATGTTTCCATCTGTTGGAGATGAGCTGAAAGCTATGATAAGTTTGTGATTTATTGACCATTTATTATCATGTACAAAACACCAATGAAAGGATATCTGGGATATAAACAAACTAACGGCTCATTTGTTGTTTACGTTATTTATCATCTGCTGTGCTTGTTTTTCTCGTGTTAAACTGTCTGCTGTATTTTTCTGTCAACAGACTATTACGTTAAATTTATTGCATCCTGCATAATACTTTTCCTATGTTTATAAATGTTATTGTTATCCACATGGGGAAATTTAAGCTAAAATAACCAGATTTGTTGCTTCAACCCCAAATAAAGCAATTACTAACAAGATTTCACTTTTTTATAACTTTTATTTTAATACACCCTTGAACCTGTACTAATTAAATATGACTAAGCAAATGATGCTTCAAATCAAAAGGTAAACTTCATTTAAATTATCATAACAACAAATACGGTGTGTCATATGCAACTACAGTCAGTTTTGCTATAATGCGATAGTTCCATTCTCTTGCAATCCAGTGTTATGAGAAAACCGGCTAATAACAGCACCATTTAAACTCATGGGGCCAGAATCACATTATAAGCAATACACGCTTTAAAAGTTTGCACTTTACAAACATTGTCCCCAATTTGTCAATGCCTATTATAATGAATTCACATTAACGAGACGCACGTTATAACAGAATGACCTATAAAAGAATTCCCCTCTCTCCCTTCACAAACGTGGTCCCGAATGCATAGTTCCATAATATGTTACCTTTGATTCACAGAAAATGGATCAGGTGTCTTAACCAGCAGTAGCTTTCACCTTCAGGTTTTATAGGTCCAATCAACATCATTCTCCCTCAGGTCGGGACAATTCTGATTGTACCTATGTTGTTTATACCAAAGTATGGAGTATATGAAGAATCTTCAGACACTCCACCAACTGTGTAATTTTCTTGAGATCCTTTACACCTGAACAACTAATAATAACCCTTCAACCCCAGGGTATCAATGTAGACTTCACCAGTTTCCTCATTTCCCCTCCCGCCATCTTAACCCAGTTCTAGAAGTGAGCAGATGTATCTGTAGCAGCTCCAGAAGGTCTTTATGATTATACCTAACCAAATGTAGTTTTACTTATTGCTGTCATGCAATAAAGATAACAACCTGTTATTTCAGATCCAAGTAGAAGAATAATGAAGGCAATACATTCTGACTGGTGGGAGGAGGTGCAGTCAGTTGTTGATCGGCAGTTGGATTGTTCCAAATCAGTGGGGTTTGTAAGATGGAATGGAGGGATAAGTATCTATCGGATGAAGTTATTACATCAGTCCAATGCAGGGTAAGTACAGGCACCCCATGCTCATTCTGGAGAGCCCTGAATGATGAGTACTTTGGGTGCCTCCTGATCTATCCAAGAAACTAAAGCAGATCTTGTATCTGCCAAGTGCTTGTTAAAAGGGCATATCTGGTTGTCCATAGTTGTACCAATCTTGAATTTCATTTGCTGTGTACCATCAGCCATGTTTGAAAGGTGTTTATCTTTGTACACTAATAATCACTCACCCATCTACTATGTTTGTGGGTCCAACGAGCTCTGAGAGCTTGGACTGCTGTAGAATTAAAGTTGGCAGCTCTTTGGGAAATTTACTGTATCCCAGCATGAAACTCTCTTGTATTTACAAACTAGCAGAGCTCTGATGCAATAAAATCACTTGCAGTTAATGAATGCTCCTGAGTGATCTGATGGTGAATGAATTGTTGTGTGTGTGTAATCAATGACCTTTGTGTGGGAAACCAATCTGACACAGAATCTCTAGCACACAGTCAGTTTGATTAGCATCTTACATGCAAGCATTTGAATTAGACCGTTCTTTCCCTTAAACGTGCGCCATAAATCGATTAGATTGTAGCTAATCTGACTGCATGTCAACTCCACATTCCCACTTAACTCTAATAACATTTGATTCCCTTGTTCGTCAAGAATCTACCAAACTGCCTTAAAAAAAATCAATGACCATCCTTCCATCATTCCTTGGAAAGAAATCCAAACACAGATGAGATTTAAAATAAATTCTCCTTGCTTTTATCTTTAATGAGAGAGCCATTGTTTTTTTTTAAGCTGTGTCTACTTTTACCGAGAAAGGAAAATATCCTTCCAGCTTCAAAGGCCAAGTTGTCATAATTGCTGATCTTGGTCAAGAGCAGTTAGAGACCAGCCATGTGTGTTTTGCCATGTGTGTTTTCGTGTTGCCAACTGGATAATCTTGGATATAGATTTTTATGTGTCCTTGAACATTCCAAGATCAATCAGGTTGGGAATGGTGATCGATTTCATAGTCACCAGTAATATGTCAACACCATGTCCAATGGGAAACAGAGCTGCAGAAGTCTTCTCTTACCCAATGGAAGTGCTGCTCTTCTGAGGGGTCAAGCAAGTCAACCCTTAACTAGATTCCATTGTTTCATTTTAATATTCACTCAAGGGATTTAAACACCATTGATAAGTTCAGTATGTATTGCCTTCAATGCCTTTGAGAAGGTGATGGTCAGTCATCTTGTACCACTCTTGTCTATGTATTATAGGTACAACAATAGTGATGGTTCGAGGATTTTGACCCATTGACAGTGAAGGAATGGTGACATAGTTCCAAGTCAGAATGCTGTGTGACTGGGTGATAGGATACAGATGGTGGTGGTTCTACACTTTTGCTGTCCTTGATCTTGCAGGTGGTGTTGATCACAGGTTTGGAAAGTGACACTGAAGGGTGCTTATTGAGTTGTTGCAATGAATCTCTTAGACATTACACACTGTTGTCATTGTGCATCAGGGAAAGGGAGTGAATGTTGGAGTTGAAGAATGTGCTGCCAATCAAGCTGAAAGCTTTGTCTTAGATGTTTTTAGATTAGATTACTTACAGTGTGGAAACAGGCCCTTTGGCCCAACAAGTCCACACCGACCCACCGAAGCGCAACCTACCCATACCCCTACATTTACCCCTTACCTAACATTACGGGCAATTTAGCATGGCCAATTCACCTGACCTGCACATCCTTGGACTGTGGGAGGAAACCGGAGCAAACCCACGCAGACACGGGGAGAATGTGCAAACTCCACACAGACAGTCGCCTGAGGCGGGAATTGAACCCAAGTCTCTGGTGCTGTGAGGCAGCAGTGCTAACCACTGTGCCACCGTGCCGCCCACGGTGTTAAGCTTCATGATTGTTTTTGAAGCTGCAAATATCCAGGTTAGTAGAGATTATTCCTTCACACTCCTGAATTTTGCCTTGTACATGGTGGACAGGTTTTGAGGAGTCAGGAAGTGAGTTATTTGCGAAAAGTTTACTGACCTCTGCCTTTTGCTTGTTGCCATAGTACTTATACGACTGCTCCAGTTTAGTTTCTACTCAGTGATAACCTCAGGCTGTTGTTAAAAGGGGATTCAGCAATGCTAATACTATTAAGTATCAATGCCGGGCACATGTAGTGTGAATGTCAATTGCCACTTATCCATTTGTACCTGAATGGATATTGTGAAATCTGCTGTTATGCAGGTGCAGACTACTCCAGTATCTAGGGAGTCACAAATGGTGCTGAACATTCCACAATCATCAGTGAACAGCCTGACTTCTGATCCTCTGGTGGATGGAAGGTCAGCAATGAAACAGATAAAGATGTTTGTGCCAAGGAACCTGGAGGGATTACCTGCATTAATATCCTGGGGAATCGACAGCTACAGCTTCCTACCTTTGTGCTCGCTATCACACCACACCAGACATATCAGTAAAAGTGCTCTACATGCAGCAAATTTGCATTGCCTTAAGACTTTCTTTCCAAAAAATGAGTTGAAAACTTGAACTCAGAATTCAGTGGCTGTGATGGTGTCTGTAGTCAACTAGTTTACAGTTTCAATGTCAATGAGCAGGACAAGAGGCAGGAGGGAAGAAGGTTCCTTTACTTCACTTTTACAGCACTTGGTAACCTGGTCCAGTATAGCAGCTCACAGTTAGTTTTCCTTCCTGTTGAGAATCCTACCTCTCCAATGGGGTATCTCAGAGTTAGTCTAGAGTTCTGCCAAAATGATGTCTTGTAGCCTGCTTTGAAATTACCAAAGCAAAATGGCTGCCATGTTTACCTTGATGATCGATTTTTCACAAAGTATAGTTATGCTGGGATTCCCTTTGGTTTCCTCCAGTCTCCTGTTTTCTCTGAAGTTTTAAATTGTCATTCATTTCGAAGGGCCCACTGTGTTGTTCAAGGCTTATTCACATTCGAAATGTCCCCCTTTTTGATTGATGCTGAAATAACACATCAGTCTGTATACCTTTGTTTGGTTTGATTAGATTCCCTACAGTATGGAAACAGGCTCTTAACCTCAACAGAGTCCACACTGACCCTCTGAAGAGTAACCAACCCAGATCCATTCCCCATATTCACCCCTGACTATGTGCAATTCAGCATGACCAATTCACCTAACCTGCACATCTTTTGGATTGTGGGAGGAAGCCGGAGCACCTGGAGGAAGCCCATGCACATACAGGGAAAATGTGCAAATTCCACACTGATAGTCACCCAAGGCAGGGATCGAACCTGGGTGCCTGGCGCTGTGAGGCAGCAGTGCTAACCACCGTGTCACTGCGCGGCCCAATTTTTTTTTAAATTTGCTGTTCCCCACTCCCTGAGCCCTACTCATTGGCTGCTCCCCACATTCTCCCCTTTGGCTACACCCCATGTTCCCACTCCCCCTTAGGTTGTAGTGACTCAACAAGTTGGGAGCCACTTTGCAGGATTACATGTCTAGTTTTACAGACAGGTTAACATTCCGTAACAAAATACATATTATATTGACATCGTCATGACATAGGTATTATTCAAACCAATGGGAAGTTTTCTCCTTGATTCCCATTGATTTTAATTTCACTACAGGCCCTTGATGTCACACTCGGTTAAGTGCTAGCTTGTCATTGAGGGCAGTTACTCACACCCTATCTCTGGAATTCAGCTCTTTTATTATCGATTGGTTCATGGTTGTGATGAACCCTGAAATCTAGTCATCTTAATGGAACCCAAACTGAATATCAGTGATCTTTATAACATCACTTGGCAGTTTCTGACTGTCTGTCTCCCACACTCTGCAGGTTTGACACCTCTCTGTTGACCACCTGCACAACTCTCAACAATAGGTGGAGCCGCACAGTGGCTCAGTGGTTAGCACTGCTGCCTCACAGCACCAGGGATCCAGATTTGATCCCAGCCTCAGATGGTTGTCTGTGTGAAGTTTGCACATTCTCCCCGTGTCTGTGTGAGCTTCCTCTGAGTGCTCTTGTTTCCTCCCACAATCCAAAGATGTGTAGGTCAGGTGAATTGGCCGCGCTAAATTGACCATAGTGTTAGGTGCATTAGTCAAAGGAAATGGGTCAGGGTAGGTTACTCTTTGGAGGGTCGGTGTGAAGTTGTTGGGCCGAAGGGCCTGTTTCCACATTGTAGGGAATCTAATCTAAATAGACTCTTCTACTGATAATGGTTAGCTTGTTCCTTGACTGGGGTCCAATTTTATAATGGAATTGATTTGAGAGTCACTGGCTGGGCAGCATTTGTTGCACACTTTAACTGATTGGCTTGCTAGGGCCACTTCAGAGGGAAGGTTAGAGTCAACCACATTGCTATTGGGGTGGAGTCCTACATATGTCAGACTAAGCTTGCTATTAGTGGACATTAAAGAATATTAATGAACCAGATGATGTTCACAACAATCATCAGTAGTTGCACTGTTATCATTAGGCTAACTTTTAATTCATGGGGTCAATTTTTTAAAAATTCTCTCTTGGGGCATGAGTGTTGCTGTATCCCCAGATAATCAGCTTGGGTCTGTGGTTTGCTAGCTCTGTGACAACATCACTAGGCCAGCAGCTCCCCTGAAGTGGCTAAGATAATCTAAGATAGCTGTCTCTACCAACCGCAACAGAGAATGCTTCCAGAAATTAGCCTATCACCATGATTAGATTAGATTCCTTACAGTATGGAAACAGGCCCTTCAGCCCACCAAGGCCACACTGACCATCTGAAAAGCAACACACCCAGACCCATTCCCCTACCCTTTATTTACCCCTGACTAATGCACCTACCACTATGCTGAAAAATGTGTTGCTGGAAAAGCGCAGCAGGTCAGGCAGCATCCAAGGAGCAGGAGAATCGATGTTTCAGATATAAGCCCTTCTTCAGGAATGAGGAAGGTATGCCAAGCAGGCTAAGATAAAAGGTAGGGAGGAGGGACTTGGGAGAGGGGCATTGGGAATGTGATAGGTGGAAGGAGGTTAAGGTGAGGGTGATAGGCCGGAGAGGGGGTGGGTGCAGAGAGGTTGGGAAGATGATTGCAGGTCAAGAAGGCGGTGCTGAGTCTGAGGGTTGGGACTGAGGTAAAGTGGGGGGAGGGGAAATGAGGAAGCTGGAGAAATCTGCATTCATCCCTTGTGGTCGGAGGGTTCCTAGGCGGAAATGAGGCGCTCTTCCCCCAGCCGTTATGTTGCTATGGTCTGGTGATGGAGGAGGCCAAGGACCAGCATGTCCTTGGTGGATTGGGAGGGGGAGTTAAAGTGTTCAGCCAGGGGGCGGTTGGGTTGGTTGGTGCGGGTGTCCCAGAGGTGTTCTCTGAAACGTTCTGCAAGTAGGCGGCCTGTCTCCCCAATGTAGAGGAGGCCACATCAGGTGCAGCGGATGCAGTAAGTGATGTGTGTGGAGGTGCAGGTGAATTTGTAACGGATATGGAAGGATCCCTTGGGGCCTTGGAGGGAAATGAGGGGGGAGGTGTGGGGGCAAGTTTTGCATTTCTTGTGGTTTCAGGGGAAGGTGCCAGGAGTGGAGGTTGGGTTGGTGGGGGGGGTGTGTGGACCAGACGAGGGAGTCGCGGAGGGAGTAGTCTTTCCGGAATGCTGATAGGGGAGGGGAGGGAAATATATCCTTGGTGGTGGAGTCTGTTTGGAAAACATTCCTCACTCCTGAAGAAGGGCTTATGCCCGAAACGTCGATTCTCCTGCTCCTTTGATGCTGCCTGACCTGCTGCACTTTTCCAGCAACACATTTTTCAGCTCTGATCTCCAGCATCTGCAGACCTCGCTTTCTCCTATGGTAAAAGGAAACAGTCTTTCCATGACCCCAATATTACGAGAGAAAATGCCATTTCATAAATGTGTTTCATTACAGGATATGTAGTTCAAAAGCAACATAAAGGCAAAACTTTGGCATTATTTCTTGTATAACTTCATATACCTTGAATATTTTTAAACCCTTTAACATATTCTGTTACTTTATACTCAGGACAATGCAGCTGCAATTACATAATTTTCTCCAACAATGGGAATAATCTTTACTTTAAATAATTGAAATAAAAGATTCCGTCTGAATGGTCTTGCATTTCTAATTTTAAACTTTACAATGAATGCCAGATAATTGTTGTCAGCATAGATTAATGGTTCTCTTTTATTGTGTTGGACAAAATGTCAAATGACAAATCCCAAAGTCCTTTTCACCGTTAGCGTCCTTTCTCTGATACTGGTAGAGTTTCTTAGAGAACTACTGCACAGGGTTCTGCATTCTTGATTCACAGTCCTGAAACAAATTTGCATCTACCCCCAAGTTCCTAGCATCATTGGAAGGCGGCAAATGCAACCTCACTAATTAAAAAGAGAAGGAGGTGAAAAACAGAAATATGACCAGTCAGACTAACATCAGTCATGAGGAATTTCCTGGAGCATTTTGTAAAAATGTGATTACAGAACATTTGAAAACATTGCCAGGATTGCACAAAGCCAGTGGGGATTTATGAAAGACAAATCATATTTTACAAAGCTATTGGATTTTGAGGATGTAGCTCATAGAATAAATAAAGCCAACCAGTGGATGTGGTGTATTTGGAATTTCAGAAGGTTTTTGATAAATTGCCTCATAAGAGATTAGTGATTAAAGTTTAAGCATACAGGAAATGGAATGACGTATTTGCATGGATTGAGTATGAGTTGATAGACAGGAAAAAGAGGGTGGGAATAAATGAATCTTTCTCTGAGTGGCAGGCAGTGCCTAGTGGGGTACTGCAGGGATCGGTGCTTGGGCCCTAACTACTGACCATATTTTTTTATTCACTCATAGGCTGTGGGTGTTGCCCTTGAGAAGCTGATGGTGAGAAGCTACCTTTTGAACTGCTGCAGTCCACCTGCTGGGGGTTGACCCCAATTCCCTTAGGGAGGGAATTCCGGGAGTTTTACGCAGCCTTCATGAAATACAGTGATATATTTCCAAGTCAGGATGGTGAGGGAATTGGAGGAGGTCTTGCAAATAGTGGTGTTCTCACTTATCCAGTGACCTTGTCCATCTAAATGGAAGTGATCCTGGGTTTGGAAGGTGGTGTCTGTTTCTGCTGTGCATTCTGAAGGTAGTCAATGATCCTGAAGATGTTCTGTAGAATGGAACGGCAGGGTGGTGGTTTTGATGTGGTGGAGGCCTTCATTCCTAATGTCATGCAGACTTTGGTGGTAGTCTTTGGTACTAACAGTGTTTGTCCATCCCTGGGGCTGAAGTAGGGGGAGCCCTTGGTCTTCTCTCATGAAGAAGGTGGCATACTCCCTTGGACTCTCTCTGTCCTGCTCGCTGCTCACACCCATCCCCAGCTGAAATACCTTATGTTAGGGGCTGGCCAACTTTGCTGAGCCAATCACCCATCGAAATCCTCTCTCAGTTAATGACTGTGGGATAGCTCCTGATGAGGTCAGGATGACTGATGTCCCCTTGCCTACCTCCATTTGAAAGTTCATTTTCAGTTCATCTAAGAATGAAAACTTCATATTTTCTAAACACTGCATTCATAACGGAGTAATGCAGTACCTGACAAAGCTTCTATTTACACTTGTAGAAGACTAATTACTACTGTAACACAGTTACATGAGGTCTCCTACTACACAGGAAATACCATGTGTGACATACTACAAGTGCTTACTTTTAAACAGGGACCCCAATTTCCAACAAATTGTGATTTACAAAATTGCTACATTTTGAATTTTGCTTTCAAGTTTTCAAGCTGTGATTGAATCTGCTTCCTCCAGAGGCAGTTTACTCCAGATCAGAACCATTTGCTGCACAAAGAAGTATTTTCTTCATCCCAACATTCACCCTCTTGCTTATCCCTTTTAATCAGTGTTTTCGTGTTCAGGGCCCTTCCATCAATGACAGCAGTTTCTTTCTATCTTCTTTGTCTCACGGTTTTGCACATATCTGTCAAATGTTATCTCAATCCTACCTTCTCTAAGTCGACAATCTCTATCTTCTTCAAATCGGTCCATGTAATTTAGGTCCCTCATTCCTGGAAACGTCTGTGCAAATCTACCTGTGTTACTTTCTAAAGGTTTCACAGAGGGTCAGTCTGGTGTGAGGGGCCCAGGATTGGAGACACTTCCTTGGGTAAGGGACACGTGGATGGAGTCGCATTCTATGTGGGGTTGTGTGCTGTTGGCTTTGCAGTCAAGCATTCTGGGAAGTAGTACAGTAGTCATGGCACTGGTGATGTCTTTTCTGGAGTACCGTCTTCAGTTCTGGTCTCCTATTATAGGAAGGATATGATTAAGTACAGAGGGTTCAGAAAAGAGTTACCAGGATGTTGCTGGGAATGGGAAGGATTGAGTTATAAAGAAAAGCTGGATTGGCTGGAACTTCTTTCACTGGAGCATGGGGACCTGAGAGGTGACCTCAGAGAGGTTTATAAAATAATGCGACACAAGATAAGGTGAATGGCAGGTGTCTTTTCTCTCAGGTGGGGGATTTCACGGCAAGGGGGCATATTTTTAAGGTCAGAGGTGAAAGATTTAAATAAGTCATGAGGGGCAATGTTTTTGCACAGTGTGGTTCATGTGGAATTAACATCCAGGGGAAGTGGTGGATGTGGGTGCAGTTATAACATTTCAAAGACATTTAGATAAGTACACGAATAAGAAATGTTTGGAGGGATTTGGGCCAAGTACATGCAGGCGGGACTCGTTTAGTTTGGGATTGTGGTTAGCATGGACTGATTGGACTGAAGGGTCTGTTTCCATGCTGTCTGACTGGATAGTTCTATAACACTACCGTACAGAAAAATATACTTTGGTCTATCAAGTCTGCACTAGTCAAAAGCAACCACCTAACTGTTCTCATCCCATTTCACAGCACTTGGTCCAGTAGTCATGTATGCCTTGGCATCACCAATGTATATCTAACTACTCCTTAAATGCTATAAGGTTCCTGTCCCAAACACTTTTACAGGCAGTGAGTTCCAGACAGCCCCTCACTCTCCTGTGTTCGAAGGAAAACAACCAGAATCAGCCCAATCTCTCTTGAGTACTAAAACTCTCCAGCCCAGGCAACATTCTGATAAGTCTCCCCGTACTCTCTCTAGAGCAATCGCATCTCTCCCATAATATGGATTCTAGAATCCCTCACATTACTGTAGCTGTTGTCTAATGAATATTTGATATAGTTCCAGTATCACCTCTTTGCTCTTTAATGTTTTGCCTTGGCTATTAAGGTAAATTTCCCATATATCTTCCGAACCACTTTATCTACCAGTTCCACTTTCTTATGGGACTGGTGGACTTACACATGAAGGTCCCTCTGACCCTCATGTATTCCCTTGTTTTATTTGTCCTGCCCAAGTGCATTTCCAGATTGCATTCCATTTGTCATTGATCTGCCCATCTGATCAGCCTATCTATATCCTCCTCACTATTTAACGCTCAAACAATTTTCATAGCATTCACAAAGGTACTGTTCATGACTCCTAAATTCAAGCCTGAAACACTTCTGTATACCGTCATGAAAGCAAGGGGTCAGATGCTGATCTCTACAGAACCCCATTGGACAAAGTGTTCCAGTCACAAAAACCACCTCTCAGCCATCATCCTTTGCTTGCTGCCATCGGCAAATATGCCACATTTCCTTAGATCCACTGGGCTTTTACTTTCACTCTCAGTCCCCCATGGAGGACCTTACTAAAACCTTGAAGTCCAATTAGATGACATCAGATGCATTGCCCTCACTGAAACACTTGGTTGCCTCTTCGAAAATTCAATCAAATTGGTCAGACATGACCTCCTCCTAGCAAAACCATGCTGACGATTCCTGGTTAATCCCTACCTCTCCAAATGCAGATTAATTCTGTTCCTTAGAATTCCTGCCAATAGTTTCCCCACCACTGAGATTAGACTGACTGGCCTGCATTTTCCCAGATTATTCCTTGCTCTCTTTTTGAACAACAGCACCACACTGACTGTCCTCTAGTTGTCTGGCACCTTTCTTGTGGCCAGAGAGGAACTGAATACTATTGTCAACACCCCTGCTACTTCCCTCTTTGCCTCTCACTCAACAGCCTGGGATGAAGGCAAATTGGAGGAACAACACCTCATCTTGCGCCTGGTCAGTTTACAGCCTAGAGATCGCAGCATTGAGTTCTCCAATTTCAAATAAACTACCTTCTCATCCTCCAACTCCCTTCCCAGCCCCTCCCCCCTTCCATTCCTCTGATCTTCCTTCCAGCTACCAACCAGATTCATTCCTCCCATCCACCAACCAGGTCGTACGTTCTACTTGTTTTCACCTATCCCTACCTCACCACAGTGCCCCTGATCATATCCAAAACATTTCCTTGCCCCATCCCTTTATCTGCAGCTCCCCTTACACCCACGACCTGTCCAAGAAGAATTATATGCAAAATGTTGACTTCTCCATCTGCCTGGCATGCTGTGTTCGTCCAGCGCCCCAGTTGTAATTTCATTCAGCCCTGGAACTTTATCTAATTTTTAAGCCTGTTGGACCATTCAGAACTTCCTCTCTGTCAATGCTAATTTCCTGAAGTAAATCACAGTCCTTCTCCCTGTCTATACCTACATCATCACTCTCACTTGTGAACACTGACACAAAATCTATTCATTTCGAACCTTTCCCATGTTCTCTGGCTCCATGCACAATTGACCACTGTGGTCCTTAATGGGCACTACTCTTTCTTAAGTTAACCATTTATCCTGAATATACTTGCAAAATAACTTAGGATTTTCCTTTATTTTACCTGCCAGTATTCTTTCATGCCCATTTTTGTCCTTGACTTTTAAGTTTCCACTTGAACATTCTGTGCTCCTCTACGTTTCTGCTAATTTGAGCCCTTCTTATCGATGTTGATCCCATTTCAGTTCAGGTGCAACCTTCTTGACTTGACCATTTCCCATCACCCCTAGTGGGCGGCATGGTGGCACAGTGGTTAGCACTGTTGCCTCACAGCGCCAGAGAGCCATGTTCAATTCCCGCCTCAGATGACTGACCGTGTGGAGTTTGCACATTCTCCCCGTGTCTGCGTGGGTTTCCTCCGAGTGCTCCGGTTTCCTCCCACAGTCCAAAAATGTGCAGTTTAGGTGAATTGGCCACGCTAAGTTGCCCGTAGTGTTGTATGAAGGGGTAAATGTAGGGGAATGGGTCTGGGTGGGTTATGCTTCGGTGGGTTGGTGTGGACTTGTTGGGCTGAAGGGCCTGTTTCCACACAGTAAGTAATCTAATCTAAAAAAAAGTCCCAGCCCACACTCTTGCTCTATTCCTTCAGCCACACATCCATCTGGCCTAACCTCATTTCTATACAGTACTCGCTAGTACAGAGCACCAGAAATAAGCCAAAGATTGTTATCTTTGGGTCCTGTTTTTTAACTTATTTCACAACTCCTTAAATTCTGCTTGCAGTACGTCACCCATTTATATTTATGCCACTGATCCCAATATACTCCATGACCTCCCTTTGTTTCCCCTTGACATTATATCCTTTCTAAAATCAAAATGCACTTCATCCTAAAGAAAGCTGCTGTATGAAATCTGAAATGCTTCAGACTGCAACTCACAACAACCTATAAAACTTCAAGTAAAACATATTCCTCATACAGTCAGTGCGGTGGGTATTACAGGATGTTCTGTCTTTGCTCTTTATTGAGAAAATCACTTTCTAATCAAACTGCCCCTGTTATATGTCAATTCCAGTTTGCTTGAGCTGCTTGCTGTTATTTATTTCTGGAACAATTTGGAAATCATCAGATCTCACCATGAAGCACTTTAGCTCCCATCAGGTTGAGCTGACTTTTCAAAAATAGTCTTCCCAAAATTCTCTGACTCTTGACAATGAAAACATGATCTCTCTGGCCCGAAACGTCGAATTTCCTGTTCCTTGGATGCTGCCTAACCTGCTGTGCTTTAACCAGCAACACATTTTCAGCTCTCTCCAGAGAAGCCCTTGAATATTTATATGTTCTGCTCTTACTGTGTACCCTAGGTCAACATTGCATTACAATGGGAGGAGAGTGCATATACTCAGGTATTTTTATCTTGATGCTTCAAGCAACATATCATCTGCTTGTCTTTTTTTGCAATTAAAACCACAGTCCGTCAACACATAGGTTGTTTATTTTCCTTTTTTGAGTTGCAAAATATCCCATTGAACATTTAAAAATCTGTTTTTTTTTCATTGTGGAAGGAGTTGAAGAAAAAGAACTTTGATGATTTGTCACTGAGGTGTGTTTGAAGAATTTATAGTGACCCTGTTTGAAGTTGCATGAGGCTAGCAGACATTCAGTTGCTGCACACTGGATGATGAAATCCATATGTTTACCCTTATGTCCTAGTTATAGAGCAGACTGAAAGCAGCATGTCCATGTCTCATTGACAGTCTGAAAGGCAATAAAAACTGTAGTCAGCATATTCACAGTGCAGTGAGAGGACGTTTCTGAATTTTGTTTCAGTAACATAAATTCTAGAAACATGTGGAATGTAGTAAAAACAGCACCTGCAGCCAAAAGATTTAATCCTTGGATCGTTTATTACCAGCCTCCACAGTGAGCACAGATGTCTAGGCTGATGCTCCAGTGCAGCATGGAATATTCAGTGCACTGCTGGATTGTGCTGTCTTCAGATGTAGATTTTAATCTGAGGTCACATCTATCTGCTCTGGTGATACAAAAGATGCCATGGCATTAAGTCGAAGTTCTCTCATTGTCCTGGCCAATAGTTAGCCCTCAACCAACATCACAATTGGTAAGGTTCACTTGGCCAATATTGTCATGTTAATAATGTTGGTCCAGTTATCAATCGCTTGTTGGAGATTGATGACAATTGTGGGTTATTTTATTTTAAGTTATGAAGTAAACATTATAGCAAACCAACTGATTACTGTGCATGCAACTTGGAAGAAACCCCAGCGAACTAACTGGCATCTGGTCCGGTTGACATTTCTTTTGACTCTGGTGTCCATGTTATTGAACATCACTCTGGAAAGTGTGCTGGGGTATGCTTGGGTGCTTTTCTACTCCTGAGATCCTTTACAAATGCAACTTATTTTCTGTAGGAATTTTCTGCAAGATCGAATGAACAATGCCAAGAACTTGACTGAACTTGTTTTTGTTAATTGGTGTAACTTGTTAGCAGGTCTATATGCCTTGAAGTATTTCAACAATCACATTATTATTTTGACACCACATGATCGAGTACCTCAAGGAGGAAAGGAAGAAGATAAGTGCCTCTCTCATGCAAAGATGGGACTAATTTTGTATATTTTTGCTTTTCATAGAAATGCCGTTTACTGCCTTTCTATTCTAAGAAGCTCAGCAGGTTATCAGAACCTTGATAAAAACAGTTAGTCTCAGCATTGTTTGAGTGCCATCAGGAGGCTCTTGCAGAAAAATTATTTTACTTCTCTTCCCATTTCATGCACCTTCTGCTTTGCTTGATTGGTAGGTAAGCAGAGTCAGAGCTTGCTAATAACAACTGAACTCACTGGCAGACGAGATTGCGGTGAGACAGCGAGCTCAGGTATTGAGCCCAGCAGGAGGATGAGTAGTGTAATGGTTGCTGCCACAACTGGAAATAGGTCTGTAGGAGCAGCAAGAACTGAACTCGACCAGGAAACAGCAGCTAAGCTTTCAACCACAAAACAGGGAACTGCTTCAAAGGAGAGAGTCTGAAAAAAACTCCTTACATGCTTCATTTTTCTACTTCTGTTTAAGCTGAAGGTCACAAATATCCACAGTTTGTTCAGGAATGATGAGTATTTTCCTGGGAGCAAAATAAGTTAGTCTTTACACTTTAAGTTAATGGACTAATGAGAGTCAAGAATAATAGTAACACAGCCTACACTAAAGTGAAATAATAGGTGAATCTTTCACATTTGAGTTTATGATAAAGTTCTGCTATACATTCATACTCTTGCGCATGGGAAATCATGTCTCACAAACTTGATTGAGTTTTTTGAAGAAGTAACAAAGAAGATTGATGAGGGCAGAGCTGTAGATCTGATCTATATGGACTTCAGTAAGGCGTTTGACAAGGTTCCCCATGGGAGACAGATTAACAAGGTTAGATCTCACGGAATACAGGGAGAACTAGCCATTTGGATACAGAACTGGCTCAAAGGTAGAAGACAGAGGGTGGTGGTGGAGGGTTGTTTTTCAGACTGGAGGCCTGTGACCAGTGGAGTGCCACAAGGATCGGTGCTGGGTCCCCTACTTATTGTCATTTACATAAATGATTTGGATGCGAGCATAAGAGGGACAGTTAGTAAGTTTGCAGATGACACCAAAATTGGAGGTGTAGTGGACAGTGAAGAGGGTTACCTCAGATTACAACAGGATCTGGACCAGATGGGCCAGTGGGCTGATAAGTGGCAGATGGAGTTTAATTCAGATAATTTAGGGGCGGCACGGTGGCACAGTGGTTAGCACTGCTGCCTCACAGCGCCTGTAGACCCGGGTTCAATTCCCGACTCAGGCGACTGACTGTGTGGAGTTTGCACGTTCTCCCCGTGTCTGCGTGGGTTTCCTCCGGGTGCTCTGGTTTCCTCCCACAGTCCAAAGGTGTGCGGGTCAGGTGAATTGGCCAAGCTAAATTGCCCGTAGTGTTAGGTAAGGGATAAATGTAGGGGTATGGGTGGGTTGCGCTTCGGCGGGTCGGTGTGGACTTGTTGGGCCGAAGGGCCTGTTTCCACACTGTAAGTCTAAGTCTAAATGCGAGGTGCTGCATTTTGGGAAAGCAAATCTTAGCAGGATTTATACACTTAATGGTAAGGTCCTAGGAAGTGTTGCTGAACAAAGAGACCTTGGAGTGCAGGTTCATAGCTCCTTGAAAGTGGAGTTGCAGATAGATAGGATGGTGAAGAAGGCGTTTCGTATACTTTCATTTATTGGTCAGAGTATTGAGTACAGGAGTTGGGAGGTCATGTTGCAGCTGTACAGGACATTGGTTAGACCACTGTTGGAATATTGTGTGCAATTCTGGTCTCCTTCGTATCAGAAAGATGTTGTGAAACGTGAAAGGGTTCAGAAAAGATTTACAAGGATGTTGCCAGGGTTGGAGGATTTGAGCTATAGGGAGAGGCTGAACGGGCTGGGGCTGTTTTCCCTGGAGCGTCGGAGGCTGAGGGGTGACCTTATAGAGGTTTACAAAATGATGAGGGGCATGGATAGGATAAATAGACCAAGTCTCTTCTCTGGGGTCGGGGAGTCCAGAAACTAGAGGGCAGAGGTTTAGGGTGAGAGGGGAAAGATATAAAAGAGACCTAAGGGGCAACGTTTTCATGCAGAGGGTAGTATGTGTATGGAATGAGCTGCCAGAGGATGTGGTGGGGGCTGGTACATTTGCATATTAAGAGGCATTTGGATGAGTATATGAATAGGAAGGGTTTGGAGGGATATGGGCCAGGCACTGGCAGATGAGACTAGATTGGGTTGGGATATCTGATTGGCATGGACGGGTTGGACTGAAGGGTCTGTTTCCATGCTGTACATCTCTATGACTCTATATTGTATATTATATTTAAGAGAACCCATATCGAAGGACTGCATGTGATGTCTGTACAAAATGTTATCTCACTGGTTGACATTTAGGCTGTCCATCTTCGTGTTGCATATACAAACATTAGTTGCTTTGCTGTAACATCTGCCTGATAACGTATGTTGGAAGTGAAAGATTTCAGATCCTCCCACATTATATTCCATTTGTCACATCCTTACCCATTCATTTAACTTATTGACATCCTTTTCTAGCTTAGATTAGATTACCTACAGTGTGAAAACAGGCCCTTCGGCCCAACAAGTCCACACCCACCCGCCGAAGCACAACCCACCCATACCCGTACACTTACCCCTTCACCTAACACTAGGGGCAATTTCCCATGGTCAATTCACTTAACCTGCACATCTTTGGACTGTGGGAGGAAACCGGAGCACCCGGAGGAAACCCACGCAGACACAGGGAGAATGTGCAAACTCCACACAGTCAGTCGCCTGAGGCGGGAATTGATGCAGCAATGCTAACCACTGTGCCACCGTGCCGCTTCCTTATGTCTTCTTCACTATTTGCTCTCCAACTAGATCTGTGCCATCATGCAACCATACTTTCTGTACCTTCATTCAAATAAATGATGTGAAGTGCCAACAGTTGAAGTCCCAGCACTGATCCTTGTTGCACACCATTCATTACATATTGCTGACTTGATAGAGACCCATTTATGTCGCGTCTCTGGTTCTTTATTCTCTACACTGTCAGCTTCTATTATTTGCAATATTCTTTGATGTGGCACTTCAACAAAGGCACATCTGAAAATCTAAGTGCAACATATCCACTGATTTCACTTTAGACACAGAATGTGTTATCTCCTCAAAGAACTCTGTTGGTCAAATATGATTTTCCTTTCATTAAACTACGTGATTCTCCTCAAGTACAGTGAACTTATCTAAGTTTCCTGCTATAACTTTTTCAATAAAAGCTCCCAATATATTCCCTGTGACAGGTATTAAGCTAACTGGTCTGTTTCCTGCTTTGTGTCTTTTCCCTTTTAATAAAGAAGCTCCATTTGCTATTTTCTAGTCTAATAATATCTTTCTCAAATGAAGGGTGTTTTAGAAAATTGTAACTAATGTGCCAGCTATCTCAACAAAGAGTTCTTCTAAGACCCTCGGATGAAGTCCATCAAGACACTAAGCATTTTTCAGCTCTCTTGAAGTATAGTTTACCACTTCCCTGGTGATTGTGGTTTTCCAAGTTCCTCCCTCCTTTCCATTTCCTGATTTACTGCTGCTTCTGCTTTGTGACTTGCATCCTCTACGGAGAAGACTAAAGCGAAATACGTGTTCAATTCATCTGTCATTTAACTCTTATCCATTACTAATTCTCCAGTCTCATGTACTGAAGGATGAATGCTCACTTTTTGAGATATTTATAGAAAACGTTCACTATCTATGTTGATATTTCTGGCTAGCTTTTCCTTGAATATTACATTGTCCATCCTTATTAATTTTGGGGTTTTTTATGCTTTTTAAAAATGTTTTATCCGACCCTCCAAAGAGTAACTCAACCGGATCTATTTCCCTCTGACTAATGCACCTAACACTATGGATAATTTCTTTTCTCTTAAGTTTTCTCACTGTATCTTGAACTTGCTAACTTAACTTCCTGCTGAGCACCAGCAACAAATATCACAATTGATTTCCACTAACCTGAGGCCAAAACATTGCAATAGTGACGTGAGGCCACTTTTCTACATGTGCTTCCTTTATGTCTACTGATAGATTCCAGGCACAAGGCCACTTCATTCTCTTTGTCATCTGCTACTGCACACACAAATTAATCTTCAGCAAGGCCGATGCCTTCATCTGTGTCTTGGCACAGATGTCTGGCATAATGAAACACGTTTTCAGCCTTTGACATTGTATACTGTTTTCTTCAGTAGACAGAAAGGAGAAAGAATGCATCTCCATACAGTAATCAGATGGCCACTGAATCAGTTAGCATCGTTTCTGCACTGTAGCTAATCTAATCTAATCTCTGACCTGCTACCTCTGCACTTATTACTGCTTTCCCCCTAAGTTTGATACTATCTGTAATCATGAATCATAGGTCTGTCTTGTAAAGCTTTTCTTACTTGTTGGAATGTATCTATTAGAGAAAAGAAGGTTGAGAGGCGACTTAATAGAGACATATAAGATAATCAGAGGGTTAGGTAGGGTGGACAGGGAAAGCCTTTTTCCAAGTATGGTGACAGTGAGCATGATGGGGGCATAGCTTTAAATTGAGGGGTGATAGATATAGGACAGATGTCAGATGTAGTTCCTTTACTCAGAGGTAGGGTATGGAATGCTTTGTCTGCAACGGTAGTAGATTCGCCAACTTTAAGTACATTTAAGTCATCATTGAACAAGCATATGGACATACATGAAATAGTGTAGATTAGATGGGCTTCAGATTGGTATGGCAGGTCAGTGCAACATCGAGGGCCAAAGGGCCTGTACTGCGCTGTAATGTTCTATGTTCTATTCTGAAATATCCTCATATGTTTGCCATTGCATCTGTATTGACCAACCATTGTAATCTAATTTGTCAAATTACCTTAATAAGATTTGTTTACATGCCCTCAGAATGATTATTATTTTATTTTGAAAGAAAGCATCAGACCCTCTCCTTTCTCTGTCAAATAGGATTTTAAATTCAAACATGTTACGTCTGGTGAAACCTTTATGGGCTACTTCTGCTTAGATCACAGACTGAATGAAGAGTTGGAAAGAAAAGAAAGGAATCAAGCTGAGTTTTGAATCATTAACCATTAAAAAGCTTGTCGCTTTACTGAAAGATTTGGAGCAACTTGCACTTAAGACTGACAGCAATTCACAGGCTCGTCACCGTTCAATGGACAGGGACTGCTCATACCCTGTTGATGTCTGATCAAAATGTTCCTGGATATTTAATATTTGCGGATATTTCCTGTATACAATTCTGTCGGAAACTCATAAGCTAAAGCTGGGCATGTTGCCATATGCATTCTTCTTAGCATTTGTGTAGGAGTAGACTATTGACCTCCTGAATCTGCCCTGTCATCGGATTGAATTATGACTGCTCTTTACTTGAACTCTATTCAGCCGTCTTTAATTTGTTCACATTTGCTCTTTGTTCTCTTAGAAAATCTTTTTTTTAAAAAATCACTCAATATTGAGAATTTCAATTGATTCAACATTCATACCCTTGCGTTTGTACACAATCTAGCACAACCTTGGTGTGTTCCAAGACATTTTACAGGCGATTAAGTATTTTTGATGTGTAGATGGGGTGCAACCCATAGGCAGAATGCTGTTCTGGTCAGGTTTGTGGAGAGAACTTCTCCTGGAACACAAAACTAATTTGCAGCATTCAGTCAATAGAATGAAAGCAGGAATTGAAAACAGTGATATTGAGCATTCAAATTTGGAAGGCTCTGCATGAGAAGAATTGCTGACAATATGTGATAATTCACAGGTCAACAAATATTCTTAAAAGAAACACATTTCACTGATTCGGGGCATTTTACACCAATATACTTGATTGCAACCTACTAAAGGTTTTATTTTTTTGGTTGCTATTTGTTATGTTTAGCTTCTTTATAAAAAAATCATGAATTTTCATTAAATCTAGAATTCTGTCAATGTGCTGTTTTAAACGTGATAACATCATGAAAATAGTTCAAGGTATCTACAGTCTGACATTTGAATATGTTTGTCCAAAGAACTTCTTTGATCCTTTCCTTATCTTATGATGGATCCTGTTTCATGATCTGCTAACATCTTTCTCTTTAATTACAGGTGACATAAAAGCTATCTTTTGTATAACGAGAAGATGTGAATGTACTGCCAGTCCAATATGAAGTTCTGCCTTGTCAAATCATATTGCTGCAGGAGTAGTCCTGAAGAGATGTTTATCTCTAATTTCCACTCTCCCAGTACTGTGGCTTTAATCAAGACTTCTGAAGATCACATGAGTCTCAAATAAAGAGTTAAGGAGTAAAGTGGGAGACTGTGGCAAACATATTGGAGGGAAGCCATTGGCCAGCAGTAAAATGTAGTGATGCCTTCTTCAGTGTGCAAGACAAGTTCTTCCCAAGTGATGGATAGAAGAGAATGGAAAAACCAGTCTGCTTGACTAAGCAGACCAATATGGAGATGACACAGGAGGTCAGCAGTTGTAGTTTCCCAACCTCCACCCAAATCTAGTTCCAATGTCACTCCCTTCATACTAGTCTCCAAAATTGGGCTTGCTTGTGGCAATGTGGGAAGGTGAACTGTATGGAGAGGGAGTGACTAATTAGCTGCTGGCAAAGGGTGAACTAATAGCTGATCCCTTCAGATGCACGATAGAATCACAGTGACCACAAACCTTATGGCTTTGTTCACCTACTTCGTTCTTCAAGAGTGGGTGTACAGAGGACATCTTCAGGAATCCCTAGCATGGATCAAAGGACTGCCACCAGTGTATGTTTTGTACTGGTCTCCATGAAGAAACTCAGTTCCCCACCTTCTGCTTGCAGGAGAACAAGCAAGGTTTGGTGAAGCTGTCACACAGCAGAAAGGTGTCCATGGGTCTTTCTAGATTGCAGGGTGTTTGGACCATTATGGATGAAGAAACTGCAGTTTCTCTGTACCAATGAACACCGAATGGAAAATTCAGCACAAAGGTATACAGGAAAGCCACACACACAGACCAAGTCCTGAACTATGAAAGCAACCACCCCAACACACACAAAAGAAGTTGCATCAAGACACTGTTCAAAAGGGCCACAACACACTGCAGTACACCAGAACTGCAAAAAGAGGAAGAAGAACACTTATACAATGTATTCGCCAAAAACGCAATTTCATCAACAGATGCCTAAGGGAAAGACAACGTAATGATGACATGCCGCAACCCAAAGGACTAGCCACACTACCAAACATCAGGAGCATTTCCGAACTGACAGTCAGACTACTGCGACCACTAGTACTCATAACAGCACACAAACCAACAGCCACTCTCAGACAACAACTCACCAGAACGAAGGACCCAATACCCAGCATGAGCAAAAGCAATGTAGTGTACAAAATCCCATGCAAGGACTGCACAAAACACTACATAGGACAAACAGGAAGACAGCTAACAATCCGCATCCATGAACACCAACTAGCCACGAAACGACACGACCAGCTATCCTTAGTAGCCACACACGCAGATGACAAGCAACATGAATTCGACTGGGACAACGCTACTATTATAGGGCAAGCCAAACAAAGAAGAGCCAGGGAATTCCTAGAGGCATGGCACTCATCCACAGATTCTATCAACAAACACAACGACCTGGACCCAATATACCGGCCACTGCAGCGGACAGCAACTGACAACCGGAAGCAGCAGGGACAAACCACTATAAATGCCGGAGGAAACATCACAGAAGCGCTTCACAGGAGGCTCCCAAGCACTGAGGATGTCACCTAGACATGGGATGAAACATTTGCAACACAAATTCCCATCTCTCTCACACACATGGACAGTTAGGTGTTCCTGAGAGATCTTGAGATTCTTAACCTGAGACAATAGTTGACTTGTAGGAAGGCAAATGCAGTGTTATTATTCAGTTCAAGAGGGACATATTGCTGAGGCTGTATAAGGTTTTGGTCAGACTATGCTTGGGACATTGTGAGCCCATGTTTAAGGAAGATTGTGTTAGCTTTGAATGATGAGAAGGATGAAGGGCTTGTCACATGAGGAGTGTTTGAAGACTCTGGGTCTGTACTCAGTAGAGTTTAGAAGGATGAGGAGGGATCTGATTGAAACATATAGAATACTGAGAGGCCTGGATAGTGTGGATATCCCAGTCAAAGAGACTAGGACCTGAGGGAACAGTCTCATTGAGGATTGAGATGAAGAGGAATTTTTTTTTCTGCAAAGGGTGGTGAATCTGTGGAAGCCATCTGTGGAAGGCTGGTGAAGCCAAGTCATTGAGTGTATTTAAGACAGAGTTAGGTAGGTTCCTGATAAGTCAGGGAATCAAGGGTTATGGAGAAGGCAGGTGAGTGTGGGTGAGAAACCAATCAGCCATGGTCAAATGATGGAACAGACCCCGATGGGCCAAATGGCCTCTTGTCTTATGGTATTCTGAGTAGATTAGATTTTTTTTTAGATTACTTACAGTGTGGAAACAGGCCCTTCGGCCCAACAAGTCCACACCGACCCGCCGAAGCGCAACCCACCCAAACCCCTACATTTACCCCTTTACCTAACGTACGGTCAATTTAGCATGGCCAATTCACCTGCCCCGCACATCTTTGGACTGTGGGAGGAAACCGGAGCACCCGGAGGAAACCCACACAGACACGGGGAGAATGTGCAAACTCCAGTCAGTCGCCCGAGTCGGGAACTGAGCCCGGGTCTCTGGCGCTGTGAGGCAACAGTGCTAACCACTGTGCCACCGTGCCGCCCAAAAGTAGTAGCATGATTTCTAGTAGCTTTGGGTTATTGGTAATTGGTTGTTTTCCCAGTTTGCATGACTTTTGGGCATTGTGTTCAAAATGTTGAAAGAAACAGACAGGAAATGAGAGAGAGAAAGATCCAGCTCTTTTTGTCAAAAATATTTTTCTTTCCTTCTGATTTTTGCTTAAAAGGAGCTGGTGAAATATAGTTTAGTGTGTAATCTACAGTCTAGCTCCATTGTCATTTTAAGTCTTTCATCTTCCAATATGTGAAATTATCATACACACGTGAAGTAAAGAGGATGTGTACAATGCCTGATGATGACTCAGTTCTTAGATTTGTTTCATTTATATTATATAATAATTTTTTTTTACAAACAGCTTTGTTTATTCCACATGGGTCTAACAAAACATGCCTCAAACTATGATCAAGTGACCGATGCAGCTACGTTTATTAAAAAAACATTTTGGCTTGTGCCATGAAGAAAAGATGAAGACATAGAAGAGAGAAATAAAGTGATGAAGAAGAAACATTACAATCATTTCACACTTATTTGTAGCCGCTGGGTGAGTCACTGACATTACACATGCTGTGAAAGACAGCTCAGAGGCAGGAAGAGTAGATCACATGCAGGTTACTGTTCTCTCATATCTGAAAGGAGGAGGCAGAAAGGTATGGGTGTGCTGAGGAAGAGACCCTTTAGCTAGTGGGCATTGCTGGTGACAGGGGGTCAGGGGACATTATTTAAAACAAAAAGAAACGCATGTATTAAAAAAAACAAAGGAAATGTGTATATCATTTGAAGCTGGTCAATCAATAGACATGATAGGAAAATGGGATGTGAGGTGAAGAATTAAAATGAGCAACCCAATGGTTTCCAGCTGCACTGCTGACCACGAACTCAATTATGACCGTTTCAATGATGATACACACTGAGTCTTGCACACACACACACACACACCTTTTCGATCCTGTTGGTTCTGATTTTACACCATTTTGTTCTACAAGATTAAATGAGATTCCTGAAGACTGTGGAAACAGGCCCTTCGGCCCAACAAGTCCACACCAACCCTCTGAAGAGTAACCCACCCAGTCCGATTTCCCTCTGACTAATGCGCCTAACACTACAGGCACTTTAGCATGGCCAATTCACCTGACCTGCGGGAGGAAACCAGTGCACCTGAAGGAAACCCACACAGACATGGGGAGAATATGCAAACTCCACACAGACAGTCACCCGAGGCAGGAATTGAACCCAGGTCCCTGGCGCTGTGGGGCAGCAGTGCTAACCACTGAGTTACTGTGCCGCCTGAGAGAGTGAGCTTTGCTAGTCAGTGTCATGCTGTGTGTTTGTTTTTCATGGTTGAATAGCTGGCAATGTGTGCAAGTTGTAAGATGCTGTGAGGGTTGCAGCACTGCTAATCATATAAGGGTGAGGTTAACATAATGGATGTTTAGTTTCAGTCTCATTAGGTGGGGAGAGATATACTTGCATTGGAGACAGTTCAGAGAAGATTCACAAGATTGATTGTAGGATGAAAGAGTTGAGGGAAGGAAGAGCAGGATGGATCTATACTCATTGGTGGTTAGAAGATTGGGAGGTGATCTCACGGAAACATATCAGGAGGAGATTGACAGTAAATGCTGAGAGGATATTTCCTCTAATTTGCGGATTCTAGAATTAGAGGCCACAGTTTCAGAATGAGGGTTGTCGATTAATCCCTTCTTACCTAATGGCATATTTGGTCAGATTTCTGTATAACTTTCCATGTAAGGTGACATATGATCATGTATTACTGGGACAAAGCAAAGAAAGGTCACCTTTGAAGTTACCTTTTTGATTAGGATGCATTATTTGTTCTTATAATTGGAACGTGTAAGAAAGCTGTCTTTTGACAATGATTACATAGACAGCATTAAGTTTTCTTGGAATTATTTTGCACTTGGTGCCTCTGGTAGGTCAGCAAGGTAATTTACTGAATAACCTAAGCATACAGAGCCAGGAGAATATGTGGTTTGAGCCAGTCAATTTTAGTTAGATTAGTGGAGGGAAATTGAACTTTGGCCTAGAAATTCTGGGTTAAGAATTCCCTCAGAGCTGAAAATGTGTTGCTGGTTAAAGCACAGCAGGTTAGGCAGCATCCGAGGAACAGGAAATTCGACGTTTCGGGCCAGAGCCCTTCATCCTTTTCCTGTTCCTCAGATGCTGCCTAACCTGCTGTGCTTTAACCAGCAACACATTTTCAGCTCTGATCTCCAGCATCTGCAGACCTCACTTTTTACTCTAAGAATTCCCTCAGCCTTGCTACTGTTCTCTCCTTTCAGACACTCTTAAAGCTGTACCTCCCTTATCAATTTTATTTGCTTTACATATATTATGGATTATTGCTCGTTGTATGAATTCTATTTTAACTGTGATGTTTAGTTCTGAAGAGTGTGGTGGTGGAAAATCACAGCCGGTCAGGCAGCATCTGAGGAGCAGGGGAATCAATGTTTCAGGCATAAGCCCTTCATCAGGAATGTGGGAGTAGCCAAGGGGGCTGAGAGATAAATGGGAGGCAGTTGGGGCTGGAGGTGAAGTTAGCTGGGAATGCAATAGGTAGATGAAGGTAGGGGTAATGGTGATAGGTCAGAGAGGAGGGTGGAGTGGTTAGGTTGGGAAGGAAGATGGACAGGTCAAGCGGGCTGTGCTGAGTTGGAAAGTTGGATCTGGGATAAGGTGGGGAAAGGGGAAATGAGGAAGCTGGTGAAATCAATATTGGTCCCATGTGGTTGGGAGATTCCAAGGTGGAAGATGAGGTGTTCTTCCTCCAGCCATCAGTGGCTAGAGTTTGGAGGTGGAAGAGGTCCAGGACTTGCATGTCCTTAGTGGAGGGGGAGAGGGATTTAAAGTGTTCGGCCAAAGGGCAGTGGGAATTTTAGATTGTCTTTTATGAGCTTTCAAAAGGACTTATGCTGTGATACGCAACAGGTGAGAGGCCAAACCTCTTGAAATTCCTCTCATGCTAAGTGACATGGAAAATAACAGACCTCCATTGTCTATTCACAGATTGTGGCAGAGCTATTTGGATGGATCAGAGCATATGTATCTGTGCGATCTGATGTTGACCAGGAATGCCTGTTATTATGACTCCACAGTAATATTTTGGTATAAAGGCTAAAAAAAACTGCCTTGAAATGCCACCAATGGTGGAATGACCTGATCACACAATCCTCAAGTTAACTTGCACATTGTCTTTTCATTAATTCATTGGATGTGAGAGGTACTGGCAAAGCTAGCATTTGTTTCTATCTCTGATTGTTCTTGGGAAGATGCCTTCTTGCAACATCCACAGTGCTGTGAAAAAGGGTGCCCAACATTTTAGACCTAGAGGCAGTGAATGAACAGTATCGTAGCTTGACGTTAGGATCAGATTTGGAAGGAAACTTGCAGGTGATGGTGTTTCTATCCATCTGCTGCCCTTGTCCTTCCGGCTGGTAGAGCTCATGGATTTGGATGGTGCTGTTAAAGGAAACTTGGTGCATTGCTGCAGTGTATCTTGTAGATGGTGCATTCTGCTCTCACTGTGCCTCAGCGATAGAGGAAATAGATGGTTAATGTGGTGGATGTAGGAGCAATCAGATAGGCTTTGTCCTGGATTGTGGTAAGTTCTTTTCGTGTTGTTGGAATTGCACTTGCCCAGGTAAGGAGAGAATCGGCTTTCCCACTCCTGAATTGCACTTTGAAGATGGTGAATAGGCTTTGGGAAGTCTTATTTTCAAACGAATTCCCAGTGTCTGACCTGCTCTTTTTCTATTACATGTAAATGGTTGGTTTATTCATGTTTCAGGTAAATTGTAACCCTGAGGAAGTTGATGGTGAGAGATTCAGCACCAGGAATGAGATTGAATGTCAAAGGAAATTAGTTAAATTTTTTTTCTGGTTTACCCACAATGTCCTGAAGGAAGGAACTCCAGGATTTTAACCCAGAAGCAGTGAATGAATGGTGATATATTTCCAAACCCGAATGGTGTGTCTACTGGTCTTGTCCTTCTCGATAGAGATGTTCATGAGTTTGGAAAATGCTACCTAAGGATCTTTGGTGAATTTCTGCAGTGCATCTTGTAGATAGTACACTTTGCTGCTGTTGTGCATCAGTGGTGGAGGGATTGGATACTTGTGGATGTGGTATCAATCAAATGGGCTTTCTCCTGGATGGTGTCAAGCTTCTTGAGTGTTGTTGGAACTGCACCCATCCTAGCAACTGGGCAGTATTCCATCACACTCCTGACTTGTGCGTTGTAGATGGTGGGTTGTCAGGAGGTGAGTTACTCACTGTGATATTCCTAGCTTTTGACCTGCTCTTATAGCCACTGTGTTTACATGGCAAGTCCAGTTGAGTTTCTGGTCAATGGTAACTTCAAGGATGTTGATAGTGTGGGATTCAGTGATGGTAATGCCAATGGATATCAAAGGGCTGTGAGGCATTTGGATGGGTATATTAATAGGAAGGGTTTGGAGGAATATGGGCTGGGTGCTGGCAGATGGGACTAGATTGGGTTGGGATATCTGGTTGGCATGGACGGATTGGATCGAAGGGTCGGTTTCCATGCTGTACACCTCTATGACTCTATGACTCTATGTTCATTGTCTGAGACTTGTGTAGCATGAATGTTACTTGCCATTTGTCAGCCTAACCCTGGATATTGTCCAGAACCTGTGGATTTCAACATAGACTGTTTCAGTGTCTGTGGAGTAGTGAATAGTGCTGAATATTGGACAATCATCAGCAAACATACCCACTTCTGACCTTATGATGGAGGGAAGGTCATTGATGATGCAGCTAAAGCTGGTTGAGCCTCGGACACTACCCTGAGGAACTTCTGCAGAGATGTCCTGGAGCTGAGACGACTGACCTCCAACAACCACAAGCATCTTTCTTTGTGTCAGGTATGACTCCAATCAGCAGAGAGTTTGCCCCCGATATTCTGATTCCAGTTTTGTTAGAGCTCCTTGATGCCATACTCAGGTAAATGCAGCCTTGATGGTAAGGCTGTCACTCTCACCTCACTTTTGGCATTTAGCTCTTTTGTCCATGTTTGAACTAAGGCTGTAATGAGATCAGGGGCTGAGTGGCCCTGGCAGAACCAAAACTGGGCCTCACTGAGCAGGTCCTGCTTGATTGCACTTTTGGTGACACCTTCCATCACTTCATTGATAATCGAGAGTAGACGGACGGAGCGGGGATTGGCCAGGTTGGATTTGTCCTGCATTTTGTGTACAGGACATACCTGGGCAATTTTCCACATTGTTGGCCAATATTGTAACTGTATTGGCAGAGCCTGGCTAGGGCAAGTTCTGGAGCACAAGTTTTCAGTGCTATTGCATAATGTTGTCAGGCCCATTGCCTTTGCAGTATCCATTGCCTCCAACCATTTCTTGATATACTGTGGAGCAAATCAAATTATCTGAAGACTGGTATCTGTGATGCTGGGGACCACTGGAAGAGGCTGGGAGATAGATAAGCCACTCGGCACCTCTGGCTGAAGGTTGCTGTGAAAGCTTGAGCATTTTTTTTCACTGATGTGTCAGGTTCTTCCATCATTGAGGAAGAGGATATTTGTGGAGCCTCTTTCTCTGATGAGTTGCTTAATTGTCCCCCACCATTCACAACTAGATGTAAGAGTTTAGATGTGATCCATTGGTTGTGGTATCACTTAGCTCTGTGTATCACTTGCTGCTTGTGCTGTTTGGCATGAAAGTAATTCTGTTTGGGAGCCTCACCAGGATGACATCTCATTTTCAGGCATGCCCTCCTGCGCTCTATTGAACCAGGGTTGATCTCCTGGCGTGATGGTAATGGTTGTGTGGGGTAATGCCAGGCTATGAGGTTACAGATTGCACTGGAAACTATTCTGCTGATGGTGATGGCCCACACTGCCTCATGGATGCCCCATCTTCAGTTGCCAGATCTGTTCGAAGTCTGTCCCATTTGGCACAGTGATGGTGCCACAAAACATGACAGGAGGTTATTCTCAAAGTGAAGGCAGGGGTTCGTCTCCACGTGGACTGTATGATGGTCACTCTTACTGATACCGTCATGGACAGATACATCTGCAGCTGGCAGATTGGAAGGATGAGGTCAAGAATGTTTTTCCATCTTGATGGTTCCCTTACCACTGTTGCAGACCCAGTCTAGCAGCTCGATCAGTAGTCCTGCTGCCGAGCCACCACATTGAACACAGCAGACATTGAAATTCCCCACCCAGAGTACATTTTGCATCCTTGAACACCCTAAGTGTTTACTCCAAGCGTTGTTCAACATGGAGGAGTACTGATTCATCAATGGAGGGAGGACGGTACGTGGTAATCAGCAGGAAGCTTCCTTACCCATGTCTAACCTGAAGTCTCGAGACTTCTTGGGGGGTTTATGGAGTCAATTTTGAGGACTCCCAGGGCAACTCCCCCCCCCCCCCCCCCCCCCCCAACTATATACTACCGTGATGCCACTTATAAAACATTTGAAGCCTTGAACATTTGCTCCGAAAGGGATATCCTGGAGCTGAGATAACTGGCCTCTAGTAATTAAAAAAAACTCTCCTTTGTGCTCAGTATGATTCCAACCAAAGCAGAGTTTTCGATATTAACTCTAATTTTATGAAGATTCCTGATGCCACTGTCGTTCAAATGCTGACTTGATTTCAAGGATGTCACATTATTTCACCTCTGAAATTGAGCTCTTTTATCCACGTTTGGAATAAGACTGTAAAAACAGTCTGGAGCTGTGTGGCCCTGGCTACAGCTAAACTGAACATGAGATAGTTGCTGAGAGTAAATGCCACTTGATAGTACAATTGCTGACACCTTCCATTGCTTTTCAGATGAGTGAAAGTAGACTGAGCGGGAAGTAATTGATCAGATTGAAATTCTTCTGCTTTTTGTTGGTATAAGAGAGTGCATAATTTAGCTTTACAAATATTTGAAGTGTTGTGGCCCTGGAGGAGCAGAGTTTCAGTTGTATACTGAATTTTGGAAGATTGTCTTTGTGTGAGATGTTGATAATGTGCACTGAGGAACAAACAGATGTCAGTTTGTATATAGGCTTAGGCTGAGTAAGTGTTTAACATAGAAAATGCTGACATGTAACAATTCCTGGTATTCAAACTTAAGCTGTCTGCAAGATATTTGTTGAGCAGTCGCTCCTTGCCAGGTTTCTTCACGTCTGCTGTTTTCATGTGCATCTGTTGTCAAATCCTGCATGTTGTTACATAATATTGAACCTCATTACCTAGGATTGCCCAGAATATTGCTATACTCTGCATTGTCCACTGAAGGGTGAAATAGGGCAACTTTCCTTCTAAGCAGTATCATGGACTGTAAGTAAATTTGCGTGGCAATAGGACATAAGTTTAAAAGCAAAAAGGAACTTGAGAAAGATGCTTGAAGTTAGCCTGACTGAAAAAAATTGCAATAGCTCTAACTATTGCTTTCTGAACGGCTGTCTAAGGGAGGAGCTGTAATTTGTTATTTGTTACTCAGTTTCTATGGTCTACAGCCATGGATCTTGAACCTACTTACTTTCGATTAGGCGATAACGATGCTTTTTTTTTAAACTTCATATTAGTGTATTTAACCCATCTTTAGCTAGTATAATCTATTATTTGACAATAGTGTAATAAATGACTTCTTGTTACTCAAATATATACCTCTTCTGCCAAAAGCTAGCAGATAACCTTTATTATTTAATACGAGTTAGCCTGGCAAACAGTAGTACCAGACAGTTTCACTGTCACAAATCTACCTGCAGAAAATCCAAACAGAACCAAACGCAAGCTGTGGGCATCTCTTACCATAGTTAAAATCATTATCTTAAGTCAGTGAGTTGCCATTCACCTACTACACCACAATTCTCGGTCCATATTGCACATGGTTGTGATTTACATTGGCTTTAATCCCTGCAACAGTTGAGGGGGGAAAACAGTAATGGAAAAAAACAAACGCACTTTCAAGTTACATAGGAAAATATTATTCACTTCCTCTTTCAGATCTCATTGCCAGAGAAGAGAATGTTTTCAATCTAGCGTTTATCTTTGATGGTCCCAAGCTTTTGTCTTCAAACAGGCGAATCCAAAAATTCAATGCCAGCCACTTGATGCGTACCACGTATAGAAGAAATTAAACAGGATACACATTTGCAGGTTGTTACTTGTTTGAGAAAATAAATAGAGCTATGATTTCCCAAGTTCCTGCTTTGGTGGAAACCTTGATTACTAAGAACATATCCGAGAAGCTCAAGGGACACTACCAAAGTATTTCTGACTGTTTAATTTGACTGGCTGAAAAATAGTAGCTGTCACATGACTGAATTTATTATGGGCTCTCATGGCTGGTGAAACTGCCTGTTAGAAATGAGAAATCACCCACCCCTTCTACTCTTCCCTCTTTTAGCACTTGGCAGTAATCCAATGTATATCCCTTTACTGATTAAAACAGATCCAACAACGTCTCCTGACTTAGTTCATGCATATCCCATAGCTAGCCCATTAGGCATGAATTGGATTATTTTTTCATCTGTCTCAGTATTGCTTATGGGACCTTTGTAAATTGGCTGCTGTTTTCCTTGACAATCTGTTAATTGCTAGGTTGCAATTGCATTTCATTGCATGTGATGTGCTTTGTGATGTTCTGAAGGCATGAAAGCCAATATACAATTGCAAGTTTTTCCCGAATTTTTTAATCCCCTTTGCTAGAGAGAAACATATGGCAGAAAATAACTGTTTGGCAAGAGTGGCATATTTATTAGCCAGTGCATGTGCTCTGGAGCTGTCTCCACATCGGTGAAAGCATTAATTTAAAGCGAATGAAATAATTTACCTACAAAATTCCTATCTAATGCCAAACTCCTAACTACTATGTTTTTTTGCCAAGCAATCGGCTGAGGAATCTGGAAATCTTCCACTGTTATCAACTTTGACTTGTTAGATCTTCCCCTTATTTTTGAGTCTGAAATTGTGGATTTGAATACCATTGCTACTTCTGTGCTTCCCTGTCAGAGAAGCTGTTTGGTCATCTAAATTCTTTTTTGCTGTCTGAAGTGGGTTTGAATAATTCCAAAACGCAATTTGAAAAACTTAAGTAAAAACCAAACGAACTGCGGATACTGTAAGTCCGAAACAAAAATAGAAATTGCTGGATAAATCCAGCAGGTCTGGCAGCAAGAGGGGAGAGAAATTATAGCCAATGTTTTGGATCCAGTGAACCTGCCTCAGAAATACTTAGCTTTTCTAGCACATATTTAGTCCTCAAACAACATTTGTCAAAAGCAGTTATTTGGCATATTCTGTGAAAGTTATCCTGAAAATACAATTATTTTATTTATTCCTTGGGAATCCCTAGGAAATGTGGACATGAAGTGTTAAATCCACCTCTGTGCCCTTTCAGACTAGGGACGGTCCACTATAAGTTTTTTTGAGCAGTGTTTCTGGATCATTATTATTTAATTTTGATTTTAAAAAAACACTATTGTCAGCATAAAATAATGAAAACTATCCTTTTTTACTTAACTCAAGCTTGACAGGTAGAAACCCACTATTGCTATTTCAGGAACTTTCGTGATTTCATCGATATATTTTAATGGTGATAGGTAAGATGAACTTAATTGTGGGATGAACTAAAAAGGAATTAGTTCTGCACTTCTGTGAAGAGAAAAGATAATTGAATATTTCAGAGTGAATTCTGACAAGGTAAAGTCCTCAGACATTTGACTTGCAAGTGTGGGACATGAAATTCAGTGAAGGCAACTTGAAAGTTTAGCATTGGGAAGATATATATGGAATACTGACATAATGAATGAAACAGAACATGACAATCCTGACAGATAATCTTAAATTGGTTTCTGGTGCAATTGCCTAGTCCCAGGTGAGTGATATCCCAGGCTACTGTGGGATATGAGGGAGGAAATCGCAGAGGCCATGACCCAATTCTTAAATCCTCTCTGGACAGAGAGTAGATGCCTGAGAAACAGGAGGACAGGTAATGTGGTTCCATTTTTCAAGAAGACTGGTGAAGATAAGCCAGAGAATTACATACAATTGAGTCTCACATCAGTGGTCGTGAAACTATGGAAGAAAATTTGGAAGGAAAGAATTAATCTTCATTTAGAAAAACAAGTTTTGCTTACAGATAATGTCACGACATAGAAGTGAACCCCTCTGTTAATTAATCCAAACACCCAGAAAAGCTCATAATCTGTTAGAATATGAGTGATAGATTCGCAAATTCCACTATTGAAAGAAAATAATATCAATTTATTTTTAGCTCTATAAATAAACATTAAACAATAAGTATTCACAATGCTAAGCCCCACTTTCTCTTAACTGCTAATTACCTGCCTCCAACTTTATAATAATATGCTGCTCCAATAAGACACTTATTAAAATTATATAAACTTAATTTCAAAACCACACATTGGCTGTCATCTTGGGTGTCTTTCTTCTTTCAGCTGAAGATATCCCTGGGCTGGCGTCTTTCTTTTTCTCTGAGTATGTTTCATATGAAAAGGTGCCTTTGATAGTGAGGGTTTCCTAATTTCTTGGGTCTGTCTCAATGGCAGTTGCTCTTTATTCAATTTTACAAGATGCCCAATTTTTATATTCCCAATATCCAATCATCTCATTGATTCATTATTGGCAAAACAATAAATTCAAATTAAATTGGGTTTTAGTATCCTGGAGCACATTTTAAACTAATTAATTAAGTTTGAACTGTTGTCAAAACAGCAACCAAAACTCAGGTATCCATTTCACAGCCAAATGTTACATATTTTCAATTTTCCAGTACCTTTGGGACTACCATATAGTCATATACACAGCTGCTTGTAATCTCTCAGTTCAGGACAACTTTCACTCTCTCTAAAACCTACAGTACATGCCTTCAACTTCATAACAATAGTCAGCATGGTTTTACCACTAGAGGGTCATACTCAACATACCTAGTTGACATTTTTGAAGAGGTAATCAAATGTGTAGATGAGGGTAGTGCAGTTGATGCAGTTTATATGGATTTCAGCAAAGCTTTTTACAGAGTCCCAAATAGGAGACTGATAAAGATGGGAAAAGCATATTGGATCCAGGGTAACTTGACAAGTTGGATCCAAAATTGGCTTAGTGATAGAAGGTTGTGTGAATGGAGGCCAGTGTCTAGTAGAATACCACAGGGATCGGTGCTGGTACCCTTATTGTTTGTGGTATATCTAAACAATGTCGATGACATTATGGAAGGAGGGAGTAATAAGAAGTTTGCGGTTGCCAGAAAGATTGGCCAGCTAGTTGACAATGAGGAAGAAGGTCTTAGGTTACAGAAGAATATAAATGGATTGGTCAGATGTGCAGAACAGTGGCAGATGGAATGTAATGCTGAAAAGTGTGAGGTGTGCACTTTTTAAGAAGTAACAAGACAAGGGAATACTCAATGAATGGCAGAACACTAGGAAACTCAGAGGAACAGAGGGATCTTGGGGGGCTCATCCACAAATCCCTAAAGGATTCCGGGAGGTTAATAGGGTAGCTCAGAAGGCAAATAGGACATTTGCCTTTATCAGTTGTAATGTAGATTATAAGAGCAGAGAGATTATGTTGGAGCTGGCACAGAACTTTGGTTAGGCCACATCTGGAATACTGTGCAGTTCTGATCATTACACGACAGGAAAGATATGATTGAGCTGGAGGGGATGGAAAGGAGATTCATCAGGGTGTTATCTGGGATGGAGCACTTTAACTCGAAGAGAGGCTGGATAAACTCGGGCTGTTTTCTTTGAAGCAGATATGTTTTGGGGGGTAGGGGCATGATAGAGGTGTGTATAAGATTATGAGGGAAATGGACAGGTTGAATATAAAGCAGCTATTCCCCTTCGTGGAAAGGTCAATAACAAGGGGACGTAACTTTAAGGTGAAAGGCAGGAAGCATTGAGTAGATTTGAGCAAAAATGTTTTTTGCCCAGAGTGTAGTGGTAATTTGGGGGGAAGGTACTGCCTGGAAGAGTGATTAAATGGGAAACCTCAAAACATTTTAAATGTACTTGAATGAGCACTTGAGACATCATCACATTGAAGGCTATGGGTCTAGTGCTGGAAATTGGGACTAGTTGGATTTAGTGTAGCTTTGGGGCTACATGCTTGATTAGCTAAAGGGCCTCTTTTGTACTTTATGATCCAATAATCTATGTTTTGACAGAATACTTCTTGGCAAAAGGAGTACTTCCAGACATTGCACTTTTACACTGAGTAAAGAGCTTTGGACACAGCTAATCCCTACTGAGTCCTTGAAGCAATGACCTGACATATCAAACCTCTCTGGTTTGAATTTACTAAGTTAACTAAGGCAATTAATTATTCCATATTATGTCATGTCATGAAGACAGACAACCAAATTAAACCAGACCCCTGCCCCTGTATTTGGAACACTGTAAAATTGAAACTTTCACTGATCCTCAAAATTGACCTCAATGCTTCCTAACCAGACTTTTTGAATAACAAGTATCAGATTTGTGAATAACTGACACCAGCCACCAAGTTTATAACTTAAACAAAAGAATCATCAATTTATTAGCTTTAGCATAGCTGAGTTAAACAAGGTAATTCATAGCTATGATTTGAATCCAGTTTTCCTTGATTGCAGCCCTCACTCACAAAAAAACAGACACAGTTAAGAGATAAATCAAAAGAAAAATAAACAAGATGCAATTGGCCAGCTCAGTTCAGCATATTCCATGATCTGTGACATCACAGGCACATGAGATTGTATTTTGCTTGGTTTCTAAAGACACCAGTGTATGCACATAGCTTCCAGTCAGCTCTGAGGAATAGTCACTTAATACTTACAACTGAGATTCTATTCTCTGAACTTTCAGGAGGGTTTTTAATGAGAGGATAACCATAGAGCAATCAAACCTCCATCCCATAGCTTTTCTCACTGCAACCCTTCTGATGAAAACACACAGTTCAAAACTATATCTTTTTATCCTTTCTCAGCATTATTTCTGCACCAACATCCCTATGAGGTCCATGTTAACTTACAGATGTCTGCTATCTATTTGAACATAATGCACCTCTGGAACAGGGATGTCTAGAGTGTTCTTTGACCAATGGTCAACTTGCAATTAACTTCCAACCCTCATAAACAAATATCACTTTGCTTGTCCTCTTCTTTTTAAAAACAAACGTTAGCTCATAGTTCAAGGTCGCCTTCATCTCTCAGCTCACAGTTTGCAGCTTCAATCCCAAAAATGATACAAAAATAAAGAAAAATCAATGAGGGTTTTAACATTCTAGGCCAAACATGCTTTAACAAGTCAGCAGCCTCTTCTCATGCTACATAAATTGTTGTTTCCTTTACAAATTTGATTTGGTTCTGATTAGAAGGTGAACAGTTTAAGACTACAGTCTCTCTTTAGTGTTATTTAATATCTATTTTATGGTTCACCATCATTTCTGTTTAATACACAATTCCTGTGAAGTGCCTTGGAATGTTTTATTATGTTAAATGTAAACACAAGGCATTGTTTCACAAATTTTTTTAAGCTTTCTAGTGACTATGAGACAGATACCTAATGAATCTTAAATAAAACCCAAAAGAACTACAGATGTGGTAAATCAGGAACAAAAACAGAAATTGCTGGAAAAACTCAGCAGGTTGAGCAGCATCTGTGAAGAGAAATTAGAGTTAAAGTTTTGAGTCCAGTGACCTTTCCACAGAACTAACAAATCTTAATTTAATGACAAAGGAGAAGCCTTTTTATGCTGTTCTTGCATGAAAGAGTAAATGAAAAGGGTTTGCTGCCAGAATCAATTTTAAACAGGCAACCAACACACCACACCAAACAGACGTGATGCTGTTTCAGATACTATTGTCTGAATCTCAACTGTAACTTACAAAGAGAAATTAGGAGAACGTACAAAATATCGAGAGGCCTCACACAGTAATCTTTTACGCAATTATTGGAGGATTTGCAATAATTACCAGACTAGATGAGATTGAGGTGCATAAGAAGGTGTTAGTAATTCTGGCAAGTGTAAAAATTGACAAGTCCCCTGTGTTATGGACAAGGCCAGCCCACTCAAAACATTCTTGAGCAGGCAGCCCAGACCATAACTTTGCAATTTGTTTTGGTAATTGTCCAGTGAAAATTACTCAGAGTGAGGTAGCTCAGTTGACTACTAGATTTTAAGACAGACAGAAATTTATTCACAACATTACACTAAGAACAGAATAAAGAACCATTACAGAACTCAGTCTATCCAAACTAGACTTAATTATGCTGTTCTGAATATACACAACAAGCAATAAGCAAATCCACTTAAAACACAGTTTAAAAAATGGAACAGATGATTACAGGTTGAAGTTAGAAGGGCAGAAGAGAGAGAGAGAGAAAGAGAGAGAGAGGTTCCACACAGCTGGACTCCTAACAAGTTCAAGACTGAACTGCTCTGTTCAGCTAGAGAGCTGACCACTCTGCTTCCTTTATACAGGTCACTTCTAAAATATGACCAGTTTGGCCTAAAGTCTCATCTGTTTACATACAAACAAAAGGCCCCTCAAAATCTTTTTCAGCTCTGTATCAAACTAGTCAAATAGAGCCCGACCCGTTTATGACACTTCTGTCAAAAATCAAGGACACTGTATCCTTGAGAAATGGAACAGCTTTTAAAAAAGAGGAACCAGCTTTGTGACATCTGGGCTGGATGGGATTTATCCTCGGATTCTGGAAAGCCAAGGAGGAGATTGCCAAGTCTATGGCTTTGATTTTTATGTTGTCATTGTCTGCAGGAAAGGTGCCCGAAGACTGGAAGATAGCAAACATTGTTCCCTTGTTCAAGAAGGGGAGTAGAGCTAACCCTGGAAATTGTAGACCAGCAAGCCTTACTTCGGCTGTGGGTAAAGTTTTGGAACAGGTTATAAGAGATAGGATTTATAATTATCTAGAAAGGAATAAGGGATAGTCAACATTGCTTTGTGAAGCATAGATCACGCCTCACAAATCTTATTGAGTTCTTTGAGGAGGTGACCAAAGAAGTCAATAAGGGTAAAGCGGTTGATGTGGTCTTTATGGATTTCAGTAATGCATTTGATAAGGTTCCCCATGGTAGGCTATTGCACAAAGTACAGAGGCATTGAACTGAAGTTTGGATCAGAAATTGGCTAGGTGAAAGAAGACAGGGGGTGGTGGTTGATGGGAAATGTTCATCCTGGAGTTCAGTTACTAGTGGTATACCGCAAAGATCTATTTTGGCTCCACTGTTGTTATCATTTTTTTAAATGACCTGGATGAGGGCATACAAGGATGGGTTAGTAAATTTGTGGATGACACTAAAGTCAGTAGAGTTGTGGCTAGTCCCAAAGGACGTTGCAGGTGACCGAGAGACATAGATAAGCTGCAGATCTAGGCCGAGAGGTGGCCAACGGAGTGCGATGCGGTAAAGTGTGAGGTGATTCACTTTGGAAGGAGTAACAGGAATACAGAGTACTGGGTTAAGGGTAAAATTCTTTGTAGTGTAGATGAGCCAAGCGATATCTGTGTTCAGGAGATAAATCCTTGCAAGTTGCCACCCAAGTTGGTAGGGTTGTTAAGAAGGCATATGGTGTGTTAGCTTTTATTGGTAAAGGGATTGAATTTCAGAACCATGAGATCATGCTGCAGCTGTACAAAACTCTGGTGCAGCCACACTTGGAGTATTGTGTAAAGTTCTTTTCACCGTATTATCAGAGGGATGTGGAAGCTTTGGAAAGGGCTCAGAGGAGATTTACCAGGCAACATCTTGGTATGGAAAGAAGGTCTTACAAGGAAAGGCTGAGGGAACTGAGGCTGTTTTCATTGGAGAGAAGAAGTTTGAGAAATGACTTAATTGAGATGTATAAGATAATCAGAGGATTAGATAGGGTGGACAGTGAGAACCTTTGGTGGTGATGGTTATCATGAGGGGACATGGCTTTAAATTGATGGGTGATAGATCTAAGACAAATGTTGAAGTAGTTTCTTTACTAAGCGTGTTCTACGATGTATTTTGGACTTTAACATTTTGTGGGGTCAGGAGAATCCGAAGTACTCAACATCCCCACAAAATCAATCAACCCACTATATTCTAACTCATAGATCACTTTCATATTCTCTTCATGGTCCTTACCTTCCCCATCCAGCCTCCACTCCCCACATTCACATTGTGCAATTAAGTGGACAATTAATCAAATAAATCTGATGAGTTTTAGCCTGACGCTCTATGGTGCCTAAAACTCACCAGTAAAATGTATGCGAACCCAGGCCTGATATAGAATGTTCTGACTGGCACACTGCACAAACCAAGTGGGCACATCCCTGATAATCTATCTGTTCAATGGCCCAACCAATGTTCGCTCTCAGTGGTTCGCACTTTTCAGTGCCTGTTCCAATCTCACCCTAACATCGGCAGGCACCAGAAAAACATTACAAATACCTATTTAATGCCATTCCTTTGGAGTTTTACTGATCTCTCACTGAAGGTATGGCAGGACATCATAGAACTATTGTGACTACTCAAGATCCCTGTTAGGTACTCGAAGATATTAGCCAAATCTTCTAATAGGAATGTATTCTTTGTTAGAAGAATTAGGTATTTAAGTTAATTTGAACTGGGGAATGGCAAATTGGTAGCTTACTTTGTACCCTCTTCAGCTCTGTGGTTCATGGAACATAGAATGTCAATGCGCTGTACAGGCCCTTTGTCCCTTGATGTTGTGCGGCCTGTGAGACCAATCTGAAGCTCATCTCACCTACACAATTCCATTCTCATCCATATGCCTATCCAATGACCATTTAAATGCCCATAAAGTTGGCGAGTCTACAACTGTTGCAGATAGTGTGTTCCACACCCCTGCTACTTTCTGAGTAAAGAAACTACCTCTGACATTTGTCCTATATCTAGCACCCCTCAATTTAAAGCTATGCCCCCTTGTGCTAGCCATCACCATCTGAGGAAAACGGCTTTAACTGTCCACCCTATCTAATCCTCTGATTATCTTATATGCCTCGATTAAGTCACCTCTCAACCTTCTTCTCTCAAATGCAAACAGCCTCAAGTCCCTCAAACTTCCCTCCATACCAGGTAACATCCTGATAAATCTCCTCTGAACCCTTTCCAAAGCTTCTACATCCTTCCCATAATGTGGTGACCAGAACTGCGTGCAATACTTCAAGCACGGCTGCACCAGAGTTTTGTACAGCTGCAGTGTGATCTCATGGTTCCAAAACCCGATCCCTCTACTAATAAAAGCCAACACACCGTATGCCTTCTTAACAGCCCTGTCAACCTGTGTAACAACTTTCAGGGATCTATGTACCTGGACACCGAGATCTCTCTACTCATCTACACTACCAAGAATCTTACCAATAGCTCATTCCTGTTACACTTTCCAAAGTGAATCACCTCACACTTTTCCACATTAAACTCCATTTGCCACCTCTCAACCCAGCTCTGCAGCTTATCTATGTCTCTCTGTAACCTATAACGTTCTTTGGCACTATCCACAATGCTACCGATCTTAGTGTAATCTGCAAATTTGCTAACCTATCCTTCTACGCCCTCATCCAGGTCATTTATAAAAATGACAACAGCAGTGGCCCCAAAGTGGATCCTTGTGGTACCCCACTAGTACCTGAACTCCAGGATGAACATTTCCCATCAACCACCACCCTGTCTATTCTTAGCTAGCCAGTTTCTAATCGAAACTGCTAAATCACCCTCAATCCCATGCCTCTGTATTTTTGCAGTAGCCTACCATGGGGAACCTTATGGGGGAGTTCAACTTCACAAATATTGATTAGTCACCTTATCAATCCGGCACACAGTACCTTTTTATTTTGGTTAGAGGAGGAGGATGGGTGTGAGACACTACCCGAGTAGTGTTTTGGGTAAAGCAACCGCCCAAGTATAAAGCCTCACTTACCCAGCAGCCCTGTGTCCACTCCAGCTCAGACCAGCCTGTCTATACATGAGGTAAGTTTGTAAACTGTACTCCTACCTTCCTGTCTGGCCTCTGGTTCTCGCTGTCACTCCTCCCACTGCAACTGACTCGTGAGCACAGCCTTAGAATTAGAAGGGGTCAATTTAAAATGGAAATGAGGAGACATTTCTTCAGCCAGAGAGTGGTAGGCCTGTGGAATTCATTGCCGTGGAGGCTGGGACGTTAAATGTCTTCAAGGCAGAGATTGATAAATTCTTAATCTCGCAAGGAATTAAGGAGTACGGGGAGAGTGCAGGTAAGTGGAGTTGAAATGCCCATCTGCCATGATTAAATGGTGGAAGGGACTCGATAAGCCTAATGCCTTTACTTCCACTCCTCTGTCTTATGGTCTTACGGAAGAAAAACAGGTAAGGCATAACAGGTATGGGCGGCACGGTGGCACAGTGGTTAGCACTGCTGCCTCACAGCGCCTGAGGCCCGGATTCAATTCCTGACTCAGGCGACTGTCTGTGTGGAGTTTGCGCGTTCTCCCCGTGTATGCGTGGGTTTTCTCCGGTTTCCTCCCACAATCCAGGTCTGTGTGGGTCAGGTGAATTGGCCATGCTAAATTGCCTGTAGTGTTAGATAAGGGGTAAATGTAGGGGTATGGATGGGTTGCGCTTCAGCGGGTTGGTGTGGACTTGTTGGGCCGAAGGGCCTGTTTCCACACTGTGAGTAATCTAATCTAATAGGCTGTCAGTTCTTCGTCTACAGTTCTGCATTATAGTCCAAGACCAATTTCACATCCAATATTTTGGTGAATATAAGTGTTTGCACACAAATAAGCTGATTAAAAAAACCTATAACATTTGTGTCGTGTTATAAGCATTATGAATGAAAGTTCTTCACCAGTTGAATTTAGCAGATTAAAAGCCTGATTTTGCAGGAAATGTATGTAATTCTTATTCGCTTCACATTTTCCACCTTCTGTGTGACCAAACTGATGTACACTTGGTACACTTGGCTATATCTTTACGCTCTTTATTCATGGGGCAGATGTAAAAATCAGCATCAAAATCATCATTTAGAAAGTAATTCATGAATAAGTGATGAGGGAAATGGAGATCTTGAAGCTCAGCAATGCTTTCCGTTATGACGAATAATTCATGATGAAGGTGAAATGAAGCAAAAACAAATCCCGTTATGATAAAATGAAGCTGCTTACCAGAGTTGAAAATGTAGAAATAGAAAGACCTTAAATTTATTTCGAATCTTTAAAATTGCTTTCATTTCTGAGGTCTGATGGACTAGCTAATGGTTTTGAAAGTAAGTAAATGAATGTTTTAACAAATTTTTAGCGCAATCGTCTGTATTTTGGCATTAATTCAAAGCTAATTAGCTGCTATTCTGAGGTTCAAAACTTGAATATAAATTGATTGCTAAAATGCATTTTTGTTATGTTTCTAAACATATTTAAGAACATGACAAGAACTGCCATTGCTCTCAATTCATTCTTGGGTGATGTTTTAATTCATTGTTTTCCAATAGCATGTTTGAAAATACCTCCAGGAAATATAATTCCATAATATTCTATGAATATGGTTTGAGTTCAACTATCATTCTAGAATTTTGAGTGCATGTATGTAGAGTATAGGGCTCTTGTGGAACAGTGGTGGTGTCCCTATTTCTGATGCAGAAGGTCATGGCTTGGGCTGTGGTAGCGTCTCTACCTTGGATCCAGGGGGTCTGGGTTAAATTCTGACCAGCACTTAAGGCGTGTACTGAAAGTGCATCATTGTCGTTTTAACCCAGACTCCACAATAGCAAAGAACATTTCCTCTGCTTTAAAAACCCTCAATCAAATCACACTTTTACCTTCTGTATTCCAGGGAATTGGACAGCCTTTCTGATTTTTATCATGTTCTGACACCCTGGTCCTGATCCTTTATTGTAATTTACCTAGCGGCACCACCTCAAAAGTATCAGTTGGACCTAGTGTTATGAAGTAATTATCCATTGTTTTGGCACTCATTATAAGGAATAACTTCTAATTACTCAATCAACATTTGGCTCATCGAATCCATTTCAAACCTCCAAAGAGTATCTTTCCCATTCTTGTAATCTTCAACAGTAGTAGACGGGTCATTAGATGGTCATTGGATAGGCAGATGGATAATAATGGAATAGTGTAGGTTAAATGGGCTTCAGTTTGATTTCACAGGTCGGTGCAACAGCAAGGGCTGAAGGGCCTGTATTGCGCTGTAACGTTCTATGTAATTCCCATGGCTCATCCACCTAGCTTGCAGATTCCTGGACACTATGGGCAATTTAGCATAACTAACCCACCTAACACGCACATCTTTCAATGATGCGAGGAAACTGAGCACCCAGATGAAACCCACGCAAATAATGTGCAAACCCCACACAGACAATCGCCCAAGGGTGGAATCAAACCTGGATCCTTGGTGTTGTGAGGCCACAGTGCTAACCACTGAGCCACTGTGGCACTGTAATATCATTCATCATCTTAAATAACTCAATGACATCACATCTCTACCTGCTACAGTTCAGCTTAAACACTGGGAGTTCTTTTGGTGCAGTGGTAATGTTTTTACCTCTGAGCCAGGAGACCTTGAGTCAATTCCCACCTGCTTCCGAGATATGTTTCAATGTCCCTGAGCAGGTTGATTGGAAATTATCTACAACCTTAACCATAAGGGCTCTCGTGAAGCAACAATAGTGTCCCTACTTCTGAGCCAGAAAGCTTAGGTTCAAGTACAATTTCTTTCAGACATCTGTCAGATTGAAAATATTAGCAAGGCCGAATGTTGTGACTTCTTCTCATAATTTATTTCCAATATTATTCCAAAGAATGGAAAGTACTGGAGAAACGTAGCAAATATCAAACGTGTTTGGTGCTCCACGAGTGCTGTCAAACCTGGGTGCTTTCTCCAGCACTTTCTGTTTTTATTTCAAATCTCCAGTGTCCACAGTACTTTTCTTTTCTCACTTTAGTGGGGCGGCCCAGTGGCTCAGTGGTTAGCAGTGCTGCCTCACAGCACCAGGGTCCCAAGTTCAATTCCAGTCTTGGGTGACTGTCTGTGAGGAGTGTGCACATTCTCCCTGTGTCTGCGTGGGTTTCCTCCGGGTGCTCTGGTTTCCTCCCACAGTCCAAAGATGTGCAGGTCAGGTAAATTGGCCATGCTAAATTGCCCATAGTGTTAGGTGCATTAATCAGAGGGAAATGAGTCTGGGTGGGTTACTCTTCGGAGGATCGGTGTGGACTGGTTGGGCCGAAGGGCCTGTTTCCGCACTGTAGGAAATCTAATCTAATCTAAGTCTCTGTTCCAATACATCTAAAGGCAATGTATACTTCCTGAGGTGCTGTTCCACAAACTGACTTTCATTTAACGGAATCATATCTTCTTCTATCATGTTCTAGTCCAGACATATTGAGATAAAACTTCACTTCATATTTTTGACATTTTTCTTTATATGACCCTAAATCTCTTCGTGCCCTCACATTTCCAACATCATCCAATTTATAAAAAGCACTGAGCTACCTTTCTTGGACACAAAGTAGATAACTTTACTTTCCAATTACAAACTTCACTCAATAACCCTTAGTAACTTCCTGCTCTATATACAGCATTTACTGTGCCACCTAATTTAGTGTCAGCAACAAACTTGGAAATAATTATTTCATCTAAGTTCTTAATAAGTATAGTGAAAAGTTGAGGTATAAGTTCAGGACCACTCATCATACTTTGCCAATTTGGGTACATCTCCATTCTTCTTAGTCTTTGTCTCCTATTTCCTAATTATTCTTCTGCCATGTCCATGGACTGATTTTGCTTTTGAACACTAATGTTTGCTGACAATCCCTTGTGAGATACTTTAGCAAATTCATCCTGATAGCCCTTATAAATAGTGTCAGCCATGGCTCAGTTGTTGGCATATTTGCCTTTAACTCACAAGGTTCTGTGTTAAAGTCCCACAATTGGATCGAAGCAATCAGATCCAATTGGCCAAGAGGCCCAGGTTCAAGTCCCACCTGTTTCAGAGTTGTGTAATAACATCTTTGAAGCAGGTTGACAAAAAAAGTCATATCAATGTGGGCCTTCTTGTGATGCAGTGGGCATGCCCCTTCCCAGCGTTGTGATGTTAAACCAGGATGAAAATGTATTGCTGGAAAAGCACAGCAGGTCAGGCAGCATCCAAGGAACAGGAAATTCGACATTTCGGGCATAAGCCCTTCATGCTTATGCCCGAAACGTCGAATTTCCTATTGCTTGGATGTTGCGTGACCTGGTGTGCTTTAGCCAGCAACACATTTTCAGCTGTGATCTCCAGCATCTGCAGACCTCATTTTTTACCCTGGATGTAAAGATCCCATAGTAATACTTTGATGAAGAAGAGAGAGGTAGAAATCCATGGTGTCTTGAATACAGTTCCTCAATCAATGTCACAACATAAATTATCCGATCATTATCATATTACTTTTTATGGATTTGTTTTGTACAAATTAGCTGGAAAAATGTCTAGATTACAACAATGACATTGAAAGTACGTCAGTGTCTCTGAAACACATTGACAATTGTGACTGTGAAAGGTGCTCCATAAATGCAAACCTTTCTTTCTTGTTAAATAAAATAAATATTACCTGAGCTGCTCCTTATTTATCAGCTTTGATATACATGTCTTGCTATTTTCAAATCTGTGCTGGCTTGCCCTAATTAGTTCATATTCGTCCAAGTGCTCAGTCACTAATGACAGATTCTGGTAACATGCCCACAACAGATCCTGGACTAATAAGCAGATATTTTCCTGTTTATTTTGGCTACACTTTTCACATAATGGAGTGACATTAGCAACTTTCTAATCCGATGAGACCTCTGCAAAAAGAGGAGAAATTTGGAAAGTTATCTTCAATCTGCTCAGCTACTTCCTGACAAGTACATGAGGGAGAAAGGAATCAATGTTTACAATTTTTTAGATTAGATTCCCTACAGTGTGGAAACAGGCCCTTCAGCCCAACCAGTCCACACCGACCCTCCAAAGAGTAACCCACAGAGACCCATTTCCCTCTGACTAATGCAACTAACATTATGGGCAATTTAGCATGTTCATTTCAGGAAAATCTCAGCACTAGCCACTGACATCACACAAGGCATTCTACAGCCTCAGCAGTGGTTAATGAAGGTTCCTGGTCCACTTTGCAGTCAGCCAGCTCCTCATAGCCCTGAACTGCCTTGTATTTCAAACTCCTATCGATCTTCTTTCTAAATCATTCAGTGATCTAGCCTCTGCAACTCACTGGGTTAGAAAAATCCATTCATTCACTACAGTCTTAGAGAAGGAGTTTCTTCACAACTCAGATGTAAATAAGTGCCCCTCTCATTCTATAAATATGATCCCTACTCCAATATTCTCTACTCATGGAAGTACCTTCTCAACATTTACCTCATCAAACCCCATCAGAATCTTGTATGTTTCAAAAAATCATCCCTCATATTTATAAATGCTGGAATACTAGGCCTCTTTTCAAGGGAAAGAAATGCTAACATTGGACACAGTACAGAGAAAGTTCACTAGGCTGATTCTGAGCATAGAGTGTTCGTCTTATGAGGAGAGATTGAGTAGGCTGGGCCTGTCCTCAGTCGCAGTTAGTAGAACGAACGGTGATCTTATTATCTTTCTTAGGGGAAGTGAAACGGTAGTTTCACCTTGTGGGAGAGTCTAGAAGATTCAGTGGGCTGAATGGCTTACATCTGCTCCTACATCTTATGGTCTTATGGAATAAAAGCCTAATCTGTTTTGCTATTCACAATAAAGGCAGTAGGAGTATACTTAAGAGGGAAATCAGGAGGGCAAAAAGGGAACATGAGATAGCTTTGGCAAATGGAGTTAAGGAGAATTCAAAGGGTTTTTATAAATGCATTAAGGACAAAAGGGTAACTAGGGAGAGAATAGGGCCCGTCAAAGATCAGCAAGGCGGCCTTTGTGTGAAGCCGCAGAAAATGGGGGAGATACTAAACAAGTATTTTGCATCAGTGTTTACTGTGGAAAAGTATGTGGAAGATATAGAATGTAGGGAAATAGATGGTGACATCTTGTAAAATGTCCATATTACAGAGGAGGAAGGGCTGGATGTCTTGAAAAACATAACAGTGGGTAAATCCCCAGGACCTGTTCAGGTGTACCCTAGAACTCTGTGGAAAGCTAGGGATGTGATTGCTGGGCCTCTTGCTGAGATATTTGTATCATCAATAGTCACAGGTGAGGTGCTGGAAGACTGGAGGTTGGCTAACGTGGTGCCACTGTTTAAGAAAGGTGGTAAGGACAAACCAGGGAATTGTGGACCGGTGAACCTGATGTTGGTGATGGGCAAGTTGTTGAAGGGAATTCTGAGAGATGGATTTACATGTATTTGGAAAGGCAAGGACTGATCAGTGAGTCAATTTGGCTTTGTGCATGGGAAATCATGTCTCACAACATGATTGATTTTTTTGAAGAAGTAACAGAGGATTGATGAGGGCAGAGTGGTAGACATGATCTATATGGACTTCAGCAAGGCATTTGACAAGGTTCCTCATGGGATACTGGTTAGCAAGGTTAGATCTCACGGAATACAGGGAGAACTAGCCATTTGGATACTGAACTGGTTCAAAGGTAGAAGACAGAGGGTGGTGGTGGTAGTAGGTTGTTTTTCAGACTGGAGGCTATGACCAGTGGAGTGCCACAAGGATCAGTACTGGGTCCACTACTTTTCATCATTTATATAAATGATGTGAGCTGTGAGCATAAGAGGTAGAGTTTGTACATTTGCAGATGACACCAAAATTGGAGGTATAGTGGGCAACAAAGAAGGTTACCTCAGATTACAATGGGATCGTGATCAGATAAGCCAATGGGCTGAGAAGTGGCAGATGGAGTTTAATTTAGATAAATGTGAGGTGCTGCATTTTGGGAAAACAAATTTTAGCAGGACTTATGCACTTAATGGAAAGGTCCTAGGGAGTGTGGCTGAACAAAAAGACCTGGGAGTGCAGGTTCATAGCTCCTTGAAAGTGGAGTCACATGTAGATAGGATAGTGAAGAAGGCGTTTGGTATGCTTTCCTTTATTGGTCAGAGCATTGAGTATAGGAGTTGGGAGGTCATGTTGCGGCTGTACATGGTTAGGCCACTTTTGGAATATTGCGTGTAATTCTGGTCTCCTTCCTATAAGAAGGATGTTGTGAAACTTGAAAGGGTTCAGAAAAAATTTACAAGGATGTTGTCAGGGTTGGAGGATTTGAGCTATAGGGAGAGACTGAACAGGGGCTGTTTTCCCTGGAGCGTTGGAGGCTGAGGTTTTTAAAATTATGAGGGGCATGGATAGGATAAATAGACAAGGTCTTTTCCCTGGGCTAGGGGAGTCCAGAACGAGAGGGCATGGATTTTGGGTGAGAGGGGAAAGATATGAAAGAGACCTAAGGGGTAACCTTTTCACGCGAGGGTGGTGCGTGTATGGAATGAGCTGCCAGGGGATGTGGTGGAGTCTGGTACAATTGCAATATTTAAAAGGCATCTGGATGGGTAAATGAATAGGAAGGGTTTGGAAGAATATGGGGTGGGTGCTGGTAGGTGGGTCTAGATTGAGTTGGGATGTCTGGTCAGCATGGATGGGTTGACTGAAGGATCTATCTCTGTGCTGTACATCTGTATGACTCTATGACTCTAAGTCAACCCCTTTAACCCAAAAATCAGCCTCATGAATTTTTTCTTATCTGCCTCCAATACCAATATATCCTTTCATTAGTATGGAGACCAAAACTGTACACAGTACTGAAGGAAAGGCCTCAACAACACCCTGCGCAGGTGCCACAAGCCATCCCTACTTATAAATTCCAAGCCTCGAGTCATAAACCCCAAAATTACATTTGTTTTCTGAATTACTTATTGCTTCTGCATGTTATCATTTTGTGTTTTATGCACAAGAACATTGCCCTTTTAGAAGTCTGTCCCCACTTTAATAATTGTCTTTTGATTCATCTATCAAAGTACATGACCTCACATTTTCCCACGTTAAACTCTGTCTGACAGGTTTTTTCTCACTCACTCAACCTATCCATTTCCCCTTGCAGATTCCCTGTGTCCTCATCACAATATGTCCTCCCACTTATATTTGTCTCATCAGATATGTTATACTCTGCCCCTTCCCAATCATTAATAAATATATGAGGAGAAAGTGAGGACTGCAGATGCTGGAGATCAGAGCTGAAAATGTATTGCTAGAAATGCGCAGCAGGTCAGGCAGCATCCAAGGAGCAGGAGAATCGACGTTTCGGGCATGAGCCCTTCTTCAGGAATGAATCATTCCTGAAGAAGGGCTCGTGCCCAAAACGTTGATTCTCCTGCTCCTTGGATGCTGCCTGACCTGCTGCACTTTTCCATTAATAAATATAGCAAATTGCTGAGGTCTTGGGACCGATCCTTGTAGCACTTCACTAGTTATGTCTTTCTAACCTGTAAGAGACATACTAATCCCAACTTTCCAACTTCTGGGTTTTAACCAACCCTTAATCCAAACTAGTATGTCACCCCAATAATGTTAACTGGGATCGATGGGCCTTGTTCAGGATAGTAAGATAGCCCTCTCGGATCTGTTTCACAGCAATGGTTTAGTGTGCTATGACATGTTGCCAATCTTGTTTGGCACATAGAGTGCTCCAAGTCCTTGCTTTCGACTTGCTGCAGTTGAGATGAGTGGTTTCTTCTATCATAAAACTCCAAAGTTTCAGTCCTGTCAGTACTTTGGGCTCTGTCCACTCAGCACAAGTATGGTGTCATTATAAATTCCCAACCCTACTTTCGAGGGCTTCATTTTTTGATCACTGTGTTGAGCCACACACCACAGGTTTGTGAAGCTCATGATGTTGACGATGCTCCAGTCCCCATCTGACATTTTACGTTTGCCTGATGTTCTTCTTTTGCAGTCTTCATTCTAACAGTAGCTGGACATTTATCATCTGTCAACTTGACTAAAACAGCTTGGTGCATGTTTTAAAAGGGTTACTCAGAATTTTCAGCTGATATCTCTCCAATAACCATCTGTACTTGCAGGTTAGGTGAATTGGCTATGCTAACTTTCCACCACCTACAAATGGACCCCACCACTAGAGATATATTTCCCTCCAAACCCCATCCGCTTTCCATAAAGATCGTTCCCGCTGCGACTACCTCGTCAGATCCACCGCCCCCCCCACAAACAACCCACCCTCCCCTCCTGGCATCTTCCCCTGACACCGCAGGAATTGCAAAACCTCTCCCCTCAACTCTGTCCAAGGCCCCAAAGGAGCCTTCCACATCCAAAGTTTCACCTGCACTATCACACATGCCACTTACTGTATCCGTTGCTCGCGATGTAGTCTCCTCTACATTGGGGAGACAGGACGCCTACTCGCAGAGCGCTTTAGAGAACATCTCTGGAACACCGCACCAACCAACCTCATCGCCCCGTGGCCCAACACTTCATCTCCTCCTCCCTCTCTGCCGGGGACATGCAGGTCCTGGGCCTCGTCCACTGCCATTCCCTCACCACCTAATGCCTGGAAGAAGAATGCTTCATCTTCTGCCTCAGCACCCTCCAACCCCAGGGCATCAATGTGTATTTCACCAGCTTCCTAATTCCCCCTCCCCCCACCTTACCTCAGTTCCAACTTTCCAGCTCAGCACTGCTCTCATGACCTGTCCCACCGGTCCTTCTTTTTCCCATCTATCTGCACCATCTTCCCCTCTAACCTATCACCTTTAGCCCCACCTCTATCCACCTATTGCACTCTCAGCTACCTTCCTCCCAGCCTCACCTCCCCTCCCATTTATCCCTCCACCCCCGAGGCTCCCAGCCTTATTCCTGATGAAGGGTTTTTGCCCGAAACTTCGATTTTCCTGCTCCTCAGATGCAGCCTGACCTGCTGTGCTTTTCCAGCACTACACTCTTGACTCTAATCTTCAGCACCTGTAGTACTCACTTTCGCCATGTTAAATTTCCCACAGAGTCCAGGAATGTGCAGCCATGGGAAATGCAGGGTTACCGAGATAGGGTAGGGGCTGGGTCTGAGTGGATCCCCTTCAGATGACTGGTGTAGACTCGATGGGCTGAATGGCTTACTTCCACACTGTAGGGGTTCTATGATTCTATGATGTAAGCATTCTGCTTTCTCCATTCTAGACATGCCACCATCTCTTGTGCATGATGTCCTTCACATTATTTACATCCTGCACTTTGTCTGTGATTGTTCAGCCATTTGGACTTAGAGTATCTATCAGCAGAATGTCATAACAGGTCTGAGCTTCGCCTTGAATATAGTCTAACTGCGAATTAACAACCGCAATATTTCTTCACATCAGTCACCCTTTTGAATGTAATTTGTCCTCTCTTAGTAGACATGTTCTCACTGGGAGATCTGTTATTCCTAATACAGTCCTGTGTTGAAATTGGTCATTTGTCAGTTGTGCAAGTTCATAGGATTCTGTGAACTGAGTTTATTGGTCAATGGATACTTTTGCATTTTGGACCCTAATATTGAATCACTATTAATTATAAGTTATATTCATTTGAAGTTCATAATGACCTGCAAGGCTTCCAGTGTTTCTACAAGTTGTTTTTTGTTTGTTTTCTGTTGTTCAAAGAGATTTAGAGTGAAACATAGTTTAAAACAATCTCTTTCCAACAACGAGATCAGCATACCTCCATGTAGCTCCTCTGGATTCTTAAGCAGATCTGTCATAATTTCATAATTTTGTGTTTTCAAAAAAACTGTTAACATTGCTTCATTTCACTTTTCATTTTGACCTGGACCTCCAAAATGTTGCAAAAATTATGTTTACCATGTGTACCAGCTCTGGTCTGTTTCCTTGTCCATTTTCCAATTCAGTCAGTTGCTTGTAGCAGTTTTACTCTGAACGTGATGTGGAGGTGCCAGTGTTGGACTGGGGTGTACAAAGTTAAAAATCACACAACACCAGGTTATAGTCCAACAGGTTTAATTGGAAGCACTCTAGCTTTTGGAGCGACGCTCCTTTATCAGGTGATTGTGAATATGCCCGTGTCTCTCAGTCAGTGCTGCTTTTCTATTGCTCTTCAATACACAGTCTCATCACCTCTATTGTGCCATGTTTCATGTTCTCAAGACAATGTTCTCTCTTAGTCCCTGACTATTTTTAAAAAACGCTTCCATGGGATGTGGGCATTGTTGATTGAGCCAGCATTTATTGCTGGCCCCTAATTGCTTTTGAGAAGGTGGTGGTGAGCTGCCTTCTTGAACCGCTGCAGTCCATTGCTATAGATTGACTCACAATGCCAGTTGGAAGAGAGTTCTTGGATTTTGACCCAAGAACACTGAAAGAATGCCAATTTATTTCCAAGCCAGGATGGCTTGTAAGGTGGTGGTGGTGTTACCATGTACCTTTTGCCTTTGTCCTTCAGGATGAAGTAGTCATGGGTTTGGAAGGAACTAAGGAAACGTTTGTAAATTTTTGCAGTACATTGTGTACATAGCACACACTGCTGCTGAGCATTGGTGGTGGAGGGAGTAACTGTTTGCGGACATAGTGCCACTCAGGTGGGCTGCTTTGCCCTGGATGGTGTAGAGTTTCTTGAGTGTTGTTCAAGCTTCACTCATCCAGGTAGGTGTCCAGCATGACACCCCTGACTTGTGTCTTGTAGGTGGTGAACAAGCCTTGGGGAGTCAGGAAGTGAGATACATGCTGCAGGACCTAACCTTTGACGTGGTATTCTAGCCCCTATATTTATATGGCTAATTCTGGTTTCTGGTCAATGATAATCCCCAGTGCATTGATAGCGGGAGATTCAATTATGATAATGCCATTAAATGGCAAGGGACATTGTTTATATTGTCTCTTATTGGAGGTGACCATTGCTTGGTATTAATATGGTGTAAATATCACTTCTCAACCCAGGCCAGGATATTGCTCACATCATCATGCACTTGGCCATAGATTGAGTTAGTTTCTGAGGAGTCGTGAATGTTGCTCATTATTGTGAAATATCATTGAACATCCTCTCTATGACCCTATTATGGACAGAAGGTCATTGATGAAGCAGTTGAGGGTGGTTGGGCCTAGGAAACTACTCTAAAGAGCTCCTGCAAAGATATCCTGGAGGTGGGATGTCTGACCTCCAGCACCCACAACCATCTTCCTATGTGCCTGATATTTCTCCAACCAGTGTAGTGATTGCCATCTAATTTCCATTGTTTCCAATGTTTTTTGGCAGTTGGACACCACACTCAGTTGAATGTAGCCTTGATGTCAAGGGCTGTCACTCTCACCTTACATCTAGAGTTCAGCTCTTTTGTCCATGTTTGAACCAAGGCTATAATGAGGCCAGGAGCTGAGTGTCCCTGGCAGAACTACCACTAGGTGTCACTGAGCAGGTGCTGCTTGATGGCACTGTTGATGACATCTACCATCACTTTACTGATGATTGAGAGTAGACTGACAGGGTGGTTATTGGTTGGGTTGGATTTGTCTTGCTTTTTACGTGCAGGATATACCTGGACAATTTTCTACATTGGAAGAGCTTAGCTAGAGGTGTGGTAAGTTCTGGAGCACAAGTGTTTGGTACTACTGCCAGAATGTTGTCAGGACCTATAGCCTTTGTAGTATCCAGTGTTTCCAACCATTTCTTGATATCACTTGGAGATAATGAGGACTGCAAATGCTGGGAAATCAGAATCGATAAAGTGTCGAGTTGGGCAAAAGCCCAGCAGGTCAGGCAGCATCAGAGAAGCAGGAGACTCGATGTTTTCGGTCAGGACAGATGAAGGCTCCTAACCTGAAATGTTGACTCCACCCCTTCTCTGATGCTTCCTGACCTGCTATGTTTTTTCCAGCTTCACGCTTTATCGACCATCACGTAGAGTAAACCTAATTAACCAAGGATTGGTATCTGTAATGTCAGGGATCTCCAGAGGAGGTGGAGATGCATCATCCACTCAGCACTTCTGGTTAAAGCTTGTTGCAAATGATTCGGAATTATCTGATGTACTGAGGTCTCCTGTCAATGAGGATGGGCATGTCTGTGGAACTTCCTTCTATATTGAGTTACTTTAATTGCTCATCACCATTCACAACTGGATGTGACAGGACTACAGAGCTTAGATCTGATTCTGCTAATCGTGGGATTGCTTAGCTCTGTCTATCACTTGCTGCTTATGCTGTTGGCACACTTGTAGCTCTGTTTTGTGACATCACAAGGTTGTTACCTCATTTTTAGTTGTGGCTGGTGCTGCTCCTATCAGGCCCTACTATACTCTCCATTGAGTAAGGGTCGATACTCTGGTTGGATGGTAATGGTAGAGTGGGAAATGTGCCAGGCCATGAGGTTGGAGCTTGTGGGCAGTATGAGTGAGGAGAAAGCAGAGTTAACACCTTGAGACCTGTGATCCTTCTTCCAAACTGGCTGCCACATGGCACCCACAATCAATGCCAGATTATGGAGAAAATGTGTACTTTTATTCCAAACGTTTATATCTCTATCAGTTTGTGGATTGTTTCTTGGTCTTTGCATTAATGTAAGCCTGCTCTTTGAATTCTGTTATCACACTTCTTGGTGACCAAGATTATTTAATTATCAAGTAAACCTCTTTGCTTAAGGATCCCTGCACACCTTGTATTCTACACCAACTACTTCTTTGAACATCAACCCCTGTTTATTTGTCATTTTGCTTGTTAATAGTTCTATCTATCCATCCGAAGTCTACATTATTTACACGTTAAACATTGTTTTGTGATTCGCTCCCTCAAAACTAATGGTGAATTCAAATTCTGAGCAAGAGGAAGGTGACCCTGTGGGCATGACAAGGAGAAACCACTTTATACAGAGATGAGACGATTCATGAGAATGTCACAATGATAGCCTGCAGAGGAAAAACTGGGGAGAAGATTGTAGAAGTCAATACCAGAGACAAGTTTTATTCACAATTTTTACCTCATTTTGTAACCATTCCCAGATTACATAGTACACAGCTTGGAATGATGCATATTTCAAGCTATGAATAGACCAACACTGTGGTACTCATGCCCTATGTAAATATTTAATCACAGCAGGGCTCATGCTCGTTATTTATAGAAGGGTAGCCAATTTTGTTATAATTGGTTTTTGTCAAGGTGCTCAGTTGAGAACATCCGTGAGCCACCATCTGAGGTTTTGAATCAAATCTATGCTCTGAAAACAAACAACTCTGCAGCTGTTCAGAGGGGAGCTCCCTCAGCACCAGATGGCGATTACTGCATGTTGCCATAGCACTGTGGGTCACATCTGAGCCTCAAGCATGTAATGAGGGCTCTTTGTTTCAACATGGGTCTAAGGCAGTAGGCAGAGTGCATATAAATATGCTTCAGCATTAGCACAGGAAAATAAGGCTGGTCTCCATTATGTACAATACTCCGTTAGGCAATACTCCGTTAGGCAATATTATAATGTTTAATAATGAGGAATTACAGTAACCTTCCCAATAAAAATAATTGTAAAAGCAAAATATATTGTGGAATAGAATCACAATATTTTAGATTATCATTTAGAAAGGTATATATTATTTGTAAAGGTTGTATCCAAGTTCATAAAGCCTATAACTCAGACAAAAACTCACCAGGACAAAGGACCCGATACCCAGCATGAGCAAAACCAATGTAGTGTACAAAATCCCATGCAAGGACTGCACAAAACACTACATAGGACTAAGAGGAAGACAGGTAATGATCCGTATCCATGAACACCAATTAGCCTCGAAAGGACACGACCAGCTATCCTTAGAAGCCACACACAGAGATCACAAGCAACATGTATTCAATTGGGACTACACTACTATTATAGGACAAGCCAAACAGAGAACAGCCAGGGAGTTCCTAGAGACATGGCACACATCCACAGATTCTATCAACAAACACATCGACCTGGACCCAATATACCGGCCACTGCAGCGGACGGCTGGAACTGACAACCGGAAGTGGCAGGTACAAACCAGTATAAATGTCGGAGGAAACAACACAGAAGTGCTTCACAGGAGGCTCCCAAGCACTGAGGATGTCACCTAGACAGGGGACGAAACGTCTGCAACACAAATTCCCAGCTCGGCGAACAGAACCACAACAGCCTATAACTCAAATATTGACAGATCAAATATTCCCAAGTAAAATACTGTTGTGCTCATAACATTGACCACTGTTTTGAAAACCATCCAATACTTTTAGACTATGATAAAATTGAGACTGATAAAATTCAGAAAGAAATAAAGTTGGTTTTATTCGGAAAGAGAGCTTGATTTTGGGAGACAGCCTGGAGTTCCAGAAGTTCATTTTAATGATACAATAACAGTTTTGTGGAACACCCTTCGTAAAAGATGCTAAACACATGTAAAGTGGTGTGTTTCCACACGCCTTTGGAGATTGTTAAAGCCTTTAAATGATGTGGACAAAGTTGACTGATGCATGATTTTCCACTTCAGATGATTCTGTGAGTGCTTAAGTTTTATAATGTCCAATGAATAATAATGAATGGAGAATTATGTTCTTCTAAACAACCAAATAAAAAAATAACTTATATTTCTGGTTATTTAGGAATAGAGTAATTGGTGTAAGTCTTTACTTGAAACAATTCACAACTCAGTGTAATAGCCTGAAGTGATTTCTCATTTACTATGTCAATGTTTTTTATTATAACTAGTTATCTGGGATTACTAGACAATAAATAGTATAGATAATCAAATGCAAGTAACACTTTTTATGTTTTTCCATGGATTGTCATCGACCCAATATAAACCCAACCTATTCAACATCTTCCCACAGAGAGAGACAGACAGAGAGAGAAAAAGAGAGGTGCTGAAAGCTAACTACTAATCCTGGATCTGTGAATTTGACCACACCTACTCAGGCTGCTTCTATTGTTCCAATATTTGTCCCCAATCTCTGTCCCTAAAAGCAACCAGGACAAATCGTGCCTCTTAAACCATAGCATCATCACATCTGTAACTATATGCTGATTGATATGGTAAGAGATAAAAGCCTTGCTTTTCTAAGAACTAAACCCGAACACAGTACTTTACATTCATTGACATTCGGACATCTTACTTGTGGGGCAAGGAGGCACACAAAGGGGGAAGCAAAGCATAATAGACAGGAAACAAGGAGGTCTGCATCTCTTGGGCCCAACAGAAAGTGTCTCTGCACCATGAAGTCAGCTGCCTGCTGAGATGGGGCCTGCAGTACCAGGCATCACTGACAACATTGAGGATAATGCTATGTTCCTGGTTTTTGAGCTATCTCGATTGCCAGTAGGTACTCAACCTGGGTTTGAACACCCAAGACTGCCAACTATATTGCCACAATAATCTAAGATGGAAGAGAGGAATACAGCACAGCACTTGTGAAGATTTCCTGTCACTTCATCTGACATTAACAGTTAGCATCTCAAATACTGACCCTGTGCATTTCAGGAGACACGTGTGGACTTAGGATCAGCTCTTGATGTGACATCACGATGTAACTGAGTTAAAACAAGATTTGGAAAAAGGATGTACCTTAACCAGCTCATTGAAAGCCAAAATCAGACAGGCATTCAGCTGCAAAGGACTCAGCTGCCCCTTCATAGCATCTGTTCTATCACTGCCATCCTGCCGATCAATAAGCCCATACAAGTTGCAGCCTTTGTAATGCCTATTTATCTGCACCCCCTGTGCAACCTCACCATAACCCCACCATAAGCTGTAATGCTCCCTGTCGGATCCAGAAATTCACCACAACATCTACAGAAACACTCCAGCGTATCTCCAGACACTTTTGAATGGAACAAAGTCCTTTAAGGATTAACCTTACTTGCAGTTTTGTTGCTGGCCCTCTATATAGAGGGCTTGTCACTTGCAGAATGATTTTGGAATTAGCTGCGAGGATTAACATTGCCCAAATTAAGGATTTAGGCATCACATCGGCAAGTTAAACTGTGCAATGTCAGAATGGTGTGACCCTCTGACATTTTCCTCAAGAGAATACTGTACAGACTGTGCAGGAGTCAGCTGCTGACATAAGAGACCCACATCGACAGCACTAAGGCTCAGCAATCACCCTTGCAGCAATGGTAAGCTAGGTACTTTTACCTTGAAGTTAATATCCATTGTAGAGAAGGGGAGGTTATTATCAAACAGATTTGAATGAAGCATGAGAGCAACTTGTTTAGTCGCTAATTAACAATGACTTTGTAAGGGACAGAATAATTATTTTCAGTGTGTTATTGTTCAGTGCTTGGCAAGTTCAAATGCTTTTCAGCACCTACATCCCAATGGTATTACTCACTGGTCTGGTTTCTGTACTTTTATAAAAGCAAAATGATAGCAAGGCACTGTCTGCTTATGCTGAGAGGTATAGAATGGGTTACAAACACAGAGATGTGATATTTCACAAGTAGGTGAAAGCACATTATGAATCAAGAGTGCCAAAAGTGAAGCTTCTTCCTCCACTTATTATTAATCAGGTCTGCTACTTCTTAAAAATTTGTTGCATTCTTGAAGTTTGACATGTTAAAAGTTAGATAGCAAAATGTATCATTCCTCTCTGTTATAATAAGATAATTACGATACTGTCGTAGTCTCAGTTGGGTGCCTGAAATCAGAAAAAAAATGGGAAAATAGATAACATAGACTAAGGCATTGCTTCATTTCAGAGGAGCAGGTTGCCAAAGTGGGCCTGGTAAATGATATTGCATTCACCTGTCAAATGTCAGGTTGATGATTCCTGATGAAGGGCTTATGCTCGAAACGTCGAATTCTCTATTCCTGAGATGCTGCCTAACCTGCTGTGCTTTGACCAGCAACACATTTGCAGAAATGTCAGGTTGACCCTGACAATGTAACAGTTCATAGCATTTGTGGCTAACACTTTGATTAAACAAAGACAAGAAGAATAAGGGGGGTTGGGGGGGTTGCTGGGGCAGTAGTCAAACTCATCATATTTAAGTGACAGAAATATCTGATTAATCGATGGAAAATGTTCATGCTAAGTGATGTTACTCACCAATGCTGACTTCCATTGACTCCCAGGTCCTCAATGGCTACTTTGTAAAATTCTCATCATCCATTCCCATGATGGGTTTCACCACTCACTATCTCTGGAACCTCCTCCAGCCTCACAACCTACAACAGGGTTAGGGTTTGTTTCATCAAAGTGTCAGCCATGAGGTTAAATTTCACAGAAAGGATTTATAGATGCTATGAACTATCACACTGTCAGGGTGAGGTGGAACAGCTGCTATGAAGGGGCAGCTGAGTCTTTTGCGGCTGAACGCCTGCCTGATCTTGGCTTTCAATGAGCTGGTAAAGGTACATCCTTTTTCCAAATCTTGTTCCAACTCACTTACATTGTGATGTCTCAACAAAAGCTGATCTCAAGTCTACAGTTGTCTCCAGAACCCCAACCCTAACCCTAACCCTAACCCTCACTCTGCCCATTGTTTCTTATTTCCATGCTTTCTCCTTTTCAATGTTGGGTGCCGTGCCATCAACTATCTAGGCGCTCAGCTCTGATGTTCTCTCTTTCAACACTTCTCTATCTAAACCTCTCTCTCAAACAATGATAATAACTTGCATTTATGATTAGATACCCTACAGTTGGAAACAGGCCTTTCAGCACAACAAGTCCACACCCTCCGAAGAGTAACCCACCCAGACCCATCTACATTGCATGTATATTTAATGTTTCATGATGCCATACAAAAGTACAATCATTCAAACTTTGACATGGAACTAGCGGGGCAGAGGAACAAATAATTGGACCACTTTTGGAGTGTCCTAGAAACGGAGAGAGAAAGGCAGAGAGCTGGAGATATTTAGAGAAAAAAAAATTCCAGAATGTAGGGCTGAGGCAGCTGAAAGCGCATCCATGGATTGTGGAGTGATTAATGAATGCGCAAGATGCCAAAATTGGACTCTAAATGATCTTTTCCCCTATTATACATAATGATATGAAAATGTAACTTCTTGTTGAGCCTGCCTACATAAACCTACATGATGCTGTCAAATGAAGAGGCTTTTCTTTCTCTGTGTACTAAAAGGATCAACATAATTATTGCTAGATCAGAATTGGATCAAACGTCTTCGGACTTGAATATGATGAAGTTGTTGTTTTATGTCAGACAAATAATAATGAAAATGAAAGCGGATTTTGATGATACTACATCTGAAGAGGGAGTCTGAGACTCACAAGGGGTTGCACTGGTGTTGAAGCCCATGCTCATGATATCCTTTGCAGCTGCCCGCAGAGAAAATGGCTTAAATTTAATGTCACCAAACTCAGCCAAGACAAAGAGAGGCGGGAAAATGGGTGTCAGTTCCTGGGTTCTCCTCTGTGAGAGAAAACAGTGTAAGTAGCAGCAGCAATTGCTAAAAACTCTCAAGGAATAAACACAAAGAGCATTAAGAGTCTAACGAGAATAATGAAACCATTTTTGATAGTCAGGAAATACACGTCTAGTTCATGTATGTCCTTTACAGAAGGTTACTGCTGTCCTTACCTGGTCTGACCTACATGTGACCCCAGACCTACAGCAATTTTATTGACTCTTACCTGATCTTTTGTCAACTAGGGATGGGAAATAAACGTTGGTCTAGCCAGCAAAACCCAGATCCTATGAATAATAATAAAATAAACTACAGATGCTGGAAATCTTAAACAAACACAGAGTGCTACAGAAACACAGCAGGTCGAGCAGAATCTGTCGAAAACAAACAGAGTTAATGTTTCAAGTGAAGTGAGCCTTTGTCCAAACTAAAGATAGTTGGAGAGGGTGGAATTTATGCTGATGTTGGGGAGGGGCTGAGAATAGAGTACCTGGAAATGGTGCCCAGAGAAGGAGAGAGAGAGAAAGAGGTAGGCAAACAAAAAGATTGCTGATGGTGAGTGAAGGGGGAGAGATAATAGTTGGGTAGAGTGTTAACAAGAAGTATAAATGTTTGAAAATGTTTTGGTTGTGTTGGGAGTAGCATATACAGGACTGAAGGCAATGGGGAAGAGAACAATCAGGAGAGAGTGTGTTCATGTTCTGAAATTGTTAAACTCAATGTTGAATTTTGAAGGGTATATGGTACCGAGGCAGAAGATGAGGTGTAGTTCCTGCAGTTTGCATTGAACCCTCATTGAAGCACGGCAGTAAGGCCTGAGACAGAAATGTTCACAAGAGAACATGGTGTTGTGTTGAAGTAACAGGCAACTGGAAGCTTGGGGTCATTTTTACTGACAAAGTGTACCGCAACTCTCAGGGAATGTTTGTTAATGGCGGACAAATTGAATTTGATCGTAGAGCATCTGTTAACGAAGAAAAAATGGAGACAGCTGCTCAGGAGAGTTTGGGAGAGGTGACAGAGAAAACATTGCATTGACAGAAGAAATGGCTGCTTGAATTGCAGGCAAATGGTGACATCAGTCACATACGTGAACCATTACAAAGATAAGTGATTCTTCAGGAAGAGATAAATTATTGATAACCTGTGTGCTTTTCTCAATCAGCATTTCCCTTTATAAAACCAACTCTTATGTAACTTTGAATCTTCTTTATTCACCAGTTGCAGAAAACTTGAAGTTGACTCTTTGCTTGTGAGCCAATCTCCATCAAAGCAACACCAACCCTAGGAATGCAGTGTTGTTACAGATCTTTCCTCTCTCTTTGAGGAATGGTGATATTAAACTATTGTTTCGACAGATCAATGATAAAAGTTATATCCCAACGAGACAAACAGAGATGACAAGCATGCTTTAGCCAAAATATATTTGCTGGCCCCGGAAAATATTGCTTACTTTCTGCATACTTACAGGGAAACAAATTCTCCCTCAGATATATAAAACCAAGACTTAGTTCATGAGCTGATAATCATTTGAGAAATAGCAAGAAAGAATTACATTAAAAAAGAATATTTTTTTACTCATCTCATTTTCTCCTATTGTGTCTGTACTACCAATACAACTGGTATCTAGTTGCAGTCATGCAAAACCAAACCTTATTTAAGGCAAGAGCCCCTTACCACTAGACCATCAATTAGTTTCCTCTACCAAACTCGACCAAGAAGACTGTGTATCCCTACCAGGGAAACAGATACTTGAAGAAAACCTACCAGATTTATTTTTCACCAGGATGAGCTGTGGTGAGGATCCATTACACAATGTCAAATTTCAATATTTCTAATTAATCTGTTCAGTCACGGTAAGGCACGACTCTGGACTTGAATTCCAGCCTTCTGGCTCAGAGGTAAGGACATTACTGCAGCACTCCAAGAACACCACGCTTAGTAATAGATATTTTCTGATCAACCTGTCCAGTGATATTTTACACAGAGCAGGTAGGTCTTGAACCTGGGCCTCCTGCCTCAGTGGTAGGGACACTACCACTCCACCACAAGAACTTAGGAACAGTCAAAGACTGAGCACCAACATTTAATGTACCTTCCTGGAAGAATGTTGATTGGCAACATTGTCCTGTGTTGAGTTGTGAACCTGATTTGTTAGTTGGTTAGCTCATTCTTAAAGTATACCATGGACCTTCTAGTGAGTGAGATGAAATATTTTGATTAAGGCTCTCATTACTTTGTTAGTGACTGCATTGAGTAAAATGGGATGGTGTTGAATCAAAAGGAAAAGCTAAAACGACTGGAAATCAGAAATGAAACAAGTAATTTGATTTCACTTGATATTTAAGCTTTCTTCGATGTCTCTTCAATCTGAATATTTCAACATTGAACTGTGTCATTTAAAAACAGCCCAGCACTACTGTACAATGTTCAAATCCTAAAAACAAAATATAGTGATTTGGATTCTTCCATATAAATTGCACTCTTGTCTCAGTGCCAACTTCAATGCTTATACTTTAAATTTTGCAGGTTGAGAGGTGCACTTTGAAACAAAAGTATTTTTTCGCACAAAGGACAGATAGCTACCAGCGGTTTTAAGTGTTAAATCAAAATGCAAGCAACCAAAAGGTGAAAGTATTTTATATTACTGAGCTATAATGCTACAGAGCATTAATATAATTTACAGAATAGAAACTTAATGCAACAGTGAAGCCTTGAACATTTACTTATCATTGCAGATAAACATTTGGTCCAATTATCCGCCAATCTAAACCTTCTTGCCACGTTGATACAGATCAAATAAAATCATAAGATGCTTAAAGGTTAACATTTATATTTCAACTGGGACCAGTTTCTCAAAGATAATCTGAGGTCTTTGTGAGCTGTACAAAAATTGTGTTATGCTTATTCATCTATTGATTGCAGCATTGTTGATTTTCCAGAACAGCCAACAATTATATGTGCTCCCCGTCAGCTTGCGAGATGCATGAGAACAACTAAAATGCATAGCCTCCCCAATCCCTGCTTCGTTTCTGCCAATTCTCCCGTTATCACTGATTTTGATGGTTGGTGAGTCTCCTGCCAGTGAAAGACATTCATAAATGCAAAGCAGAATTCAACATCTCTGTGACCCCTGTGGCATTTCAACCCATTATCTAAGTATCATTATCCTAGTACAGAAATCACTGAAACGTTATGAGCAATCATAAGAGTGGTTAGAAAGGCTGATGGAATGTTCATCCCAAGGCTATTGGAATACAGAGGTGCAAGTCATGTTAATATGCTGTTGTATAAATCATTGACTTACAGAATGACACAGAAGAAGACAATGCATACCATCGTGACTATACCGATTTGATGTAGGATCAATCCAATTAGTGTCACTGTACTACCCTTTCCCTCCAGTCCTGCAAATTATTCATCACCCTCTATTTGTCCAAGCCCTTTTAACATTTTCCTATTGAATCCAATTCCAGCGTTGTTTCAGATATTGCATTGCAGACCGCAACACATTTGTCCTCATTTCACCATGGTTGTTTACCTTCAATTACCATCAAATCATCTTCAGCTTTATCCCCTGTCTACTGACGATTTTTTCCATTGTGAACAATTTCTCTTCATTTGGTTTACCTATGCCCTTCACAGCTTCGAACACAAATATTAAGACTCCCTCAATCTTCGCTGTTTTTTGGAAAATTACAACAACCTCTTTAAGTTTGTAAAACAATTTATATTCCACATTCTCAGAAACATTCCAATACACTTCTTCTGGCCCAGTGGCTCAGTGGTTAGCATTGTTGCCTCACAGCACCAGGGTCCCAGGTTTGATTCCAGCCTCGGGTGACTGTCTGCGTGGAGTTTGCACATTCTCCCCGTGTCTGCGTGGGTTTCCTCCGCGTGCTCCGGTTTCCTCCCACAGTCTAAAGATGTGCAGGTCAGATGAATTGGCCATGCTAAATTGCCCATAGTGTTAAGTGTATTAGTCAGAGGGAAATTGGTCTGGGTGGGTTACTCTTCGGAGGGTCGGTGTGGACTGGTTGGGCCGAAGGGCCTGTTTCCACACTGTAGGGAATCTAATCTCTGCATTCCAAGGACTTGACATCCATCTTTAAGGTTGTGGCCAGAATTGAATGCATTACTCCAGCTGGGAGTAACACCAATTGTTTATAAAAGTTTTGAACAGCACCATGTTTTATGGATGTGTCAGAGAATGACAGCTGTGGGGCAACAGGCTGTGGTCTGTATATGTGACTTATGAATCCTTTCCACCATTTCATCAGCTGGGTTATAGGGTTTTATATGAGAGTGCAAGGGTGACCATAATAATAGAAATCAAGCAATCAGTTCCCTCAAAGTTAATGTTGACTATGAAACCAATGACAATTGTTGTAAAAACCCATCTGGTTCACTAACGTGCTTTAGGGAAAGAATTTACCATCGTTACCTCATCTGGCCTACATATGACTCATTATTCACAGCAATGTGTCTGACACTAATGGCCCTCTGGTTAGTGGGGGATGGGTAATAAATGCTGTCCTGTTCGGTGACACTTGCATCTCATGAATGAATAAAAATGAAAGGTCTCACTTGTCCCATCATTTTACTTGAAAGTCCATGAGATAATTGACCTTCGTTACCTTAGGTGCTACACAGTCTTCAAGTTGGTCAAGGTGGAATCTTAAACCGAAACTCTAGCACAGCTTATGCTTTGTAAAGGAACTGAAGCATAACTTAAAATGGCTGCACGTTAGGGATATTAAAAGGGTGATTGCTTGGTAGCATTGATTAAAAGGCTGCATAGCATTTGGTGGATTGTGCTTGATCTAGTATTGTCTTCGAACAGTAACCATCTAAGTGGCAGTAAATTAGCTGATTTTGGATGGTTTCACATGCTACCTAAAGATGAATCAGCTTTTCTATTGAACCCTATCATTATACTTTGATTATACTTATATTTCTAGATCAAAGTTTGCTCTAGAAATTTACTGAGGACTTCACCTAAGATTAAGTTCTCATCCTGTATATTTATAGGAGCTTACAGGATAAAAGCAGTATTTATTATCCATCCCCCATTAACCAGAGGGCCGTTAAATGTCAGATACATTGCTGTGAGTATTGAGTCATATTTAGGCTAGGTAAGGTAATGGGCAGCTTGTTAAGGGTTTCCCTTGGTTTGAAGGAAGAATGAGTGAAGCCAACGTGGCCACATTGTGTAGACAACTGCAGGTAGAGTCAGGCCGGATAGTGAGGTAGTGGGTACAGGCTACCTCAGCAGAATCACCAGTGCCATACCTGAGAACACATGCAGCCTCTCACCTAGCCCCTGACCCTTCCAGCAACATGCTACTCAACCTCAGCCAGAACACTACACTCGTTAGTGAAACTTAGTGGACTTGCCAATCAAAGCTTGTGCTAAATTTGCAATGTTCTGGTTTTGTTCCTCCAGGCAAACATCAATCAATAATATGATCAAAATTGCAAGCTCAAACCAGACTTTCAAACAAAACTTGCCTCATTAATTCAAGACACATTTAGTGCCCATATTCAAGCTTCCACCGAAATAACTCCTCATGTATATATGATGCAATTTAGGACGCCCTTAGATTTTATCTATTATTTCTGTATTTCAAATTTTCTTTTAGTACAATTTGAATCTTTTTAATGTTGGCATCCTCTACTTAGTTATTTTTGCCTTAGATCTTGTTGTATTATTTATTTTTTATATATATATTTAACAATGAGGAAATGAATGTGGTTTTCCCTTTATAGAGGCATAGAGTCATACAGCATGGAAACAGATCCTTCAGTCCCATCCGTCCATGCCGAACCTAATCCCAAACTAAACTAGTCCCACCTGCCTGTTCCTGGCCCATATCCCTCCAAACTTTTCCTATTCATGTATCCATCCAAATGTCTTTTAAACATTGTAATTGTACCTACATCCACCACTTCCTCAGGAGGTTTATTCCACGCACAAACACTTGAAACATTTGCCTCTTACATTTTCATTAAATTGCACTCCTCTCACCTTACAAATGGGCCTCCGAGACTTGAATTTCACTCTTGGATGATACTAAATTGTATTCTATATGAATTGGGGAGTGTTAACTTGGAAATAGTACCAACAGGAAGGATGTTAAGAACAAAGCCACACACTGGATGACAAAGGAGAACTCCAGATGCAAAGGTGAACTGCAAGTAGAGGAGCTGGAGAGTGAAGGTGGTCAGCACAAAGGTGAAGACACAATGAGCAAACAAAGGAGAAACAAACCATTCATGTGTTGGAGAAGCCAGCAAGGCTCTGTGAAAAGGTTGGGGTTCTTCTTGGTAGAGAGAAGAAAAGTATAATTTCAGAGATTCTTGGTGAATCAATTACAAGTCAGTTAAACAAGCAGTTGAAGAGTCATATTGGACTGGAAATGTTAACTCTGTTTTACTCTCCACAGATACTGCCAGACCTGTTGAGCTTTTCAAGGACTGTATTTTCATTCCAAATTTCTAGCATCTACATTTATTTCATCTTTGTTGAATCGCGGAGCAGATTTGATGGATCGAATTACCCTGTTTCTGCTCCAATTTTTAAAATATTTTTTTATGTGGAAGATCTTGGAAGTAATATCAGAGGACCAGATTGTGAACTTGGTGTTATTGAAAAGACAGATTAAAAAAGACACCCATAAAGCTGCACCATCAAGGCCGTCATGACTGACGGACTGGGGCTTCACCAAAGTGAACTTTGCTGATGAAAAATCAAATCTGTACAACTCAGAGGTGAAAACTCTTGTTCAATAGGTCCCTGCAAGAATAATGACCAACAGCTCATATACTGCTATTTCCTTTCACTAGAATTTGGACAGCGAATGATGCTGGTTCTTGTGCTTGTGTAAGACATACTTTATTCATATTATATTAGTCAATTATAGCTTTTCATTGGAAGTATTCTTTACCCGTTAATTTATGTTGATTCTGGATCATATTAAAATAATAACAGCAAAAAGTGGCATCGTGTTGATAATTTCTTCATTTGAGGGTCCTTCAGTAAATTGGGTTTTTTTGGTAAATGGTTTCCCCACAAACTTTGTAACAGAAGGTGGAAAGAAAGTATTTTCATAGTGGCTGAGTGCAAAGTACAGAGGTATTACATTGAAGATAGGTCTAGTGTGCCCTGGGCCCATTCCAGGAAGGGCTGATGAAGGGCTTCATTCTTGATGAATGGGCTTATGCCCGAAATGTTGAATCTTCTGCTCCTCGGATGCTGCCTGACCTGCTGTGGTTTCCCAGCACCACACTCTCGACTCTGATCTCCAGCTTCTGCAGCCCTCACTTTCTCCATTTCAGGAAGAACTGCTTCACACAAAAGTGAGTGGAAGTTTCGTTTTAATCCTCCCTCACAAAAGCTGATGCATTTTGGCGGATGAACATGGTGCAAAATAGATTGTTGGACTTTTGTTAGTCAAAGGCATTCAGGGACTTGGAACCATGATACGCAAATGGAGTCAGAATGAACTAATTAGACAGATGAACGCCTGAGACTGTCAAATGTTCCCAAGATCCTCAATGGGATCTGCAGATCTTAGATAACGCTTCAGTCAAAGAGTTGTTGTTAAGAAAAGAAAATCAGCCCTCTTCTAATACTACTTCATTAATTCTGCATTGCAGTAAAAGATGCTTTAGTTGTGTATATTATCCCCTGAGCACTTATTTTCCAAAATGCTAATTGGTAAAACACTTCCAGTGGACCTCTTTCTTCACTATGAATGGATTCATATTAAGTCTCTTCAGAAACCTTGTTCGTTGTTTAGATATCATCAACAAGCACAAAGAGGGATACATCTTTCTCTCCACCTGAACTGGAATAAAACAAGATTGAAAGGACATTTTTGGAAGAAGAGGTCTGATGTACTTTTTCATTGTCGTCTCTTAAAGAAATTCACATCAAAAGAACTGGAAATGCAGCTTTTGTGTTTGTGTATTACTGTGCAGAGTAGGTGAGAGCTGATAATATAACACCCTTTCTGAACTGGTTTATGGGTTAAAAGGTTCAAAGTGAGCTACATTTTGCCATATTCCTCTCAAATCTTTGACTTTAAAGGTGAATAACCTTGGAGAAACTAGGGATTCTAATTTACAGGCATTTATACGGTTAGTCTTGCTTCTTGATATACTACTGACCAACAAGGTTTATTGCAGCTTTTGTCTAAACATCTGGCAGAAAAATACTTACATTTATAGAGTACCATTTGAGATCATCGGATATCCCAAAGTGCTTCAGAGAATGTTTTTGATATGCAGGCACAGTTATAAAATAGGAAACACAACAGCCAATTTGCATGCAGTAAGCATCAGCATTAATAGTAATGTAATAACAACCAAATTATGTGTTTTCATGACATTAATTGAGGGAAAAAATAATTGGCAAGGATACCAGGGCTATCTCTCCTGCTCTTTTTGAAGCAGTCTGCTGGGTCTTTTATGTCCACCTCAGATTAGTTAGCACTGCAGTTTAATATCTAATCTGAAAGAGGACATCTTTAATGCCACAGTAATTATTCCATACTGCACCGAGGTCAGGCAAGCACTTAAACTCTAGAGAGGGCACTTTGCAATTCACAGTTTGAGTCACAGCTGATACCTAGGAACTTGGCATAAACCCTTACCCCTGTTCAGGACATACAGAGAATTATAATTGGTTTCAACCTCTCTAAATCTTTGATTTTGATCTCATCTGTCAGTGACAATAATTCCTTTGGGATATTTAGGAATTCCTTCTGCTTTGCTCCAGCTTGTTCTTGCTTCAGATTTGTCAAATATCAGTTAACTGAGCTGATGCTGTGTAATAGCCCATGTATCAACCTCTGTACAGCTTAGTTCTTTTGTCGGTTACTATTATATATTGTGCAAGCTGGTGTTGCTGACCCTTTGGCATCTTGTATAATGGCATTCATTGAATTATAACACCTTAACGTGTATTGACTGTTTTATTGTGCAGAAGTTTGGCCTGTTTAGTCTATCAAAAGAAAACCACTTCAGCCCCTGGTCTTTTGTGCAAGAACTCTATTACAGCTATGGATATACAAACATTGCACCTTTACACAGGGTTCTGTCTCCTTCTTGATCTCTCGGTATCGAGGTTTAACACTGTTTTTGCTCCACTAGTGACCGAGAGGTGTAGTTGACTGGTTTACACTGACTGTCTTTCAACACTTGAAATAATATTGTCCAAATTTGTTGATGCTCTATCTGTTGCTGCTATCATTGCAAAGTGTGGATCATAGTGCACCAAGATTTCTGAATAGAGTAAGAGGTGTTTAACATTTTTAGAAGAATTTTGCTGCTCCAGCATTATTGCTGAGTCTCTTTGCTTCAACAGCCCCTTGAACCTCACCAAATTTAATGGAAATATGTCCATTTGATTCATCACACCACAAAATCTTTGAAGTTCTGAGACATTGCTAGACAATGGAAAATCGATCATAGCTTTCATTTTTGTGAATCAACTTTGATTCCAGTGGCTTCACTGACACACCCAACAAATATAAGCTGCAATCTGCAAAGTCACATTTTCAATTAAATGCTCGGATTGTGTCCTGTCAGACTCTCAGGATTATTCTGACATGACCCTCTGTGTTTCTATGTCATGCACGGGATATAGTATCCTTCAGCACCTTCTAGTGTGTTGCGTATGGGTCCCTCAAACAATTCTTGAGCCAGTGATTCCAAAAAGTAAGCTGTTAAAACAGTAATAGTTATGAATGTAATAGTTATGAATGCCATCAGAAACGTAAATTCTTCATCAAACGCTCATTGCGAATATCTACTATTAACCTCCAATTTGGTAAAGATCTAGTCTGTTCTATTTAACTGAGGTAAATCCATGCAGATTCTTACACAGCTTTTTGGCTTTTGGTGTATCAACCTACTTTATCATCATTTTGTTGACATCAAAACCAGTGAGACAACTCCTTGATGTTGTACCATTTCGATTTTGACAGTGGCTTTGTCCAAAAAGGTAGGTGTATGTTTTTGTGTGTGTATGTGTGAGAGTGTGAGAATGTGTGAATGTGTGCACGCACATGCATATCCATGTGTGTCTCTCTGTTCTGTCTTATTTAGAGGGCTAAACATTCATACTGTTAATTTTATCAGTTTATATATTTTATATTTTAAGTGTGTCCAACAGTTTTGCAATTTTGTGAAATAAGTTTTGTTTGATAACAAATAATAACGCTGTGTTTATTAAAGATACCTGATTAGTAGTTCTTTTTATTCTAATTCTCATGTAGAGAAAGGATATGCTTGACCATATTGGGAATGGCAGAAATGATCTGTCCATTTGATTCGTCATACCAAGAAATCTTTGAAGTTCTGAGGCATTGCTTGACAATGGAAAATCGACCACAGCATTCATTTTTGTGAATCAACTTTGATTCCAGTGGCTTTACTGATACACCCAACAAATACACCCAGCAATCTGCAAAGTCACATTTTCCATTAAATGTGATCTGTGGAGTAAGACAGTGTGCTCCTCCAAACTGAATGTGAAGGCAGTTGGAAGGATGTGTCCTGAACCTTGCAGGCCCGGAGTGGTGAAGGTGGAGATGAGAAGATGTTGCAATATGCTTTACTTTTAGAAGTCCTCCAGAATGGCTTAGGAAACCACTCAGTTTGCAGGCAAATGCTGATCTTGTTAGTGATGGCCACATCATATCAAAGAATTTTTAAAATGCTTAAGACCTAATATATAATCCATTCATTCATAGATTCACACAGCATAGTAAAGGCCCTTAACTCATCGAGTCTGCACTGAAATATCTACCAACAAAGGTGCATTCATAAGTGCCCGCAATTATAATTGCTGAAAATGTGTTGCTGGTCAAAGCACAGCAGGTCAGGCAACATCCAAGGAACAGGAAATTCGATGTTTCGGGCCAGAGCCCTTCATCAGGAATGAGGAGAGTGTGCCAGGCAGGCTAAGATAAAAGGTAGGGAGGAGGGACTTGGAGGAGGGGCGATGGAGATGTGATAGGTGGAAGGAGGTCAAGGTGAGGGTGATAGGCTGGAGTGGGGTGAGGGCGGAGAGGTCAGGAAGAAGATTGCAGGTTAGGAGGGCGGTGCTGAGTTCGAGGGAACCGACTGAGACAAGGTGGGGGGAGGGGAAATGAGGAAACTGGAGAAATCTGAGTTCATCCCTTGTGGTTGGAGGGTTCCCAGGTGGAAGATGAGGCGCTCTTCCTCCAACCGTCGTGTTGTTATGTTCTGCCGATGGAGGAGTCCAAGGACCTGCATGTCCTCGGTGGAGTGGGAGGGAGAGTTAAAGTGTTGAGCCACGCGGTGGTTGGGCTGGTTGGTCTGGGCGTCCCAGAGGTGTTCCCTGAAGCGTTCCGCAAGTAGGCAACCCGTCTCCCCAATATAGAGGAGGCCACATCGGGTGCAGCGGATGCAATAGATGATGTGTGTGGAGGTGCAGGTGAATTTGTGGCGGATATGGAAGGATCCCTTGGGGCCTTGGAGAGAAGTAAGGGAGGAGGTGTGGGCACAAGTTTTGCATTTCCTGCGGTTGCAGGGGAAGGTGCCGGGAGTGGAGGTTGGGTTGGTGGGGGGTGTGGACCTGATGAGGGAGTCACAAAGGGAATGGTCTTTGCGGAACGCTGATAGGGGAGGGGAGGGGAGGGAAATATATCCCTGGTGGTGGGGTCCGTTTGGAGGTGGCGGAAATGATGGCGGATGATACGTTGTATGCGGAGGTTGGTGGGGTGGTAGGTGAGAACCAGTGGGGTTCCGTCTTGGTGGCGGTTGGAGTGGCGGGGCTCAAGGGCGGAGGAGCAGGAAGTGGAGGGGATGCGGTGGAGGGCATTGTCAATCACGTCTGGGGGGAATCTGCGGTCCTTGAAGAAGGAGGCCGTCTGGGCTGTCCGGTATTGGAACTGGTCTTCCTGGGAGCAGATGCGGCGGAGACAAAGGAATTGGGAATATGGGATGGCGTTTTTACAGGGGGCAGAGTGGGAGGAGGTGTAGTCCAGGTAGCTGTGGGAGTCAGTCAGTTTATAGTAGATATCTGTGTTGAGTCGGTCGCCCGAGATAGAAATGGAAAGGTCTAGGAAGGAGAGGGAGGAGTCTGAGACAGTCCAGGTGAATTTGAGGTCGGGATGGAAGGTGTTGGTAAAGTTGATGAACTGTTCAACCTCCTCATGGGAGCATGAGGCAGTGCCGATACAGTCATCGATGTAGGTGGAGGAAAAGGTGGGGGTGTGGTGCCAGTGCAGTTGCAGAAGATGGACTGTTCCACATATTCTACGAAGAGACAGGCATAGCTGGGGCCCATGCGGGTGCCCATGGCAACTTCTTTAGTTTGGAGGAAGTGGGAGGATTGGAAAGAAAAGTTATTCAGGGTGAGGACCAGTTCAGCCAGTCAAAGGAGGGTGTCAGTGGAAGGGTACTGGTTGGTGCGGCGGGAAAGGAAGAAGCGGAGGGCTTTGAGTCCTTCGTGATGGGGGATGGAGGTGTACAGGGACTGGATGTCCATCGTGAAGATAAGGCGTTGGGGACCGCGGAAGCGAAAATCATGGAGGAGGTGGAGGGCGTGGGTGGTGTCCCGAACGTAGGTGGGGAGTTCTTGGACTAAAGGGGACAGAACCGTGTCGAGGTACGCGGAGATGAGTTCGGTGGGGCAGGAGCTGGCTGAGACAATGGGTCGGCTGGGGCAGTCAGGTTTGTGGATTTTGGGCAGGAATTAGAAACGGGCGGTGCGGGGTTGTGGGACTATGAGGTTGGAGGTGGTGGATGGTACGCCTTATCTTCACGATGGACATCCAGTCCCTGTACACCTCCATCCCCCATCACGAAGGACTCAAAGCCCTCCGCTTCTTCCTTTCCCGCCGCACCAACCAGTACCCTTCCACTGACACCCTCCTTTGACTGGCTGAACTGGTCCTCACCCTGAATAACTTCTCTTTCCAATCCTCCCACTTCCTCCAAACTAAAGAAGTTGCCATGGGCACCCGCATGGGCCCCAGCTATGCCTGTCTCTTTGTAGAATATTTGGGGAACAGTCCATCTTCTGCAACTGCACTGGCACTACACCCCCACCTTTTGCTCCGCCTACATCGAGGACTGTATCGGCACTGCCTCATGCTCCCACGAGGAGGTTGAACAGTTCATCAACTTTACCAACACCTTCCATCCCGACCTCAAATTCACCTGGACTGTCTCAGACTCCTCCCTCCCCTTCCTAGACCTTTCCATTTCTATCTCGGGCGACCGACTCAACACAGACATCTACTATAAACTGACTGACTCCCACAGCTACCTGGACTACACCTCCTCCCACTCTGCCCCCTGTAAAAACGCCATCCCATATTCCCAATTCCTTTGTCTCCGCCGCATCTGCTCCCAGGAAGACCAGTTCCAATACCGGACAGCCCAGACGGCCTCCTTCTTCAAGGACCGCAGATTCCCCCCAGACGTGATTGACGATGCCCCCCACCGCATCTCCTCCACTTCCCGCTCCTCCTCCCTTGAGCCCCGCCACTCCAACCGCCACCAAGACGGAACCCCACTGGTTCTCACCTACCACCCCACCAACCTCCATATGCAGCGTATCATCCGCCGTCATTTCCGCCACCTCCAAACGGACCCCACCACCAGGGATATATTTCCCTCCCCTCCCCTCCCCTATCAGCGTTCCGCAAAGACCATTCCCTTTGTGACTCCCTCGTCGGGTCCACACCCCCCACCAACCCAACCTCCACTCCGGGCACCTTCCCCTGCAAGTGCAGGAAATGTAAAACTTGCGCCCACACCTCCTCCCTTACTTCTCTCCAAGGCCCCAAGGGATCCTTCCATATCTGCCACAAATTCACCTGCACTTCCACACACATCATCTATTGCATCCGCTGCACCCGATGTGGCCTCCTCTATGTTGGGGAGACGGGCCGCCTACTTGCGGAACGCTTCAGGGAGCACCTCTGGGACGCCCGGACCAACCAGCCCAACCACCCCGTGGCTCAACACTTTAATTCCCCCTCCCACTCCTCCAAGGACATGCAGGTCCTTGGACTCCTCCATCGGCAGAACATAACAACATGACGGTTGGAGGAAGAGCGCCTCATCTTCCACCTGGGAACCCTCCAACCACAAGGGATGAACTCAAATTTCTCCAGTTTCCTCATTTCCCCTCCCCCCACCTTGTCTCTGTCGGTTCCCTCGAACTCAGCACCGCCCTCCTAACCTGCAATCTTCTTCCTGACCTCTCCGCCCTCACCCCACTCCAGCCTATCACCCTCACCTTGACCTCCTTCCACCTATCACATCTCCATCGCCCCTCCTCCAAGTCCCTCCTCCCTACCTTTTATCTTAGCCTGCCTGGCACACTCTCCTCATTCCTGAAGAAGGGCTCTGGCCCGAAACGTTGAATTTCCTGGTCCTTGGATGTTGCCTGACCTGCTGCGCTTTAACCAACAACACATTTTCAGCTCTGATCTCCAGCATCTGCAGACCTCACTTTTTACTCGCAATTATAGTTGGCCAATTACCGAAGAGGAGCAACCTCGCCTCTTATTTCGTGGGTGTGCAGCAATTTGGAACATATAATGCAGGCAGGAACAGGCTGCAGAAAACCAATGTTCCCTTTATGATGTGTAATAAGGAGCCATACAGGACAATTAGGAAAACCAAACTAAGGGGTGACCTTGAGTTGGCTGCAGGTAGTTCAGGGTAAAAGGAGGCCACTCAACAAAACAAAGTGACAGCTAAGTATTGCTTCAGGAGATTCAAGTGAGGACCATATAGGTTGGCATACAGAGAGCACTGACTGGGCAGGCACCACAATAATGGTACAGTGACTTGATTGAGTTTTTTGAAGAAGGAACAAGGAGGATTGATGTGGGAAGAGCAGTAGATGTGATCTATATGGACTTCAGTAAGGCATTCGACAAGGTTCCCCAGGGGAGACTGATTAGCAAGGTTAGATCTCATAGAATACAGGGAGAACTAGCCATTTAGATACAGAACTGGCTCAAAGGTAGAAGACAGAGGGTGCTGGTGGAGGTTTGTTTTTCAGACTGGAGGCCTGTGACCAGTGGAGTGCCACAAGGATCGGTGCTGGGTCCTCTACGTTTTGTCATTTACATAAATTTGGATGCGAGCATAAGAGGTACAGTTAGTAAGTTTGCAGATGACACCAAAATTAGACGTGTGGTGGACAGCAAAAAAGCTTACCTCAGATTACCTAGACCATCGCCTTTCATCTCTGAAGATGTGTGAGGGACTTACAGGTTCAGCTTACCTTTGCTACAGCCTCTACTTCACCTCCCCATTTACACTGCTGCCCACTTTTGTTTTTGCCATCTTAGTGGGCACATATATTCTCTGGCAACTTCAGGAACTCATTAAACCTCATCCACAAAAAGACATGACCCTCTCTCACTAGTATCCTAACATATGGATGAGGTAGGACACCACTTTGACTGGGACAACAGACAAGCCAAACAAAGACACAGACGAGAATTCCTAGAAGCATGGCATTCCAACCGGAACTCTATCAACAAACACATTGTGTTAGACCCCATCTACCACCGCCCGAGAAAAGGAATAGGAAATAACTTCACCATAGGAAATGACATCACCAACCCAAAGAAACCCAAACATGTAAATAGAAAGCAGGAATTTTCAGCATTGCTTCGCCTGAGACCCACTGAACTTGTTACCTAGTAGTGTGATGAAGTGAACCTTGCAGCTCAGTGAGCAAACCTACACCCAAAACCTCAACCTAAGCTACAAATCTTCTCAAAACTCACCTTCCACAAATATTCCAGAATATTTCTAAATATAATCCAATGGAAACATATCCATCAATTTTATTCACGTGCCATTGGTACCTAAAAGTTAAAGAATGCAACAGCAGTGCTCTTCCTGCTGTTTCATGTGCCTTTTGAATTTGTCACGCATTAACTTGATAACTATTGATAATACAGCAAAGAAAGAAAATCAGATGACATTTTTCCAGCATTCCTCACAAGCCTTTTTGCAGACTGTCCTGTCCTGATTAGATTAGATTCCCTGCAGTATGGAAACAGTCCCTTTGGCCCAGCAAGTCCACACTGACCCTCCGAAGAGTAACCCACCAGACCCATTCCCTCGCCCTATATATACCCCTGACTAATGCGCCTAACACTACGGGCAATTTAGCACGGCCAATTCACCTAACCTGCACATCTTTGGGCTGTGGGAGGAAACCAGAGCACCCGGAGGAAACCCACACAGACATGGGCAGAATGTGCAAACTCCACACAGCCAGTCGCCTGAGGAAGGAATCGAATCCATGCCCCTGGTACTGTGAGGCAGCAGTGCTAACCACTGAGCCACTGTGTCACTCTTTTCACTGAGATCAAATGGCATCACCTTCCCATTGTTATTTCTAATGACAGACAAATAGAAAGTCTGACAAAAGCATCCTGCTGCAGCCAAGTATAGATTCAAGTTATTGCCAGCAGACTCGGTTCCTGGTTACAGCCAGAGCAGAAATTATTGGATAGTTTTAAATTAAATGAGCTCATTTGGAATGGATGCAGTTTTCATTCCTGTTCCATCTAAGGGCATAAATGACTACACTGAAAAATAGGGCAATTTCTATTTTACCATACACTTACGTTGTGCTGTTTAATAATCCATGGGTATATTTCTTGTCTTTGTACACAAATGAGAAAAAAGTAATGTGGGAGAAAGAAAATGTGCATTGATCACATCAAATGATCAAGATGCTATCATTTATTCAGCCAAAACATTCGCTATTTTATGTCCATGTGAAGCATGATTGCATGTTTTGAAATCTATCTAATTCAATTCATCGCATTTTCATACTGCCTGATCTGTCTTTTTGACAGAAGCTACACTTGTCATTTCATGGGCAGCACAAACACGAATTGCTGGAAAACTCAGCACGTTTGGTAGCAGAATTAATGCTGTGGGTCCAGTGGAGCCAATTTCGATTTCCAGCATCCACAGTTCTTTGCTTTTTTTCTTCTTATTCATTTCATAAGACTTTGCAGTGACTTGTATTTTTTTTAAAAAAATGTTATTCATCTGACATGAAATAAATTATTCTGTTTAGTTTGAAAAGACTCAAACCAGATATTTGACATGAGTGTAAGTGTAGTGATTTACAGTTTGTTGACAGTGTACCCTTCATACTAATCCATGAAGAGAAAAGAAAAAGAAAGTAAAACAAAAGTTAAAAGGATTGAAATCTAATAAATTCCCCAGACCAGATGAGCTGCATCCAAATGTGTTGAAGGAAGTGGCTGTGGATTCAGCTTATCTTTCAAAATTCCGCAGATTCCAGCAAGATTCCTGCAGATTGGAATATAGCATCACTATTTTAGAAAAGTGGTAGAATGGAGAGCTATAGATTTGTTATTTTGATGCCATGGAAAATGGTCAAATGTATTGCAAAGAGTGTGACAACTGAGCAGTTAGAAAATAATGATTGAATTGGGCCAAGTTAACATGGAGTTATGAAAGTGAACAGTTGGAGTTTTTTGAAGAGATTGCACATTGCATAAAATATGGAGAACCAGTATACGTGATATATATTTGGAATTTTCAGATAGCTTTTGGTAAGGTCCCAAAGGTTATAAACAAAATTAAAGTGCATAAGATTGGGAGGAGTATATTATTGTGGTTACAAATTGACTACAGTCAGAAAGCAGAGAGTGGGAATAAATAGGTTATTGTCAGGTTGGCAGTTGGTTCCTAGTGAGGCAACTCAAAGGCCAATCTTAAATTTATAGCTGCACACAATCTATATAGTCAATTTAGACATGGGCACCAATTGTGATATTTCCAATTTTGCAGATGACGAAATACTAAGTGTAAATATAGCTTGTGAGGAAGATGCAAGGAAGCTACAAGTGGACCTGGACAGATAAATCAGTAAGAAGGAATATAATATTAGTAAGTGTGAAGTTATCCATATTGGTCAACAAATAAGAGAAACGTTATTTGGTGTGCAAAGGGAGCTGGGTGTTCTTCTTCAAGTCACTGAAGGTTAGCCTGCAGGTGTAATAATAATAACGGAAGGGAAATGATATGCTTAGATTAAATTACTTACAGTGTGAAACAGACCCTTCGGCTCAACGTGTCCACACCGACCCTCCGAAGAGCAACCCACCCAGACCCATTGCCCTACATTTACCCCTTCATAGAACACTATGGGCAATTTAGCATGGCCAATTCACCTAACCTGCACATGTTTGGACTGTAGGAGGAAACCGGAGCAAACCCACGCAGACACAGGGAGAATGTGCAAACGCCACACAGACAGTTGCCTGAGGCGGGAATTGAATCGGGGTCCATGGCGCTGTGAGGCAGCAATGCTAACCACTGAGCCACCGTGATGCCCAGAAGTGTTGATCTTCATTACAGGGAATTTGAAAATAGCAGTAAAGATGTCTGACTGCATTTGTGTAGAGCCTTGGTAAAATGATTTTTAGAGTATTCTGTACAATTTTGGCCTCCTTATCTAAGGAGGAATATGCTTGCCATAGAAGGAATGGGTTTCCTGGGATGGTAGGATTGTGATATGAGGAAACTGGGCTTGCATTGTCCAGAGGTACAAAGAATTTGAGGTGATCTTGCTTGAAACTTACAATATTCTTACTGGGCCTGACAGGGTAGATATAGATAGGGGTTGCCCTGGTTGGTGATTCCAGAATAAGCAGCAAAGCATCTAGAATTGAGATGAGGGGGAATTTCACACTCAGAAGACTTTGAATCTTTGGAATTCTCTATCCCAGAGCCTGGTGGAAACTCAATATCACCTAGGTTCAAACCCAGAGACCTGAATCACCTTTATTCGGCAGAGTCTGAGATTTTGGATGCTTTCTTTTGCCATGAGATCTAGTGAATTTTCGTGGCCTATTTTATCAAAATTGCTACAATAATCACCTACCTCCCCCATCTCACCTTTATCTCATGATTGAATTCTGCCTTGTTTTATCACACATATTCCTGCAACAAATTGTCACTCAGCAGCTATCTACCAACTGAACTGGCATCCCTCCATCTCCAAGAGGCCTTTGTGCACATGGAGCAGTATTGGTAATCCAGCCTGGCTGACACTCACCAACAATGTCATGACACAGCAACATTAATGCCACATGCCACAGCACACACCCAGCATGGCTGACACTCCCTTGTGGATACAATCACATTCTTTCCCATGCTGCTATTGTTAACCACCAGGCTACACACTTTACCCTGTCTGCAGCAACATCCCACCTGAACATCCTGTTACTCAGCAGTACCCTGTCCCCATTATATATTGGAGAGCCACATCTTGTCATTATCCAGTAGGGGAAAATCACATAGAGGCATGCCATGGAACCAAGTCCAAACATGAGCTTTTATTTTTACAGAAAGTAAAAAGGAACAGCAATGAAGCCAACAGAGATGGGCTTGTGCCAACCAGATTCCAGCATCATGAGCAAAAACTGTAACAGTCATTGGCTGTCCGCTGCACCAGCTGTCTTGTATTGGAAGGGGGTAGCAGTGAGGCTCTGTCTGGCTTGTAATCCCCATTGCAGATGAGCTTTGTCATGGAAAACATCAACCTTCCAAGGAAGGGGATGACGACATTGAGCTGGAGAAAAAGTGTTTTCTACTCTCCTCATGTGATTACTATGAAGGGTGTTCTGTCAACAAATTATAAATCATTACACCTACACTCATGTCAGATATCTGGCCTGAGCCTTTTCAGACTAAAGTAATGACGAAAATATATAATCTTTGGATCTTTCAGAAGCAGAATCACTTATTTCATATCATATGAATAACATTTTAAAAAATAACATACAAATTACTGCAAGGCTCATGAAATGAATAAGAAAAAAATACAAAGAACGGTGGAATCTGGAAATCAGAAATGGACCTGAAACGTTAACTCTGCTTTCTCTCCATGGATACTGTCAAACCTGCTGAGTTTTCCAGCAATTTCGACTTTGATTGCCTGTGAAATGAACGGTGTAGTTTCTGCCAAAAAGACAGACCAGGTTAGTGCGAGAATGAGATAAATTGAATGAGATAGATTTCAAGATGTGCAATCAAGCTTCATATCAACATGAAATAGCTAATGTTTTGGTTGAATTACTGACAGCATTCTGATCTTTGATGTGACCAATGCACCTTTCCAAATTCCCGATCAGGGAATTTGAAAATAGCAGTAAAGATGTCTGACTGCATTTGTGTAGAGCCTTGGTAAAATGATTTTTAGAGTATTCTGTACAATTTTGGCCTCCTTATCTAAGGAGGAATATGCTTGCCATAGAAGGAATGGGTTTTCTCATTAACATACAAAGGCAAGAAACATATCCGAAAATACTCCATGCATTATTAATCAAGTGTGCAATAAATTGGAAATTGTGCTGCTTCAGTTGCCAGATCAATCTCTTCATCCTCCTCCTTGGAATACTGCTCCCCTGCCCCCCAGTTCCACTGAATCCAGGGAATTACCTCATTGCCTGCTCCAATTGTGCAGAGCACAACACATCAGGAAGGTGCAGCACATTCAGTGTGGCCTGTACAGAGGACACCCTCAGACTAGGCCAAGGAGCAGACCACATCTTCAGCAGTTCCATACTCTACTTCACCACAGTCCCTGCTTAAGGCATTAGCAGCACTGTACCTGCGCTCTGCATCAGTTGCGCAATGCTTAGGGAGTCTTTGTCACAGTGGGTAGCCTTTATTCCCCAATATTCAGCCATGTAAAGCACCTAGTCCCTCAATTGCACCAGGTACATGAGAGTACACCAGGATGTGGAAGTGGTGGCAGCTGCCAGGGCACTCACCTCAGGAGGTGCTAACGATGGTCACAGATCAACTACACTTTGCTGTTGATGAATCCCACAGTGTTGTCTCTGGCCCTCTCAGTACCCCAGGTGGACAGTGGATGGCTCTTTCAATGGGGGGCATCTCCAGCCAAATTCAGAAATCTTTCTGCCCAGCTGCAGCACAGACTGTGTTATGGTTGGGGGGAGAGGGGACAAAATGAACCTGTGTGATTGCTTACAGATTGCATCGGACCCTGTCCCTGACGCATTCATGGGTACATACCTGAGAGATTCTACACAGGTCACCCATAACTCCCTGGAAGGAACCAGCTGTGTAGAAGTTTAGTGACATTCACAGCCACCAGAGAAGAATGGCGTCCTGCTCCTGCAGCCCTCAGGTCCTGCTCCAGCCTTTGATATAGTTCCGTAACTGTGTCCCATGACACATGAAGCCTATGTTGGCACTGTGCTTTGTTAATGCCCAGGAAATGAAGCCTGCACTGCATTATCACCTCCAAACTCTACACCTATATCAAACACTGAACTTCATACAGCATTTGGTAACAATTCTGTATTCTGAAGTATTTAAATGGCTGCAAAATTGTTCTTTAAGATAGTAAACAACTAAGTTATAATTCAGGACTAGGAACAATGCTACAAAATTGTGCCATTTTGTCTGTAGGTAGTTTGACTCTATTGTCTGAAAAAAATGGAAGAAGTAAGCATTTAGCTGGGACTGAGGGAAGGAAAACAATAATAGAAAGACCCAAGTACAGTGAAGTGATTTGCCCTTGTGGGCAATATCTCTACTCCACTTATAATAGTCAACAGCGTGGAAACTGCTAAAAGGAGAAATTCAATAAACAAGATTAAGGATGTTGTGGTAAAACTTTGTAAATCATTGGTTATGCTTCACATGGAGTATGTTATCTAGTCTGGACATCATATCATTAGGAAGAATTTGATTTAATTTATTGTTGTCATATGTACAGTGAAAAGTTTTGTTTTGCGAGCAGGATATGCAGATCATAGCAAACAAGGACATATGGGTCATAAGATGCTTAGACAGAGTGAGGCACACAATCTCTCTATGCACTGACATTATCACCTCTTTATTGCTACTTTTGCTTCTGGAGCCATGACTCACCTTCTCTCAGCCTGGTATAAATACCTCCCTAATTCTCCCTTTTTTTAGCTTTGACAAAGGGTCAGTTAGACTCGAAACGTCAGCTCTTTTTTGTCCTTAAAGATGCTGCCAGATGTCCTGAGATTTTCCAGCATTTTCTCTTTTGGTTCCTACTCATTGACTACAGCTCCACCTTCAAAATCATAATCCCTACCAGACTAATCTCAAAGTTCCAAGACCTCGGCCTCAGCACCATCGTCTGTAACTGACCCTTAGCTTCCTGACCCAAAGACCGCAATCATTGCAGATAGACAACTGCACCTGCTCCACAATGACCCTCAACACTTGGCACCTCAAAGGATGCGTACTCAGCCCCTTGCTGTACTCCCTGTACACCCATGACTGCGTAGCCAAATTTCATATGAACGCCATCTACAAGTTTGCTGATGACATCATCATCGTAGACTGGATATCAAATAAAGATGAGTCAGAATATAGAAAGGAGATAGAGTGCTTGGTGTTGTGGTGCAATGATAACAACCTCTTTGAGAGAAAGTCGGTGCTGCTGGAGAGAGGTGTCAAGTGCTGGCATGGCCCTGGGTGTGGCTTTTAGGATGCAGTTGGAAATTAGTCGATGAGTAGGAGGCTGACATAGGTGTCATTGTTATCTCAATGTTCCAGGAACGAGTGCAGGATTAGGGAAAAGGCATCTGCTGTAGGCAAATTTCAGGAGATTGTGGCAGTCTGGGAAGCTAGAGATGATGTGGACCATGATAGACTTCTCAAAGCACTTCACGATAATGGAGGTCAGGACCACTGGGCAGGAGTTGTTGAGGCACTTTGCAGGTGTTTTCTTTGGGACTTGGATAATGGTGGTCTTCTTGAAGCAAATAGGGACGTCAGGTTGTAGCAAGGAGAGGTTGAAGATGTCCGCAAATACCAATTGGCTCACACGGGATCTGAGTGCACAGCTGGGGTGTCAAGACCCTGGTGAGAGCTCAGAACAAATTTGCTAGAATAGTACGAGGGACGAGGCAGTTCAGTATTGAGTAATTTAAAAAAAGCTGGGATGGACTTCTTAGGACAAAGGAAGTTAGGGAGAGAGCTCATAAAGATTTTTCAAGGGTTTTGACAAAGCAAAGACAGATAAACAGTTATGAAGATAGCGAGTTTGTTAATCCAAATATGAAGATAATAGACAGGAGAACCAACGGGAAAGAAGAGGGGAGCTGTTGTTTTACACAAAGTGAGTTATTATAGTTTTGAATCCACAATTTGAAAGGGTGGTTGATGTAAATTTAATAATAGCTTTGAACGGGCTGGAAGATATACTATAAAAAGGCAATATTGCGGAGCCATGTGAGGTGAATAGGGGACTAATTAGAAAACGTTTCCACAGAGCTAGCACAATAGGCTAGTGGCCTTGCTCAGTAGTGCTGCATGATTCCTTGAAGAGTCTGGTACTGACAGTCTACAGTTCTCAGAGTGACTAAAACCAAGTTGCTTTTCTGGTGGCACTCACTTTCTGAGAACAAAGGAAAGAAAACTGCTCATTTAGAAAAAAAAACAGAAGAGGTTCTCAGCACTGAGATGTTGCGATGGCTTTGTGATGAGTTGACTTATGAGAAAGGTGAGTTACATTGTTCTTGGCAAGCTAGCTAGGAACATTCGTAGCTGACAGCATTCACAGGACAGCAGAAATGTGGTGCTAACTTCTTTAGGTAAGACTTGGACTTGCCCTATCTTTCTTCAGCCATTTTCCACACAAGGTTTAGGACTCAACTAATTGAGATTTCTGCTGCCCAACTGCTGTCAGGATTGACATGTTTTTCTTTCTATTTTACACAAGTGAAAACACTCAGGCAGCGTACTTTTCAATCCTGGGATATATCTTTTACAGGTTCAAACACAGAGAAGGACTTTATCCAAAGACAAATAACACTGAGTAAAATAAAGCTTGGGGTCATTAAAAGAGTCATTAAGAGTTGAATGAGAGACTAGAAATAGAGCAAAAAAGACTGAATGTCACTAAAACTGCTTTGAGATGGGGCAACTTCCTGTGGCTCTGCTTAGAGTAAGTTAGCTGAAATTCTCTTTCACAAATAGAGCCTGCATGCCATGTCCATTTCTGGGCACCGCAAGTTAGAAAAGATGTCAAGTTTGAGTGTCCTCATGGGAGATTTGCTGGAATGGTACCACAGATGAAGGTTTGCAGTTGTGTGGAGAGATGTGAAAAGCTGCGGTTGTTTTCCTCTTAGCAAAGAAGAATAAAGAAACATTTAGTTCGGGGTTTTCAAGTTTAAAATGAGCTTCGATACATGGATATGCAAAACTGTTCCATTGACAAGAGAGTTAAAAACAACGTGGAGAAGGAAAAACAGACATAAGTGACAATTGTTTTCACATGCCCTTGGGTGGCATGGTGGCTCTGTGGTTAGCACCGATGCCTGTGTGAAGATTGCACATTCTCCCCGTGTCTGCGTGGGTTTCCTCCGGGTGCTCTGGTTTCCTCCCGCAGTCCAAAGATGTGCAGGTCAGGTGAATTGGCCATGCTAAATTGCCCGTAGTGTTAGGTGCATCATTCAGAGAGGAATGGATCTGGGTGGATTACTCTTCGGAGGGTTGGTGTGGACTTGTTGGGCCAAAGGGCCTGTAAGTAATCTAATCTTAACAAGCGCAGCTTTTGACTCTGTAACAGCTGTGTAGTAAATGGGTACTGACGGAACTGTGACATGCTAATTGGAAAATGTCACGACTTTGTTATCTTTGCAGGTCATTGAACCTTACATCACATTCTTCGAACTTTTTTCTCACTTTAATTGATGGAACCTGGATGATTATTGGGGCTTTTTGTTTTTTCTCCTGTTCTTATTTCAGGGAAAGAAAATTCTTGATATCACTGACTCTAACGGAAATTCCTTGTTGTCATTGAATCTTATCGTTCTGAAATGCCCCTATTGCTGTGCTTTCAATTCCAGGAGACACAGACCTTAGCATATCCATTGGTATTCTTCAAAATAGATTGTCCATTTTCAGTTTAATTCAAGGAATTACTTTCTTATACACACTGGGCCCCATTGTGGCTGATGTCCTTATCTGGTGAGATATTGATGAGACCTCTGCCAATATTCAACCGGTCCTAGCAATGTTCAATCCCTATTTTAACCCTAAGAAGAGTCTAGTTATTCAACATGTCAGCTTCAACCAGCGGAATATTGATTGAACAGTTTCTGCAAAAGGACACATTGAGGGCTCAGCTTTCTTTTTGATTCTTTGATGATAAACTCTATGATTATTTTTGCAGTTTGAAGCAGGTAGATCGATACACAAAGCAGATGGAATTGGGTACTGTGGATGCTGGAGATTAGAGTCAAGATTAGAGTGGTGCAGGTCAGGCAGCATCCGAGGAGCAGGAAAATCAACGTTTCCTGATGAAGGGCTTTTGTATATGGGATGTATACTATGCTTCTACAGAATTTCTCAACTTCAAGATCACCTGTTATAGGCAAATGGTGGTGAGCTACCATCTTGAACTGTTGCAGTCCTTGGCGTATCGGGGTTTCAAAAGTGACAGCAAAGAAATGGCAATACAGCTCCAGGTCAGAATTGTGAGTGAGTTTGAGGAGAACTTGCAGGTGATGACATTCCACTGCAGGGTGGCACAGTGGCTCGGTGGTTAGCATTGCTGCCTCACAGCGCCAGGGACCCAAGTTCAATTCCAGTCTTTGGAGACTGTATGGAATTTGCACATTCTCCCCAAGTCCGCCTGGGTTTCCTCCGAGAGCTCTGGTTTCCTCCCACAGTCCAAAGATGTGCAGGTTAAGTGGATTAGCCATGCCTAATTGCATACAGTGTCCAGGGATGTGTACATTAGGTGGATTAAGCATGGGAAATGCAGTGTTACAGAGATCCAATGGGGAACTGCGGTGGGATGCTGTTCAGACTCCCAGTGAAGATTCAAAGGGCCCTTTTCAGATTGTAAGGTTTTGATAACCTGATGCCCTTATCGGTTTAGGTGGTCAAGGTAATCAAAGAGCTTTGGTCAGTTGCTAAAGTGCCTCTTGCAGATGAGACCTATTACTGCCACTGTGTATCAATAGTGATGAGGATGACTGTTGAAGACAGTGGATAGGATGCCAATCAAGTGGGCTGCTTTGGTTGAGATGGTGCTAAATATCTTGAGCTTTGTTGAAATGGTGCTCATCAAGGCAAGTGGAGACTATTCCTCCATATTCCTGATCTGAATCTTGTTAATAGTGAACAAAAACTGGGGAGACCAGGAGGGAAATTATTTGTCACAGAATTCCTCACCCCTGACTGACTTTGTCGTCACAGTATGTCATATGCCCAGTGCAGTTCTGTTTCTGGTCAATGGTAATACTTAGGATGTCGATATTAAGAATGGTAGCAACACTTACCTACTGGATGTTACAGATTGCTGGTCATATTGAATCTGATGAGAGATGACATGGTCCGAGAAGATCAATGGGAGCTATCTTGTGGCCACCTATGTGCAGAGCTGGACTCCAGCAATCAGTATGGTGGCTGTCATTTCTAAGTCCATTGAGGACTTCATTTCCTTCTGTTGCACTTGTCATAGTCAAGGGTTCCATTATTGTCAGTTGCTTTCCTAAAACAGTCAGGGCAGTGGTCGGGATTTAATTTTAAAGGGCAGGTTTATCTGTCTATGATGGACCACCATTCCAAATGGATAGAGATCAGCAACTTCAATACCATAATGGCCAACACAGTCAGAAAAATTTGGAATTTTTTTTTCTATCCCTGGAATCCTGACGAGGTTGTTTCAGACAATGAATCACTGTTTGTGAATAAATTCTTAAAGAGATCTTTTGTGACTAAGGGTCTTATAATGTCACAAACTTGTTCCTCCATTCTCTAGCAAATGGAGAAGCTAAGACTTAACTATACTCACCTACAGAGCCACACTTCTGAGTAATGGCCATTCATTATCAGAGTTACTGATCAGCAAGCACTTCAAGGAGGAAAACTGCAAAAGCACATCATATCAAAGGACTATGGCCGAGTTAGGACCTTTCAATGAGGTCACAGAGATAAGCAGACAAGTTGATACAGTTCTCAACATTGAGCTGAAATACTACTTCCTTTCAGTACCAGGGAAGTGAGTTCAGATGTGGGTCAAAAGATCTAATGGCAAAATTCACCAATGGACAGCTCTACCATGATCTTACAGTGCTGAAAATGTGTTGCTGGTTAAAGCACAGCAGGTCAGGCAGCATCCAAGGAAGAGGAAATTCGACGTTTCGGGCCAGAGCCCTTCATCAGGAATGAGGAGAGGGTGCCAGGCAGGCTAAGATAAAAGGTAGGGAGGAGGCACTTGGGGGAGGGGCGATGGAGATGTGATAGGTGGAAGGAGGTCAAGGTGAGGGTGATAGGCCGGAGTGGGGTGGGGGCGGAGAGGTCAGGAAGAGGATTGCAGGTTAGGAGGGCGGTGCTGAGTTCAAGGGAATCGACTGAGACAAGGTGGGGGGAGGGGAAATGAGGAAACTGGAGAAATCTGAGTTCATCCCTTGTGGTTGGAGGGTTCCCAGGCGGAAGATGAGGCGCTCTTCCTCCAACCGTCGTGTTGTTATGTTCTGGCGATGGAGGAGTCCAAGGACCTGCATGTCTTCGGTGGAGTGGGAGGGAGAGTTAAAGTGTTGAGCCATGGGGTGGTTGGGTTGGTTGGTTGGTTCGGGCGTCCCAGAGGTGTTCCCTGGGACACCTCTGGGACGCCCAAACCAACCAACCCAACCACCCTGTGGCTCAACACTTTAACTCTCCTTCCCACTCCACCGAGGACATGCAGGTCCTTGGATTCCTCCATCGGCAGAACATAACAACACGACGGTTGGAGGAAGAGCGCCTCATCTTCCGCCTGGGAACCCTCCAACCACAAGGGATGAACTCAGATTTCTCCAGTTTCCTCATTTCCCCTCCCCCCACCTTGTCTCAGTCGATTCCCTTGAACTCAACACCGCCCTCCTAACCTGCAATCTTCTTCCTAACCTCTCCGCCCCCACCCCACTCCGGCCTATCACCCTCACCTTGACCTCCTTCCACCTATCACATCTCCATCGTCCCTCCCCAAGTCCCTCCTCTCGTCCTTTTATCTTAGCCTGCCTGGCACCCTCTCCTCATTCCTGATGAAGGGCTCTGGCCCGAAACGTCGAAATTCCTCTTCCTTGGATGCTGCCTAACCTGCTGTGCTTTAACCAGCAACACATTTTCAGCTCTGATCTCCAGCATCTGCAGACCTCACTTTTTACTCCATGATCTTACAGTGTCCACACTTCACTTGTTGCACCCAGGAAGCGCAGAGAAGCTCTCATTCCAATACTTTCAAACACAGATGATCCTTTGTATTATCTTCAAGGCTTGGAAAATGCTACTGAAATGACCACACTCGTTTGCATCACGTACGATTTGAGATTGCCCTTCTGTGTCATCACAAATGCCAGGATCAGGGACAACTGGAAGATCAGCATAGCATTGAATCTCTGAACAGATTTGAAGGGAGTTGATGAGGTTGGAAATACATTTTTCAGTCCATAATGCTAATATACTCAGGGAAGGTGTAGAATAGGTTTCGATGGCAATGCAAATGACCCTCTGAGGTAGGTTGTGATGTAACTGTGATCTCACAAGTCATGTGATAGAGACAATGCCAGAAGACTGGAATGTGCGCGCCTTTGGACAGAGATACCTGTCAGAAGATCTTCATGTGGGAGATCTGACCTGAGATTATTGGAGCAGGGGAACCTATATTAAAACCCAGCACAACTATTTCCAGGCTAGACTGTTTTTTGGATAGAGATCAAAGAAAGCTGATTCACAGTTCATTGATGAGAAAGTGATACATACACTAATGCTGGAAATCAGTTTGGCACTGGGTCGATTGAGAAGTATACAGTTCCAGTTGAAACAATTTTTGGAACCGTTTTCCTTTACTTTTGTTTTCACCTTTTATTTTTCACTTGCAACTTTTGCCCTATACCATATTTTTGTAAATTACAAAGCTTGTAAAATGTTTTCCACCTAAACGGTTTTCACTTAAGAGAGAGAGGATTACTAATCTTGTGTAGTTTCGAAATGACAATTAGATATCATTTTTGCGCACCATAACAGTCTCAGGTTGTTATATTGAGATTACACTGGCACATATATAAGGAAATCATTTGATCCAAAATTCTATTTAACATTTGGTTACAATTTACCAAAGTGAATCCTTTGTGAGCCATGACTCACATCATTTTAGTTTACATTTATTTAATCAGTTTCCATGGTTTTACAATTTTGTAACTACGGTCCTGCTGAGAACTTGGAAACCAATCAGTACATTTGTATGGCTTGAATATAGATACGTTTAAAACTTCTTTCGATTTGATTCCCCAGAAAATTCCATGTGTATTTTCTCAAAGATCTTTCATCACTCCCCATTCCTGACTCCCAGCCAAATGTTTTCTCCAGACAACTTGATACAATTCCAGGTGGAATGGGCAATCGATATAATCCCCATTCCATATGGACTGCATACAACATAGACTTCCATGAACATATCACAGCAAACTCACACAGTAGATGTCAAAACTCAAAGATTGGAAATAATTTTGAAAGGAATTACATTTTAGTTCTGAAATTCACCTCCAGTCAAATGTCACAGTGGGTCCATAGCCTCTTACACTCCTATTGCCTTCCACACTCTCAATCTACACAAATCCTCACAAATCAACATGTTCAACATACAAAGAAACAACAACATGTGTGGCAGGCTCCAGTTCACTCTGTCTCCATGGTGAACTTACTTCCTTACCTGCTCTCAACAAGAATATTCTGAGTAATTGCTCAATCCCATTAATACCAACGCTAAAAGGTGGTTACATTATACCCACACGTTGTATGTGCATAAAAGATTAAAAGATGACCTAACTGAAGTATCTACAATATTAGACAATTTGACAGAGTAGATAGGGGGCAACTACTTCCTCTGGGTCAAGGGTGACGATGGGTATTTTTCCATGTGAGGCAAGGCCAAGATCTGAAACATTGCTGCAACCTATTGGGGCAGGCATAACAAATAATTCAATATGAGATTAATCATTTTATAAGAAGACAGCTAATTAGAATTGATCCACAGACCAGTCGGGATGTTGGAATGGACTTCAAAAACTGAACTTACTTGTGTTGCTACATTCCTGAAGTGTATATACTAGCTTCTTTCAGACTGGGCATCCTTAGACATCCAAGATCAGGACTACATAGGCTATTGAACCTATTTATTATGAGTCATGAATTTTCTCAATGAGATTCCTCACAAACACAGAGCTCTCAGCGTGCTGCCCATGATACAATCACCCCCTGGTCTGCTCCAGAGTTAGGTTGCAACGCTTAAACTTTGTCATTCAAAACAATAAGGCAACCAATCAGACTACCAGCTCTGACAAAAGAACACAATTGTTCTCAAACTCAACCAGTGTTCTCTGGGATGTAAGAGTGGAATAATATTGATTTTGATCTGATTTGATTCACTGTCTTGATTTGGCATACAAGGTCATGGGTGCACAGGAGTTGCACAAAGCAAGATCAACATTATTCATTCAGCAAACTAATGACCGTAGGGAAGAAGCTGTTCTTGAACCTGTTGGTGCCAGCCATTCAAGCTTCCATATCTTCTGCCTGATGGAACAACATGGGAGAGAATATTACCAGTGTGGGAGAGGTCTTCGATGATGTTGGCAGCCTTTCCCTATCAACGAGAGGTGTAGACAGACTCCATGGATGGGAGGTTGGCTTCTGTGGTGGCCCACATCTCACTGTAGTTTCCTCTAGTCCTGGCAGAGCAGTTACTGTATAATGCCAGTTAGTATATTTTCTATGGTGCATCTGTAAAAGTTGGTGAGGGTCCTTATGGACATGCTGCATTTCCTCAGCTTCCTGATTGGTTTGAAGCTAATATTGCTGTAATGGAACCTATCTTTGAAACCAGACCATCTCTTAGAAGCAGGAAGATTCTGAAAGTGTTAAGAGTTACTCTAAATCCAAAAGACTGATGGCTGCACCATTTACAGGAAATGCAAATGACCTTTAACACAGGGAATACTCAGGACAAGTATAATAGAATGAAAGAGACAACATATTCATCAGCAAACAAAACAGCTTCGCTGAGGTCAAAGGCAGACAAGGTCATAACCGGCTCTAATAAGCAGTTGCAGAAATTGCTGCTCTAAATAGTCCAAAGATGTGCAGGTTAGGTGAATTGGCCATGTTAAATTGCCCGTAGTGTTAGGTGCATTGGTCAGGGGTAAATGTAAAGGAATGGGTCTGGGTGGGTTGCTCTTCGGAGGGTCGGTGTGGACTTGTTGGGCCAAACGGCCTGTTTCCACACTGTAGGGAATCCAAAGAAAAAAAATCAACTTTCCTGCTCCTCAGATGCTGCCTGACCAGCTGTGCTTTTTCAGCAACACACTCTTCGACTCTAATCTCCAGCATCTGCAGTCCTCACTTTCTCCTAGTTAATTGCTACCTTGAGTTGTAATGTAGTGAATACATGGTCACTGAGGAAGTTCTAGACATTGTAGAGAGCCTGTCAGCCATGAAAGAACTGGGTAGAAAATCCATTGTGAAAGAAATTAATAAAGCTGCTGATTTTAATTGTTTATGTTGTATCTCCTCCAAATACCAGCATGCAAAACTGACTCTCTTACAAAAGCTGCACAAATTTCAGAGATGTGGTAGTGCTTGAAGACATTCATAATACAAATTGTGTGACCCTATATGAGAACAAAGGTGATCACATTAATCAACTTATCTCCTTGCTGACCACCATGGAACAAGTAATTGGCCCTTATCAGATAGTAAATCCCAGCTGAATGCGTGAATCTCAGTGTGGTTCAAGCTGGAGGATTTCTGTTTAACTTGATCTTTTCAGAATGGCAAAGGAAATGCCAATACTAAGGAGATCACTAGGTATTACCTTTACCAAAGTATTTGACTTCATGAGCAGAATGGCCTAAATAAGCTGCTGAAATAAATTAGTTTCCTACTGAAATATCTCAGGGTGGTCACTCCTTTCAAGGAAGACATGACAGCTCACGTCAACTATAAGGGGGTATATTTGGAAACGTTGTGATTCACAGAGAGGTTAAACAGGCTCTTGTATTGATACTGTCACTGTTAGTATGTCCTTTGCTTTGCTTCTGTCATATACTGTTAGTTCATCTTGAGAGAATATCGATTTAGTATCAGAACTGATAGAAAGCTGTTCAGTGTTGTTCTCATGAAATTCAAGGCTAAAATCTGTAAAGTCCCCTTCAGCAAGTTCCTTTATGTTGATGATACTGTCCAATCTATACCAAGGAGCACCTTCTGTGGCAAATGGACAGACCTTCTCAAGCCTATGAAATTGTACTTGACCATCTGTATTAGGAAGACAGGATGCTCTCCATGCTGCCATCTATCAGCATTGGCAGTACGATGCTGGAAGGCATTGGCAACATCATACGCCGAGACTATGCAACCACCAAAGCTGTCACTTTTAATGATATTAACACAATGCTGATTGCATTTTGATATTTTGGATATTTGTAATGCTTGCGTCTTGTTTTTGAATGTGGTAAAATGCAACCAGTTGTGAAGTGGACCAATGTCCTGAGATTGAAACTGAGTGGTAGGAAGATGGAGCTACAAAGGGAGATAAATTGTAACTGAATATATCATGTAGCAATGTTGTCTCTCTCTCTCTCTCTCTCTCTCTCTCTCAGACATGCACGTGGGCACACACAGTCTCTATCGCCCTCACAGGCATCAAGTTCCAAATTCCCACCACCCTCTTTTTTTCTCTCACATCATCTCCAAATCTATCAAACTTAAACCCATTCCTCCTTAGTCCTTGAACCCTCTACTATGGGGAAATTTCCTTCCTATCCAGCCTGTCTGCGCTGCTCGTAATTTTATAAATCTCAATCATGTGTTCTCTCAAGCTCCTCCGCTCCAAGGCAAACAACTCTAGTCTCCAGTCTCCAGTCCAATATTTCTTCATCACTGATCCTGTCTAGCTCAAGAGACATCTAGGTAAATCTCCTCTGCATCCTCTCCAGTGCAATCACATTCCTCCTTTATTGTGAATTACAGAATTGCACACAATACATTAGCCATGACTTAAACTACTTTTTACATAGTTCCAGCATAACCTCTTTGCTCTTAAACTCTATGCCCTAGCCAAAAAGGCAAGCATCCTAATGCCTTCTTAACCACTTATCTACCTGTCCTGCTAAAATAAGAGTCTGATGGACATGCACACCAAGGTCCCTCTGATCCTTGGTACTTCCCTGGATCACCATTCATCGTGTATTCCCTGGTTTTGTTTGTGCTGCACAAGTGCATTACCTCACACTTATCTGGATTGACTTCCATTTACAACTGATCAGCCCTTGTGACCTTTCTGTAACCTTCTGTAACCTAAGGCTATCCACTCTATTTGCCAACTTACCAATTTTCATATCATTCACAAATTTACTGGTCAATCTTCGGACATTCAGGTCTAAATCATTTATATATACCACAAAGAGGAAAGACCCCACATTGATCTCTACGGAATGTCAATGGACACAGGCTTCCAGTCACAAAAGCAGCCCTCGCGACCATTACCCTCTGCTTCCTGCCAACTCAGCCAATTCTGGATCCGATTTGATACATTGCCTTGGATCCCATGGGCCCTTATCTTTGATATCAGTCTCCTACCCGATACCTTATTAAAAGCCTTGCTGAAGTCCAAGTAAACTACATGAAATGCATTGCCCTCACCTACACATCTGGTCACCTCTTTGAAAAGTTCAATCAAGTTGGTTGGACATGACCTCCTATTGACAAAACCCTGGCTGACTATTCTTGAATAATCCTTCTCTCTCCAAGTGCAGATTAATTCTGTCCATCAGAATTGCTTCCAATAATTTCTCAATCACTGAGATTGAACTGACCGGTCTGTAGTTTTATACCTTGCTCCTTTCTTGAAGGATCACTTTGACTGTCTTTCAGTCCTCTGGTACCTCTCCTGTGGCCAGAAAGGAACTGAAAATTATTGCTTCCAACCCTGCTACTTCCTGCTTTGTTCCACGCAACAGTCTGGTCGACAGGAACTGATCAAAACCAGAACTGCTGGGGTGTGTGCGTGTGTGAATAGCTTCGTTCTGTATCCTGTTCAAAATACAGAAGTCACACCTATTGTTGACATTACAGATGTAGACACCACTTGTTAAGAGAAGGATTTGTGGTTTTACATAGTCAGGATTGGTAGCCAGTCGGATCACCTGATAAATGTATTGCCTTATACGATAAGGGACCATGGTGAGAAGGGTTATAAAGCTGCAGCCCTCAAAGACACTGCCATAGCCAGACATATGGTTTGTTTAATCATAGGAAGACATATGGAGAATTCATTGACAGAATGATCATCTGGTAATGAACTCTTGTGTGCAGGATCTCACTGAGTGACTGGTGTTGTAACTGCATGCTGTTGCATAGAGAGTTAACAAAGGGTTAGCACTTGATGTAGAAATTGTGCCCAAAGTTTAACTTGTGTCATCAATACTTCGGGATATCGGGTGAGGACATTGGATGAAAGGGAGAGCCCCAGTTGAAGAGTCATACAATATACATCGCGAAGGCTGCAGCTGTAATGGCCAAGCTGAGAAAGAGAGTGCGGTAACCTGCTGGCGAACATAAATTCACCCAGCCTGCATGCTTAGCGCAATTCTGTACATTGGTGAGACCTGAATAATATATGCTAGGCAGAAGGAAACAATTAAAAGTTTCACCTTCACTATCCCAGATCAGTATCATCAGTTTTGTATGGCAGGATCAGCTCTCTGACTCAGGATGCTATTTTGACCAGCACGCTCCTGACACATCACCATGCCAGTAATGGTACAAGCAGCCAAATTCACCAGGTAAATGGTGGGCATATTCCCACAGGCCCTCTGCCTGGTGAGTTGGCCATCCTATGTCATGAACTAAAAGCGATGGCTACACTGTCTGGAGCTGACTGTCAGGAAGAGGCGAGATGAAACAAAGAGATCAACTGGGAGAAAATGAGGACTGCAGATGCTGGAGATCAGAGCTGAAAAATGTGTTGCTGGAAAAGCGCAGCAGGTCAGGCAGCATCCAAGGAGCAGGAGAATCGATGTTTCAGGCATTAGCCCTTCTTCAGAAAATGTTTATGTCCGAAATGTCGATTCTCCTGCTCCTTGGGTGCTGCCTGACCTGCTGTGCTTTTCCAGCAACACATTTTTTAGAAAGAGATCAGCTGGTCAAGAAGTGATGTCAGAGGACCCCATGGCCAGCAAATCATGCACTTTCTACACCCCCCCCCCCCACCCCACACTCCCCCCACATCCTACTCACACACCCCCACCCCACACCCCCCACACACCCCCCACACACCCCCATGCCACCCCACCCCCATCCCCCACACCCGACACCCCCACACCTTACTCACACTCCCCACCCCACACACCCCCATGCCCCCTCACCTCACCTCACACCCCATTCCCCCATCCCCCACACCTAACTCCCCCACAACCCCCATCCCCCCACCCCCCACACCCTTTGTGATAATATTTGAGCACCACGAGTGGAGGGCCTATTCCTGGCTTGCAATTAAAGTTGTGAGAGACAATTCACCGTGATCTTCCACGGTCTGTGGATCTTTTTCGACAAATGCTCTAACTGAAAATGGGTAAAGTCAGCCCCAGGGAATATGCTGCTGTTTTATCAATCTTGGTTTGTAGTTTATGTAACGAGGAATGTTTGCATCATACAAGAAAAAGGAGCTTGAATTGATCAAATATCAATAAATCAGAATTGCTGTTTAAAATTAGTGCTAATCTCATTGATATGGGCTTTCATTTAGAAATCACAAACAGGTATTTGCATTGCCCAGGTTCAGGTTTCTGAATAAGGTTGGAGGATGGTTTGGTTACATAGCCTGCACTGTTAGTTTTACTTTTAAACTAACCTATATAACCAGCCCAGTGTTAGAAGCATCCCATTAAGATCTAATTAGAACTCTGTTTCCCTTCAGTGAAATGACTTGAGGGGGATTCAAGGAGGGCTCACTGGTTTCAGTTAGTTTCTGAGCAATGAGATAGTTTCCCACCAATGATGATTGCAAGCTGATTTCCTGAATGTGTCACATATCCCCAGAGAGCAATTGCCTCCAGACAATTGGACTGCTCTCACTATGTGCAGCTGAGTATAGGGATGGGTGTTGGAGTCAAGTTTAAAATCTCTTTGTGGGACCTAAAGGAGCACTTTTGCTTCTCCACCTAATGCAACAATGACAATATAGTGAAATATATCAAGTTGCACTAGACCATTATAAATCAAAATGTCACATTGAACCACACAAGGAGATATTGACCTGAGGACCCCAAGATGAGACAGTGTAACTCATGCTGCTGATGTATGACATGACCTGGAGGAATTCCTGACATGCCCACACATATTACTTGCATGGAAAGAGTGCTGACTTCCAATGTGCTGGACCGCTGCAGCTTTCCCTATGTGAGTGGGGTAGGGAGGCCATGAAGTAAGTATAAAGATTGATGAGGAGTGCAGTTCTAAGTGCAGCTGCTTGGTTTTCAAGGCACTCTAGTACCACAGCATCCCTGTAATACCCAATATCTTCAGCCCCAGCCCACAACCCCTCACAATGCTCGGTGCTCACTTCCCCGAAATACACAAAGTCAAATATTTTGTAGAACGAAAGGAAATGAGATGTGATGGGAAGACATTGATAAGCTACTAAATCAGCTTTTGAAGAATAAAATATTGCTTTCAATTTCATGAAAATAGCATTGAATTATTGTCAAAATTACATTCAATTCATTCAGACACTCAGAGGAGCCTCAGCAAGAGTACAGGAGAATTAAAATGGATTAGTCATCATCTCTACTGGCGGCTGCCCATGAAGACAGAACATGGCTGACAATGGTCTGCTTCTGGCCCCATGGCTTCTGGCCAGCTCCTCCATCTTCTTTGTTCTTTTGCTCTTTCATCTCCTTGAACTCTTGAAGGACGTCAAAATCACAAATTGTGGTGTGATGCTCCCCTTGTCTGGATGAGTGCAGTTCCAAGAATACTCAAAGAGCTTCGCGTCACCCATGACAGCCTTCTTGAACAACACCCACTCCACCCCCTCAGACATTCACTCCTCCTGACGCCCATCATAATGACAGTCGTATGTTCCATCTACAAGATAGATCGCAGCAACTTACCAAAGCTCCTATGCCCAGCATCCAAGTCCATGCCTTCCACCATCCAGAAGAACAAGGCTGTCAGGCACGTGCGATCACTGTCACCTGCAAAGTTCCATTCTGACTTTGAACTTTATTGCCAGTTTTTCACTGATGCTGGGTCAAAACCCTGGAACATCCTTCTGAACTGCACTGTGGGTGTTTCTATAGCACATGTACTGTGCGGTTCAACAGGGCAGCTCACCAGCACTTTACCGAGGACAATTAAGGATGCATGACAAATGCTGTCCTTGCTAATGACATCTATGTCCCATGAATAAATAAAATGTTCACTTTCGCACAAACAGAAACTTACCCACTCTCCATTGCTGAAGCTTACTTTCAGTCTCTTGTCTGGGGAAGGTAAGCTGCCCAAGGGCATCCACCCATTGGAAGCAGTGGTCTTCCTTATAGTCCTGCCACAGCTCCTGGAATGGAATTGCATTGGAGCAGCAGGACCGACAAAGATACACGCACAGCGGCAACTAATGGAGCCCACAGGGATAACCAGGAGAAAGTGAGGACTGCAGATGCTGGAGATCAGAGCTGAAAATGTGTTGCTGGAAAAGTGCAGCAGGTCAGGCAGCATCCAAGGAGCAGGAGAGTCAACGTTTCGGACATGAGTCCTTCTTCAGGAATGAGGAAAGTCCTCATTCCTGAAGACGGGCTCATGCCCGAAACGTCAACTGTCCTGCTCCTCGGATGCTGCCTGACCTGCTGCACTTTTCCAGCAACACATTTTCAGCACAGGGATAACCAGTTGACATTTAAATGCAATATTCGATTCTCTAATTTAGAGGTTTGGTTTGAAATGTTAGTTCTGAAGATTTTTGTTTTGCCATCACAGGGGCATTTTGAGAGTGACAGAGAGAAAGTACAGGGTGCAATTGTTGATCATTGAACAACCTTTGCAGAGGAAATAACAATAAAAATGAACAGTATTGCTAAAAGTTCACTATTCTGTTCACACAGGAGCTCCGTTTTGAATATGCCTGACAAGACAGACCAGTATATGGCATCCACAGATTTTACTGCTTGCTTTTTACTTCTGGGTTGGTTCCATTGCTGACAGTGAAGTTGGATGAGATGCTGACAGGCAGCGTGGTCGGAAATGGCTTGCTTCCATCCTTCCTGATTACCCTTCTCCTAATCATCTCTCTCTTCCTCAATGGCTCAGTCCTCTTGGTAATGATGTTGAGCAAAATGCAGCAGACCTGTCTTGAATCTTGTTCCCAACTCTACTGTGTATTGCAGTGCACCCCTGGAGTAGTTTTAAATGGTGGAAACACTGCTTTAGTATGTAATTTCTTCTGATCTAGTGACAGCATGGGATTTAATGTATGCAAACTACTCACAAGTTTGTAGCTTGCACACTGGACAATCAGTCATGTCATCAGTGGCAATCATTGTGATTCTTGAGGTGGTAACAAAGCAGATGGTACATTACACTGCCATGGAATGAAAGCACCATGATTGTTGAGAGAATACTGGGCACTGACTTGCAAGAAACATTACATATGGACAGATAGCAGCTGACTGATGAGGGAGTGAAATTCCTTTCAGTTATGGCATACCTCACAGTTACCATTTGGCTCCCATTTGCACTCAATAATACTCTGCTCCACGGGACTGCCTATAATTGTGACTGGATTAGCAATCCGCAAACACAAGTCAATGTTCTGGGAACATGGGTTTGAGTGCCACCATACCAGGTGGTGAAATTTGAATTTTAGTAATTTATGCTGTTCTCTGACACAGTAATTTCACTTAGGTAGCGTTGGATGGTGAACTGAGAGATAATGGAAATGTGGTTCACGTACGTACAAAAGAATTCTAGAGTTGTGGTGGTAATGAATGCCTTTGACATCAAGAGACTATTTGACTGAATGTGACATTGAGAATCAGCAGCAAAGCTGGGGTCAGTGATAATCAGGGAAAAAACTGACCAAGAGTAGCTGTCATTCCCAAAAGAAAGAGCAGTCAATTACCTCAGTTCTGCGATATCACTTGAGGAGTTCTTCAGGGTCATGCCCTCAGCCCAAACATCTTCCATTGCTTCATCAATGGCCTTGCTACATCTTACAATCCAAAGCTGAGGTGTTCACTGATGATTGCAACGTATTCAGTACCAGTCACATTGTTTGTAATACCAAAGCTGGCCATGCTTATGCGTAGGAGGGTGTAGAGTAGAGGAGGATGAAGATGGGTACACATTATCAGACCATTTCTTACTGCTGCTCAGTGCATGAGGAAGGCAGCGGTTCACATGGCATGATACATAAGAATAAGATCTGTTGTCCTCCTCCACCAGCAGAATCATCCCACACACTCATCCTATATCTATCTCCAGGGATGTGTAGGCTAATTGGATTAACCATGGGAAATGAGTGTCACAGGGAGATGGTGGGTGGCTGTGGGTCAGCTGCTGTTCGGATGGTCAGTGCAGAACTGATGGACCAAATGACCTGCTTCCACACTATAGAGATTCTATGGTTCTATACAGCTCCTTGCAGATTTCCATCACATAAACATTGATCATCGAACAAGTGAACAGACAGTTTGGTCCTCAGGATATAACAACATAGGTGCTGGGTAATTGGCGATTGCCAATACATTTTATGTATGATAATGATAAACATTATAACATTTTTGCTAACAACAGCATGTATATTGTAATGACGGACCCGCGGGGTCCCGTCTTTGCGTGTTCTTTTGGAAGGAGAGACCCACACTGGCATCTTTAGTTTGGCGCAGACTGTCGTTTATTCACAGAATCTTAACTGGGAAACGATACAACGAATTATCAAGCATGCATTCGTTGGAGAAGGCGTTCTGCCCCCCCCGTTCGGACTTGGCACAGTTATACTTCGCGCTGCCTGGAGTCCCCAGTCAGATTTTCCTTGTCCGCCTTCCTCATTGGTCCGTTCATCTGCGCGCAATGGGATCCGTCTTCCCATTGGCCGCATCGAGGTGCCTGTCCAGCTCCTGCTGTGCTTGACAATGGCACAGACGTCCTGGGGCCAGCGGTTCCGATCCCGTAATCAATAGTTCATTGTTTAGAGAATCAACTCTCATTACTATGTGTCTGACAGGCTAGTCGTTTTCCGTGATTTAATCAATAGTTTCAGCAAGTAAATTAACAGGTACTTTTATCAACTATGAGTTCCGATAGAGCAATTCACACTGACAGTTACAGGTTCCTTTATCAATCATGAGTTTCGATGGAACAATTGACACTGGCTGGCAGTTACAGGCTCCATGATTTAATTAACAAAATGTATATCAATTGCGAGCTCCAGACAGGTAGTCATGCAGTTGCCAGCTTCAGCCCGCTTGGCTGTTATTAACCGTTTCAGGGCTGGAACTAGAAGTGTCTGTTGCAGTAATAGTATTACCCTCCCTAGCCCTACATTAAACACCCTAGTAGTGTAATCACCCCAACAATATTCTTAATGAATTATAGCTGGTTAAACAAGAATGTATAAGAGGAGTAGCAGTTATTTTATTTTAATAGGTTCTGCTATATACATTACCTGTGGCAGTTCTTTTGTTGCTTTTGAAATACTTGTTTAATGAATGATCATTTCAATAAGTATGTATTCAAAATGTTCCAATATGTACTTTATCTCTCAAGTAATCCCTGTACAGTAGTATTGTTTAATAGCCAGCAAAATGATGCTGTCCCTTCCCATTAGCGAAGCATTTGTGTTGTTCATTTTACTTTCATATTGACAAAATAGATCTGCATAAATCTTAGAAGTTCATGTTTGCAACCTTTATGTATTTTCATTATTTTCATTATCAGGGTTAAGTTTTTTTCTTACGTTTTATTAGAAATTATGAAACATTGGATAGATCCATTATTCAAGCAACAATTTGTTATTAATATGAAGAAGCTAGATAAGTGTTAATGGGTTGTCTATTTTCTCATTTATTTTCAGAACAGCCAGCCCATTTCAATTGCTCATTGCTTTCTTTATGACCTATCTCTACCACTTTTTCTTAGCTGCTCCTGGTTCTGAAGAAGAATCACAAGACTCAAATGTTAACTCTGTTTTCTTTCCACAGTTGTTGTCAGATCTGCTGAGTTTCTCCAGCAATTTCTGTTTTTGTTTGTGTCTTTGTTGTGTCTGATGACTTAAGTTGACGAGAGAGCCCCTATTGTTTTATTCCCATTCGACATTTTCATAGCCATTTGGTAAAACTGAGTCAAAAATCAAAAAATGCTGGAAAATCTCAGCAAGTCTGCCATCTAAGGAGAGAAAACAGAGTTAATGTTTCGGGTCCAGTGACGATTCTTTTTAAACATTAACTCTGCTTTCTCTCCACAGATGCTGCCAGACCTACTGAGTTTCTCCAGAAATTTCTGCTTTTGTTTCATATTTCCAGCATCCGCAGTTCTTGGTTTTATTGTAGAAGTGAGTGATTTGCTCAGGCATTTCAGAAGACAGTCAAGAATCAACCATATCACTTGGGTCTGGAGTCACTTGGAGGCCAGGTTGGCTAGAGACAGCAAATCTTCTTCTCTAAAAGACATAGTTGATCATTCCTTACACTCTATTTTAATTCCAGATGTTGATAGTTTTATTTAATAGAAAGTAAACTCCTCAGGTGCAAGAGTCAGTAGTCAGTTTTGAATTGATGCGTCTCAGAACAATCATTCAAACTTTCGACCATCAGTTCAATAACAGACCTGTTATATTACCATTCTACACCGAGCCAATTAGAATGTTGCCAAGGCTGTAAAAAAACAGTAGCAAAACAATAGCTTATGCTCAATGTTTAACACAAACATCAGAGATACTAGCTGCAACAAATTATTTCTTTTTCCTCAGTAGGACAGTGGGAAGTTTAAATATACAACTGATCTGCTGCTCAAATTAATTTTCCTTATCAGTTCCCTAACCCAAGAAAGTATGTGTTGGAGATGTCAAATTTAGTGCAGATTATAGATTCAAGTTACAAAAACCTCATTAATATAACTTCATGATTTTAATTATACCACAGCTTCCCATACAAGCTTGCGATGATTAAATTTCTGAATTCAAATAATAGGTTTCACGCTGACATCTGAACCGACCTCCATTTGACTTGCATGCATTAGAACTAGGTCACATGACAACCAATACAAAAATGTAAAATATTAACTCTCCCCAACCTATTCTCAACCCAATCATTTTTGGGAATCAAAAATTCTCCCCCATTTACTGTCTGACAATATAGGGCCAGAGAGAAAGTCCCGATGATCCACCAAGACCTGAACTAAATGCTGAGAAGACCAAAAGCCACAGAGTCGTACGACACAGAAGCAGACCCCTTGGACCAACCAGTCCACGCAGAACATAATTCCAACTAAACTTGACCCAGCTGCCGGGCGAAAGTGAGGACTGCAGATGCGAGAGATCAGAGTCTAGATTAGAGTGGTGCTGGAAAAGCACAGCAGGTCAGGCAGCATCTGAGGAGCAGGAAAATCGACGTTTTGAGCAAAAGCCCTTCATCAGGAGTTCAGGAGCCTGAAACATCGATTTTCTTGCTTCTCGGATGCTGCCTGACCTACTGTGCTTTTCCAGCACCACTCTAATCTAGACCCAGCTGCCTACTCCTGGTCCATATCCCTCCAAACCTTTCTTATTCATGTACGTAGCCAAGTCTTTTAAATGTTACAACTGAACCCACACCACCACTTTCTCAGGAAGTTCATTCCACATGCGAACCACCCTCTGGATAAAAACATTTGCCTATCATGTCTTTTTTAAATGTTGCTTCTCTCACCTTAATGATACGGACCTTAGTCTTGAAATAAGGTGATTAGACCTAGCTATTCAATTATTCATAATGTCAAGAGCAATTAAGTAAAAGTCTTGAGATGCTGTTATCTCATGAAATAAATGAGAAATAAGTCTCTTCTGACATTAGGTCACCTCGCAAAACATGACACCTCCAGTCCTGATTTGAACGAGGCATGCTATTTACATGATTCCTTTAAGGGACCAAGATGATATGTCTAGATGCCATAATAGGTGATATGAATAAACTGTCTCTTTCTGTAAAAATGGCTTCCTAGTTTTGTTAGATACAGGTTAATGAAATGTGCAGCAAATGCTTAGGAGTTGGCTTTGTGATTTCCTGTTTTGCAGAATCAACCATAAGATAAAAGCTGCTTGGTTTCCTAAACAATTTGCATGATGGTTTTCACTACAGAATAATTAGAACGCTTTGATGAGTAAGCTGGATTTGACTCTTTCTGAAAATGCAAACCCAATAACTTCACTTCAACAATCTAACAAAAATACTTTCATCTACTTTCGGTGTGTTATAAGCAAACTTATAAAAAGAGGAATTGATGCTCACAGAAGGCAGTCTCTTTCATAAAGGATGCAGTAGGTTAATAGAATACTTTATTTTTAATGAAACCATTTATATCATCTAGATAATTCCAAGTGATTAGACCTAGCTAATCAATTATTCATAATGTAAAGAGCAATTAAGTAAAATTCTTGAACTGTTGTTATCTGTTGAAATAAGTGGGTAAGCAGAGAAGAAAAAAAGAACTAAATGATAAATGCCTAGGGAGGGAAGCCTTCAGGAACAATTCAGCAGTTGACAATTATATTGACATGAGATAGATTAGATTATACATGGAGACATTTAAGGGACAATTTTAATGAAGCATCCAAATCAATAATACAGATTATCACTGCAAACTGCAATGATAAGATATTTAAGCACCTGAGCTAGAGTGGGGGAACCCAGGCAGATGCTTACTTAACGAATACAGGTGAAACAGAAGTAACAGATAGAGGAAATTGAAACCCCGAAACCAAACACATACAAGAGTGAGGCAAGGACACATTTCACAGCTGCATTGGCAATAAACACTGTACTTCTATACTTGTATTACAGTTGATAGTTGCAATCAGATACTGTAATTTCAATTCACAGCAACAACTCTTAAATATGCCCTTTATATTTGTTGAGTTCAGTACGCCTCTAATGTTGTACTGCTGTGTGGTAGGATTACTGTTTTGTGCACTTACAATATCTCTGCAATCTAGTGTTCAAGGCAGGTTAGCCAATAATTGTCATAAACAGCCTCCACAAGTGATACTCTCAAGTGATGTCTCCTTTTAACCAGCAAAGCAACTTGCAGTTAATCAGAGAACCTCTCTGATGTCACAAATTGCAATCAAGAATATAAACACCCGGTCAAAATCTTGGAAAAAGAGGTGAATTTTAAGTAGAATCCTAAAGAGGATTTCAGAGCGATTTAGTCATAGAGATGTGCAGTCCAATTTGTCAATGCTGACCAGGTATCCTAAACTAATCTAGTCCCATTTGCCAGCGCTTGGCTCATATACCTCCAAATCGTTCCTATTCATATATCCATCCAGATGACTTTTAAATGCTGTAATTGTACCAGCCTCCACCACTTCCTCATTCCATACACGCTCCACTCTCTGTGTGAAAACGTTGCCTCTTAAGTCCCTTTTAAATCTTTCCTCTCTGACCTTAAACCTGTGCCTTCTAGTTTTGGACTCCGCCCTCCACCCTCCACTCCACCCTCCACCCCCCCATCCCCACCCCAAGGAAACAACCTTGTCCAATATACCCTATCCATGCCCCTTATGATTTTATCAACCTCTATAAGGCCACCCCTCAGCCTCTGACGTTCCAAGGAAAACAGCCCCAGCTTATTCAGCCTTTCCCCATGTCTTTAGGAAGAGGCCTTATGTGGTCAAAAAATATACAGCTACCAATAATGAGGTGACTGAGAATTTGCAGAAGAGGTTCAAGTCAGAAAAGCCAATTCAAGGAAGAAGGTTGAAAGACTGTTCAAAGATAAAGAAAGAAATGGCAATGGAGCAATTTAAGTGCTTTTTGTAATCTTAGGCATTGTGGGGCCATTGCTCAATTTAGTTAATTGATGCGCTGTACAGACATGGCAAGGTAAAATCATATACCAATGCATTAGGTCGTTTAGCTCATTATGCTTATGCAAGCTCTTTGAAAAAGCTGCCCAATTTGCCCATTTCCCTGCTCGTCCAAAAATCTGCAAATTGTTCCTTATCAAACATTTGTGCAATTCACTTTTGAAGTATCAGAAGCAATCTCATTGAAATGTATAACATTTTGATATAGTTGGACAGACTCAACACAAGGATGATGTTCCTGAAGGGTCTAGGCCATATCAGACAGGAAGGAGAAGTTGCTGTACTCAGAGTGGACAATACTTGGACTTCTACAGCTCAGAAAGTTATGGAGGCCACATTATGAAGCAAATTTAAGAAATAAACAATTAGATGTTGGAGGACTAAATGCATCAAGCCAATGATGAGGGAGAGATGGGAGTATGACGTTGTACAGAGGATTGGCCATGATTATGTTGAATGTTGTGTTCCTGCTCTTATTTCTTATGTTTCTATGTCTGCCTCATAGATAATACTCATTAAATAAAAATAATTTAGTGCCTAATAAAAAAAGTCACCAGCTCTTATTTGCCTGATTATCTTATATTCATACATGGGCAACATAGTGGCTGGCACTGCTGCCTCACAGTGCCAGGGACCCGAGTTCGATTCCCACCTTGGGTGACTGTCTTTGTGGGGTTTGCACATTCTCACTGTGTTTGTGTTGGTTTCCACCCACAATCCAAAGATGTGTAGGTTAGGTGAATGGGTTATGCTAAACTGCCCATAGTGTTAGGTGCATTAGTCAGGGGTATATATAGTGTGGGGGAATGGGTTTGGATGGGTTACTCTTTGGACGGTCAATGTGGACTTGTTGGGCCAAATGGCCTGCTTCCATACTGTAGGGAATCTAATCTAATCATGTCCATGGGTTGTCAACTATTTCACCAAGAGAAATAGGTTCTCTGTTAGCAGAATTCTGAAACCTTCCCATGAATCGTAAACTGGTAGATCTTTGTATGCGTGGTAGGTAGTGAAATCGGACGATTCTTCCAACCTCATGGCTGGCACAAGACTGTTCATGTCCTGTGATGTTCTACTGCTTTCCTGGAGTTCAGAACAAGACAAGCCTCAGGTAGGGATTTGCATATCTCATAGCTGGCCAGTAGATCGAGGCACTCACATTGAAGTAACTGTTGACAGAATGTCCAGGAGAAGTCAATGAATGTCATAAGTAAAGTATGTATGGAGGTGGCACGGTGGCTCAGTGGTTAGCACTGCTGCCTGACAGCAACAGGATCCCAGGTTCGATTTCAGCCTTGGGTGACTGTCTGTTGTGGAGTTTGCATGTTCTCCCCATGTCTGTGTGGGTTTCCTTCGGATGCTCCAGTTTCTTCCCACAGTCCAAAGATGTGCAGGTCAGGTGAATTGGTTGTGTTAAATTGCCAATATTTTTCGGTACAGTAGTCAGAGGGAAATGGGTCTGGGTGGGTTACTCTTCGGATGGTCGATGTGGACTGGTTGGGCCGAAGGGCCTGTTTCCACACTGTAGGGAATCTAATCTAAAGTGGTTGATTCTCAGAATTATGAGCAAAATTGGCACCAAGCAAGGGAGCAGTTTAAGGGTGTGAGGCTTTGGTGGTACAGATGGGTGTGGGTGCTAAGGGAGATATGGAACATTGAGAACACATATCAGAATTGTCCAACACCCCCACTTATAACATGTGACCTCCTCTGGCTGAATTGTTCACGATAGAGAGGAGGAAGATTGAGATTGTCTCTTCAAACATCAAGTAATTCTGACTAGTTTTGAACAGGGAAATTACTGAAGAGCTCTGGACAAGGAAAGGATATATTTACAATGGGAAAGTTAAGCTAAGCTAATGGAAAGCAATTAAAAAGAAAGCTACCTCAGATTTTCTGAACTTTTTTTTTACAATTGAGAATATTCTTGTCAATGTAATATATGCTATCTTTTAGATTTTTCTGAGTTGAATCCAAGCATGATTAAGAGAAGCTTCCCATGTCACAAGATATCGTTTAGATTTATTATCTCTATGCTTCACTGTGCACAGCTAACTGCATTCGTTAACATGTATTCTTTTGATAATGGCACATTCTGAAATGAGCTCTTCAGAATATAATTGTCCCAATTCTGAGGAAGAACCTTTCAATATTGCGTTGATCACAGCATGAGTTAGAAAATTAGAAAGGTAGGAGAGGCTGTATAGCCTTCAGGTTTGTTCTCCATACAATTAGGTCTTGGCTGATCTGTGTCACAACCCTATTCACCCATCTTTGTTTCACTTTCTCATGTTCTTGTCCAACAAGAATCAATTGATCTTAAACTTGGAAATTCCAATCAACTTTTAATTCAAAATCTTTAGAGTGAGCAAGTTCCAAAATGTTCCTCGCCTTTTTGTGAGAAAATACATTCTGATTTCACTCTTTCATCTGGATTCCCTGCAAAGGTGACAGATTGTATGCATATCAAGTACCTTTATTGTATTAAAATGCCCTCATATTTTATGTATACAGTGATTTATGTACATGAACATCTAAATCCCTGTGCTCCTTCACAGTTCATGGTCTCCAAACATGTAGAAAATCAGACCAATGTGGTGATTTGCCCGCTCCATCCCAACCTCCAGACACTGGTCAAACAACCTCCTCCCGAGCTAACTCATTATGATCTGAGGCATATGTTTTTATGTTCTTTCTGTTCAAAAAAGCTGTGAATTCAAACGAAGCAATCTCCAACCAGTGAACAGTTTGACCACAGGCAACCATTATATGTGTCACCTACCATGGCTAATTTGGTTAATTTTAATCTTTATGTCATACAATAAACTGTATATTTATATAGCACTTTTCAACGACACACATACATTCAGCTGATAAATTGCCCACACTATTACATCTGATTCCTTGTGTCTATTTTAAACAAGATTTCAGCTTTTGCAGACTGTTTGTTCACCTCAATCTAAATGCACACGTTCTTTCAGCCAAATGCAGAAATATATTAAAACCAACGACCTTTCTGAACATGAGGATATCTCTGGGCTTCATATGATTTTCTTTTCCTCATCTTATTTAATTTATTGAACTTCATTTCAGCTAGCTCAGCAAATTCTGGATCAATATCTACGTTAGTCTCACACAGGGGCAATAGATCACATCAGTTGTCAGTGGTCTAAAGAAGTAGTCCTGATTAGAGGTTCCATTACTGGACTGAACAGCTTTGCGAGTGAAGTTGAAATTCCAGGTGGTCAAGGAAAAAAAGTAATAAATAACCAAGTGCTGTTACATACTTAAAAAGCACAAAGTAAAAAAAAGTGCATATCATTCAGAGTAAGCTTTGTTAGCATAATTTGGAGGTGCTGGTATCGGACTGGGGTGTACAAAGTTAAAAATCACACAACACCAGGTTACAAACCAACAGGTTTATTTGGAAGTACCAGCTTTTGGAGCGCTGCTCCTTCATCTGGTGGTTGTGGAGTAGAAGATCGTAAGACATAGAAGTATGAGCAAAAGATTACAGTGTGATGTAACTGAAATCATATATTGAAAAAGACCGATTGCTTGTTAAGTCTCTCATCATTTAGAATAACCATGTTAGTTTCAGTTCTTTCATAAGTAAATCATAGAACTTTTTAAAAGTTATTTTATCAAATGAACTTAACAATTGGTGCCATGTTGGCCCAGATAATGCATTGTTTATGTTGGCCCAAACACTGCATTATCTGACAAGACACCTATTCCTAAAACAGAATTATTAAGGGAAGCTGTTAAAGAGGATGAGAACTGTTTACTAAGATGTGAGAAACTGAAAATAATCCGTATTGCTTGCAAAAAAGGCATGAAACACCCATTTTAGCTGGAGGATGCAAATAAACCTTTATGTTGGCTACAAAATCCCAGGAAAGCCTCCAGCATTACAGGGAAGTGATATGTTACACTACAGTTACAAACATTAAAGACAATGAAAATAAAGCAACACTGCGAGAACCCAGATTTAATGGCCTTTCAGGCAAAGAGAATAAAATAGCATTGATTTACTGCAGGTGTTTTCTTTAAGTGGCAAGAGTAAAGCAGAATTGAGATACTGCAGAAATGAAAAGTTTTAAAGAAAGAAAACTACATAATCACATAAGGAAGGAATTGCAGGTGAAATAAAATTTCCAGGACAAGTTAGATTCAGAGATGGGCCAACCAGAATACTTAAAACTAGAATTGGGCATCTTGGAGAAAACAGTTCTTAAGATACAGAATTGGTTCAAACTGGACACTAAAACAGAAGCTTAACAAGCAGATACATTTGGATTAAATTAGGTATATAACTGATAGTGTTTGCTCAATGTGATATAAAATAAGTCATAGATACTTTTGTTGACATTCTATAAATTTTTGACGATTTCTTTTATCTGCGAAAAAGTACATTTCTGAAAAAGCAACTTTTCATAGGAACCGATAAATAATTTCATAAATTGTCTCTATAGACTGGTGGAGAAATGCTCCCGGTTTCTAGAACTGGGTTTCAATCAGATCCGTTTAGCTTAGAGCATCTGATGAAGCTGAGCTGTGTTATGCACAAGGACCAGCCTGTTATCCTACGTCATCTCGTAATCTATGAAGAATAACTCTCTTACTGATGTAATGTATCGCGTATTTCTATCAGTCAATGAACTAAATCTTGTTTGAAAGAAGAGCTCCTATTAGTTCTCCCCTTCCATTTTAGACCCAAAACACCTGAAGATCCAGCTATAAATGGGGATGATGACTGAAATCTACCACCATGTTGGCAGTGGTTGGCATTACATGATCATGCGATTTGGTACCAGTGATGGTTGTTTGAAGATGCAGTCTGGCTGCAGAGCATGAGGCAGTGAGTGATGCAGTCACTGGCATAGTTTAGTCAGTGGTAACATCTGTTAAAGAACTGCAGGTTGCCTGAACACTGTGCTTAATTTATTTTAAATAGCTTTAAGGAAGCATAGCACAGTAGGCCATGCAATAAATGATTTCTCCATATGGAAGGGACAGTCTTCCATGTACAATATGCAATTTTCTGACATTTACCTTAAGTTTCAGGCTTTTCTGAACCTTGCACACAGTTCGTGCCAAGACTTAAAGAGCAAATATTTCTTGGTTACATGTCTGAACTCAGTGTAAATTGTACACAAAATCATCATCAGCTATTTAGATTAATTTGACTTGTTCATTCGTGGCCCATGGAACTTTACAAGAAAAATGAACATTTTAAATTCTGCATGGAAATTGTCATAAGCAAATGCATTTTATCGGTCATTGGCTTTGTGGACAGTCAGAATTTGTAATGATTGTGTAAAGCTTGAGATACGGGATTTGTCACTCATTAAACATTTGTTTTCTATTTTGTAAGTCAATTGAAGCTATTGCAGGTGTTTAATGAGTGGTCTAGCTGATATTGCTTGATGCAATAAAATCATTATCATAAAATCTAAAAATGATCCCATTGAATGACAAAGGTTACGTCATAATGAGAGTGACCTCTTCACCCTGTGTGTGATCATGAGTGTACATCCAATCTTCATTAATTGTCTTATTTCTTCACAGGTGTTACACATTTTTAGTACTTTTTAAAATTATGTATTTCTCACATTTGTAGTATTTTTGTTTTATAATACCAACCGTTTGGCTGTACATGTTGAGAGGAAATATCAGAAATTGAACTGAATTTGTCATTTTTTTTGTAGTTATGACAAATGTTCCATGCACCTAACTGGTGTGTAGGTGTTTCAAAAGCTGCCAGCAATAGAAAGCTGCTTATTTTTGATTGAGATTGGGTGTTTTCCATTCCCTCATCTTATTATGTTCACCTGGATCTCTACTATTTACAAATCACACAATGTACCCTCTCCAAAAAGATGCAAAGGTGTTCTGCGCTGTTGATTTTTGAATAGTTGGAAAATTGTTTGTCTCAGTTGCCCAACTTTCACTTTATGCTTCCAGTGATTGAATGAAAAAGCAGAAACTTGTCCTTACTGTGTGGGTATGGGTTTATATCAACAACCTGACTGATCTCATGCCCTGCTACCAGAACCACCAATAGCTCCTCCCTCATTGGAACAGAAACACATTGATCCAAAACTTCTCAACTTGCTTTCAAAATATTTCCCCTTTCTTCCCTTCACACTACTATTGCTCTAATCTGAATTAGGATATTGTACATTTGTGATGCTCTTGAATCATTTCAGGCCCACTTAATCGCAGTAAATACTACTTACTGACCTTGGAAGGCAGTGGTATTCAATCATGCATGTAGAAAACAATACAATTCGGCCAAAGTAAAAATTACAATGATACTTGCATTTATACAGCACTTTAAGAGAGTAAATCATCGCTTGGTCCTTCACAAGAGTGAAACAAAACTTGACACCAAGCTATATCCAGGGATGTTCAAAGAGGCAATTAGAAAACTTGTCTTAAAGGTGGAGAGAAAGTAGATTGGTTTTGTGAGAGAATGTCAGAATACAGGACCATCGCTATTGAAGTCATTGCTGCTGGCAATTCAAACTGGAAATATACAAAGTTTTAAGAATACAAAGATCTCAGAGGTTTGAAGACTGCAGGAAATGAAACTGTGACTTGCCTTGATTTACCGAGGGTCAGGCAGGCAGTTTGTTACAGTTCAGAGCACTGAACAGACAAAGGGTGGACTTGCTGCTGTACATGTCACACTTGCAACAGACCCCAGTTGTTATTGCAAATACACTGCATGTGCCTTAAGCAAATGGCTATGCATGTAAGTCAAATGGGGTCTTTTCTTAGAGTCAATGGAGACTATAGTCTGTCAGGTGGTGCTGCCGCTGTTAGTCAAGGGGCTCGTCCACCTCGAACCAATGACTTTGGCTATAATCCTTCAGGTTTAGTCCTACCAAAGCCTCTGGATCAGTGTGTTTGCAGACCAGGTGGTGGGCCCTGGTCAGTTCTGAGAGTGTATGCAATAAATATTAGGGGTCACTCAGGCCTTGGAGTCATCAGGAAAGTGGCAAGCTCAAGTCTTGGGTTGAGGTAAATGGGATGTGATCACTGGGTGAGGGATGATGATGTAAGGGGGCAATTCACAATAGAAGGGTGGGATTTTACACACAAGAAAATAAAATGTCAGGGCAGAAGTGGACCATTCAGCTCATCGAGTATGCTCTGCTACTCAATGAGATCATGACTGAACTGATAATCGTCACCTCCACTTTCTTGCCTTTTTCCCATAACTCTAGATTCTCCTGGTTATTAAAAATCTGCTTAGTTCAGCCTTAAATATTGAACAACCCGAATTCTACACACTTTGAAGTTAAAAAAATCCACACAGTGTACCTTTTGAGAGAAGAAATTCATCCTTATTTCTGTCTTCAATGGACAACCCTGTCCTCTAACATTATGCTCTCTGCTCTTACACTCTCACAAAAGGGAAACAACCTTTCCACATCCACCTTGTCAAGTTCTTTAAGAAGCCTGTATGCTTCAATAAGCTTGCCTTTCATTCTCCTATATTCTAGTGAGTACAGGCCCAATCTACTTAACCTCTTCTCAAAAGACAATCCCTCCATTCGGGATGTAAGCCTAGAGAATCTTCTCTGTACTGTCTTCAATGACAATATATCTTTCATGAAGTTAAGGGATCAAACTGTTTATAGTATTGCAGCTGCGGTCTGATTCGTGCCTTGAATAGTTTTAGTCAAACTGCCCTACGTTTATACTGTATTCCATTTACAACAAAGCCCATCATTCCATTTGTTTCCCTATTATCTGCTGAATATGAACAGTAGCTTTTCATGATTCATGGGCCGAGAATCCCAAAGCCCCCTGTTCTGTAGTTTTCTGGACTCTTTCTCAGTTACCTAAATCCATAACCTCACATTTTTCTACATTATATTCCACTGGGCAAGTTTTAACCCACTTACTTAAACTGTCCATATCCCTCTTCAGACCCTTTGTGCCTTCCCGTCTATTTTTGTGCCATTTACAAACAAGATGATAGTGACATTTTCCTTATCCGAGTCATTAATATAAATTGTAGATAAACAGGGTCCCAGTACTGATCCCTGTGGAACAGACTGGAGGATAGCGAATGTGGTCCTCTTTTTCAAGAAGGGGAATAGGGACAGCCCTAGTAAGTCTAGGTCAGTGAGTCTCACTTCTGGTGTGGGCAAAGTCTTGGAGAGAATTGTAAGGGATAGGATTTATGAACATCTGGACAAGAATAATATGATCAAGGATAGTCAGCATGGTTTTGTGAAGGGCAGGTCGTGCCTCACAAACCTTATTGAGTTCTTTGAGAAGGTGACCAAGGAAGTGGACGAGGGTAAAGCAGTAGATGTGGTGTATATGGATTTTAGTAAGGCGTTCGATAAGGTACCCCATGGTAGGCTACTGCAAAAATTACGGAGGTATGGCATTGAGGGTGCATTAGAGGTTTGGATTAGGAATTGGCTGGCTGGAAGGAGACAGAGGGTAGTAGTTGATGGTATAGGTTCATCTTGGAGTGCAGTTACTACGGTGTTCCACAAGGATCTGTTTTGGGACCATTGCTGTTTGTCATTTTTATAAATGACCTGGAGGAGGGGCTTGAAGGCTGGATGAGCAAGTTTGCGGATGATACAAAAGTCGGTGGAGTGGTGGACAGAGTGGCAAATGGAGTTCAATGTAGCTAAGTGTGAAGTCATTCACTTTGGTAGGAGTAACAAGAAGATGGATTACTGGGCTAATGGTAGGCTACTTGGTAATGTGGATGAGCAGAGAGATCTTGGTGTCCATGTACACAGATCTCTGAAAGTTGCCACCCAGGTAAATAGTGCTGTGAAGAAGGCATATGGCGTACTGGGCTTTATTGGTAGAGGAATTGAGTTCCGGAGTCCTGAGGTCATGTTGCAGTTGTATAAGACTCTGGTGCGGCCTTATCTGGAGTATTGTGTGCAGTTTTGTTCGCCATACTATAGGAAGGATGTGGAAGCATTGGAACGGGTGCAGAGGAGATTTACCAAGATGTTGCCTGGCATGGTAGGAAGATCGTATGAGGAAAGGCTGAGGCACTTGGGGCTGTTCTCATTGGAGAAAAGAAGGTTTAGGGGAGATTTGATAGAGGTGTACAAGATGATTAGGGGTTTAGATAGGGTTGACAGTGAGAACCTTTTTCCGTGTATGGAGTCAGCTGTTACTAGGGGACACAGCTTTAAATTAAGGGGTGGTAGGTATAGGACAGATGTTAGGGGTAGATTCTTTACTCAGCGAGTCCTGAGTTCATGGAATGCCCTGCCAGTATCAGTGGTGGACTCTCCCTCTTTATGGTCATTCAAGCGGGCATTGGATAAGCATATGGAGGTTATTGGGCTAGTGTAGGTTAGGTAGGCTTCGGTCGGTGCAACATCGAGGGCCGAAGGGCCTGTAGTGCGCTGTATTTTTCTATGATCTATGTTCTATATCACTAGTTATAGATTGCCATCCTGAAAATGCCTCCTTTATCTCAACAGTCTGCCTTCTGTTCATTTGTCAATCCTCTGTCTATGTTCATATACTACATCCAACACCATCGACTCTTTTTTTAAGTGGCCTAATGTGTGGCACATCATCAAGTGCCTCCAGAAAATCCAACTATATTATTTGGGCGGCACGGTGGCACAGTGGTTAGCACTGCTGCCTCACAGCGCCTGAGACCCAGGTTCAATTCCCAACTCAGGCGACTGACTGTGTGGAGTTTGCACATTCTCCCCGTGTCTGCGTGGGTTTCCTCCCACAGTCCAAAGATGTGCGGGTCAGGTGAATTGGCCATGCTAAATTGCCCGTAGTGTTAGGTTAGGGGTATGGGTGGGTGGCGGGTCGGTGTGGACTTGTTGGGCCGAAGGGCCTGTTTCCACACTGTAAGTAATCTAAAACATCCACTGCTTCCCCTTTATTTATCCTGTTTGTTACCTCCTGAAACAATTCTAGTAAATTTGTCAGACATGCTTTCCCTTCAAGAAGCCATGCTGACTTGCTTGATCAGATTATGCTGTTCTACAAGCTCTACACACATAGGAGGGGGCTGGAGTTGTCACAAGTCAAAAGCACTCAGGTCTCAACATGAGGAGAGTGTTTGGCCAGCAAGGGCATGGTAGCTCATAAAGCCATGGGATTAAGGGTGAATGGGAATCATGATTTGTAATATAAAGTAACTTACCCAAACCCCAATGCATTCACACCTCCACTGGGAACAAATTCAGCCTGGGAAGGTCAATGGTCAATGGTGAACCTCCCTCCCCTGCGACTCAATGAAGTTCTTAAGTGACTGATTGAGGACTACTACTGCTGGGATTGGCCGAACAACAAATAGGCAGCTTGCCATGTGATTTGCATGGCGAGTCAACCTGTGTGTGTAACCTGTCGCCTGAAGGGTGCAGGAGGTTCCTCCATCAAATGCAGTCAGTATTGAGGCTCTGGGCATAGGGCAGAGAAGTATCCACTGCGACTCCCCCTCTATCCTTGCTCCTGTTTCTCCCTGTCTCCGATCTCCACACAGGTTCCACTCTTGAAAACCACATGAACCACAAAAATCACTTGCCTTACACTTTAGTGATTTACAATTCAAGGGGCACTTCTGGTACCACCCACGGCATCTCCATGACAATGCTGAGTGGCCTCTGATTGGCTGGCAGCTCTCCCAGGACAGGATATCCAAATTGGGGCCTTAATCCCAAGTAAAAGCTTGCTGGTGGCCTCATTAATGCCCGATTGGTATGAGACTTGGCAGGCTTTGCCTTGACTGCCTCAAAATGATTCCATCCACTGGCTTGACCATTAACATAAAGTTGTTAACACGTTTTCCAATCAAACAATATGTTATAAAGGCTCAGGTGGGCCAAGATGTCTGCCAGCTGAGTGTTGGAAGATAGGGACTATCTATTTATTAAATAATCCTCAAGTTAATTAATAAGCAATACAATCTTCAGCATATTGGATTTTTCTTCTTAATGATTAAAAGACAGTCTTGTTTTCAGTTCTATCTTATTGTGCCATTATACATTTTCTAATTTACACTGATGCCAAAATTTTACCATACCCTGAGAATGGATTGGCATGTGACGAGGTGGTGGGAAGCGTGAAATCAGGAGGATATGTCAGAGGGTATTGATATTTACCTCTAGTGTGTGATCATTTGATAAGGTACACACACAGAGTGGCCAGAATTACAGGAGCATTAAGCAATAGCTACTCTCATTTTGTAATCTGCTACTTGCTGATGCTTTTTGTCTGGTTCATTTATCATTGTTGCTCTTGGAGATTTGTTGGGGTTAAAGCAATCCAAAATGAGCAGCATTTTTTTGTGGATTGCAAGTACAGAGTACCTGAGTGTGGGTGGTAATCATCAAAAGACATGTGAACCTTCACAGAAAATGTCAATGTCAATGATGCTATGATACTGATGTAGGCTTTGCAGCAGACAGACTAATGAGGAGGATTTTTTCCACCAGTGAAAGACAGAAGTACAAAAAAAAATCCATAACAAAGTGTTGTTTTTCTGTGGCTATGTAACAGCTGCAAGAATTATATTTGCTGCTTCAGACACAGTCGAACCTGTGAGATTAGCATGGAACTTCGCCGTTTATTTCGATATCGTCAGTTCAATACTGATCCATAAAAGATGAATAAATTCCAACTAGAAATTACATGCTATTCAAGGTCCTGCATTTTTTTTAAATTTCATGTTTTCAAAAAAAATTGAACAAGAAGCTAGACCAGCCTTCAAAATGCAAATTAATCAATTAATTGTGGTTCTATGAAATCATGTCATTTGTGGGCTTGAGTTTATTTTCATATGTGCAAAGGCATAACCTCCTTTAATATTAATAAATAATGGAACAACCTGGAAGCTGACTATGGTGTATCAATATATAGCTTATCATATTGAAGCTGTTTTCAGCTTTTTAAATCTTGGGTTACACACCAGGGGTGCTGGCCTCTGCTGGGGCTGTTACAAGAGCAGCACAAGATTCCAACCACAATTTGGACATTCCACATTCCAGTGAAAATTGGATTGGTTTGAAGGCACGCTTAAATGTGTAGCCGCTTCTGAACAACAGGTGTGCAAACTACAACCCACTCCTGTCACCCAACCCTGGTGAAAATGTGGGTGCTGGATTCAGGGGCAGGACTCCAAGAATGAGTGCACTGGTGCCATCTGGCTGAGCATTGTAGAAGTTTGCGTACCTGTTTGTTGTGGAAATCTATAATTATGAGTTTACAACTTCATGTACATGAGAGACGGGATGAGGCTGGGGTGTAGTAGGGACCAGACAGTCAGGCCCAGATAGAGACTGAAGGGTACAGGAGCATAGTTGAAAAAGTAAGCGAGCAACCTGGGGAAGGGAGCTTCACGCCTTGGGATGCCAATCAGATAAGCATCCCAACCCTCCCCAGGGCTTGGCACCAAGGCCTACTTGGTTTACCTGCTGACTTGTTGAACAGGTATCAACCTATCAATCGGCAGTAAAATTCAGTAATTGGCCATGTAATGACTGACAGGTGAGCGGGCAGTCTAACACATCCCCCACCACTGGTAACATTTCCTGTAGGGAGCAAGTGGGCAAATAGGCAAAAAGAACTATGCCAATGGCTTAATGCTGAGCTTTATAAATGCCCTCCTCTGCCTGCTTTACCATCCCTGAGTACTCATATCTAAAGATAAAACTTCATCTCAGTGTTGACAATTTTAATTGTTTATCATTCACTTCTTTTTGGGGAGACTGTTCTAGATTGTGTCTCGGCTTTTATTCAGGGAGTTCTTCTTAATTTAACATTTCAATGGTCTTGATCTATTTTGAAGATCCTGCCCTCAAATTTTCATTTCCCAACAGAGAAAATAAATTATTTTTCTTCCTTATGGAATCAGTGTTAAACACCTTGATCAGATTGCCACTCCAGTTTCATGCTCAAGAAAAACAAGACAACTTGACACAATTTATTATAATAATACAACTCTATTATCACTAATTTGCTGGTGAATCTGTAGTGCACTCTTTGTGAGGTTAATGTAGCCTTCCAAAGGTGTGGCGACCAAAATTCAGCACACTACTCAAAATGGGGCTTGGTTAAGGATTTATCTAATTAAGATCTTCACTAGTGGATATCAGCTCTCCCTGAGGTAGGGTCCAATTATTCATTCACACTTTTAATTGCTTTTTGTTCAATCTTTTAGTGAATATCTACATGGAAACTGAATCTTCTTTGCTCTTCTGCAGTTTGTAGTTTCTGTAGTTTGTAGAATTTGTCTTTTCTTGGTGTCTTACAAAGGGAAAATTGTGTGTTGTGTTTCTTTTTGCAATGGATAGCCCTATGATTGAAAAACAGTGCCTATTTTGATAGGTTCTTTTCATTTGTGAAACCTTCAGAGAATTCTGAATTATGATGCTAAAGGTTTTGATTCTGTCCTTAACATTGATCTTGCCCATATGTACATCACTGTACTTGTCTGAGTTAAATATCGTTTGCCAAATACACTAAATAGTGAGAGGATTGTGTTTTCAAATCTGTTTGGACTTCTCTTTCCCTTTTTAGGAATGTGATTGCGTCAGTACCCCGCATACGCATTGCTTACTATGGAAGAGGCATTTTTCTTGGATTCCCTGCAGCCATCATTCCTAAAGGCTTTTGGTGAAAGTGATCATTGCCCAATTTAAATGAAGTCTAGGACTTTAGTGGCAGAGTTTCATGTTGACACCATCAAAGATTCTTGAGCTGGATTTTCACATTCTGACACAGGGCTGGTGTACATTGGTCAGGCTATAAAGATGGAGGCCAGGTCACAATTCCACATATATCACTCGGTTTCCCTGTCACAGAGAACTTTGAGGAGTGCAAATAATGGTGTTCTTTGAACCTGGATGCAGTTATCTCATTGTCGCAGTGTCCACTGTGGATCTGGGATTTTCAGACACTTTGCAATTTTCATGGACTCTGACCATGTTTTGAACAGAAAGCAAAGAGATTCAGATCAGATCAGAGGTGCCTCACATCATGGGACTGTTCTGTTCTAGACTCAGAAACATTTTGATCATGAAAAAGGAGTTGCTATCTTCACATGCTGATTTGAAATGCTGCATGATAATTTAAGTATATTTTGAAATAATAATTAATGATTGGGCTTTGTTCTTGAAAAGGGAAGCGACCATTACATTGACAGGCACTGTGAAAGTAAAACATTTACAGGTGCATTAGAATATATTATCAAACATATAAAGTGCTCTTCTACATTAAAAATATTAGAGTACAGATTTAGCTGCATCAAAGTGTCCTCTGTGCTTGAATTTTTTCCCTTAATCCTGGCTCAGCCATTGGTTTCATTGCTTCAAAGCTTCAACAGCCAGCTAAGCTTCTGATTGTCTTCAATGACTTTTACATATTGAGTTTTGCAGGCTTTGTGACATTGATGTGTAATAGATTCCCATTACAGAATGCTTGGCTGAGCTCCAAATACACTACTTGGTTCAGTTGAGAAGGAATGATTTATGTAGTCAGTGTAATCTAATTAAGAATGCTTGACTGAGCTTCAAACTTCCTAATGGATTCAACTTAGCAGAGGTTAGTGGTAAATTACCACAGAGACTGTTAGCTTGATGATTTTACAAATTTTATAACCTCATCATAAGATAACTCTGTTTTAAAGTAGTTTTTGAATGAATATTTGAAACAAATAAGATTCGGAGGAGTCTTCATAGAACTGATGTTTCAACACACAGGAAAATCTAAAACATTTAAAGTTCTGTTCACTTTTTAAAAAATGTGATTGTCCATTTAAGATATAGATAAGGAACATTTTCTCTCTCACAATGGATTTTGAATCTTTGAAACTCTCTTCCAGAGAAAGAAGTGTTTTTGAAAGTGGTTAAGGCAGAGGTAGATAGATTTTGGAGAAGCAAGGATATGAAAGGGTACTGGGGATAGGCCAGCACGTATAGTAATCAAATTAGTGGTTGGGTGTGTAAGAGGTATAGGGTGAGTGCACATGAAGAAAGTGAGAATTAGAATGCTGCATATTCATTTACTGAACTGGACTAATGTCCTAGTGACTGGAAATGGGCTGTCTTGGAGCACTCTGTCTCTATTTCTGTCTCAGATCTGCTTACAGAAGGGATAACACAAATTCCAGTATATCCCACCATTCAACCATGAAGAAAGCTTTGGGCAGAAGGTGGGATTGTATCAGGAATGACTCGACTCCTGATTTCTGCCTCCAACATAAAGATCCAGCTCCTTGCCTACTATTATAGATCCTGACAATGCACTTTTATTTCAGGCTACAGTTTGGGCAACTTCTTGGATTAAAATATTCTTAATTATGGATATACTGTCGGGAAATGACTATCTGCAATGTCATAACATTCTCTGTTCCTATGCTGCTATGGGAAGAATAGGATGACTAAAATAAAAGGGACTGTGTAATGTTAAAGCTGGGCCATAACTGCTTGTTGATACATGAGTGTGGAGCATGATGTGTTAATTCCATTTGTTCAGCACTCAGAATTATTTTATTCACTAGAAAAGCTACTTAGTTTTGTTGATGAGAAATGTCAGAGTAGAACACCAAGATAGCATGGCGGTGAAAGTAGTGGTGTGCTTAATGGAGCGTGTGGTAAGTGGCCTGACTGTTCCTTCCACAGGAGACTGTGTGTGGGTGGACGTGGGCAGAATGAGTGACAGGTCGACCTTACAGCTGTCTCCCATGAGCAAGGCTAATGTTTTGTCTGTAATCGCATCCAAAAAGAACAAGCGACTTAATTCAATTCCTTTTAAAGCTGCACTGTGTCTTCAGTCTCGCGGCTTCTTTGAGCAGGAAAGCTGAGGTGATCCCCAGTGCTCAAGACCATGCTAGCTCCTAATGAAAAGATGGAAATTAAATCCTGTCTGATTAAAAATAAAATGCTCTCAATTCAGTTAAATAACTGAAAGAATTGTTCGGAGATGTTGGAGTAGGCTGTATCAATTATCTGTTGTAGGGCGAGGCCAGTATTGCTTGTTCTTGTCCTGGTTTCAGCACACTGTCCATGTATCTTTGACTGGAAACAATCCCTACCTAAAAGGTTCTCATTGCCCTTTGTAATAAAATATTACTTGACTGCACAGTCCCGATCCAGTAGCATAAATCTACCAGGGTAAGATTTATGTTTGAATTATTAAAGGCAGGCAGTGTCAAAAATTCCAGAGTTGACTGGTTTAACTGGGGTCTCAGATATGCCAGTTAGTGTCTCGGAAAATTAGTCAGAGGTCACAACAGGAACATAGCCAAACAGAGCCTCAGAAGTGGTTAATAAAGGGAAATAAAGTCAAAGGCTTCAACCTACAGGCTGGTCCAAGCTAGGGTGTGTGTGTGTGTGTGTGTGTGTGTGTGTGTGTGTGTGTGTGTGTGTGTGTGTGTGTGTGTGTGTGTGTGTGTGTGTGTGTGTGTATATATACGAGCGCGTGTTTGCACATACATACGTGTGTGTACGTGTGTGTCTGTGTGTGTGCACGTGCGTGTGTGTTTGACATCTTTTAATGTGGGAATCCTGATGCACATCAGTAGACACACAATTCTTGATAGAAGGTACATCCAGTTCCAGTGGCAAGGAAACCTTCATGACTTCATTCACCATTGCAGCCATTGATATCTCATTCTATTCATTTGTGGGATGTATGTGTCACTGGCTGGCCATCATTGCCTGTCCCTACTTGCCCTTGAGAAGATGATGGTGACCTGCCTTCTTGAACCACTGCAGTCCACAGGGAAGTTGACCCACAATGCCATTAAGGAGGGAATTCCAGGGTTTTAACCCTGTGAAGCAACGGTGAAATATTTCCAATTCAGGGTGGTGAGTGTCTTGGAGGAGAATGTGCAGACAGTGGTGTTTCCATGTATCTGCTGCCCTTATCCTTATACTTGTAAGTGGTTGTAATTTGGAAGGTGTCGTCTAAGTGTCTTTGGTGAATTTCTGTGTGCATCTTGTAGAGAGTGGATACCACTGCTACTGAGCATTGGTGTTGGAGGGAGTGGATGCTTGTGGATATAGTGCCAGTCAAGCAAGTTGCTTTATCCTGGATGGTGTTAAACTTCCTGTGTATTGTTGGAGATGTGCGCATCCAGGCCAGTGGGGAGTATTCCATTTCACGGGTGAGGTGCTGGAAGATTGGAGGTTGGCTCACGTGATGCCACTATTTAAGAAAGGTAATAAGGACAAGCCAGGGAATTATAGACCAATGAGCCTGACAATGATGGTGGGCAATTTGTTGGAGGGGATCCTGAGTGACAGGATTAACATGAATCTGGAAAGGCTAGGTCTGATTAGGGATAGTGAACATGGCTTTGTATGTGTGAAATTGTGTCTCACTAACTCAATTGAGGTTTTCGAAGAAATACTGAAGAGGATTGATGAGGGCAGAGCAGTGGATGTGATCTCTATAGACTTCAGTAAGACATTCAACAAGCATGGTGGCTCAGTGGTTAGCAATGTTACCTCACAGCACCGGGGTCCCAGGTTCGATTCTAGCCTTGGGTGACTGTCTGTGTGGAGTTTGCACATTCTCCCAGTGTCTGCATGGGTTTCCTCTGGGCGCACCGGTTTCCTCCCACAGTCCAAAGACGTGCAGGTCAGGTGAATTGGCCATGCTAAATTGCCCGTAGTGTTAGGTGCATTAGTCAAAGAGAAAGGGGACTGAGTGGGTTACTCTTCGGAGGATTGGTGTAACTGGTTGGGTCGAAGGGCTGTTTCCACACTTGTAGGGAATCTCATTTAATCTAATCTAAAAAGTTCTCGACAATGTGGACTCTATAAACTGTTGTGGGGGGCATGTTGGCGCAGCAGTGCTAACTGCTGTCTCACAGCACCAGAGACCCGGGTTCAATTCCCGCCTCAGGCGACTATCTGTGTGGAATTTTCACATTCTCCCCGTATCTATGTGGGTTTCGTCCGGGTGTTCCAGTTTCCTCCCACTGTCCAAAGATGTGCAGGTCAGGTGAATTGACCATGCTAAATTGCCTGTAATGTTAGGTGTATGGGTAAATGTAGGGGAATGGGTCTGGGTAAGCTGCGCTTTGGTGAGTCGGTGTGGACTTGGGGGAAGGGCCTGTTTCCACACTGTAAGTAATCTAATCTAATTTGACAAAGTTCCTCATGGTACACTGGTTAGCACGGTTAGATCTCATGGACTACAGGGAGAACTAGCCATTTGGATACGGAACTGGCTTAAAGGTAGAAGACAGAGGGTGGTGGTGGAGGGTTGCTTTTCAGACTGGAGGCTTGTGACCAGTGGAGTGCCACAAGGATTGGTGCTGGATCCACTACTTTCCATCATTTATATAAATGATTTGGAGGTAAACATAGAGGCATCATTAGTAAGTTTGCAGATGACGCCAAAATTGGAGGTGTAGTGGACAGCGAAAAAGGTTACCTCAGAGTACAATGGGATCTTGATCAGATGGACCAAAGGGCTGAGGAGTGGCAGATGGAGTTTAGATAAATGCGAGGTGCTGTATTTTAGAAAGGCAAATCAGAACAGGACTCTTATGGTTAGTGGTAGGTCCTGGGGAGTGTTGCTGAACAAAGAAACTTGGAGTTCAGGTTCCTAGTTCCTTGAAAGTGGAGTCACAGGTAGATAGGATAGTGAAGAAGGCGTTTGGTATGTTTTCTTTTTTTGGTTAGAGAATTGAGTACAGGAGTTGGGAAGTCATATTGCTGCTGTGCATGACATTGGTTAGGCCACTTTTGGAATATTGTGTACAATTCTAGTCTCCCTCCTATAAGAAGAGGGAGAAACTTGAAAGGGTTAAGAAAAAAATTTCATAGATGTTCCCAGGATTGGAGGGTTTGAGTTATAGGGAGAGGCGGAATAGGCTGGGATTGTTTTCCCTGGAGCTTCAGAGAGTAAGGTTTATAAAATCATGAGGTGCATGGATAGTATAAATAGATAAGGTCTTTTCTCTGGGATAGGAGAGTCCAGAACTAGAGGGCATAGGTTTACGGTGAGAGGAGAAAGATTTAAAAGGGACCTCGGGCAACTTTTTCACGAAGAGGGTGGTGCGTGTATGGAATGAGCTGCCAGAAGAAGTGATGGAGGCTGGTACAATTTTAGTGTTAAGGGGCATCTGGATGGTTATATGAATAGGAAGGGTTTAGAGGGATATGGGCCAAGTACTGGCAACAGGGACTCGATTATTTTAGGATATCTGACCAGCACGGATGAATAGGATCGAGGGATCTGTTTCCATGCTGTACATCTCTATGACACTCCTGACTTGTGCCTTGGAGATGGTGGACAAACATTGGGCAGTCAAGAAGTAAGTTACTTTACCATTCTTCCTAGTCTCTGACCTATTGTTATAACCACTGTTTTTTTATGTGACGTATCCAGTTGAGTTTCTAGTCAATGGTAAACCCCAAGATGTTGATTGTGGGGAGACTCAGTGATGGTAACACCATTGAATACTGAGGTGCTGTCGTTAGATGGTCTCTTACTGGAAGTGGCCATAGTCTGGAATTTACTCACCACTTGTCAGCCCAAGCCTGGATATTGTCCAGATCTTGTTGCATTTGAACATGGACTGCTTCAGTATCCGAGGAGTCATGAAAGGTGCTGAACATCAACGAGCATCCTAATTTCTGACCTTATGGTAGAGGGAAGGCCATTGATGAAGCAGCTGAAGATAGTTGAGCTGAGGACACTACACTGATTAACTCCCACAGAGATGCCCTGGAGCTGAGATAACTGGCCTTAACGACCATAACCATCTCCTCATGTGCTAGGTATGACTCCAACCAGTGGAGAGTTTTCCCTGATACACATTGATTCCAGTTTTTCTCGGGAGCCTTGATACCACACTCAGTCGAATGCAGCCTTGATGTCAAGACTGTGATAGGGTTAAGGTTAGGGATAGGGTCGTCATTCTCAACTCACCTCTGGAATTCAGCCCTTTTATCCACGTTTGAAGCAAGGCTGTAATGAGGTCAGGAGCTGAGAAGCCCTGGCAGAACCCAAAAATGGGCATCATTGAGCAGGTTATTGCTGAGTAGGTGCTACTTGATAGCACTGCTGATGACACTTTCTATCATTTTACTAATGATAGAGAGTAAACTGATGGGGTTTGGTAATTGGCTGAGTTGAATTCATCCTGCTTTTTATGTACAGGACATACCCGGGCAATTTTCAAAATTGTTGGGTAGGTGCCAGCGTTGCAACTGTACTGGAAGCGCTCACATAGGGGATTGGCAAGTTCTGGAGCACAAGTCTTCAACACTATTGCCAGAATGTTGCCAGGTCCCATAGCCTTTGCAATATCCAGTGTTTCCGGCTATTTATTGATATTGAATGGAGTGAATTGGATTGGCTAAACATTGGTATCTGAGTCTGGGCACCACTCTGGGAGGCCATATCACACAAGTATCATCCATCCTGATTGCTACGAAGGACTTGTATTGGACTGTGCTTTGTCCAGCTTCTCCTTTCCAACCTCACCATCATGGGTGGCCTTGCTGTGAGCTGAGAACTCCTGATGACATTTTTCAAACTGCTTTCTTCTTGAACTGCATTGCTAGGTCAGCAAAATCTCACAATTCAAATCCTATGTCCATAGTATGAACTATAATTGTCATTCAGTCCTTGAATCGGAATTGAATATGAGTGCAGGTCTTGGGGGCCATGGTAATACCTTTATGTTGTATCTTCATCCTGAAGAAGACAATACAGAATGTCAGGTATATCATAAAGACATTGAAACATACATGGACATATTCAAAAAATCTTAGCTGGCTTTTCAGAGGACGATGTGACAGAATCTGGATCTTGAGGAGAAAGGAATAGTGATGGCAAGTAGGAGTCTTCAGAAGGAAAAAATTCCAGAAACATTAACAGTACAGGCACAACTGGTCAATTTCTATCCCATTGGTAAAGTTGATTATGATTAAATGCCATCCTACTTTAGCAGGAGTGATAGTTTCCTGAGAACACTTGCAAGCCAAGAGGCAATGGGAACCACTGAAGGGGAAGACATCATATTCTAAGCTCCTGACAACAGTTCAACAGCTCACTATTCCCCATCTCCTTAACGCACTGCAGCCCAGGCTGTATGGGCTGATTATAGTGAAGCCCAGTGCTCTGCTGTCAGGAGCTTAACTCAGCATAGGGCATCCTCAAGGAAATGACAGTTATTGGAGCATTTGGAAAATCTAACCTCACTTTATCAGCAATCGAACTAAGTTGAGGTCAGTCAACTCAATTTGGAGGCATTTAATGAAGTAGTACCAGCCTTCAAGGAGATTATCCAGAGAACTCATTGTTACTCAGGGTCTGAGACTTCGGATGGTCAGTTATAAATGCCAGCAGCGCAAGATTGGCTGATAGTGAATTGGCTCCCCATTTCACAACCCTGCTGACTTCTTTTCCATGTGGAAAAAATTCTTTCCAAACTCATTCAATGCAATCTCCCTCAAATCTCTTACTCACCATGAGCATCACCACAGGGGAATTGCTCTTTGTAATTAATATTCACTCAGTGGCTGAACAAATTTAAATTGATTTCAAACTGAATGATCCTACCCGTGGGTGGTCCATCAGTCTTGTGTGCCCTGAATATTTCAGGCTGTTTGATGGGTGTTTTCACATCATTTTCGAAATTGGTTGAGTTTAAATGTGGGACTATAATATTTGCAGGGCAGCATTTTTAATTTCTCATTGGCATTAGCAATCATTGCTGCACATGGAAAATTTCTAATGCACTGCATTTTAGTCTTTTATGGAGTTGGGATCTGAAAATCTGATAGGCTCTCCTTAAATCCAGTTGATATAAAATACAGCATTGAGACAGCAACATTTGAATCTGTAATACCTACAGTTTTGGCATTATAGGGTAGCATTATAATATGGCCCATTGCAAGATGTCACTCTGGTGAAGATATTAGCATGGACATTTCAAATGTGTGCCAGGAATGAATGGAGTCAGCAGGCCACACCTCTACTGGCTTGATTTCAATACTGCCATTTTCTGCTCCATGTCTCTTAAACACATGTAGAACTTGGGCCTTAGAAACTGCTTCTCTTACTTTAGGTAGCTATCTGCCACCCTCATGTTAGTTGCTAATTGATTTCCAGTGGCCCTTGCGCAGATTGGAGAAGTCTGTTCTACTGCTGTGCCAAGTCTGGGAAGTCTACAAGGAATGGTGCTGTACATGGTCAAAGCCTTAGTTCTGATTTCAAGAGTTCTGGTCAGACCATTTGCTGCCCTTAGCTAATTCTGGGTGGCTCTGTGGACACTACACATCAATATTACCAGGAATACAGTATAGAGCTGCAGACCAAGTGGAGGAGGAACAGGAGGAGGAAGAGACAACTCATGCAACCCCTTTCTGGGCAGACTGTCCACAATCTTCTCATCTGACCTAAGAATCAGTGATTGTAGCCCAAATTTCCTACTCTGCAATTGCCCCGTACCGTACCTTTACTCAGGCATTGACTACTACAAGTGACTCTTGGCCTCAGTGCTGACATAAGAGCTACACAAAACAAATATTGAAAGTCAAATGTGTTAAACAAATCATCTGGTATTTTGAACACCACTGCTGAATCTTGTGCATTCTTGTGGTATTGGTCAGAGGAGTCCATTACCTGACCTAGTGTTCTTATGGACTGATACCCCTATGATTACAAAATGGCTGCTGACTTTCAATGGGGTAGACTTCTGGGGGCTTTACAAGGTGAACTCTCACAGAAGAATCATAGAAAGAAGGCTGTTCAGCCCATTTTGACAAAGTCTGCTTATCCTCATGACTATCACAGATAGTTCCACTCTAGTAGCCTGCTTCTTTTTTCCCCTCTTCAGATAATTTTCAGATTACCTTTTAAAATTCAGTTGAGTTTTGTTTTCCCTGTGACGGTAGTTGACAGACTATAACCATATCTTCTCTTTGCCTTACTTCTCTCTTCACTTCTCATCTGAAGGTTTATCTCCAGACTTGTTCTCAGTTATATTACCAATCTGTGACCTGTCACATGCTCCCTTTGTTTTGCATCATTTCTTAAAATCTTATTCGCCACCAGGATGTGCAACAAATCCCAAATGCAACATTTCCAAGTTTGCAGACAACACAAAACTGGGTGAGATTATGAGTTTCGAGGAGGATACAAGGGTGTTTCAAGGTGAGTAAGCAAACACATGGCAGACACAATACAAATGTGAAGTTGTACACATTGTGCAAAAAAATAGAAAGGAAGAATATTATTTGATTGCTGATATATTAATAAGTGTGGAAGTACAAAGGAATCTGGGAGTCCTTGTGTACCAGTCAATGAAAGTCGACAGGCAGAGTGCAACAAGCAATCTCAAGGCAAATGGTGTACGGGTCTTCACTACAAACAGATATGCAATTTTAGTCTCCCTGCCATTGAGGGCAAGCAGTGGAGGTTCACTAGACTGATAGGTGGGATGGCAGCTATATCCTGTGAGGAGAGATTGTTCAGATGTGCCTGTATTTATTAGAGTTTACCAGGCTGAAAGGGGATCTGATAGAAATTCGAACAATGCTGGATGGACTAGATATTGTTGCCTGGGGAGTTCAGAACGAGGAACACAGTCTCAAGATACAAGTTGAATAAAGAACAGTAATGCAAAGGAACAGGCCCTTCAGCCCACCAAACCTGCGCTGATGCATGATACCTTTCTAAGCTGAAACCCTTTTTGCCTCTATGTGGTCCATATCCCTCTCATCCGTGCCTATGCATGTATCTATCAAGATGCCTCTTAGATGTTGCCATTGTAACCACCTCCACCACCTCCTCTGGCAGTGCATTCCAGACAATTAACACCCTCTGTAAAGGAACCTGCTGCTCACATCTACTTTGAACTTGCCCCTTTTCCCATAAACCTGTGTCCCCTTGTAAATGACATTTCCATGCTGGGAAAAAGACTCTGAATAACCATTCTATCTATGCCTCTCATAATTTTGTAAATCTCTTTCAGGTCATGCCTGATCCTTGACATTCAAGTGAAAACAAACAAAGTTGGTCACTTTCTCCTCGTAGCTAATAGCCTCAAAATTGGGCAACATCTTGGTAAACCATTTTTGTACACTGCTCAGAGCTTTCAAACCCTTCTGGTAGAGTTCCAGTACTGTTCTGATAGTGACCAGAACTGTACAGAATATTCCAAGTCTATCCTAACTAAAGTCAGGTACAGCTGCAATATGACTTGCAGATTTGTATACCTTATGTACTCGCCAATGAAGATAAGCATGCTATACACCTTCTTGACCACCTTATCCCCTTGAGTTGCTATTTTTAGGGAACTGTGGGCCAACACGCCTAGATCCCTCTGTATGTTAATGCTACTAAGAGTTCTGCTATTTAGAGTCATAGAGATGAACAGTACAGAAACAGACCCTTCGGTCCAACTTGTTCATGCTGACCAGATATCCCAACCTAATCTAGTCCCATTTTTCAGCACTTAGCCCATATCCCTCTAAACCCTTCCTATTCATATACCGATCCAGATGCCTTTTAAATGCTGTAATTGTACCAGCCTCCACCTCTTCCTCTGGCAGCTCATTCCATACACGTACCAGACCATTAGGCCTGAGATGAGTAATTTTACTTTACCCAGAGAGTTGTGAACCTGTGGAATTCTTTATTACAGGAAACTGTGGAGTCCAGGTCACTGAACATCTGAAAGAAAGATGGATAATTTTTTGGATAGTAATTGAATCTGAGGTATGGGGAGAAAGTCAGATTGAGTTAGAGGATCAGCCACAGCCATAATGAATGGCCGAGCAAGATCAGCTGGCTGAGTAACCTACTGCTGTTCCTAGTTTTCATGTTTCTATGCTTCAGAGCCCTGATGGAGTGGGAGTGGGAAACCCATTCACCGCTAAAAGAAACTCCTGAAGGAACTTGTCCGTTTGGTCACAATTTATATTTTTTTCTCCCCAGTGAACATGAACAGTTTTCTATGCACTGGTATGTATGGTTGGGGTCAAATCCGGCATAAAAAAAGGAACCTTTATAGCTTTCAGATTTAAAGGCTCAGAAATGAACTAATGCTGACACAATTGGGTGGCGCGTCAGGCTGGTGACTTGGGGTATTGGGTCAGGCAGGGGTGGACGGGTGATGGTTAGACCGGCGTAGAGGGAGCAGTGTCAGAGTTGGGTCTGGGGGAGTCAGGTGGGTGGAAGGATGGAATAGAGTTCTTGGATCCTAGTTGGGGGTGAAGGGTACAGGAGTATTAAGTCATGCTGGTCTGAGGAGTGGGGGAGGGTGGAGTTAGGTCAGATCAAAGGGGGTGGAATTGTGTTGTGTGAGGGATGTTCTGAGTGGGGCACATCTTCTAATTTAAAATAAATCTTTTGAGGGGTTCCAAACATGGGGAAATTGTCAACTTGAAAATTAATTTTCTAGGCAGCTCCCACAGAGTCTGCCGAGTTGGAGTGGGTTGGGGTGGGGTGGGGTGGGGGTTGAATGACCCCAACTCGTAATTCCAGTTGACACTGTTTCAACAACTCTCTGGCCACTGGGATATCTGGTTCTTTTCTTTTGCCATATTATTAGTTTCTGTGGTTGTTCATATTTGTACTTAACAAGTTTAGCTAGAAGATATAACAAAATTTATATCTTACTCAGATCTATGTATGGTAATTGTGTAGATTACTTCACATAAATGACTAATTCAGCTCTTCCCCATTGAGCTGTCAAGGTGAACCTATTAGTGTAATTTTACAACTTTGTTCTCTCAGTAGGGAGTTTCACTCAATGGAAAAAAAATGTACTGTAAATCCAAACATGTACTGCCCACAATTTTCTAGGCATCCAATGTGAGCTCTCCACAGGGGAGGCTCCTTACTGGGAGCAGAAGGTCAGCAAATTATTCCTATACTTTCATTATACAAATAATGAGAAGCACTGATTGGAAACGACTACTGATGTTACAGTGAATGCCTATGCTATTTGTAAGTTAAGCCACAATATTACCAGGCATGAAGAGGATTTAACCCCTAATTATAACTTCCTTTCTCATGCTACCTGATTACGTTGGATAGATGTATCTTGTTAATTGAATGTCAGACTCCTTAAGCTAATCGTTTCTGGGATAATAGTAATTAATGCACTCTCTTTCCAGTTTCCATGGTGGCCACCTCACTTGTCTAACACATTTCTATTTGTACTGACATCTGGACTGCATTCCAACCTAGAGACTTTTGCCATTGTTAAAAAAAGTTCCTTTGATGTTTCCATAATATCATAGATCAATTTAATATCCATTCTTAAATGCCCTGAGGTACTGATAGGTCACATTGAAACATGAGATCCTTCGAATGATTGCACCCACATTGATGAATGGATCTTGATTGACAGCCAAGTTTGAATAACCAAAACTGCTTATCCTTCACGTTCACCAAGGCTTACTCCACACTTCCTCTTCATTCTTGGCAAGTACATTGTCTGTGACATTTCTGGCTATAACAAAACTAAACATACTGGAAATACCCAGCAGGTCAGGCAACATTTGTGAAGAGAGACAAACAGGTTCATATTCTTAAAAAGCAGAATCTACCTGAAACTTTGAGGAGAAGTCTAACTCCCAAAGATGATGGATATGAAGCATACAGCTCAGTTGGAATGTCAAAATCACAAACCAAAATTTGAACTGCTTTGAACACATTTCCAGTGTTAACAGAGGTAGACCAAGTGTTGAACAATCAACTCAGTCTCAACTAACAGGTGGTCATTTAAATCTCATCATAAATCTATGCATCTTAGAAAAAAGACTAGATTTTACACTTAACCAATAGCTAAAGAAAACAGAGAGCTAGAAAAGCCAACATTAGTAACTTTCCTTCCTGATTGATCTAACTTAAAAAGCCTCTACGAACCTTCCATAATCCTGAGCAATAAGGTCCCTTGATCCACACAATATCCTACTCTTAATATTTCCAATAGCTCCTTTACACTTTTGCGTTCCATAGCTGTGCTGTCCAATCTCCTCTGAATCTTCTGATCTCTCCTATGACGCTTATTGCCCTGTTTACACAGCTGCTGGTTAAAGCAATGGTAGAAATTGGAGCGAAGGCTGGGTACAAATAGAGATTCGGTGAGCAACAAGTAACTGATTGATGTATGGACGAGTGACGAGGCCTTCTGCCTGCCAACAGTTATGTGATTAATTAGTTCTCAGGTAGCTGAACAACTTGGGTCTGTGAGTAAGATGGGGAGATCTTCACTTACCCAGGAGCTGCCCTTATTCTTTGCAATTCAAAACACTTTAAGCTTGAAGCAAGCCAATTAATTTTATCTTCAGCAAATGTTGTAAGCATTTAACCAAAGGTCTTTCATTTATGTGAACCAACTGGGCTGTGCCTCTTATAGACTGAAGGAAAGAAGACCAGGAAGCATTGTGCTGATGAGCACAAACATCATCTCAACAAACTCTGTTAAGAGGGATACCACTGAACTACTTCCCAGTGCTGTCCTCCACCCATAATAAATACTTTTTTTAATTGCATGTGTGTATAAGGGGAGTTTTACATCGGGGAATATCATATTAATTAATAGAATTATATGCCGACTGTCCATAATTTCTATTCTGTACCTGTAGTTTACTCATTTTAATGATATGTAATTCTTAAATACAAAAATCAAATTTTTTTTCAACCTGGATTTAAAAGCCAGGTAAATTGGGGAATTCTGCATATATTTCAAACTCTTTAATTCTTGAGACAACTTAGGCCATGGTGGGGCTTAATATCCAGTCTGCTACTTCAGTGAGATCTCTCAGTGCACTTTCTCAAAATAAACAATATTCAACATGACTCGCAATGACTATATCATCAGTATGCCCATTGCATTGAATGTCAAATATTCAACATATAGAATCCAATACCCATTGACTTCATAAGACCCAGTGTTTCCTCAGTGAGACTTTTAACAATCGTTTCCCTAGCATCCCATTCTAAAGGACAATATTCCATCATCTTTAAGAAATATTATGGAATCAGCTACACAAGAATACCAGTCAAATGTTAATGGTTGAAGTATCACTGGAAGAACAAATACTAACATGTTCTTTAAGAATGGGAAAATAAGTACACATTTTTCCAGATGTAAATTTGACCATGTATATTCTCCCTTAAAATATCTTGCACATTACGGTGTCTCTGAAGAAGAATCGTACTGGACTTGAAATGTTAATTCTGTTTCTGTCTGCACAGATACTGCATATCTGCTGAGTTTCTCCAACATTTCATGTTTGTTTCAGATTTCCAGCAACTGTTGTATTTTGCTTTTGCTCTAATTCATTTAATAGCCAAACCAAAATATTTACAGGCACCAAAAACTTCAGTTTTAAATTTTACACCAACCTTATTGACAATATATGTCTCAAAATTCTGAGATAACGCTCCCGAATAAATCAACAGCATGCTCAATGTTGATGCTTGAAAGCTTCCTTTAAGGGCATCAATAAAACATTTCAAGACCAGCAGTTAGGTGATGCAACCTGTTTTCAACAAAATAGACCTCACCAAGAAATACAAAACCCTGAAGGCCGCATTCAGGCCAAAGATTACTTTGTTTAGTTTCCATAATTTTTCAGAATCTGATGCCTCTCTGGGTGGTTTCAGGAACACCTCCCATATATGTGAGTTAAGGAAGTCAAAAGGAATTCATGATTGCAGCTGGAAAAACACAGTCCACGAGCATCATTATCCTCAAAACTTCGAGACACTAACTTCACTCTAGCCTTATAAATTCCATCTGAAATAACTTATTCTGTACAAATCCACCTCTATAACATAACTGGTTGCCTGGTCCATAAGAATAATCTCCAAACCCTCCTTAACGATGTAATTGTCTTTGATTTGTCTGTTTTATTAATTTATCCTCAAGTTCATTGGCAGTCAGCAAAACTTCACGATCATAAAACCTTAGCTTCTGGTATGTAATTGTTTTGTGTTTGCTATATAATCTGTTCAGGTTCCTGTATATACTTTCACTTTTATGTTGTGGGGACCACAGCTTCAAGACATCCCTCTTACACTCTTGGTGGCATTTTCTCCAGCATGTTTCTGAAGAATTGGTACTTGCCCTGCACTTTCTTACTTTCTCCCCTTTCATCCATTCCACCAGGCCGTTGATTTCACTTCTTGGCCTTGATGCTAAGCATTCAACCAATATTTAATTTGCCAGTACCTTTTCAACTACGCTCAACAGTTGTCACATTTCTCTACTTACCAGAATCCTTTAAAATGAATGCTGCCTGAGCACCTAATCTGGGCAGGTATCGTATGGATGTGATAGTTCTGTCATGCATGTTATATTCAGTTCCATTATCAGCTGATCCACTGCACTCCATTCCTCAGGACTTTCCCTGCCAAACAGATGAGCATTTGACTGAGTGCCTTGTTTATGTCTATCAGTTAATGAGTCTGAGATTTAATGATTATTTATGATAATTTTGAGAAATGAACCATAACAGTTTGGCAGCCATGTTTGATGAATGCTCTATTACCACGATGATCTCCCACCGTGCCATTTGACTAGTCCACCTGAAAAAAAATACCATATGCTTTGGTTAAAGAATAATCACACTGGCCAGAATAAATGAAGATTGGTCCAGCTAGAAACAGAAAATTGCACATGAAAAGATTTATCGCCATACAATTCATTAAAATACCTTTGTGTTGCTTTATTGCTTCATCAAAATTGTCACAAGATGGTTTTGTTTTGCAGTATCATGTTTTAGAAAAAAAAAGCTATTGTGAGCAGAAGTGAACCCCATTACTAGGTGAACAACTAAATAGGTATTGTCCCTCATGAATTCCTGGCAATTTCTGACTGCCTTCTTCGCAATGAAAAATTACTGCTGACAAACTGAGCAGGTTGGACAGCTTGGATAAGGATTGCTGTAAATGGTTATGTTCACTTCTTGAAACATCCTTATCTACATTTAACACTGTTACTGAGAGATAAAATCCACCTTGAAGTGTAATATTCACTTAAAGTCTTCTTTGATTTTTTGGAAATATATTTTTTGGGATCTCAATCGGGGCGGCACAGTGGCTCAGTGGTTAGCACTGCTGCCTCACAGCGCCAGGGACCCAGGTTCGATTCCTGCCTTGGGTGACTGTCTGTGTGGGTTTTGCATATTCTCCCTGTGGGTTTCCTCCGGGTGCTCTGGTTTCCTCCCACAGTCCAAAAACGTACAGGTGAGGTGAATTGGCCATGCTAACTTGCACATAGTGTTAGGTGCATTAGTCAGGGGTAAATCTAGGGTAAGGGAATGGGTCTGGGTGGGTTACTCTTCAGAGGGTCGTGTGGACTTGTTGGGTCGAAGGGCTTGTTTCCACACTGTAGGGAATCTAATCTAATCAATCCATGTTCAATGCTAAAATACAAAGCAATAATAGGATTGTTATCAAATATAATATATAGATGTTAGGACCAATTATCAAAAATATGATCAAGGAGGTATCTTTTAAGTTGATACTTAAGGAAGAAGAATGAGGTAAGGAGATTTTGAGAGAGAATTCTGGAGTTTGGAGAGTAACAGCTGGAGGTATGGCTGTAAATTGTGAAGCATTAAAAATGAGAGATGTGCGAGACCCTAGAATTAGACATGTGCAAAGCTCTCAGGGGGTTATAGGGTCACATGACATTACAGAAGCAGGAAGGCACAACGCCATAAACGGAGTTGAAGGTGAAGATGAAAATATTTAAAATTGAAACATTGCTGCCTGGGAGCCAAAGTTGGTCAGAGAATACAGAAGTAAGGGATGGACATAAATTGTTACAAGTTGGCATATGGACAGCAATTTGGATGAACTCAAACTTACAAAGTGTTCAAAGTGGATGGCTCACTAAGATAACATTGGAATCAAACTGGAGGTTAAGAAAGGCATGACTGAGGATTTCAGCAGCAGAAATACAACATAGATCATGCAGAACTATGCTAGAGAATAAAAGAATGTATATTTGGCAAAATAAAAGTGATGTATTTTGGGGCACCCTTTGTGATCTGAATTTGGTGTTAATATTCATCACAAGAGTAGGATATTAACATTACATCATAGGAGAATATGCTTGAAGACTTTGCATTTGTTTTGAAGGAAAAGTTTGTTTTAAACATTTCTAACAACCAGAAAGAAAAGAAAAGTCATTAATTTATGTTACCGGTGAAATAAGAAACAGGGAAATAAAGAAACAATAATGGACAAGGAAAATTGTAAACCAAGGACAAAATCTTAGGTTGCTATGGCATTACAGGCCTGACTGTTAGTGTTTTGAGGTACCCCAGGTAACAGAATGTGGCACAAGCCCCAGTAATGAAGTAACCAATTAAATGTTGAACTAATGATGAATGGGAAAGGGTACAAGTATTGCTGAATGTACCAATAATTGAACTGCACATACTTGAATTGCAATTAAGTGAAGCTTAAATTTTTGTTTTATTCATACATGGGAGGTGGATGTCACTGGCTAGGTCAGCATTTATCACCATCTTTAATTACTCAGAGGACACTTAAAAGTCAAACACATCGCTGTGGACCTGGAGTCACACATAGGCCAGACCAAAAATGGATGGCAGATTTCTTTCCATGAATGGTGCAAGAAATGAGAATGAAGCAAAACCTTGCTCCCACACTTTAGCGAAGGATCTAAGAATATGGCTTATAGAGTATAGCCTGTTATTCAATGGGATGTTGGATTTCAACTCTACTGTTCTGCCTGCTCTCCATGTCCCACGGTTCCCTAAGAAACAAAATTTATGCCTGCCCCAGCTTTAAATATTTTCTGATTTATTTGGAAGCACTAGCTTTTGGAGCACTGCTCCTTCATCAGGTGGTTCAGGTATTTTCAAAAGGTCTGTCATGGACACTGGTAGCATTTCTCAGTTGGCAGCTGATCACACCACCATGGCAGGAATGGCTTTCATTTTGACACAGGAAACCCAGAGTAGCACAGACAGCACTGGGCTTTGGAATCCTCAATGGACTTTTCCAGTTTCTGAAGGGCATCAGTTCCAACCAATTAGTCATCAGAGCACCAACAGATGAACCAACTGGATTCCTCAACACAGAACATTCCAGACACTGAATATCCAGCAGGTCTGTGACTACAGGATGTTAATGTGAGTGAATGCTCAGTTTCCTGGGCAATGGTCCCAAATCCTCCTGTTAAGATAAGCCCAAGTTCCAGACAAGGATTATCTGTGGTGATGTGTTTTCAGAGGCTTGTCTGGTCCTCAGATACAGTGATGAAGATACATCACAATCAGAGCCATACTCTTACAAATTCCTCAACTGAGCTGACCACTCAAACTCTAAAGATGTACTTCATTGGTCTTGGCCAGTCAGGCAATGTCCTCCTGATATTGTAGTGGGCTGATTTTACGAAGAAGCCTGAAGATGATTGAGCACAAGGGAATAATACACAATTTTTCATTGGAGCAAGGAAGAGGGTGGAAAAGGTAGGGGGGAGATGGAAGAGGAGGGTAAGTGTGCAGGACATTGTTGTCAGCCTTTTGGAGTGAAGGTGCTGACACCGCCCCAGATCCCTCGAAGATTAGCAAGCTGATATGGAGACATGGACCACACAGTTTCCCGAATGTTTTGCCTGAGTAGCTCTCAGATCTATTTCGGATGAACCTGAACCCCTGGCCAAGTTTACCATCCAGCACACTCATTGGTTACTTGTATTACTATCTATCATCATGGAGCATGGGACCTCCACTGCCAACACTTGTCAATCTTACAGACACAACACTGACAACAAATCTATCAGATCCATTCCCTAGAAATCCTTCCTTCACTTTCTCCTCAGTCCCCAGCAGCCAGAATACACAGAAGTCTGTGTGATATCATCAAACCGTGCAACTACACAAACAAATCAAAACCCAAACAGAGCAAACAACCCCGGGTGACCTATACAGTGAAACATGTGGTGTGGTACCTTGTGCTCATGGGTTGTCCTACACAGTGCTCACTCTGTGCCTGAGGTTAAGGTGGGGCCAGCCTGCTCTTTTGTAATTTGTATCTCGATGAGATGGCCATGGCTTCTCTTCTCACTTGGATGATGCCCTTTGCGACTTCTCCACAAGGCGGCCTATATTGTAGAGCCCAGTGGAAGGGATGGGTCCTGAATTAGAGGGGCCAAACAAATCTGATCACAGTCTGCTTTGTGGGGTTGCTTCCAGTCAGTCTTTTCAACTCTTTGGTGGTGCTGCCCATTCGCATTCAAGGCCACCAGCTAGGATACATCCAATCCATACAGCTCTTGCCATCAGCAACACAAGAGCAGTTAATGTCACAAAGTCTCAGTCTTACTGGGAGTGTCAGGGCAGTGCTCTCATAGCCAATCAGGCTGGTGCTACATGTGGCTGTCTATGAAGGTAGCCATTTTTTCAATGGAGGACTTCATGTGCTCAAACCCCTGAGTCAATGTGCACTGTATGGACTGCTCTGTTGTTTGCCTGAGTTTACAATATCTGAGGAGTCTCTGACAACAAGGATTTCATCTCTATTTGTCTGGACGTTTCGGAAAGACTCTCATTTTTAATGACACCTTCAGCCTAGCATCTTCAGCCTGTGGAGGAGGTCTGCGGCTGTATCTGATCTCAGAGAGATCTACCCAATTTTCCCCCTCCCCATTCCTTGTGATTTGCTGCTCACCTAGTTCTGCTGGCTCAGGCCATGATGGTGGCTCTCTCAAGGTGAGTTGTGTGGAGTTAAGATGTGATGGTGCTGGCTCTGTGGAGTCTTCCCGAAGCTGAGGAAGCAGGATATTCAGATTGCCTCCCTGTGTGAAACTCAGGCCGCAGCCTTGTAGAGGAGGCACAAAGAAAAGGTTGATGAGAATGCTGACTGCTCAGAAGACACATTAGAACAAACAGGGCCCATGTATACCAGCAGCTTATGAGTCACAATACATATTGGACGGGAATGTCCTTCATGTCTTTAATCTGTCCATACAGCATTAAAACGTCCCTGGTCTTCCCAGCCTCTAGCCTCACCACAGCCAATGTCAATGAAACGGTGAAGGTTCCGCACTCTACTTACTGTCTGTACAGCTATCGTTTGGATGCTTCTGCAAGATGAAGGCAAGGTATGTCGGAGCTGGCTACTCTTCCCCAACACTCACAGCATGAGCTGATGCACTCCTCTTTGTTGTCCCTTTCATAACTTCCTCCTGCATGAGGATACATCTCAATGATGACACAGAGCACTTGCAATAAGAGAAAGAGGCACTCAGTCTGCTGTGATCATGTCAATGTTGCTGTGTATAGAGATAAGGGTCTGTCAGCCAGCTCTTGTTCACTCCCACACTGCATCAGGCCACTGGTGTGGCAGGGAGTCCTCATCCATCTGGTCACAGAATGACTGTCGACTTCTGTACCATTTGTAGCCATACCCTTTCCATCTCATAGATTCGTACACATTTACAGAACAGCCCATTGTGTCTGCACCAGTTAACAAAGGTATGACTACACTCATCTCATTTTCCAGTCCTTGACCTACAGCCCTGGAAGCCTTGCCAACACAAGTGAAGAGCTAAATATTGCCTAAATATTATTAGAATTTCTGACTCAGCTACCCTTTCAGCCTGATCTAGTTCTTTTCCCTGAGCATGGCTGTTGCTGACTTTTTCCAAGATGCTGGTGACTGTGTCCCACTTCAACTTTCAAAACTTCCATTAAAAAAAGAAGTAAATTGGGAACCTTTGTAAACATGATTTAATTGGAATAACATTAGGACACATTTAGATGTACAACATGGAAACAGCCCCTTCGGTCCAACTCGTCCGTGCCAACCAGATAACCTAAACTAATCTAGTCCCATTTGCGAACACTTGACCCATATTCCTCTAAACCCTTCCTATTCATATACCCATCCAGATGACTTTTAAATGTTGCAATTGTACCAGCCTGCACCACTTACTCTGGCAGCTTATTCCATAAATGCACCACTCACTGTATGAAAAAGTTGCCCCTTAGATCCCTTTTATATCTTTCCCCTTTCACCCTAAACCTATGCCCTCCCCTAGCCTAGGGGAAAAAAAAAACTTTGGCTATTTATCCTATCCATGCCCCTCATGATTTTATAAACCTCTATGAGGTCACCCCTCAGCCTCTGAAGCTGCAGGCAAAACAGTTCCAGCCTATTCAGCCTCTCCATATAGCTCAAACCATCCAACCCTGGCAACATCCTTGTAATTTTTTTCTAAACCCTTTCAAGTTTCTTTTATAAGAGGGAGACTAGAATTGTACACAATATTCCAAAAATGGCCTAACCAATGTCCTGTACAGCTGCAATATGACCTCCCAACTCCAATACACAATTCTCTAATCAAAAAAGGAAAGGATACTAAACGCCTTCTTCACTATCCTATCTACCTGTGACCCCACTTTCAAGGAGCTATGAACCTGCACTCCAAGGTCTCTTTGTTCAGCAACACACCAGAGGACGTACCATTAACCAGGAGAAGTCCTGTTCTGATTTGCCTTTCCAAAATACAGAATCTCACATTTATCTAATTTAAAACTCCATTTGCCATTTCTCAGCCCATTGGCTCATCTGATCAAGATCCCGTTGTAATCTGAGATAGCCTTCTTCGCTGTGCACGACAGCTCCAATTTTGGTGTCATCTGCAAACTTACTAACTGTACCTCTTATGCGCGCATCCAAATTAAATGACAAAAAAGTAGGGGACCCAGCACCGATCCTTGTGGCACTCCACTGGTCACAGGCCTCCAGTCTGAAAAACAACCCTCCACCACCACCCTCTGTCTTCTACCTTTGAGCCAGTTCTGTATCCAAATGGCTAGTTCTCCCTGTATTTCATGAGATCTAACCTTGCTAATCAGCCTCCCATGGGGAACCTTGTCGAACGCTTTTCTGAAGTCCATATAGATCACATCTACCAGTCTGACCACACCAATCCTCTTCATTATTTTTTCAAAAACCTCAATCAATTTGTGAGACACAGTTCGACATGCACAAAGTCATGTTCACTATCCCTAATTAGTCCTTGCCTTTCCAAATTCATGTTAATCCTATCCCTCAGGATTCCTTCCAACAACTTGCCCAATATCAATGTCAGGCTCACTGGTCTATAGTTCCCTGGCTTTTCCTTACCACCTTCTTTAAATAGTGGCACCACATTAACCAGCCTCCAGTCTTCATGCACCTCACCCGTGACTATCGGTGATACAAATATCTCAGCAAAAGGCCCAGCAATCACTTCCCTAGCTTCCCACAGAGTTCTAGGGTACATCTGATCAGGTCCTGGGGACTTATCCACCTCTATGTGTTTTAACACATCCAGCACTTCCTCCTCTGTAATATGGACGTTTTTCAAGATGTCACCATGTATTTCCCTGCATTCTATATCTTCCATGTCCTTTTCCACAGTATATACTGATGCAAAATATTCGTTTAGTATCTCTCCCATCTCCTGCTGCTCCACACATAGATGGCCTTGCTGATCTTTGTGGTGGGGGGGAGGCATTCTCTCCTTAGTTACCCTTTTGTCCTTATGTCCCCTTTTTGCTCTCCTGATTTCCTCTTACGTATAGTCCTACTGCCTTTATACTCTAAGGATTCCCTTAATCCCTGCTGTCTATACCTGACACATACTTTATTCTTTTTCTTGACCAAAACCTCAATTTCTCTAGTAATCTAACATTCCTTACACCTACCAGCCTTGCCTTTCACCCGAACAGCAATATATTGTCTCTGGACTCTCATGATCTCATTTCTGAAGGCTTCCCATTTTCCAGTTGTCCGCTTACCTGTGAACATCTGTCCCCTATCAACTTTTGCAATTTCTTGCCTAATACCGTCTAAATTGGCCTTCCTCTAATTTAGAACTTCAACTTTTAGATCTGGTCTATCCTTTTCCATCACTATTTTAAAACAAATTTAATTATTATCACTGGCCCCAAAGTGCTCCCTCACTGACACCTCAGTCATCTGCCCTGCCTTATTTCCCAAGAGTAGGTCAAGTCTTACACCCTCTCTAGTAGGTACATCCACGTACTGAATCAGAAAATTTTCTGGTACACATTTAACATATTCCACTCCATCTAAACCGTTAATATGATGGCAGTCCCAGTCTATGTTTGGCAAGTTAAAATCCCCACCATTACCACCCTATCATTATTCTTTCATATAACCGAGATCTCCTTACAAATTTGTTTCTCAATTTCCTGCTGACTGTTAGGGGGGTCTATAATACAATTCCAATAAGGTGATCATCCCTTTCCTATTTCTCAGTTCCCCCAAATAACTTCACATGTATTACCAGGAATATCCTCCCTAAGTACACCTGTCAAAAATGCCACTCCCCCTCCTCTCTTGCCCCCCATTGTATCCTTCCTCTAGCATTTGTTTCCTGAAACATTAAGCTGCCAGTCTTGTCTCTCCCTGAGCCATTACTCTGTAATTGCTATGATATTGCAGTCCCATGTTCCTAACCATGCCCTGAGTTCATCTGCCTTCCCTATTACATCTCTTGCATTAAAATAAATGCAGTTTAATTTACTTCATTCTCTGCTTTGTTCCTGCACCTGCCCTGACTGTTTGACTTGCTCCTTTTCCCAACTGTACCAGTCTCAGACTGATCTATTTCCTCACTATCCCTCAGATCCCACCAACCCCACTGTACTAGTTTAAATCCTCCCAAGCAACTCTTGCAAATCTCCCTGTCAGTATGCTAGTCTCCTTCCAATACAGGTGCAATCTGTCCTTCTTAAACAGATCATTTATAGTCCAGAAGAGATTCCAATGATCCAAAAATATGAATCCTTCTCCCCTGCTCCAGCTCCTCAGCCATGCATTCATTTGCTCTAGCCTCATGTTCCTACACTCACTAGCATGTAACACCAGGAATAATCCAGTTATTACTACCCTCGATGACCTCCTTTTTAAATTCCTGTCTAATTTCCTATATTTGCTGTTAGAATCTCATCCCTTTCACTTCTTAAATTATTAGTTCCAATGTGTACATTGACCTCCTGACGGTCCCATTCCCCTTTGAGAATATTCTGCACTGTCTCCAAGATATCCTTGATCCTGACAACACATCGTTCTGATTTCTCTCTGTTGGCCACAGAAATGTCTGTCTGTGCCTCTCGCTAGAGTGTCCCTGATCACAATCGATCATTTGGCACCTGACATACCCTTCATTACATTAGAGCCAGTCTTGATACCAGAAACCTGGCTGTTCATGCTACATTCCCCTGAGAGTCCCTACATTTTCCAAATGAGCATACATTTTTTCAGATGGAGATAGCCACAGGAAACTCCTGCACAGGGTCAGGTGAATTGGCCATGCTAAATTGCCCGTAGTGTTAGGTAAGGGGTATATGTAGGGGTATGGGTGGGTTGCGCTTCGGCGGGTCGGTGTGGACTTGTTGGGCTGAAGGGCCTGTTTCCACACTGTAAGTAATCTAATCTCCTACATTTCCTGGCAGTAACCTAACTATATCTGCAATTTTTCTCTCTTTCTATAACTACCATCCATCACACCCCTAACTCCTGTAAATTCCTCATTGCCTCTAACTGCTGCTCCATCCGATCAATGCAATCTGATAGCATTCGTAACCAAACACACTTCCTGCAGACATGATCATTAGTAACATGAAAATTTTTCCTCGGCGCCAACAAACAAATCACTCTACAAAAGGCCATTTTTGTACTGTAACAGTCTACAGAAAACAGCATAGTCGTACTGCTCTAAAAACACTGCTCCAGATTAACTTAGTATCTATGTTTATACTTTTAAATTTTAATCAAGAGACAGACCTCAATGAAAAATATAGCCAAAAAGAGCCCACTCTACTCACTATTTAAAAAAAGACAACAAGGTCACTCTTAAAAAGTATGCACTTACCTGTTCCTCTGCTGAGCTCTCCCATACAGGTTCCTCCAAGGTCAGCTGTGAATTTCGCTGTTTGCTCATTTTTCTTAGATGCACTCCAATGTCCAGAAATACTTGAACTTAAACAGCAAAGACAGTAGCTGTGAAGATTCACTGCTCTATCAGACAGCAGTGCAGGTTTCTTTTTCTCTCTCTGACCATGTGGTTTCAGCCTTTGTTCTCTTCCTCCGTTTTAAAGTGCTTTTTTTCAAATCTTCTTTCCCCAAAGTTCCAAAACAATGCAACAGCTTATAAAATAGTAATTGCTGCTCCTAGAATTAAGAAATTTGCCTCCAATACCTAAAATACCTCAAAAAAGACTCAGCTCTTCCAGCCATAATTTTTTCCGATTCCCCCATCTTGGAATCCCCAGAATCCTCTTTGTTAGTATATATTTTTCTTCTAGTCAATCATGTTAAAAGCTAAGAAGATGTACGTATCAAAATTGTTAAACAGATTATTTGTTTCTGATTCAAAAATATAATTCATTATGAATTACATGACATTTGCTCAGAGATAATAAGAAACAATTCAATGAATAGAATGTATTATGTGGTTGTGCCACTGCCTCTTCTGTACCATTTACACTGTTTGATAAGTAAAACCAGATTTACAATAGAAAATGGGAGACTGGCCAGGAAAGACAGGAATTGTTGAGCACGGAGGTGAAAAAAAGGACACATGTTTTATCGACAGATGCACTGAAGCAGATGCAGATTCCTGTGATATTGTGGAGCTGAGTGTTAATGGCCTTGGTCATTGGAGACGATGGTAGACTCAAAACTCAGGGTTAAATATGATACTAGTATCGCAAAGAGATTCAGTCTCTTGACGGTGACCCAGAAGGAGAATGGAGTCAGCAGCTAGAAAACGGAGTCAGTGACAGAGACAAGATATTGGAGGAAATATTTGCTGATCTAGGAGACAAGCATCTCAAATTTGAGGGGTAGGAGTTGGCGGTGAACTTTCTCGGTAGCCACCTTGTCACAATGATGGTCAGTTTTGTCTTTATTATTGCGGCAGGGTGAGTTGAACTGAACACATAAGCTTGCACTTCAGAATTTTAATTCTCAAGTAATTTAATGTGTTGACATTAAATAAGTGCTACTTGCATGTTTTGCAAGTTGCACCTGCAAAATGGCTCGAGCTGTTCTGAGCTCCATGTTAGTAATGTTTCAATATAACATAGCGTTTTAGCAGCGTAGACAATTGTTTGAAGTCCACAATGGATCTAATGAGTGGTTTCAGCACACGACATATTAAATATTAAACGTTGAGTGTTAGTTGTCTGGGTACGTTGGATAAGAAGGATGAGTAGCAAATAATGACTGCAGAGATGTGCACCCACAGAAGGATAACTCCAGGACCTTGCTGTCACCCAAGGCAACATGTCTGTTGCTGGCAATAGACTGTACTCCATCTCCCATTAGAATACTGGGTGAGGAGGGTATGCTTCATTGGAAACACACAAAATTATCTGATCTTATGGAAGCTGACAACAAAAGATTGGAACCTATACTCGATTATTCACTATGGGAATGGTAATATTATATTATGTTACACAATCCTTTCAGGAAACTTTATAATGATGAATCATCATCTGATTCATAGTTGAACAATCAAGATCATAGATGGTATAGCCAAGCACAAGATAATGTTCTCCAATTCATTATAGTAATGGATGGGTAACATTGAACTGTTAAGCTCTGGGGTGAAGAGGGATGAATGGGCTCTTCTTTATTTGCTCACCCCCTCGGTTGGTCCAAATTAATTTAATTTAAAAAGAATTCCTTGCCTTGTGGATATCTTTCTCCCAGATTTAAACTTGTATTCTGGAACAAAGAACAATACAGCAGGAACAGGCCCTTTGGCCCTCCAAACCGACACCAACACATTTTGAAATGAATTAATTTAAGCAGTTATTCCTGCCATAGCAAAAAAGTGAGTTTATTAATTACTAAACATGAGAAGAATTAGTGATACAACACAATCAAACATTAGAAATAATAGGTGAATCCAAATCGACAAATGTTAAGGAAAACAGTTAATTGTTTGCAAAGAGCAGGCAGTTGGACATTGCAGTTGAGAGTGTGTTGCTGGAAAAGCACAGCAGGTTAGGCAGCATCTGAGGAGCAGGAAAATCGACGTTTTGGGCCAGAGCCCTTTATCAGGAATGGAGTTGAACATTGCAGCCATTTCTATAGAGGTTACTAATAGAATTAATGTTGGTAGTTTTGAGATTCTTGACTTTGTTTGCTGACTGAAGTTCCTATGTTTTGATTTCTTTTTTCAACTGGTTTCCAGAACTTGGAGTGAAAGAGGATTTTCCTCGACCATCGGTCAGCAGTAGCTTGGAGATAGTTCCTCCACAGTGACCTCAAAACACACTGATGTTCGAACCCAGAATAGTATACACAAGAGTGTTCAGTCCTACTATCCATTCCAGTAGAATTGAGACTGGCTTTTAACTCCCTCTCATGTATATTCATGATGGGGAAAACAGGTATGGCTGCAAGAGTTGGCTTTCTGTTGCAATAGGAGAGACAGTTTTTTAAACTAATGTCTATAAATTATTTGGGGTTTTGATTCATCATCACAATACAAATATTTATTTGGTAAATGTGTGACTGCTTTAAACTTGGTTCTGAGATATCATGACAGTTGGAAAATTGATAGAATCCAAGATTGCATGACACCATGAAAAATACTTTTCGTAAATAGCTGTGCAACTTCAAACAGGAGATGGGTCATTTCTAGACAATGCAGGTGGTGTGGAGTCACTCAAAAATAATCGGTTTTCTCAAGAAGTGAAAATGGAGATGAGATTGTGAGGAATGATAAAATTGAAAGCTACTTTTCATTTTTGGGAAAGTAGCACTACAGTAGAGGCTTGATGGGAGGAAAGGCATCCTCTATACTGTATGATTCTGTGGGTCCAGACATGGTAGGTAGAAAGAAACTGTTCCCATTAGTTGGAGGTAACATGGAAGCAGAGGGCACTGGTTTAAGAGCTGCACCAATGAATCATCAGTGGCATGAGAAAATCCTTTGCACACAACTAAAGTTAGGACTTGGAATGCAACACCTTGGATCATGGCATTTAAATTGGAAATTGCATAAGAACCTAAAGAGAAGAGATAAAAGGCAATGAGCAAGTGAGTGGGATGGGCTTAATTTCTCTTGCAGAGAGCCATCAGAGAGTTAATATACTGAATGGTTTCCTGGTCTATCATAATCTATCTACAACTCCATCATTCCTTCTATATATTTTTTCCAGCAAATATTGCCTGGCATTTCCATCACCAGAAGGAACCATAGCTGGAAGCAGGCAATGAATTGACTGCCACTGTCCAGTTGTATCCTATTGTGGTGCAGAGCACTGAAGTGGAGTTGCCTTCCACTTTTGGACACATTGCTGGGACACTGCCATGAAATCTAAATTCAGCCATTAGTTTCTACACAAGGGATAACATATTTGAAAAGATAGGATCAAAGAAAACAGAAAACAGGTAAATTGAATCTGTAAGGATCTGCATAAGTTGGAAGGACAAGCTGATGAGTGGAAAATAATATTTACTGTGAACAAATCATGATTAAAATTCAGTGAGAAATGTGGAAATATAAACTAAACGATATCAGACCATAGAACTATCAAGGCCTGTGACTTAGAGTATTAACGGATGGACTACTGAAAGCAATCACACAGTTAGATTACAGAATTACAGAATTGTTACAATGCAGAAGGACATAATTTGGCCCATCATATTTACACTGGCACTGTGATCATTTAACTAATCATCCAATGCCCTCTTGAACGTCTCAGCTGAATCTGCATCCACCTAATACTTAGACAATGCAAAATGTACTCTAACAACTTCATCAAGTGAAAGAGTTTATGCCTCACCTTGCAGTTTTGCTGCTTTTGCAAACCACTTTAAAAACCTTGTCCCCTTGTTCTCAACCCACTTACAAGGGAGATCATTTTCTCCCTTTCCACCCTGTCTATACTCCGCATGATTTGAAAACTACGATGCAAGGATATAAAACAAGAGATAGACCATAAGTCTAAAGAAATAGTAATGAATTTATCCAAAGCAGTTCATGGAATATCATGTAGACTGCTGGTCTCCACCCTCCATCAAGAATATCCAGACAGTGGAGACAGTTCAGAAATTGGTGACCAAACTGATATCTACTTTAATCATTTGAGAAATTAAGAAAAGATGAAGAGAGATTGGAAAAGGGAAGGACTGAAGAGAATTATTCTAGTACCAAAGAGAATAAATAAATCAAATTCAATAAAATATTTAAGATTGCTGCAAATTCTGGATCTGGAGCACATCCATAGAACATCAGAGCATAGTATAGGCCTTTGATGCTGTGCTGACCTGTGAAACCAATCTGAAGCCTATCTATCCTACACTATTCCATTCTCATCCATATGCCTATCCGATGACCATTTAAAAACTCTTAAAATTGGCAGTCTACTACTGTTGCAGACGGTGCGTTCCACGTCCCTACTACTCTCTGAGTAAAGAAACTAACTCTGACATCTGTCCTATATCTATTACCCCTCAATTTAAAGCTATGCCCCCTTGTGCTAGCCATCACCATCTGAGGAAAAAGGCTCTCACTGTCCACCCTATCTTACCCTCTGATTATCTTATATGTCTCAATTAACCTTTCTCTCAACCTTCTTCTCCAATGAAAACAGCCTCAAGTCCCTCAACCTTTCTTTGTAAGACCTCCCATCCATACCATGCAACATCCTGGTAAATCTCCTCTGAACCCTTTCCAAAGTTTCCACACCCTTCCTATAATGCAATGACCAGAACTGTATGCAATACTCCAAGTGCGACTGCACCAGATTTTTGTACAACTGCAGCATGACCTATGCTTCCGAAACTCAATCCCACTACTAATAAAAGCTAACACACCATATGCCTTCTTAACAACCCTATCAACCTGGGTGGCAACTTTCAGGGATCTATGCACATGGACACTGAGATCTCTCTGCTCATCTACATGGCCAAGAATCTTACCCTTAGCTCAGCACTCTGCATTCCTGTTGCTCCTTCCAAGGTGAATCATCTCACAGTTTTCTGCATTAAACTCTATTTGCCACCTCTCAGCCCAGCTCTGCAGCTTATCTATGTCCTTCTGTAACCTACCACATCCTGCTACACTATCCGCAACTCTGCTGACCTTAGTGTTATCTGCAAATTTACTAATATGTCTTTCTGCGTCCTAATCCAGGTCATATATAAAAGTGACAAACAGCAGTGGACCCAAAACAGATCCTCATGGTACACCACTAGTAATTGAATTCCAGGATGAATATTTCCGATCAATCACCACCCTCTGTGTTCTTTCAGCTAGTCAATTTCTGATCCAAACTGCTAAATCACCCTCCATGCCTCTGTATTTTGTAACACAGCTTACCATGGAGAACCTTATCAAACATCTTATTGAAATCCATATACACCACATCAATCACTTTATCCTCATCCACCTGTTTGGTCAACTTTTTAAAGAACTCAGTAAAGTTTGTGAGGCTTGACCTACCTTTCACAAAATCATATTGATTATCCCTAATCAATTTATTCCTTTCTAGATGATAATAAATCCTATCTCTCAAAACCTTTTCCAACAAATTACCCACAACTGAAGTAAGGCTCACTGGTCTATAATTACCAGGGTTGTCTCTACTCCCCTTCCTGAATAAAGTAGCAACATTTGCTATCCTCTAGTCTTCTGGCACTATTCCTGTAGACAATGATGACATAAAGACCAAATCTAAAGGCTCTGCAATCTCCTCCCTGGCTTCCAAGAGAAACCTAGGATATATCCCATCTGGTCCAGGGGATTTATCCATTTTTACATATGATCACAAGAGGAAGACATAAAAGTGAAGTATATTGATGCTGATAATATGAAATAAAAACAGAAGAAGCATATGTGGAGAGACAAGCCGAGTTAATATTTTGAGTGCAATATTGCTCTTTTTCAAAGTAGAGTCATATTGGACATGAAAGATTAAAGCTGCTTTTTTCTGCACACATGCTACCAGATTTACTGAGATTTTCCAGCTCCTTCTGTACGTATATCAGACGAAGGAAGGTGTATGGGTGATCCTCAAGCCGACTGCCAATATTTATCAGTCTCTATGCACTATTGTTCACCACAGGCTAGGTTTGCTGTTACTGCCCTCTACAGGGTAAGAATCTAAATGGTCTGATTGACTGAGTATGTTATTGCAATGCAGTATTGATAGTTTTAAGTCAGATGTTGCCTATTGCACGCAAGCAACTAGGTTCAAATCACACTAATAAAATAGACCTTGTTAGAGAGATTGTGAGGAGGATCAGGATGCTTGGTTTTATCCTTTGAAACCCTTTGCTATCAACCCACACATTCTGTGTGACATCATCATCATCCCTTCACTTGTTATTCAGTTGTTGACACTTTACTCACACCGTCCAACAATTTTGATCATCTGCAGAGACTTATTATTCCACACTCCACTCACACCATTTGGATGATCTTTTGATCTTTCTCTGCCCTTAATCTCTCTGCCTGTAAATTCTGTTAAAAATCACACAACACTAGGTTATAGTCCAAAGGTTTATTTGGAAGCACTAGCTTTCAGAGTGCTGCTCCTTCATCAGCAGGAGCAGCACTCCAAAAGATAGTGCTTCCAAATAAACCTTTGGACTATAACCTAGTGTTGTGTGACTTCTGACTGTCATCATCCAGTCCAACACCAGCACCTCCACATCATCATCATCATGTATAGTGCTTCCTCAGCATTAACCCTCGCAGACTCATATACTCTAGTGGTGCAATTTGGATTTAATTACTTTATGAAGAGGGTGTAAATGAATAGAATTGACTGATAAGGCGTTATAGTTTGTAAAAAGTGGAAGGTTGTGTTGATATTTGATAAGGTAGGCATCAAAATGATACTGGTTTCTGTGACTGGTTGGATCAAGGGCAAAGTCCTGACAAATTTTCTCGTGTCATATCATATGGATATTACTAACGATGGGATAACTGTCCAGTTATGGAAGGGCTCTTGTTGTGCAGCAGTAATGTCCCTATCTTTGAGAAAGACAGCCAAGGTTCAAGTCCCACCTGCTCCAGTGCATGTGTCATAATATCTCTGATCAGGGTAATTAAAATTGTTGTCTGTGTGTTGAAGGATTGATGTTATCATATTTTGTGTAAAAGATCAACTATGCACAACAGATAGAGAAAATTGGGCAGCTGGATCTTTCTCCTCCAAAGACCTATTGTGATTCAGGTATGCCCAAATAAAAGAGACAATCTCCTTAAATTTTATATCAAGTTAGGAAAGGATGAATATAGTTCATTGCAGAATCCCTACAGTATGGAACCAGGCCATTTTGCCCATTGAATCCACGCAAACCTTCCAAAGAGCATCTCACACAGACCCCCACTCTATCCTGCTAGCCCTGTATTTCCCATGGCTAACCACCTAGCCTGCACAATGTGGGCAATTTAGCATGGCCAAGCCTCCTCGCCTGCACATCCTTGGACTGTGGGGGGAAACCAGAGCAATCCATGCAGACATGGGGAGAATGTGCAAAGTCTGCACAGACAGTCACCCAAAGATGAAATCGACCTTAGGTTCCTAGTGCTGTGAGGTAGCAGTGCTAACCACTGAGCCACCATGCTCCCTCCAACACTAATAGCTGAAATTTATAACTGCCAATTAAAATAAATGTGCTTCAAAGGAAGACTTCATTAAATAATTGTTTATCAGCTGGAAAGCACACTGATAGAATTGCTGAGGCCGTAATATGTACTATAGTGAAACACTGACATGAAATAATCTAATGTTAAAAGTACTGCTAAAACTGCAAATCTTAGATTCTTGAAAGAAACACACAAAGTATTGAAAACATCTGGTGACAAAATTGGCATAGAGTTTTCAAAAGTTAATTAAACCACTGCCTAGTCTTTTTAAAGGTTGCCATGATGTAGTAGTGTTGGACTGGGGTGGACAAAGTTAAAGATCACACAATACCAGGTTATAGACAACAGGTTTATTTGGGAGTACAAGCTTTTGGAGTGCTGCTCTTTCATCAGGTTATTTATTTAATGAAGGTCCATTTGGCAGTTTATCCCTCACCCATGTACATCAATAGTGAGACTACATGTAAAATATGCATAAAAGTTTGGTTACCCATAATTGAAGGTGCATCAATTTGTAGAAAAGAGCTTAACAAAGTATGAAGAGAATACATTCGATTGTTATTAGGTGAGGAATCATTTTCAGAGAGGAGAGCAGAGAGACTATAAGCATTTTAAGGTTCTGAAAAGAATAGATAATAGGGATGAAGTCAGGTTTATTTTGCTATAATTATAGCTGCAGAACCAATGGATAAAAGTATAAAATGAACCATCCGCAAGCAAGATTTAAAATTGGAAAAGTTTTCATTCCCCTGACTGGTCATAGAGATTCAGAGAGCCATACAGCACGGAAACAGACCCTTTGACCCAACCCGTCCATGCTAACCAAGTTTCCTCAACAGAACTTGGCGGCACGGTGGCACAGTGGTTAGCACTGTTGCCTCACAGCGCCAGAAATCTGGGTTCAATTCCCAACTCAGGTGACTGACTGTGTGGAGTTTGCACATTCTCCCTGTGTCTGCGTGGGTTTCCTCTGGGTGCTCCGGTTTCCTCCCACAGTCCAAAGATGTGTGGGTCAGGTGAATTGGCCATGCTAAATTGCCTGTAGTGTTAGGTAAGGGGTATGGGTGGGTTGCGCTTCGGCGGGTTGGTGTGGACTTGTTGGGCCGAAGGGCCTGTTTCCACACTGTAAGTAATCTAATCTAAAAAAAACTAGTCCCATTTACCTGTGTTTGGCTCATAGCTCTCGAAACCACAAATCCAAATGTCTTTTAAATGTTGTAATTGTACTCCCCACACCACTTCCTCCAGCAGCTCATTTCATATAAGCACCGCTCTTTGTGTGAAAAAGTTGCCCACCCAAAGTCCCTTTTAAATCTTGCCCCTCTCATCTTAAATCAATGCCCTCTAGTTTTGGATTCCCTGACACTGGAGGAGAGACCTTGGCTACTCACTTTTTCTATGCCCCTCATTTCTTGAACACACTTAACAAATTCCTCCCCATTTAAGTCTTTAACAAGTAGGTTTGGATTAAAATCCCTGACTATTACAACCCTATTATTCTTACAATTATCTGTGATCTCCCTACATATTTACTCCTCAATATTCTGCTGACTATCAGGGAGCTTGTAGTACAATCCCATCAAAGTGATCACCCACCTCTTTTTTCTCAGTACCATCCATATAGCTTCACTGGATGCTCCCTCAGGTATGTCCTTTCTAAGTTCGACTGTAATGTTTTCCCTAATGAAAAATGCAGTCCCACCCCCTCTCATGCCTCCCCTTCTATCTGTCCTATAGCGTCTGTACCCCAAGCACAAACGCAAGTAAAATCTGGCATAACAGCAAATCTTCAAGACAGGTAAACTGCTCTCTGTAGAGTGATCCATAGTACACCAGTTGAAGCTTTGTTTCTTGAAAGTTTATCACTTTTTACAATAGAACATTGCAGAAATAATATCAGATTGACAGCATGGAATTGCATTCAGATTGCCAACTCTGAAGACTTGCATCCAACTTTCCAAAAGCATATAATAGCCCAGGATCAGCATCAAAATGGTCCTTGTCAAAGTCACAAATGAAAACCTATCCAACTGGATCCATTGCAAACTACATTTCATCATCCTTGGACCCTGTTTGCATTCCTTGATTTTTTGTCACAGCATCCTCATCCAACACCTGTTTTCCATTGTCTGGCTAGGTGGGAGATCAAAGCTGTATACTTTACATTGTGCCATTACTTCTGTTTCCTGGCCTTCACCTCATGACTCCAAACATGTCTTGCCCCTCCCTATACCAGTGCCTGTACTGACCCCAGCAACTCAGCCCATGGAGAATGAGCTCATACCTGGGCAGGATGCTCTCCCATAGACAAAAGAATGTGGATGTTGGAAATCTGAAACAAACACATCAAATGCTAGAGAAACTCTATAAGCCTGGTAGCATCTGTGAAGAAAGAAAAAGAGTGGACAGTTTGAGTTCAGTCTGACTCTTGTTCTAAACTGAAAGGGTTTGGAAAATGTTGAATTTTATAGCTTTTTTGGAGGTGTGGGGGTAGGGCGAGTGGAAAGCGAGTGGAAAAGATGGTGTAGAGGCTCGGTGCAAAAGACAAAGGAGTTGTTCACTGCAGTGAATGAAAAAAAGAGATCTGAAAAGGGTGTGATTTAAATTGTGCAATGGAGAAAATTGGTCCTCTCTGTGGAGACTAATGTAAGCAAAAATAAATACAGTCATGGAGTATTGAGAGAATACTGGAGGACAGATGAAAGTGTGGAATTAAACATTGAGACTGTAAATTGTCCAAGTGAAAAATTATGCCTTGTTCCTTGAGCTTGTGATGGGCTTCATTGCAACATTGCAGCAAGGCTAGAACAAAAATTATAGGATGAGAGCAAAGTGGCTTGTTGAAATGGCAAGCAACTTGGAGGTCTAGATCATTCCAACAGATAGAGTGGTAATGTTCTGCACAGCGGTCACCCAGTCTCACCATTGTAAAGGAGACTGTGTTGTGATCAGTGAAAACAGTAGACTAGTTTGAAATAATTAGCAGTAAGATTCTGGAAAAACTTGGAAAATGTAGTGGAATCATTGCAGGAAGTAAGGTGTGAGAAAGGGTGGGCTAGTAATAGATATTGATGGACAACCAATCAGTAATGGAAACAGTAAAATTAAGGAAGGAAATGGAAGTATCAGAGATGGACCAAATGAAGGTGAGAGAAGGATGGAAATCAGAAGCCAAACCAAATTATCTTTTCCAATTCCAGACAAGAACAGAAAGCAGCACCTATTACATCACCAACATATCAGGGAAAATGTGGTGGGTAAGGGCCCCAAGTAGGAATGGAACAAGGAATTCCCAGCATACCTAACAAAGAGACAGGTGTAACCAGGACCCATTCTCACACATTTGACTTGGAAAAAGTGAGATGAGTTAAAGGGGAAATTTTTCAAAATGAGAATGAGTTCAGTCAGTCAAAGGAAGCTGGGTGGGGACGATTCAGGCGTCTTTCCAAGGAAGAACTACATGCCATTCCTTCACGGTTGCTGGGTCAAAATCCTGGGACTCTCTCCATAACAACAAAGTGGGTGTACCTACACCACACGGGGTTCAGTGATACAAGAAGGGGACTCATCCCTAATGAGGCAGAGACAATTCAGGCTAAGCAATAAATGCTGGCCTTGCCACTGATCCCCACTTCCTATTAATGAATAAAAATGTATCTAAATTTATAAATGTATGAATATTCATAAATTGAAAATTTAAGAATCAAATATTAAACATGATTAAATGAAACAATTTTAAATACTTGGAAAAAATGTTAAGTTAATCTTTTAGAGATTGATTTATTAGATAATTATGAATTGAATTTTCCAAATTAGATGTAAAGAATTATTCTGCTAATGAATATTCATTAGGAAGGTTTGGAAATTGTGATTAAGTTAACAGTACAAAATACAACAGGAAAATTAAAAGGTTATGTGCAGAAAAGCAATTTGATGAAAGGCCAGGTAAATGCAAGAATCAAACCCTTGATCTGGGATGTTCTGCAAGGCTGTTTTTCGAGACGAAATAGTTGCCAGTTTTGGAATGGCTAGAGGATGAGCTCTGGGATTGAAGATTAATTTAGTCAATATTAGATGAGTCAAAGAATCCGTGCACACCACACAGGCTGAAACAAAAACTAAATTGCAGAGAGCTCACTCAAAGGTACACCAAGAGAACTCAAGAAGGCTAAGCTTGGATTCCAAGAGAAGAAAGCAAACAGTCAAGTGAATCTGATCTCACACCAAAAGGTTTGACTGATTGCTAAAATGGAGATGTTCAAATCTTTCAATATTTAGAAAATAATAACAGCCGTGAAATTTGAATGCTGCCTTTTTGAAAATTTCATACACAGGTCTACAGTCTGAAGGAAAATTCTGAATTAATGGTATTGTTTGAAGTTCTTTTGTGCTGGAGAAGAGTTTATTGTTTCCCAGAGGATCAGGAGTGAATACTTAACAGATATATTAATCCTGACCTTAAACAATGTAGCTGTAGTTGCTGCAGATTTATGGTGGAATGATAAACACTACTCACTGGAAACTCAACTGTGGGAGATACCTCCTCATCTAGTGATGTGGCAAACTCTTTGAACTTAATCAAAGTTTTGCCTATCTGGTAATTCATACAAACTTACAGTCCAGAATGACACAACTTGTTTATTGGGTCCTGTACCTTTGTAGGGGAAAAAAAAGATTCACCATATTTGCCTATTGAACCAGAGTAAGGATAATTTAGGAGCCATTAATCCAGATTTCCTTGCCATTTGGCCCACGCTGGAGGAGGCCTTTAAGCTTTCGAGTGTTTGAAAACTACTTATTACAGTGGATTATCTGAGATATAATTTAATTGATTAAAAAAAATGGTGGGATGTGAGCCGTGTTGACCAGGTCAGCATTTATTGCCCATCCTTTGCCCTTGGGAATGTAATGATGTGCTGGTTTCTTGAATTCCTTGACATATATGTATATCCAGAATGCTGTTAGGGAAGGAGTTGAAGGACCTTGACCCAGTGACATTGAAGAAAAAGCCAAGATTGTCTACTGGTTGAAGGGGAATTTGCAGCTGGTAGTGGTACCATATATGTCCCCCTTGTCTTTCTAGTTGATTGAGGTTATAATAGGATTAAGTACTTTTGATGTGGTTAGTAAATGCAAGTAGTTTGTTTTTATGACAGAATAACCAGGTTAGGGATTTGAAATATATGGATGCATTGTATGAATGAGAAGAGTTTTCTTTCCTTTATCAAGTGCGTATGAAGGAGAACTCGCTTAGATTGTTTAAAGACTTTCTTACATGGTTCCTGAGATCTGCCCATTCTGATACTGGAGAGTGACTATGGACTTGGCCTGGGGTTTGAAGTGACAGGACGATGGTGTTAGGGTATAATGGGGCCTATGGATGGATGGAGGGATGAAGGGTGAGGGCTATAAGGCCTAACAGGGTTTTAGAAAACAGGGCCAAGTGCTGAAGAACTGGGGAGGGCTCTTTAATCGGCCTGTCCCAACATCGGTACACCTCGATGGCCAGCTCCAAGCTGCCTCTGTAGGCCTCAAACCTATCTCAATCACATCCTCATCCTCTCTCCTCCCAGAACAAAAAACATTTGGAGACTGGGCATTTCCATGGAGATAACATTGCAGAGTCTGGGGATTTCCTGGCCCAGGCTTTTAACCTATATTGACAAAAAATCTGGACTTTTAAAAATCTGGACTTTGATATGGTTTCAATGAAAATGTCTCTTTATAAATCGAATCTTATGAAATTAATGGCAATCTTATGATGTGATATCTAGCACTGATTGAATACGTATTCATAGAAAGCTGTAGTTAGTGAATTTAGATTTTCCTGAAGAACAATGGCATCCCACAATTAGGATCAATTCTTTTTAGCATTTTCATTATTGATGTTGGAAGCGCTGGGAAATAATCTGAAAGTTTAAAAATGATAGCAACGTATATGCAAATGTTAAATAATGAAGTATTTAAATAATATATACAAATGTTAATTTGTTGGCAAATGGATATTCGCTTGCCAAACTATGTTATATTTAGTGACTTGTATTGTGCATTTGGCCAAATCAAAAAGGGAAGTGGGGTGACACAGTGGCAATGTTATTAGATGAGCAATCCAGGACCCCAGGCCAATATTTTACATACACGCGTTTGAATATCACTGTGGCAGATGGGGAAATTTGACATCAATCAAGCTTGGCCTAATATCAATCACATAGCCACTGCTGATTGTTGTTAAAAGCTCACCTAGTTCACTAATGTCCTTTAGGGAAGGGAACTGTCATCTTTACGTGGCCTGGCAGACATATAATTCCAGACACACACAATGTAGTTGGCAGTTAATTTCCTTCTGGGTAATTAGGGGTGGGTGATAAATCGAGTCATAGAATCAGAGAGTCACATCACACAGAAGCAGACACTTCAGTTCAACTAATCCATGCCCACCATACTCCCAGACTAAACTAGTCCCACTTGCTTGCTCCTGGCCCACATCCGTTAAAACCTTTCCTATTCATGAACTTATCCAAATAGCTTTTAAACGTTGTAATTATACCCACATCCACCATTTCCTCAGGAAGTTCATTCCACAGACGAACCACCCTCTGAAAAACATTTGTCCTTCAAAAATTTTTAAAATTTCTCTTCTCTCACTTTAAAATTGCTTCACTAGTCTTGAAATCCCTCATCGTAGGGAAAAGACAACAACCATTAACTCTGTCTATATCCCTCATTATTTTATAAACTTCCACAAGGCCATCTCTCAACCTCCTGCGCTTCAGTGTAAGAAGCCCCAGTCTATTCAGCCTTTCTTTATAATTTAAACCTTCCAAACCCTGCAACATCCTGGTAAATCTCTTCTGAAAACTCTCTAGCTTAATAATATCCTTCCTATAACTGGGCAACCAGAACTGGAGGTAAATCATACTACGGTTTCTCCTTACAACCTTTCTTACCTAGCAGAAATACCCACATCCAATGAACGAGTTAATAGAAGAACATATTAAATATGCTTGCATCTTTTAACAAACAGAATTAAAACCTTGAAATTAAGATTTTTTAAAGGAGCCTTTAAGCTTTATTCCACTCTCCATATCATAATTGTATTGTGCATTTTATGTCCCATATCTGTAAAGGGGTCATTAATCCCAATGCGCAAAACAGTTTTCATTTATCATGCTTTAAAATATTTACTCCATGTTTTATCTGGCTTCACATTCTTTGCACGGTTTTATTATTTTCCCCCACCTTGACTCCATATCCAGGTTTAACCGATCTAGTACGATGAGCTCCAAGTGTAAATAGACTCACGTCATCAAATACAGTGCAACTGAACCTACACTGAGGGGGTCCTTGTGGCAAAGTGGTAGTGTCCTCACCTCTGAGTCAGTAGGTCCGGTTTCACGTTTCATTAATATTTCTTTAAAACAATGATATGTCTTTGTTTTATGCATCTTATTTTATTTTAAATGATTCCAGCCCAGACACCAGCCTGATTGATGCACATGGAAAGCACTATTAGAGATTGGATCACACCAGACCAGGCAGCAGTCTAGCAGCAGATAGTGTCAGTGGTTCTGGGGGGGGTAGGGGGGTACAAGTGGAGATTGGTTGGAATGGTTAATTGCATGTAGTCATACCTTGTAGGGGTTTAGGAAGAGATCAGAAAGTCTCAGAGGAAGAGCAAAAGTTCCAATGCTGCTCCCTGAAACTCCACCACCAAATTCCTCTAGCCTTAAAAATACATGTAAATCATTACTGTCTGTTTCCTATCACTCAGCTAATTTCATATCAGCGTTGTTAATGTCCCTTCTATTCCATGAACGATCACTTGCTTTTTTTCATTCAAGCCATGGGACATAGGCATGCTGACTGGCTAACATTTTTATTGGAGGAGAAAGTAAGGTCTGCAGATGCTGGAGATCAGAGCTGAAAATGTGTTGCTGGAAAAGCGCAGCAGGTCAGGCAGCATCCAAGGAACAGGAGATTCAATGTTTCGGGCATAAGCCCTTCATCAGGAATGAGGAGAGTGTGCCAAGCAGGCTAAGATAAAAGGTAGAGAGGAAGGACTTGGGGGAGAGGTGTTGGAGATGTGATAGGTGGAAGGAGGTCAAGGTGAGGGTGATAGGCCGGAGTGGGGTGGGGGCTGAGAGGTCAGGAAGAAGATTGCAGGTTAGGAAGGTGCTGCTGAGTTCGAGGGACCTAACCTGCAATCTTCTTCCTGACCTCTTCGCCCCCACCCCACTCCAGCCTATCACCCTCACCTTGACCTCCTTCCACCTATCGCATCTCCAACGCCCCTCCCCCAAGTCCCTCCTCCCTACCTTTTATCTTAGCCTGCTGGACACACTTTCCTCATTCCTGATGAAGGGCTTATACCCGAAACGTCGAATCTCCTGTTCCTTGGATGCTGCCTGATCTGCTGCACTTTTCCAGCAACACATTTTCAGCTAACATTTTTATTGTCCAGCTCTAATTGCTCTTGAGATAGTGGTGGTGAGCTGCCTTCTTGAACCGCAGCAGTCCATATGCTGTAGGTAGATGCACAACGCTGTTAGGGAGGGTATTGCAGGATCCTGATCCAGTGCCAGTGCAGGAACAGTGAAATATTTCCAAGTCAGGATGGTGAGTGACTTGGTGGGGAGCGAACAAACGGTGGTGTTCCCACATATCTGCTGCCCTTGCTATTCTAGATGGAAGTGGCTGGGGGTTTGGAGGGTGCCGTGAAAGGATTTGTAGTGAATTTCTCCAGTGCATCTTGCAGATCATATCACTGCATGCTCCTTAGCATTGGTAATGGAGGGAGTGGATGCTTTTGGATATGATGCTGATAGAACAGGCTGCTTTATCCTGGATAGTGTCAAACTTCTTGAGTATTGCTGGAGCTGCAACCATGCAGACAAGTAGGGAGTATTCCATCACTCATCTGATTTGTGCTTTGTAGATGGTGGACAGGATGTGGAGAGTCAGGAGGTGAATTACTCGCTTCTGACCTGATCTTGAAGCCATTGTATTTATATTGTGAATTTAGTTGAGTTTCTGGTCAATGGTAACCCCCAGGATGTTGATAGTGGAAGATTCAGTGATGGCAACACTGTTAAATGTCAACAGATGATGATTAGCTGGTATCCTTTTGGAGATGTTCATTGCTTGGCATTTGTGTGGGGTGAATGTTACCTGCCAATTGTCAGTGCAAGCCTGGATATTATCCAGATCTTGTTGCATTTGGACATGGACTGCTTCAGTAGCTGAGGAGTCACAAATGGTGCTGAACGTTGTGTAAGCTATCTTCATAAGAGCAACAATTGAGTTGGAGATATTTTGCTTGTTGTTGTGCTATTTGCTACTGTTTAAAAAGAAAAACTGTAATGCCAAGAAAATGCTTTCAAAGTGGACCTATTTTTCCTGGCTTCAGTCGTCTAAATATTAATAAGCTGCCACTGAATTTAGTAACAGAAAATACAACCCCTGGCCAAGGTATGTTATCTCCCTTATGTGTTGTCCCCATTGAAAATCTGTCTGAATTTAATGGTGATTATGTGGATGCAGATGATGATTGCAATAGCTGACAAAATAGAACTGCATGCATGAATTGCTTTGGCACCCATCTTAGCCAAGATTAATATCATATCTTCATCTTAGTAAGGTTGTGGATGATTTAATTAATCATTTATGTATTCTGTTGCTGTTTGTACTGTTATTTTGGCTCATTTTCTACTGTTTACTGAATATAAGTTTCCTCTCAACATATTGATGGTATTATTAGTTTTTCCATTTGAAGGATTTACCCACATTTAAGGCTCGGAACGGCAAGTAAGGACCGTACTTCCATCCTGCTGTGCAAATAAACAGCTAGCTGTCAGATATTTGAAGCATTGCTGACATGCTGCTTCAATGTCAAATCTTAATTTGCATCTTGTTAATTTTGGGTGACAGTGCATGAGTAGAAAATAATAATTTTAGATCGTGGCAGAACTTCACTCCAGTTTCTTCCATCAGAAGAAGCAGCCTTTCCAACAAAGTCAAAGAAATGGCAAATTTACTGTTGCATTGTGCACTACCTGTGTACATAACGTATATGTTTGCACATTTATATGTGAAATATATTTATAGATATTTAAGGTCGATGCTCAGGTACCACAGAATTTCAATTGTAATTTCACTTTGTTTATTTTTTATGGTAGCCTTTATCAGAACCACTCAGCTAGAACTTTGCCTTAAGTGCGGAAGCTGAATCATTTCTGTACCTGTCAGAACCATTGTGTCAGATCAGCAAACAATGCTTTTGACATTGTGGAATATTCCTGGAAAAAGAAACTGCCAGCTTCTGGATAGGATTCAGTAACTGCCAGCAGAATTTGCTGTTTCTATTATTCTTTCATTTTCAAAATACAAAAAGATATAGTTTTATTTCCATTGCAAGCCATTTTGTTCAAACCAGTGATTAAATCTGTCTTTTGGATTCATTAATTGACCATATTGAAAATATATCATTCTTCATGTGAATTGAGTCAAAAGATTAGTAGCTATTGATGATATTTTTTGCTGTACAATTCATCGGGCCTCTTGAGAAAACTACACAAACATAACTGTTTGAAGTTTTCAGCTTGTTAACACTCCTTTATTTGATGGGAAAAAAAACAAATTGTCATCCATCATTTCGTCTCAAGCTATGGTCATTGTTCCTCTGACTTTCTTCCTCGTAGTCCACTTAAGTAGAATCCTATATCATTTGCTTCCTTTGCAGTTTTCACAGCATTGAAGTTAAAGTTTAATGTAATACCTCATTTTATAGCTTGACCATTATTACTGTGGAGCTCCTTGGTATCAATTTTCATTTCCCTACTACATGACCAGCAGACCAGGGAGGTGGTAGTGTAATGATGTTGAGTGAGTTCTTCCAGAACCTCAGGCTAACATTCTAGGGAGATGGGTTTGAATCACAACCATAGCAAATGGCAAAATTTGAATTCAATACAATTTTGGCATTAACTAACTATTTCTGATTGTCACTAAACCCATCTGGTTCACTAATATCCTTTAAAGAAGAAAATCTGCTGGCCACACCTTGTGGAGTCTGCTTATGACTCCAGGCCAACAGCAACATGGCTGATGCTTCACTACTGTCTGAAATGAGTTCGCAAGCCATTCAGTTCAAGGGCAATTATGGGTGTGCATTAAATGCCTGGTCAGCTGGAAGCACCTACATCCTGTGAATAAATTAAACAAACATTGCCTTGCTATTGTAGAACATGCCTGACCTCCATTCCATTGAGTTCAGATGAAAGTTATGACCGGTTTACACCCGTACTGCTGAATTGATACCTATGCAGTGAAGATGAAACTTTATCCCCTTACATTCAAAAATATTTGTTTGCACTATTTACTTGTCATTTTTAAAATTCTGAACTTGGTGTCAAAATCAATCTCGTGACTTATTTTCTTTTCCCAATATCTTTTTCAGCCTTGTGGTTGTGAAAATTGGCACTGGATCTAGGATTGTAAGCAACAAAAGGGAATTAGATAACTGTCAAATCTGTCCTTCTTCCTCCTTCAGTTTCCTCTTTCAGGCAGAAGATTTTCTACAGATCGGCTTTAATCAGTTTGCCTGGACCCCACTGACAAAATCATAGTGAAATGAAAGCCTGCTGATGTGATTGTAAGCGAATGTCGGTTAAAATGACATTTTTCTAACTGAAGTGGAGCTTATCACTTGGAAAAACAGATCACTACTTTGACGCGAAAAGTAATTTAAAAAGTACAGTGAATGTTCCTATTGCCACTGCAAGCTCAGTCATGGAGTCATGGAAATGTACAGCACGGAAACAGACCCTTCAGTCTAACCCATCCATACTAACCAGATATCCCAACACAATCTAGTCCCCCCTGCCAGCACCTGGCCTATATCCCTTCCTATTCATATATCCATCCAAATGCCTTGCAATTGTACCAGCCTCCACCACTTCCTCTGGCAGCTCATTCCATACACGTACCACCCTCTGTGTGAAAAAGTTGCCCCTTAGGTCCCTTTTATAACTTTCCCCTCTCATACCAAGTGCCTTCTTCACTATCCTATCTACCTGCAAATCCACTTTCGAGGAGCTCTGAACCTGCACTCCAAGGTTTCTTTGTTCAGTCGATACTCTGGGAGTTCGAACTATTTTTACAGGAGCACAGCAAGTAAGGTTAAAACTTCAAAACAATGTTGGCTCAGGAGACAACCTGGTGGTGCTGAAAGGTTGAGCATATTTTCTTTCAATAAAAGAAAAGTGCTTGACATTGAGTTTTGCCTTTTGAATGGCTGATATGTGAAGTTTAACAATTTACCCTGGTGAGTTCTTGTTCTGAGTTTGTTCTTGAGTTAGATTGTTGGAGCAGACACATCACTTGCTTACTTTAATATAATTTAAAGCTGCTGAGTGCCCAAGTAAAAAATGTATTCCTTTATTTGACTCCAATATTTGTAACATTGATGAACATATGAAAATAGCAAACTTCGAAATGTTGGGCTTGGTGACACCTGAGGGAATGGATTTTCCCTTGGGAAGTAAGAAACATGAGGTGGGCTTTATTCCAAATCGCAAACCCACTTCCATCATGAATCCAGTATCAGCGGCACATTTCCCTGGGTTGCCTTAATGTGGCACAATTGAGCAAAGAGCATGAGGGGCCTCTCACTAAATACTGTAGTGCCCTGAATGGAATAGCCTCTCCCAATAGCCTATCCAACCCCACCCTAAGGGTTGGATTGCCTCACAGCGCTAGAACCCTGGGTTTAATTCCCACCTCAGGCAACTGTCTGTGTGGAGTTTGCACATTCTCCCCGTGTCTGTGTGGGTTTCCTCCGGGTGCTCCGGTTTCTTCCCACAATCCAAAAGTGTGCAGGTCAGGTGAATTGGCCATGCTAAATTGCCCATGGTGTTAGGCGAAGGGGTAAATGTCGGAGAATGGGTTTGGGTGAGTTGTTCTTTGGAGGGTCGGTGTGGACTTGTTGGGCAGAAGGGCCTGTTTCCCCACTCTAAGTAATCTCATCTAACCTAATCTAAAGGATGCAAAGACACGTAACGAACAAAAATTGGTATTAGATTAGATTACTTACAGTGTGGAAACAGGCCCTTCGGCCCAACAAGTTCACACCAACCCGCCGAAGCGCAACCCACCCATATCCCTACATTTACCCCTTACCTAACACTACGGGCAGCTAGCACTTGCAGCCTCACAGCACCAGGGACTCAGGTTCGATTCCTGCCTCAGGTAACTGTCTGCATGGAGTTTGTATGTTCTCCTCATGTCTGTGCGGGTTTCCTCTGGGTGCTCTGGCTTCCTCCCACAGTCCAAAGATGTGCAGGTCAGGTGGATTGGCTGTGCTAAATTGCCCATAGTGTTAGATGCATTAGTCAGAGGGAAATGGGTTTGTGTGGGTTACTCTTTAGAGGGTTGGTGTGGACTTGTTGGGCCAAATGGCCTGTTTCCCCACTGTAGAGAATCAACTCTAATCAATATCTTGACCACTCTGGATTTCACAGCATCCAATATGAGTGAAGAGCTTAAGGTGATGTGACTCAATACAACTGAGTATAACTCTTTTATTCAGAAAGCAGGAAAATTACAAACCAATTAGCGTAACATCTATCACAGAGAAAATGTGAGAAACTATTGTGGAAGATAAAGGCACTACGAAAACTTTTAGTCAGAGTTAAACACTTTCAGGAATGCTATAATTTCTCTCAATGCTCCTGGGTTAAAATATAAAGAAACAACCAGGGGTTCCCATTCACCAGCTAAGCAGCATTGTAATAGGTCTGTCAGCTCATCACACCTTCCCATGTAATTTGATTATAGTTGATCTGCATCTCACAATGATATTCCTGCCTTTGTACCATGTCAATTTTCTTAACCCAGCTGGATGCCCCGTGATTGCAGGATCAAGTTCAGTTCTATTGCTCCTCTGCAGTTGAGCCCCTCCTCATGCCAATTTTTGAGATTGACAGAGACTTGACATTGACACAGCAGAAATGGTACAGAAATTTGATAGTGTTGATAACAAATTTGGGGCAAGATAAACCATTGGGAAAGAAAGTAAGTTAGTAGAGTAGCAGAGACAATCAGTAGCAGAGAAATTAGAAATGACTTGTTTTGGAGGAAAATAGAAATGAGAAATAAGGAGATCTGTTAATACGACGTTTAATGGTGTTCAGTTACAGAATCGAGGAGATCAGAGAAGTAGCATTTAAAACATGATGCTAAATGTGTGCAAGTTGCTCAAAAGGCTATTGTGTGTTATTCCAGAAAGGAATTGAGAACTCTCAGAAAGAGCCAGGAAGGATTCTTAGGGATGGTACCAAGAATGAAAGTTTATAGTAAATCAGGATTATTTTTTCGACTTATTTGAAGAATGATTATAATTGATCTCGTATGTTTTGCTTTGAAATTTTGGAAGGGATTTGAAAAACATTTACTGCTACTGAATGGGAAAAGCTGGGTTTTGTATTTTTGGAAGTGAAATAATGGTGACTGGAATGCTTCAAGCCATCTTTGGAGTGATGTGTCAATGAACCAATGTAACTTGAACCTGATTGCCATAATGCAATAATGCACCTTGTTCAGACAAAACCCTCTTCTTGGTAAAATCAATCGTGGTTGATCCTATACCACAATATATCAAGTAGGGCCTTAGATCCATTCAAAGGAAAGAAGAAGGATTCTGGGTAATCCAAGATGGAGGACAGGAAACATTTCTAGCTGGAACAGGCTGCTCGTTTTTTGAGGTATTTTAGGTGTTGGAGGTGATTTCCTCGAATTCCAGGAGCAGCAATTACTGTTTTATATGCTGTTGCATTGCTTTGGAACTTTGGAGGAAAAAAAGTCAAAGCAACAGGAAAGAAACTGCACGGGATGAGCACAATTGAAATGTGGAGCTTATTCAAGGAACGGGTGGTATGGTGGCTCAGTGGTTAGCACTGCTGCTTCATACTATCAGGGTCCCTGGTTCAATTCCAGCCTTGGGCGTGTGGAGTTTGCACATCGTGTCTACATGGATTTCCTCCAGATGCTCCGGTTTCCTCCCACATTCCAAAGATGTGCAGGTTAAGTGAATTGGCCATGCTAAATTGTCTGTAGTTGTCAGGTGCATTAGTCAGGGTGGGTTACTGTTCGCAGGGTTGGTGTGGACTTGTTGGGCCGAAGGGCCTGTTTCCACACTGTAGGCAATCTAATCTAAACAGTACTTTTAAAAGGAAGAGGAACAGACAAAGACAGCACATGGTGAGGTAAGTGCAAGAGAGAGAGAGAGAAAGAAAACTGCACAGTTACTGTCTTTGCTGTTTGAATTCATGTATCGCTGGACATCGGAGTGCATCTGGGAAAATGAAAATACAGTGAAATTCACAACTGATCTTGGAGCAACCTGTTTGGGAGAGCTCACAGCACAGAGACAGATAAATGAACAGTTTTAAGTGTGGTCTTGGGGTCTGCAGTAGTGAATAGAGTGAGTTCTTTCTTGATTATATGTTTAATTGAGACATGTCTCTTGATTAAGTTTAAAAATATAAGCCATAAGTATTATGTTAGCCTGGAGCAGTGTTTTGTAGAGGAATAACACGGGGCTATTTTCTGGGTCTGCAGATTGGAAGAAGCAAAAATGGCCCTTAGTAGACTGAGATGCTCTTCTTGTCGGATGTGGAAGTTTTGGGAGAGTTTACGTGTTACTGAGGATTATATCTGCAATAAATGCTGCTGGTTGTGAATCCTTTCAGATCAAATAGGATGGTTGGAGTGATAGTTAGAGGCAATGGGGAATTTAAAAGAGCAAAGGGGTGTGATGGATAGCAGTCATAGGAAGGGAGAAAAATCACAGATACAGTCACTAGTTTCTGGTATTGAGACTGGCTGTAATGTAATGAGGGTTACATTGGGTTCCAAGAGATCGATTGTGTTAGGGGACTCTCTAGTCCGAGGTACAGACAGGCTTTTCCGTGGCCAGCAGGAAGATAGTGAGGAAAGATACCAATCTGAGACTGGTACTGTTTAGAAAAGAAGCAAGTCAAACAGTCAGGGCAGGCAGGGACAAAGCAGAGAACAAGGTAGGACTGATAAATTAAACTGCACTTATTTCAATGCAAGGGGCCTAACAGGGAAGGCAGATGAAGTCAAGGCATGGTTAGAAACATGGGACTGGGATATCATAGCAATTACAGAAACATGGCTCAGGGATGGGCAGGACTGGCAGGTTAATGTTCCAGGATACAAATACTACAGGAAGGATAGAAAGGGAGGCAAGAGAGGAGGGGGAGTGGCATTTTTGATAAGGGATAGCATTACAGCTGTGCTGAGGAAGGATATTCCTGGAAATACATCCAGGGAAGTTATTTGGGTGGAACTGAGAAATAAGAAAGGGATGATCCCCTTTATTGGAATTGTATTGTAGACTAATAGTCAGAGGGAAATTGAAAAACAAATTTATAAGGAGATCTCTGTAAGAATAATAGGATGGTAATAGTCTTTTAACTTTCCAAACATAGACTGGGATTGCCATAGTGTTAAGGGTTTAAATGGAGAGGAATTTGAAAAGCATGTACAAAAAGAAAATTGCTAATTCAGTATGTGGATGTACCTACTAGAGAAGGTGCAAAGTTTGACCTACTCTTGGGAAATCAGGCAGGGCAGGTGACTGAGGTGTCAGTGGGGGAGCACTTTGGGGCCAGCGACCATAATTTTATTAGTTTTAAAATAGTGATGGAAAAAGACAGACCAAATCTAAAAGTTGAAGTTCTAAATTGGAGAAATGCCAATTTTGATGGTATTAGGCAAGAACTTTCAAAAGCTGATTGGGGGCAGATGTTCGCAGCTAAAGGGACGGCTGGAAAATGGGAAGCCTTCAGAAATGAGATAACGATAGTCCAGAGACAGTATATTCCTGTCAGCGTGAAAGGAAAGGCTGGTAGGTATAGGGAATGCTGGATGACTAAAGAAATTGAGGGATTGGTTAAGAAAAAGAAGGAAGCATATGTCAGGTATAGACAGGATAGATCGAGTGATTCCTTAGAAGAGTATAAAGGAAGTAGGAGTATACTTAAGAGGGAAATCAGGAGGGTAGAAAGGGGACATGAGAAATGCTTTGACAAATAGAATTAAGGAGAATACAAATGTTTTTTACAAATACATTAAGGACAGAAGGATAATGACGGAGAGAATAAGGCCCCTCAAAGATCAACAAGGCAGCCTTTATGTGGAGCCGCAGGAGATGGGGGAGATACTAAATGAGTATTTTGCATCAGTATTTACTGTGGAAAAGGATATGGAAAATTTGACTTTAGAAAAATAGATGGTGACATCTTGCAAAATGTCCAGATTACAGAGGAGGAAGTGCTGGATGTCTTGAAATGCAGAAAAGTGGATCAAAACCCAGGACCAGATTAGGTGTACCCTAGAACTCTGTGGAAAGCTAGAGAAGTGATTGCTGGGCCTCTTGCTGAGATATCTGTATCATCGATAGTCACAGGTGAGGTGCTGGAAGACTGGAGGTTGGCTAATGTAGTGTCACTATTTAAGAAACATGGAAAAGCAAGCCAGGGAACTATAGACCAGTGAGCCTGACATCAGTAGTGGGCAAGTTGTTGGAGAGAATCCTGAGGGACAGAGTGTACATGTATTTGGAAAGACAAGGACTGATTAGGAATAGTGAACATGGCTTTGTGCTTAGGAAATCATGTTTCACAAACTTGATTGAACTTTTTGAAGAAGTAACAAAGAGGATTGGTGAGGGCAGAGCGGTAGATGTGATCTATATGGACCTCAGTAAAACATTCAACATGGTTCCCATGGGAGATTGGTTAACAATGTTAGAACTCATGGAATGCAGGGAGAACTAGCCATTGGGATACAGAACTGAGTCAAAGGTAGAAGGTGATGATGGAGGGTTGTTTTTCAGACTGGAGGCCTGTGACCAGTGGAGTGCCACAAGGATTGGTGCTGGGTCCTCTACTTTTCATCATTTATATAAATGATTTAGGTGCAAGCATAAGAAGTGCAGTTAGTAAATTTGCAGATGACACCAAAATTGGAGGTGTAGTGGACAGCGAAGAAGGTTCCCTCAGATTTCAACAGGATCTTGATCAGATGGGCCAATGGGTTGAGAAGTGGCAGATGGAGTTTAATTCAGATAAATCCGAGGTGCTGCATTTTGGGAAAGTAAATTTTTGCAGGACTTATACACTTAATGGTAAGATGCCAGGGAGTGTTTCTGAACAAAGAGACCTTGGAGTGCAGGTACATAGCTCCTTGAAAGTGGAGTCACAGGTAGATAAGATAGTGAAGAAGGCGTTTGGTATGCTTTCCTTTATTGGTCAGAATATTGAGTAAAGGAGTTGGGAGGTCATGTTGCAGCTGTACAGGACATTGGTTCGGCCATTGTTGGAATATTGTGTGCAATTCTGGTCTCCTTCCTCTTGGAAGGATGTTGTGAAACTTGAAAGGGTTCAGAAAAGATTTACAAGGATGTTGCCAGGGTTGGAGGATTTGAGCTACAGGGAGAGGCTGAACAGGCTGGGGCTGTTTTCCCTGGAGCGTCGAAGGCTGAGGGGTGACCTTGTAGAGATTTATAAAATCGTGAGGGACATGGATAGGGTAAATAGATCAGGTCTTTTCCCTGGGGTGGGGGAGGTGCAAAACTAGAGGGCATAGGTTTAGGGTGAGAGGGGAAAGATATAAAAGGGACCTAAGGGGGGACTTCATTTACCCAGAGGGTGGTACGTGTATGGAATGAACTGCCAGAGGAAGTGGTGGAGGCTGGTACAATTGCAACATTTAAAAGGCATCTGGATGGGTATATGAACGGAAGGGTTTAGAGGGATATGGGTCAAATGCTGGCAAATAGGACTTGATTAGGTTAGGATATCTGGTCGGCATAGACAAGTTAAACTGAAGGATCTGTTTCCATGCTGTACATCTCTGTGGCTCTATGCATGCATTTCTTCCTTGAAAAGGTTCAGCTACCTGAAACAGTTTCACCAGGTTATGTCACCTTTTTAATAAGTAGCCAATCAGTAACCCAGGCTGTGCTCAGTTATGTGCTAAAATCATTTAATTGTGAAAGAAGGAGCAAATTTATCTTCTGTTTGAGCATGGAGTGATCCATATTGCAATCCCCAAACTGGAGAACAGGTCCTCGCAAACATTTGCTCTCATATTTTAAACCTCATCATGTATTTGACTGAAGAATACACAGCATAAGTATGTTGATTACTTTTAACCTGTTGTTTCTGGTATTTCCAAGCAATCACAATAACTAACCTGTACACAGTTAAATCCAACAAGCAACAAGTGACTAAATGATCGGGTAATCAGTTGTTTGTGATATTTATTCAGAAGTAAATGTTAGCCAGGAGAACTCACCGTTCCCTTTTGAATAGTTCAACAAGATCTTTCTGTAATCACATACAAATAAGCTTCTGGTTTCTTAGTTGAATATCTTGTTTCATATTTTTTGCAGTACCGGTTCAGATTTTATGCTCATTTCTGTAATTTGGCTTCTACTTATAGCCTTCTCCTGTATGACTAACCAACACTCATTGTAACAACCTTATATATTGTGTATTGTGTGTGTATATATTGTATACATATTATATTATATATATTGTCTATCTACTGTAAGCAGTGATAAAATAAGTATTTGAACAGATTTTGGACGAGTCTCCTCTGAATGTGCCAGCCATGGTTTACCATGCAAAACATTGGCTTCTGAGGTGGAAGGTTATAGATTCATATTGCCTCTGAATATGGTAAAAACAATGACTGCAGATGCTGGAAACCAGATCCTGGATCAGTGGTGCTGGAAGAGCACAGCAGTTCAAGCAGCATCCAAAGTGCAGCAAAATCGATGGTTCAGGATAAAGCCCTTCATCAGGAATAAAGGCAGTGAGCCTGAAGCATGGAGAGATAAGCTAGAGGAGGGGAGAAAGTAGTATAGAGTACAATGGGTGAGTGGGGGAGGGGATGAAGGTGATAGGTCAGGGAGGAGAGGGTGGAGTGGATAGGTGAAAAAGGAGATAAGCAGGTAGGACAAGTCCGGACAAGTCATGGGGACAGTGCTGAGCTGGAAGTTTGGAACTAGGGTGAGGTGGGGGAAGGGGAAATGAGGAAACTGTTGAAGTCCACATTGATGCCCTGGGGTTGAAGTGTTCCAAGGCAGAAGAGGAGGTGTTCTTCCTCCAGGCGTCTGGTGGTGAGGGAGTGGCGGTGAAGGAGTCCCAGGACCTCCATGTCCTCGGCAGAGTGGGAGGGGGAGTTGAAATTATGGGCCACGGGGCAGTGTTGTTGATTGGTGCGGGTGTCCCGGAGATGTTCCCTAAAGCGCTCTGCTAGGAGGGGCCCAATCTCCCCAATGTAGAGGAGACCGCATCGGGAGCAACGGATACAATAAATGATATTAATGGATGTGCAGGTAAAACTTTGATGGATGTGGATTGCCCCTGGTCCTCACCTTCCACCCTACCAACTTTTGCATAATCCAAATCATCCGCCGACATTTCCGCCACCTCCAAAAAGACCCCACCACCAGAGATATATTTCCCTCCTCACCCCTTTCCGCCTTCCGCAAAGACCACTCCCTCCGCGACTACCTGGTCAGGTCCACGCCCCCATACAACCCACCCTCTCATCCTGGCACCTTCCCCTGCCACCGCAGGAACAGTAAAACCTGTGCCCACACCTCCTCCCTCACATCTATCCAAGCTCCTAAAGGAGCCTTCCACATCCACCCTCTCATTTGAACATTACTGTTTTAGAGAGCAGACAAATAATCTAAAGTGTCATGTTTAGCATTCAGGCCTCAATGAACACCTGAAAGATGCAATCTGATTCTTTAATTCATTTATGTTTATCAGAGACTGTTGGGTGTGAATTGATAACTGTTTCTCCCACATTACAATGCTGACTGCAAGGTAAAAATAAAGCACTTTAGACAACCTGGGGGTCATTCAAGAAAAACATATAATGCAAGATGTCTTTTCTGTGCTCAAACTTTATAACGTATGTGCAGTATGTCGGCAAGTATCAACCGTTTCATTCAAAAATGTAATTACATTTCTAATCAAGCTGTGCTAGGCTGTAGGCCTTTCACTTCAGCTATGTAATTAATGTCACATCCAGCACACAACCCCTATAGTTTCTAGACAAGCCACAGTATGGTAATTTATTTTACCATACCACCATGTTGTGGAACAAAACTCCTAACTCTGTTTCCTAATTTGATGCTTTCTGTAAATTTTTCTTGTATTGGATTTTCAAATTCTTGATAATGTAAGTTCAAAGTAATGGCTTTCCGATTCATGGTGCATCCACACATTGTAACTCATTTATTACTCACCCAACAACTCTCTCTTACTGATGACGAGTCATTCATTTTGCATAACCTACTTTTAGGCTTTGAAGTCTAAGCTATTTTAAGCTTAAATTGTAGTTTTTCAGGTAAAATTTGTCCCGAGCATGGCCATACAACTTTCCTTTAAAAATACACATCTGCAGTTTCATTTAAACTTACTTGGTATTCTATTTCCATCCATGCTAAGTCATCATGTAATCAGAATTAATTGCTTTTGATTAAAAATTACTCAGTCCCTGGGACAAGACGCAAGCCGTTTAATAAATGAAAAGCTGTTTTTAAAAAAAGATGTCATAAACGTCACTGTTAAAATTAAACAAAAATCACATACAGAACAATTATTTAATTTGTGCTCATGTGGCTAACGTCTAAGAAGGTTAATTTGCTTCAATTATTCCAATTTTATAATCCCATTCACTGTGGGATCAGTAACCAGGCAACAGAAATCCAATCAGTGATTTTCTGAAAACGCAGCCAGGAAATTTAACTTCTGCCCAAAGTAGGTGCCTGTGATTGGAATTTCTCCCCCATATTAAAGTTACAGAAGAAAGATTTGCAGTTGAGCTGTAGAAACATGATTGATATCAGTAACAGCCATTGATATTATCATTCTGTCAGACAGTACCAATTGTTCCTTCCAAGGAAACAGTCGCACGCGGACAGAATTTCACAGGGGTTTGAGTGAAATGGGCTCTGGCAGGATTTGTGCTAGAATTCCAAGAGTAGTCCAGGAGGCCATTCTCAATGTCAGAAGCATTTCAATTCATCCTTTGACATTTTGTCCGATGACGAGGAAAGTTTCTCACTCGGCATGGATGAGTTCCTGATGAAGGGTGATTATTGCTTGTTAAAGGCCTTGTTGGCAGCTCAACTCACCTCATTGAGCAGGTACCTGGTGACTCCAACTTGCTGCTTGCTCTGAAGGACCTCTACCTTACTTAGGACTATCTGAGGGCACAAGTCATGGGCAGCAGAGACACACAGCTCTCATCCACAGACAAATCCATGATGGTACCTCTCGAATTGACTCGTGAGGCGCTTTGCAAGCACAGAGCTGTGCATCTGAAAGGCTGCTGCAGCAGGGACACTTTCTGTGCATGGACAGTGGACTTAGCTGATGAGATGGATCTCAGAGCTGCTCACTTGCTCTGGTAGTGTCTGCTCACCGACCTGAATGCTTTGGTATCTACGCTTTACCTTGCCTTGCCGTGCCATCCAGTGCAGTTATACAGCCAGGCTTTTTTCCTCGCTGGTCAACAGGCCTCAGTCGGCCAAGGGGGCAGACACCTTGCTGAATGATAGTGAGCTATCTCAATCTCACACCGACCCCATGTACCGGACGTTTTTGCAGCAAATTCACAACAAGTGTAACAAACAGGCAGCCAAGTGCTGAGGAAGGAATTCTCACTGAGGTCCATGGAGGCGCCCCGTTGCTGTAAGACAAAGGCAGTCTCTGATCTTAGACCGTGGAATGAGTTGCAGGCAGGTGTCCAATTGGACTGTTCTCAGTCAGCAGGTCCATGCTTCTGTCTAGGGCATGGTCGGTCCCAGGGCTCCACAGTAGCCAGTTTCTGGGCAGGGCTGGTGTACAGCCAGCAATGAGGGGACCTGGCCACATCGTGTCAGGACAGGATGCTCATGCAGCTGGTCCACAGCTAGTCTGTCAGGGGCGTGGGCTCACAAGGAGCTGCTGTTACCATGTGAAGAAGACTCGGCAGGAAATTCTTCAGGAGCAGGGACCGCAAGATCGGGGAGGGGCAGGCAGGGAGGGGGAGATGACAATCATGAAGGGACGGGATAACAGTACCTGGAATATGGAAAATCATAGATGGGAAGAGGGTTTGACCATGGTCAGGAGCAGCCTGGACTCAAGAGTTGTGAGGCAGGGTGGGCACAGTGTATCACTAAATCTGGCATAGTCACCTCAGATGCCAGGGGCTGGGAAGGAAGGTGAAGAAGGGCAGATTCAGGCTCATGTAGATGGATTGGCTTGTATCCTGAGGAGGTGGGAACAATACGGGGTTTATGGGAAGTGCTACATAGAAAGGGAAAGTTGGATGCTAGGGAGCTGGAGGATGTAAGCCACTGGGCACGAAACACTCATTGTCACCTTCCTTCGTGCTGAAAATCAGAAGTTTGCAAATGGGATGAAAATGGCGGTGATCACACTCAATGTGGGTCATATTAGGGACTCGCAATGTAATGGAGGGTGCTGCGGTACAAACCAATTTTTAAAGGAAGATACGATTACGCCCAAACCTACACAGTGTACAGGACAGAGACCTGTTCCCTAATCGCTGGCCAACCTGAAGCATTGGGCGCCTGTTTTTGTCATACTTTCCTGCCTCAAACATTGCTGGCCATCTCTTCCACACAGAGGCCAGACAAATAATAAGGATGTCGCGTTGCCTTTAGTTTGCGCTGGTGCCTTGCAGCACCAGGTTCGATTCCAGCCTCCGACAACTGTCTGTGTGGAGTTTGCCCATTCTCCCTGTGTCTGTGTGGGTTTCCTCTGGTTTCCTCCCACAGTCCAAAGATGTGCAGGTTAGGCGGATTGGCCATGGGAAATGCAGCAATAAGGTGGGCTCTTTGGAGAGCAGGTACAGACTCAATGGGCTGAATGGCTTCTTTGCTCACTGTGGGTTTTCTAGGACACATTCAATGTTACAATCGCAGGGCCAAAAGCATCAGCAGGACCTGTTATTCTGCGTACTCCTTGTTCCTTGTGCTCCCAGGTGGTCTCAGCACAGACAATGGTCTGGGAGATTGTGTGTGGCCATCATGTTGTGCCTCAAACCGCGACAGTTACATTCACAGCTACACAGAGAGAAACAACCAGATGGAAAGTCAAAGTGGTGTCATTTATAAAAAGAAATGTCAAATGACACACAGTGCATTGCCAACAGTGCCAGCAAAGTGCCCTCAATAAATTTTCTTTCACCACTTCTGCCCGTTATTTCTTGGTGTACTCCCTGGTTCTGGAAAGGGCATCAAGGGACCCTGCTTAACAATGGAGCCCAGTGGCACTGGAGGTTTAGTCAGGTGACTCGGTGGGGGGTGCCTCAGGCAAGTGAGGGTCATCGTACCAGTGGACCCTTCTCAACATGAACATTCAAGAATCTGAGGAGAGAAGCCGTTTTTGTAGTGTCCTGTTTGTAGATTTCTAAGGGAGCCGTGTGTGCAGTTCTTCCTCGAACTGTGGACCCCTGGACCCACCCTGTCACATGGTGAGAATGTGGCATCAAGAGATTTCACGAGGTCCCCTTCCCCGTGATGACATGTCTTTGCTCCTGAGGACCAGTGACTGGGGTGATGGAGTGCGGGTGAATGGGTACCTCTCCATCAGACCCTGAGGCTGCACAGCATGGCAACCTTGCTCTCCATGGCAACCACCAACCCGTCCATGGAGGCAGAAGGACGATTACATGACTCACGGCACTGCTGCTATGAGGGCCATTGTCTCCCACATTGCTGTCTGCTGCTGTCGCTCCCTGTGCATGTGGGTGAAGTCCCTGATTGTCAACACCACATGCTCCTCTCCTGCCTGGGCCTGAGCAAGAGTCTGGGTTTCGGCAGTCCCTGAGTGCAAGCAGCTCGATTGGCGGGATCTGGATGGGTATATGAATAGGAAGGGTTTGGAGGGATTTGGGCCAGGTACTGGCAGGTGGGACTAGATTGGACTGGGATATCTGGTCGGTATGGACAAGTTGGACCGAAGGGTCTGTTTCCATGCTCTACATCTCTATGACTCTATGACTCTGCATCACCACAGGAGCGACTCTCATCTTCTCCTGCCAGGGGCAGGATTTTCTCCCCCTTGTGGGTGAAGAGCCTAATGTTGGCTCAGACAGGCTCTTTCTATCCCGTTCTGGGGTGTTTTCATCTGAAATATGGAAAAGGGAGGAATGGCATGAGATTAAGATGGGCGGCATGGCTGTTAATGCTGGCGCAAGTGGGCGAGTAATGGTGAGGTGTCCCAAGGAAATGCAGAGCTAGCACAGAGGGCATGCAAGGCTAATGATGAGAGAATTTGTTGGTGTTAGACTGAGAGATGGAAAATGGTGCAGACCAAAATGTGAATGGGAGAGTGTGAACTTTGGTCAGCATTGCATGCAGTTGCAAAAGGGACAACGTAGCACTTACCCTGGTGCAGCGGTGAATGGCATTGAGCTCCTGATGGCACTGCTGCCACTCATCCATTGACCCAGGTGGAGACCTCAGACCAGGCTGCCATGGTGTGAATGGTCCTCTCTGCCCATTCTCCAGGAAGAGAACTCCTCGTCTTTGCACCACTCCCTCGACCTGGACGTCCAGACCCCTGTTGGAGGATTGCTGCACCATCTTCTCCTTCTTTGACACATTCAGGAAACCTTTATGTCCAAGGAGGGCTGCTTTGAAATGCCAGTGTTAGTCTGGGTGCACACGGATTTTTTAAAGATGGCACCAGTGCAAGGGATGCCAGTCTTCCATCTGATGGCTATTGAATAGTAAGCTGTTGAAAATGTGTTGCTGGTTAAAGTACAGCAGGTCAGGCAGCATCCAAGGAACAGGAAATTCGACGTTTCGGGCCAGAGCCCTTCATCTCTGCCCGAAACGTCGAATTTCCTGTTCCTTGGATGTTGCCTGACCTGCTGTGCTTTAACCAGCAACACATTTTCAGCTCTGATCTTCAGCATCTGCAGACCTCACTTTTTACTCGAATAGCAAGCTGTCCCAGGTATGCCTTGTGGTAAGAAGGGGCCAGAAGCAATTAAGACGGAAGTGATAGGGTCAGAGTAGGTAGTTAATGAGGCAAATTTAGTGCAATATGGTGAGAAATTTTGCTCATGGTCTCATGGTGGAAAATTGTTTCAAAAAGCTCCACGCAACTTGCCCACAGCCAAGAAAAGTGACATTCAGCCCACAATATCACATTGATTGGTTATTAAAGTTTTATTATTTTGAAATCATGTATTTACTGATTGCTTTGCTTTCTGCACGTTTCTGGCATCTAATGTCAGCCTAAAGGAAAGGAATATAACAACAAGTGATGGAAATACCCCTCAGATCGAACCCAAGCTATGGTGAAAGTGCTCTAGTGAAGTTGAGCCAAGCTGGAAAAACAACATCTCATTTCCCACTTGAGGACCCTGCAACCTTCTAGACTTCAATAGTTTTAGGGCCCAAGCACCTTCTCCCATGTCCTTACTCTAAACCCCACACACCAGGCATTGTCATCGCAGGGGTTGCTAACACAAACAACCAATTATCAGCCACTAACAGTCCGTGTTAGGCAGCTATACACTCTCCCAGGCTTTACACATTCCTTTATCAGCCAACTGTTTTTCTCTCGCTTTGCGCTCCACCTCCACCTATCGTTTACTCCTTTCCTGTCTCCCATCCCATCTTCAGCATTTATCCTGACCTTTTCCAAGCTTCAGAGTCAGGAGTGTGGTCTTGGAAAAGCACAGCAGGTCAGGCAGTATCTGAGGAGCAGGAGAATCGATGTTTTGGGCATAAGCCCTTCATCAGGAACCCTTCATCCGTTATGCCTGAAATGTCGATTCTCCTGCTCCTCGGATGCTGCCTGACCTGCTGTGGTTTTCCAGCACTACACCCTCGACTCTGATCTCCAGCATCTGCAGTTCTCACATTCTCCTTTACCAAGCTTCAACCCATTCTAAAGAAGGGTCAGTGGACTTGAACCGTTAACTCTGCTTTCTCTCCACAGATGCTACTAGAACCAGAGTTTTTCTAGCAATTTCTGATTTTGTTGGGTAAAGTAATGGGTAGCCTCTGATTCAAATTAGACCAGTTCAAATCAGCTCAGCATTCTCATTAGATCATTGACCTGAAACAATATGTTGAATATTTCTGGCAGTTTTTAAAACTTTGATTCATATATTTTCAAAGTTGTGTTATTTTGCTTTTGTAGTTGCCAAATATACATCAGGTATAGATTATGTTAGAGGCAGAAGCAATTCTTAAAATCTTTTGCAGCAGTAGATATGACTTTCATTACCACTACCTGGACATAAACCTTATCGAACCAGTAAACACGTCTCAGAAAACTAGATTTCGAGACTTTCATTTAGACAATAAAAATCAGACAGGTTTTGCAACCGCCAGGTAGTTTGCTAACTAACATTGCTAACTGTCCAGGCAGTTGTAAGTGAAAATTGCCTCCAATATATCATAACTCTAATCTCAAACTATCACCCCTCAGTGCACCAAAGTGAATTTCTTTCTGTTTCCACAATTCAACCTTCCGAATCTTAATCCCCTGGAGACTGATGTCGCAAAACTGGCACAGAGGGAGCAAAAATTTTACATTTTCATAGGATGAGGATAGGGAGGCCTCAAGACTGCAACTACACATTTTTAATACTGTATTTGTTCAGGGATAAAAGAGGTTTACTCGTGGAAAAAGGTGGAAGTTCTATTAACATACGCATTTGGTAGTCTGGGACAATGTCTTGGATATCTCAAAATGCAGGACCAGTGTAACCAGTGCATTCATTTCTGTGCATAACTGTTTTTTTTAAAATCATGTTTCTCCCTCATAAGCTTCCCCACAACTTTGCTCTCTTGAACCTTTCAGCAGTGTTATTCTAGAGCAGCGCTATTCTGGAGCAGTAAATGTGAAGCAGTTTCTAGGGCCACTTAAAGATGAACTGATACAGCTCGATACGAGATTTTCCCTTTTGACACTGCAATGGCTAGAAAACCAGAGGGTGGGGCCATGCAAAACTTTAATTTCTGCACCTCTATAGTTTCCATGCTACAGGAGATTCTGTGCTACAGAACTGAACAAAAACCATTATTGAAGGTAGCCTGATTCAATTCAATTCCATGAACCAGTGAAATGCTATTGCCCTTTTCATGATGAGTGAGATAATCATTGTCCACTCACTGTACCTATTTATATCCCTTCATAGGTTCCTTATGATCACTTCACAATTTATTTTCCTATCGACCTCTGCACGATCCGCAAATTTAGCAACTACACCTTCAATGTTTATAGAAATCAGTTCTATAAATTTCTTATCCCCATTCTGCTTCTTACTGACATCATTTTTAAAGGCAACTTTTTTCTACATTGATATCACTCACATTCACCTCCCCAGCATCTTTCATGGCCCCTCTATTGTCCTACTTGTTCGACATTGAGTAGATGATCAAAAACTTTCCTCCAACGAAACATTGGAAAGACCAGTGATTTGCATTTTCCTCCACCCCACCATACCATTGTTCCCCAGCCACTGACAATTGCTACAGGCTGAAGGAGACTCATCTATAAATACTTGTCATATATGATTCTGAAATGGATACCTAACTTTGCGGCAGCACCATGACTAAAAATGTTTATTTCAACTTCTGTAGTTTCACACAATCTAGCCAGTTCTTGTGCTGCTGAAATTCTCATCTGTTCCCGTCTGACCCCAAGACCTAAAATTTTAATGCAGTACAATGTAATTGGCCTTTCATTCTTTTTACAATCTCAATTTCTTATATTTCAAAAGCATTTACACATCTAAAGTTATTCATTGACTGTAAAGCATTTTGTGACATCCTGTAATCATAATAGGGACTATATTAAAAAAAAGTCTGTCTTTTGTTTCTTTTTGTTATGGGCGGAATAAGTGTTCCTTTATTGCCTGTGGTCAGTAGGAGGTGATAGGTAAAAGCTTTCTTTTATCTTTTATGTCTATGTTCCAATTAAATAATTCCAAAACAAGCATTTGTAAGTTTTAAAATAGAGTTATTTATTTATACACTTCAAATTTAAATATAACATCTTATAAGCTCGTTACCATCTGCACACTCAAATACACAAAGACTGGTTAGAGTTAAAGATACCTGTAATTTCTGATTTCACCATTCCTGATGAAGGGCTTTTGCCCAAAACGTTGATTTTCCTGCTCCTTGGATGCTGCCTGACCTGCTGTGCTTTTCCAGCACCACTCTAATCTTGACTCTAATCTCCAGCAACTGCAGTATCCACTTCTGCCACAGGTAAAGATAGTCAATTTGTTACAACGTATAAGTTAACTCGATATTTGGTTTACAGGCTGAATTTCCTTTGAATGAAGAGAATGATTTAAAGTTTAATTGAGGGTCCTGTAAAGTGAAGAATTCCCAGCTGATTTTGGGATTTCTTCTCGTCAAACTTCTCAGAAACTTTGTTGTCAGGAACGTGAACTAGAACTTGAAAGTTTGGGGGAAACCCTCTCTTGGTTGGCATCTCCAGCTGGCATGGCTTTCTGTGAATTACCTTGGCTGTTTGAAACACAATTAGATAACTTAATGAAGTTGGTGGAATTCTGTCTGCAAACACATCCTGCTGATTTTAAAAAACAGACAATAACAAAACTCCTTGTCACTTATACAGTTTGACACACAAGCACATCTCATTTTCAGGTATGCCTTGTGCTGCGCCTGACTTGTTCTCATGCACTTTTCATTGAACTAGTGTTGTTCCCTTGACTTGATGGAAATGGTAGAATGGGGAATATACCAGGCCATGAGATTGCAGATTGTGTTAAAGTATGCTCCTGCTGTTATTGATGGCCCACTATGCCTAATGGCTGCCTGGACTTGATTTGTTAATCTATTCAAAGTCTTTCACATTTAGCATGTGAGACTGCGTCATAACACAATGCAGGCTATTCTCAATGTGAAGGTGTGACTTTGTCTCCAAAGGACGAGTTATTCTGACCAATACAGTCATAGACAGGTACACCTGCAGCTGACAAGTCGTTAAGAATGAGATCAAGCATGTTTTTCCCTCTTGTTGGTTTCCTTCAAACCCAAACTAGCAATTATGGCCTTTAGGACATGACCAGCCCAATGAGTCCTACAGCTGCTGAAGCACTCTTGGTGGTGGACATTGAAATCCCCCCATTCCGACTACCTGCTGGGTCCTCGCTACCCTCAGTGCTTTGTTCAAGTGTTGTTCAATATGAAGGTGCACTGATTCATCAGCAAAAGGAGAACTTCTTTGGGAAGTTTCTTTGCCCATGTTTTACCTGATGCATGACTCTTCATAGTGTCGGGAGTCAATGATGCAGCTCCAATGAAATCATTAACAAGATATAATCCCCTGAAATTGTCAACTTTTTTTTAGATTAGATTACTTATAGTGTGGAAACAGGCCCAACAAGTCCACACCGATCTGCCAAAGCGCAACCCACCCAGATCCATTCCATTACATTTACCCCTTCACCTTACACTACAGGCAATTTAGCATGGCCAATTCACCTAACCTGCACATTTTTTTCTGGAGTGTGGGAGGAAACCAGAGCACCCGGAGGAAACCCAAGCCGACAGGGGGAGAATGCCCGTGGAGTTTGCACATTCTCCCTGTGTCTGCATGGGTTTCCTCCGGGTGCTCCAGTTTCCTCCCACAGTCCAAAAGATGTGCAGGTTAGGTGAATTGGCCATGCTAAATCGCCCATAGTGTTAGGTGAAGGGGTAAATGTAGGGGAATGGGTGTGGGTGGGTTGTGCTTCTATGTGGACTTATTGGGCTGAAGGGCCTGTTTCCACACTGTAAGTAATCTAATGTGTAAACTCCACACAGAGAATCGCCTGAGGTGGGAATTGAACCCGGGTCTCTGGGGGTGTGAGGCAGCAGCACTAACCACTGTGCTGCCAACTTGTTGCTGTCTTCTGAGAAACTTACCTGTGTACTAGGCAAGTGTATCAAGAATGAAGCGAGTTGCCCCTGACAATGAGAGCAGCCTCATCTGAGCTCTCATTCGATTTTGCTACTAATCTTCCCCTCAGCTCTCATAGGTCCTCAGACACTTAAGAGATTCAACCCAATGTGTTCTTTTGTATTTCTCCTGCCACAGGAGACAAGTTCATATCTTCCCCTACTATACTGTGCCTGCCAAACTTTTGCTCACTCACTTAATGTCCCTTTGCAGAACCTTGACATCCTCTTTGCAACTTACTGTCTTAAATATCTTTGTGTCATGAGCAAATTTAGCAACCACACATTTAGTATTTTCATCCAATCACTGATACTATTCCAAGCAAGATTGTAGAAGCTCAATTGCTCTTTAGATGTATCAATCCACTGTTCAAAAAATAGATTTAAATGAAATGGCTACAAATATACTTTATCTAGTTTAAGTTTAAAATGAAAAGATCCATAAACAGATTTCTTGAATAAACAACAAATTATTGATTTGTTCTGAAAATTGATTTGGCAAAGATATAAAGTGGATTAATACAATTTGAAGTCAGAAAGTATAAATATTTACCCATCAAAATAACCCCAACACAAGGATACACAAAGTTAAAAAGCAAAAGAAAAGATTTCTCTGCAGAATTTAGCTAGGAGAAAAGGTCATTTTGGCCAATATTTGTTAGAATTTGAAGTTACAAAGAGGATATGGTAGGAATGTTCAAGATGTCTTTCAGTCAGCATTGTGTCACAAGTAGACAGATATCACTGGACACAGGCAGTTGACATTGGGGCAGTACCATTTTGGCTCAGTTCCTCAGTACCCTGCACTTAGGCTCTCTTGTTTCATTTTGATTTTAGAAACATTTCCCTTCCCTTCAACCAAACCTCCCTCCCCGCAAAATAATAAAAGCCGAACCCACAGTATGATCGGCTTGGACTCTGGTTGCAGCATCAATCAGATGAAGTCCATCTGAATGGAACAGCTCTCTCTTTCTGCAGTATTGGTTCCAGTGTGTCATGAACTGGAACCCATTTCTCACACATTAATATTTGGGCTAGACATGTACTTTTCTAATCTTATTTGGGTAGTGATTTGGGTAGTTTATTAGCTTTGTGGTTTTGCTTTTTTAATTTAACCCAGGCTGCTTATGATCCCTGATCAGAACATTTTACACAGTCGTACCTATGTCATTGGTACCGACATGGAGCACAAAAACTTGCTTCTTCACCTCCTACCCCATGTTCCTCTCCAGCCCAGAAAGATGTCCATATCCTTGGCATCAGGTAACCACCACAGCCTTCAGGACTCTCTATTGTTGTAGAGCACAGTATCCATTTCCCTAATGATGCTATCTCCCATTAGTATAAACTTTCTCTTTTCTCCGATACACTATGCCATATTGCTATGGTTGGTTCACCCATCCTCCTGCAGTCTATGGGTGGCACAGTGGCACAGTGGTTAGCACTGCTGCCTCACAGCGCCAGAGACCCGGGTTCAATTCCCGACTCAGGCAACTAACTGTGTAGAGTTTGCACATTCTCCCTGTGTCTGTGTGGGTTTGCTCCGGTTTCCTCCAGTCAGGTGAATTGGCCATGCTAAATTGCCCGTAGTGTTAGGTAAAGGGTAAATGTAGGGGAATGAGTGGGTTGCGCTTTGGCAGGTTGGTGTGGACTTGTTGGACCGAAGGGCCTGTTTCCCCACTGTAAGTAATCTAATCCCTGCTCCATACTTCCATAACCATATACCAATTGGCCAAGGGTACTGTCTGAAGGTCCTCAAAGCTGAGTTGTGGATCACTCACAGTCCTGACCATGGAATGTGACTGCTACAGCATCCAGGTAACTCTCGTTCTCCCTGATTTGTCGTGGTGTCCACACCTCAGACTCCAGCTCATTCACATTCAGGCAAATCTCAATGAGTAGCCAATGCTTGTTGAGTCCAGATGATGTCGTCATAGATCACTCCAACGTTCACCAGCTTCCACGTCCTACAACCAGCCAATTCCATTCTATTCATTTAAATATTTTATAAGTGAATTTCTTCAGCTGTACTAACACCTAGTGAATTAAATGATTTGTCAATCAAAAGAGATAGGGGAGAAATACCTATCTATCACTTCCCAGTTATCCTGTGAATTCACACTTTGGGTCTTACAGGTACACATAGATTGAAGGGGTTCTCTGTTGGTGGTTTGCATCTCCCACCACTGCCCTTCTTACATAGATCTGCTCTCCATGCCCCTGTCCAATACAAATCATATTCAATCTCTTTATTAGGACCAGTCTGAAGCAAATTTACCATGACTATACTGACAGGGCTCAGAAGTTACCTTAGCCCCAGGAATCAGATGCATAAATCTGTCAAGCAAAAGAAATTTAATGAACCTACACCTCATGACATGACAGCAAAAGGAAAACAAAATGGAAAGAGGTGTGACATCAGCATTATCATGGATATATCCCCTTTTTGGGCTGGCTTTCTGTGAGAGTTAGTCAGACCCTGAGCTGCTGCAAACACTGCAGTGTTATTTTTATAGCTTACTTCACAGTTACATGCAGAAATACCAATATGACATGCCAGTAAGTCACATTAGCTACAGCTCTTCCATGTTAGTCCTGTTTTTCTGGATGTAGCTATGACGAGGGGAGAAGTGAAAGCTGACCTTTGACAATAGTGAGGTACTTTATTGCTATGTATTTCACTGTTAAAACAAGAACAAACATCTTTGTTTCTAGGCAATGCATGATAGAATCAATTCATACCTGTATACTCAAACCTGCCAATTAAATATACATCAATTCTAGACAATAGCTCAGTCAATCCTATTCCTTTGCTCTATCCCACGACCGTGTACATTTACTTCCCTCACAGTGGCTCTGTGGTTAGCACTGCAGCCTCACAGCACCAGGGTCCCAGGTTTGATTCCAGCCTCAGCGACTGTCTGTGTGGAATTTGCATATTCTCCCTGTGTCTGTGTGGGTTTCCTCTGGGTACTCCGGTTTCCTCCCACAGTCCAAAGATGTGTAGGTCAGGTAAATTGGCCATGCTGAATTGCCAGTGGTGTTGGGTGCATTAGTCTGAGGGAAATGGGACTGAGTGGGTTGCTTTTCAGAGAGTTGGAGTGGACCTGAAGGGCCTGTTTCCACACTGTAGATAATTTAATCTACTGATCCAATATATCTTTTAAATCATTGATTACTTCCACTGCCAACACTTCCATGGATGCAAAGAATTCTACGTTGTTACCATATGCTACTACAGAAAGTTCTCTTCAAATCCCTCCTATATCTGCTGCCCCCAAACCTTAAATCTCTGTACCCTGGGCCTTGTACCAATCAACAAGTGGAAGCAGCTTTGCTTTCTTTACATTATGCTAATCTGCCATTATCCTGAATAAATCATTACCAAATCTCCCCTCACCCTCCTTTCCTCCAAGGACATTAACTCAAATCTTGTCAAACTAATCCTGTCAGTAAAATCCATTGTTCCTGGAAACAACCTCCTCTGTAGCCTCAGAAGAACTCTCACATCCATGTGGTGATCAGAATTGGACTCCATACACTGTTGTGGCCTAACCAAAACTTTGCAAAGACCCAGCAGAACATTCCCAGATTTTGTACTCAGCTTCTGTACTTAGGAAACCTATGATCCCATTTGTTTTGCTAACTATCGTCTCAGTATGTTCTACCGCCTTCAGTGATCAATGCACATGAACCCAAGGTCTCTCTGACCATGCAAATTCTTTGGAGCAGTGCCTTCAGTTTATTTTGCCATCTCTTCTTTCTTATGCCAAAATGCATCACCTCACATGTTACATTAAGCTGAGAGAATACTGACTGCCCTGCCTACTAGGCCAGCACAGTGGCTCAGTGGTTAGCACTGATACCAGGGACCTGGGTTTGATTCCACCCTCGGGCAACAGTCTGTGTGGAGTACTCACATTCTCCCCTGTGTGGGTTTCCTCCAGGTGCTCTAGCTTCCTCCCACAGTCCAAAGATATGCAGGTTAGGTGGGTTAGTCATACTGGATTGCCGATAATGCTCAGGGATGTGCAGTCTAAGTGGGTTAGCCATGGGAAATTAAGGGTTACAGGGATAGTGTAAGTGGGGAGGGGGAGTGTTGTGGGTCCATGTGAGATGTTCTTTGGAGGATAGGTGCGGACTTGCTGGATTCAAATGGCCTGCTCCCACACTATCGGGGTTCAATGGTTCTCTAAGTAGCTGACTGGCAATATCCAAGCTATTGGACTAGTAGCAGAGTATTGAGCTCTGGCCACACAGAGCTATTTCCCTTGACTTCTGACAATCAGGATACGCTTTCTGTCTGCACTAAACTACATGACAAGATATCAGTAATATGAGACTGATATCATTGGCTGAAGGGGAAAATCATAGATCGATAAGTCAGAAATGCTGTGAACATCCACATAGGTTCAGAGTGGATGAGCATTATACAAACAAGCAAAAAGCCTAGAAGTGAAGCCTCATCCAGTCCTTGAGCTGGGTGCGTGCCCCTGAGCACACACAGCCTCTGCTGCAGCATTACAAGGATAGTTGCCAGTGCAGCCCAGAAGAGCAGAAACATCCTGTAGGTGGATCAGATTTGTGTTGTTCTTCAAAACTGGCACACACGTGATATACCAATGTCCATGGACATGGGGTGCATGTGGTTAGTGTTGAGAGAGTGGTGCTGGAAAAGCACAGCAGGTCAGACAGCATCCGAGGAGCAGTAAAGTTGATGTTTCGGGCAATAGCCCTTCATCAGGGCAATTCCTAATGAAGGGCTTTTGCCCAAAACGTCGACTCTCCTGCTCCTCGGATGCTGCCTGACATGCCGTGCTTTTCCAGCACCACACTCTTGACTCTGACCTCCAGCATCTGCAGTCCTCACTTTCACCTGTGTGTGGTCAGTGCCCATAGAATGTGCCCTGAGATCTGGGATGCCTTGTGCCCAAGAAGGAGAGATTGAAAGCAATTGATGTGCTGAAGTTGTCAGGTCGTTGAGAATTCTCAAAGTCTAGCTCATTTGCCACATTTGGTCAGAAAGCCAAATGTTAATGAGGCAAGTTAAAGTGTTAATAATGGATTTAAACAAGCTTTAATCCCCCTTAATTATCAACTCACCACAGCTGAGTGAGAATCGCACGTCACCACTTAACAAATGGATCATGGGCAGACTGAGAGCTGGATGGTGCATAGGAGTGGGCTGCCTTCGAGTGGTCAGAAGGTGGGAGGGACGGGGGTTTGCTGAGTCTCTATAGCCTGCAGTTTTTTTTATGTAACAGGATTGTCTCATGTATAGATGTCATTGTCGCTGTCTTTTCATATTTGAAACTGGCATTTGAGGTTTGTCCTCATTTCCCTGTAAACTAGTTGAATGGTAGGGTTTGGGACCTAGCTTTGCTGCTCCTCTCCCTTGTAAAATTACTGTTGTATACAGCTGTAAATGTTAACTGTTTCTCTGTAACCTCTTTTGTAATTGTTTAATAAGATAATAAACAATTGGATCAAAGGTGCAGCGAGTTGGTCCCGATGGATCACATCAGACTTCTCAGACCATAAGTCCGCATTTTCCAGGCCTCTGACAGCCAGGAGATCCAAAGGGGTTTATAAGATTGCAAAATACAATTGTATGTTTGTTTCAAAGCCTGTTGCATAATTAAAGTCTACTATTCTGATGCACTTTGTAAAATGTGATACATATTTTAAAATATTCATGATATTAAGAACTTGTTGAATGCTGTTGGAAAGAAAATGTTACTCTGGCAAAACACTCTATTTTATCCTGAGGCTGTTGGCAGGGCTGGTTGGTGGGTGGGTTGCAGTGTGGGCGAGGTGAGAAGAATGCATGACAAATTCTGTCCCAGATGAGTATCATTGAAAGCATTGTAACCTATTTGAAATGTTTATAAAGTAAAATTTGAAAGGATTTTTGAGAGTTTACATCAATTGTCTGGAAATCAATTGCAATTTTCTTGCTTCATAGAATTACTGATCTTTGAGAAATCTTGACATGGAGGCAGCACTAAGAGGAAGAAAATCAAGATTATTTCATGCAGCTAACAGGCACAGACAGCTACAGATGTGAAGAAGTTAAACTTGAGTGCGTGCAGAAAAGATTTATAAGGATGTTCTTAAGAAGGGTTTGAGTTAAAGGCAGAAACTGAATAGTCTGAGGCTTTCATTCACTAGAATGTCGCAGACTGAGATTAGATTCCCTACAGTGTGGAAACAGGCCCTTCAGCCCAACAAGTCCACACTGACCTACAAAGAGTAACCCACCCAGTCCTATTTTCCCCGACTAATGCACTTGACACTATGGGCAATTTAGCATGGCCAATTCACCTGACCTGCACATCTTTGGACTGAGGTGTGACGTTAGAGGTTTATAAAATCATGAGGGTCGTAGTCAAGTGAATAGCCAAGATCTTTTTCCTAGGGTGAGGGAGTCCAAAACGAGAGGCGTAGGTTTAAGGTGAGAGGGGAAAGATTTAGAAAGGACCTGAGGGGTATGTATCTCACGCAGAGGGTGGTACGTGTATGGAATGAGCTGCCAGAGGTAGTTCAGGAGGTGGGTGCAATTACAACATTTAAAAGACTTCTGGATAGGTGAATGACTAGGAATGTTTGGAGGGATATGGGCCAGATGCTGGCATTTGTGATAAGGTCAGATTGGGATTCTGGACCAAGGGATCTGTTTCCATGCTGCTGTGCCTCTATAGATGCCACAGAACGATGTATTTACCAAACTCCTGATGCATTTAGGGGTAAATTGAACTCACCAGAAAATGGTTATGATTGGGATGGCGGACAGGAGAAATTTCTGTCTGTAACATGCTGCTCCTTTTTTTGAGGTATTTTAGATGTTGAAGGTGATTTCCTTGAATTCCAGGAGCAGCAATTACTTTTCATATGCTGTTTCATTGTTTTGAAACTTTGGAGAAAAAAAAGTCAAAACAATCGCACATTTAAAAGGGAGAGGACAGACAAGGAAGCATATGGTGAAGTCAGTGCAGGAGAGAGAGAGAGAGAGAGAGAGAGAGAGAGAGAGAAAGAATGAAAGAAACCCACATTGCTAACTGACACAGCATGAGCCTGCACAGTTACTGTCTTTGCTGTTCAATTCATGTATCGCTGGACATCAGAGTGCATCTGGGAAAATTAACAAACAGTGAAATTCACAACTGATCTTGGAGGAACTTGTTCGGGAGAGGTCACAGCACAGAGGCAGATAAGTAAATAGTTTTAAGTGTGGCCTTGGGGCCTTGCTGTAAGTCTGTGGTAGTGAATAGAGTGGGTGTTTTCTTGATTATATGTTTTATTGAGATATGTCGCTTGATTAAACTTAAAAATATAAGCCATAAGTATTACGTTAGCCAGGAGCAGTGTTTTGTAGAGGAATAAGGTGGGGCTATTTTCTGGGTCTGCAGATTGGAAGATGCAAAAAAATGGCCCTTAGAGTGATATGCTCTTCTTGTCGGATGTGGTCGTTTACATGTTACTGAGGATTATATCTGCAATAAATGCCGTTGGTTGCAAATCCTAGCAGATCAAATGGAATGTTTGGAGTTTCAGTTAGAGACAATGAGGAATTTACAAGAGCAAAGGGGTGTGGTGGATGGCAGTTATAGGAAGGGGGAAAAGTCACAGGTACAGTCACACAGACAGGTTAGCTCCAGGAAAGGTAAGAGAAGTAGGCAGGTAGTGCAGGAGTCTTTTGTGGATATACCCATTTCAAACAAATGTGCTGTTTTAGAAAATGTAGGGAGTGATGGATTCTCAGGGGAAAGTAGCACGAACAGCCAAGTTTCTGGTATTGAGACTGGCTCTAATGCAATGAGAATACGTCGGGTTCCAAGAGATCAATTGTGTTAGGGGATTCTCTAGTCCGAGGTACAGACAGATGTTTCTGTGGCCAGCAGCAAAAAATCAGAATGGTGTGTTTCTTCCCTGGTGCCAGGATCAAGGATGTCTCAGAGAGGGTGCAGAATGTTCTCACAGGGGGAGAGGGCCCAGCAAGAGGTCATTGTCCACATTGGAACCAACGACATAGGAAGGGAAAAGGTTGAGATTCTGAAGGCAGATTACAGAGAGTTAGGCAGGATTTTAAAAAGGAGGTCCTCAAAAGTAGTAATATCTGGATTACTCCCTGTGCTACGAGCTAGTGAGGGCAGGAATAGGAGGACAGAGCAGATGAATGCATGGCTGAGGAGCTGGTGTATGGGAGAAGGATTCACATTTTTGGATCATTGGAATCACTTCTGGGATAGAAGTGAACTGTACAAGAAGAACGGATTGCACCTAAATTGGAATTGCACCAATACACTGGCAGGGAAATTTGCTAGAGCTGTTCGGGAGGATTTAAACTAGTAAGATGGGGGGGGTGGGACTCAGGGAGATAGTGAGGAAAGAGATCAATCGGGGACTGGTACAGTTGAAAAAAGAAATGAGTCAAACAGTCAGGGCAGGCAGGGACAAAGCAGAGAACAAGGTAGGACTGATAAATTAAACTGTATTTATTTCAATGCAAGGGGCCTAACAGGGAAAGCAGATAAACTCAGGGCATGGTTAGGAACATGGGACTGGGATGTCATAGCAATTACAGAAACATGGCTCAGGGATGGGCAGGACTGGCAGCTTAATGTTCCAAGATACAAATGCTACAGGAAGGATAGAAAGGGAGGCAAAAAGGAGGGGGAGCGGCATTTTTGGTAAGGAATAGCATTACAGCTGTGCTGAGGGAGGATATTCCTGGAAATACATTCAGGGATGATATTTAGATGGAACTGAGAAATAAGAAAGGGATGATAACCTTATTGGGATTGTATTATAGACCCCGAAATAGTCAGAGGGAAATTGAGAAACAAACTTGTAAGGAGATTTCCGTTATCTATAAGAATAATAGAGTGGTTGTGGCAGGGATTTTAACTTTCCAAACATCGACTGGGACTGCAATATTGTTAAAGGTTTAGATGGAGAGGAATTTGTTAAGTGCACACAAGACAATTTTCTGATTCAGTATATGGATGTACCTACTAGAGAAGGCGCAAAACTTGACATACTCTTGCTAAATAAAGCAGGGCAGTTGACTGAGATGCTAGTGAGGGAGCACTTTGGGGCCAGCGACCATAATTCTATTCATTTTAAAATAGTGAAGAAGTTCTAAATTGGAGAAAGGCCAATTTTAACAGTATTAAGCAAAAATTTTCAAAAGCTGATTGGATGCAGAGGTTCACAGGTAAAGGGATGGCTGGAAAATGGGAAGCCTTCAGAAATTAGATAACGAGAGTCCAGAGAAAGTATGTTCCTGTCAGGGTGAAAGGAAAGGCTGGTAGGTATAGGGGATGCTGGATGATGAGAGAAATTGAGGGTTTGGTTAAGAAAAAGAAGGAAGCATACATCAGGGAAAGACAGGATAGATCGAGTGAATCCTGAGAGTATAAATGCAGTAGGCGTATACTTAAAAGGCAAATCAGGAGGGCCAAAAGGGGACATGAGATAGCTTTGGCAAATAGAGTTAAGGAGAGTTGAAATAGTGTTTACAAATGTATTAAGGACAAAAGGGTAACTAGGGAGAGAATAGGACCCCTCAAAGATCAGCAAGGCGGCCTTTGCGTGAAGCCGCAGGAGACGGGGGAGATACACAATGAATATTTTGCATCGGTATTTACTGTGGAGAAGGACGTGGAAGACATAGAATGTAGGGAAATAGACAATGACATCTTGAAAAAATGTCCATATTGAACAGGAGGAAGTGCTGGATGTCTTGACATGCATAAAAGCCAGGACCTGATCAGGTGTAACTAGAACTCTGTGGGAAACAAGGGAAATGATTGTTACGCCTCTTGCTGAGATATTTATTTCATCGATAGTCACAGGTGAGGTGCCGGAAGACTGGAAGTTGGCTAACGTGATGCCACTGTTTAAGAAAAGTGGTAAGGACAAGCCAAGGAACTATAGACTGGTGAGCCTGACATTGGTGGTGGGCAAGTTGTTGGAGGGACTCCTGAGGGACAGGATGTACATGGATTTGGAAAGGCAAGGACGGGTCAGGGATAGTCAACATGGCTTTGTGCATGGGAAATCATGTCTCACAAATTTGATTGAGTTTTCTGAGGAAGTAACAAAGAGGATTGATGAAGGCAGAGCAGTAGATGTGATCTATATGGACTTCAGTAAGGCGTTCAACAAGGTTCTCCATGTGAGACTGATTAGCAAAGTTAAATCTTATAGAATACAGGGAGAACCACCCATTTGGATACAGAACTGGCTCAAAGGTAAAAGACAGAGGATGGTGGTGGAGGGTTGTTTTTCAAACTGGAGGCCTGTGACCAGTGGAGTGCCACAAGGATCGGTGCTGGGTCCTCTACGTTTTGTCATTTACATAAATGATTTCGGTGTTAGCATAAGAGGGACAGTTAGTAAGTTTGCAGATGACACCAAAATTGGAGGTGTAGTGGACAGCGAAGAGGGTTACCTCAGATTACAACAGGATCTTAATCAGATGGGCCAATGGGCTGAGAAGTGGCAGATGGAGTTTAATTCAGATAAATGCGAGGTGCTGCATTTTGGGAAAGTAAATCTTTGCAGGACGTATACACTTAATGGTAAGATCCCAGGGAGTGTTGCTGAACAAAGAGACCTTGGAGTGCAGGTACATAGCTCCTTGAAAGTGGAGTCACAGGTAGATAAGATAGTGAAGAAGGCGTTTGGTATGCTTTCCTTTATTGGTCAGAGTATTGAGTATAGGAGTTGGGAGGTCATGTTGTGGCTGTACAGGGCATTGGTTAGGCCACTGTTGGAATATTGCGTGCAATTCTGGTCTCCTTCCTATCGGAAAGATGTTGTGAAATTTGAAAGGGTTCAGAAAAGACTTACAAGGATGTTGTCTGGGTTGGTGGATGTGAGCTACAGGGAGAGGCTGAACAGGCTGCGGCTGTTTTCTCTGGAGCATCGGAGGCTGAGGGGTGACCTTATAGAGATTTACAAAATTATGAGGGGCATGGACAGGATAAAAAGACAAGGTCTTTTCCCTGGGGTAAGGAAGTCCAGAACTAGAGGGTGTAAGTTTAGGGTGTGAGGGGGAAGATATAAAAGGGACCTCAGGCAACATTTTCACACAGAGTAGTATGTGTATGGAATGAGCTTCCAAATGAAATGCTGGAGGCTGGTACAATTACAACATTTAAATGGCATTTGGATGGGTATATGAATAGGAATAGCGTGGAGGGATATGGGCCAGGTGCTGGCAGGTGGGTCTAGATTGGGTTGGGATATCTGGTTGGCATGGACGGGTTGGCATGGACGGGTTGGACCAAAGGGTCTGTTTCCACGCTGTACATCTTTATGACTCTCTGACTCTATTTCATTTGGCAGTAAGAAGAAGAAAAATAGAGTTCCAGGTGCTAAACATAAAGTACTTTGCTCTGGTATGTGAATGAGCTGAGAGTTTGTATCAGAAGACTAGCTTGTGAAGCAGTCCATTGGTTGGCCCATTGAAAAGGAACTATGGAAAGTTAAGCAACCAGGACTCAACATTTGAGGAGTATCAATCGCCTTGTGGTTTGTCAGTGTTAATCCTCAATATTTTCTAATCACTGTTCAGAAAGAGCATTAATCTGGAGGAGGTGGCACTTGAACCCTGGCCTCCTGGCTCAGAAATAGGTATATTACCTCTGCAGCACAAAAATGTTTTAATGTTCACTTGATACATTGACCTCAGACAGAATACAGCTACCAGCAAATGTGACTCAAGTTGATTGAGTGCAAAGATGAGAAATCCTATATTGATGAAACCCAACTGAAAATGGTACATAGTGCATCCTTTGTTTGGGAACTTAGGCAGCTACTTGTTGTTACATATGACACATCTTTATTGCATCAATGACTTTTGGTGAAATTTTACTTTTTATTTCATATCTCATTTGCCGTTTAATACATACGGAATTTTAACTGGTACTGATCTGTGTTAAAATAAATTAAAAGCTACAATTTCATTGGTAATTTCTTCTTTTTAGGATCCTTCAACTGATTATTACAATTTTGGGTTTTACCGTGGGAATTATATCATTACCCAGATTCAAACGAGTTGCAGACACAGATTCTATATGTCAAAATGGGCCTGGAGGTCTTGCCTTAGCCCCATTTGGCCCCAAAGGGAACTGACGGCGAGAGGGTGGAGATCTAGTTTAGTGGGTTAGTCATGCGAGATTGCCAACAGTGCCCAGGGATGTGCAGGCTAAGTGGCTTTGTCTTTTTTTGGGGGGTTCCTGTGTTCCTCGGAGTGATAATAACTGACAATCTGTCCTGGACTTCCCATATAGATTCAATGATCAAGAAGGCACAACAATGCCTCTTCTTCCTCAGGCAGCTCAGGAAATTTGGCATATCCATAAGGAACCTCACCAACTTCTACAGATGCACAATTGAAAGTGTGCATCACGGCCTGGGTATGGTAACTGCTCTGTCCAGGTTCATAGAGAACTATGCAGGGTGGTGTGCACAGCCCAGCCCATCACGGAAACCAACCTTCCATCGATGGACTGCAGTTACACAGCTCAATGCTGTGGAAATGCTGCCAACATTGCACCCTAGCAATGATCTCCTACAATCTCTTCTGTCAGGCAGAAGATATAGAAGCTTGGGCACACACACACACCAAAAGATTCAAGGACAGCTTCTTACTGGCCTTTATTAGATTATCCAATGGACTCTCTAGCCTCAAATAATGCTGATCTGGCTAACATTGATCTCCCTTGTATGCCCTGTGCAATGTTACCTCTATGCCTCTAAATCTTTTAGTCTGTATGGTTAATATGATCTGCCTGTACTGCTCATAAACAAAGCTTTTCACTGTACTTCGGTACACGTGACAAAAAAACATAAACAAATAGATAGATAGGCAATCTGGCCACAAGCGCACCCCAAACTAATCTAGTTCTGAGAGGTTTTCCTCCTCAAATTTCCACTCAAACATTTTTTTAAGGCCAAATGTAATTTTCGCTGTAAGCCAGCTCAGTAGAGCAGCATTTTTGATTTTTTAAATATATTTTCCATTCAGAAATATTTACTGAGATACTTATGGGTGGTAACTGGATTTTATAAATAAGTACTTTTACTCAGTTTCTAGTCTAGTTTGGCTGAGTGACCCAGCATTAGCTCAATGAAAATGGGGAAAACAAAGCCTGTAAAGAATAACCTGCTGGTCAATGACTCAGATTCTCATCTGATTTGCGAAGTTTCATGTTCAATTCCAATGACAAGGCTTGAACACAAACATCATTGCTGTACTGTCAGAGGTGTTAACCTGTCTATGAGAGCTTTAATGCTGGTCATAGTTTGTGTGGTTGTGAAATATCCCATGGCACGATTTAATAGGGCTGTTATCTCTTCTACACTAGCAGATATTTATCCCTTAATTAACATCGCAAAGGCAGCGAATCTGGTCATTATCAAATTGCTGCTTGTGAGAGTTTGTTCAGTCCATGTAGCAGCTTCATGGCTTACATTGCAAAACTGTATTTTGATAAAACTTCATCAGCTTCTATTAGACATCCATCATCATAAAACATTCTGAGTAAGTGCAAATATTTCTTATCTTACATTGATACATTATAATCAGTTTCTTAGGAAATTCAAATATATATTCAAAAAGCCTTAAAATATCTGTACATTTTCTTGCACGTAAACAAAAACCATGTCTAATTTTCAAAGCTGCTTCAACAGAAAAATCACCAGAAACTTGAAATTGTGATTTACTCGATTTGAGGCAGTTGACATTTTTCATGGACGGGACCAGCCCTTCACACAATGCTTTCTAAGTGAGAACAACTTATAACAGAAATTAGGTCCATACTGATCAAAATGCACTCTTAATATTTTTTGCATCAGTTTGACAGATTTGGTATAAATCAGACTCTCTTTTTTTAGTCCAACCTCTGTGGAAACCCCAGTTGGCAATGCTCTGGGATAAGAAGGTGGATCTTTGGAATACCATAAACATTGTGAAAATTCACCTTTTTTTTTAAGATCTCATTGTTTTTATTTCAGTCATTTACATTGCTGTTGCAACTCAACCTTCGTTAAAAAAAAACATAAGTTTCCCTCGATAATTACTGTTGTTTGTTCTTTAAACTCTGAGGTCAATGCTGTGGATTTCCCTTTCTGGCAGCTCTGGGACAGTATCTACACCCTAAGGATTGCAGCTGTTCAAGAAGGCAACTCGCCAGAACGTTTTCAACAACAATTTGAGATAGGAAATAAAATGCTGGCCTGGCCTGGCCAGGAAGGGTCACAAATGAAGAAAAAGCATCCATAATTACATTGTACATATTTCCTACTCAAAGAATTTGTGGTGTAAAATACTATAGTTTCAGATTCCATCATAATATTGTCTGGTTCTTGATTAAACTGTTTCTTGGAAGACTAGGATTGTCCTCATTATAGATCACTACCATGGTATTGTACTCCTCATATTCCTGTTTAAAATTTGCATTGGATTACATCTTAAGACCCTTCACCAACAAAAATAATTTGTATGTGAATAGTCCATTATCCTTTCAGGCAACTAAGATTTACAACAATTTTTTTAAAGACCACCGTTCCATCGACAGAGCAAACATAAATTAAACATGAACTAACAAGGCAATATTTGGCATAAATTAATAAACGGAACACAGACAGAGCAAAGGCGGACTTTGTCCACTCAGCCTATTTGGTCTCCATTTTAACAATACGGTTCTTCTGAGAAGAATGCCGAGGATAAAGTAAGGATTGTGGACCCTGGAGATTGGAGTCGAGAATGTGTTGCTGGGAAAACACAGCAAGTCAGGCAGCATCCGAAGAGCAGGAGAATTGACGTTTCAGGCAGAAGTCCTTCATCAATGATTCCTGATGAAGGGCTATGCCCGAAGCATCGATTCTCCTGCTCCTCAGTTGCTGCCTGAGAAGTATGCCTGCCCCATACTTTAGGTGGAAAACAGTTCCTCTGGCACAATCTTCCCTATGTGACTCATCTTGTCCCAGAACATGACTCTCAGCTCCTGTTGATAATGGTAACATTGATCTACCAGAATTACCTTTTATCTCCACACAGTATGGTCAAATCTTGGCAGTAGGTTTTGACCTGTAGGGAGGGACTGACTGGGTTAGTGCCTTTGTCCCTGGAGCATAAGAGGTTGAGAAATGACCTTATAGAGGTTTGTAAAATCAAGAGGAGCTTGGATAGGGTGAATGATAAAGGTCTTCTCCCTGAGGTGGGGGAAGTTCAAAACTAGGGGACATATTTTTAGGATGAGAGGAGAAAGATTTAAAAAGGGAATGGGGGCAACTTCTTCCACAGAGGGTGGTGTGTGTGTGGAATAAACTGCCAGAGAAAGTGATGGATGGAGGTACAGTTACAATGCTTAAAAGACATTTGGATAATTTCATGAATAGGAAAGGCTTGGAGGAATATGGGCCAAGCGCAGGCAGTTAGGATCAGTTTAGTTTGGGAAAAAAGTCAACATTGACTGGTTGGACTGAAAGGTCTGTTTCCATGCTACATGACTCTATGACTATTTAATCAAAGAAGCAATGACAGATGGCTAAAAGTGTACTACAATCTCTGAGAGATCCAGTTCTCTGACTTGGTTTGTTCATCTCCTCTCTTCTCTCTCTACAGTATTTCTTCTTTGTGTCTATGTGCTATATGGCCTCCACATTTTAACTTTCTTCTGTTGGTGCTGCTTCTAAGTCAAGGGTTGCCAGTTCATAAGAACTAGTTTTTAATTTTTTAAAATGTTTTACAAAAATTGCAAATGATCCATTTAAAGATGGAAAAAAACCATTACCTGGATGTTTTTAAAATGTCTTACCGATTCCATAAACATGTTCAAGTAATTACCAATGTTTAATATTGCTATAATTTCTGAGGCAAAGCCTACATGGATCTCAATTTTTAGTTTCTGTCCCTCTGACAACAGCATCACATAAATATGTCTTCAAACTGAAGAGGTTAGCCAGAATTCTCTGTTGTACTCTTGAGTCAAAATACATTTCAAAACATAACCATCATGGAAAATTCAGTGTTCCTCACAGCTATAAACTGAACCAAGGCTAATACATTATTTAGTCCCACTCCCTACAATATCCAACACCAATGTTTTCTGCTCCATTTATGTCTATCTCCAAATTTAAGCTTCCTTAGTTTCCCCTCACAAGAGCATTCCTGTTATTTTGGCTTCCATCTTTGCACTCTAGCAGGGTGAAATCATTATCATGCATCAGGGAACCGCACTAAGCTCACATGGATATTCTCTCCTCTACTGAAACATGGCCAATTCTTTAGGATCATCCCAAAAGAACAATGGAAAATTGTTATTGGTAATTACCTTTTTCTAGCACCTTTAATAATCAGTGCGAATAATACAATGGGTTTTTTTTGTCACCAAGAGAAAAGCTATTTATTCAACTTTCTTGCTTTATGTGTTAGAATTAAATTATCTTCATAGTTTTGCATGAACTATTGAAGTTTGGCCTGTTCTTATACCTGACCTGTGGTGTGGGGAGAGTATTATCTTGCACAGAGCAATCACTGTCGCAGGAGTCTTTTCCCTGGTCTCAGCGCTGATCATTTTCACAGATTTAAAAGAGGCTATCTCTACTTTCCAGCTTTTCATCTACAGGTTCAGAAATAGCCATGTGCAGAAAGTTTTTCAATTACATGCCTGAAATGTAGCGGCCAGGGAATTAATCTATCTACAGCTGGGTTGACTAAAGTACTTGAGAAGTCTGAAATAAGCATTAGTGCACATATGTTTGACTTACTAAGTTTCCAAAATTAATATCAATACAAAAATATAATTGAAATAACAGGTTATTTCTCATCAAAGTGAACACTGAAATAATTAATGGTGTTTGGAAAAAGACAGGGCTGAACATGCTTTGTGGCCATATGCAATATAATGAGCAGACATATTGTACAACAAGACCACAGGCAATGATTGATCAGCTAATGACTATTATCCGTAATAGCATTAGATTGGAGTTTACTGCTTGTGATATAGTTCTAATACATCAGCTCAGTATTCCTCTGTTTCTGATTTTAGCAGTAGCATTTGCCATTCCTAACATGGAAATAGGTCAATTTTTCACTAAAATAATGAAAAATGGAATGTCAGACAGATAAATAATGTTCATTATTTTGAGAACAGGTATTTAGCTTCTTGAAAAAAATGTTTTCATAGGAAATGGGTGTCACTGGCTAGGCCAGCATTTATTGTGTATCGCTAGTTGTCCTTGAGAAGATAGTGGTGCATTGCCTTCTTGAGATGCTGCAGTTCTTCTGGTGTAGTAACACCTACAATGCTAGGAGGAAACAAGGACTTTTATAAGGTGACACTGAAGGAGCAGTGATAAGGTTCCCCCAAGTCAAGATTGTGTAGCTTAGAAGGGAACTTGCTGTTCTGGTGGTATTCCATGCATCTGCTGCCCATGCTTTCCTAAATGGTAAAGGTTTGGAAGGTGCTGTCAAATGGCATTTGATGAGTTGGTGCAGTGTATCTTTTTGTACAACGGACCCTGTTGACACTATGCATTGTGGTTGAGGAAAGTGAAAATTAGAAGGTGGGGGATGAGATGGGGGAAGAGGGATGCACTCCATCACCCTCCTGACATGTGTGTGATAGGTGGTGGACAGGCACTAGGGAGGCATGAGGTGAATTACTCCATGTTGAACCCCTAACTTTTGACTATGTAACCACTGTATTTATACTGTTGATCCAGTTCAGTTACTGGTTAAAGATATGTCCCAATATGTTGATAGTAGATGATGCAGTAATGGTAATGTCATTGGAAGTTATGGAATTGGTTCAGTATTCTGGTGTTTGAAATGGACATTACCTGGCATTTATGATCATGAATGTTATTATCAACCTAAGCGTGAATATTGTCAAGGCATGGCTGCAGATGCATACAGGAACCTTTAATATCTGATGGTTTGTAAATGACGTTGAACATTACATAGTCTCTCCACTTTCAAAGTTATGATAGAGAGAGTGTCATTGACCAAGTCAGTGAAGATCGTTGGATGTGGGACATACAATGAGGAGCTCCTACAGTTATTCTCTGAGATTGAGATGACTGAGCACAACAAACACAGCCTTCTCCTAATGTAGTAGGTAAGACTCAAACAAGCAAAGACTTTTCACATTGATTCACATTGACTATAGTTTTGCCACAGCTCCGTTATGCCATGCTCAGTTAAATGCAGCTTTGCTGTCAAGGAGAATCACTCTCACTCTTGTGTTCAACTCCTTCCTCCATGTTCAGACCAAGACTGTGGTATGGTCATGGATTGAGGGCTGCTTGGTAGCATTGATGACGACCCCTTCCATCACTTTACTGATGATCAACCCTAGATTGATAGGCAATAATTGTTGAAAAGTGTGGTGCTTGAAAAGCACAGCAGGTCAGGCAACATCTGAGGGACAGGAGAGTCGATGTTTCAGGCATAATCTCTTCATGTTGATTCTCCTGCCTGACCAGTTGTGTTTTTCCAGTACCACATGTTTTGACTGATCTCCAGCATCTGAAGTCCTCACTTTCTCCTCGGGCAATAGTTGGCCAGGTTAAACTTGTCCTGCTTTTTGTAGACCGGACATACCTGGGTAATTTCTCACATTGTCTGATAAATGCCAGAGTTGTAGCTGTACTGCAACATCTTGGTTTGGAATGTGGATTAGTCTAAAACACAAGTCTTCATTACTATTGTTGAAATGTTGTCTAGACCCATATCAATATCCAACACCTTTTTCTATTTCTTAATATCAAATAGAATGAATTGAATTGGCTGATGACTAGCATTTGTGATGTGGGGAGTCTGGAAGAGGCTGCATTCATCTGCCATTTTTGGCTGGACCTTGATGCAAGATGCATCAAAGCTGTCTTTTACAGTTCTCTCATCACGACTTTCCCATCATTAAGGATTTGCGGAATCTCCTTCTTCTGTTGAATTGATTGTTCACTGCTATTCAGGGTTTGATATTGCAGGACTGCAAAGCTTAGATCCAATCTATTGACTGTGAGATCATTTAGCTCTATCCTTTGCATGGTGCTTCCAATGTTTGGCATGCAAGTAATCATGCCTTATAGCTACCTCATTATTATTACCTAATAATACCTCATTATTAAATATGCCTGGTGCTGCTCATTGCGTGTCATCTTGCACTGTTTGTTGAACTAGGGTTGATCCCTTGTGTTGATGGTAATGGTAGGACAGTGAATATGCTAGATCATGAGGTTGGAAATGGTGATTGAGTACAATTGATAGCCTGCACCACCTACTGGATGCCCAGTCTTCTGTCATGAGATCTATTAGAAATCTATCCTGTATATATGGGACTTTGACTTCACAAGACCTGAACACTCTTACCAATAGCATAATTGACAGTTTACATGGCTGTTGGAGTCTCCTTTCTCTCGGATGTAGGGCTGGCTCCCTTCCATGAAGGTGGGTCTCACAGGTCAGGGTAGATCTTATTCTGAGTCTTCTTGGGCTGCCTCATGGCCTTTGGCCACAAGTCTTCGCCAAGGGGGTGACTTCAGGCTCTGTGCATCTATCTCACCCCGGACACTCGCGGATATTTTATGACCTTTGGCCAATGGGATGACAAGCGGGTTCATCTATCCCCCTCACCCCGGACATTCCCGGATATTTTATGACCTTTGGCTAATGGGATGATGAGCGGGTTCAAAGTATCCAGTGGGGTCATGCCATCACCACACCCTGCCGGGGAGGTGTAAAGTATATGAACTCAGGCACTGGCTGGAAGTCAAGGTGCCAGAGAGTCTAATTGATACTTTTCCAACACACAACCCTCGGACTGGTTGTAACTGGTTCCCCAGAAACTTTATGACTCCCTTGACCTCAGTTTCCACTATTGTCTGTGGCTCATGGCCGCTGTTTTATTTTCCTTGGCAAATTTTCTGTCGAGACTGATTTCCCTGGCTGCGAGTCATCTTGACAATTTTCACGTGAAACGTTTCACGCTATTTTCTGGAACTCGACTCATTAGCTATCCACCAAGGCTCTATGATGTCCTTTTCATTGCATTCTCCCTGTTGCTACGGCAAAATTCTTACCACCGATGGACCTCTGGGATTCTGGGCCCAGTGTCATTCAATAGTCCAGTTGTGCACAATGTGAGCAGTTGCCCTGCATAGTGCATGTCATAGAACATAGAACATTGAACATAGAAAAATACAGCGCAGTACAGGCCCTTCAGCCCTCGATGTTACTCCGATCCAAGCCCACCTAACCTACACTAGCCCACTTTCGTCCATATGCCTATCCAATGCCCGTTTAAATGCCCATAAGGCGGGAGAGTCCACCACTGTTACTGGCAGGGCATTCCATGAACTGACGACTCGCTGAGTAAAGAATCTACCCCTAACATCAGTCCTACACCTACCACCCCTTAATTTAAAGCTGTGCCCCCTCGTAATATCTGACTCGTAATATCTGTAGTGGGACAAAAGGCAACCATTTCTGAGAGCACATAGGTGGCATGACTGAAATCTCATTGCAAACACAAGTGCACATTTGGAAATGGTATGCTATTTAAGAACCAAGCTATACAGGTTACTTTCCCTTTGCCTTGTTCCATTTTAGAACTCTGTTTCTTTCCCCGGCAACCAGAGTAACCTGACATAATCTCATTGCCCAATCCAGGATCATCCCATATTGGAAAATCTTCAACCATTTGAAATTTTTGGCTTTTATTCAGCGTTTGCAAAAGCAAATGGACGAAATCAGAACAGAAGTTTCATTTCCTCTGAGAACAGACAGAGACTGTTTGCATTTTGAACAGTAACAAATTCATTGTCAATGAAGGTTCACTACACTGGGCTCTCATCTACTGGAAACGGATGTCAATTAGTTCTTGCCTGGGTTTTGGCAACAAGTGTTGCACCATTATATCATGGTGAAGGTGATGTAACTCCTGCTGGGTTTCCACATTGTCCTCCTCAGATGAGTGCTGTTGCCACTCTCCCAGCTCTTCAGCATCTTTCACATCCCCTTTTCCCCTGTTCCTGTTGTGTGGAGTACAGAATGCTCGGATTATGCAGCACACTGGGTCTGGACTGTATCACAAACTAAGTGTCAGCACCTTGCCTTCAGCCTGGCTGTTCCACAATGAGCCAGAAGTGAGGACTGCAGAAGCTGGAAACCAGAGTTTAGATTAGAGTGGTGCTGGAAAAGCGCAGCAGGTCAGGCAGCATCCAAGGAGCAGGAAAATCGATGTTTCGGGCAAAAGACCTTCATCAGGAAGGGCTTTTGTTCCACATTGACCCGAGTGGAAGAATCAGGCACATTGTCTCTATGCTTGGCCTCAGCCAGCCAGGGAGATGCCTCAGCTAGAGTTGCACATGATAGTACTTGTCCTCACTAACCACCTTTGTAAAGCATTGAGCCCTTGATGTTCAATCATACTGCTCCATGCAGTGAGAGATGGAGGACTCTGACAAGGGAGACCATGGAATACCTCAACATGGGTCTCTAACCTAGGATCCTTATTTCAGTGAATACAGGGCATGCCTTGTCACATGAATGCAGTAAGTGATTGTAAGTGCTGTAGGCTTACTGATACCTTGTCCCACCAACCATTACACAACCTGAGAAAACAACTTACAAGAGTACGTTGGTGAGTACTCACTATTAAAAGTGAGAGGAAATCATTTCATCCCTTTTTGATGCCTCTGAGATCTTCTGCTGTCTTACAAGTGACCCTTTAAAGGTTGTCTGTGATCACTTCCAGACAGTGGCCCACCAGCAGACAGTTGAGATACAGACCACCTTGCTCTGATTGCCACACGTGGCTGACCGATCATGTCCAAACCACTGAACTGCAATTGGATGCTGCTCTTGACTTTCTGTATTGAAAACTCCTGAGTGAAGGCTGGCTCTCTGGACTTGACTGAGGACTACTCCCTGTAGCCATTGAGACATGGCTATTTGGCTGAAGCATATGCAGTATGGTTGCTGTGTGTGTCACTAACACATGCTACAGATGTGAGATTAACATAGCATGGTGCTGGACAGCAACACACTCACCCATTGACTGATCACTGCTGACACACTGCTGCCAAGCTCCTCCTAAAGGCAAGGCAGGGCAAAAATACTGTGAACCTTTAAACTCTGGCTGAGAGGGTAAAGTGCAAAACGTCAAGCCATGGCAGGGAAGACAGAGCTCCTGTGAGCATTGAAGTAGGTGCAGAGTAAATGAATGGGAAGAAAGCAAGTAAGAAGCTTTCAGATACACCCTGATGTGAGTTCCTGTCCCTCTGCAAGTGTCCTGGTAAAAATACTCCAATTTTCCAGTTTGTATGTTGCTAATTTTAAGTACATCTTTACTTATTTTGTTTTATGAAATTTCTCTATTGGGAACAGTGACTGATGGCAGCATCTTCTATATTTGTGACAACACATGAAAATGTTTTAAATAGTAGTTCAGCGTTACTTTCTGGCTTCCATCAGAAGGGTTCCCTTTTGGTCCCTAGTCTCATGTTTCCCTTTGATTATCCTTTTACTATGATTCAAAAATTCCTTTTTGTTTTGTTACATTACCCACTAATCTCTTCCCATGTACTTTATTTGAGCCTCAGTCCCATCGTCAATTCTGCTCTGCCTGTTTGTATTCACCTTAACATTGCTGAAACATAATCTTCTCATTTATTATAAACTTCATTTTTTTCTGCTTCGTTTATTCTCTTTATTTCTAGTCATCCAAGAAGCTGTAGTATTGGATTTCTTCCAAATATTTTGCCTCTGTACCACAGTTATGTTGTTTTTTTGAATTCATCCCCACCCTCCCATCAATGGATGCTTAATTTGCAGTTTACTAGCCAAGGAATGTTTCAAAATATAACAGAAGGAATGAAAATGTGGTTGCCTCTCAACTACTTTCTGAAAAAGCTTAGTAAGCCACTCAGTTCAACCGCAGTTAGGAAGGGCCAATAAATGCTGGCCAACCTGTAACGTCCATGAGTGAATAATTATTAAAAAGTTCAATGTGCTTTCTTTCTGTAAAAAAATGACCTATGAAATATAAATGAACAATAAATTTGAATTTCAATCTTACCTGCAGCAATTAATATTGCATCATTCGGGGGATGCATATATCTGCACGTATTACATTTAAGTGAAACAATTACTAGTTTTATTCTCTGAAACATCAAAGTTTTACAGATTTTTGAAAGTGGAATTGTTCCTCAACAGGAAACCTTAATGGGCCCATCATGAACCTGCATTACCTTTCTAACTTGCAAGGAAATTGGCAATTAATTTTTGATTTTTGAACTGCAAGGAACCAGAAATATCAGGTGGGAAAGTGAAGTTGAGGTTAAGGGTAATTTTTATCCAATAATTTTATTATGTTGCTGGAGGCTTGATCAAATGAGTTCCACTTTTATTTTATATGTATTTCTGATATATGGGATGCTGTCAATTCACTATGAGATCATTACCATGACAGAGTCATGTCAATTTCACCCCCTTGACATCCTTGGTTGGCAATAATGGTTGAGAAAAGACATAACCATCCATTATCGGGATAATTTATGCAATGGGTAATTGTTGGAAGTTTCACATGGCCAACTGTGAACAGCGTCTTGACCTGTTATAGCTAATGGATGGGAGTCGTCAGGATATTGTGTCAATAGCATCAGGTTAGAAACCTGAAGATGTTGGAATTGGATGTATTCTGGGGTGCAGGCTTGGAGGGATCACCTCAGTCTTGCACATGGCTGGCAGGTAATTAAATCTGAAGGAAGTGAGGACTGCAGATGCTGGAGCTCTGAGTAGAGAGTGTCGCGCTGGAAAAGCACAGCAGGTCAGGCAGCATCCGATGAGCGGGAGAATCGATGTTTTTGGGCAAGAGTCTTTCATCAGGAATAAGATGGGTGAGCTGAAGGGGAAGAAAGATTAGAGGTAATTAAACCTGTTTAGGTGCCAGTTAACCTTAGTCTATTCGAATTCTTCTAGGATGTATACATATTATGCTGATGCTGTGGCTTTAAGAGGTGTGTTCTGTCCTGGTTTCTTTTAGAAAGAGAGATTGGGGGGCAGTTACCGGGCAGTCTATGAGAAGATAAACAACTTGTGTAGCCACTAGTTTTGTTTTGAAAGCTGGAACAATAGAAGCAGCCTGAATGGGTGTGGTCAAACTCCCACCCACAAAACCAGAGATTTTCAGCTTTTAGATTCCGGCAGCAGTTGCTGTTGGGGTCACAATTAGAGCCTAAAGCTGGGGGTTCTCTTCTTATGCTGCTGGATTGCATATGAGACAAAATCTGTTTTCTGAATTTGCTTTTAGTGGGATATTACTACATTAGAATAATTAATCGGTAATAATTACGATATATATTATTTTGTATGTTTTTCAGGAGAGCTAAGTTATTTCATGCTATTCTTTCTTTAGTTTTATTTTAACTTTAGCATTTAAATAAAATGTATCTTGCTTAATGTTTAGATTAGAGTGGTGCTGGAAAAGCACAGCAGGTCAGGCAGCATCCAAGGAGCAGGAAAATCGAGGATTCAGGCAAAAGTCCTTCATCAAGAATGGAGACAGGCCTCCTCCAGGGTAGAGAGATAAGTGGGGGGGGGGGGGGGGGTCTGGGAGGGGGGAATCTAGGAAGAAGGTAGCAAAGAGTACAATAGGTGAATGGGGGTGAGGATGGAGATTATAGGTCAGAGTGGAGTGTGGGGGAAGATAGCAAAGAGTACAATAGGTGAATGGGGGTGGGGATGGAGGTGATAGGTCAGAGAGGAGGCTGGAGTGGATAGGTGGGAAGGGAGTTTGGTAGGTAAGACAGGTCATGAGGACAGTGCTGAGCTGGAAGGTTGGAACTGGGGTGAGGTGGGGGGAGGGGAAATGAGGAAACTGGTGAAGTCCACATTGATGCCCTGCGGTTGAAGTGTTCCGAGGTGGAAGATGAGGCATTCTTCCTCCAGGTGTCGGGTAGTGAGGGAGCAGCGGTCAAGGAGGCCCAGGACCTGCATATTCTTGGAAGAGTGGGACAGGGAGTTGAAATGTTGGGCCACAGGGCGGTGGGGTTGATTGTTGCGGGTATCCCGGAGATGTACCCTAAAGTGAGCTGTGAGAAGGCATCTAGTCTCCCCAGTGTGGAGGAGACCGCATCTGGAGCAATGGAGACAATAAATGATATTGGTGGATGTGCAGGTGAAACTTTGATGGATGTGGAAGGCTCCTTTGGGGCCTTGGATGGAGGTGAGGGGGGAGGTGTGGGCACAGGTTTTGCAATTCCTGCCGTGGCAGGGGAGGGTGCCAGGACGGGAGAGTGGGATGTTGGCGGGCGTGGACATGACCAGGTAGTCACGGAGGATGGTTTCCAGCATCTGCAGTCCTCACTTTAGTCTAGGAATTTTGTTTAATGTCGAATTTGATCAATCAAATTGCATCTGGAACACAGCACCTGGCACTTGCCTTTAAATTAAAAAAATGTTAGGGTAGAGGCTGCTTTCTTAATATATTTTGAGGGGGCCTGGTCTGGTTCATAACAACATCATAGGCTTCAGAATACACTCTGAGTAAGGAGGCAGTGAGCTTGTGCGAGATCATTTTTGCCTTCTAACGGCAACTTGAGTATTAACATGATTTTTCAGGAGGGAAAAATGGGAAGATTGTGAATGTCTGGTCTGACTTATCTTGTATAGCTCAAAATTAGTAACCGGTATGTATCCCCCTGCTCCTCACCCCAAGGTCTGGCTGTGTTTGATGCTTTTTCCCTTTGAAATGGCATGGAGGAAGGAACAATGTGAACATTAGCACTGGGACTTGGGAGAAAGGGGAAAGATGACAGAGCTACCAGAACATATTATCATTATTGTGACATAACGAAGCTGATATTTCTGTCAGTAAAGGTGGGGCAAAAAGTCTCCAGAGGTTAAATGAATATTCAAGTCTTTATGTAAAAGTGACTCTCGGGCTTTAGTTCCTGAGAGCTACAGGAGGGAGGAAGTTGTTGCAACAGGGAAAATGGTGGCAGCATGAAGACGGACAACAGGAATACTGACCTTAGGGAGGAGTAGGGGGACATAAATGCAAGATGCAAGGGGCAGATAACCAGTCTTCAGAGTGAAGAAAAGGGTACCCATCTTAGAGCGTCCACAGGTCACAGCTCAGTTACTTTGAGATGTCAGAGCAGTAGTGTTGGGAGCAGACAATTTGTCTCACAGACTCTACTACATGATTGAGAATGCTGTTGCTGAATGTCTACACCTCAGCACCGCTGGAGATATGCATGGCCTCTCCCAATGGTGACAAGTCACCATTGTCACTTTCAGGACGGTTAGTCAATACAGGTACTTTTGCACTGATTCAGATAGTCAAGTAGATTTGGCCATTGGATTTGGAACCATTGTTGGATTTCTCTGGTGTGGGATGCTTCTGTTGTTTAGGTGGTCATCAAGAACCTCACCGGCCAGATATCAGCCTTTGTGAACAGAAATGGCTACCACTTTCTCAGTGTACAAGTGGTCTGGGCTCCTTTAAGCTCTTAATGAAGAAATGTGGACGGAAATAGCCTGCATGCTAAGGTAACCATAGTTTTTCAAATCTCTGTGTTCCTTCAATGATGAATAAGTGTTGTTCACAGAACACGTGAATATTAACTCATTGTTGCAGAGAAACAGTCCATTGTTTCTCACTGAAGTGTAGAATATTGTTGGGGTGAGCTAATTAAGTAGCACTGAGAGATTCCAAGTCCTGTTGTTAACTCCGCTTGGCTCTGGAAACTCAAAGTAAAGTTAATTATTTCTGTGTCATTACGAAAAGAAGCAGAGTGGAATAAAATGTCAACAAGCAGGCAAAGATGAAAGAGAAAATAGGAGAATAACATATGATGGTTGCAAAGGCAAAACTCAGTTATGTTGACCAGGGCCCTATCAGTGCCATGGACAGGCAGAAGCCATATAGAATGAGTTTTGAAAGAACTGAAAATGCAACAAAAACATGACAAAGGCCCTAAGACAGAGTCAGAGGCCAGGGGCAATTGATAAAGATATAAGATTCAAAAAGGATCCTTGTGAAACAGATCCCTGGCCATACTTTTTAAGTGGACGGGGATATATAATGTTCATGAGCAATGGAGCAATGGAAATTAATTCAGTCATTAGCAATTGAGTGGCAAGGAATGAAGGGTGGACGAGGTGATTACTTTAATGATAGTTGAAAGAGGATGAGATGGCATGGGGTAGCAAAAGGAATAAATGCATTGAATAATTTTCACAGTTATAAACTCCATTGCTTCTTGTATTGGCCTGTGAGAACATTTAGTCTTTGATAAAATGACTGTTTGGACTAATTAAAAGGATTTGGTCATAGAGAGGGCAATATTTCAAAAGGCAAATGGACATTGGAGAAGGGGAAAGGTGGGGTGAATTATTTAAATAAAATACCATGTTTCAGTACCTGAAGGCGGTTGTTGCTCATTTGCGCAAGTAACAAATAATGTGTACAAGTGGCAATTGACAGCTTGTTAACTTTACATAGAGAATCAAAATAGGTTGTGCAGCGGAGTCAGGGGATACAGCTAACACAGGGGATGTTCAAGGTTTGTGCGAAGATTTGTAGCTTGTTGTTGTGGTTCTGTTCGCCGAGCTGGAAGTTTTTGTTGCAAACGTTTCGTCCCCCGGCTAGGAGACATCATCAGTGCTCTGGAGCCTCCTACACGAATGCCGAAAGAATCAAATCCTTCCACAATGTGTCAGGTACAGACCACCAGTCAATAATCCACAAGCCAGGGAAAAGGCTTCAAAGGAGGCTCCAGAGCACTGATGATGTCTCCTAGCCAGGGGACGAAACGTTTGCAACAAAAACTTCCAGCTCGGCGGACAGAACCACAACACAGGGGATGTAGCTAACATCTTGCAAGTGCTTTTAAATCTGTTATGCAACCTACAAAAAAATCAAATGAAAATTATTTGTAACAAATGTAGAAGTTGAGCAACACATTTGCAAATTAAAGGGACTAGAATTAGCACAGGAGATCTGCTAAGGAAACAGTAAATTTTTAATGTTGATTCAATTTGGAGAGCAATTAATAAATTAAACAGAAGGAAGGTCAATGCAAGCAGATGTGTGCAAACACCACCACCTGCAAGCTCCCCAAGCCACATATCTTTCTGACTTGAAAATATATTGTTGTCCTTCACCGTAGCTGGGTTAAAGTCGAGGAACTACATTCCTAATAGCACTATAGGTATGTACCACAACAGTTGAAGAAGAATGATCATCACCATCTTTTCAATGGCAATTGGAGATGAACAGCAACCTACCCACATCCTGAGAACAATTGAAAAAAAAGTGAAATAAATAGCAGGAGATTAGTCTCATAACCAGCAGGCATGTCACCATGTTCTCAGGGAACTCTTGATTAATATACTTTGTTTAGCTCTATTTTGTTAATGAACAGGCAAGCAATGAACAGAAGGCCATTCAGTCCCATAAGGCTGCTCTACCATTCAGTAAGATCTTGATGGTCTGATTGTAACCTTAAATTCACATTCCCATTTAGCCCTGATAGCCTATTACCCCTTTACTTGACAAGGATATATCCACCCCGTCTTAAAAACATCCAGGCCCTGCTTCTACCACCTTGTCAGGAAGACCCACTGCAAGGGAAATTTTCTCCTCACCATTTTTCATGTGGGACACCCCTTATCTTTAAAGTTAAAAATCACACAACACCAGGTTATAGTCCAACAGCTTTATTTGGCAGCACGAGTTTTCAGAGCGCCGCTCCTTCATGAGGTGGTTATGGAGCATAAGATCGTAAGGCACAACATTTATAGCAAAAGATTACAGTGTCATACAGCGATATATTGAACAAACCTGGATTGTTAATTCTTTCATCTTTTAGAATGGAGGTTTCAGTTCATTAATATGTAAATCCCAGGACATCTCACTGTATGACACTGCAATCTTTTGCTATAAAGAGTGTGCCTTATGGTCTGCTATTCCACAAGCACCTGATGAAGGAGCAGCGCTCTGAAAGCTAGTGCTTCCAAATAAACCTGTTGGACTTTAACCTGGCGTTGTGTGATTTTTAACCCTAGCTCAGGGAGAAAGTGAGGGCTGCAGACGCTGGAGATCAGAACTGAAAATGTGTTGCTGGAAAAGCGCAGCAGATCAGGCAGCATCCAAGGAGCAGGAGTATTGACGTTTCGGGCATGAGCCCTTCTTCAGGAATGAGGAAAGAGTGCCAAACAGGCTAAGATAAAAAGTAGGGAGGAGGGACTTGGGGGAGGGGTATTGAAAATGTGATAGGTGGAAGGAGGTTAAGGTGAGGGTGACAGGCCGGAGTGGGAGTGGGGGCGGAGAGGTCAGGAAGAAGATTGCAGGTTAGGGAGGTGGTGCTGAGTTCGAATGTTGGGACTGAGGACTGAGACAAGGTGGGGGGAGGGGAAATGAGGAAACTGGAGAAATCTGAGTTCATTGTTGCTCAACACTTCAACTCCCCCCCCCCCCCCCCGCCGCCCCCCCTCCCCCCCACCCCCAACTCCACCAAGGACATGCAGGTCCTTGGACTCCTCCATCGCCAGACCATAGCAACACGACGGCTGGAGGAAGAGCACCTCACCTTCTGCCTAGGAACTCTCCAACCAGAAGGGATGAACTCAGATTTCTCCAGTTTCCTCATTTCCCCTCCCCCCACCTTGTCTCAGTCCCAACCCTCGAACTCAGCACCACCTTCCTAACCTGCAATCTTCTTCCTGACCTCTCCGCCCCCAATCCAACTCCGGCCCATCACCCTCACCTTAACCTCCTTCCACCTATCACATCTCCAACGACCCTCCCCCAAGTCCCTCCTCCCTACCTTTTATCTTAGCCTGCTTGGCGCACTGTCCTCATTCCTGAAGAAGGGCTCATGCCCGAAACTTCGATTCTCCTGCTCCTTGGATGCTGCCTGACCTGCTGTGCTTTTCCAGCAATACATTTCCACCCTAGTTCAGCACCAGTTCCTCCATAACTTATCTTTAAGCATTGATTCCTAAATTCCAGATGTATTCTGATCAGAACCCAGAATAACTGGAGTATAATCTCTTTACTTTGGCATTCAATTCCCTTCACAATAAATGATAACATTCAATTATATTTCCAAATCATATGCAGCACCTATTTACCAACCTTTCACAATTCTTCCACTGGGATCCCACAGTCCTCTGCATTTCAAACATCTGTAATATCTCAATGTTGAGATAATATACTTTGTGCAGTTCTTCATGCCAAAATGGACAAATTTATGCTTTCCCACATTATACTCCATTTGCCAGATCTTTGTCACTCAATTCATCTGTAAGTTTTTTTAGCCTCCTTATGGCTTTTTCACAACTTACTTTCCTACTTTGTGACATGAGCAGATTTGCACTCATGTCCCTTTCTATCCATCGATTGTCGTGAACATATACTGCAATGTTTTGTAATAGAGTCATAGAGTCCTACAGCACGGAGACAGATTAGATTAGATTAGATTAGATTAGACTTACAGTGTGGAAACAGGCCCTTCGGCCCAACAAGTCCACACCGACCCGCCGAAGCGAAACCCACCCATACCCCTACATTACCCCTTACCTAACACTATGGGCAATTTAGCATGGCCAATTCACCTGACCCGCACATCTTTGCCAACCAAAATATCCATCCACGCTAACCCCATTTTTCTGCACTTGGCCCATATCCTCTAATCCTTTCCTATCCATGTATTTGTCCAAATGCCTTTTAAATGTTGTTAATGTACCTGCCTCAAACACTTACGCTGGCAGTTCATTCTATATGTGTACCACCCTCTGTGTAAAATGTTGCCCCTCAGGTTCCCTTTTATTCTTTCCCCTCTGACCGTAAACTGATACTATCTAGTTCTTGATTCCTCAACTCTGGGAAAAAGACTGAGTGCATTCACTCTAACCATGTCTCTCATGACCTTATATACCTCTATAAGATCCCCCTCAGTCTCCTATGCTCTAAAAAATCCTGGCTTTTCGAACCTCTCCCTATAACTCAGACCATTGAGTCCTGGCAACATCCCTGTAAATTTCTTCTGCACTCTTTCCAGTTTAATAGCATCCTTCCTATAACAAAGTGATCAAAACTGAACACAATACTCCAAGTGAGGCCTCATCAATATCCTGTATAACAGCAACATAACTTCCCAACTTCTATATTCAATGCCCTGACTGATGAAGGCAAATGTGCCAAAAGCCTTCTTCACTGCCCTGTCTATCTGTAACTCCGCTTTCAGAGAACTGTGAACCTAAACTCCAAGGTCCCTCTGTTCCACTACAATCCTTAAGGCCCTACCATTCACCACGAAACTCCCACTTTGATTTGACTTTCCAAAATACAATGTTTCAAGTTAAAACAGAACAGCAGTCTAAGTTTGTTTTAAATTATTATTGAAGACTCCTTATGAATACAGTGATAAGGTTATGTACAGGAGAATTACAGAAGTCAAGATTAAAACTAGTACAGACAGGACAAAGGGATATTTAGAATAAGAATATCCAAATAAGTCCCTGTGATATACAACTGGGACCAGTTGCTTGAGATTTTTGTTGATGAAGCCAAGAATGTAATAATTTTGATCCAGCCACCGCAAAGATTTGGTGTTTTCTTGTTCAGGTTTTACAATTGTCAGATTTTGGGAGGAAGTGATGATCAAATGTTCTTCACTCTCTCTGTGATTTCAGCACTTGCACACTGCCTGACTGTTCTTCTATTTGATATCCCACATTCAGATTCAGTACACCTTTTTCTCTTTGCCCAGGCTTGGTCAAATCTCCCTCTGAGTGTGACTCTCAAAACCACTTGAAGTTCTACACACCAGCTTTGTGAGGTAGGTTTCTTTATACGGTTCAGCAACTCAAAATGGGAACATGTTTTGAAGGTCTTTCTACCATCATCTGTTTCTCTCTGAAGTTTGAATTCTCATATTTCTATTTGAAAACTCCTAGTATTCCAATAGTCTTTCCATTTTTGGGTATTCTCTCTGCAATCTACTTTGAGCTTGTATTTTTATGCTTAAATGAATTGCAATAATCCTGCTGTTAGCTTCTTCACTTAGATTAGGTTTATAAACAAAGATCCATATTATAATAACTCCTTTGATCATGACACTAGACTATGTGCAACTTTGTGTTACTTACTCATTAAAACGTTAGTTCAAAATGTTGAGTTCAGCGCTTACTGCACTGTTTCATAGCAGTACTCCTTGGTGGGGGGCCATATTTATGTCAGACTAACACCACTTCAAGTCAGAATATCCCTTTTAGAAGGGATTCTATCAACAGCAGTTACTGGAATAAATAAGACAAAGCACTGTGGATAAAGGAAATCTGAAAGACAAACAAAAACTCTGGATGTAGATTTGCTCGCTGAGCTGGAAGGTTCATTTTCAGACATTTCGTCACCGTACTAGATAATGTTTCAGTGGACCTCTGGATGAAGGCTTCATCCAGAGGCTCACTGAAGATGTTACCTAGGATGGTGACGAAACGTCTGAAAACGAACCTTCCAGCTCAGTGAGCAAACCTACATCCAGAACTTCAACCTGAGCGACAAATCTTCTCAAAAATTGCTAACAAACAAAAATTGCTGGAAAAATTCAACAAGTCTGGCAATACCTGGGCAAAGAAAGCAAAGCTAACATTTATAAGTAACTCATGTCCTGTTTTGAAGCAAGGCTGACAGTTTCTGGAAGTTGCTGCAGGAAGTCCTCTGACCAACAAGTTGAGCCACACAATAAACAGCAGGGTCTCAGACTGCGTTGTGAAGTAACTGAGGTCCAGGTAAGAAGATTAACAAAGGAGGAATGCCCTGTATCAAAAGGTACACCAGGAGACTTGTGGACAAGTATTCACGAGGTAATGGGAATACGCATTGATGGAGTTCAATGTGAAAAGTCTACGTTGAGGAAATGAATGCAGTGCCACAAGAGGTTTATTTAAATTATAAAATAATCAAGGTCAAGAACTGTTGGACTGAGCAAAAATCCCCCGATTCTGAAATACTGGACTCAAGTCCTGGACTTTTTAAATTAAACTTTTAAAAGTAAAAAGACAGCTGGGTTTTTCTCTGGGAAAATACACAGACACAGAGATAGCTGCCTAAAACCATTGTTCTGCCCGAAAATCCAATTTACACTTCGACTCTTAAAATAAAAACACTCAACCCAGCCTAACGCTGAATGGGGCCTCTGCAGATAACAGCCAATCAACTCCGGTCAATATTCATGCACAGAGATATTGGACATTCCGCTTAATCAAAATACGTTCACACCTACTGTAAAATATCAGAAAGCCAATCAACCTCAAAAGGGAACATCAGTAACACAATGGCAAGCGCAGATTTGTCACAAAGGTAACAGACTAACAGTTAGAATAATTGTATGCCCTAATCTCACCTGAGAGAGCTATCTCTGCAGCTATTCCAGACAGCTACCGCTCTGAGGTGGATGCCCACAGCCATTCCGAAACCTACCGACACAGGCCTGTTCCTTACCAGGTACCAATGGTGACCGGTCATAAGCAGCAGACCTTAGAACAGGCAACCTTCAAAAATTACTGACCCAACCAACACAACAAGGCCTCAGGTACATCCTGAGGTGAAATCCAGCTCACACAAAAAAAACCAAAAAGCAAGAAGAACCAAGTACACACCTGACAAATCCAAAACACGTCCTAGCACATGAGTGGACCCAACCCAGACTGAACGCGTATACTGTCCAAAGTCTTCAGTGAGGTAATCCTGGATTACCTGGATTCTAGGCCAGGTACAGTAAGCAGGAACAGCCACCTATACTTCAAAATTGTGAATTCTCCCCAGTGGTGCACTTAATTCCTGAGACCCCAGAGTTTCCAATCTAGCTAGCAGGGACAGGGAGGTGGGAAGCTGGGAACCCGAAGGGTAGGAAGCCGAATAATAGTTTCTATGATAAAAACTCGCTGTTTAGTCTTAATAGTGTTTGAGCTGTATTCAATTTAATAGTGTATTTAATTACTGTCCTCTGTATAACTGTGTTAATTTCACTGTTTTATTGCATTTGCCTTTTTTGTTCCTGTGATATACTTACCCTTTTGTAGTTAAATAAACAGAGAGATTCTTTTGCCCTGAAATACCTGTCTACTGCCTTCTTCGTTTCACATTCCCTAAATAAGCCTAGTGTCAGAACCAGGGATCTGAGGGTGATTTGAACCACCTCAACATCAGCAAATTACAAATCACAAACCAGAAACCCAAAAAACCTCATCTTCAACTGGAGAAATATGACATATGTCACATGATCCAGCTTGCAAACCACCCCACATGAAATCCTCAGGGTCATGGTCACTGCTGCAGTAGTACAGTCCTGATCCTGTTCTGGGACCTCCTGTTTGATTCTACGTGGCAACAAAGTTCTGTGAGTGCCTCCTCTGTTCAGTTCAGTTGAGACACAGGTTGTTCCAGGCTTACGTGGACAGAAGGGAAGTATATTCTAGCTGGATGAGGCCTTCTACAGAAAGCACCTCTCCCCTCTTCCCCCTTCCAAGTCAGCAGCTTGTCCTCTTCATTTCGACCTACTCCCATGCTGCAGCAGAAGGAGTATAATCCTATAGTAGTGTTACCTACGGAGGGTCAGCCATTTTGCCATCTCAACCAAGACCTCTTTTACATGCAGCATCACTTGCTACAGACTTTGTCAACTCATATTGACTCCTCTAAACACCAGGCACTTCCACAAATTCAAACAGAACCCACAGACTGTAATCAGTAACTTACCTGCGATTGTTGCTGATCCCTTGAAATAATGATATTCAAAGGTCCTTTTGCTCCTCAATGCTTTGTTTAGCTGCATTGGCTTAAGAGAGGAGTTAGATGGAGCAGCAAGACTGAAAATGGCAGCTTTCAATCTTTGATAAGAAGAGTGAGTGGGCAAATACAACGTCGAAAAGCATGAAATTATCCACTTCAGTATCAAAAACAGAATGGCAGAGTACTGTTTAAGTGGTATAGTTAGAAAAATAATGAGACACAAAGGGGCCTGGATGTCATTGTACACCACGCTCTGAAAGTAAGCATGCAGTTGTAATAAGAAAGGCAAATGGTATGTCGGATTTCATTGCAAAATTACAGCAGTAGGAAATTTTACTGCATCTGCAGGCTTTTTCTGGGCTTTGGCGACACCAGATCTGGAATTTTATGTTCAGTTTTATTCTCCTTACCTGGGGAACGATATATTTGCCACAGAGGATGTTCGGTGAATGTTCAACAGACTGATTCCTGGGATGGCAGGTTTGTTGTCCGAAGAGAGATTGGGCAAATGCAGCCTGTATTCCTTGTAGTTTAGGAGAGTGAAATTCTGACAGAGATGGCCAGACTGAATACTGAGATGATGTGCCCCCTGGCTAGCAGGGCCAGAGCAAGAGGTAGGTCATTTTGGACTGAGATGAGGGAAAATGCCATCACTGAGAAGGTGGTGAACCCATCATATTGTCCACTGTAGAAGGTAGTGTAGGCAAACCACGGAATATATTTAAGAAATAAGTAGATTTTGAGAAGCTAAAGTTGACAAGGGATATGGGGATGGTGTGAGACCGTGGCATTGACAAGGTAAATCAACAGTGATACTATTAAATGACGGAATACGCTGAGTGGGCAGAATGACCAATTTCTGCTCCACTTGTCTATGTTTGTGTATAAATGACTAACTGAAATCACAATCTGCTACTCTGCTCGTGTCCAATGTGTGCCCCTGATGCCATAGTAACAACTTTACCAGGAGGACATTAGTCATCATTTTCAAGAGCATGACAAATGAAATACCGTGTGGAAAACTTTGAGTGGAAAAAACAGAAAAACAAAATATTTTTAAAACAGTGAGAAGTCAGGAAAATGCCTGCTTTCAGAGGAATTTGGGTGTTGTGTACATAAAGCAGTCAAAGTGAACACACAGCCACGCAGGCAATTCAGGAGTAATGAAGTAAAAGACTGAAATTTCACTGTAATTGTATAGGACATTGGTGAGACTCTGTGTAGAGCTCTGGTCTCCAAAGCAAGTTGGAGCAAGTTCAACAAAAGTCCACTAGAATGGTTCCGAGATAAGGAGATCACCAATGAGGAAAGACTGATTAGACTCGACCTCTTCTTTTTTAGCTTTTGGAAGAATGACAGGAGATCTCATTGAAGCATTTAGAATTCTTCCGAGATTTGGCAGGGCAGACAGTGGTTCCTGCGGCCGGGGAAATTGAATTAAAGGTGCGCAGTTTCAAAAAGAAAACTTGGTGCTTTAGGACTGGGATGAGGAAAAATGTCTCTGTTTGGGGCTTACAGATCTTTGGAATTCTCTGGCCCAGACAGCCTGTCAATGTTTGAATAAATCCAAGACAGAGATCTTTAGACATTTTGTCGCTAAGGGCTTCAAGGAATATAGAGAGCAAGTAGGAGAGTGGAACTGAGGCTGAAGATCAACAATGGGCAGCACGGTGACTCAGTGGTTAACACTGCTGCCTCGTGGTGCCAGAAACCCAGGTACCCAGGTTCAATTCCTGCCTCAGGCAACTGTCTGTGTGGAGTTTGCACATTCTCCCCATGTCTGTGTGGGTTTCCTCCTGGTGCTCTTGTTTCTTCCTACAGTCCAAAAATATGCAGGTTAGGTGAATTGGGCATGCTAAATTGTCTGTAGTGTTAGGTGAAGGGATAAATGTAGGGGAGTGGGTTGCGCTTTGGCAGGTCGGTGTGGACTTGTTGGGTCGAAGGGCCTGTTTCCACACTGTAAGTAATCCACAATCTAATCTAATGTGCATGTTGGAAGAACTGAATAACATGTGCCTGTTTATATTACGTTAATGTTTCAATAGGTCAATTATGCATTCCATGAACTCCACCAATCACCAATCATGAGCATTTTAACTCTTCTGTTGTGAACACTGTGGTCTATCTCCAAGAAAGGCAATCAGAGCAAGGAGCTCTACCCATCTACCCAGCACGAGACCTGTTAATGACAACGTTGACAAAGCTAAGACCAAAACCATAAGAAAACCTTTGGACTTGTCTTCAGTCTTCCATGTCAAGTGACCATAAATTGTAACTGAGATGCAGACAGATATTGAACTGCAGTGCCTTGAAAGGGGGAAGAAGGTCTGAAACCTTTTCCATTCAGTAAGGTGGTAATAAAAATGATCTCAACCATGCCAAAAACATTACAGACACATTGGTAATGTGTGACTACTAAGATTTCCAGAAAGCACTGGAACACTACCCACAACAGCTCCTTAATGAGACAGAGAAGACTCCTACATAGACATCGCCCCACTAGGGGTGGGGGTGGTGGGGTGGGTGGGGGGGAGGAAGAGGTGGGGGGGAGGGTGGCCTGTCTCTGAGGAACAACAATGTGGAATGTCAGGTCTTGATTGCATGGAAGTTGAGGCCAATGGAATGGCAAGTGTTGGGAGCATTCCTTACAAACAAATCCCTCTGTCCTGGGTGGAATGTCATAGTGGGCATTTCTGAGACACGACTGCAGTTGATTCCCTAAGATTCTTATTTATAATCCCTCCATGCTATATTAGCTTTTTTATTAACCTTTAGTAAAGCTTTAAAGCTCTCTAGTGTATATTTTCTTCCACTAGTATTTTTCATCTATTCTATAAATATAATGATCATAAAGTGTATCATGACCTGCCTACTGATTTGCTCATATTTATTATATCTATAAATTAGTAGGCAGAAGGCAATCTTGCTTTAGGGCTATAATCAAATCAGCATGATTCTATTATTTGCCTATTTTTGTTTATAGAAATGAATGAGGTAAGAAGCAGAGAAAATCTATAATTTGCTCAATAATCACTCTCATCAATATAAACATGGAGAACAGCAAACATTAGAAAATAGCATAAATGATTGTTGATATTTGGCACAGGAGAATTTTCTTCCAATATTGCTACAATCCATTAGAAATAATAGCATGACCTTTAAAAAAGTTGAAATAAATCATGTCCTCCTCTTAAAGATAAATGACGGCAAAACTAGGTAGATGAATAGAAGTAATGATGAGGCAAAATATATGTAATTGTGTTCTGAATTTATGGGTGATGCACTGTTTGCAACAAAGAATCTTTGAAATTAATTTAAGGCTTTTATTTTGATAGCCTTAATTCAAAAATGTATCATATTTGCAATAATTAAGTATTGGTTTATACCACTGTGTTTCGTATCATTGAGCAGCAAAGAACAGTGGGCTACATTTTCCACTTTGTGGCAATAGTATTTTAGGCATGACGGACTCTTTGCCATGATCAATGTGATCAGATTTTCAATAGTCATCCACCTCAAATGCTACTGCTATGCGGGTTATAGTTCATAGAAGTACTTATAAGACCTCCATTACTCCAATGGCGGAAGGAGGAATGCCTACCAACTGGTTAGAGGCAAGTAGGTTAATTGTCCATGATTCCTAGTCCACCGCTCTCAGGACATCTGTTTATCCATGAGTGTAGTCTGCAGGAGGACAGATATCCAGAGAGCTGAGACACACTGCTGGCCTCTTTCAACTGAGGAGCCCAGTGCTACGTTAACAACTGCCTGAGAATTCAGTGTCGTACTCTGCCATTCTACATGTCACGTACCTATTCATCTACCTAATGGGCAAGAGCACTAAAATGAGTGCCCTGTGTCCCAGAGCACACTGATGAGCCTGTGCCAGATATGACTGGCAGTGTTTTGGCCAACATTTTTCCAGTTTGGACCTTAAATGGCATTGGGGCTAGAAACAGTTCAGAGTCCAATTTTGCAGACATTATTCTCATTTTGAAAATAATCCATTGCACCATTTAAAAAAATAGATAATGTAAGTTTATGAAAAAATCATTTATAACCCATAGGAAACAGGCCCTTTGGCCCAACAAGTCCACACTGACCCTCCAAAGAGTAACCCACCCTGACCCATTCCCCTACATTTACCCTGACTAATACACCTAACCTACACATCCCTGAACACTATGGGCATTTTAGCATGGCCAAATCACCTAATCTGCACATCTTTGGAAACCAGAGCACCCAGAGAAAACACACACAGACAATGGCAAGATGTGCAAGCTCCACACAGATAGTTGCCTGAGGCTTGAATTGAACCTGGGGCCCTGGCACTGTGAGGCAGCAGTACTAACCACTGAGCCACCATGCCACCCCTTAGCCTCTGTGCTACCCTGAAATATGAGGAAACCAGAGTTTGTTAGCGGGCTTGGTGTTATTTGATTTTGCAGCCAGTGAAGATGACACTTGCACAATGAAATGTTGACATTGCAGGAACATCATCCCAGAAACCCAGGAAAGCAGAATTGACACCCTAAGAGAGGCATAAGTATCCGGTTTAAGACAGAAGAGAGTTAAGTCAAAATCATCGATCAATGAATTGAGTGAAAATATAAGTGAAGTAAATATAGTCCAGTTTAAACATGATTTTGCTGTATGAAGTTTTTTGATTATAATGGTGAAAGGAATTATTGTCAACTGATTTTTTTTTCAACATTGCCGTGTAGAATGGTGAATATCTAGGAGCATCTTTATTCAAATCCAGCTTCAAGAGGGTGAATATTATGTCCCTTTCCAGGCTGCCTAAAGGCAAAAAGGAGAAATATCAGATTTATTCCTTTTCCAATCTGATGAGGCTATTAAACTTATTCAACTCATCACTGATGCCACTTCCCTTTAGATGGCATGAGTGAGAACCTGGACTTGCGGGCACCCATTTACCGAACCTTGTACATCCTTAATTTCTGTGAAGGAGCCTGGAGGTTGAGTCAGAAAAGAATCAACCTAACAAACGATTTCCTATCTGAAAAATTAACCCTCAATTTCTTTTCCCCTGGCCTGACTCAGTACTTGGTTTTCAACATTTTTCATTAGAATTTCAGAAACATTCCTCATTTCTCTTTTATTTTGGGTGCCCCGTATTGGATTTGCTCCAGAGAATCCTGCAGCTGATGCTTTGAAATGTATCATAAAAACATTGATGAATGGCACAGTGAACCTGGTGCTGAAATATGCAACTGTCTTTTTAGAGGGGATCTTCGGCTAATAGCATTATTTAATTGTGGATTGATGTGACAATTTCCCGGAAAGCCAAATCCAAGTGGTTCTATCATTACCAGGTGCACAACAAAGCTACCAAAGGGACAAACCAAGATACATCAGACAGCTCAAGAAATCATAGGGTTATATTTTGGAGGAAGAGGCCTGATACAACATGCATCTACACTTTATTGCTTCCTTTCTGTCTATTAATTGCGTTTTCCCAGATGAACAGAGGTGTAAATTGCTGTTCTAATAGAAACGTTGCTGATAGTGATTAGGTCATCAGTACAAGACACTTTCGAAATTGTTCTTGATGGACATTGTTTTGATTTCCTGTTTTCCTTATTCAAATGGTAAGGTTTGTTTCTGAAATAAATAAAGGCATTTATTCAGCTTTCTTGGAGTAAACAGCCATGCTTATTTGAGCAACAGCAATGCTTGTGAAGTAGATAAAACCAAAAGGGTTGAATAATTTCTGTACACCGCTAACAAGCACATTCTGCCTATGAGTCATAGAGAATAACAGCAGCTTCAAAGCTGTAATACCACGGAAGCGAAATTACTTCAAAAATGTCATTTGAACCATCTCTGGGAACACTTGATGTAGCACAGATTCAATTTCAAATGTGTTAAATTTACACTTTGAGATTACTAATAACAAAATGGTTAATATGTTGAATGAAATTATTTTGACTGATGCTTAAAGATATTTATTAACCCAATATTAAATCATGATATAAATCCAAATGGCTAAAAAGGCCTCTGGCTATAACTTACGATGAACCATTTATGATGCTTCCCCAAGGATTATGCTAATCACCAATTGCATTACAGCAGGAGACAAAGACAATCACACAGAAATCAGGCTATGTTATAGACTAATTGATAAAGATTGATTCCTATGGTTAGTCACAACCCCATTATAATTGTATCACGTGACTAACAGGATGGCAGAAAGAGATGGACTGTAATCCTGTTTTTCTGCCTGTTTTAAAATTCAATGCCAATCTATCTTCTATTAGTTTTGAAACAACAAGTTAGGAAGCATCATATTAGTTTACACAAAACCAAAAATGACGGTGACTAAAGCGAACATTTTTATCAAAAAACTTAAATTTAAGCAAATGGAGAGAGCTGGGGGTAGAAAAGCTGAGCACTCTATGCTGTCACCGGCTTCTTCCACACTTGAGAGCCCTGAATAATTTAGGTTCTGCAGTGCAGATAGTTTAATTTGAAGAGACTGGCTTTTATTCACCATGTCTCGTGTATTTTGATTTCCTTCTGCTGCCACAGTTCCTAGCAAAATGTTGGAATTGCTCTTATTAAAATTCAAATGATAATGTGGATGCGGTTGTTTACTATAAATGAATGCTTAATGTGTCAGTTGAACAATATCTTCCATCATTTTTGTTAGAATTGTTAACACATTTACTTCATAGAAACATTTCAAGCATTGTCCTATAAGAGCTGTGATGTGATATACTTGGGCAGGACAAACAAGGAAAAAAGAATGTAAGATGAACCTGGAAGCACTGAGTATCAGAAGGACCTTGGTGTGTACATCCACTAGTCCCTTAAGGTAGCAGGAAGGGTAGATAAAATGGTAGATAAGATGGGATAGTTGCCATAATTAGCAGAGGTATAGAATTTAGGAGCAGGCAAGTAATGCTGGAATATTGTTAAGGATACAGCTACAGTAATGTGTTCAGTTCTAAAATCCACAGTATAGGAGGCATGTGATTACACTGTTGAGGATACAGAGGAGATTCACCGGGATGTGGCCTGGGTTGCGCAGCCTGAGTTTTAGTTGTGAAGGGAGACTGGAGAGACTGGGGTTGTTTTCCTTGACGAAGAGGAGATGGAGAGAGGGGAATATAGTTGCAATGTATAAAATTATGACGGGCATAGAAAGGGCACACAGGAAGAATTTGTTTCCCTTAATGGAGCAGTCAGCCATTGAGTGACATAAATTTAAAGCAAGGGGCAGGTGGTTTAAAGTGGATTAAAAAAAAACTGGTGGGAACCTGGAACCCACAGCCGGTAAGATTCATAGAGGCAAAAGCCTTCACAACATTGAAGATGTATTTAGATATACATATGTGTTGCCAAGGCAAACAGCTGTGGGCCAAGTGCTGGAACATGGGATTAGAATATTCAGGTAAGTGTTTCTGGCAGACATTTTGCTGTGTCGTAAATCTCTATGATTCTATTTGTACAACTTATTTTTGTTTGTTCTCAGGATGGGTGTGATTCTGAAGTGTTAAAATCTTGAACCTGTGCTAACAAAGCCATTAAACCAAAAGATATAGAAGTGAAATTCAATTATTTGACCATAGTATTCTCACTGTGATCTAAATTGAGCCTTGTAAAATTTCAGTAAATCCTCCCTATTTCTAGATTCCATTTGTTTTGAAGTAAAAGTTAACATTCTATTTGCCATTCTGATTACCTGCTGAACTTGTATGCTACTTTTTTCTGATTGATCCACAGGCTCACCCAACTCATTCTCAGCCTCTGCTTCTGCAGTCTTTCTCCATTTAAATAATATTTAGTCCCCTATTCTTCCTGCCAAAAATATATATCTTATATTTTGTCATATTATATATCAGCCAGTAGGTTTCACCTGTTTCCAAACAGCCCAGTGGACGCTGGTCAGCGCTCTAACTTAATCTTTTCCCTCAGGAGAATCTCATTATTAGAAGCTTGAGTTAGTGCATTGTTAAGTAGCAACAGGAGTCAAGAGGAGTATGCATTTGTTATTAGTAAAGTGGAAATGGTCTGTAAAAGATTGTAAATTATTTTAATGCCACATATGGATCTCTATTATTCACGACACCACTGTGAAGTGAAGACTTCCCTCCAAAAAGAGGCAAAGATATATTGTTTTGAGTAACAATTGTCAGCCTTGGGTGATCAAAAACTTTGATGAGGCCCATGAATGATATTTATTGAAGTTAGTTGTTAATAATGAGTGCAGCTATTTTCCACAAGTTGCTGGCAATTCGATTTCCCAGAATCTCAATATTGCCCCCATGGACTTCCTCCGCGTGATTAGATAATGGAAGGTCTGTTCCTTCGTCCTCCCCCTCGTCCCCAGAATGATTAATCCTTTCTGACTGCCAACGTTGTGCAACATGCAGGATTAAATGATTATCTTTGAAACCTTTCCTGGGTCATTTGGCAGCATTCCTCCACATTTCTCATGACATCTGCAACACAGCATTAACATGTTGACAACTCTATTACAATTCATGTTGTTCTTATGATTGCATTTTAACATTCCCTGGGTTCAGTCTAAAACTACAGCTGTTGGATTTTGTTGACTGTGGTCTAGTGTCAGGAAGAGACAGATTAGATAGCAATTTGCATGCATGCTGTCAGAGATTTGTATGTTCTAAACTGCTTGTTTCCCAGAAATGAAATATCCTGAAGGCTAATGAACACACTGATCTTTAGGGATATTAATCCAGGACTTGGTATAATGGAAAAGATAGGAGGTTACCTGCATTAATCTGTTTAGAAGTGGCTAAATTTCCTGACAAATGCCAACTTAGTCAGTGACCTTGAGGAAATTTCCCATATTCCTGTTGCCTCTACAACAAAGATGTAGCCTTCAAATCGAATGGAGTTGCCTCTTGCCCAGCTACATGTAAAACTGTCCCACATCTATAGAATTAACCACACGCCTAACCAATTTCAGACAATAGTCACAGTTTCAGTCTGTTTCCTGACTTAAGAGTGCAAGTGAATCCTCAGTTAATACCCACTAGCTGCATATAATTAATGCTATCGAAATACAATTCAACCAACAGACCCTTTAAATGTGGACCTTGTCATGAGAACCTCCATATAATGGGAACATTTTTTTCACTGATTGGGTGAGGGCAATCATTTGTTGGTGAAAGTGCCCTCACATTTATGTCATATTTTGACATTCTCCATTGTGTATTTTTTCCCACAGCTCCACTAACATTGCAAACAATGGAAGTGCATCCCTAAGGTCAGATCCTATTCCTGTGAATAATATGCTTATATAAGCTAATATAAGCTTATGTTCTGAGAGGGGTAATATTGGTGACTGTATCACTGTCCATCTGATCTGATGGGGAAAGGTGAAAAGTACTGAGATCCGGAAGGATCAAGTCCGTTTTCCAGGGGTTTCTCAAAAATTTCAGGCATAGACTTACAGGAATCTAAACAACATGGGCTATGGCATTAACTGTGTCAGAATCACGTGAGGCTGATTTGGATGTAAGGAGAACATCACTGCATGTTTTAAGTATGTTCCAGATGTTGAGGTGAGATTCTAGGTACAGGTGAGTTGTCTATTAAGGGGAATTATTGTTGTTAACAATCTTGTTAACTGCATATCTCATGTCGTTAACATGCAACTTCCTATCCTGATTCCTGCCACAAGCAGATGAGGCGGGAATTCTCCGCATACTCCAGAGTGGGTACCTGGAGACTTCAGCAAAGTGAGGACTGCAGATGCTGGAACTCAGAGCCCAGATTGGAGTGGTGCTGGAAAAGCCCAGCAGGTCAGGCAGCATCCGAGGAGCAGGAAAATTCACGTTTCTGGCAAAAGCCCTTCATCAGGACTGAACTTGGTCAAGACTTGTGGATCTTGGGAAGGGGGTAAAATCAGGCAGTGCGGGGTTCCCGGACTATGAGATTGGAAGTTGTGGGTGGGAGATCTCCTGAGGTGAGGAAGTTGTGTATGGTCTGGAAGATGATGTTCTGATCTTCAGTCCTGATGAAGGGCTTTTGCCCGAAACGTCAGTTTTCCTGCTCCTCGGATGCTGCCTGGCCTGCTGTGCTTTTCCAACACCACTCTAACCTAGACCTGGAGACTTCAGCTCACTGCTGTCTTTCAAGAGACTCCATCTTGCGCAGATTAGAGCTGAGCTCAGGACAGGATCCTTGGGCAATAGCAGCATGCACCCCCAGACACTGGCATCTGATATTTGCCAACTGCTTAAGATCCTCGTGGCACCTCTCAGCTACACTTGTTGGACATTTTGGAAGCAAAAACCTGCATTACAGGATGTACTGGGAACTAGTGTTGACAGGCTGCTGCAAGAACACTGGGTTCAGGGACAGGTACCAGCTCTCGATTGAACAAGGTTTTATCTCAGGGCTGACCACTTGCTGTCTTAGCACTCACTTACCTAATGCCTACTTGCTTGCTGACACTATTCTTTGCCTTGCGCTGTCTTGCGATAATGTCTGTTATCGCAATAACACAACTGGACAGCTTGTCTTGCTGATAGGCAGTCCTTCGTCAAGAGGATGGACACCATTTTGTACAGTGGTGTGCCATGACAAATTGACACCTGCACCATGCTCCAGCAACTGGTGCAGCTAACACATTGCATATAGAGTGAGCACGCTGCCATGTCTCTACGTCTGGGGGGAGGAGGTAGTCCTTATCAGAGCCCTTGGAGGCCATCATCAGTCAGAGGGTCCCAAGTACAGTAAATCAAGGGCAGCCCATGGGAAGGGAGTCATGTGGAGGGAAAGTGGACACCTTGCTGCTACCTGGATACAAAGAAGCAAAGACATCAAGACCGATGGTTAGAAGTGCAATGGATGGCACTGGCAGTGGGGTTACTATGAGAGTCAGCAATGAAGAGTGTTTGATGAGACATGGATATCTCAGTGGGCCACAGGGCAGTCCCTGCCTTCTCCTGTGACGATGAGACTTGCCTCTCATCGAGGGCGAGTAATCTGATGTCAGGCAGCCTTCCCCCTTTCTCTCCTATTGTGGGCTCTTGTATCTTTCGAGGAGAGAAAGAGAAGGATTGAGTGAAGTGAAGGTGAGTGTCACAGCTATTAGTGCTGATGCAGGTGGTTAAAACTTGTTGAGTTGGCCCATGTGAGTGAGTAGGTAGTGCAGAGATGCTGTACGAAATAACGAGACTGGCAGAGCATGAGCCTTGGTCCAAGGTGAGTGCAGTAGCAGAGATAGAATAAGTGGGAAGTAGAATAGAAAAGGATGTGGCACTTACCTTGGAAGAACAAAGAAGACCATAAAACTGTAATATAGGAGCAGAAGTAGACCATATAGCTCATTGGGTCTCTTCCTCCATTCAATGTGGTCATTGCTGATCTGATCAGCCTCATCTCTATTTTCCTGCCTTCTCCACATCACCCTTGATTCCCTTACGAAATAAAAAGCTGTCTACCTCATCCTTGAATGTACTTAATGACCCAGCATCAACAGTCCTTTGTGGTAATTACTTCCACAGATTAGTTACTCTCTAAGAAAAGAAATCCTCCTCATATCTGTCTTAACTGTACAACCCCTGATGCTGAGATTATTTTGAGAAGATCGTTGATCATCTTGTGGCACTGCTGGATATTCCTTCAGACACTGGAAACCTCACTGGCCTGGGTAGTGATGTCAAGCCAAGTTGCCAAAATCAGATCACGTGGTCTCCTTTTCTGGTCCTTTGGGATAACGATGCCCTCTTGTGCACCACCCCAAACTACCAGAACTTCCAGGTTCCTGACAGAGAATCTCAATACCATTATCCCCTAGTCCAACATATTCAGTCAGGCCACCAGCAGGGCAGCTTCAGAATGTCAATGCATGTCCTGGTGCACAGCAGCCTTTTAATTAAGGCACAAGGGCTAGAGCTGCTGGTATTTCAGTCAATATCTGACTAACTGCCGATTGTTCTGGGAATGTGTGTGGTAGAATAGGTTGGATTGGCAAGAGATGCACCATTGGCCAGTGTAGGTAGTTAATGAGGAGAGTTTGATAAAATATGACAAAAGATCCCATTCGGGCCCATGGTGAATAACTCAAGAAAACTAACACTTAGCCAAAAGAAAAGTCAGACTATCTAATTATTATCATACTATAAATTCCCTATTTTTAAGCCAATAATTTATTATTTTAAAACTACCTAGCAATTTTCCTCTGCCTCTTCTGTAGATACTCTGTAGTCAAAGGACAGTGGTGACTATCTTTCCAAACATGTTGCCAATGATTGGTAACATAGGTCAAATGACATGGCAGATTTGATACAGATTAGGATTAGATTTAGCCGTACAGAATGAATTCCAATAAACTGGGAAGAAATTTCAGTTTTAAGAATTACTCAGGCAGACAGTCAGCATCGCAAGGAATTAAATAATCAAACAGTCCGCAGCAGTCAAATTGATGGCATTTTCTTTAAGGTCAAATGCATAATCAAGGGTAAAAGCACTTCAGACCTGGTAAGAGAAGTGCAAAGAAAAGTGTGAGCCAGAAGCTACATGGAACAGGCACACAATTCATATCTGGCAGTTACAGATTATATCAGGAAGGGTAAGAAAAGTCCTAATTAGCGATACAGCCACAATGAGCAAACAGACACCAGTGGTTCCGTGAATAAAGCTAAGATTACTTATATACAAGATGAAAGCTTACAAATATAGTGATGTAGTTACAGCTTGAAAAGGCTCTGCAAGCAAATATTCAGTGCCTATAACTCTGAGAGAAGCTGCCACCGTGCTTTGCTTTAATTCTTTCATGGCATGTGGGTGTTGCTGGTTGGACCAGCATTTATTGGCCGTCCCTAGTTGTCCTGAGAAGGTGGGAGTGAGCTGCCTTCTTGAACCGCTGCAGTCTACCTGCTGTGGGTTGACCCACGATGCTATTAGTGAGGGAATTCCAGGATTTTGACCCAGAGACAGTGAAGGAACAGCGATATATTTCCAAGTTAGGGTGGTTAGTGGTTTGGAAGGGAACTTGCAAGTGGTGGTGTTCCCATGTATCTGCTGCCCTTGTCCTGCTAAATGGAAGTGGTTGTGTGTTTGGAAGGTGCTGTCTGAGGAGCTTTGGAGAATTTCTGCAGTGTCTCTTGTAGATAGTGCACACTGCAGCTACTGAGCATCGGTAGTAGAGAGAATGGATGCTTGTGGATGTGGTGCCAATCAAGTGGGCTGCTCTGTCCTGGATGGTGTCAAGCTTCTTGAGTGTAGTTGGAACTGCACTTATCCAGGCAAGTGTGGAATATTCCATCACACTCCTGACTTGTGCCTCAGCAGAAACCACAAGGCACAGCTACAGTGAAGGAAATTGAAGGGCATAGAAGTAATTTAAACTGAGGTTGCAAAACCAAGAATGTCATGAAACCAAAATTAATGCATTAAAGGGGTGACTTAGAATATTAAACGGACAGAGGAAAGTAAGGAGTCTATTGAGACCACAATAGAACTGCAGGTTCATAATTGAAGCATGGGTTAAAGCATAAAAAAGATATTAAGCCCACAGAAACTGAGACTCATTCGCAGAATCTGTTAATGTGAATGGGAATCTTTATTAAATTGTAAGGCAACTGATATTATTAGACAGGCTGCAGACACAATGAATCATCTCAGGTAAGCTGCTAAGCAAACAGGTTTCATTTTAAAAGCTGTAGGCAGCAGGATGCGTGCAGTAAAGTTGGAAAAAAAAGATGGGTTTTATTAATTAGGTTGCAAAAGGTAGGAAATCATCCATTTTACTTGCAATTTTAGCCAGAGAAGGCAGGAAACTTCTAGTTTGTTCACAGACCTCCAGGAAATTTTCCACTAACCAGTCAGTGTAGCAGCCTTGCACTACTGTTGGTGCTGTGGTGGCTTAGTGGTCAGCACTACTACCTTACAAGGCCAGGGACCCTGGTTCAATTCCAGCCTTGGACAACTCTCTGTGTGGTGTGTGTATATGCCCCCTGTGTCTACAGGGTTTCTTCTGGGTGCTCTGTTTTCTCCCACAATCCAGTGATATACAGGTTGGGTGAATTGGCCCTGGTATATACAGGATTATAGGATGGGGTGTATGGATGGGATGTTTTTCAGAGGGTTGGTATGGACTTGATGGATCAAATGGCCTGTTTCCATTCTGTAGGGATTCTATGATTAAAATAAAATTGTTGTACAGTAGATTTTAAATGATTATAATTAAATTATAGTTTACCAAAATGTGCTACAACAATTCTGTTTTTTTATTGTGAATAAGAAAATAAGATAGTCAAGTTTGCTTTACTATTTCGACCTTGTGTAAAATAACCTTCATGTTTCATATTCTGTGATTGGTGTTACATCTTACTATTTATTGTTGGATTGTCAGACGAAAATAAATTTAATGAGGGCATACATTCTAAGGCTCTGTACATTAACTTCTGATCTTGTAGGCATTTATTTTTAATTACTGATATTAAGATCAGTCTAATTGTTCCTCTAAACTAACATCTTAATTCAAGTCACAAGACTATATTTTCTTTAATTTGCCTTTTGTAAACACTGACTTGTTAACATTAGAGAAAGGGAGGAAATAATGAAAGCTCCTATAATGTTATTAAAAGGACTAGATTAGATTCTGTACAGTGTGGAAACAGGCTCTTCAGCCCAACAAGTCCACACCGACCCTCTGAAGAGTAACCCACCCAGACCCATTTCCCTCTGACTAATACACCTAACACTATGGGCGATTTAGCATGGCCAATTCACCTGACCTGCACATCTTTGGACTGTGGGAGGAATCCGGAGCAAACCCACAGAAGCATGGGGAGAATGTGCAAACTCCACACAGACAGAATCTAGGAACCTAGATTCAATTCTAGCTTTGGGCAACTGTCTGTATGGAGTGTGCATAAACCCCTTATGTCTGCAGGTTTCCCCCTGGGTGCTCTGTTTTCCTCCCACAGTCCAATGATCTACTGTCCAATGGGTGAATTGGCCATGTATAGTCAGGATTATAGGTAGGGGTGTCTCCCAAGTCACCCGAGACTAGCGTCAAACCAGAGTCCTTGGCACTATGAGGCAGTAATCTAACCACTGAGCCACCGTGCTGCCTAGTCATTTCAAACTGAAAGTGCTCCTTGATTTGGCACAAACCTGTATAAGGCATTTTCACTAAATTTTTGTTAGTGGAAATTGGAGGAAACATGCTCTAAATTAGTCCTGTGGTTCATTGTTGTGATATGATAACTATCCTTTGAGTCCAACATTTTAAAACAATATATGAACAATAAAGTTGCAAGAACATTCAGTGTCATTAAGTCGAATCTTGCTCTGCTCTTGTTTTTTTAATATTTGAATGTGCATTGTTAAGCATTGCTAGTCAGACCAGAATCATCACTAATTGTTATTTAGAAGGTGAGCTGCCTTTTTGAAACACTGGAGTCCTTGAAACACGTGGGCAGACTCTGGTATTAGGGTAGAGGCTCCAGGATTTTAAACCAGCAACAGTGGACAATGAACAGTTGTGTTGCAAGTCAGGATGGTATGTGGACTGGAGAGAAAGCAGGAAATGATGGTGTTTTTATGCTTTTGCAGTCCTTGTCCTTCTTGGTTGTAGAGGTCATGGATGTGGAAGGTGCAGTGTGCAAGAAGAACTGGCAAATGGCCTTAACTCTAACCTTATTGATGCACACTGTTGGCACTGTTCATCAGTGGGAGAGGGAATGAATGCTAAAGATGGTGCGTGTAATATTGTTCACGTTGGCTGCTTTGTCCTGGTCAGCGTTGAGTTTCTTGAGGATTATTGGAGCAGCATTCATCCAGGCTTGATAAAAATATTCCATCACATACCAGACTTATGCCTTTGAGATGGTGGATATATTTTAGGGAGTCAGGAGTGAGCTACTCATCATAGAATTCCTGGACTCTGACCTGCTATTGTACCCTCGGTGTTTATGTGGTTGGTCCAGTTCTGTTTCTTGTCAATGGTAACACCCTTTATCTTGATGGCATGTGATTCAGTGATGATAATGCCATTGAAAGTCAAGGGGAAATATTTTTCTTTCTGGTCATAGGTGTTAGTTGCCTGGCATTTGTGTGGTGAAACTGAACTTTCCACTTATCTTCCAATCCTGAATGTTGTCCAGCCGTGTTATAAATGGCAATGGTATGCTTCAATACTATGTAGACATCAACAAACATCTTCATCTCTGATCTGTAGGGTAGGTCATTGATAAAGCAACTGAAGAAGGTTGAGCCTTGGATACTCTCCTGAGGAATTCCTGCAGTGATATTCTAGGGCTCTTATGGTTGGTCTCCAACAACCATAGCCATTTTCGTATGATTCCAATAAATGCAATTGACTTCAATTTTCTAGGACTGTTTGGTGCCATTCTTTGTTCCATACTCATGAGTACAAAGGCAGTCACTCTGACCTTACCTCGTGAGCTCAGTTCTTCAATCCATGTTTGCATCAAGACCATAATGGATTCTGGATCTGAACAGCCCTGGTAGAACCCAAACTGAACATCAGTGAGCAAATTATTTCTGTGCTGTCATAAGTCCCTCGAAATGAGCAGGAACAAAGCTGTAATGCTGAAGGAGTTTGTTTCAGTGAGGATGCTAATGTTTGTCATCTGTCTTCTCTTTTTCATAGAATAGTATCCCTACAGTGTGAAATCTAGCCATTTGGTCCATCAAGTCCACACTGACCTTCCGAAGATCATCCCACACACACCTACACCCCTAACCTATCCTGTAAGCCTGCATTTTTCATGACTAATCCACCTAGCCCACACATCTCTACACACTACACTGTCAGTTCTGCTATAACGGGTGTGTCGTCAATGCAATTGAAGAATTCAGACCATTATTTATGGAACCCAAACTTTCCTTACTTGTATTGGCAAAACCCAGTTCTGACCCCATGGATTAGATCAGAACTGACTAAGCAACTTAGCATGGTCAAACCATCCGACCTGCATGTCTTTGAACTGTAGAAGGAAGCCAGATCTCCTGGAGGAAACCCGTGCAGACACAGGGAGAATGTGCAAACTCCATACAGTCTTCTGAGGCTGGAATTGAAACGAGGTCCCTAGGGCTGTGAGGCAGCATTGCTAACCACTGAGCCACTGTGCTATCCTTTTTACACGATACCCCTGCAGATTGTTTTTAATTTAGTGACATTGATAGTTGCAAAACCTGCCAAGGGTGACTTTAATGGTCTCCTTTTAGTCAAAATTAATACACAGAGCAATTCTGCTGGACTCTGTCATTCTCCAAACAGGAGACTGACAGGCTGAGCTCTGCCTCACTTTCACTGCTTGATGGTGGTAGTTTGTCAGTTTCTCAGGGAAGGCCCCATAGTCAGTTAGTCTGAACAACTGCTGCTCATTAGGAATCTGTCGTATGGGGTGAGATACTGTCTTTTTGTTGGGTGCAACAATTTATGTGGTCTTCCCATTTAACCTTGAGTATCCTGTAGGGGCACAGCTGATAAATATTCCCTATGGTCCAAAGGTGATTTGATCGGACAACCAAGCTCTCACTGCCATGTAGAAGGGTGATGTCAACGATGGAGTTGGAGGCTAACGGTTTTATTCTCTAACAACGATCTTGAAGACCTGTTTGTGCAATATTTAGAAAACCACGCTAGCACGATATGGTTGGATCTTCTGTTTGATGGAAGCCTTTCACACAAAGGTAGCTGCTGAAAGATGGCATGTGTTTCTCAACTTCTATGTGAGTGCTATTGTTAGTGCTCTCACCATTATTCATCTTCCATGAATGGTATTGACTGCTGGATTCAGTGAACTGTGCCTCAACATCTCCCAGCAGGAGCCACAAAAAAAAAACTCAGGAAAGTATTCTTGCAGGGGTGACATGTACTATATCTGGACAGGCAACCATTATGATCATGCCTGACGGTCTGATAACAGGTAGCACATTTCACCTTTACATCATTATCAATGTAAGGCTTTGACACATCTGGAGATGTGAATGTCTTGCAATGACACAAATGCAATAGTTAAAAAGTAAAACTTCATGGCTTTCCACAAGTTGCATAAATAACATTTCAACTTAAAACTAATGGGTCTTCCTGTCTGCCTAATTGAAATCCAACAACAGTGCTGAGAAATGTCAATGCTTTCAGTATATTGAACGAATGTTTGTAGTGGGGGGTATGGTACTCAGCACAGTTCAGTGATCGTGTGGGCCAATGCACTCTGTTGCTATGGCAAGAGTTTGCTAAAGATGTGTTGCAGTTCATAAGATGTGGCATCACATCTCTAGCACACCACTTTCATTGTATAAAAACAAGCAGCCTACAGAGCATGTAACATTTGACGCACTAACTAATATTTTGACAACCCAAGGCTTTGGGTAAAATTCAAGCCATGGTTCTTATTATTCAGTCTTTAAATCATAGTGATTCATTTTCTGCTTTACAAAGGAACAAATGAGAACCAAAGATGTGTATCTGAAAGGAAATCTCACTGCTGTTCTATGTTGTGGTCGGAATAGAGGTAATGCTGTGAAACCAAGATACTTAGTCAGAGCTGGTGTGTCCCTTAGCTGAACTAGACAATTAGCTCAGGTAGCAAAGTTTGATGGTGGGGCAGAAAAAAATGCCATTTTTTTTACTAACTGGTAGCTGGAAGCCAGCTGGTTTTGTATTGATAAGCAAATACTAATTCTGTTTTCACTTTCCAGTAGATTAGGTTATTCATACTGAAAGAAAGGGATTATATCCATTACTCCAGCTGGATTTTCCTTTGATGAATAATGGTAATGTTTATCTTGATCACTGTTTTAATAGCCTTTTAAAATGAATTGTGGAACCAATCAAACCAACTCACGTTGTAATGTACTGATGCAGCCACTGTCCCTCCATTAGCTCTGTATTATAGCATCTTTAAGTGCAATCAGTGCAGAATTGAAAAACCATTAATGTAATGCAGATTGCAGACAATACTCTGATAAATAAAGAGTTTGAGCTATCCTGAATTGGCTTTTTAAAATGTCACTGCTTTTAAAAATGTCAATTCAATTGAGTGTACATCTTTATTTCTGTGCCAAAAGGTAGTATGGGCTGGGGCGGAGGGGGATAGTTGGAACAAATTGGCATAAAATGAAAATATTTCAAATTAAATTTTTTGTTAGTCTAGCAACTGAATCGCAATATTTTAAGAATCATAATCTCCTTCTTTCTTGGCATGATTACCCCTGGAGAAAAGCATCTGATCAGAAAGGAATTTAAGAAAATGATTATTCACAACAAACCTCAGATTTCTGTAAGTTTCGTGACTGAGGAAACAAGGCCACAGTCTGTACCCAGCCTGTACTCAAGCTTCATTGTCACTGCACATTTGCTTTTAGCTTCCTGTTCATATTATACACCCCCCCCCCCCACTTCTTTTTACACCTATTGTCTATATTTGTGCATATGTTTGATGTTGCATTTCTATTGATTTTTGAGTGTGGTAGATAATAAGATTCTCTTTATTTCACTCAAGAAAACCTAGAAATTGACTTGTTCATTTCAACCTAGTTAATGAAGGTTTAATTTAAGTGAGATTGCTAAACTTTTTAAAATTTGTGGAGTGTGAATGTATATGTGTAAGTTGTCATCCCAATTACTGTATTTTTATTTCATGATCTTCATGTGATGGAATTCTCACCATAAACAAAAAAAAGAAAATATGGTTAACATTCAATCTTCAGGGCAGCACGGTGGCTCAGTGGTTAGCACAGCTGCCTCACTGCGCCAAGGACCTGCACTCGATTCCTGCCTCGGGCAATTGTCTGTGTGGAGTTTGCACATTCTCCCCGTGTCTGTGTGGGTTTCCTCCAGGTGCTCCGGTTTCCTCCCACAGTCCAAAGATGTGCAGGTTAGGTGAATTGCCTGTGCTAAATTGCCCATAGTGTTAGGTATATTAGTTAGAGGAATGGGTCTGGGTGGGTTACTCTTCGGAGGGTTGGTGTGGACTTGTTGGGCTAAAGGGCCTGTTTCCACACTGTAGGGAATCGAATTGAATCTAATCTTCATGTTGTGATAATGATTAAATGAGACTATCAATATTCAACTTCCATCATTTAATTTTAATAAACAGACTCAAGTAATTTTTCCAGTGGGCAAATGAAGACCAAAATGGCTGTTGCAATTACCCAACCACTGTTTGAGGCAACTCCAGGGAACTCATATGGAATACACTAAATTATTTGCACTAATGTTAATATTTCAAAGACAGTGAAACCATACGCAATTAAGTCAGCATGAATTAATGTGCTTCTCTTCTAACTTACACTTGCCTGATAAATTCACATATTGGTAAATGCAAGGTTGCCTGTGGAATGTACTGTCTTTGAAAGATAATGGAATTGGACTCAGGAAATTACAAACTAACCACATTTCACGTCTTCTTGTCAGAGAAGAGAGAAGGAAAAATGAATTTTTAACAATTTTATCTGAAAGGCTTGCTCTCTCTCACGCCATGTGCGTTATCACCTTTTGAAACAAGTCTTCACTCAGAACCTCCAGATTTTACAAATTTCACTACTGAGAAAACAGGCAAATGGCCATGGACTCGGATTGCAATCTCTCAACTCATACGTTACAATCACTGCACCTGCTTTTACCTTCCTGTTCACACCGGACACTGTTTCTGTGCATTTGTTAGTGTGTGATTGTGTGTTTAATTCTTTGCACCATTCTATTGTGGTAGAATAGATGCCTTTTCTTTCATTCAGGAAAACATTGGAACTGGCAGTTTTGTTTTGCTCTCATTAACCAAGTTTTAATTGGTATTAAAGAAAAAAGAAATAAGAGTTGTTGTTGTGACTAAACAAGAGGAAGTTAAAAAGGTGAGGGGTGTGTGAGGGAAAGTGCAGGGTGTGAGAACCTAGTCACAACAATATGAAAAGGACAAACATCCAGGAATTTTTCTCAGGGATAAAGGAGATGGAATTGTTCACATTTAAAGCTACAAAATCAATAGCTTTGCATGACAATATTTTGAAATGGCAGTACATGGCCAGATAATGTTTAATTTGTTGAGACTGTAGAAAAAAAACTCAAATGAATATTTTGGGGTAGTTGTCAATATAATTGATGTAATGATCACTTATATGTTTAACAGCATTGATTGGGACAGCCTGGGGACATGGTCTCATTAGGGTTAGAAAAAATAAGAAGACAATGTGAGAGAAATCATTGGCAGAGTAGTGTGAGTTATATATTAAACCTCTGGTTTAAAATGACCAGACCTTTTTTTTTAACACCACACCAGTTATTTGACCAGCTCATTGACAACACTGTTGTTTGTCAACTGTACATTTGAACATTTCTTATGAGTTATCAAGATTGTAAATGACAGCATTGTTTAGTACATCAGTGTATCTCCCAAAGTCCAAATTTCCTGTATTTAAGTCAACATACAAAAATTCAACATATAAACATGCAAAACTGTTAATTAAGTTTTTTTTTGCTTGTTTAAGTTGTTGTTCAGAATATGTTGTTGGTTAATTAATATAAATACTTTGAAATTTTATTTTCTGAATATTTGTTGTATTAAATCACGGATTATGTGAAAATATTGCTGCACTTTTAGAAAGTGGAGAGTTTAAGATTTAAATAGTAGAGCCATATTTCATTAGTCCATAGGTAATGGACTTTTGTGCTTGAGTGAAATTATACACTGCTGTGATAATTAAGGGAGTAGACAGTCTTTGGAATCAGTGCTTTCCTAAGTGGCTTTGCAGTTTGAACTGATCACAAATACCTCATAGTGATTTGGGTGTTGAGGTCTCACATGAAAGCTTGGAAGTGTAGCATGTGAATCTACTCAGCAGCACCAAGATAACGAGGGTAACAACTATCTGTGAGAATCACAATCACCTGATGAAGGAGCGTCACTCCGAAAGCCAGTGTGCTTCCAATTAAATCTGTTGGACTATAACCTGGTGTTGTGTGATTTTTAAATCTGTGAGAAATGCATTGTCAAAAGTTAATTCGGAGGTGGGGTGGATGAGTGCAGGGTGAAGGTTCACTCACTCAGGATGACAAATAAGCTTGCATCAACCCAGTTCAGTTCCTTGGAGAGTAAAAATGTGCTTCAGCCCTTTAATCTCACTTTCCTAGAATATCACTACCATTGCCATCTCCCCATGACCACAAGAAACTGTTTCCTGAATGATTCCAGTGTCCTGACCTCAACCACCCTTCCTGTTGATCCAATTCCAACTCCTAATCACCCTCTGTGTATACAAATTTAGTTTTCCAAAACTTGCCACATTAAACATTTGCCTTGCTGCCATAATATATTTCATTTCTGGTTTGAATTATTTGTGCTAATTGTTACAGATCGGGAGAGAGGTGATGGGATAGCTGTTCTACTTTCTCCTCATCTCTAGATTATCTGCAACAGGAAATGTTTCGAAACCCTCTGTCTATCATATGTTTTAATTCAAACATCTTTGGGATAAGTTTAAATTGTAAGTCCTTGAAATGTAAACAAAACTAAACTACACGGTATTTCAAACACAAACACACACAACACAAAGATGGATTCTATAAATATGTTTCAGTTATTAACAGATATATGGGAAGTAAATCTAGTGCTCAAATGTTATTCACTTAAAATGCACATGTTACAAGTCTGGATAGGTGTTATTTCTCTGTCTGTCTATCTGCCTGTCTGTTCTACACACTCTCTCTCTCTTTGTTTCAGTTTCCAGTAATAAACACGATATTTGGCCAAGCATAATCAATGGCTAAGGAATCTGGCAAAGATACATCTACTCTGTCTGAAAGCTCCTTGTCTCCACTCAGCAGGTAGAATAGTTGGAGCCAAAATAGCTTGAATATTAACTCTTTCAGAACCATTATCTTATGCAACAATTACCCCCCCACCCCCCCACACACCTTCCACTTTAGAGCATCACTTTAGATGTCTGTGCAATATTCTTTCAAATTAACTATTCCCTCCAATTTGATGTCATCTTCACGTTTGGTATTCTATGTCTGATTGAATATTTTTTGTGCAAATGTTAACTATACAGTGGCTCCAGAAAGGATCTCTACCACACAAATCTTCCATCTTCCGTTTGTCCACTTAACTGCCTTTAAACGGAGACTCTTTTCTCTGTTTTCTTGCCACTTTGATATTAATTCTGCTGCTTGTTCTGCGACTGTGTTTGTTCTGATTAAAGATGGCTTCATTAATGAGAGTATGATAAATGACAGCCTTGAATTTTACAATTATTGGAATCTATAATTAAGGACAGGGATAACTAAATTGATTAGTTACCCCTGGAAAGAGAAGGCCATGTCTAACAAACCTCGTAACATTTTGTTAGTAATAACAGTCATGAAAGACATGTGTGTGAAATACCTATTGATATATTTTATTATGCTTCACCACAAACAAACAGTTAGGTAAAATTGGTAATGAAATTAACAAAGAATGATTGACTAACTGGGAGATGTTATATGTATATTTGTATTTCAAACACACCTCAGGAGCAGGTGAGGCCTGAATCTAGACCTCCTCTCCCAGAATTAGGGGCACTACCACCATGTCTCCTGTGTCAGAGTCATCAAGTTAAACTTAACATGGTGCAAACGTACTCATTCATAGAATTATGGAAGAGCACGTCATGGGCAGTTGCCTATTCAGCTAATCGTGTCTGCAGACTCTTTGGCTTCTATTGTGCTGAGTTAGCCCAAACAGTATCCAGTTTGACAAACAGCAGATACACCACGAGAAATAGTTAGGGATCAAGGTGATGGAAAAGAACGGATTTCAGTCCCTTAAAACTGTTAGTTGAGTATCTGTCGACCCTCTATATTTAAGATAAAATTTTGACTTCAGAGACTGGACATAGATACTTACATATATATGATGGATTATGCTGTAGAAGGCAGAGTCGAGATAGTAATATTGTGGCACAATAAGATTCATGTATAATTCATAATTTAACTGATCACATGATTCTGACATCTGTAGGAATGAAGACTTCAACATAGAATGAACACATAAAACAAGATTTTAGACTCTACGCCAGGGAACCTGACCTCACCTGAAGAGATTAAAAGAGATACCTAACCTCAGAGTTGATTGATTAGTTTTAATTTAGCAAAACTGTCTTGATACAGGGATGGTCCCATTCAGCCAGAAGATAATGAATGTAACTCTTTTCTTCATTTAGCTCCTCCAGCATGTTCCACCACTCAATGAGATCATAGCTGATCTGTGGTCTAACTCAATATACCTGTTTTTGGCCCATATTCCTCAATAATCTGGTTTAACAAAAAAATCTATCACAGATTTAAAATTAACAACTGATCCAGTATCCACTGCTGTTTGTGGAAGAGAATTCTAGACATCTATCACCCTTTGTGTGTAGAAGTGCTTCCTAACATCTCTCCTGAATGGTCTATTCCCAATTCTCAGACTACGACCCAATCCCCAACCAGTGGAGATAGTTTATCATTTTCTGCCCTGTCTTACTCATTTAATATATTGAAGATTTCAATCAAATCACCTCTTAACTTTCTAAATCTTGCAGAAAATAAGTCTAATTTGTATAATCTCTCCTCGTAATGTAACCCCCGAGGTCCAGGTATCATTCTTGTAAACCTTGTTCTACTCCCTCCAAGGTCAGTATGTCCTTCCTAAGGTGTGATGCCCAGAAATGTTCACAATATTCCAAGTGGGGTCTAACCAGGGATTGTATAGCTGAAGCATAATTTTTGCGTTCTTGTACCCCAAGATGTGTGAGTGGTGGCAGTTGCCAGGGTAGTGGGCACGTGCCTCCAGGAAGTGGTAATGATGGGTAGTGTTGTTGAACATGGGGAAAGAGGGGTTCAGGTACATAATTTTTTGAAGTTGGCGTCACATTTAGACAGGGTGGTTAAAAAGGCATCTGGCACACTTGTCTTCCTTGCTCAGTCCTTTGAGTATAGGAGTTGGGAAGTCACGTTGAGGTTGTACAGGACATTGGTGAGGCCTTTTCTGGAATACTGTGTCTAGCTCTGGTCACACAGTTATAGGAAGGATAATATCAAACTCAGAAGAGATTTATGATAATGTTGCTAAATATGGGAGGTTTGAGTAATAAAGAAAGGCTGGATAGGCTGGGACTTTTTTTTTCTGGCATTTAGGAGGCTGTGAGGCAACCTTAAAGATGTTTATAAAATAATGATATAATTAACAGTACAGTCAATTCTGCTATAACACGGTAATTTTGTTCTCTTGCAATGCCATGTTATAAGAAAGTTGTGTAATAGCCGCACCGTGTTGGGCATGGACTGGTTAGACTGAAGGGTCTAATACTATGACTCTATGACCACAATAACCAGCTCACCAATGGAATGTAGTTCCTCCTGTTAATAAATTCTGCAGCGCTATGATCTGGTCCTGTGCCATATGTACAGATTTGTTGGCTCCCTGCACCTGGGAGACTCCGGCTACATTGCCAAATCCAACTGCCGAATGCAACACTGACCTCATCCCAGAATGGCAAAACAAGCCAGAGATCTAGGACAGATGGCTTCAAAGATTATTCTGATGTATTTGTGGGTGTATGGCTGAGAGATTCCATGCAGGCCTCCCTTGTCTGTCTTCAACAAGTCAATCACAGAGAAGTTCACAGTAGCTTTCAGCTTTACAGTGACTGGGGATGAAAATTGAAAATTAAGGGACAATTTGATTCAAATTTTGAGTACTGTTGAAAGAAATTGACAGGATAGATAGATAGAACCTTTTTTAATATAGATGGAGGAACCCAGGGTAAGAGGACATGACAAAGTCTGAGGGTCATTTGGAAGAGAAATTTGGAAAGACTTCCTTACACAAATGGGTCATAAATATATAGCATTGTCTCCAATTAAAAAGCAGTCAAGAACAGTTCAATTAATGTACTTAATTCTGAAATTGTTTGCTTTTTACTGGCCATGGATACTCAGATTGTGGAATTAGTATGTGTGGATGTAGTTAAGACACAAATCAACCATGATCTCCATGAATAGCAGAATAGGCAAGGGGGTTTCAATAGTCTACTGCTGTTCCTATACAAGGACTGATTGCCAACGGTTTCATGTAAAACTAATCAAACTATTGAATATTTAAAACACTTCTTCTGCCACAAATACACAATCAAACTGTATTACCATTCTTTCACCTCTAATTAATTGCTGATAAAGGCTGTGCAGCACTGAATAAATAGGGACAGAACTCCAAAATGAATAAAATACATGAATATGAAATATGAATTATTTTGTAATGATTAAAATTGTTTAGAACATTAAAGAAATGTTAAAGTGCCCTACTCTGAATGTATTAATAATGATTATATATTGCAAGTTTTGGCGAAACAGTGATCAGAGCATTACTGTCCAGTTTTGAAGATAAGACTGACTATAACTCAATCACTGTTTGTTACGTGGTTAAGAGTTAAGTTCAATTAGGCAACCAGGTTCCCACAGTAAGCAGCATGTAATGGAATTTATCTTTACTAGTACACAATTTCTCACTTTCTTTTGGCAGGAGACTTTGTTTTTACACCGGACTCTTCTTCTACATAGAAACATAGAAAATAGGAGAGGAGTAGGCTATTTGCCCCTTCATTACTGCTGTACCATTTATTATGATCATGGCTGGTCCTTCAACTCAGTTACCTGTACCTGCCTTCTCCCCATACCATTGTGTCACTTACCCTCTGTACTGCCTATTGCATCTGCAACAGATGTGTGAGGACACACAGGTTTTGTTGCACACTTCTCTTTCCCAATCGATTGCCATTCAGAAAATGACCTGCCTTCCCATTTTTGTGACCAAAGATAATCTCACATTTATTCCCTTTGTACTCCATATGCCATATGTTTGTTCACTCACTCAACTTGGTCAAATCATACTGAAGCATTTCTGTATACTCCTCTCAGCTTAACCTCCCACCCAGCCTTTTGTCATCTGTAAACCTGGAGGCTAGATTAGATTAGATTCCCTACAGTATGGAAACAGGCCCTTCAACCCAACAAGTCCACACCAACCCTCCGAAGAATAAACCACCCCCTGCCCTATATTTACTCTGACAAGTGCACCTAACACTATGGGCTATTTAGCATGGCCAATTCACCTGACCTGCACACTGTGGGAGGAAACCGGAGCACCCAGAGAAAACCCACGCAGACACAGGGAGAATGCGCAAACTCCACACAGACAGTTGTCTGAAGTGGGAATTGAACCTAGGCCCACTGTGAGGCAGCAGTGCTAACCACTAAGACACCGTGCTACCTTATAGTAATCCCTGATCTAAGATATTACAGGTAGTTGGGTCCAAGCACTGATCCCTGCAGTACCCAGCTGGTCACTACCTGCATCTCAGAAAAAGATTTATTTATTCCCTTTCTATGTTTCCTAGCTACCGGTTTTCTATCCAATCAAAATACACTAGCCTCATTCCCATGTGCTTTAATTTTACATGTCAATCTCTAATGTGGGGCTGTGTGGAAAGCCTTCTACAAGTCCCAATAAACCATATCCATTGGCTCCCCTTCGTCAACTCTAGTAGTTACATCCTCAAAGAACTTCAGTGCATTTGGCAGTGTGATTTTTTTTATCTAATCCATGCTGACTCTGTTCAATCCTCTCACTGTTTTCCAAATGTTCAGCTATTAATTCTATTAAAATGGATTCTAGCACCTTCCCATTATTGACATCAGGATGATTGATCTATAATTCCAGGCATCTTTCAGTCTCCCTTCTTAAAAAGAAGAACTACATTCGCTATCGTCCAATCTGTAGGAACTATTCCAGATCTACAGAATCTTGAAAAATGGCCAAGAATACATTGACTATTTCCAGGCCCACTTCTTTATACCCTGGGATGTAGATTATTGGTCCTGGGAGAGTTATTGTCCTTTAATTGCATCAATTTCCCCAATACTTAGTAATTTTCCCTACTAATATCACTTTCCTTCACTTCCCCCCTCTCAGTAGACTCTCGGTTCTGCAACCATTCTGGGACACTATTTGTGTTCTCTTTTGTAAAGGCAGAGCCAAGCTATCTATTTAACTGGTATGCCGTATTGTTGTTCCACATTATTACTTCACCTAATTGTCAATGAGTCAACAATCCAGGCTTACATGTAAATGGCCATGGTATTGAGGTAAAAGTTCTCCCAGCCAAATGAATGCCTGAAAATAGAATCAAGAAGCATAGGATTATTACAGCTTTCTGAAATAACAATATGAATGGCCCCTCACACATCCATTCCTGGGAGTCCTGATTGTTTGATTCTCTTCTGGTCTATAACCAGTATATAATCTGTCCAAGCCTTTAAATAGTTTTCTAGCACAATGGATTTGTCCCTACATCTGAGCTAGGATTAGATTAGGTTAGATTACTTACAGTGTGGAAACAGGCCCTTTGGCCCAACAAGTCCACACCGACCCGTGGAAGCGCAACCCACCCATACCCCTACATTTACCCCTTACCTAACACTACGGGCAATTTAGCATGGCCAATTCACTTGACCCGCTATCTGGGTTTAAGTCTCACCTTCTTCTGAGGTGTGTATTAACATGTCTGTAACAGGTTGGTTAGTGAATGCACATAATCTTTCTCCACCACATTCTCAGGCTGCGCATTCCAGATCCTAAACATTCATTGCATAGGTAAATGTTTCTTCATATCCTCATCCGCTCTTTTCCAATCATGGTAACTCAAGATCCTCTCGCTCTCAACACTTTCACGAGTGGGACTCAAATTTTATTTATCAACTCTGTCTAAATCTTTCATGATTTTGAAAACCACTGTTAAATTACCTCTCAACCTTCTCTTCTCCAAATTGACTGACAGCTCTTGAGAGTAGAACTTGATTTCTTTGAAAGATGGAAGCCCCACTCCTAGCCTCTTAAGTCTAGTCAAGCATGTTACCACTGCAGGGCAGCCATCTTTAAGGTCATTTGGCTCAGGACAAACTTTTGTACCAGGGCCAAGTAAAACATATCCCATGGCAACTTACAAGCCTCCATGGTCAGCTTTAATTTTAAAGTATGACAGTTTTTTAAGATACATTTTCAAATAAACTTGTTCAGAGATATTATTATGCACCTCTGGAGCAACTGAGACCTGAACCCAAGACTCCTGGCTTAGCAATAAGGACACTACCAAAAGCACTAAAGCCTGGGGTGAAAGCAAGTAGCATTGCCTAGTATGGGGGCTGAACCCATGATCTTGATATAAGTAGCACCACATACTAAAAATCTGAGCTAACTACTCACCACATCTGTTAGTCAAGATAAATACATATGTAGGTATTTTTCAATATATAATTTCAGTTACATCACACTGTAACTTTTTGCTATAAATTCTGTGTCTTACAATCTTGTACTCTACAACCATCTGACGAAGGAGCAGTGCTCAGAAAGCTAGTGCTTCCAAATAAACCTGTTGGACTATAACCTGGTGTTGTGTGATTTTTAACTTTACATATGTAGGAAGAGAGATCAATCATTTAGCCCATTGAACCTTCTTCACAATTCAATAAGATCATGACTGATCTGTAGCCTTAACTCCACCTTCTCCCTTGATGTTCTATCATAGAATCCTCACAGTGTGGAAACAGGCCATTTGGCCCAACAAGTCCATACCGATCCTCTGATCAGTATCCTACCCAGAACCATTCTCCTAACTAATGCACCCAAATCTATACAGCCCTGAACACTATGGGCAATTTAGCATGGCCAATTCACCTAACCCGTACGTCTTTCAAGGAATCCAGAACACCCGGAGGAAACCCACGCAGATGCTGGGAGAATGTGTAAACTCCACACTGATAGTTGCCTGAGGGTGGAATCGAACCAGGCCCCTGGCACAGTGAGGCAGCAATGCTGACCATGAGCCACCGTGTCACATCAACATGATCAAGTCCCTCATCTTTCAGTCTTCCAAATTCTAGGGAATATAGTCCTAGTTTACACAGTCTGTCCTCACAGTGCAACCCTCTCATATCCCAGGAATCTTTTGAGTGAATGAACTCTGTTGAAGGCAGATACAATTTTCCTTCGAAGAATAAGTAAAAACTGAGCATAGCATTTCACATTGTGGTCTCATTAATGTTTTATAAATTGACATCTTGAGCTCAGTCTGGAGTGTACTCCATGAAGAAATTAACTGAGCCTGCTGCAATGGAGAATGCCAAAGAGTCAAAACCCTCTGAGTGAAGAAACTATGCCTGTTTCAGTCCAAAATGTCAAACTCTTATTAGATGTAGCACATCATTTAGAAAATCACACCAAAGGCCTCGAGGTTATGAAAGGTGCTATAAATGCAAGTTTGTTTTCTGTTTATATGAGTTGCCTTAATATTTCTTCTGGCTTTTATTACTAATGACTTGCTTTTTTTGCAAATTCAAGGAAATCTCATTAAATTGTTTCTTTTGAAATGTAACTTCAATTGGTTTTGAGTGTAAGATATCCACAGAAGAAGTGTCCTTACTGAAACTAATCTTACTGAATCCAACCAAAGGTATGAGTGAATAACGTTGAGGACTAGTTCATCCCTCTTCACCTGGGAGGTTAATCGGCTGGAGCGTCCCATCTGAAATCACAATGATTTAGGGAAATGCTACCTGCGGTCTGGTCATATCTTTTCACAACTGCGGTAGTGAATTATTACAAAAGTACCCTGAGTTGGCATTAGTCACATGTTAAGCAAAGCTTGATATATGTTGATTTTTTGTTTATTTTTCACAATAACAGACATAATGTGAAGTGCAATACTTTGCCTATTTCCAGTCACTGGGAAATGCATTTTTTTAAAAAACGCTATTGGTCTCTTGCAGGAACAACGTCAATACCCCTCAGCATTCTTCAGTAGGTTGTCGATGAAAGTCTCCTCTGTTGTCAACTCCTGGGTGCCTTCTGCAATATTAGCCCTTTCACTGTCCTTTCCCCCTGCTCTCCCTGAAGGTTACTCATGCCCAGTGTTTCACCTCATTCTGATCCCACCTCACTACTGTGTTTTAAACCAAAAGTTTCCAAAAGGGATAATATCTGCCGAACAGTTTCAGATGTGTCTAAAAATGACTGTGCATTTTGTTTTGTGAACCTTGAAAGTCCATCTCCATTTAAATCTGAATGGAGGCACATTGAAACACGACATGAGAGGGAGGGATGCGGACCGGTAAAATAAAGACTGTAATTCCTGTGGACAGCATTGGGAAAAATGGCATATCTGCCAGTGGTCAAGGTGGAGACCAAATAAACACACACAACGTTCAGCTTGCTGGCAGGACTCGTGAATAAAATAGATTGAGGTAATGAACTTATCTAACTAGTTGAAAGAGATTGAAGATGCTAATATTGTTGTATATATGTTTAATTTAACTAGAAATATAGCAAATACTGCATGGTGCTGCCATCATTCTAGAATAGCAAATTACCTTCATTTGATCTACCAATGTAGTTGGGTAAAGCCTATTTTTTTGAACTACAGTCCTTTCATCTAAAACATTACTCCAGCTGATTAAAAATTGTCAGTAGTTTAGAGCTGCTAAGGCTTTGCGTGGGAAATTCTGATAATGTCTGGTCTGTTGCTAGATAAAGGACTCTTGATTTGAGAGTGACATTGACATTGAATATCTCTGCTGAATATTTATGCAAAATACACTTTTATTTCCCAAGCAACATTCTTAAACAAAATATTATAATCAATTCTCCAAAGAGGCTGAAGTTTGGAATCTCGTTCACCAAGATTTCCTGTTTATATGTCTTCATAATTTACAGAATTGTCAGTAAAGTATTTTACAAAGGGGATGTATAATAAATCATGTATGGATCAGATACAAGAATTTGCAATGGTTAAGGCCTGCACAGACATAATGGGTAGCTTGAACTTTATTATTGACTTGTTTGTTTCAATGCAGCTAGTTGATACTCTAGCATTAACATTGACATTGCATCTGAGCATGTGCAGAAAGTTACACCTCAGTGTTGCAGCACAAATACACATCAAAAACGTAAAAAGGAAGAAGCTTTGTCACCAACTGGAGCTTAGAGACAAAAAGAGCGCACAATGGCACAATATTCCATTTATATATGAACATATAGGTGGCAGGGTGGCTCACAGTGCCCAGAGACCTGGGTTCGATTCCAGCCTCAGGTAAACTGTCTGTGTGGAGTTTGTACATTCTCCCTGTGTCTGTGCGGGCGTGCTCCGTTTTCTTCTCAAACATATGTAGCTTGGGTGGATTGGCTGTGCTAAATCAACCCATAGTGCCCAGATATGTGTAGACTAGGTGGATTGGCCGTGGGAAATGCAGGGTTAGGATAGGGCATAGGATGCTCTACAGAGGGTCAGTGTGGACTCGATGGGCCGAATGATCTGCTTTCACACTGTAAAGATTCTATGAACAAGGAGCATGATAGGTCACTCAGCTGCTTGAGCATGCTCAGTGTTATGGACCAGACCAAACTGTGTTAACATATTAAGAAGGTAGCCAAGCATTTTCTAATTTTAGAGGCAAGTGCCAGGCATTGCATTCCAGATGCAATTCAAACTACCAACCTCGAAACAAAGTGCACTTTATTCAAATGCTGTAGTTAAAAGATAACAAAGAAAGAAGAACTTGGAATAACAATTCTATTGAAAACTTAACAGGATAATAGATTATTTCGTTACTAAACAGTAACAGTTCTGTCATCATAACATTCCACCAACACACCCTTGGCAAAGGCAAATTTAGTTATGTAGATCACCTCACATGTAATTCTAGCAGCAGGAAGAAGAACTCCAGCTTTTAGCTGTAGTGAAGAGAGGAATAAGAGGTTCCACATTCAACTTCAAGACCCCAGATACTGCAAAAACTAAAACTAAAAATCCAGTTTCTGTGGGAACTTGGCCCCACCCATTCAGATTGCTTCTATTGTTTTAACTTTAAAAAAAACACCCAAGGCCTCACAAACAATTTTCTGAGTAGATCGCTCATCGTCTCTCTTTCAACCTTTCTTCATAAAACAAAATCAAGAACAAAATACACCTCTTATAAGCCATTGTGTTGTCACATCCACCATCTAATATAATCATGGCAACTCTAATTGTAACCTAAAATCCACATTTCCACCTAACCCTGATAATCTTACATCCCCCTTGCTTAACAAGAATCTATCTACCTCTGTCTTAAACATATTCAAGGACTCTGCATCATCTTTTCAATAACAGAGTTCCAAATACTCATAACCGTCTGAGGGAAATTATTTTGGCTCATCATTATTTTAACTGGGTGACCCCTGATTTTTAAACCCTGGCTTCTAGTTCTGGATTTGACTGTAAGTGGAAATATTCCTGCAGATCTATTCTGTTGGGATCTCTCAGGATCTTGTACATTTTAAACAATTAATCAGTTCCCTGCAGCCACCCCACCCTCTTTATATGGGAATGCAGTAAATCCAATGTATCTGCGAGTTCAAGACTCACAAATTCATTTGCCAAAAAGTATGAAGTAAAAAAATTCAATATTCACAGGCCAACTTGCATATCCTCGATTTTTAACCTTTTTAACCTATATTTTAAAATGTATTTTTAACACACTCGTGACTTTCATAATTTGCAGGCTTTCTCAGCAGCGAAACCTTTGCGCATACTGAGGAATGACTATACGGTTGATTATTTCAGGCCTTAGCAACATGCCAGGTTGAGTATAATGCTTCCCTGAGCGTCAAGCTGGGAGGCATGGGACTTGTCTAATTGGAGGTGGAGACTCCACCGCCATCATGACTGTGTCTGTTTGAGACCAGGACAGGAAGGCTGTGGAGGATTGAGGCCTTCATATGTCAATTTGTGAGTTTTGCCCCAATCTGCTGTTGGAGATATTCAGTGAGGGAGGTTGAATCACGCAATATGCAAACTGAAATGTACACTGGTGGGAATATCAGTTGACATGTGAGGAGGTTTCCTCTAGCTGGACTGCCCAGACCCAGTGGATGGACTCACTGGAATAAAAGGTTGTGTCTGCATGAACACCCCTATCTGCCCTTCAGTCAGTATTCTAGTGAATTGTTCCGATGAAGGCAAGGCGTAAAACCTTATCAAAATACATCTTTTGCTTAGCGTGATCTCAAGTACTGTACTACTAAACATTAGAGTTTAAAAAGACCGGCAAATAAAGGCAATACTGAACAGATCTTAGGATACTCTACAGTGATCAAATTAAAAATAGCCATTGATCGATGTACAAGCTTTCAGAACAGCAGATTATAAATTTAGAACAGTTTTATAGTAATAAGAATTGAGAAAAGTACTGAGAAGAAATGGAAACACATTTCATTCTTCCTTGCAGACTCAAGTCAGAAAATGATCATACAGAATACAAGATTCACATTTTGAAGGCAGTAGTTCTTAAGGTACAGCGTTCTCTCAAGATTAAGCAATAAGTCTAAAGCTGAGTTTGATAGCTATCTAACATATATAATATGTCTGATTGTGGATGACACTATTAATGAACAGAAAAAGAGACTGCAGATACCTTTGAAGGTGTCCTAAAAGTTTTCAACAATTGCATCAATTTAAGAACAAGTAACATCCTTATATGAGCAGGTTTTAACAGATGAGTTCAACCTCCAGGGGATGGACAATTTCATTAATGACTCGTCCGAACCAGTGAAAAACTGTGAACATCAGACTTGAAAATCAGAAACCATAAAATTTGAGTTGTAGTTGGAATTATTAATAAAACATTGTCAGATTTCTTACAGTCTAAGGAAGATTTAAACTTGAAAAATCGAGTCAAGCCTTGTTGCAAACAGGAATCGGAAAAACTTATTGAAAGATCTTGAGCGAAGACCAACAATCCTGCCTCAGGTCAGCAAAAGATTCCAGATTCCAGACAATGGAAGAGGTGACTGCCTGTTCTAAACTTTGTAGAACTTGAAAAATATTGCCGGGTTCAGAAATCCAAGTTACTACAACAAAATGCTACTTGCTTTGATAGACCAGCTATCCACGACATCAAAGGTCACCCAAAAGTTAGGGAGCAACTACATGAGTGACCAGAGAGAAGGTCCTCTGCAAATGGAGTTTGGGAAATTAAGTATTCTCCACCTAATGAAGCAAAAAGCTTGACAAGGAACAATGGGCTCCACAAAGGATATCTGAAAGATAAAAAATACTCCAGCGGAGAAATGATCCATGGACGACAATCGAGGTCAAACTTTTAAATTCATTCAAAGCACATTCAGGGGAACATTATGAAACATCCAGCTTGCCTGCGTCTGTGAAATCAGAGGCTTCTAGTTTCCTCCAGTAACAGTAAATATATTATCCTTGGACTTGTGGATGTTGAATAAGTTAAATATGGAATAACATGCTGACAATGGTGCTGAAAATGTTAATGTTCCTGTTGCATTGAGCCTCACCCATTCTGTTGCTGTCATCCACGGTTTGTGGGTGGAGATAGTGTGGTCTACAAAAGACTCTGGAGGAAGGACACCTATTCTGAACAGACTCGAAGAGTCCAAGTAATTATGTTAGACTACTATGTAGTTGTACACATGTAATATACTGTCTTGTTAACAAAGGACAGTATCTCTCCTGTAGCTAGTGTATCATCTACAGTAATCATTGAACAGACCGTAGGCAAGGACAGAAGAGGACTGGTGGCAGTGAAATACTTGAAATAACCCTTCCTTTGAACTATGTTCTGGCAGTGATAATAATCAAAGTAATGCCACAAAAACCAATCAGTAGTTATTATGGTACTGAACTAGCTCTGATGCTGTTACAAGTCTATTCCCGTTGGCCCCATCCCCGCTCCTGAATTAAAAGCGAATTAACTAATCTTCGTCAGTAGTTCAAAAGACTTAGGATCTATCGTATTGGAAATTGTTTGCTTCATTAATTGTGAGTAGCAAGCAATGAGATATGGGCAGACAAGCAGTGAGGTTTTATAAATGGTGAAAGCAAAACAAAAACTAAATTTAGTCAAGTAAAAAGCTATCAGGGCTTTGTTTTAAATATTCAGAAGGTCTTTAGTGTAACTCCATGAAGACACCTCAGGAATGTGGGTTGAGTGATCTATCTGTTGCATATTGTTGCGCAAAGTTGGATTGCAAATTGAAAATATGTATCTGCTCCCATACCCACACCCTTCACTTATTGTGAAATAAAACAGCCTGATAATTTGTAACTGGTCTAACGTTACCAAGTCTTTGCCTGAAGAGATGTGAGCGTGTATGTGTGAAAAGGCATGACTATCTAATCCTGATCAGGAGGGGATACTACTGTGACAGGTTGTGCTATCATGCACTAGATAGATATAGGGTGTGCCAGTCAGCTCCCATAACGACCAATTACTCAGATGACAATAAGCAAGACTCCAAGTGCTAATGTGAAATTAGTATCAAAACCTTATTATATAATAACGTGATAATAATGTTTGTGTGAGGCACTCTTGGATCTCAGCTGGAGCATTGTATACAATTGTGGATGCCATGTTATCAGAGAGATGTGAATACAATAGAGAGAGTGCAGAACCGATCTACAAGCATTGTTCCAGGGGTGAAAAACTTCAATTACTAGGATAGATTGAAGAAGTTGTGACTTGTCCTTGGAGAGACAAAGGTTAAGAGGAGATCTCATCGAGGTTCTTAAAATCATGAATAGGTCTGGATAAGAAGAAGCAATCCCTGCTCGTAGAGGGGATAAGAACAAGAGGGAATCGATGTTAAGTAATATGCAAAATAAGCAAGAATGACGTGAAACAATTTTTTTTCAGACAGCGCGGAGTTGTGGAATGGAATACATTGCCTGGTAAAATTGTGGCGGGAGATTCAATTGAGGCATTGAATGAGTATTCAGATAGAAATAGTGTGTAAGTGGATGGGGAGAAAGTAGGTGTTTGACTTTCAATAATGATACTTGCTTGAAGAGCCAGAGGGATGAATGGCCTCCATCTACGTTGTAACACTGTAATTCTGTGATAGACGGAAATAGCAATTCCCTTTGAGTGAAATAGTAGTAAATTCTTAAATGTTCTTTAAGATAACGGATATGTCAATCCTACCCATTATAATAAGTCATATATACTGTCGGATGATATGATGAAATCATGCTGTTGTCAGGATGTTTTAAACCATAAGACCATAAGACATAGGAGCAGCAATTAAACCATTCGGCCCATCCACAGTCTGCTTTGACATTCAATCATAAACAGGCAGGAGACTGGAAGAACACAGCAAGCCAGGTAGCATCAATAGGTGGAGAAATCAACATTTTGGGTGTAACCCTTCTTCACGACTAGAGGTGGGTGTGAAGCTTCTTAACTCAAGTTTCCTGCTTTCTCCCTGTAACTTCCTAGGTGCTGGGGTTTGTGATGTCTCTGATTGTGTTTTCTGGATCCTTGAAGGTGAGGGGGAGCATCCCCAAGTTGTGATCCACATTGGGTTAAAAAGTGAAGTCTGCAGATGCTGGAGATCAGAGCTGAAAATGTGTTGCTGGTTAAAGCACAGCAGGTCGGGCAGCATCCAAGGAACAGGAAATTTGACATTTCGGGCCAGAGCCCTTCATCAGAAATCCTGATGAAGGGCTCTGGCCCGAAACATCGAATTTCCTGTTCCTTGGACAAGGTCCACATTGGCACCAACGACATAAGTAGGAAGAAAGGTGGGGATCTAAGGCAAAAATTCAGGGAGCTAGGGTGGAAGCTTAGAGCTAGGACTAACAGAGTTGTTGTCTCTGGTTTGTTGCCTGTGCCACATACTAATGAAGCAAGGAACAGGGAGAGAGCAGAGCTGAACACATGGCTGCAGGTTTCATGCCGGAGCGAGGGTTTTGGATTCTTGAATGATTGGAGCTCTTTCTGGGAAAGGTGGGACCTCTACAAACAGGATGGTCTTCACCTGAACCAGAGGGATACAAATATCCTCGGGGGGGAGGTTTGCTAATGCTCATTGGAAGGGTTTAAACTAATGCTGCCGGGGAATGTGAACCTGAATTGTAGATCCAGTGTACGGGAGGTTGAGGGTAGTGAGGTAAGGGATAGGTTTACAAGGTCACGAGAGGGCACTGGCAATTGGGATGTTGGTTTGAAATGTGTGTGCTTCAACACCAGGAATAAAGTGGGTGAACTTGCAGCATGGGTTAATACATGGGACTTCGATGTTGGGGCAATTTCAGAGACATGGATAGAGCAGGGACAGGAATGGTGGTTACAGATTCCGGGATTTAGATGTTTCAGCAAAAACAGAGATGACGGTAAAAGTGGGGGGTTGCGGACATTGGTTGGTGTGGTATTGTTAATCAAGGGTAGTATCACAGCAGCTGAGAGAACATTTGAAGACTCAGGCATTAAGGTAGTTTGGGCTGAGGTTAGAAACAGGAAAGGGGAGGTAACCCTCTTGGGAGTTTTCTGTAGACCTCCAAATTGGTCCAGAGATGTAGAGGAAAGTATAGCAAAGATGATTCTTGATAGGAGCAAGAGTAACAGGGCAGTTGTTATGGGGGACTTTAACTTCCCCAATATTGACTGGGAATACTACAGTTCAATAGTTTAGATGGGTCAACTTTTGTTCAATGTGTGCAGGAGGGTTTTCTGACACAGTATGTAGACAGGTCAACAAGGTGTGATGCCGTATTAGATTTGGTACTGGAGAATGGACCTGGCCAGGTGTTAGATTTGGAGGTAGATGAGCACTTTAGCAACAGTGACCATAATTCGGTTACGTTTACAATAGCAATGGGCAGGGATAGGTATATACCGCAGGGAAAAAGATATAACTGGGGCAAAGGCAATTATGATGTGATTAGGCAAAATTTAGGATGCATAGGATGAGGAAAGAAACTGCAGGGGATGGACACAATTGAAATGTGGAGCTCATTCAAGGAACAACTACCACGGGTCTTTGATAATTATATACCTATCAGGCAGGGAGGTAGTTGTCGAGAGAGGGAGCCATGGTTTATGAAAGATGTTGAAGCTCTTGTCAAGAGGAAGAGGAAGGTTTATGTGAGGATGACACATGAAAGTATCATGGAGTATTGCAAGCAGTTCTGGTCACCACATAATAGGAAGGATGTGGAAGCTTTAGACATGGTTCAGAGGAGATTTACAAGGAGGTTGCCTGGTATAGAAGGAAAGTCTTACAATGAAAGGCTGAGGGAACCGAGGCTGTTTTCGCTGGAGAGAAGAAGGTTGAGAGGTGACTTAATCAAGTCATATAAGATAATCAGAGGGTTAGATAGTATGGACAGTGAGAGCTTTTTTCCTCGTATGGTGAAGGCTAACACAAGGAGACATAACTTTAAATTGAGGGGTGGCGGATTCAGGATAGATCTTAGGGGTAGCTTCTTACTCATTGTAGGGGCATGGAATGGCCTGCCTGCAACAGTAGTAGACTGGCCAACATTAAGGGTATTTAAGTGGGTATTGGACATATATGTGGATTATAATGGAACCGGGTAAGGTTAGATGGGCATCATATTATTTTCACAGGTCGATGCAACATCAAGGGCCAAAGGGCCTGTACTGCGCTTTAACATTCTATGTTCCATGTAACCCTTGATCCCCTTGATACTCAATAGCCTATCTATCTCAGTCTTAAATATACTCAACGACCTGGCCTCCACAGCCTTCTGTAGCAGGGAATTCCATAGATTCACCATTCTCTGGCTGAAGAAGTTTCTCCTTTCCTCCGTTCTAAAAGGTCTTCCCTTTACTCTAAGGCCATGGCTCTCGGGTCCTAGTGTCTCCTATGAATGGAGACATCTTCCCAACATCTACTCTGTCCAAGCCATTCATTATTATGAATGTCTCAATTAAATCCCCCCTCATCCTTCTAAACACCATCGAATATAGACCCAGAGTCTTCAAACATTCCTCATATGTTACACTTTTCTTTCCTGGGACCATTCCCGTGAACATCCTCTGAACACGCTGCAGGGCCAGTATGTCCTTCCTGAGATATGGGGCGCAAAACTGGCTGGTAGTAGCACACATTTGAAAGTATCTCTCTAAGTGGTAAAAATTCAGGGGACGAATACTCTATTTCAAACATGTATTTGTAAAAATCAACCCTTGTGTGATTCAACAGATATACATCTGTCTCTTATTGATTATAATACTTATGTCTCATTAATCACCATATTACCAAATCTGTGCTACACCCCAGTTAAAATGGCAATTATACTATATGATAATAGATGTTTGGCAGCTACACAACTGAAAGTCATCTTTCATTTCCACTGGAATTAGGAATTCTGATATGCTGTCAGAAGCTGGCATTGTTATAGGACAATGTGTTCTGAAATTAATGGATCCTCCACAATGCAAAGAAATGAATTACTATTGACTTCATTGTTTGTATGCACATAATTTATTCAGCTCATTCTAAAGTACAAATTCGCTATTTTAATAAGAGACTAGATTTGCATGGTTGACTTGTTTTGAGCAATTCTGTTTATAAATAAAAAACAGAAAGAAATATTTCATTTTTTTTTGCCAAGATTAATATATTATTTTTTTTTGGTATATCTGCTTATAAATGGTTGTCAAAATGCATACTTAGTTATAATTGAATATCTCAGGAAAATGTCATTACAGACATTTAAGTTCCATGCTGAAATACTTTGAAAATGGAAAGGTAAACATATTAGTTCATATGTCATTTAACTCAGTCTTCAGCGTTTGTCTGTATGAATCATACACTTTTCTGCATGCATGCATGTGCATTATTACTGCTATGGCTTTAACTTTATTATTTAACACAGCTTAACAGTTATCTTGTTCATTTCATTCTCCAGGCATTCTGAGCAAGGTCAACAACATGATGCCAAAGAGAGTGTTTTTCGAGAGTTACCATGGAGACTAATGTTATTCCAAAAACTGAGGGGTTAATTACTCAAGTCCCATCTGGCACAGCTTATGCATTCTGTACTTATGCACTTCAGATTACCAATAATTTAATGAAACTTAGCACAGAATGCAAGGGAGACATGAAACTATAATTCAGCTGAACTTTTATGTGACCAAACATTAATGCAAAATATCTTGGAAATACATAGCCTGTGAAGTTGAGATTTACCTGGTGAAGATTAAAATTGAGAGCACTCATGCATAGAAATGAGGGGCAAATGTTTTAATTGGTACCTGAAATATGAACAGAGAGCGAAATTAATCTCTAACAACTGCTCCTTTTGGCCTGTTCTGGGGATGGAAATGTATGTGAGCTCTCTGTAACTCTGAAGATCATTAAATGCAATCATCAAGACTGGGTTTGGCATTATCATTGTAGACTGAAAATCTAAAAAGGTATCTAAATATGCCCGTACTTCAGCAACATTAATGTCTGTCAATTAAATCTTGATGTCAATAAACATTTTGGACTGATGTCACAATGATGTGGGCATCATGAGTTATGTTTTTAGAGCCAAGCAATCTCAAAATCAGTTTAACTAATCTTGCCTTTTGAGCAGCTGACTGGCTGGTAGCACTGGTCAGTTTCTTACTCTTCTGGAGAAATGACTCCCACTGTTTCAAGCTCCGGGTCTCATTCGATTTCTTTAGGTGACCTGCATCTGAGGGAGGGTCCTGATTGAACAGGGTGGGGGACCAGCTACAGTCCAGGTTAATTTTTGTCTTGGACTTTAGAGGTACATCCCTGATGCTTGCAGAATCTGTTTCTATTGGTGTATCGTCTCCATGTCCAGTTCTTCCAATTCGAATTATCCCACTTCTGCTGATACCTGAGGTGGCTGCATTCCTGTAGCTTCACTTTCACAGGCAAGAAACATAGTCCAACCTGTGACCACTCCTTGCAGTTCACCTGCACAGAGCACTGAACTGATGGTCCATGTGACTCTGACTGAAAAGCCATCTAAACCCTGAACAAGGAATCCATGTGCAGTGATTAGAAGTGGCAAAAAAGACACAACAAAGAGAAAGTGGGGCATTTCTTTTTTCATTAAATTGGATATTTTTTAATCAACCTGTTCAGAAAGGTTGCTACACTCCTCTGGAGCACATGGGATTGGAGCCTAGGTCACTGGGGTCAGAGGTAGGGACACTACCACTCTGACACATGAGCCCTCAATCCAATTATTTCAGGAGACATCCTTATTTTCCCACCCGCTGCTCACTGAGAGATTTGATGTTTATTCCAGAGATGATAATGGTTTTCTGAAAACAATGCAAGCAATCCTGAATGACATTTTTAATGCACAGATGAGGTAACTTCTCAACTTAAGATAGTTGGGAAGTATAACTGGCCTAAACCCCTCGAAGGAGATTGCCCTGTTGGTAAGTTCCCGTTGATGTCATCTGTGTATCTAGTCACTGATAGAGACCAGGGACCACTTTTAAGGAGTTCATTTGCTGTTCGCACACACTATTGTGACTCTGCTGAGCAGCTTAATCTGCAGTAGTTTTAGATTAGATTGCTTACAGTGTGGAAACAGGCCCTTTGGCCCAACGAGTCCATACCCACCCTCCAAAGCACAACCCACCCAGATCCATTCCCCTACATTTACCCCTTCACCTAACACTACGGGCAATTTAGCATGGCCAATTCACCTAACCTGCACATTTTTGGACTGTGGGAGGAAACCGGAGCACCCAGACACGGAGAGAATGTGCAAACTCCACACAGTCGCCTGAGTCGGGAATTGAACCCGGGTCTCTGGCGCTGTGAGGCAGCAGTGCTCACCACCGTGCCACCATGCCATCCATAAGTTTGCATGTTCTATATTCAGAAATCAGTTAATTTGAAATAATGGCTGCTTCAAAACTTGCAATGTCTTTTACTGTTTTAAATAAAGTAACCCGCAGTAATAATCAATACCTGATAAGCAATTGATCATTGGGCCATTACTGCACTTGTGTCCCAATCCTAATTACTGTTGAACAGAGTGACCCAAGGGAATTCTTTCTTCAAAAGTAATAGGCCAGATCAATGATTTTAATTGTGCTGCATACTCCAGTCAGGTCTGAGAAAGCGTGAGCGCAAATATTTCTGTCAAACTGTGTGGGCAGGGTAAAGGGACTGCATACTTAAAAAACCTGGCACTACACAGTTCAATTTTAAGGGGAACATTGACAAGCACATTGAATCTTTGCAGACCTTTTTTTATAAACAGCTATGTTGTTTGGAATTTTGAGTTATAGGTTTATTTCTTGCTGCGTGCACATATGTTACAAATCAGTTTGAAAACTCCAGGGTTACAAAACTAGACAGTGACTGGGAGAAAGTGGCATATCAGAAATAATTGCTTGGTGTTTCAAGTGCCATTCTCATATTGAGATTTTGCAAAATAGACACAGTTATTGCTTTTGACATTTTGAGAATATTAGTGAATGTTTGCGATTATTGTAGATATACTGAGGTTGAAGATCTTCAGCACATTTAGCATATATCCTGCAGCAACCACAGTGGAAATTTAATGGTGGATTAAAGAGTTGGACTTGGATTCATGTATGTTATATTTCAGAATAATATTGAAATTTTAAGCCATATTATTCATAATAATTATCATCCTTTTCCTACTCAATTATAAATAAAATGGGCTGCTTGGTTTTACCTTGCATTCGATTGCATGTTAATCTTTCCCTGATAAGGAGCAATTGTTCTTTCCTGTTAGGCAGTGATATGGAAACTCCGAGGAGTGATCATTGGTACATACTAACATATAGAAGTGTCAGGCAAGAGTAGGCAAATAAATCTACTTAGACTGCTCAAATCATTCACAATATTTATGCATCATTGTTCAGGCATTGTTTTTACCCACCAGAGCCATGTAAGCTCCCAAAACTTAAGATAAAACCTCTTGGCTAACTCTTGGTGTGATTTAAACGAGTCAATATTGATTTCAGCATTATCCATTAACCAATATCATTAAAGCAGATTACCATGTCATTTTTCCATTGCTCTCTGTATGGCACCATGCACATAACAGCAACAAGGAGAAAGTGAGGTCTGCAGATGCTGGAGATCAGAGGTGAAAATGTGTTGCTGGAAAAGCGCAGCAGGTCAGGCAGCATCCAAGGAACAGGAAATTCAACGTTTCGGGCATTCCTGATGAAGGGCTAATGCCCGAAACGTCGAATTTCCTGTTCCTTGGATGCTGCCTGCCCTGCTGCGCTTTTCCAGCAACACATTTTCACTTAACAGCAACAACTCTATCTTGCTGGCAAACTGCATTGGGACAGCCTGAAATTTTAAAAGGAAATAAACAAATGCACAACTTCCTTATCTTTTTTGATAGATGCTGAACTCAAACATACGCATCTATTTAAAATGGCAAACTTAATATCACATCTGTCCCTTCCATGAAGCATGTTGGTTGAAATATCCACCTTATGTAAGTGGATAATGTCAATATGCTTCCAAATTCTGTAACCAATAAATGTAAAAATAAAATGATACTTCTTTTAAATAACTTGGCAAATTTTAGGTAAGAAACAGGGCATTAAAGACACCTTCTACACACATCACATTTACAAGTTTCAAAGATCATTCCTTTCAGCATCCTTGGACATGGCAGTGGCTCACGACTTGCTCATTACATGCATTGTACCTTTCTACGTTGCAACATTTCTTTTTAGGCTCAATATTTAAATAACATGAAAATCTTTTCCATTCCTCTCATATCTTGAATTTCAGCAGATTGGAAAGTTTTGAAAGAAAATAGAAAACAAATAAGAATTAAAACTGTATTTATCAGTGAATTTAACATTATGTGGCTAACAGAATATTTTGAGAAAACAATGAAAGTGGAAACAAATGAGAAATGACTTTTGCATCCAACCAGAGTATTTGGATTCCTAGGTAGGCAGAGAAAAGGTTCATTCAGTTTGACTTAGTTTAAAATATCTGCCCAGGGCAGCCTTTTCAAAATTGATTTTGAATAAAATAGGATTCTGCATCATTGCAGTAAACATTGAAGATGGAGGTGAGAATGGATTAGTCAGGTTTTATCTGCCTTGAACAAAATGAAAATGACAAGTGTCAAGGAGATGATCAGAGCTATGTTAACACAACACTGAGACAAGTAGAAAGGACAGCATAGCTCAAAGCCTTGGGTGAAATGCTAATTTAGAGGAGACCTTGAAATATTTTTCAATTAAAGGGTAATACTTTTGAAAATTACCTTGTTTAAATTCACAATATCTTCTGTATCAAAAATGTTCAAGTTGAGGATGGTCATGGACAATTTCAATGAGGAAGCCTTGGAAGTAAAATTTGAAATGACCCAGATGAGAGCAACACACCTTCTTTAAAGGCATATAAGATTATTATTCACGAGCATGTGTAATTCTCTGAAGCAATTACCCTCAACATTTACTGGTTGAAGACTGGTTCAAAGTAATTCTATGCTCTTGGTATTTTCAATAAACATCCCCTAACTAACTTAGATAAGAATTCGAACTTAGAGATACATATTTGGATGAAAATGATATTTGGTTTTCAGAACAACACTAGTACCTGGACATTTTGATTTATATTGGGATTAAAGCTACAAATAGGACAATACTCAATCCTTAAGTCTAGTTAAGTCAACCCAGTTTGCAAGTTTATGAAGCTGGAATGAGAACTGTTGATAACAATCTGTAGTTAATGGAAAAGTTAGTATTTTGTGGCATGACATGAGGAAGTGTTCAGTGTTTGGATTGTTAGAACATAAACTAACCCTGAGAGCAGACTATACATCCTCATTCTCTTGTACAGTGAAATCATAACTGATATTTTTAACTGATTCCAAATACCCATTTTTGCCTTTATTTAACAAAACTATCAATCTCAGACTTAAAATTAACCTTTGACTTGGCATCAATTGGCATTTGTAGAACAAAGTTCCTAACATCTCTCAATCTTTGTAGAAGTGTTTCCAAACTTTACTGCTGAAAAAATCTGGTTGTCATTGTTAGGCTCTGTTCCCTTGTACTATGGATACCCAACCAATGGAAATAATTTCTCTCGATCTGCCCAACCATTTCACCTTAAAATATTAAAAGCTTTGATCAAATCACTCCACAATCTTCAAAGTTTGGAAGAAAATTTAACCTCAGTTTGTGTTGCTTTGCCTCGTAATTTTATCTTTGGGAAGCAAACTAATTCTACGGTGCAGTTCTTTCAAAATCTATTCCACATAAAGTGTATTGTCCAGAATTGAACACAGTAAGCACCCCAGATGCAGTCAAGACAGATTTTCTCTTTTTTTTCATTACTTCTACTTCATTCGATTCCACCCCTTTATTTGTAAAACGCAGCATTCTATCATCTGTGTGTTTTTTAAGAAATCACTATTTTCTGTGCCTTTCCATAGTATTTAAAGATCTATGTGCTTAAAATTTGAAATGTCTGTGAACCTCCATTGTTTGCAGCTTTTTGCCATTTGGAAGATATTGTGATCTAACCCTTTTCTAAATCTGAAACAGACTAACTCCTGGTTACCTAAATTGGGATACATTTGTCAAGGTTTATTCATAATGATGAATCTATAAATATTGCTAGATCATTCAGTTATGAGGAAATGGTGGTGCAGCAGTAATGTCACTAGAGCAGTCATCTAGCAGCCCAGGTCCATACTCTAAGTACACCCATCCAAATCCCAACATGGCAGCTGAAGGAGTTTCAGTTCCATTCATAAGTGAATTCAATTCAACAAAGTAATAAAAGCTCATTTCAATATTGTTGGATATGAGACTATCATTGACTATTGAAAAAACTGTCGGGTTATGGTTTGTAATTGGTAATTTGCTTATTTTAGGTGGTTCAAATCACCCCCCAGATACCCTGGCCTTATTTAGGGAACGTGAAATGTAGAAGGCAGTGGATAGGTGTTTCAGGGCAAAAGAATCTATACATTTATTATATACAAAAGGTAAGTATAATGCAAGAAAATGATGTCCTTAGTTTGGCTTCTCGATTCAGCTTCTCTGTGGTTCTTTGTTTCAAAGTTGCTTGTTGGGGCTGTAATCTTGTGGGGAAGCTGTCTCTGCAAAGCTTCTTGTTGAAAAAGCTCTCTCTCACTACTCAGATCAGGTCAGGGCTAGCAGTTATACAGACTGTGTGCCCCAATATCTCCCCTCAAATCTGTGTTACCATTGTATTTCTGGTGTTAGCTTTGAGGTCAAATGGCTTCCTGATAGTTAAGGGTCTATTTAAACATACTTTGATTGATGTTGATTGTCCAATGTCTCTCTGAATGAATATTAATTGAAGTTGAATATTAGTATCTGTGTGGATTCCACATTGCCTACCTCCTGCTACACAGCAATTTACTGACCACATCAATGTTTTGCCTTTAATTCCATGGACATCAGCTTCTGGTAACAGTTGTTTATGAGGAGGGTTTTCTGGAAGTTTTCTGGAAATCCATCTAAATGATATCCATAAACATTTGCCTATTCACTTCTTTAGTTATCTATTCAAAAATATGCAATCAGGTACTTCAGGCATTATATACCCTTTATAAATCAAAGTGTTCTCTCTTCCCTCAACTGACAAATGTCAAGGTACTCAGTCACTCTATCCTTAATTATGGACTCCAAAAAATTCTAATAACTGATATAATCTTAGTTGATAGATAATAACTGAGGGGTGACGTTATGGAAATTTATAAAATAATGAGGGACATGGATAGGGTGAATGGGCAAAGTCTTTTTCCTGGGGTGGTGAAGTCCAGAACTAGAAGGGTGAGAAGGGAAAGATTTAAAAGGGATCCAAGGGGCAACTTTTTCAAGCAGAGGGTGCTGTGTGTATGGAATGAGCTGCCAGAGGAAGTGGTGGAAGCTGGCACAATTACAACATTTAAAAGGCATCTGGATGGGTATATGAATAAGAAGGGTTTATAGGGATATGGGTCAAGTTCTGGCAAATGGGACTAGATTGGGTTTGGATAACATGTTGACATGGACAAGTTGGACCGAAGGGTCTGTTTCCATGATGTGCAACTTTATGACTCCATGACTCTCTAACTGAATTCTTATTTATATTTTGTTTAGTAATGACGTGATGTGCACCATTATCAATTTGATGGGGGAATTCTAATTTGCAAAAATGCTCAAAAACTATAGTTCAGCTATCTACAATGACCTTAGCTACTTGCTTAAATTCCTTGGGATGGAAACCATCTGCTCCTGTTTTTTTTTGTTATTATTGTTACATTGTGAATGTTAATTATGGACAATCCCCAACCCTGATTCAATATGTGTTTCTTTGAAATGTCCTGCATATACCTTTCAACTATAAGTACTGATGCATAGTAAATATTCAATTATTCCTTAGTCCCTTCTCCAATATCATAATTATCCTTTTTCAAGGAGAACAGAATAGTCATGATCATTTTGTTTCTGGATATAAGTATAATTAATTTGGATTAATTCTGTTATCAGTTGCAAGTTTCTTTATGGACTCTTTTTTATAATTTTTGGTATCTGGTTCACCACCTGAGTTTATTCTTTTATCTTTCCTGGTCTTCAGAACCTGTACCAATGACTAATACTTTATCTGATTTTTCATTCAGTTGTATGTTGCCTCTTATCTCTTTCTATCTAAGGTTGACAGTTTTGGCAAGTATTCCACTTGTCCTTTACAGGGAGAAAGTGAGGACTGCAGACGCTGGAGATCAGAGTCGGGAGTGTGGTGCTAGAAAAACACAGCAGGTCAGGCTGCATCTAAGGAGCAGAAGCATCCATGTTTTGGGCATAAGTCCTTCGTCAGGAATCAGCTCATTCCTGATGAAGGGCTTAGGCCCAAAACATCAATCTCTTGCTCCTCGAATGCTGCCTGACTTGCTGTCACACTCTCAACTCTGGTCCGCCACCTCCAAAAAGACCCCACTACCAGGGATATATTTCCCTCCCCACCCCTTTCTGCCTTCCGCAAAGACCGTTCCCTCCGAGACTATCTGGTCAGGTCCACGCCCCCCTACAACCCACCCTCCCATCCTGGCACTTTCCCCTGTCACTGCAGGAACTATAAAACCTGTGCCCACACCTCCTCCCTCACCTCCATTCAAGGACCTAAAGGAACCTTCCACATCCATCAACGTTTTACCTGCACATCCACTAATATCATTTATTGTATCCGTTGCTCCCGATGCGATCTCCTCTACATTGGGGAGACTGGCACCTCCTAACAGAGCGCTTTAGGGAACATCTCTGGGACACCACACCAATCAACCACACCGCCCCGTGGCCCTACATTTCAACTCCCTCTCCCACTCTGCCGAGGACATGGAGGTCCTGGGCCTCCTTCACCGCCGCTCCCTCACCACCAGACGTTGGAGGAAGAACACCTCATCTTCCGCCTCAGAACACTTCAACCCCAGGGCATCAATGTGGACTTCAACAGCTTCCTCATTTCCCCTTCCCCCACCTCACCCTAGTTCCAAACTTCCAGCTCAGCACTGTCCCCATGACTTGTCCGGACTTGTCCTACCTGCCTATCTTCTTTTCCACCTATCCACTCCACCCTCTCCTCCCTGACCTATCACCTTCATCCCCTCCCCCACTCACCCATTGTACTCTATGCAAATTTCTCCCCACCCCCACCCTCCTCTAGCTTATCTCTCCACACTTCAGGCTCACTGCCTTTATTCCTGATGAAAGGCTTTTGCCCAAAACGTCGATTTCGCTGCTCCTTGGATGCTGCCTGAACTGCTGTGCCCTTCTAGCCGCACTAATCCAGAATCTGGTTTCCAGCATCTGCAGTCATTGTTTTTACCTCCTTTGCAGTATATATTGGTCGGTAGAAAATTAAGTTCAGTTTTGAACACCTCCCACTGACTCTCTATCAGTTTACACATTGCCATAATTTTTCCAGTTTGTTTTGGATAGCCTCTTACAAAAATCTAAAATTTTTCAACTGTTAAACAATTTTCCTTTTCAAATGCAAAATTAAACTCATATGTGATATTCTGTTTGGTATTACATAATCTTTCACACATCACTTAGTCATGGTTACTAAAGAGGTTATTTTGTAAATCTACCTTACTATTCATTACTAAACCTAATGTAAATGCTCCCTTTGTGATTTTTGGATCTACTTTCACAGAAAACAATTGGAACAATATCAAAACTTGAGCTGATTTGGAGAAGCTGCTGTTGGACTGGGGTGTACCAAGTTAAAAATCACATAACACCAGGTTATAGTTCAACAGGTTTATTTGGAAGCACTAGCTTTCGGAGTGCTGCTCCTTGTGCAACCAACTGATGAAGGAGTAGCACTCCAAAAGCTAGAGCTTCCAAATAAGCCTGTAAACCTTGAGCGAGTTCGCTTATTCTAATCTATCTGAAAGTTGAACTCTTCATCACAACCACACTATCTGCTATCTTCTACTTTTTCTAATTTCTTTATTCTTATATTCTATTGTCAATGAGTGAAAATTCAGATTAAAAAAGGCCATTCTCATGATTTTTGTGCACTTGAGGTCCAATATCAACAAGGTCAGCTCTGATGACTTGATCGTTTCTATTACTGCCCATTATTGGTTCCCTTTACCTAATCATATTATCCTTCCCATTTACTCAGGGAAGACAAATTCTCCCAAGCATCCCATTTAATTTTGTACTCAATCTCCCAAGTTCATTTTCTCTAATCCTCCTATTATGAAATCTCCACTGTACCTGAATGCTCCATTATCTTTGCCCTTGTTCCCAGCAAATCATTTACTTTGGTCACCATTTGTTGGTGCCCCTGTACAAACACCAATATTGCTTCCTCAAGTCATTGGTACCCAAGTGCAGCAAATGAAATGTGCAATTATATAGCCTTGTAATATAATATACAAGCCCGTCATTCCTGATGAAGGGCTTATGTCTGAAACGTCAACTCTCCTGCTCCCTGGATGCTGCCTGATGAGCTGTGCTTTTCCAACACCACACTCTCGACTTGTAATATAATACAACATCCTCAAACAACTTCACATATGGATTATTACAAAAGAAGTTAACACAAAGCCAAAGAAAAGAGCTGTCAGAATGGGTGACTCTCAGTTATGGTATCAACGTGAGTTTGAAAGTCCTGAAAGTTCCAGTGAAGTTAGCAACATGCATGTAAATTAGTAATCTATTTACTAATGTCATCAATCACATCTCATGTACATGACTAATCAATTGAGTCATCAAGGTTTACAACATGGAAACAGGCCCTTTGACCCAACTTCTCCATGCTGCCCAGTTTTCACAATTAATCGAGTCCCATTTGCCTGCATTTGGTCTGTATCCCTCCAAAACTATCCCATCCATGGACTTGTCCAAATGTTTATTAAGAGATAAAATTGTACTCGCCTCCACTATTACGTCTTGCAGCATGTTTCAGACATTCTCTACTCTCTGTGTGAAACAATTGCCCCTCTGGACTCTTTTGCAATTCTCTACTCTCACCTTAAACCTGTGCCCTTTAGTTTTAGATCACCTCCCAAGGGGAAAATCTGTTGGCTATCTACCTTATCTATGCCTTTCATGATTTTGTAGATCTCCAAACACTTATCGCTTAGTCTCCTATACTCCAGGGGAAAAAAAATCCCAGCCTATCCAGCCTCTCCTTATAACTCAAACCTTCCAATCCAGGTAGCATCCTAATAAATCTTTTCTGCATTCCTCTAGTCTAATAATATCCTTTCTGTAGTAGGGCAATTGTAGAACACTTTCTCACTTTAGAATTATGACCGGGTCCCACACAAGTCACTGTGAAGAAAGGATGTTAAATGAGATGCTATCCAGCATAATGCACTTTAGTCTCCCTGGACAGCACCAGCAGCCTACGTTACTGGTCTTCATTGGTGGCTATTACTCTTGTGTTTCGGTTCCTTCACCAATAAGTTTGACTGCTATCAATGTATATTATATTCTTGTTTCAGGTCAATCTTGTATCTTGGTCACCCCGTGGGCTCATAAGAAGTCATCAAAAAACCCATTGCAAAACCCTGTAAGGAGTAAGTGAGGACTGCAGATGCTAGAGATCAGAGTCCGAAACGTGTGGTGCTGGAAAAGAATAGCAGGTCCGGCAATGTCCTGATGAAGAGCTTAGGCTTGAAATGTCAACTCTTCTGCTCCTCAGATGCTGCCTGACCAGTTGTGCTTTTCCAGCACCACACATTTTAGTTGAACAGAGTGTATGTTATGATGGAAACCAATGAGATCCATTACTGACTCCAATAAATCCATGAAAGGCTTGATAACTAGAGCAATAAGGAAATGCTGATATTGAGTCTTAGGTTCAGAATGTGATTGTTGACTACATGGGCCAAGAACCTTACTTGCAGCACAAGGAAGAATTGATGAGAGGAGCAGATCTTGGATGAGCTAAGACTCACAAACAAATGTACCCTTTTCATCCATGAAGATATGCCTAATGAGTTTGCCTCTCAGCTGTCTCGAGAAAGAAGTTGCATTAATTATGGTGCTTTGAGGAGGTTTTGCATGAACATCCTTGTCAGCAGAACTGGTGGTCCTAGAAGGTATCATAAGCCAGTGAATTCTCCATCATCTCTTGTCACCTAACAATCATTGGAACCTTCACTCTTGCTGCTTGAAGTATGTAAAAAATTCTGACAGTTTCCAGTTTTGTCATTTATAAGAAGCTAAAACGTCCATTGCAAATGAGCTGTAAGTTTAAGGAAAGGGAGTATTTTGGTTCATATACCGATGCAGTTTTATATTTGTGAAAAGCAATATTCACACTACCCTGGTGAATTCAGTGATATAAAGAAGATTGATCCCTCCCCCTTCCCCTGTGCCAACTTCGGCACTCATCTGTCACGAACCACGGTCATTTGTACAGATGAAGTTGCTGTGGCAAAGAAAGCGTTGCTGACTTTCCATACAAAAGGAATACACAGCAACTTTGCTGATGTGACAAAATTCCCTGAGGCACAGAAGCTGGGAACTAGAGTCAATTTCTGTGTCACAGTCAGAGTTGTGCTTGTTTTGAACAGAGCTCCTCTACAATTCCCCAGCTGAAGCTCAATCTCCTAAGGCTGCGCTTTAAGAAAGATCTTGAAAAGTGCGACGAACACTTGATGAATAATGTCAGGATGTGTTGACCGTTTTCTGATTCCCAAACAGAATTGTATTGTGCAGTGCCTAGATTTCAGCTCAGCAATTGTCTTGAATTAAAGTGATCTTTAAAGGTAAGAAAGAATATATTGGAGACTTTCCAAGTTTAAGAGTGATAACAATTTTCCAATGCCTGCTCTGTCAGTTCTAAGTGAAAGACTGAAATCTCCATTCAAAGTGACATTTGAACAGTCTGCTTAACAAGGTACTGCTGCCTTGATCAATGCTTCTCTCAAACAATGTGTTTCTACCCATGGTGGATAGGAAGATGACCATCACAGAGTTTAGCACAGTTGATAGCTGCTCACCCCATTCCATTATTAGCATATAGCCACAATTGGAATGGCAGGCATTTCTGCAGTCTGCTTAGAAGTGGTCCATTTTCCCAGCAGTTCCATCAAACTGTTCTTGTCTTACCTGTTCAATTGAAACTGGAACAACTCCAGCAGTGCTTTCATTTCCCTATCCCTCATCATCAACCCCAGAGACCATCAAAGATCCATTTCTCATTGATATGCTTGACCTCAATATTATGAACAGCATGAATGCTGATGACATCCAGCTCTAATGACAAGAGCTATTAAGCCCAACACCCAGGGTTTCTTTGCACTGAGGAAGTACATGGAACCAACATCCTTGGCCTGAAACTAGTGTATAGTAAAGATGAAACGCTTTTGAGAAACAAAGGAGACATCAACCTCTGATGGAGAGAACACCTAAACTATGATGCAATGATCAATGAGGATATGCTTGAGGAAATCTCCCAACTCCCTATCAAAGGTGATCTTGGACTCCCACCTAATATTGGCAGAAGTTGAAAGCAGCCATTAGGCTGATGAAGTAAGGAAAAGTCACAGGAGTGGACAGATTCCAGCTGAGATTTTCAAACTTGGAAGAGCAGAGATTATCTGTCATCTCAATCAACTGTTCTGGAAAATCTGGGACAAGGCAGAAATCCATGCCAATCTCAGGGATATTGCAATGCCACCATCTTCAAGAAAGGAGAGAAAGTGGATTGCGGAAGCTACCATGAATTCTCCCGACTTTCCATCACTGGGAAGATCATCGCCCAAATCTTCTTTAAGCATATTCTCCCAGTCTCTGAGGAATTTCTTCCTAAAAGACAGTGTAGTTTCTGACATAACCATGAAAGAATAGACATGATTTTCACTGGTCGACAACTATAATTGGCATAACAGGAATAGCACTACCCATTCTACATGGGCCTACACTCAGCTGAGCAAGGCTTTAGACTCAGTCAGTCAGGAAGTTCTGTGAAAGGTCTTATGAAAGGCCAGCTGTCCAGTGAAATTGATCAACATCCTCGGTCTCCTCCATGACAAGATGTGGGCAATGGTCCTCAATGACATTCCTGCTTGGGGGTCAGGCAGGGATGTGTCTTCAAGTCCAGCCTTTGCTCCTTCCTCAATGCCATCATTTTTTTACTTTTCAAGAACAATCTTTTCAGTGATGAGAATTTTGTCTACAGGATGGATGGGAAACCTCAACGAGAGTCATAGTGTTATAGAGGACAGAAACAGACCCTTTAATCCAACTCCTCCATACCAACCATATATCCTAAATTGTCCTAGTCCTATTTGCCAGCATTTGGCCCATATCCCTCTAAACCCTTCCTATTGATATACAAATTCAGATGCCTTTTAAATGTTGAAATTGTACCAGCCTCCACCACTTCCTCTGGCAGCTCATTTCATACACGTACCACCCTCTGCATGAAAAAGTTGCCCCTTAGTTCCCTTTTAAATCTTTCTACTCTCAGCTTAAGCCCACGCCCTCCAGTTCTTGACTGCCCCACCCCAGAGAAAAGATCTTACCTATTTCGGAGATATGATTGGTACGTTTGAAGGTGGCACTAAAATTGGTGCATCAGTGATAGTGAAGAAGGTTATCTAAGATTACAAAGTGATCTGGATCAATTCGGTCATTGGGATGAGGAGTGGCAGGTGGAGTTTAATTTGATTAAATGTGAAGTACTGCATTTTGGTAAAACAAACAACAACAGCTCTTATGCAATTAGTGGTAGGGCCCTGGGTGGTGTTGTCAATAGAGACTAAGGAGTTCAGGTACATAATTCTTTGAAAGTTGCATCACAGGTAGACAGGGTGGTTAAGAAGGCATTTGGCATGCTTGCTTTAATTGCTCACACTGTTGAATATAGGAGTTGGGACATCATGTAGAGATCATACAGGATATTGGAGAGACCTCTTTCAGAGTACTGTGTACAGTTATGGTCGCTGTGCTGTTGGAAGAAGATTATTTAATTTGGAGACGGTTCAGAAAATATTTGCTAGGATGTTGCTAGGACTGGAGGGTTTGAGTTATAAGGAGAGGCCGGATAAGCTAAGACTTCTCAATGAAGCGTAGGAGGTTCAAAGGTGACCGTATGAGGGACGTAGATAAGGTGAATGGCAAAGGTCCTTTTGCTAGGGTGGGGGAGTTCAAAATTAGGGGGCATATCTTTAAGGTGAGAGGAAAAGGTTTTTAAGGGGATGTGAGGGGCAATGTTTTCACACAGAGAGTGGATCGCATGTGGAATGAACTGCTAAAGGATGTGGTAGATGCAAGTACAGTGATGACATTTAAAAGATATTTAGACAGGTACATGAATAGGAAAGGTTTATGGGAAATGGTTCAAATGCAGGCAAGTGGGACTATTCTAGGTTGAGAAACTTGGTCGGCATGGACAGGTTGCGCTGAGAGGTCTGTTTCCATGTGTATGACTCTATAAGTCTAATACACATCAGTATATTATCTTTATGCTGTAAAATAATACTTTAATAGATGCAAAATATGCTCAGATCTGCTCCTATACGATTTTCTTAACTTGACTGTGTACCTTCACTCTATAGTGTGCCAGCTCGCATTATGCATGGATATATGTAATGTATAATAGATATCTGGCTTTTGTCTGGTGTGACACTTTCAATAACAGAATCATCATTTGGCATGTCAGATGGCTGGATATGTACAAGTCAAGGGTGTTGTCAGATTCATCATAGGATTTGACCCTTCTTTGTGTTAATGTACAGTATTGTGATCCTTGGCATACACAACATTGTAGTATCATTCCATGAACCTGTGAAGATCTCAAACTCTGCTGCCTGTCCTGTTCAACTTGAGACTACTGTCTGCATGCTCATTGATCATGCTTTTGTACCATTTTCTTCATTCTTTCCAACAGTTCATTATGTACGTGAGAACAGAGGGACAAACTGCGTGGATCTGTCTTCCAAAGAGGAAGTAGCCAGTGAGGGTAAAATATTGCCTTAAAGAGTAACAAATAGATTTAACATGGCTATCCATAAATTTTGGCAAGTCACTTTGCATTAACAGAAGTAAAACAATCTGTGCCGCAGTGTAAAGTTTCTAATAGCTTCACATTTTATTTGTTCACTCTCCCCATTGTTGCTTTGGAATTACAAAATACCAGGCTGGTTACTGATTTGGAGGGGGCTCTGTTGGACTGGGGTGGACAAACTTAAAAATCACACAACACCAGGTTATAGTCCAACAGGTTTAGTTGGAAGCACTAGCTTTCGGAGCGCTGCTCCGTCATCAGGTGGTTGTGGAGTACACAATAGTAAGACACAGAATTTATAGCAAATGTTTACAGTGTGATGTAACTGAAATTATACATTGAAAAATACCTTGATTGTCTGTTGAGTGACAGAATGATTGAATGATTGAGTCACTCAAGACTCAACAGAAAATCAAGGTATTTTTCAATGTATAATTTCAGTTACATCACACTGTAAATTTTTGCTATAAATTCTGTGTCTTACAATTATGTACACTACAACCACCAGATGAAGGAGCAGCACTCCGAAAGCTAGTGCTTCCAATTAAACCTGTTGGACTATAACCTGGTGTTGTGCGATTTTTAACTTAGGCTGGTTACTGTCAGTGACCTTTGCACCAAAAAAGTGAGAACTGGGATGTTGCAGTCATTTTTCTTTATGCCAGTTTTAATAAACAAGACAGTGAATTTGATTGACTATTAAATACAAGAAACTCCTTTGGCTGTATAAAATGTTTTTAGTCTGTGCTTTTCATCTGTACTTTGCTGTATTGTTTACTCAGAGCCCTTTTCTTTAACAATGAGAGTGTATGTAATCAAAAATGCTTCTTGTTTCAGTAAATTAATATCCTTCACTCTTGATTATAACTCTTCAATCTTTGTTGTTAACCTGAACGCTGAACGTGAACAGTTGCTGAGTGTCTATTCGAACTTTTCACTACTGCCACTGCTGAAATCTTCTTGCAGTCTTAGGTACCAATGCGTCATTACCAACTCATGGTGCCCACTTCTTTTCATCAGTGCTACCGCGATTCCATTGTAGTTTACCATATGTTAGCTCATGTAACACATATCATTGAGATTTTGGTTTGTATGGAGTCAGATATCTGTAGGTTTATTAATAACTAATTATGTACACTGTTTTGATGTCTCAGACTCACATATACATAGGCTTACTTATGCTTTGGCATAATTACTAAGATGATCAGGAGCCAGAGGTGATACGTCTAACCCAATCAGATTCGAGAGCTCAGCTTCCAGATTCTCCATCAGGATAGTGTGACATATTCATGTTGATGGAGCCCAATGGGATGCCCAATATTAATCCTTGCAGAGCTTATACGACATGGGCAACCTTACATTTTCCCACATCATATTCCATATGGCAAGTACGTTTCCCCCAACTAACCTATCCATAACCCTTTGCAGTCTTGTTGTGTTTTCCTCAGGGCCTTTTTACAATTTATCTCTGTATTTGTCAGCATACAAAACTCTCATCCCTCTCATCCAGTTGATGAACATAGATTGCAAGTAGTTTAGGTTTGAGGAGTGATCTCTATTGTGCCCTTTATAATCATGTAATTAGGTGAAGAGTGGGGACTCAGTGAGGAGGGCACACCTCACAAATTACACTTTGTCATTCTAAAAGCCTTTCCTTATTGTGTGACACCTGTTAATTAGTCAATCCTGTATCTATGTTACTCCTTGTAGCAAGATTATGTGGAAACCTTTTATGTGGTACCTGCAATAATTCCACAGAGGCCAATATCCCATCACCAGGTCCGCCCTTTATTTACATAAGGAGAGTCCTTGACACTGATCCGGCTTTCTCGGAGTGAACTCTCAGAGTGAACAGAACCTCAGACACCCCTTTTTATATCTGTCAGCCAGGAATCCCTGAATGGACCAGATTAACAGCCCCAATCAGGGAACTCACATGCTATGAGGTCCACATGGGCTGACCTCATTACAATTACACCAGTGCCTTTTGGAAGTTCAAATGCAAATCATTATTTGGAAACCACTTTATCAATCCTGCTTGCCACCCCTTTGAAAAACCCTATTTAGTTTGTCAAACAATTTCTCTTTCACAAATCGTATTGATTCTGCCCGATGCTATTCTGATTTTCTAAGTATCTTGCTCCAACTACCCTAATCATTCTCAGAAACAGCTTTTAGGCTAACTGGTCTCTTAGTACCTGCACTCTGTATCTCTCCTTTTCTAAACAGCCGTGTCACTCTTATTGTTTTCCAAACCACTCAGAACCTTCAAGAATCTAAGAAATTTGGCAAGATTATAATCTATGCACCCACTATCTCTAGTGTCACTTTCATTCAAATCAGTACAGTGAATGTCTAAGTGATTTGTTAGTAGTTAGAATCACCCACAACTATTGCAATGTATTTCTAATAAGCGCCCAGTACCTCTTCATGTAAATGCTGTCTTACAGTGTAGTTACTGTGAGGGAGCTACAAACTATTCCCCAGTTCATTCTTTCCTTTGCTTTTGCTTTCCACTACGTAGAATGTTTCTCCATCCTGATCTCCCGAGTCAAGATCATTTCTCACTTCTGTGTTGATATTTTCCTTTATTAAAACACTTTGAAGGAGAGTCACCTAGACTCGAAACATTAGCTAGCTCTCGCTCCATGGATGGTCTATGACCCACTGTGATCTCCAACGTTTATTGCATTTAGTGCAGATTCCAGCATCTGCAATAATTTGCTCCTGCAAGCATTGGTATGTTTTGATATAAACTCTCCCTCAGGAGATGCCTACGCAAGATTTCAACACTGGAGAAGTGAATCTCGAGATTCAGAAACCAAATACTTCTCCAACCTGGATAACAAATATGGCTATCTGTCAGTACATTTAACCAAGGAACTGCAAGAAATTGATACCTGTGGAACATTATTCGGAAGATATTGCTTCCAGCTACTACCACTTTTTTCCTTTATTCTTCCTTGGATTGTGGCATAGAACTGAGTTGAAGAGGAATTTCTTCAGTCAGAGCATGGGAATCTGTGGAATTAATTGCCACAGAGGGTTGTAAAAATTGAGTGTATTCTTTTAGAAAGAAGTTGATAGGCTTTTGATTAGTAAAGGGGAGCAAAGGTTAAAGGGAGAAGGCAGGAGAATAGGGTTGATAGCATATCAGCCAAAATCAAATGGTGGAGCAGACTCAGTGGGTCAAATGACCTAATTCAGCCCCTATATCTTCTGGTCTTAAGATCTTCTTAATGCTTTATAGAAAGTCCTTGGAATAGGCATCATGCAAGACGGTAAACCAATTGTATTTGGATCTAAATATCTATAGTAAACACAATCCAGTTGTTACAACATACATCATGAAAGACTTGTTCTAGTATTGTGTGTTGCAAAATTCCACATAAAGCTGTTTGGTAAACAATTTGCCATAGAAACCAATCCCAACCCATTAGTTGTTGCAAACCATTAACACGTGTGCCATTTGGACTTCGGCTGCATCTGGTAAACGTGCAACTATATGCCTTCAATGTCTGCCACAAACCTGGTGCCAAAATGGTGACTTCAGAGGCAGTACAGAGCAGCTTTCCAAATTCAATGAAGAATATAAATGATCCATTGGATCTACCTAGCAATAGCACAGATATTGAAATGAGCTGTACACGAGTGTTTTAGGCTTCAATTGGAAACAGCTAGTGATCCAAAAAGCTATTATTGAAAGTTGGCCTGACATATAAAGAAATGAGGAGAAAGTGAGGTCTGCAGATGCTGGAGATCAGAACTGAAAATGTGTTGCTGGAAAAGCGCAGCAGGTCAGGCAGCATCCAAGGAACAGGAATTCGACGTTTCGGGCATAAGCCCTTGAAGAAGGGCTTATGCCCGAAAAGTCGAATCTTCTGTTCCTTGAATGCTGCCTGACCTGCTGCGCTTTTCCAGCGACACATTTTCAGCATATAAAGAAATGAGTCAAGTATCTAAATATCTTAAGAAGTGTTATAGTCAAAGGAAAACAATTTCTTCTGTCAAATTTCCCCACCAGGACACATTGTCATAACTCTAACAATGAGAAATGGGAATAGATGAGATAACTCACTGGTGATACTGTTCTATTGGCTAGGGCTAAGGGTGACATTGAAAAGTGAAAATGTATGGCCAGGACCGCCAGCCTTAGGTCCACAAAAAAGTTATAATTGTCCATTGGTTTAAAATCATCACAGATCTATTTTCCATGAGTAGACACAACTTTGGCTTAGTCGCTGATTGTTTGTTCAAATTTCCAATTATCAGACAAACAATGTACATTTCAAGCATGTCCATGGTAGGTGCATTGAGTGCAATATTCAGTCTGCTCTGTGCACTGAAAGAAATCATTTCTAAAAACGGGCTGCAGAAAATGGGTAGACACTTCACAGTGTGTGTGTCAAATGGGGCATGAACAATGTAATGGCCTCAGCACACTATCAGTTTCAGCAAATGAATGTTTCATATAATTGAATCACTTAGAAGCATTTGGAGAAAGAAACAAGATTTTCATGTTGCCATATAAAAATATTAAAATTATTTTCCCTAGGGTGGGGCAGGTCAAAACCAGAGGTCATACATTTTAGTGAGAGGAGAAAGGTTTAAAAGGGACCTGAGGGATAGCTTTTTCACACAAAGGGTGATTTATATGTGGAATGAGCTGCTAGAGGAAGTGGTAGATGCAGGTACAGTTGCAACATTTAAAAAGACATTTTGATAGGTTTATGAATAGGAAAGGTTTAGATAGATTTGAGCCAAACTCAGGCAAGTGGAACTAGCTTAGGTTAGGAAACTTGGTTGGAATGGACAAGTTGGACCAAGGCTGAAAATGTGTTGCTGGTTAAAGCACAGCAGGTTAGGCAGCATCCAAGGAACAGAAAATTCGACGTTTCGGGCCAGAGCCCTTCCTGATGAAGGGCTCTGGCCCGAAACGTCGAATTTCCTGTTCCTTGGATGCTGCCTAACCTGCTGTGCTTTAACCAGCAACACATTTTCAGCTGTGATCTCCAGCATCTGCAGACCTCACTATTTACTCGAAGTTGGACCAAGGGTCTGTTTCCATGCTGTATGACTCTATGACTCCTTAGGTTTCCATCAATAGCAGAGTTCAGAAGATAAATGAGAATTTTAATTTTGGGTCACCATCAAACCGAACTCTCCAAGGTGCAAGATACACTTCTCGCCAAACATGGGACACTGAAGATGGTGCATGACTGGCATGTGGACGAGAGACCACATCAACTACACATAGTGAGAATGATCAGTCATACCTACTTCCCTGATAAAACTTGGGTTTCTGATTGTTTTTCAATATCTTGCCCAGTTGTGGACTAAAATGGAAGGGCACTGACTACCATTTTGTAACTCTATTTTATGCACATTACAAATTGGTTTAGTCTCCTTTAATAAAATAAATTCCTATAAAATATTTTCCACCAGGTTTATTTGGAAGCACTCACTTGCAGAGCACTGCTCCTTCATCAGGTGGTTGTGGAGTATGAGATTGTAAGACACAGAATTTATAGAAAAAGTTTACAGTGTGATGTAACCGAATTTATATTGAAAACGACCTGGATTGTTTGTTAAGTGTGTCATCTTTTAGAATGACCATGTTGGTTTCAGTTCTTTTATATGTAAATTTTTAACATTGTACACCCCAGTCCAACATCGGCATCTCCAAATTATCAAATATTGTGGGAGGTCTGAGGTGATCTTAAAAAAAATTATCTTCTGGTGACACTGGACAAATTTAGTTGCTAAACTCAATTACTAGATATAGTTAGTCAGCTTTTGAATGTCTGGGAAAAGGATTGTGTACACTTAAACCATTTTCTGTTTTTATTAAGCAGGATATTTAAATTGTTTATGAATGAATTTAAAGCACAACCTTTTGTGTCATATTGCTTCAATTTGATTAATAATAATGCGATGTCGTATAGAAGTTCATATTTTGAGGTCACTTGATGTATCTGTATGTAAATAATACAACATCTAATGTAATTGATTTGTTTATTATTCCATAGCTCATATAAATGTCAGTCTCATATTCTGTCGGTTGTGTGTAAGCTTACAGGTAGTTCTCAGATAAAACGCATTCTGGCAGCATGATTTGCTTATAACATTGCTGAGGAATTAAGGAATGCTATTTTCAAGAGCCCTTATTGGTTTAGCTCAGTTGGCTGGATTGCTGATTTACAGAGCAGTATACTACCAACAGTCTGGGTTCAATTCCCATCACTGGTTTGAGGTTCCCATGAAGGACTCTCCTTCTCAACCTCTTCCCTTACCTGGCCCTCAGGTGAGATTGCCACCTGTTACTTCTCTCTAATAAGAGAGCAGCCCCTATGGTCTGGTAAGATTATGGTGACATAACAAAAGCCATGCTTCTGTTCACAATAGTGTGATCACTGCTGGAATCATTTTGTGCAGTTCATTCTGCGCATGTGCTGATGTCTCCCTGCCATTCTGTGCACGTGCCAATATCAGCTGCTGACAGAGCAGCTTTCTGTGAGTGGTACCGTACAGTGAGCCACTTTCTTAGAGAGATACAGTACACTACTCCTCGATTATTCCATTTGTTTTTTAAATGGAGGAGCACAGTGACAAGAATGTTAGCAAGAAGCATCCTGGTGATAAAATTACAGGAGATGAATGCAAAAGAATGGCTATAATACTGGAAGACAAGCTGGATATTGTATCTTGAGCACAAGGAGAGAATATGTGATATTACTTGCTAAACAGGAATGAGGGAATCTACCTTACATACTATGATGACCTTCTGTCATTGCATTAACAATATTTTTTAAATGTACTGTGTTAAATTACTTTTGTTTCATTGATAAAAATGATTTATAACTTCATACTTTGTGTTAGACTTTTGGGTGATTTTTGAGCAATTGTGAGTTTTCTTTTGCAGGTCTGCCCTGACACCACTTTTCCCGTAGGCCCCATTATTTCTATTAAGCAATTTTCTATTAAGTGAGGTTTCACTGGAACACAACTACGGTGTTATAGGAGAACTATCTGTACTCGTTGCCCTGCATGTAACCTTCCACGGGAAATGCCAGTGAGTGATAAATCCCAAAAGCATTGTTAAATTGCAATAAAAGTGTACCAAAAAGTAAGTTTCAAGTCTATTTTAATTAATTTAGACTGAAGAGTGAGAAAAGATATCATTGAAATATCTCTTATAATGAATGAATTTTTTTTCTCATTTGGGAGACAACCTTTAAGTTGTCAATTGATTATTTTCTCAACTTGAAATGACCCAATTTTCTGGGTTTTTTTCTGTAATCTCAATTTGAGACTCAAGCCTAAATTTCATATGCACATATCATTATTGGCTTGAATGCATGGCAATTAGACCAGGTCAATATGTGACCATGTCAATTAATCGCATGCATGTGGTCAATAAATTACCATAGTTCTAGGAATAAGGATGACGAGAGACATTTTTGTTTGTCAGAGTTTTGATCTAGCAATGACATTCCTAACAATGCATGCAAAAACAAGGGAAAACCCAGCCTCAGCTGATTCTGGGACCAATGGAAAATGGAGTCACAGGTAGGCAGGATAGTGAAGAATCTGGATCAGTGGTGCTGGAAGAGCACAGAAGTTCAGGCAGCATCCAAAGTGCAGCGAAATCGACGTTTCGGGCAAAAGCCCTTCATCGCCCGAAACGTCGATTTCGCTGCACTTTGGATGCTGCCTCAACTGCTGTGCTCTTCCAGCACCACTAATCCAGAATCTGGTTTCCAGCATCTGCAGTCATTGTTTTTACCAGGTAGTGAAGAAGGCATTTGGCATGCTTGCTTTTATTGGTCAGTACATTGAGTATAGGAGTCGGGTTGTCATGTTATGGCTCTTCAGGGCATTTGTTAGGCCATTTTTGGAATACTGCATGCAATTCCAGTGTCCTGCTATAAGGAGGATGCTATGAAACTTAAAAGAGCTCAGAAAAGATTGACAACAATATTGTTAGGATTGGAGAATTTGAGTAGGAGAGGCTGAATAGGCTGGGGCTATTTTCCCTGGAGTGTCAGAGGCTGAGGGTTGACCTTATAGGGGTTTATAAAACCATGAGGGGCATGGATAAGGTAAATAGACAAGGTCTTTTCCCCGGGGTGGAGGAGTACAAAATTGGAGAGCATAGGTTTAAGGCGAGAGGGGAAAGATTTAAAAGGGACCCGAAGGGCAACTTTTTCATGCAGAAGGTGGTGTGTATGGAACAAGTTACCAGAGGAGGTAATGGAGGCTGGTACAATTGCAACATTTAAAAGGCATCTGGATGGGTATACTAATAGGAACGGTTTACAGTGAATTGAACCAAATGCTGGCAAATGGGACTAAGTTTGTGTGGGATATCTAGTTGGCATGGATGAGTTGGACTAAAGAGTCTGTTCCCTGCTGTACATCTCTATGACTTGATGACTCTATTTTCTTAAGGGGAAAAGCAATTAGTTAATTGCTTGCTGATGAAGAGTTTATGCCCGAAACATCGATTCTCCTACTCCACGGATGCTGTCTGACCTGCTGTGCTTTTCTATCACCATACTTTGTGACCCTGCTTGTTGATGGGACCACCATTCCAATTAAAGAATGGCAACTCCACCAGCTCAATGCCAGGAGTTGCTAGACACCTGGAGCTGGCAGCTTAGCAGTCTTGACAGTACCACTTCCAACAGTGGCCACTGCTGTGGCAACAACACCAAGGGGAGGGCACCGCATTGAATGAGGCACACCCAATAATAGGCAAATGGAGTTGGGGGTGCCAGGTCCTTCCTGCATTGAGGGGGGGAGTGTTGTTGAGCGTCATTATCATCCTTGCTGTGAGGTCATTGTCACTGGGGAGCCCCTCCATGGGCAATGGAGTGCCCATACATGATGACACAACAGGAATGCACAGAAGACTGCCAGGTTTCACTGGATGGTTACCTGTGTGGCAGTGGGACCCTTTTCTGAAAGTACTCAAGGTGTTTGCAGAGGTAATATTAACGCCTTGACTGGCCTCTCAGAAGGTGGGCAATCTGCCTATGTTCCTGCTGCTGGCAAAATGGCCTTGCAGCAGGAAGACATCAGGTGCCCCGCTTCCTGTGGGATTTTCCATGCCTTCCTGCCTCCCCAGTGTGTTGCTAAAGGGACACAAGAGAATTTGACCAGGACTAGTTTATGGAGCTGAAAATGAAAACACAGCAGTGACTAGCTGATACCTGAAGTGTCTCAGTGTAAGCAGGGAAACCCAGTGAGCAAAGATAAGCTGCCAATTACAATGTGTTAAAAAGCAATTAGCTGCAGCTTTACTATGACTTGCAAATTCAATTCTGAGTGCAGGCATTTCTTTGGTTTGGTCAGATGTGTACGTCAAAGTAAGATGTGAGGACGGACATGAATTGGGAGAGTTTGAACAAATTACAGGTACACAATCCTTTAAATCCCCACAGCTGTTACTTTGCTGAAATGTAAGATTTTTAAAAGCATTTTTTATAGAATGTGAACATTTCTGCCTTGAAAAGGTGATAAAGGGCCATTTTTTTATAACATTGAACCCCATGTGGTACAATAACACCCACAATGCTGCACAGAAAAGTGTCTGGATTTTGACTGAGCAAAGCTGACATGTTTCCAAGTCAGGATGAGTTGCTGAGATGGAGACTTGTAGATGGTGGTTTTCCCATGCACCTGCTACCCTTGTTCTCCCAATTGGTAAAGGTTGCAAATCTGGCAGGTGCTGTCAAAGGAGGCTTGGTGAGTTGCTGTAGTGCATCATGTAAATGGTACACTGGACATCTCTGTACAATGGAGGGACTAAATGTTGAAGATAATGGATGGGGTACCAATTGATTGAGCTTCTTTGTTCTGGACAGTGTCAAGCACCTTCAGTGTTATTCACTCATCTCCTCAAGTCGAGTCCTTTCACACTGCTGATTTTCAGGTATCATAACATGGCTGAACAAGTTGATTAAGAATGCCTACCCTTACGAAGTCCTGCAGCAATGTCCTGGAGCTGAGATGATTACTCTACTGCAATCCACAATTAGCTTCCTCTTTGCTATGTTTGACTCAAACCAGTGGGGAGTTTTTTTTAAAATTCTCCCTGATTCCCATTGACTCCAGTTTTGCTAACATTCTTTGAAGTCATATTCAGTGAAATGTTGCCCTCAGAGTGAAGAAGCCAGGTCATCGCAAGGGGGAAGTTGGTGGTGAGGGTTCCAGTGGGTAAGGGAGCACAAGCACTGAACGGGCAAGGGGCAGTGAGGTACATCTAAACAACTTCTGGTGTGAGGGAGCATGGCATCCCAGAGAGATTCACAGCCAAGCCGCTTATACCTGAAATGGCAATTCTCCTGCTCCTCGGATGCTGCCTGACCTGCTAAGCTTTTCCAGTGCCACACGCTCGACGGTGAGTTTGAGGTGTAAGTATAATTCCTTAATTTTCTTGCTCTGATCAATAACCTTATTGAAATTACAGTACTTATTGTGTTAGGGTTTGTTAGTGAGAATTAGGTTTAATTTCTTTTTAATGGGGAATTTTTGAGCTAATTAAAGGATTGGCCGGCCAGCTCTTTCAAGCGGTATGTTCCACTTGTAACATGGGAGAGTTCTTGGATGCTGACCGCATCGATGAGCACCATATGTGCCATTAGTAACTCCAACTTGAGCGCTGTTTTATGAAGTTTGAGCAAGGACTAGATGCACTGAGGAGATCTGGGAGACTTACGTGGATGCCTAGACAAGGCAGTGGTCATCCCACAGTGTAACAGGGTGCAGGTGGATAGGCAATGGGTGACCGTCACACGCAAGCATAAAGCGAGGCAGGTAGTGCAGGAGGCTCCTAAGGCCACTCCAATAGCTAGCTTGTACACTGTGCTGAGTTCTGGCAGTATTGATAATACCTCAGGGAATTGCAGTCAAAGCAAAACCGGCAGCACCCTGGGTCTGCTCAGCTGCACAGAAAGAGGGGAGAAAAAGATGGTTAGGACTATCATGATAGGAGATTCAAATGCTAGGGGAACAGAGAAACAATTCTGCAGCTGCTCTAGTGACAACATGGTGACTCCCTGGTGCAAGAGCCCTGCAGGTTACTGAGTAGCTTTAAGGAATTTTGTGGGGAACCAGCCAATGGTTGTGGTACATGTTGGTATTAACAACATAGATAAGAAGAGGGATGAGGCCCTGAAGGCTGAATTTAAGGAGTTAGGAACCAGATTGAAAGCCAGTACCTCAAAGGTAGTAATCTCCAGATTACTACCTGTTCCGTGCTAGTTAGGCTAAACATTGACAGATTAGGCAGTTTAATACGTGGCTGGAGTAGGATGGAGAGCTTTAGATTTCTGAATAACTGGGACTGTTCCTGTGGTAGGTGGGACCTGTTAAAGAGGGATAGTCTTCACTCAAGCGATGACGGGACTGATAATCCTGCAGATGGTTTTGATCGCAATGTCCGATACACTTTATACTTGTTAGGCAGGGAGGTGGGAACATAAGGGGAGTCTCTGAGTTAACTAGAGTGAGCGAGGTCTTAAGGAAAAAGAGAATCAAGACAGTAAATAAAAAGCAAGAAGTAGCTGAGCAGTGTGGCACAGAGTGAAAACCAGGTAATGACAGGAAAAGTCAGATTGTTTGAAAAGAGAGGTTCTCCTGGTGGAGATGTTAAGATTCAAAAGGAAGAGATAAAAACTAGCATAGGCACTTTATCTGAATGCTTATAGCATTTGAAACAAGGTAAATGAGTTGACACCACAAACCATCATGAATTAGTAGCTATTACATAGGCATGGTTTCAGGATAGTCATGACTGGGATGTAGGAAAGATAGACAGAAAGGAATGGGAGGTGGTGTAGCTCTGATATTTAAGGATAGCTCTGATATCAGGGCAGTAATCAGAGATGATATAGGGTTATGGAAAAAAAGGTTGAATTAACATAATTGGAAATTAGGAATAGTAAGGGGAAAAAGTCACTTAAAGGCATTGTTTATAGACCACCAAATAATGGCATCATGGTGGGGTGGGCAACAAACAAAGAAACACATGTAAAATGGTACAACAATGATCATGGGAGATTTTAATCTTGTTCAAACAAATTTGGTCAAGGCAGTCTTGAGGAGGAGTTCATCAAATGTAACCACAATAGTTTCCTCAAACAGTGTGTAATGGAACCTATGAGGAAGCATGCTAGCTGAAATCTGATTCTGTGTAATGCAACCGATTTATTGATGATCTCATAACGAGGGATCCTCTTGAAGGGAGTGAGCACAGTACGATTGAATTTAAAATACAGACGGAAGGTGAGAAGGTAAAATCCAAAACCAGCGTCTTGTGCTTCAACAAAGCAGACAGCAATGGGATAAGGGAGGGGTTGGCTAATGTAGACTGAGAGCAAAGACTTATTGTGGGAGATTGAGGAACAGTGGAGGACTTTCAAAGCAATTTTTCACAGTGGTCAGCAAAACGGTCTACCAGTGAAAAGGAAGGACTGCAGGAAAAGATATAATCAGCCATGGATAACATAGGAAATATAGGAGGGTATTACATTGAAAACTAATGCATGCAATGTGGCAAAGATTAGCGGGGAACAAGTCAATTTGGAAATCTCTAAAGGTCAACGGACAGCCATGAGAAAAGTTATGAAGAAAGTTAAGATAGATTATGAGAGTAAACTAGCCCAAAATATAAAAAATGTATTGCAAACATTCCTACAAATATATACAGTGGGAAAAAAAAGAGTGGCTAAGGTAAACATTGATCCTTTAGAGCATGACAAAGGGGATTTAATAATGGGAAATGAGAAAATGGCTGAGGCATTGAATGAGTATTTTGTGTTGATCTTCACAGTAAAAGACACAAATAACATGCTAATAATTGATGACAAGGAGGCTATGGCAGGTGAGGACCTGGGAAGGGTCATTATCACTAATGATAATAATAATAATGATAATAATAATAATAATAATAATAATAATAATGGGGCTAGAGATCGACAAGTCTCCTGGCCCTGATGGCATGCATCCCAGAGTACTAAAAGAGATGATGGAGAAATAGCAAATGTGCTGTGGTAATTTATTAAAATTTGTTGGATTCTGAAGCCATTCCAGCAGATTGGAAAACAGCAAATGAGACAGCCGTGTTTAAGAAAGGAGGGAGATTAAAGTTTAGTTTAACTTCTGCAGTGGGGAAAATGCTTGAATCTATCGTTAAAGAAAGAATAGTGAGACATTTGGATAGAAATTGTACCACCAGGCAGAACCATCATGTATTCATGAAAGACAGGTCATGATTAACTAAATTATTGAAATTCTTTGAGGAATTATGAACACCATCGACAATGGTAAACTGGTGGATGTAATGTTTTTGGATTTCCAGAAGACATTCAACAAGATTACTTACAGTGTGGAAACAGGCCCTTCGTCCCAATAAGTCCACACCGACCCACCACCCATTCCCCTACATTTACTCCTTCACCTAACACTACGGGCAATTTAGCATGGCCAATTCACCTAACCTGCACATTTTTGGACTGTGGGAGGAAACCGGAGCACCCGGAGGAAACCCACTCAGACACGAGGAGAATGTGCAAACTCCACACAGTCAGTCGCCTGAGACGGGAAGTAAACCCAGGTCTCTGGCGCTGTGAGATAGTAGTGCTAACTGCTGTGCCACCGTGCCATTCACATGAAAGGCTGCCACATAAGATAAAGGTGCATGGTGTTATGGGTAATGTATTAGCATGCAAAGAAGATTGGTTAACTAACAGAAAGCAAGGAGTAGGGATAAATGGGTATTTTTCTGGTTAGCAACCAGTGACTAGTGGTGTGCCTCAGGGATAAATCTTCGGATTGCAATTGTTTACAATTTATATAGAAGGTTTGGAGTTGGGAATCACATGTATTGTGTCAAAATTCACAGATGACACTAAGATGAGTGGTAGAGCAAATTGTGCAGAGGACACTGAAAGTCTGCAGAGGGACATAGATAGATTAAGTGAATGGGTCAGGGTCTGGCAGATGAAGTACAATGTTGGTAAATATGAGGTCATCCATTAGGTAGGAATAACAGCAAAATGGACTACCATTTAAATGGTGAAAAACTGTAACATGTCTCTGTGCAGAGGGATCGGGGTGGCCTTGTTCATGACTCCCAAAAATTTGGTTTGCAGGATGCAGCAGGTAATTGAAGAAGGCAAATGGAACATTGCTCTTCATTGGATGGAGTTGAAAAACGGGGAGGTTATGCTGCAGATGTATACACCTGAAGTAATGTGTACAGTTTTGGTCTCCTTATTTGAGAAAGGATGTACTGGTACTGGAGGGGGTGCAGAGGAGACTTGGAGAGTTGAGAGGGTTAGCTTATGAGGAGAGATTGACTAGACTGGGACTAGTCAATCATACCCATTGCAATTTTGAAGAATGGGGGAAAACTGAAACATATAAAATTATGAAGGGAATGGATAAGATAGGGCCGGGGAGGTTGTTTCCACTGGCGAGTGAAATTAGAACTTGGAAAAATAACCTCAAGATAAAGGGGAGGAAGTTCAGGACTGAGTAGAGGATGAAATTCTTCTTCCAAATGATTGTGAATCTGTGGCATTCTCTGCCCAGTGAAGCAGTTGAGGCTACATTTTTGAATGTTTTTTAAGGAAAAGTTAAATACATCTTTGAATAGTGAAGGAATTAAGAGTTATGGTGAGCGGGTGGGTATGTGGAGCTGAGTCCATGAAAAGATCTTATTGAATGGTGGAGTGGGCCTGATGGAGCAGTTATCCGGCTCCTGCTCCTATGTTCTTATGTATTCTCAAGTCAGCTTTGACATTCCACTCTTTTGTCCAAGTTTCAGTCTAGATTGTAACCACGTCGCAAGTTGAGTGGGACTGACTGTTAACCATTGATGGGCAAGGTAACTTCATCTGAGAAATGTTGTGCCAGAGTAAGCTTGTGTAGGGGTTGTGAGGGAATTGAGTTCAGATTCATATTCGAGTAAATCTGGGTATGCCACTTCGCTTACACTTCCTGCTGTGGTTAGCTTATTAAGCCCTGAATTCAGGACCATAGCACTACCTTCCTGCCATCTTGCTCTTTTTTAATGGGCATCGTCCTCTTGTTGGCCTGGAGGAGATTCTCAGTGTGGATGCGTACAGTCCACAACGTTAGCTTATGGGAGACATCAATAAAGGAAGTTGTTGTCTTTTAATGTTGAATCCATTGTTCTCATACTTCAAGAATGTTTCAACTTTCATCTTCTTAAAATCTCTTAAAATAACTCAGCTAAAGTAGATTCATCATCATGTCCCCTCACTTTAATTGGATGAGACATTTGAAAGATGGATGGTAATATGTAGGCTGTGTTAAAATGTCACGGACAAAACACTGGAATGTTTTAGGTTCCTCCCCTGCTGCTGGGAATCAGCGCTACTAGACCATCAAACAGGTAAAATCCAGCCCATTGTTCCCTACAGTCAATACCAGAGAAGAGGGTATAATCATAACATTAGAGATAGGCCATCCGGGGTGGTGTTAGGAAACATTCTTTTCAAATAAAGAATAAAGGAAACCTGAGCTCTCTTCCATCCTCTTTCCAACCGATCCGTTCCACCCTACCCTCTGACCTATTACCTTTACCGCTACCTCCATCCACCTATTGCACTCTCAGCTACCTTCCCCCCAGCCCCACTCCCCTCCCATTTATCTCTCCACCCCTCCAAGGCTAGCAGCCTCATTCCTGTTGAAGGGCTTTTTCCCGAAATGTGGATTTTCCTGCTCCTCGGATGCTGCCTGACCTGCTGTGCTTTTCCAACACCACAGTCTTGACTGTCTTCCACAAAAGTTCATTCAGAGTAGGTCAAATGAAAGCTTCAAAAAGTATGACTGATTTATTTTTCTTAAGCAACGAAATTAAGTGTTCAAGAGAACCAATGTGGGATCGCCGCGATCCAATTGAATGGCAGCACAGGTTTGAGAGGCTAAATGGCCTTGTCTTCTGTTCCTCTGTTTCCATGAAAGATTTGGACGTTAGCTTACAAATGTATCATTCTCCTTCAGCACAACATCTGTTGATGGCCAGATATGCTGATAGGATCAGGCCAATTATTTAGCTGTTTTCCACAATAGCCTAGTCATCATGGATGCTTTTTAACAAAAGTTTATGGTAACATTTCCAAGTTTCAAACAAGCAAGTGTTGGATGGTGGTGCACATTCCTCACAAGCCAGTTTAATCTAACAGTGAACTTAATCGATTCTTCGAATAGACAACTTCCAGACACAGATAATTGTGTTCATTTGTAACACAATCCAAGCAATAGTCATGTGATCACTGGGAATCTCAGCCACTGATGCTACCATTGTTGCCTTAATACTTCTGTTTGTAACTGCAATGAGGAAATCAGAGCTTATAACACACCCTTAACAAATAACACATGAGTCACAAAATACAAAGCTTAGTTGGATTTCGAGATAAATTCTGTTGGGTGAATTTATTGTGGAGCGATTCAATCATTGACATTTCGTTTCCTGCCAGCAACAGCAGCAGCCATAAAGCCTTGCAATTGATTGCATCAAAGGCCTTTTGGAACTCAACAAAGGCTGTGAAAAACTGTTTACTGAACTCCAGGCATCTTTTTGCCAGTCCCCTGATTACAAACATCATGTTAATGGGACACGGAGCAGTCTGGCATGAAACTGAACTGTTAGAACTGCTGCTGGGATGAGAGGTTTTGCATCTGTTGGCCTGGATTGATGTAAATACTTCTACAGGAACTGATAGCAACAAAATCTCATGAGATGTGGAACAATTGAACAGATAATTCATCGGCAGTAAGATTGAATTTGTTCTGTCTGCCATGTGCATTGAGCAGATAGTGTAATTGAGCGGCGATTTATGACACCAAATTAGATTCTATCTGTGCTGATATTGTAACAGCCTCGGAATCTCTCAGTGCAAGTGATGCTATCTGCTGCATGACAGAACATTTTCAAAACTGTTTAATTGGTTTCTTTGTCTCCTCTCACATCCTCTCTGACCTGATCTAAGTAACACTGGAACAATCGATCATTCGGCCCTAATGCCTACTCTGCCAATCGATGAAAACATGGTTAACCTGTGGCCTAACTCCAAATACCAACATTGCTCCATATTCCTTCATTTCTTTGGTTACTAAAATTCTTGTCAACCTCAGGTTTCAAATTAGGATCATCTAGGATCAAGTGCTATTTGTGACGGAGAGTCCTAAATTTCTACCATCCAATTAATTTCATGCTTGAAAGGTTGAGCCCCAATTCTAGACTATGCCCTTATGTCCTACTTTCTCAATCAGTGCATATTCTTCTTGAGACCTATCTCCTGGCATCTCAGCCCTCATCCCAGGACAGCTGATGTTATAAGGTGAAAGTGATGACTGTTGTAAGTTTCCTCCCAGAAGTTTTTGTCCCTCGTCCTTGCAAATCTGTCAGCATTCGCATTTCCAAACAGAAAATCCACCCTTGACTTCTTTCCTTGAAAATTAAAGGCTCATCTCCAATCTTCCTTCTTTTCCAAAGTCGTTGAACATGCAATTATCTTCCACATCATTTCCACATCAAAATTGCAACAGCATTGTCTGTGGCAGCTACATGTTATTCTATCCCTCTTTATTCATTCTCCATCCTACTTTTCATTAGGATTGCTGGACAATTAATCCAGAAACTCAGTTAGAGTAAAAAAAAACCCTGCAGATGCTGGAATCCAAGCAGGAGGCTGCAAGAAGTCAACATTTTGAGTGTGATCCTTCTTCAGGACTGGGGATGGATATAAGGGGAGCTCCAGAAACTTGGCTAATGTTCTGGGGATCCAGGTTCAAATCCCACCATGGCAGATGGTAGAATTTAAATTCAATAAAGAATCTGGAATTAAGGGTCTGATGATGACCATGAAACCATTGCCGATTGTTGGAAAAACCCACCTGATTTACTAATGCCCTTTAAAGGAAGGAAAACTACCGTCCTGACCTAGCCTGTTCTATGTGTGACTCAAGACCTATAGTGATGTTGTTGACTCTTAACTGCCCTCTGGGCAATTAGAGAAGAGCAATAAATACTGGTCTAGACAGAAATGACCCCATCTTGTGTGTGCATTTTAAGAATCCTCTCCTATCCTGAGACATAGTGTCACAGAGATGTACAGCATGGAAACGGACCCCTCGGTCCAACTCGTCCATGCTGACCAAATATCCTAACCTAATCTAGTCCCATTTTCCAGCACTTGGCCTGTATCTCTCTAAACCCTTCCTATTCATATACCCATCCAGATGCTTTTTAAATGCTGTAATTGTACCAGCCTCCACCACTTCCTCTGGCAACTCATTCCATACACGCACCACCCTCTGCTTGAAAAAGTTGCCTCTTCAATCCCTCTTAAATCTTTCCCCTCACACACCAAACCTATGCTCTTTAGTTTTGTATTCTTTCACCCTGGGGAAAAGACCTTGTCTATTTACCCTATCCATATTCCTCATGATATTATAAACCTCTGTTAGGTCACCCCTCAGCTCCAGAGAAAATAGCCCCAGCTTATTCAACCAACCCTCCAACCCTGGCAATATTCCTTTAAATCTTTTCTGACCCTTTCAAGTTTCACAACATGCTTCCTACAGCATGGAGACTACAATTGCATGCAGTATTCCAAAAGTGGCCGAACCAATGTCCCGTACAGCTGTAACATGACCCCCCCCCAACTCTATACTTAATGCTCTGACCGATAAAGGCAAGCATACCAAATACCTTCCTCACCGCCCTGTCTACCTACAGCTCCACTTTGAAGGAACTATGAACCTGCACTCCAAGGTCTCTTTATTCAGCAACACTCCCCAGGACCTTATAAGTGCTTATAAGTGTATAGGTCCTGCTGTGATTTACCTTTCCTTTGCAGCACCTCACATTTATATAAATTAAACTTCATCTGCCACTCTTTGGCCCATTAGTCCATCTAATCAAGGTCCTGTTGTAATCTGAGGTAACCTTCTTCGCTGTCCACTACACTTCTAATTCTGGTGTCATCTGCAAACTTACTAACTGTACCTCCTATCGTTCACATCCAAATTATTTATTAAATGACAACAAGTAGTGAACCCAGATCCAATCCTTTTGGCACACCACTGGTCACAGGCCTCCAGTCTGAAAACCAACCCTCCGCCATTGTCTTCTGTCTTCTACTTTCAAGCCAGTTCTGTAACCAAGTAGCTCATTTTCCCTGTATTCTGTGTGATTTAACCTTGCTAACCAGTCTATCATGAGGAATCTTGTCGAACGTCTTACTGAAGTCCATATAGATCACACTCACCGCTCTACCCTCATCAATCCTCTTTGCTACTCCTTCAAAATATTCAATCAATTTCATGAAATGCAATTTCCCACACACAAAGCCATGCTGACTATCCCTAATCAGCCCTTACCTTTCCAAATAGACGTAAATCCTGTCTCTTAGGATTCCCTGCAACAACTTGCCCACCATCGATCTGTTGCCAACAGCCAGGACCAACCTTATCTAACTAATCATATTGGCAGAATTGCCTGCCATTATTTCTCTTCTCACTGTGCACTGTTATGTTTGGAGTACGTGGATGACCTATCCCTGGGCACCTCCTATGTCGCATTTAGCTGCTGCTCCTTTGTTAGCATCATCTGAAGACATAATGTTAACTTGCACCTTTATATCGATAAGTTGCAGCTCGTCACAACTTCTCCAGACCCCTCCTACTCCGAATGACTCCTTCAGCACCTTTGTGATCATTCTATGAGATTTTGCTGAGACAAAACCCCTTTCCATTAAACATTGAGATGATCTTCGAAACCCCACTTCGGATTTCATTTGTTGCCATTGATTCCATTTCACTTCCTGTTGCCTCCATCTGAGCTAGATTGCTCATAACTTTAGTATGTAATAATTTCTGACCTTCATACCCTTCATAATAATAATCACATTTACCGATTGTCTGTAGAACATGAGGCTATAGTATCTATGGGTTCACCTCAAGTTTTCTGTAAGAGTTTGGGCAATTACAACACTACCTGAAGGGAGGTAAAACTAGAATTTTATCATTTGATTTTAACTTTGTGTGGGCGTGCCATATTTTAGTGGCAGGGTTCGCCTTAGGATTGTTCTTGAAGAATGTTTGGAAGAATTCAGGGGGATTGGCATCTCATACGTAGCCATCTCTGGGATCTCAAGGCAGTGATTTGTTCCACTTGCAGCAGGCAGGGATTGCATAGGATGCTGTCTGGCACAGATTACAGGGGTAAAACAAAACGGTCATAAGAACAAAGGCTGTCATATATGACCGAGAAGCAAAAGCATGCCTTTGAGAGATTGGTGACCAGTACAAATAGTACAAATCAAAGAATTCAACAGTAATGTAATTCAGACTGTCCTGATTGTGAATGAACGTATAGTGAGATTGCACAGACACGTTGAAAGTTAGTGGCCAGGAGCAGAAATTCGAAATTGTAGCACCGACATAAGGTTTCAGAAGGATTAGAGTTATGAGTGGGAAATGACTGAACAAGGAGGGAAGAAACAGAGTCGAGATTGGAAGAAATACATTCACTGGGGCAGAAACAGGCTGAAATGTCATGAGTCTGTCATGGCAGTCCTTTTTGTTGAGTTTGGAAAGGAGGTGGAAGCAAGTTTGGTAGGGTTGGGGCACTCTGCGAAGGGAGGCTGTGGAAGGGAGATCGTCAGAGGAGATGAGGTCAGTGCCAGTCAGAAAACTACCTGATGTTCGATAATGAGGCCATGATCTGGGAATAGATGAGATGATGTGTCTGAGAGGTGGTGCTTGGCTTGATAATAAGGTCAGGGTTAGACCTGAGGGAACAGTACGTTTCAAGGGAGATAGTTCTGAGTGGGTGAGGGGAACAGTGAAATTAAAACAGCCAATGTCATATCAGCAGCTCTTGAACAAAAGACTGAGTGCAGGTAAAAGGTGAAGTGGGAATATTGGAGTATTGGAGGCTATTGTACTGATTCATATAATGATTTTTTTCAATATTGCTTATGTGAGAGAGTTACTTTCCTGTCTGTGTCTGGATTGACATATCCCTGCTTAAAAAAAAATTATATTTAATAAATTAACCATCTGAAGCATGATGGCATAACAAACATATCATCCTTTCCTCATTCCTATCAGTATTCTCAGATACCTTCGTAACTATCAAGGTTCACTTGTGAATCACCCGCCATCTTGTCCCATTCCCAAAGCACCTCTCCACACAATCACAGAAGGTGCAACACTTTGCCCTTTTACTAACTTTCTCCTCATTATCTGTGACCGCAAACCTTTCTGCCAGGTGCCAGCCAATTATTTAAGCATACTTCTGTCAATTCAGTTTCTTTTATTCTTTAATCACCACGAGACCTCCTCCACTGTGGAGAGACCACATGCTGATTGTGTGACTGCTTTGCAGAACACTTCTACTCAGTCTCCAAACAGGACTCCTAGATTCCAAGTGTGTGCCATTCTAATTCACACAGAGCCCGGCTGCTCATTGTCCTGTCGCAGTGTTCCCATGAAGCTCAACACAAACCCAAGGAATAGTGCCTCAACTCCCAATAGGCAGCTTGAAGCCTTCTGGCCTCAACATCTAGTTCAAACATTTTAGACTGAGAACTGTTCCCTCCATTTCAATTTTTCTTTTACCAAGTACCAGTTTGAATCTTGTTTTCCATATTATTACTTTCAGACAGTAATTCATTATTCTGAGATTTTTGGCTCTCTTTCGCCAAGTACGGGCGGCACGGTGGCACAATGGTTAGCACTGCTGTCTCACAGCGCCTGAGATCCAGGTTCAATTCCCGACTCAGGCGACTGACTGTGTGGAGTTTGCACGTGTCTGCGTGGGTTTCCTCCGGTTTCCTCCCACAGTCCAAAGATGTGCGGGTCAGGTGAATTGGCCATGCTAAATTGCCTGTAGTGTTAGGTAAGGGGTAAATATAGGGGTATGGGTGGGTTGCGCTTCGGCGGGTCGGTGTGGACTTGTTGGGCCGAAGGGCCTGTTTCCACATTGTAAGTTATCTAATCTACAGGTACTTTATCTTTTTATGATAACCATTGCCACTCCCTTTGCCTTTAGTTTGAAGACATCTTTATCATTTAATGTCTTTTGACCCCAACCCAATATTACCTTTTTCTTTTTGACCTTTCTCCACTTCCCTGTTTCACCAGCATGAAACCCATCACATTTTTACCCTCTTCTAGTTCAGTTCCTATTCAGATAGAGGCCTGGATAAGAATACATAGTTTCTAGAAAACATAAATGAGCCATAATGCAAACCTGACTGATATGCTTTATAGCTAGTATCACTTCAGAGTTGAAATTCATATACATTACATTGCTCCTAGGTAAAACTGATTTTTTTGACATGATAGGGGAAAATACCTCTGATGTCGTGACCATATAGAAACAGTGAGAGATGGCTATCTTCACCATTTGCTCAAACTTTTGAGATGCCATAAACAATGATCTGATCAGAGTGACCATTGAAGATAGCTTTTATATGGTTTATTTTAGCATGGAGATTACACAGTAACAGAGTATCTCAGGTCTTATTACAATGCTGCGGATAAGGCCAATCTTTTAACACGTTGGCTGTATTTCCAGCAATACTCATATTAGATTAGATTACTTACAGTGTGGAAAAAGGCACTTCGGCCCAACAAGTCCACACTGATCCACCGAAGCGCACCCACCCATACCCCTACATTTACCCCTTACGTAACATTATGGGCAATTTAGCATGGCCAATTCACCTGACCTGCACATCTTTGGATTGTGGGAGGAAACTGGAGCACCCGGAGGAAACCCACGCAGACACGGGGAGAATGTGCAAACTCCACACAGTCAGTCGCCTGAGTCGGGAATTGAACCTGGGTTATTGTGGTTTTGTTCGCCGAGCTGGAAGTTTTTGCTGCAAACGTTTCGTTCCCTGGCTAGGGAACATCATCAGTGCTATTGGAGCCTCCTGTGAAGCGCTGCTTTGATGTTTCTTCCGGTATTTATAGTGGTTTGTTCTTGCCGCTTCCGGGTGTCAGTTTCAGCTGTAGTAGTTTGTATGTGGGATCCAGGTCGATGTGTCTGTTGATGGATGTTCTTGCCGCTTCCGGGTGTCAGTTTCAGCTGTAGTGGTTTGTATATGGGGTCCAGGTCCATGTGTCTGTTAATGGAGTTTGTGGATGAATGCCATGCCTCTAGGAATTCCCTGGCTGTTCTCTGTCTGACACCCGGAAGCGGCAAGAACATCCATCAACAGACACATCGACCTGGACCCCACATACAAACTACTACAGCTGAAACTGACACCCAGAAGCGGCAAGAACAAACCACTATAAATACCGGAAGAAACATCAAAGCAGCGCTTCACAGGAGGCTCCAATAGCACTGATGATGTTCCCTAGCCAGGGAACGAAACGTTTGCAGAAAAAACTTCCAGCTCGGTGAACAGAACCACAACAACGGACACCCGAGCTACAAATCTTCAACCAGACTTTGAACCTGGGTCTCAGGCGCTGTGAGGCAGCAGTGCTAACTACTGTGCTACCGTGCCGCCCATATTACAATATGATGTGGACATTTAAGTATCAGCACTCAATTTAAAGTAGTTTTGTTTCGCATATTCTGTTATTGTGACTTTTGATGGGGAAGGAGACTGCAGTACCTTGACTATTCAAATGCTAAGTGATCTGTGGAACTCAAATGGCAATAATAATTAGGATAAAACATTAAATTTTTTGAAATCAAGTATGCCTTCTCATGGTTGGTGTATATGAATGTGTCATTACCATAATGTTGTATGTGAAATAATTCAGATCAAATTCAAATGTACAGTTTGATGAGGAGAGCTTTGCTGCAGATGCCTACATTTACAGTGCAAAGGGCTTCATGTTCCATTTATTTTGAAGAACAGTTAAACACAGGAACTCGAGCTTTCTCAGAATGAAGGACAGGCATTTAGTAAATGAAACATTGTACAGCTAAACCGAATTTACAAAGATTTAATTACATGCTAGCATTCTAAACCCTTCCTTTCAAACTTCGCCATTATGAAAATTAAGTAACCCTTGCAATTAATTTTATTAGACTTAAAATGAAAATATAAATTATAGTAATTAGCTCTTTTATTCTAGATCTATAAAGACATTGTTATTCTTGGATTATTGAGGCAGTAGCACAAGCCAAAAAAAAAACAGATTTGCAGCTTGAACAAATCATAATAATACCTTGGTGACTGCTGTTAATAGATGTCATCCGTGCAAGAAAGCAAATTGGTTTTGCTTGTGGATGGCATATTTATGAGATAATTACCTATCCTAGGAGTTAAGCTGCTGGCTATGCTCTGGGTCCTACAAGATCCTTTGCCAGCAGTCCAGAAGATCTGGCAATTTTCTGTGTTATAGCTCCATTTTCACTTGATCAAATCCTTTCACTTGACAGAAGTCTGGCAAAGCACAGACAACCTTCAGCCAGATGGCATTCTTGGTGCATCGGTAAGAGTATAGACTGGGAATCCAGCATCCTTTGTAAGGGTTGTACGATTGCAGTGTGGGTAGATCCGATAATGTTCAGGTCTTACACCAGAGGTTCTTGAAAGATTCACAGTTTTTCCAAATATTTGTTTTTATTGTTTGTTTCAAACAGGATTCTTGACCAGAAGCCAGTTTGATTGACAGATTTGGCTCCCTTTTAAAAGAGAAGGAGCATGTCGAGTGGACGAGGTTTCACTTGCGTTTATATCAGTGTGGTGCTGGAAAAGCACAGCAGGTCAAGCAGCATCCGAGCAGCAGGAAAATCGACATTTTGGGCAAAAGCCCTTCATCAGGAATAGAGGCAGGAAGCCTCTAGGGTGGAGTGATAAATGGGGAGCTGTTGGGGGGGGGAGGGTGCAGTTTGGGGAAAAGGTAGCAAAGAGTACGATAAGTGAATGGGGGTGTGGATGGAGGTGATAGGTCAGAGAAGAGGGTGGGGGAAGGTAGCATAGAGTACAATAGGTGAATGGGGGTGGGGATGGAGGTGATACGTCAGAGAGGAGGGTGAGGGAAGGTAGCAAAGAGTACAATAGGTGAATGGGGGTGGGGATGGAGGTGATAGGTCAGAGGGGAGGGTGGGGGAAGGTAACAAAGAGTACAATAGGTGAATGGGAGTGGGGATGGAGGTGGTAGGTCAGAGGGTGAAAGGTAGCTGGGAAGGGAAATTGGCAGGTAGGACAGGTCATGAGGACAGTGCTGAGCTGGAAGGTTGGAACTGAGGTAAGGTGGGGGGAGGGGAATAAAGGAAACAGGTGAAGTCCACATTGATGCCCTGGGATTGAAGTGCTCCGAGGCAGTTTTCCACATTGATGCCCCGGGGTTGAGGTGTTCTGAGGCGGTTAACCAGATTGATGCTGTCCTGCCTTCAAAAAAAATTCACCTTTGAAGTCTCAACACGCTGTTGGAACTCTTCCCGGCAGCTAGTCTCTGACTTTGGAAACTACGCATTTAGGAATCAGTTGATTTGCTGTAATCTCTGCTTCGTAACATGCAATGTTGTATTCCTCTTTCAAATCAACTAACCCACAGGGTTAAAAAAAATTGCTGACGCGTATTTGCTTGTGATATCATTATCATTAGCATGACAACATACACCACAATTGATATCAAAGCCCAGGAATAGGTAAGTTTGTATTGCTGAGATAGATGGAAGTGAGAGAGGTGGTTGCAGATTGCTTTTAGGATTGGTGGTACAGAAAAGGATTAATTAGATTAGATTCCCTACAGTGTGGAAAAGGCCATTCTGCCTTCCCAAAGAGTAACCCACCCAAACTGGTCTCCCTCTGAATGATGCACCTAACACTAATCTACCTGACCGGCACAGCTTTGATCTGTGGGAGGAAACCAGAGCACCCAGAGGAAACCCACGCAGACACAAGGAGAATGTGCAAACTCCACACAGAGGACTGCCTGAGACTGGAATGGAGCCTAGGACCCTGGTGCTGTGAGGCAGCAGCGCTAACCACTGAGTCACCGTGAAGATACAGTGTCAGGAGCTTTGTATTCAGGGGGTGAGTCTGATTATTGGGAGAGGGTTGGCACTTTCAGTGAATGGTGATTGATCAGCAATGTAGAATGAATATTGAGGTTGTGATCGTATGTGAGGTAGGATCAGTATTTGAGGGTTTATATTCAGCATCATGAGTGGTGGAAGCCAGTGATAGCAGGGTAGGGGTCTGATCATGGAGGGAGTGGGAGTTGATAATGACAGGACGGAGGTCTGAATGTGAAAAGGCAGGGCGTCAGTGATCATCAGATAGGCGTCTGATCGTGGAGACGGAGTCAGTGATCAGATAGGAGAGGTCCAATAATGATTGGGTTAACAATGTTCACCGCTATGGTCAGGTAACCCATGACTTTCAGGATTCATAAAGAAATATTGACATTTTCTCATGCGCATGAATTGAAAATTTGAAATGTGAAAGCCAGCCGGACTTTTAATCCTAGCTGGGCTTTGCAACATGTAAACTGCACAGCTGGAGTAGACAGTATTCATGCAGCCAGTCATTTCCTGTCAAAACCAAACAGACCTGGAACTGCCCTGGCCAGGAACTAATGGCAACAGTCTTTCAGAATGAACCATTGCTTTCACCTCCAGTGAGCCTGCTTTGTTACAAGATGTGAGACAGACTTGGTGGCACCTAGCTAAGTCAGACACCACAGGCGCAGTGTTGGACAAAGGCCCCCAGAGTTGGATATAGGTCACAGAATCTTTGAGAAGGGCCCAAAGTGGGAGATAAACTGGGTAACCTGGACCCCAGCCCGCTCTGCTTCTGCACTTTCTCCAGTGGCTTCTCCAGAGAGCGCCTTCCACTGGCAGTGGACTGTACTGCATCTCCAGCTCCTTCTACCTCATGGGAGAGCATCAGCAGACTGAGCAGACCCAGAGAGACCATCTTGGTGAGACAGCCTGAACACCAGAACCAGCCCTGAATGGGAGAAGTCCAAGTCAACAACTGCAGATCCTGAAACGTCAGCAACCTTCAAAAGCCGAGGAACAGCCTGTCCCAGCCTTACTGAAAGGGTATCACCAGTCTTTCAGATAAACACTGCAAATGTAGTGGCGGGAGCGTGTGGATAGAATGTAGCAAATCCTCGAAAGTGTGTTGCGAAAGTAGATAGCTGGTGTAGATTTGGGAGTGCTTACTGAGAATCAAGACTATTTAGTGAAGCATCCTTTGAAGAGATTGGTAGATTTTAATAGAGTTTAATTAAGGTACATTCGTAGTGTCTGATAAATGTTGTTTCTTTTCTTGATAAAGTGTACAATAAAGTTGTGTTGGACCTCCCCTTGAGTCTTGTCCTCTTTGTCCCCTTTTGAATGTCTGAGTTCAAAAGGATTACTGCAAACTGGTCAAGGTTAGTCAGGGTAAATTGAGCCACATTTCACTTTACAAGACAGGACTTTACCATGTTAGCGAGGCAAAACAGATTTTTACTTGGTAAGATAGCCTAGGAAACTAATTTCTCAGAATCATTTTGTGTTTTGAAGCTTGTAACTGTCTGTTATCTTTTTTAAACAGAGCTCTCACGTACCATGCCCTAGCTCTTTGTACGTAGTCACCATTTTAGATTCCCAAGTGCTATTTCTTGGATATGGAAGAGGAGAGTTGGAGGATTTTTCGCATTTATTGGGAAGAAACATGTGCAATTTAACATGGTTTAATAAGAATGAGAGATGCTACATGTGCTGGTAAAACATGGATTCCTTCATTCCCTTTTTAGAACTTCTGTTAGTGCATGACAGCTCGAAATAGACACAATGTATCATGCAACTTTAAAGACACTCCATTTATTAGCATTTTAAGGCATTCCGCAAGGTATATGGCATCAACCCACAAACAGCATCACACCAGAATGTACATGTTGACACACACGTTTTTGTACTTGTGTGCATACTTTATAATTGTGCTCATTATGGTGCATCTGTCATTGTGCTGGCATTTCTGGAACTGCTTGTGTAATTTCAGTACCTTGTGCTTCTGTAACAGTGCAAGAGAAAGACTGGGGACAGCAGCTCCATGAGGAGTGGGTCTATATCTCAATGTAGTTCGAGATAAAACAGCTTTAAAACTGGAAAAGAAGCATGAATGACCCTAGGTTTATAAAACGAGATACAAATGCTATAAAATGAAGCAATTCTTAAACTTTAAGACAAATGGGGCTCAGTGGTTAGCTCTGCTGCCTCACAGCTCCAGGGACACGGGTTCAATTCCAGCCTCGGGTGGCTGTCTCTGTGGAGTTTGCACATTCTCCCCAGATCTGCATGGGTTTTCTCCGGGTGCTCCGGTTTCCTCCCACAGTCCAAAGTTGTGCAGGGTAGGTGGATTGGCCATAGAAAATGTAGGTTTACAGGTGTAGGGTGGTGGGGAAGGGGGGAGGATTGGAGTGGGCTGCTCTTCACCCCATGACATCAAGGGACATAAAAGTTAGGAGTGAAAAAAGAGAGGCTTGTGGCAGATGCCCAGCACTCTAACATGTACTCCCACAACCCCAACAACCCCCACACCCTGACCAGATGCTTCCAACCCAATATCATTCAATCCTGCCCCTCCACAACCTTGCACTTTCTCAATATGGTTAAAAATCAACCAACACCAGGGTGTAGTCCAACAGGGTTATTTGGAAGTACAAGCTTTCGCAGCACAGCTTTGCTCTGAAAGCTTGTACTGCCAAATAAACCCATTGGACTACAACCTGGTGTTGTGTGATTTTTAACTTCGTCCACCCCAGTCCAACACCGGCACCTCCACATCATTTCTTATTTCTTTCGGTTATTGAGTCAGGAATTGTAGAATCAGAGAATCCCTACAGTGTGGAAGTAGGCTATTTGTCCTAACAAGTCCACACTGACCCTACGAAGAGTAACCCACTCAGATCCGTTCCCCTACCCTATATTTACCAATGACTGATACACCGATCACTATGGGCAATCTAGCATGGCCAATTCACCTGACCTGCACATCTTTGGAGGTGTGGGAGGAAACCAGAGCGCACAGAGGGAACCCATGCAGACACGAGGAGAATGTGTAAACTCCGCCAGTCATCTGAGGCGGGAATCAAGCCTGGGTCCCTGGTGCTGCGAGGCAGCAGTGCCAAATACTGAGCCACCGTACTGTCCCTTGCTTCATTACCACGTGAGGTAACATTATTAGTGAGCCTCTGGTGAAGCATTGGTGCTCTGCCCTGCTTACCAATTATTTATCTCAGTTTGTTGTGGTCGGTGATATCATTCCCAGTTCTGATTCTGAGAGGTTAATAACTGGGGACCAATCTATATGTTCGTTAATGGAGTTCTGGTTCAAATGCCAAGCCTCTAAGGATTCCCGTGAATTAACCCCTTATTAATATCCAATTTCCTATCTTAACAAAACAAGTTAGTCATAGAGTCATCACTACTTGCTGCAAAGGACTTCCATGGCAGACACTAGGCAAGGTATGTTCTGTGGGTCCTGGTCACATGTATCCCAAGTCCAGGAGTATTGGCATCTGACGTGTGCCAGCCTTTGAGAACTCACATGGTGCATCATTAAAGCCACTTACAGTACACTGCAAGGCTGCACCTGGGGCTGCTGCAGCAACTATCATAATAATGCAGCTGCAAAAATACTGTGTGTTCAGAGACATAGACCCAGCTCACGGACTGACACAGGCTTCATCTCCAAGTTGGAGAAAGTGAGGACTGCAGATGCTGGCGATTAGACTAGAGAGTGTGGTGCTGGAAAAGCACTGCAGGTCAGGCAGCTTCTGAGGAGCAGGAGAATCGATGTTTCAGGCATAAACCCATCATCTCCAGGTTGTTTGCTCATTCTCTTTGTGCATAAATGCTTTGACCCTGGATTTTCACAGTGTCCAAGCCTTACAGTGCTTTGCCTTGCTTTTTCTGCAGTGCTCCTTTTGTTCAAGATAGAAGGCTTACAGTACTTCTGCCATACCTTGCCTCCTGCTTCAGGCAAATACAAAGCCAGGATTCTTGTCATGGCTGTCAGTAGGCCTCAGTCAAATCAAGGGGGGCAGGGGAATAAACTTTGCTTATGGGGACCGCTGCAGTAGATCAAGTTCAGCCTCCGATATCAGTCCAGAGACTTGGAAATGGTCAGTCAGCAACTCAGGACAGTCAGAGTGACGATCCACTCCACATGGTGGGGTAAGAAACCAAATGGTGGCTCGCTTCTGCCTTCCTGTCCTAATGTGGGCTGTTTTCCTCCTGGAACAAGAAAAAAGGACGGTCTTAAGCAAGACAAAAGTGGGTTGCATGGCTAATATTGTTGGTGCAGCTCAGGAGGTGTCCTGAGAGTGTGAGTGGGTACCACAGAGAACATACAGGGTTAGTTGTGCCACAGATTGGAGTAGGTGATAGCAAATGGGAAAGATATTGCTGGCATTAGTGATTAGGGTAGAGCATGTTTCTGGGTAGGAGTTGGGGGACAGTAACAGACATAGTATTTGAGGATGACAGAGGAGCTGGTGGCAAGTAAGTTGGTGGAGTGGAGAAGGTCATTGACCTTCTTCCTACTGTTCAGGGCAGATCCTTAGGTAGTGGAGACTGTGTTAAGCCTGTGGTAACCATGGGCTTGTCAGTGCAGGTGTTCACAGTGAATGAGCGGACAACGCAGAGGGCAGGTAGAGCGAGTGGTGTTGGCAATTTGAAAATTAACATGGCTTATTACAAATAAGAAGTGCTACATGTGCTGGTAAAACATGGATTCCTTCATTCCCTTTTTAGAACTTCTCGAAATAGACACAATGTATCATGCAACTTTAAAGACACTCCATTTATTAGCATTTTAAGGCATTCCGCAAGGTATATGGATCAACCCACAAACGACATCACACCAGAATGTACATGTTGTCTCACACGTTTTTGTAGTTGTGTGCATACTTTATAATTGTGCTCATTATGGTGCATCTGTCATTGTGCTGGCATTTCTTGAACTGCTTGTGTAATTTCAGTACTGTATCCCTCCAATTTGTTGTCCTGCTTGGTTTGGTATCATCTAAAAATGTGGCTGTCCTTTTTCTGTTGACTTTTGTCATAATCTTTCAGAGAAAAGAAGCTGTTATTTGGAGAAACCTGTAGCCTAAGAAAAAAAACGAAGTGTGTATTTATTATCCAGTCTCACATGTTTGATCACACTTAAAGTGACAAACCAGAGAACATTCATTCATCCGTGCATGCATTTACCTCCGGACCTGTACTTGTGATATCAGTGTTACTAAAGCATGACATGAAAATGTATGCCTAATATTCATAATATAATGTAAGCATATTTGGAATGGTATGTTGAAAGCTTCCTTAGTTGAAAGCATGCAGTATATAACAAAGTTTGTGCTTTATCATTTTCAAACACATTACAAGGGGCCTACTATGTGCTTCACATATAATACCTTCTTATCAGTAAATAAATGCATGCATTAGCATAATAATACAGTTCTGAGGAAGAGTCACCACACTCAAAATGTTAACGCTGATTTCTGTTCATAGCTGCTGCCTGAGCTTTTAGCATTTTCTGTTTTTTGTTTCTGATTTATGACAGTTCTTTCGGTTCAAGGTTTGTGCGAAGATTTGTAGCTCGGGTGCTCGTTGTTGTGGTTCTGTTCGCCGAGCTGGAAGTTTTTGTTGCAAACGTTTCGTCCCCTGGCTAGGAGACATCATCAGTGCTTTGGAGCCTCCTGCGAAGCGCTTCTTTGATGTTTCTTCCGGTATTTATAGTGGTCTGTCCTTGCCGTTTCCGGGTGTCAGTTTCAGCTGTCCGCTGTAGTGGTTGGTATATTGGGTCCAGGTCGATATGTTTGTTGATGGAGTTTGTGGATGAATGCCATGCCTCTAGGAATTCCCTGGCTGTTCTCTGTCTGGCTTGCCCTATGACAGTAGTGTTTTCCCAGTCGAATTCATGTTGCTTGTTGTCTGCGTGTGTGGCTACTAGGGATAGCTGGTCGTGTCGTTTCGTGGCTAGTTGATGTTCAAGTATGCGGATTGTTAGCTGTCTTCCTGTTTGTCCTATATAGTGTTTTGTGCAGTCCTTGCATGGTATTTTGTAAACTACATTAGTTTTGCTCATGTTGGGTATCGGGTCCTTTGTTCTAGTGAGTTGTTGTCTGAGTGTGGCTGTTGGTTTGTGTGCCGTTATGAGTCCTAAGGGTCGCAATAGTCTGGCTGTCAGTTCTGAAATGCTCCTGATGTATGGTAGTGTGGCTAGTCCTTTTGGTTGTGGCATGTCCTTGTTCCGTGGTCAGTCTCTTAGGCATCTGGTGATAAAGTTGCGCGGGTATCCGTTTTTGGCGAATACCTTGTATAGGTGTTCCTCTTCCTCTTTTTGCAGTTCTGGTGTACTGCAGTGTGTTGTGGCTCTTTTGAATAGTGTCCTGATGCAGCTTCGTTTGTGTGTGTTGGGGTGGTTACTTTCATAGTTTAGGACTTGGTCTGTGTGTGTTGTTTTCCTGTGTACCCTTGTGGTGAATTCTCCGTTGGGTGTTCTCTCTACTATCACGTCTAGGAATGGGAGTTGGCTATCCTTTTCTTCTTCTCTCGTGAATCGGATTCCTCTGAGTGTGTCGTTGATGATCCAGTGTGTTTTTTCTATTTCCGTGTTTTTGATGATTACAAACGTGTCATCGACATATCTGACCCAGAGTGAAAGCACTAAGAAACGACAAGAACATAATCATACTACCAGCAGATAAAGGCAGAATGACGGTCATCCTAGATAAATCAGATTACATCAAAAAAGCACAACAACTACTCGCAGATACCAACACCTACCAAATGAAGGATTCTGACCCCACACCACAACTCACCAATAGAATAAATAACATACTAAGGAATCTACAAAAAAACGGACAGATAACCAAAGCTAACCTACAAAGAATGAAACCGGAAAGCAACAACACCCCCAGATTCTATGGACTACCCAAAGTACACAAACCAGACATCCCACTCAGACCCATAGTATCACTACCAGGGACACCAGCATACAAACTGGCCAAAGAACTACAACAGAAACTGAAACACCTGGTCAGTGGATCCAAACACTCCATACAATCAACACAGGAATTCTTGGACGTCATCAGGAATACACACATAGACAAAGAAGAAACCATGATCTCATTCGATGTGACGGCACTGTTCACTTCGATTGACAAAACCCTAGCCAGAGAAACAATAGCCAACCTACTGGACATACAGAACAGAAAACAGGAGGCAGAACCTATCAACAAAGACGGCATACTTAAACTACTGGACTTGTGCCTCACTACACACTTTACATTCAACAATCAGATATACGAACAAATCAACGGAACACCCATGGGATCACCAATCTCGGGACTCATAGCAGAGGCAGTTATGCAAAGGTTAGAACAAACAGCCCGACCACAAATTCAACCCAAACTCTGGGTTAGATATGTCGATGACACGTTTGTAATCATCAAAAACACGGAAATAGAAAAAACACACCGGATCATCAACGCCACACTCACAGGAATCTGATTCACGAGAGAAGAAGAAAAGGATAGCCAACTCCCATTCCTAGACGTGATAGTACAGAGAACACCGAACGGAGAATTCACCACAAGGGTACACAGGAAAACAACACACACAGACCAAGTCCTAAACTATGAAAGTAACCACCCCAACACACACAAACGAAGCTGCATCAGGACACTATTCAAAAGAGCTACAACACACTGCAGTACACCAGAACTGCAAAAAGATGAAGAGGAACACCTATACAAGGTATTCGCCAAAAACGGATACCCGCGCAACTTTATCACCAGATGCCTAAGAGACCGACCACGGAACAAGGACATGCCACAACCAAAAGGACTAGCCACACTACCATACATCAGGAGCGTTTCAGAACTGACAGCCAGACTACTGCGACCCTTAGGACTCATAACGGCACACAAACCAACAGCCACACTCAGACAACAACTCACTAGAACAAAGGACCCGATACCCAACATGAGCAAAACTAATGTAGTTTACAAAATACCATGCAAGGACTGCACAAAACACTATATAGGACAAACAGGAAGACAGCTAACAATCCGCATACATGAACATCAACTAGCCACGAAACGACACGACCAGCTATCCCTAGTAGCCACACACTCAGACAACAAGCAACATGAATTCGACTGGGAAAACACTACTGTCATAGGGCAAGCCAGACAGAGAACAGCCAGGGAATTCCTAGAGGCATGGCATTCATCCACAAACTCCATCAACAAACACATCGACCTGGACCCAATATACCAACCACTACAGCGGACAGCTGAAACTGACACCCGGAAGCGGCAAGGACAGGACCACTATAAATACCGGAAGAAACATCAAAGAAGCGCTTCACAGGAGGCTCCAAAGCACTGATGATGTCTCCTAGCCAGGGGACGAAACGTTTGCAACAAAAACTTCCAGCTCGGCGAACAGAACCACAACAGTTCTTTCGGTTTTTGCATGAATCCCATAAAATTTACACAATACCTCCCAACTCATATGCAAACCAATTCACAAGTTTTGAAACAAATAATTAGGTACTTGATTTATCTTGTTTTAAAAATCCTTTGGTGCGCTTCAGATGTAACAAGTTGCTATGACACTGTCATGCTCCAGATATATTTACAAGATCACATACAGAACAAAATCCTTGCATTGGCACAACAGCCCTTTTGGGAAAAGGAAGGAGTACTGTTTCGAAATCTGTAGCTTCCAGTGGATGACCCATTTTTATTAGAATTCACCTTCTAATTTCTTCAAACAAGCTTGCACACCATTCTGATAACTTTGCACAAATCCTGTACGTCACAAAAGCAGCTTATAAGTTGCACAACTGTTTCTTCAGTCATCACCATAAAGTTACCTACAGTGTGGAAACAGGCCATTCGGCCCAACAAGTCCACACTGACCCTTTAAAGAGTAACCCACCCAGACCCATCCCCCTCCCCTATATTTACCCCTGACAAATGCATCTAATACTATGGACAATTTAGCATGGCAATTCACTGATCCTGCACATCTTTGGATTGTAAGTGGGAATTCACACAGACACAGGGAGAATGTGCAAACTCCACACAGATAGTCACCCAAGGCAGGGATCAAACCCAGGTCCATACTACTATGAGGCAGCATTGCTAACCACTGAGCTACCATGCTGCCTAGTGTATAGTAAGACCAGTATTTCTCTGTTATTCATTTAATTTGTTCAATGCTTGTCCATTTGTTTTTTTCTTTTATGGACATTGTTTTCACCTAACTATTAGAGCCTTCTAAATTTAAATTCTCAGCTTGTTATAATAGGGCTTAGATTCAGGACTTCAAGAGACCTGGACTCAAGAACAAGAAAGAGGAGGACCCTGTGCTTCTGTAACAGTGCAAGAAAAAGACTGGGGACAGCAGCTTCATAAGGAGTGGGCCTATATATTGAAGTGGTTAGAGATAAAACAGCTTTAAAACTGGAAAAACAGCATGAATGGCCCTAGGTTTATAAAATGAGATACAAAATGATATAAAAAGAAGCAATTCTTAAACTTTAAGACAAATGGGCCTCAGTGGTTAGCACTGTTGCCTCACAGATCCAGGGACTCAGGTTCGATTCCAGCCTCGGACGACTGTGTGGAGTTTGCACATTCTCTTTGTATCTGCGTGGGTTTCCTTTGGGTGCTCTGGTTTCCTCCCACAGTCCAAATTTGTGCAGGTTGGGTGGATTGGCCATAGGAAATGTAGGTTTATAGGTATTAGGTGGGGGGGGAGGATTGGAGTGGGATGCTTTTCGGAGAGCGGATGTGGGTGGATTTGATGGGCCAGATAGCCTATTTCCACATTGTAGGGATTTTCTGATTCTGTGATCCCTGAGTTAATAACTGAAAGACATATGTTAAGAAATGATGGTGGAGGTGCTGATGTTGGACTGGGGTGGACAAAGTTAAAAATCACACAATGCCAGGCATAGTCCAACAGGTTTATTCAGCAGTACAAGCTTTCAGAGCAAAGCCGTGCTTGTACTTCCAAATGATCCTGTTGGACTACACCCTGGTGTTGTGTGATTTTTAATTAAATTGAGAAAGGCCAAGTTGTAGAGAGTCAGGATTGAATCGTGTTGGGTTGGAAGCATCTGGTCAGGGTGTGGGGGTTGTTGGGGTCCTGGGGGTATGTGTTGGAGCCCTCAGTATCTGCCATTAGCCTCTCTTTTTTCACTCCTAATCTTTATGCCCCTTGATGTTATGGCTTCTCTGGTTTTGATTCTACCCATTGTCTTTACAGGAACACATCTGCCCTCGATGCTATTTTCTATTTGAATGTCACCCACTCTGAATACTTTCATTTGTAAGTAACACTTGGGCCAAATTGTATCTTAGTAAAATTTCTCAGTTTATAATTCCGATGCCTGGTCCATTCTTATTCTTTCCCATTCTTAAATCTAACTACGTTGCGCTCACTGTCGCCGAAATTCACTCCATGGATACATCTTCTAACTGCCTGGGTCCATTTCCAAATAATAAATACAGAACTACCCCTCCCTTGCTGGGCTTTCTGAACTTTAGCTAAAAGATTCTGCTGGAAGCAGAGGTGAGTTGCCAATCAATGGTGATGAAAGCTGGTTAACCCTTATAAATGGCCTAACACACCTTATTAATCAAGTTGTAAGTTTGCTCACTGAGCCTGGTAGATTTGTTCTCAGATTAGATTCCCTACAGTATGGAAAGGGGTCCTTTGGCCCAACATATCCACATTGACTCTCTGAAGAGTAACCCACCCAGACCTGTTACCCTACCCTACATTTCCCCCTGACTAATTCACCAATCACTATGGGCAATTTAGCATGGCCAATTCACCTGACCTGCACATCTTTGGATTGTGGGAGGAAACCAGAGCACCCGGAGGAAACCCACACAGACACGGGGAGAAAGTGCAAACTCTACACAGTCACCCGAGGCAGGAATCGAACCTGGGTCTCTGGCGCTGAGAACCACCGTGCCACCCCTAGTTTTGTTACCATGTGAGGTAACATTATCAGTGAGCCTCTGGTGAAGCATTGGTGCTCTGCCCTGCTTACCAATTATTTATCTCAGTTTGTTGTGGTCGGTGATATCATTCCCAATTCTGTTTCTGAGAGGTTAATAATTGGGGTCCAATCTATATGTTCGTTAATGGAGTTCTGGTTCAAATGCCAAGCCTCTAAGGATTCCCATGTGTTAACCCCTTATTAATATCCAATTTCCTATCTTAACAAATCAAGTTAGTCATAGAGTCATCACTACTTGCTGCAAAGGACTTCCATGGCAGACACTAGGCAAGGTATGTTCTGTGGGTCCTGGTCACATGTATTCCAAGTCCAGGAGTATTGGCATCTGACGTGTGCCAGCCTTTGAGAACTCACATGATTCGCCACTAAAGCCACTTACAGTACACTGCAAGGCTGCACTTGGAGCTGCTGCAGCAACTATCATAATAATGCAACTGCAAAAATACTATGTGTTCAGAGACATAGACCCAGCTCACGGACTGACACAGGCTTCATCTCCAAGTTGAAGAAAGTGAGGACTGCAGATGCTGGTGATTACAGTAGAGAGTGTGGGCTGGAAAAGCACTGCAGGTCAGGCAGCATCTGAGGAGCAGGAGAATTGATGTTTCAAGCATAAGCCCTTCATCTCCAGGTTGTTTGCTTGTTCCCTTTGTGCATAAATGCTTTGACCCTGGATGTTCACAGTGTCCATGCCTTACAGTGCTTTGCCTTGCTTTTTCTGCAGTGTTCCTTTTGTTCAAGATAGAAGGCTTACAGTACTTCTGCCATACCTTGCCTATTGCTTCAGGCAAATACAAAGCCAGGATTCTTGTCATGGCTGTCAGTAGGTTTCAGTCATATCAAGGGGGTGGGGGGGTATCCTTTGCTTAAGGGGACCACTGCAGTAGATCAAGTTCAGCCTCTGACATCAGTCCAGAGACTTGGAAATGATCAGTCAGCAACTCAGTACAGTCAGAGTGAGGAACCACTCCACATGGTAGCAAGCTTCTGCCTTCCTGCCCTAATGTGGGTTGTTTTCCTCCTAGAACAACAAAAAGAGCCGGTCTTAAGCAAGACAAAAATGTGCTGCATGGCTAATATCATTGGTGCAGCTCAGGAGATGTCCTGTGTGTGTGAGTGGGTGCCACAGAGAACATACAGGGTTAGTTGTGCCACAGATTGGAGTAGGTGATAGCGAATGGGAAAGATATTGCTGGCATTAGTGATTAGGGTAGAGCATGTTTCTGGGTAGGACTTGGGGACAGTAACAGAAATAGTATTTGAGGATGACAGAGGAGCTGGTGGCAAGTAAGTTGGTGGAGTGGAGAAGGTCATTGACCTTCTTTCTACTGTTCAGGGCAGATCTTTAGGTAGTGGAGACTGTGTTCACTCTGTGGCAACCATGAGTTGTCATTGCAGGTGTCCACAGTGAATGAGTGGACAGTGCAGAGGGCAGGTAGAGCAAGTGGTGTGGGGAGTTTGAATGGCTGTGAAGAAGGGAAGATATTACAGGCAATAGTGAGAGTGGTAAAGCACAAATTTTGTTGGGAAGTGGCTACAGTAGCATTGATAGAGTGAGTGTGAGCTATTGGAGAGAAGATAAAGGGCAAGTAGCAGAGTGCAGGAAGTCTTTGACCTTCTTCCTTCAATGCTCCATATTTCTTAAGAGGACTGAGACTACTTTGATCTGAGTAGCAATCTCAGACGGGGCTGGCATGGTCAAGTGTCATGGCTTCCACTGATAGTCCTGGGCAAGGGGAAGTCATCATCCCATTCAACAGGATCTCCAAATTCCTGAGTCCAAAGCAGGTCACCTATTTCTCCTGTCTGCCATGTCAAGGGCAAATATCATAACATGTGCAGTGCAGTTCCAGACTGACAGCACTTGGCTGGGTACAAGACAGACTCTTAAAGATGGCACTGGTGCAAGGGATCCCATTGTATTCTAGGATAACCTCTGAATGGTGCATTATGGGAATGGCACGTGGTAAGATGGGACTGAAACCGAATGCGACAGATGCCACAGAGGGTGGAGCATGTTGTTAATCATTGACGTTTGGTCAGGCAAAACAAGGAGATCTGACACAACTTGGATTAAACCAAAAGAATGTGACATTCAGCCCATCTTAACTAACTGGAATATGGACCCTTGCTTTTACTTTAGTACTTTTCCTACTTAAGTACTTAATTGAAAACTCTTATTCTTGACAAAGAAAACTCCTAACTATCAAGAAAAGCAATTTCGTTTTGAATTTCTAAAATATTAATGATCTATGTAAAATTATTTTAATTTGTACTTAATGTCTTAATTTAAATCAATACCAAGTCGCAAGAGATGAGAGAATAATGCACACTAATTACTGAGCTGTTCTCTGTCATGGATTTTGTTTCAGCATCTCTGCTGCCAGTCTGTCTGTTTCTGGGATCTCCCTGTGCTTGCTGCTCCTTTTAAACTTGTGTGTCTGGGCCCTCTCCAGTCCCCCTGCTCCTTTAGCCTTGCTGCTGCTGCTTCTGAGTCTAACACAGGTTCAAGACTATGTAGTAGCCAGTGCAAACTATTTTTGAACCACATGCCCAGTTGTCCCATAGCTTCCTGTAAGAGTCACCCAGCAAGTCTCACTCACTCCGCCCTTCGCCACAGTGTTGTAGTTGTTTTCTCCTCACGTTATTATCCAATCCCTTTTGAAAGTCATGATTGATTCTCTATCCATCATGCTGTGAAGCTACACTCCAGCTCCTACCCACTCTCCATGTGAAAAGATTTACCTTTGGCTCATCTGAATCTTTTAGCAAGTCACCTTAAATTGGTGTCATCTGATTTTTGACCTTTCTGCCAATTGGAGCAGTTTCTCCGCATCTGCTCTGTTCTGCCCCCTCAAGAGTTTTTACACTTTTTTTAAATCTTTTCTCCAAGCAAACAACGCTGGCTTCTCCAATCTACCTTCATAACCGAGGTTCCACATCCATGGAACCCTTCTTGTCTATCTTTTTCAACACCATCACTCAATTTTTTTACATCCTTTCTAAAATGTGGTGTACAGAAATGGTAACAGTACTCCAGTTGAGGCCTTACAGTATTTTATAAGGTTTTGTGATAGCTTCCTTTTTTTTAGATTGCTTACAGTGTGGAAACAGGCCCTTCGGCCCAAAAAGTCCACACCGACCCGCCAAAGATCAACCCACTTAGGCCCATTCCCCAACACCAAACGCTATGGGCACTTTAGCATAGCCAATTCACTTAACCTGCACATCTTTGGAATTATTGTTAATTGTGAGGAGAACATTGAGAGATTTCAAGAGGGCATAGAATGAGTAGACACATAGCAGGCAAGGAAACCGGAGCACCCAGAGGAAACCCACGCAGACACGGGGAGAATGTGCAAACTCCACACGTATGGTTGCCTGAGGCTGGAATTGAACCCGGGGCCCCAGGAGTTTTGAGGCAGCAGTGCTAATCACTGTGCCGCCTGTTTTGTGATCAGTCCTTATACTTATAATGTCTCACATAAAACTATCTGGATAGCTATTTTCTCAATCATCCGTCTGAAATTTTAGCATTTCTTGCACAAATGTCTCCAGACCTCTTTAGATCTGTACCCTTAACTTTTATTGCCTTTCCTCATTCTTCCTCACAAAAGGGGAGCCAATGGCCTCTGGGTTTGCATTCTGCTCTAGCAGATGGTGGAAATTGAATTCAATGAAAATATGGAATTCAGAGTCTAATAATGCTGCCTTTACCTGGTCTGGCCAACATGTGACTCCAAACCCACAGCAATGTGGTTGACTTTTAATTGCCTTATGGGTAATTAGGGATGGGCAATACATGTTGACCTAACTAGTGAAACCCATATCCTGTGAATGAATAAAGGCAAAAATTCAATTCACATTTCCCCGCATGAAATATCGCCTGCTATGTGTCTACTCATTCTATGCCCTCTTGAAATCTCTCAATGTCCTCCTCACAATTAACAATAATTCCAAGTTTTGCGTCAGTTGCAGGTTTGGAATTGTACCCTGCTCATCTAAATTGGACTCATCAATATAGATTTTTAGAAAATGGTCTTGGAATGTCCCGTGGAGAACTCCATTATATACCTTCCTCTGAATCAAAAGCCAATCCTTCACCACTCCTCTGCTTTCCATCATTCAGTCTTCTTCATATCCAAGCTATCGGTGTTACATTTATTATATAAGCAATCTATACCACTGTTTGTCATATTATATGTGCTTTCTGCACTATTGATCACTTTCAGGGAGATCTGCTGCCACCATTATACTTCAGGGTAGGGAACTAGATGGCCTGCTTGCTCTGGTGTTGTAGAGGAAAACTACTAGTTATTTTAACGAGAGGGGATTCATGTTTTAAACATAATAGCAACTATTTGCAGGTTACACAGATATGATAAATATTGTTACAGTGACTATGAGGAGAATCTGGCTGTTGAACCTCACTCCTTTGGGATCCTAAACTATTCTCCCAACAATACCGTTTGACATCATCATAATGGGTAGTGATTAAGGCAATCCTCAATGTTAACTGTTTCAAGCGTTATAAACAACTCACATTCCATGCACTTCAAATTTCTGCTGGTTAAACTAGCCAGTGTGACATCCTTTGACCTGGAAGCAGTACAGTGGGGAATCTATGTAATATTTTTGAATTGTGGAATGTGTCATTGATTTTAGGAATATTTGAAAGGCACCTTTAAAAGTTTGCATCAATTATAACAAATCAATTATATCTTTCTCAGATAATAAGAAACACAGGTCAATTCAAACTGATAATCACTGACCTGGAAATAATACCACCAGGGAAGCTTTTAAAATGCGGTTGCTTTTACATTGTGTAGCTCGACACAAAAGCAAAAAGTTTGAAGGGAGATTTAAAGCATAAATATGAGGAGGACCAGACAGACTGAAAGAGAAACACATTGATTTCTTGTGAGGAGAAGATACAAATCGCTTTCAGGAAACTTTTTTCTCTCTATTTGACAGGAGAGGAGTCATCAGCTATTGGACTTCTCTATCAACTGACTGAAAAAGTCTGAAAGCTAGAAAGCTGAGAGAATAGTTTCAATAACCTGATATGTTGGTGTTTCCAAATGAAGTGTTCAAACCATAAACTGGGGCATTAACAGCTGGTCAGTTGAAAGGAACATTGGAAAACATCATCAGCCCTGTTGTAGCTTGAGGGGAAAACTATTGCTGAAGTGCACCTTGCTGATGATAATTGTACCAGTGAAACTTAGAGGTGATAATAGTCGTTGGATAAGCTTCCTGATCTACCCTGCAGGAGTATAGGATGCAGATTGTGCAAGCATGTGGCTACACAGTAACATTCATACTGAAAGGGGATGCTTGTGGTTATTGAGATAATCTTTGTTGCATTGACTGTGTGAAGTGAAATTTATCATTTTATTTAAAGCATCATTTGCCTATTAATACCCCATTCAACTTACATTGGATCTGATTGTGTCAGAATAAAAGTTACTAAAAATGAAGTCTTCTTAGTAATTAGGAAGAGATTAGAGGTAATAAGAACTGGACAAATTCCTAAGAGTCCTCAAAGAAATTTGAGCAAATGTAACCATGATGATACAAGAGAATTAGCTGGAAATTAGAATTGGAAACTAATGACTGAAATTACGATTTTTGGTTAAGTGTGAGTTGTGTTGTCTTTTGAAAGAATATTTTACTGCAAAGGAGAGTGAGATTTCTCACTGTAACTCACCAAACATGACTCATTAATTATCTACCCCGCCTTCTTCTGGAGTCACTCTCATATGATTCTAGCCCCATCTCATCATGCACTGATCACAGAGCAACTCCCCACTCATCAGATATCCTCTCATCGCTGACGTCAGTGACATATTTAAAAGTTAGCGGTGGATCGCAACATGAATTGGTAGACTGGTGTTGTCCCTCACCTGTAACATATTGGCACAATAGATCATGCTACTGTCAGTATGTAGTTGGCATGACTTACCATCCCTCAAAAATACTAAACCATATAAAATGAAGAAGGATTGTGAAAGTAAATGTTGGTCCTTTAGAGGATGAGAAAGGTCAGTTAGTTATGGGATATGATGAAATGGCAGAAGCATTGAAACAGGTACTTTGCATTGGTCTTCACAGTGGAGGATACTAATAACATGCCAGTAAGTGACGAAAAATCGAAGATAGGTAAGGACCTGGAAACAATTATTATTATGGAAGAGCTAGTGTTGGGTAAGCTAATGGAGTTAAGGATAGATAGGTCTCCTGGCCCTGATGGAATATATCCCAGGGTACTAAGAGTGATGGTGGGAGAAATAGCAGATGCACTAGTGGTAACTTTCCAAAATTCACTGGACCCTGAGGCAGTCTCAGCTGATTGGAAAATAGCAAATGTGACACCACTGTTTAAAAAAGGAGGTAGACAAAAGATGGGGAATTATAGACTAGTGAGCTTGACCTCTGCAATGGGGAAAATATTTGAGTCTGTTATCAAGGAAGAAATAGCAGGGCACCTTGAAAGAAATTGTCCTGTTGGACAGACACAGCATGGGTTCATGAAGGGTAGATCATGCTTGACATCTTTTGGAATTCTATGAAGACATTTCAAGCAAGGTGGACAACAGGGACCCAGTGGGTGTGGCTTACCTGGATTTCCAAAATGCCTTTGACAAGGTGCCGCACGTGAGGCTGCTGCGTAAGACAGAGATGCATGGCATTTTGGGTAGGGGATTGGTTGACTAACAGGAAGCAAAGAGTGGGGATAAATGAGTGCTATTCTGGCTGGCAATCAGTGACTAGTGGTGTGCCTCAGGGATCAGTGTTGGGGCCACAATTATTTACAATTTTATGGATGATTTGGATTTGGGGACCACATGTATGGTGTCAAAATTTGCCAATGACACTAAGATGAGTGGCAGAGCAAAGTGTGCAGATGATTGTGAAACTTTGCAGAGTAACATAGATACATTGAGTAGGTAAGCAAAGGTCTGGCAGATGGAATACCATGTTGGTAAAAGTGAAGTCATGTGTTTTGGGAGGAGTAACAGCAAAATAAATTATTACTTGAATGGTAAAAAGTTGCAGCTTGCTGGTGTGCAGAGGGACCTGGGTGTCCCTGTGCATGAATCACAGAGGGTTGATCTGCAGGTACAATAAGTGATTAGGAAGGCAAATGGAATTTTGTCCTTCATTGCTAAAGGGGTTGAGTTTAAAAGCAGAGAGGTAATGCTACAGCTGTACAAGCTGGTGATGAGGTCACACCTGGAGTACTGTGTGCAGTTTTGGTCTCCTTACTTAAGAAAGGATGCGCAGAGGGGGTGCAGAGGTGTGTATCACTAGGTTGATTCCTGCATTGAGAGGGTTAGTTTATGAGGAGAGGCTGAGTATACTGGGATTGTATTCATTGGAATTCAGAAGAATATGGGGGGATTTTAAAGAAACATATAAAATTATGAAATAAATCGATAAAATAGAAATAGAGAGGCTGGTTCCACTGGTTGGTGAAACTAGGACTAGAAGGGATGGCCTCAAGTTTAGAGGAAGCAGGTTTAGAGCTGAACCGAGAAGGAATACCTTCACCCAGAGGGTTGTTTATCTATGGAATTCCTTGCCCAGGGAAGTAGTTGACACTACTTCAGTAATTGCTTTTAAAGCTAAGTTTGTTATTTTTTTTTGAAAAATAAAGGAATTAAGAGGTATGGTGAAAACGCAGGTAAGTGGAGCTGAGTCCATGAAAAGATTAGCCATGATTTTATTGAATGGCAGAATGGGCACAAAGGCCCAGATGGCCTATTCCTGCTCCTAGTCCTTATGTTCTTATGTTCCCCCTAGTCACTGTTTAAACTCTATGCCATACACTGTATCTGACATTAGCTATGTCACGTCTAAACACCCCTTCTAAGCCACCACTACTCTGTCCCAAATGCCCCCTGGAGATCTACGTCCAGGGCAACATCAAACATAGGCAAGCAATCGAACAATTCCAAACATTACTTTTTATTTACAGCCACAAAAATGAAATGAGTAGAGGCTATCATTCAGTGCCACAATGCAAACCAATGTGACCAGCGACTATCCTATACTCCATGGTGGTCTGTTGCACACAGCTTTCATCTTTTGGGACTGAGGGTCCATCAGCTCCTGTCTCTGGCTTATAGCTGAGCTCTGTCAAACACGAGCAAAGCTTCCCCAGTAATCTTGTCCTTATTCTTGAAATTTGCTCCAGTTCTGCCAGTTTCTTATCATCTATCACATTGTATCGTTGTCTGCTCCAGTTGTGCACAGTACACGATGCCAGGATCATGTGGCACCCTCTGTCCAGTCTCTACTGGAGAGCTCACATCAACTTCCCCACCCCCAGACCAGTCGTACAATGGGAGCACACCTTCAACAGCCCCACTCAGTGGGTTGCAGCGGATGTACCAACGTGGTGTAGGTGCCACGCCAGCTGAGTGAGTAACAGGTTACATCAGAAAAGGAGGGAATTCTGCTCTCTGACCCCCTTTCCCATCCCTGACCCAAATCAACCACAAATGTTTGCATTTTCGGTCGAGTCCACAGTCATAGTTATATGACAGATGTTGCAGTGCTATTCCCCTGTCCTACAGCATCCTATATCCTTTAACATTTTCTCGGTAGCTATTATGCTGCAGTGAGCCAGATGCCTTGGACTTCAAGAGCTTTTTGTGGTATTCAGATGTAGGGTAATTGCCCATCAGAATCTTCCATTTTTCTGGCAATTGTCTTTGAGTCAGCTGCTTCTGGAATGCTGCATGAGTATAAGAGTTCAGAGGTCATGTTGCGGCTGTATAGGACATTGGTTAGGCTACTTTTGGAATATTGCGTCAAATTCTGGTGTCCCTCTTATTGGAAGGATGTTGTGAGATTTGAAAGAGTTCGGAAAAGATTTACAAGGACGTTGCCAGAGTTGGAGGATTTGCGCTGTAGGGAGAGGCTGATTAGGCTGGGGCTGTTTTCCCTGGAGGGTCGGAGGCTGAGGAGTGATCTTATAGAGGTTTATAAAATCATGAGAGGCCTTGATAGGGTAAATAGACAAGTTTTTTTTTCCCTGGGGTGGGGAAGTCCAGGACTAAAGGGCATAGGATTAGGGTGAGAGGGGAAAAATTCAAAAGAGACCTAAGGGGCAACTTTTTCACACAGAGGATGGTGCATGTATGGAATGAGCTGCCAGAGGAAGTGGTGGAGGCTGGTACAATTACAGCATGTAAAAGCTTCTGGACGGGTATATGAATAGGAAGGGTTTGGAGGGATATGGGCCAAGTGCTTGCAAATGGGACTAGATTGGGTTGGGATATCTGGCCGGCCTGGACAAATTGGACTGACGAGTCTGTTTCCATGCTGTACATCTCTATGACTTTACGAATGGGAAGGAAAATGAATGTATCAAATTTTGGAGCAGCCATGATCCTATTGAATGACTGAGCAGGCTTGAGGAGCCAAATGGCCTACTACTGTTCCTATTTCTTATGTTCTACAGTGTAGAGTACACATTTTTCAAGGTGCTGCCTGTATTTGAAGTACTGAGCCAAGCTTTTATCTGTCCAGTAGACATTGGAAATCACATTTGTAAAAGTGCATGGAACTCTCACAGATACCAATCCCCCATTAAAGTAAAGCAGATTAACTGCTGGCTCATTTGATTGCTTCTTGTGGATTCTTGTGGGAGAATTGATATTTGCATTTCAAAGCATTAAATTGTCTATGAAGTACATTGAAAGACTGGAGAGACATGATTAGTACCATATAAATGTGAGTCCTTTCTATTTTCCTCTTCAAAAATAGAACAGTCTCAAACAAAAATGCTATTACTTTTGCTATAAAGGTCAAATAGCTCAGTTTTGGGTAGCAAGTCAATTAATTAGAGGCAATTGCACTGACTGCCCAGTCTTTTTATAGGTGCATTGTACACGTAATGCCATAATAGTGCTTTAATCATGGACTTGCAGTTCCCCAAGGATTTTACAGAAAACTATCACCCACCAAGTCAGATATCTAACATGCATTTTTATATGTAGCTTTGGCCTAATTAAGTACTAATAAATTGCCAGACATTTTATTTTTAGTGGCTGCATGCAGAAATCAACAGGAGATTTGCATTAAATATTGACAATTAACTTGATGTGAACCTGCTGCCTCATGGCTGGATTTAAATGAAATCTAATACTTACTGAATTGAAAACACCCCCTTGCATAAGTTTACACCGTTTTGTACTGAAACTTCATTTCAAATCACCAAAAACTGTGAATGAATATCTGGAACAGAAACACATCATAGTTTTATTGAAATTATTGATGATTTGCAGCATTGTGGACATAAGTGAGCAAAGATAAAGGCTGTCTATTTTTTGCGATATGGTAAAAATTGATGTTTATCTTTTCTATCATGTCTCAATCACTTGGCTTCTTATCTGCTTTTCAAATATATTTCTATTCCAGATGCCTTTAATACACTCAGGTTACAGAAGTATTTGAAAACAAAAGAGAACTGCAGATACTGAAACCTAAAACAACAACAGAAACTCAGCAGGTCTGGCAGCATCTGTGGAAAGAAAGCAGAATTAACATTTCTGATTCAGTGACCCTATTTTGGAACTGATTGCCTTAAGAAAAGGTGGTATATATATTGAGCAGGTAGAGGAAGGAGGAAACAATAGGTAGACATGGAGGAGAGAGAGAGAGAGAGAAAAAGAAAGAAAGAAAGAAAGAAAGAAAGAAAGAAAGAAAGAGAGAGAAAGACAGAGAGAAAGAGAGAAAGAAAGAAAGAGAGAAAGAAAGAGAGAAAGAGAGAAAGAAAGAAAGAGAGAAAGAGAGAGAGAAAGAGAGAGAGAGAGAAAGAGGGAAAGAGAGAAAGAAAGAGAGAAAGAGAGAAAGAGAGAAAGAAAGAAAGAAAGAGAGAAAGAGAGAGAGAAAGAGAGAAAGAAACAGAGAAAGAGAGAAAGAGAGAAAGAGAGAGAGAAAGAGAGAAAGAAAGAAAGAAAGAGAGAAAGAGAGAAAGAGAGAGAGAAAGAGAGAGAGAGATAGAGAGAAAGAGAGAAAGAGAGAAAGAAAGAAAGAAAGAAAGAGAGAAAGAGAGATAGATAGAGAGATATAGAGAGAGAGAGAGATAGAAAGATAGAAAGAAAGATAGAAAGAAAGATAGATAGAAAGAAAGAAAGAGAGAGAGAAAGAGAGACAGAGAGAGAAAGAGAGAGAAAGAAAGAGAGAGAGAGAGAGAAAGAGAGAGAGAAAGAAAGAAAGAGAGAAAGAAAGAGAGAAAGAAAGAAAGAAAGAAAGAGAGAAAGAGAGAAAGAGAGAGAGAGAGAGAGAAAGAAAGAGAGAAAGAAAGAGAGAAAGAAAGAAAGAAAGAAAGAAAGAAAGAGAGAAAGAAGAAAGAAAGAAAGAAAAAGAAAGAAAGAAAGAAAGAAAGAAAGAAAGAAAAAAAATGTGAGCAGTTAGGCAGACAGAGAAGTGGATAATGGTGAGCTAGCGAGAAAGAGAAGCTGCTAATGGGGACCATTAGTGTGTGAAAATGGATTGGCTGTGATGAAAGCAGCCCATGTAATAACAGGGCTTGGGGTATGGAGGTAGGTTAAGAATATGGAAGAAGGTGCTCAGATCCTGAAATTACTGAACTCGACATTGAGTCCTGAAGCCTGCAGAGTCTCCAAGGAGGAAATAAGGCGCTTTTCTTCCAGCTTGTGCTGAGCCTCGCTGGAGCAGGCCTGAGACAGAAACACTGTAATACTGGGTGAAAGTGGCTATAACAGTGGCTGAAGGTCAGTCACTATGAAACTTAAGCTCACATGTGGCAGATACAGGTTAGTGTATATGTGTGCTGATTGTACTTTTGGAGCACACAAAGTAGATAAATCATGATGTAGATAAATCAGTGTGGACTTGTTGGGCTGAAGGGCCGTTTCCACACTGTAAGTAATCTAATGATATGCTACTCTGATTTGATGGCAGGACTGTTATTTTTGGAACACCACATTCCAGTCTGCATTGTCCCTGCAGTAATTGGTGGCACAGTGGTTAGCACTGCTGCCTCATAGCACCAGAGACCTGGGTTCAATTCCTACCTCAGGCAACTGTCTGTGTGGAATTTGCACATTCTCCCTGTGTCTGCATGGTTTTGCCCTGGTTTCCTCCCACAGTCCAAAAACGTGCAGGTTAGGTGAATTGGCCATGTTAAAATTGCCCGTAGTGTTAGGTGTAGGGGGATGGGTCTGGGTAGGTTGTTCTTCGGAGGGTCTGTGTGGACTTGCTGGGCTGAAGGGCCTGTTTCCACACTCTAATTAACCTAATCCAGAAAGAGAGGTCATTTTTTAGGATCAGGGGAAGCAGATTTAAAATAGAGATGTGGAACAATTATTTCCCTTGCAGGGCTGTGAATCTGTGAAATTCACTACCCCAGACTGTGGTGAATGCCAGAACATGGAATGCATTTATGGCGGAAATAGAGTTTTAATTAGTAAGAGGCTGAACAGTTGTGGTGTGCTGTCAGGAAAGTGAATTGGCGGCCGAGATGAGATCAGCCACGATCAAAGCAAATGGAAGATAAATGCCTATCCCTGATCCTAATTTTTATGTTTTTGATTTCCCACAGTTGGACACGCGTTCACAGACTAATGTTATCGAAAGGGAACATCGACTACTTCCACGTTAGTTGCTGAATTATATAGTCTGTGTTTGCCACAATTCTGCATGTTTTGGGTGCTTTCCACACTTTTAAAGTTTTAATGGTCTACAAGGAGTGATCTTTGTGCTGAAGTTTGTATTTTTTACAACTTTAAAAGCTTGTGCACAAATGGATCTCTGTGCTGCTGTTGTGCCTGGCTCTGCCTATTTCTGGACGTGATTGACCTAGTAGGGAGTCACTGCTTTGTCAGAGTCAGAGAATAAGTAGAGCTCATGCAGAGCAGGTTAGCTGCTAGGGGGTTGAGGAAGTGTAGCTCAGAAATAGGACTCTCAGCTAGCGTCCACTACTGCAGAGTGTTTTGGGGATCACCTGGAGAACAGTTTGCTGTTTTGTTGAGAAATCCCTTTGCATGGTTGTATTTAAGGTCAAGATGGTAGTAATCTCGCATTCCATGGCAGATTGCATGATTTCAGTTTTACCTTTTCACTGCAGTATTCATTCTCCTAGAGTGAGATGGTCTCTGAGCTCTGTGCAAAACCAAAAACCCTTTCGCAAGTTAGTGCCCAATTCCCACACATCGATTGCAGACTTTCTGAAGGAACATTCTAGTGTGCTCCTGTATAATGCAGGCAGCAAAACTCACAACCCAATGTAACAAAACATAGAACTGCAGATCCTGAAGATCAGAAATAAAAAGAGAAGTTGCTGCAGCAAGTGTGGCAGCATCTGCTGAGAGAAAGCGGAGTTAATGTTTCGAGTCCAGTGACCTTTCTTCAGAACTGAGACCAGCTAGGGAAATATGGTATAAATGCTGCTGAAATGGAGTGGAGGGAGAAGGGAGCAGATTGGTGGAGACAGAGCCCTGAGAGAAAGACAGATGGGTAGGCAAAGGCTTGATGATAGTATGGCAACATGAGAGGAAAGCTGCTAATGGAGACCATAATTAGCTGAAAGTGGGTTGGCTGTGTTGAAAGCAACCCATGTTATGACAGAGCCTGGGGTGTGGGAGTGGAAAAAGGACGTGGAAGAAAGTGTTCAGTCTCTAAACTTGTTGAACTCAATATTGAGTCGTGAAGGCTGCAGTTTCCAAGCAGAAAGTGAGATGCTGTTCTTCCAGCATGCTCTGAGTTTCACTGCAGCAGGCCTGCGACAGAGATGTCGTCCAGGTGACATGATGGTGTGTTGAAATGGCATGACGCTCAGGGTCATTTTCACAGACAGAGCTTAGGTGTTCTGCAGAGTGGTCATCCAGAGTGATCGTTTCATCATCCCAGTATGGAGGAGACCACATTGTGAACAGCATAGACCGTAGCCTTGATTGAAGTGAAGGTAAATCCTTCACCTGGATGGGGTACCTCGAAGCTTGGACAGTGAGGAGGAAGAAGGACAATCCAGTCACATAAGGCTGTTATTAATGCATATGTAAGCATTTCACACAACACTCACTGACACACTTCCCTCCCTCTTGCAGGAAAAGGTGGTGAATAGCATGTTGGTGCTTTCCCTTGTTTCAGTTCAAGTGACACTATATTACTGTCCAGTATCACAGCACACTCAAATCTAACCTCTAAGTATGTCTAATGTACACACAGTTGCACTGTGTGAAATGATGACTGCAAATGTTAAACCAAGTTTCAGTGTAACTTTGTCATCATTGCCTTCCTGCTCTTCCTCCATTGACTGGCTATTTGAATGGAAGACAGGTTTGTGAAGGTTTTTGTGCATAGTCAAGGCAAAGTTAGATCTGGATGATTAGACCATTGACAGCATCTCCGTCAGAAGATATTGTGGAATGAAAGAGAAGTGGAATGTGAAAATGAGAACTTACATGGGTATATGAACAGGAAGGGTTTGGAAGGATATGGGCCGGGTACTGGCAGGTGGGACTAGATTGGGTTGGGATATCTGGTCGGCATGGACGAGTTGGACTGAAAGGTTTGTTTCTGTGCTGTACATCTCTATGACTCTATAGGAGAATGTCATCACTTTCAGTAGCTTTAGTCCCAAAGGTGCCAACAGACCCAAAAATGACCCTTCCTATAAAGGCCAGCAGCATCTCCTCCATTGTGTAGAATACTCAGACTGTTTCCTGCCTGACTAGTTAGCTATTGTTATTCTGTCTGGCTATGCACGATCTTCTATTGTACGGAGAAGGAAAGTGTATCAGTGAGGATTGTGCAAAGTACTTAAACCTGTTTGAATGTATGGTAGTATGTGCAGATGTGGTTAGGAAGCATGGTAACAGTGGGAAGACCATGTGAATGTTGGGGATGAATCCTAATTCACAGAGATTATTAGTGATGGGTTGAATGGAGCAGTGGCTGAGGCTAGTGGTGCAGTTGGAAGGATATGGCATTTGAAGATACATTCATTGATCCTGACTCTTGAAAAATGACCTCCACTATGTCATGAGACTCCAATATATGGCCCATTAATCTTTAATCCCCAGGGAGATTGTTACGGTGCTCCCAGGGAGAAGGGATGGACTAGCTCCGAGAGATTATTTGCCCCTCACACCCCCTCGGATGGCCGCAATAACATTGATGCAAAAACACATTCCTTCCCTTGTGGACACTTTCAGTCCACCCCAAATGAACTTGAGTTTTAAAAAAGTGTCAATTTAACCAGGATTAACAAAAACAGTGAGTTTATTCATCACTGTATGCAAGAAGCAATACTAACATAAATGCACACGTGCAGTGATTAGACATTGAAACAAAAATAAAGATCAAACTCTGAATTGTTACTGAAGTGTGGGTCATTGAGCATTGTAGTCATTGCAGTGAAAGCTTCTGGTAGCATTAACATTAGTGGTTGAACAGCCAATTTCACAATACATCATTTTGCAGATTAGCTGAAATTCTGTAGTTCTGATTCCTTCTGACTGTGAATGAGTTCTCATATTCGGTATGACAGAATACCCTTTTGTAACGCTCTTTCCCTTTGTCCAGTTGCTAGCTAAATAAAAACTGGTATTTAAAGAGAGAGGACATGCTTACCTGCAACACAGAGGTGAACATGGGATATATTTTAATTTGTGACTTTCACAGCAAATTAACTTTCGAACCCAGGCTGAAACAATCAAAAATGATGAGTACCACAATGGAGGTGAAATTAGCTTCTTAGACCCTGGCCTTGTGCATACTACAAAGGGAAAGACACAAACTGTGTCTGCAGTTTGGGACATAATCCATAAAAGAGTGTCTTGCTCCTGAGTGGGAGTTGTCAGCCTCCTTTTGTTCTTGCAGTCACAGGAGACCACAATCCAGTCTGTTTGAAACTTCTTTGACAGCTTTAGTGCTGCATCCCATTGTTCCCACACTGAGTCTTTTTAAACCAATCAGCCACTGAATTTACATATGCAACTAATTTGTCTCTGCAGGCATTCAAAATAAAAATGCAAAGAACTGAAGATGCTATAAATTAGTTCTGAGAAAGGGTCACCAGAGCTGAAACGTTAACTCTGATTTTTCTCCACAGATACTGCCAGACCTGGTGAACTTCTTTAGCCATTCTCTTTGAAAGAAAAATACATAATGCAAAATAAGGGCAAAGCATGCCCAAGTATTCTGGAGTTCTGACAGATTGTTGTAGCAGATTAAATCTGAATGAACTGACTATTTATCCTTCAAACATTGGAAACTTCCTATTTATTCAAGTCAGATCCTTCACGCCATCAGGTTCCCCCAGACATTTTATGACAGCAAATTCAGCTCTTCTCTATCCCATAACCCTGGAACTATGTTTTTAACTATGATGTGCAGGAGCCGGTGTTGGGGTGGTCAAACTCAAGGTGACATGCTGCCAGGGTTATAGTCCAACAGGTTTATTTGAAATCACAAACTTTTGGAGCACTGCTTTTTCATCATCTATTTTTAAAACAGTAACATTCGGAGTCGACAGCCTGGCTCAGAAAGGCAGTGACATCAAGGTGGTCTGCAGACTGGAATAACAGTATTTATCACTGAACAGTACTGTCACGTTTGGAGTCAAGAGTGTGGTTCTGGAAAAGCACAATTTCTGATGAAGGCCTTTTGCCCGAAATGTCGATTTTCCTTCTCCTTGGATGCTGCCTGACCTGTTGTGCTTTTCCAGCACCACACTCTCGACTCTAATCTCCAGCATCTGCAGTACTCACTTTCACCCTGTCACATTTGGACCCCATCTCTGTTAGATAAGTTGGAACATATGATAGAAAGAGAGAGTTTAAAAGCAAAAAGAACTTCAAATGCCACCACACCCACTTTGGTGCAGTGACTGATTGCAGTGTAAGATTGACTGTCTCCAGAAGAACAACTTACATTGTCCAAGATACCACTAGACCTCCAGACAACAAAAGGAACATCATAATCTACAATGACTTTGCTCTTATGCTCTTTTGCTCTTCCTCTTACTGAGGAAGGGTCACTCGACCCGAAATATTAATTCAGATTTCTCTCCATAGATGCTGCCAAACCTACTGAGCTTTTCCAGCAATTTCTGTTTTTGTTTCTGAGTGACAGCATCGACAGTTCTTTTGGTTTTTAATGTTTCAAGTCCAGTTACCCTTACTCAGCACTGAAAATAGCTGGGAGAGAGTAGTATTTATGCTGATGACAGGGTGGAGGGACTACTTGGGCTGGGGCCCAAAGAAGGATAGAAGGACAGAACAAAAGGATAGGCATAAAAAAAAGAGAATGCTGATGATAAACCAAGGGAGAGATTATTTTGGGTATGGTGCTAACAAGAAGTATAAATGGTTGAAAATGGGTTGCCTGTGACCTACCTCCATACCCTTAGCTTCTGTCCTATATGGGTCACTCTCAGGACAGACAACCTTTTTCAAACATGTACACATCTTGTTAGCAGGAGAAAGTGAGCACTGCAGTTGCTGGAGATCAGAGTCAAGAGTGTGGTGCTGGAAAAGCACAGCAGGTCAGGCAGCATCCGAGGAGCAGGAGAATCGACTTTTCGGGCATAAGCCCTTCATTAGAAATGCCAATTTTCCTGCTCCTCAGATGCTGCCTGACCTGCTGTGCTTTTCCAGCACCACACTCTCGACATCTTGTTAGCACCTTACCCAGCACTTAACTCTCTCTTAGCTTATCTTCAGCAGTCTCCTTGTCAGCCTATCCTTTTTTATTCTCCCCCACTCTCTCCGGGTACCATCTCCATGTACTCGACTCACTATACCCTGACCTTATCACCAACATAAATACCACTCCTTCCAAGCTATTTTCAGTTCTAATGAAGGACCATTGAACTCAAACGTTAACTCTGCTTTTCACTCTCTAGATGATGCCAGAACTGCTGAATTTCTCCAGATCTTTGTGTTTTGGTTTTAGATTTTCAGCATCTGCAATTATTTCTGTTTATTCTGACTTCTTGGCCATTCCAACCTTGGGTGTAACTATAGCCTTCAGTTCCCATTGTTTTCCAAGCAAGTTCCAGTTGGCTTCCTAAACGCTTTCAAATAAAGGACATCTCTCGTCCATTCTGCCTAATTCGCCAAGATCTCCAATGCAACACCCTGGATGCCACTCTATCCAATGGTTAGCCATTCTGCACTCTTCTCAGGCCAGGCGTTGGGAACTAATAGCTGTGGATTTTAAATGCCATCAGTCTAAGCCAAAGGGCCTGGATGCAATGCCAGAAGGAGTTTAATAAACTCACAAAAGCAGCCAAAGTCAGTAAATGAACCTTTAAATGCTGCATTCCCACACGAGCCATTAGTCGCTCTTTCTCAGATCAGATTCCGATTCCAAGCTTTATCCCCAGACACAATGAAGTTCTCGATTAAGCAGTGCAGGAATGCTTTAAACTCGTGCTGTTGGTTCCTTGTTGATGTGAGCATCCAAAGACTAGCACATGAAGAGCTGGTTGTAAACAGACATGATTTCATTGATCAGGCTTATAATGAGTTAGTTTGTTGCCTGCATCCCTCTCAAATGGTGTTGTTTAATTGCCTGTTGTGATTTTTGCATCTGTTTTTGGGATTTTTTTTTCAAAATGACATCAATTTCTAAAGCTAGCTGTTAATTAATGTTGAAAACATGGCAGAGAAAGCAGTAGCAAGTTGTAGATATGGGCACATTAGCCAAGCACCAATCAACCATTGTTAACTCAAATTCCAGGCAGCCACAAAAACCTAAGGACTCAAAAGCAGTGATATGCCTTGAGTGAAACATCCAGTTTTAATTAAGGATAAGCTTTTCCTAACTCCATTTCCACAGTTTCTGTCAATTTTGCCTCATATCTAGCAAGAATAATCAATCTGGCTTCAGTGAACCCTGACCAGTTAACAGCTGTACAAGTTGGGAAAGCTGAGTGCTTAACAGACTGAGCGTTTGAATGACATTCACATTTGCATTTGTAGAAGGCACTCAGTTTCCCCTTAGTGGGCTTTGCTCATACCCACAAGAGAGAGGATAGGCCCTGAATTTAATATCTTAGAAGAATGATTGTTTGATTGTCAGTAGCTTAATGTGGACAATTTATCACTTTGAAAAGTCACAGGCGTATTTTAGCGACAAGATAGTTATTAACATCTGTATTATTGAGAGAAACAAGCATCACCCTGTAAAATATTTTATTCCCCAGGTTCTCCCATACCATCTGGATATTAATGCAGCAATGACCCATTTTGCTGATCAAAAGGAAAGCATTGCCTGCAGACACATACGTGCTGCCAGAAGTGTACTCAGCACTGCCTGGCACTCTGACAGGTCGTATCGCTTGGGAAATTGAGCTTTATTTTCTAGCTATGGTGGCATCCTTGTGTTAATACTTACAGATATAAATTTATGAGTGTAGTACAGTGAGGTGTCTCTCCCACCAGGAACACATGGGTCAGTCAGGTGTACCATGCTACCATTTGGTTGGATAGACAATTGTATGGGGGAAAGGAACATCTAAAACTTCAACTGGCCACTTTCTGCAGGAAGAAGACCCACAGCAGGAGCACAAATTCAAAAAAAATGGGTTTGGAAGTAGGGCAATTGTCACCTCAACCCTGAAGCGTGCGACATACCCACGGTGCAAAATGGTTGCCTTAGCAGTCACTATCACCACTATAGTGCTGCCCCTGATGTTGCTTTTTGACTCCAGGGCTGCCTCCAAGGATTTGCAAAGTGATTAAGTTGTGGGAATTTTCATTCACTCCTTTGCTGTGAAACTGCGTGGGCAGACAGATAAAATACCCGTTGTCACTCACAGCTCCAATCCTGATGCCTTACTTCCTGTAGGTCCCTGATATCAACACTTCTCTTTAGCAAGAAAGGTACTCAAAAGTTGGCAGCAGGACCTATCTGTACCCTTGACCTTGACCTGCTGAGGTAACTCATGTGGTTTGTCTGCTTGGGTGAAAACAACCAAAAACATTACATTTATAATTTTCAGTGTTCCCATTCTTTTTTTATAAATATTTTTATTGAGAAAAAAATTTTGAATTTTTTTTACAAAATTATTAAATTACTACAAATAATATAGCAATCTTACAATATAACAACAATAACAGTAAACAAATTACTACTCTATTCCACAAACAGTTGAGAAGGAAAAGAGAATATAGAGCAAAAATACCTTCGCAAACCACAGTTCAATAAATAACTAAATAAAAAAAGACTAAATTAAACCAAGTTGAACCAAAGCAAATTAAGTTAAATCAAGTTATAATACTGAGCGCAATCCCATCAAAGCTCCCCATCATCGGGAGCATTAGATGGCAGACCCATATTTGTTCAGGATTCTTCCTCCTGGGGGAACCCGGCCTGCCAGACACAGTCCTCATGGCTACACAAAGGCCCTGACCAACATGGCCGACAAGTCTGTGCCTATATGGTTCAAAAAGGACTGCCACATCCTATTAAAAAGTTCAATTTTCTGGTGCACCATACTCATGAGAAAGTCCTGGGGAATGTGCTCCCTAACTAATTTATGCCACCCCGAGAGTCCTGGGGGAATCTTTGACCCCCAGCTCAACAGAAGGTTCTTCCTCACACAAAATGAAAGAATACAAAACAATTTCTTCACAAGCACGTCCAAAGGTGGGGGGATTCGGCAAACCCAAGAGGAGGGACATTGGATCTACCTTGACCTTGGTTCCCAAGACCCCTTCCAAGATACTCACTATAGTGCCCTAATACCAATGAAACCTGTGGCATGATCCCAAGCAATGAGTAAGAGTCTCAATATCTGTTTTACATTTGGGGCATATTGGGGACACTCCTGTCTTAAATTTCACAAGCCACTTCGGTGCCAAATAAGCCCTGTGGCGTACCTTCAGTTGCATAGCCTGAGTCGGCACGGTGGCACAGTGGTTAGCACTGCTGCCTCACAGCGCCTGAAGACCCGGGTTCAATTCCCGACTCAGGCGACTGACTGTGTGGAGTTTGCACATTCTCCCCGTGTCTGCGTGGGTTTCCTCCGGGTGCTCCGGTTTCCTCCCACAGTCCAAAGATGTGCGGGTCAGGTGAATTGGCCATGCTAAATTGCCCGTAGTGTTAGGTAAGGGGTAAATATAAGGGTATGGGTATGGGTGGGTTGCGCTTCGGCGGGTCGGTGTGGACTTGTTGGGCCAAAGGGCCTGTTTCCACACTGTAAGTAATCTAAGTAAATCTAAGAGTCCTATTGCAAATCGAAATCTTCCTTACGTTCTCTCAAATATCCTCCCACAACTCTGACGAGATCTTCACCTCCAATTCTTGACTCCAGATTGCGCACAGCCATCCAATGTCCTTCGAGATGCTACCTCTTAATAAATGATAGAGGGTGCTGACTGAGAGAGTACCCATGGACTAAAGTACTCTCCTCTCCACATCCAACTTATTGGGACTTAACCATTAATGTCGTCTTTTTCTGTATAAAGTCCCAAATCTGAAAGCAATGAAAGAGGTCCCTCCTAGATAGTTCATATTTCTGGCTCAACTGCTCAAAAGACATCAGGACCTCTCAATCAAATAAATTTCCCAAACAGGAGACTCCTCTAGACTCCCAGAGCCTAAAGCCAGAATCCATCAATCCCAGCCGGAATCCTAACATTCCCACTACGGGGGTGAGAGTAGAAGTTGTTTGTAAATTGCCCTCACTTTGTCTCATCATTGTCTATACTTTAACCATGTTAAGGACAATCAGATTTCTGCAATGGTCCATAACAGTCCTCATCTTGTTCATAAATAACAAATTAATGAGGGGACATTTTGCCTGGGAGGCCTCAATGTCCAGCCAGATTGACTGCGTGTCCTGGCAAGCCCAATCAGCCACAGAGGATAATAGGGAACTTAATTGATATTTCTTATAATCTGTGAAATCTACATCTCCCATCCTCTGCGGAAGCTGCAACTTGGCAAGTTTAATAAGAGGCTACCTATGATGCCAGTTGAAAGAACCAAGCCAGCTGTTAAGCCTCCATAGCAGGCAACATCAAAGGGAGCGTTCACTTGGGATATAATAAACGAGGAAGAACATTCATTTTGATATTCTTCCCAACCAGGATATCGGAAGGTTCTCCCAGCACCGAAGATCCTGTCTTATTTTCTCTAGCAACTACACAAAGTTAGTTATATATAATTGATCGAAGGCCAGTTTGACAAAAATGCCTAAATACAGGAAACCTCCCTGTCACCACCTGAAATAAATAGGATTCTACCCTTGAGACCAGCCCACTGTGTCTGGAGGGGACTGCAAAGTGCATCACAGACACAGAGGGCTGTGGAACACCTCAACATGGAACTTACCCATAGACCTTGATCAGATGGGCCAATGAGCCAAGGATGGCAGATGGAGTTTCATTCAGCTAAATGGGATATATTGCATTTTATAAAAGCCAAGCCGGGATAGGACTTAAACACCTAATGGTAGGGCACTGGGGAGTGCTGCCAAACAGAGAGACCTAAGGGTGCATTCCTACACACCACTTGGAATTATGTCAGCAGCTCCTGTCATTACTGCCTGGATCCTAGCAGTAAGGTTTGCCTATCAGCTAGGCCACCATCCTGCGATATATGTTCAGCCCTGGACATTGTGTGATTTGGTGGCAGAAGTGCATTTCATAGAATCCCTACTGTGTTGTAACAGGCCCGTCAATCCCACAAGACCATACAAACTTCCTGAAGAGTACCCCAGTCAGACTCACCCCACACCACTATCCCTATAACCATGCAGATAACCCAGCTAATTTTACACATCCCTGGGCACAATGGGGAATTTAGCATGGTCAATCCACCTAACTTGTGCACCTTTGGATTGTGGGAGGGCCAGCGAAAGCATGAAGGGCTCCAAATTTGAACTTTCAAATAAACCTGTTGTACTATAACCTGGAGTGGTGTGATTTTAACTGTGCCCAGACCAGTCCAACACTGGCACCTCCACATCTTTTTATTCATAACATCTATTCATGTTATTTATGAATCTCTTCATTCAAAGATATTCTTTATTATTAATCGAATAAAATAAAAGCAGCAAATATAATAGGTCTAGGCAGCGGGCGGTGGAGGGGGGTGTTATGGACAATTGCCTACCCCTCTTCAGCTGTTACATCTGGGCTGGGATGTCCCTAGAGAAGGAGGAAGCGGTGTCTACCAACACTCTTGAGGCTTTCATGGAGAGGTGGGCACTGTGGGGCATGGGATGCTTTATTCTCCTCTCCAATTCTATTTTGATTTAATGCCTACCCTCCCTTTTACTTTTTCATTCACAGAAGCATAACCCTTGGGCACTGCTTGTCACTGGCCGCTCAGGGCGTTTTTTTTTGGTGGTGGAATATGGAAAAAAAGGTTTTGCACTCTATGTTTCTTCACTGTCTCCTGTACCTACACACATGACATAAAATTTTTAAAAAAACAGCTAATCAAGAAAAAAGCAATTTTATAATTGCAAAAGTCAAATTTAATCAGGAAGGTCAGAGGTTCTCTATTTCGCAATAACTTTAGACATTATTGTTCTAAGAAACGGTATGCAATGCATAATTCATGTGAATATAAATACAACTGAAAGATCACATAACCTTCACAATTTTGTCACTCTAGGTGTTTTAATTATGTTTCAATACAATTTCTAATTATGCCCCTGGAACTCACTGGGGAATTCTTTGGCATCACTGAGGTCACTTCATTAGCAGTGTAGCAGAAACTCTACTTTTCAATGTGGAAATGGATTTCTATCGCAGTGCTTCTTGAACAACTCCAGCCATGTAGCAACAGTCCTCCCACAATACAAATTGGGAATGAGTTTCTGGATCTTTTTTCCCATCGATAATGAAGAAACAGAGATCTACGTCTCAATTAGGAAGGTGTTTAACTTGGATCTGAGGAATTTTCCAGCAAAGTACTGAATCATTAGTCTGCTTCAGAGAATGCAAAGTTGACCAGTAAGTTTCGATAATCTGTTGTTGATCAACAATAGCGAGTGCCTTTATTAAATTATTTCTTAATTAAAGCTAATGTCAATAAGCAGCAATAAAAAAAATCCAAGTAAGGTCGAACAAGCTTTTTTCTAAAAGGGCTATCCTTGACGCTGAGAGAATTTTGTAAAGAAAGTTTATGATCCATTTCCTCTGATTATCATGGACATCTGTGAGGACTTTGATTTTAGATTGGATTAGATACCCTACAGTGTGGAAACAGGCCCTTTGGCCCAACAAGTCCACACCGACCCTCTGAAGAGTAACCTACGCAGATCCATTCCCCCTGACTAATGCACCTAACACTATGGGCAATTTAGCATGGCCAATTCATCTGGCCTGCACATGTTTGGACTGTAGGAGGAAACTGGAGCACCCAGAGCAAACCCACGCAGTCATGAGGAGAATGTGCAAACTCCACACAGACAATGGCCTGAGGGTGGAATTGAACCCAGATCCCTAGCACAGTGAGTCAGCAGTGCTAACCACTGAGCCACCATGGCGTGGAATGCACTGGGGCCAATACATTCCATGAAGCAGCTCAGTCTGTAGCCTATGACTCTATGACTCTATAAATATGATGGGAGGATGAGAGTATGGGTTCCAGCAATACTTTGCTGCTACTTATTCATTTCTTTGAGAATAGAGGGGACTGAGTGACTTGTATGAGCTTTCAAAAATAAAGTCATGTCCCATAAAATCACAGACTAAAAGTCAATCTGAAAGAAATACACTGGAAGCGAATCGTCAACAACGCCTGATGGAAAAGACTGAAGTTGAAAATCAATGAGCTGAATGGATTACTCCAGCATCACCAACAATGAAAGTGTATCTCAGTAATATCAACCAATTATAACCGTAACGTGCATTTATATAGCATAGTGAAATATACCTCGGAACTAAATTTTCAATCAAAATCAAACCATATAAGGAAATAGTCAGACAAGTGTCAAAATGTTGATGTGTGCAGCATTTGTAAAGAGACTGGAGACTCAATGAAGTCTCATAGCATCAGTCAAACATGAGCAAAGAAATCTCCTGCTAATTAATATTAAATAAATATAAATATGCTCTTCCCTCAGCTGGTGTATCAATACACCACACCAAGGGCATCAAGGACTCAGGCTGGGTGAGGAAATTCAATGCCCATCCATCAAGAGTGGCGTAGTAGCAGCACTTCTGATTGAGCTGGTTGGGTCCTAAAGGGCATAGCTGCTAGAATGGGTTCTCAGTGAGTGGTGAGGGAACCAACTAAAAGGGAAAAACATACTTAACCTTCTCCTCATCACCAATCTGCTGGCTGCACGGTATCAGTAAGAGTGACCACTGCTCAATCCTTGTAGACAAAGTCCCACATTTACATTGAGAATACCCTCCATCATGTTGTGTGCCGTGATCATTGTACGAAATGGGACAGACATCAACAAAGATCTAGCAATGTGGATCTGGACATCTATGTAGCTATGGGCCATCAGCAGCATCAGAGTTATATTCTAACACAATCTGCTAGCTTTTAACCTGACAGATACCCCACACTATTGTTACCAGAAAACCAGGATATCGGTTCAATGAAGAGTTGAGGAAGGCATGGGAGCAACATCTAATAATGAGGTGTCAATCTCGTGAAGCGACTAATAAGACAACTTGTGGGCCAAATAGCGTAAGCAGCAAGTGAGAGACCAAAGTGATGCCACAAACAACAAATCAAAGTTAAGTTCTAGAATCCTGCCACATCCAGTTGTGAATGCTGGCAGACAACTAAACAGAAGGAGGTGTGGTGAGGTGAAGTGCGAATGCTAGCATTAGTCCATGGGATTATAAAAAATAGGAACAGGAATAGGTCATTCATTTCCTTGAACCTGTTCTGCCATTCAATGGGATCACAGCTCATCCAATATTCCTCACTTTCTTGCCCTTTCCCCATAACACTTGGTTTCTCTACTGATCGAGAATCTACCTATCAGGTGTCCTTAAATATTCACAAGGACTCTGCCCCCACAGCACTATGGAGCAAGGAGTTCCAAACCTTCTGAACCCTCCTAGAGAAGAAATGCCACACTATTAACAGTAGTGTAGGGGATATATCTAGCTGAGAGCTTGCAGATTGTGTTGGAATATAATTCTGTTGCTGCTGTTGGCCCATACAAACATAAATGTCTAGATCTTTTTGACAATTCCTAGTCTTAAGTTGACTCCCCTTTATTCTAAGATTATGCTCTTTGCTCCTAGACTCTTCAACGAGGGATACCATCGCTTCAGTATTTACATTGTCAAATCCCGTAAAAATCTTAAAAGCTTCAATGAGATGGCCATTCTTCTAAACTCAAACAAGTGGAGTCCGAATCTGTCTAGCCTCTGCTCATACGATAATCCCTCTATACTAGGGATCATTCTAGTGAACCTTTTCTAGATTGCCTCGAATGAAATTATAACTTCCCTTAAATAAGAGGACCCAAACTGTTCACAGTCCTCCTGATGTGGTCTCACCAGCACCTTGTACTGTTGCAGTAAGCCTTCCCTACTCCAACCATGTTGAAATAAGGGTCACCATTCCATTCGCCCTCCAGATGACCTGGTGTGTGCTAGCTTCCTGTATTACGTGCACAAACATCTACGTGGCCCTTTATATTGCAGCTTCCTGCATTTTCTCTCCATTTACATTTTTCTCTGCATTTACATAATATTCTGCTGTTTTGTTCTCGCTTCCAAAATAAATAGCTTCATAATTTCCCATCACAATTCATTTGCCACCCCATATCAATATGTCTCCGTAAACTATTTTTATTCTTCTCATAACCAGCCATTCTATCCATTACAGTGTTGTCTTCAAATCTGGGTGCAGTACATTCACTTCCTTCCTCCAAGCCATTAATACCAAGCTCATTGAACATAAGAGGTAGGAGCAGGAGTAGGCCGTCCAGCCCTTCGAGCCTGCTCCACCACTCAATAAGATCATGGCTAATCTTTTCGTGGAGTCAGCTCCACTTACCTGCACTCTCACCATAGCCCTTAATTCTTTTATTTCTCAAATAAAATCTACCTTAGCTTTAAAAGCATTTACTGAAGTAACAGCAACTACTTCCCTGGGCAAGAAATTTGTGGATTAACAACCCTCTGGGTGAAAAAGTTCCATCTCAATTCATTCCTAAATCCATTCCCTCTAATCTTGAGGCCATCCCCTCTTGGGGTAAAAAATGAGGTCTGCAGATGCTGGAGATCACAGTTGAAAATGTGTTGCTGGTTAAAGCACAGCAGGTTAGGCAGCATCCAAGGAATAGGAAATTCGACGTTTCGGGCATAAGCCCTTCATCAGGAAGGGCTTATGCCCGAAACGTCGAATTTCCTATTCCTTGGATGCTGCCTAACCTGCTGTGCTTTAACCAGCCATCCCCTCTTGTCCTAGTTTCACCAACCAATGGAAGCATTCTATCTATTTCTATTTTATTGATTCCCTTCATAATTTTATATGTTTCTATAAGATCCCCCCTCATTCTTATGAATTCCAATGAATATAATTCCAATCTACTCACGGTCTCCTCATATACCAACCCCCTCAACCCCGGAATTAACCTAGTGAACCTCCTCTGCACTCCCTTCAGTGCCAGTACATCCTTTCTCAAGTAAGGAGACCAAATCTGCACACGGTACTCCAGGTATGGCCTCACCAGCACCCTATATAGCTGTAACATTACCTCTTTGCTTTTAAATTCAACCCCTTTAGCAATGAAGCACAAAATTCCATTTGCCTTCCTAATTACCTGCTATACCTGCAGACCAGCCTTCTGCCACTCATGCACAAGGACACACAGGTCCCTCTGAAAATCAGCATGCTGCAACTTCTTATCATTCAAATAATAATCCTTTTTACTGTTACTCCTACAAAATGTATGACTTCACATTTATTAACATTATATTCCATCTGCCAGACTTTTGCCCAATGTATCTATGTTACTCTGCAAAGTTTCACAGTCCTCTGCACACTTTGCTCTGCCACTCATCTTAGTGTCATTGGCAAATTTTGACACTGCACACGTGATCCCCAACTCCAAATCATCCATAAAATTGTAAATAATTGTGGTCCTAACACTGATCCCTGAGGTACACCACTAATCACTGATTGCCAGCCAGAATAGCTCTCATTTATCTTAATTCGTTGCTTCCTGCTAGTCAATCAATCTTCTGTCCACGCTAATGCTCTACCCCTAACACCATGCATCCTTATCTTATGCAGCAGCCTCTTGTGCGGCACCTTGTCAAAGACCTTTTGGAAATTCAGGTACACCATACCCACTGTGTCCCCATTATCCACCTTGCTTGAAATGTCTTCATAGAATTCCAAAAGGTTTGTCAAGCATGACCTGTCCTTCATGAACCCATGCTTGTGTATGTCTGATGAAATAACTTCTTTCAAGGTGCCCTGCTATTTATTCTTTGATAATAGACTCAAGCATCTTCCCCACTACAGAGTCAAGCTCACTAGTCTATAATTCCTCACCTTTTGTCTACCTCCCTTTTTAAACAGTGGTGTCACATTTGCTGTTTTCCAATCAGCTGGGACTGCCCCAGAGTCCAGCGAATTTTGGAAAATTACTACCCTGATGGTTATTTCTCCCACCATCTCTTTTAGTGCCCTGGGATATATTCCATCGGGGCCAGGAGACCTATCTATCCTTAACTCCATTAGCTTATCTAACACAAGCTCTTCCATAATAATAATTGTTTCCAGGTCCTCACCTATCTTCGATTTTTTGTCACTTACTGGCATGTTATTAGTATCCTCCACTGTGAAGACCAATGCAAAGTACTTGTTTCAATGCCTCTGCCATTTCATTATATCCCATAACTAACTGCGCCTTCTCATCCTCTAAAGGACCAACATTTACTTTAACCACTCTTCTTTGTTTTATATATTTATAGATACTTTTGCTAGTTCAGTGCTAGTTTTTTCTTATACTCCATCTTACTTTTCTTTATTGCTCTTTTTGTGGCTTTCTGTTGATCTTTAAAATTCTCTCAATCTTCTAGTTTAATGCTGTTTTTGGCCACTTTATATGCCTTCTCTTTCACTTTGATAACCTACTTTATTTCTTTAGGCACCCATGGCAGATTACCCCTCTTCTTACAGTCCTTCCTTCCCATTCGAATATACTTTTACTAAGCGCTTTGAAAATTTTCTTTGAAAGTCTTCCACTGCTCTTCACCTGTGAAATCATAAAATCTTTGTTTCCAGTCTACTATAGCCAGGTCCTCCCTCATTTTATTGTCATCCCCCTTGTTCAAGCACAGGACCCTTGTATTGGATTTTACCTTCACACTCTCCATCTGTATTAACATCAAGGTCACATTTGATCTGGTGTGACATCAAGGTGCCCTAGTAACACTGGAGCCATTTAGAATGAGAGGAAACTCTCTGCTGGTTAGAGTCATAGCTGACACATAGGGAGATGGCTTTAGATGTTGGAGGTCAGTCATCTCAACTCTAGGGCATCTCTGCACAAGTTCCTCAGGGTAGTGTCCTAGGCTGAACTATCTCCAGCTGCTTCATTTATGACCTTCCCTCCATCAGAAGGTCAGAAGTGGGGTTATTTGCTGATAATTGCACGATGTTTAGCGTCATTCACAACTCCTCCAATAGTGAAGCAGTTCCTTGTTCAAATGTGGCATGACCTGAACAGTATCAGGTTGGACTGGAAAATGGCAAGTAACATTTACTCCAGGCCTCCACCTTCTCAAGGGCAACTGGGGATAAGCAATAATTGCTGGCCTAGCCAGTTACCACATTCCTCGAGTGAATTTTTAAAAAAAAGCTTCAGAGAGAGATTTAGGGAGGGAATTTCAAGTCTTTAAGCATAAGGCATTTGAATCATGATTGCAAATGATAAAGTGACTTAAATCATGAACACGCAAGGTAGCAAAATTGATAAATCCTATTGTCCCATGATCTCTGGAAATTGTAGGACCAGAGGTCGCAGAGCTAGGTGGGGTGAGGTCTTACAGTTATTTGAAAATGCTAGAGAATTCAAATTTGAGGCTCTGTTGGATCAGGAGGCAATGTAGACCAGCAAGCACAGATGCGATGGGTGCACTAGATTTGGTGTCAATTCTAGATATGAGTTGTGTAGTAATTATAATGAGGTCAGTCAAGTGAATCTCACAGAATATGAATTCACCGATTGGACCAGATTAATAGCCACAATTAGGGAGTCCTGGCTGACAGATATAAACAGGATTATCAGAGATTATGTTCACACTGAGAGCTGGCTCTGAGGAAGCCAGATCAGTGTCAAGTACAACGCACATGTAAATGAAGGGTGCCTTGGTGACTGGACATCAGCCTCTGTGGATTTATTTCAAGTAGCTGCTGCAGATATAATTCTTTGTGAATAACCCCATGCTCGCTAACCTCATCATATCCCCTGTGGGGTGTGTACCTTATGCTGATAGAGGATGCCTTGCAATTTAGAAACCTCTGGTATAATGTAATGTGCTATATAGTTTCAGAGGCAATACAAAATAGTCAATGGAGAACATTAGTGAATTGATTGCGTCTACCTATTTCAAATTAAAGAACTCAATTGGATAAGCAAAATGACTTGTCTCCCTGAACTGAACTGGCAAAAGGTGAAGCCTTGAATCATTCAGTGCCTCTGTTTGCTTTGACAGAAAAGTACCAGCCTTAGCTGATAAAAGCAGTCCATTAGTTAGTCATTCTCTTCAACAATTTCCCAGACGAAAAACCAAATATTCTCTCAAAGTCTATACCATTTGTTCAAGTGGCTACCTGGATAAATGCTTCATTAAACTTTAATGACTGTTCAGGCTGTCTGTGGGTGGGAAAGATGTAAACATTCATGATTGCTCAGTATGTCATTCTGTCTCTGGCAATGCAAGCTTCTTGATGACCTTTCAAGGCGTTTGTTGATTGGTTTGCCCATGCACGCTTGTTTTATAGAAGAAAGATTTTTTTTTGAGTGCCTGTGGGATGAAAGCCTTTAACACGTTAACACCCACACATTTTTTCAGCTCACAGAGAATAATTTATACGAATCTATCTGTTGCCATTTTGTGAAAACTGCAGCATTTAGAATGAGAAAGCACACTCTGGCTACACTGTCAAAATGTATACAATGGGTAAAATGCAGAAAAAGAGTCATCATTATTTCTGAAAGCGAATCAGCATCCATTACTGAAAGGATATGTAATTGACATTTCTGTTAGCTTTTTCCTCCAAATCTAGCTTCAAATTACATAAAAAGTGAACAGGGTTTTGACAGACAACTCTGAAGGAAAGGAAAAATTTGTAAGACAAATAACTTTTCACAGCTTTTGTTGATTGGACCATCAAAATGGTTCAGAATTAGAGTCGAGAATGATATGAGTAGGATGAAGATTTGGGTAAGATTCAGAAAGGCAAATTAAGCAGAAATGGGAGTGGATCAATTGGAGGTAAACTGGGAGGCCATCTTGTAAAACAAAGAGTTGGAGCAACAAAATTTATGTGTTTAGTAGTCATGTGCAGGTGCCCTAAAGGTTTGAAGCAAAGGACATACTGCTTTAGCACTTTGTACACAGCATGTTTGACATGCACTGGCAGATGGTTGAAAGAATGAGAGGATGTCACCATCACTGGACTAATGCTGCACACAAATAATAACGCTGGCCAACAAGTGTGGAATGAATTCCAAACTCTGTTCTGAAATAACAGATCTCATGAAGACATGTTTTGGAGCTCTTTTTATTTGTTTATTAGATCAGGGCATCATTGAAAAGGCCAATATTTATACTCCAAACTCAATAACCCTTGAGAAATAGTGATGAGTTGGCTTTAGATTAGGGTAGATTCTCTACAGTGTGGAAACAGGCCCTTCGGCCCAACCAATCCACAATGACCCTCTGAAGAGTAACCCACCCAGACCCATTTCCCATTGACTAATGTTCCGAACACTATGGGCAAGCTAGCATGGTCAATTCACCTGACATGCACATCTTTGGATAATGGGAGTAAACTGGAGCGCCCGGAGGAAACCCACGCAGACACGGGGAGAACATGCAAACAGTTGCCCGAGGCTAGAATCAAACCTGGGACCCTGGTGCTGTGAGGCAGGTTAGCACCACTGAGCCACTGTGCCGCCGTCTTAAATCACTGATGTTAATATGTTGCAGGTACACACGCAGTCCTGGTTGAGAGAGGGAGTTTCAGGATTTGAACCCAGTTGCTGTATAGACTCTGCGAGGTAGTTACAGATCAGGATAGTGAGTGAATTCGAGGTGAACGTGCAAGCGGTGATGCTGATGCCTTCCTAGGTGGTCAGGTTTGTGGATCTAGAAAGTAAGCATTGGTGAGATTGATAAAGATTCATAGACTGAACTGAACAGACAGTGAGAAACAGTTCCCATTATTAAAAGATCAATATAATGGGAAACAATAACAAAAGATGACATGTGGAAAAATATGTTCGCACAGTAATTCATTGTCTGAGCATTTGATGCAGGTAGACTCAATTGGGACATTCAAAGGGATTTTCAGAATAAACTAGATAGAAAGAAAAAGTTTCATGACTAAGTGGAAATGGCAAAACTACCTGATATGCTATCGTGAGTACGGTGTTGGCACAACAGGCCGACTTTCTTTCCTAACCAACTGTGATTCTAAGCAAATTACAGAGATACCATTATTTTGATTTGCAAAAGGCATAAAGGAAAAAGTACCACATGTTAGGTTTTTTGAAAAGACCCTGAGTATGAATTCAGGGTAAGTTAATTGCTTGGCTAGCTAATTGGCTGAAAGAAACTAAAGGTAGAAGTCATTAGTCAACCAGGAGAATATTCAGAAGCAAAGTCCCATGAGAATCGGTACTGGGATCAATGCTCTTCATAATTCACATAGATGTGCTGGATATCAGACGAAGCAACTGAATTATTTAGCATGGTATAAAACTGGATACCAGGGACCAGTATTATTATTGTAACATTAGTAAACGAGTATACTGTACAGATCAGAGTCAAATGAACATTAATTTTATAAAATTTGTAGAAAATAAGATAAGCTATGTCTTAGACATAAGAAGCTGAATGTGGGTGAAAAGTGAAGGGATCTATGGCAATAGGAAATCAAATCACTGAAACAGCACAGTAGATTAAAAAATCAATTAAAAATTCTAGAAGCACTGTGATTTATTTCTAGCCGTTTGGAATTATGGCAAATATTGTGAGAATGAAAATGATCAGATTCTCGGCATTGAGAAAAAGCTGTTAAATTTTCCCCAATAGGCTTCAGTGTCCAGATGACATTCTCACTAGTCAATGGTAGCCACATTATTTCCTTTTTTCTGTTCTGTCACTATTAGCTAATCTCATCGTGCTTTTATGCAGTTTGCCATTGTCCTTTGTAATGGATTAAGGTCACCAGTTGCTTTTCTGGGTCTCTATATTCACCCTCATTCACCAGCATTTCATGGCATTGTCCATGATCAACAGCCACCTCCAACCCTTCATTCACAGAGGTCGCCATTGGCAACCAACAGCCTCAGCGCAGCATCATGGCCAAACTCAGATGAGCTGGTGAACTTGATCCATCACAAAGTAGAATGACAAACTACATAAAAGTGAGATGAGATTAGCCAATAATGACAGAGTGGAAATAAGGAAATAAGGTGGTTACCACTGACTTAGTGAGAATGTCATCTGGACATTGAAACCTTTCGAGGAAAATTTAACAGCCTTCTCTCAATGCTGAGAATCTGATCATTTTCATTCTCACCATATTCTAACTCAGAATACACTTCAGTACTTCGCCACTGCACTTTGGAACTCCCTGACACCTACAATGCGATGTGCCTGTCAGGTCATTCAGTACATAGGGATACACAGCAATATCATATGTTAGCTCAGGATGCACCCGAGAATCTTACTTGCTTTCTGTGCACTCACTCATTTTGCATTGTTTTGGTTCCAGTTATTTACTGAAACTAATCCCAGACTGAAATCTGGCTTGATAGATCAGATTTTCACCTTTTTCAAATTTTATGAGATAATCTTTCTTGCTGCATATTTTTATGATGAAACAAAGATTTATAATGCAAAAGAAATTAAGAAAAAATGGAATTAACATATCTGTTTACATTTAACAAGTTTGAGATATTGAAACATCCAGTAAAATACAATGCCATTGATTCCAACAGCTATCGTTTATAGTACTTGGAAACCAGAGACCATTCCCCTCTCTAACGCAAATTGGCTCTGATTTAGATAGAATTTCTGTTCTGGAAAATATGATTGCCTGTTCCTCGAGCTTTATACCATTTAGCTCAGCCTTTCTCAGATTCAAATGACTCCTTCAGCATCTTAACCAAACATTTCTGGTCTGGAGTTTTAAAACTAAACTCTTACACTGAGGTAATCTATTTCTTAACAGTTTTAAGCTACCTCCTTTCCTTAGATCTAATTGTTTTACACACCCAACTCCAGCCAAGACTGCAACAAAACTGCAAATTGACTCTAAAAAGCTTTCCAAGTTATGACTGTTCACAGAAGCTTAAAAAAAACAATTTCCAGAAACATCTAACTGAAGCCTTATGCACTACAATTTTGACACTATAAAATGCTAGAAAAATTCCCATTAGCTTCCAAGAACTGTCTCTCTCACACTGTGTTTTAAAAGAAATCAACACGGCGGCAGAAAAACTTACAAATTCATCATTAACCCTCTTGACACAAACAGAAAACCTCAATGCCTCTGAATTCAAAATCTAAAAACCCAAACTAAGCAAAATAAATATAAAGATGAATCATACACTTTACATCATACCTCTCCACAAAGAATGAAAATGTATTTTATGAGGCATTTTTATAAATTGTCAGAAACTGCCTTAACAATATCGCTATGCCACCTTAACAGTGGTGACACATTGACATCAAGCATACAATGAGTTACACATAGCTTATCGAGTGTTGGGTAATATGGAGTACTCAAATGTGAGAATTAGAGTACACTGCTAAGCAGATGAGATAATGACTATGCAAGTGGACAACTCCAAATATAAGGTTGGGATCTGTTATAGAAGGAAAACATGGGGTACTGCAGGAGGCAGAATTCATAAGTGACGAATGTCCTGACCTAAATTTTGTGGCCTCCCACCTTAGAATCATAGAACAGAATCATAGAATCCCTACAGTGCAGAAACAAGCCAATCAGCCCATCAAGTCTGCACTGCCCCTCCAAAGAGCATCCCAACTACACCCTGACCCTATCCCTGCAACACTGCATTTACCATGACTAACCCACCTAGCCTGCACATCACTGGACTCTATGGGTAATTTAGCATGGCCAAACCATTTAACCTTCACATCTTTGGTGTGTGGGGAAAAGTAAAGCATCCATAGGAAACTCACGCACACTCACACGAAAGACCGTATGCAGATAGTTACTCAATGCTGGAATCTCACTCGATCTCTGGTGCTATGAGGCGATAAGTTCTAACCACTGTGCTACATCATCCAATGTTTTTCTTTGACTATCATTGTCCTTTATTTTCTCCCTCAGTCCTTGGACTACCACATGCCATCCACTGAAGTTACTCTTACAGCTATGATGACAATTGATCAGATATGCAAAGATTTAAATTGTACAATCGATTTACACATGTGAGAGTGCATGTCTAATGATGTGACAGTCTTCAAAGTGTTTTTGGTTTCTGTGCCCTCCCACCATGACTAGATGCAATCCAGAGGTCAAGGGTACCTGCTGTTAGTCTGGAATATTTGGGATGATTACCCCAGGGGGACTTGTGGATAGAGGATCAAGACATGCAAGAGTGTCCCGATACAGGCTTACCCTCCTTAGCTACAACTTCCACTGGGTTGGGAGTCAGAGACAGGATGGAGGTGCAGGGTCTGACACCCAAGGAGATTTCTGGGAGTGGTGGGGGCTGGTGTCTGCTGGTTGCTAGATCCACTGGATGAGTATATCTGTATCCATTTCCAGCAGTCACAACATATTCAGCTACACTTGTCTTTCAATGGCGGCCACCAGCTAGTCCATGAAGACAGCCAGGCCCTGTATGTTGGAACCAGCACTGCACGGATAACAATGGTGATATCTCCAACCTTTGATCCTGTTCATGGAATGTCCCTGATAAAGCTGCCTGCTGTTCCTGACTGTACATTCGGATGAGGTTATAAATGGCTGAGATCATGGGGCCAGCTTCTGTCTGGGACTGAGCAGGGGCCTGAGCTCTGATTATTAGGGACCTGGAATGCTTGTCTCTCCTCAATCAGCTGCACGGACATATCAGGGAGGCTCTCACCAAATTGTCTTCCTCAGTCTGATTTAGACAGAGACTTCCCATGTCTCTGAGCAGAGTTGGAGTCACTGGTGCCTACGTAACAGAACAGTGGGGAAGTTGTTGTACAAGAGGGGTAGAAGTTCAAGTATGCTAATTATACCTGCACTGTGGTGGTAATGGGAATGCAACTCAGCTCAGCACAGTGCAGTGAATCTTGTTTTCTTGATGGAACATGGAGGTCTTGAAAATTGTGCATTAGCAGCCACAATCCTCTGCAGCAAGTTCAAGTATTTTCTCCTTGTAGAGGATGAGGACTTGAACGTCAGCCACCCCGTCTTTGCCCATTTGGCTGTAGTGTGCAGCATGTTACTGCACAATTAAACAAAAGAAGGAATATATTGTGATGGCAGTGGTTGGAAGAGATCTTAATGTCGATGCAGGAGCAGGAAAGGTGGTGGTGTCTACTTTGAATGTGTAGGAAGTGCAGAGAGCAGGAAGGTTTAGTCATTTGGCAGAATAAGGTGGTTGAAAACCAATGAAAGAAGCTGCATGCGCCATGCTTCTTGGTGGAAGATGGACACAGTTTGAATGAGAGTGAGGCTACAGATAGAAGATGATGGCACTCATCATTGACCTTCTTGGGGCATTCTGGGCATTCATCCAGAGATTGGAAAAGACACTGACCCAGGTGGCAACTTCAGAGAAGTCTAGCAGTGCCTGGCACCTGGGTCTTCTTGTCAATCCAGGGGATAGAGTTAAATAATCATCTCCACCACACCATCTATCAAGACCTCTAGGATCCAGCGGGCAAATCAGGATGCCAACTCGGTTCTGTTAGACATCTTCCTTGAAATTCTTCAGATACATGAACTGTGAGCCTCAATTGCCAGATGCAGCATTTGAAATGGTGTGCAGTTGAGGCTCAAATATGGCACCGGTGTTGTGAACACCAGAATGTCTCAGCACTGACGCAGCCTTCCACAGTTGCTCAGCACAAGTTAGCATGAGAGTTACACCTCAGAGTGCTGGGTCCGTACTTGCTGATGCTTGCTAATGCTGCCAAAACTTCTCCACAAAATCTCCATGCACTCCTCTAAATTGACACTTTGCCAAATTTTGGGAAATTTCAGCTTCATTTGTTTTTCAAAGCAATCTCAAGGAGAATGAAATGAGCAAGCTGTGTGAAACTTTTCCTGGGTGATTATTGTTAATTACAACTAAAGGGTGATATCAGTCATAACAGTATCATTTGATAGAAATCCAGTCATTAAGTACAGAAATAAGTGTTGCTATAGAGTATATCTTACATAATAATTAAACAAGCATAATTGGTGCCTTTAACAATCAGCCAGGTATGTACATTACTTTAATAGGGGCCAAGTCATTTGAAAACATAACAGTTTAAATATTTATTTATCAAAATTAGGCATAATATAAAATACTGCCTTCCAAAGCATAACTACAAGTTATTCATGTGAAATTAAAATTTCCAGCACCTATTTATAAAAATAGCTACTCCCCAGTATGTTTTATCTGGTTAATGGAGTTGTCAATTATTAAGGCAAGGGCTGATTGTGGTGTTTTTTTTAGCCCAGTAAATAACTAATGTGTTTCAGAGAAACAGGTTGCAAAATAATTTTGAAACACAGTACAGCATTTAGGTGGTGAGAGTCAAATTGTCAACACTGAATTGCGGCACAGATGTTGTTTTGTATTTTCCATCCCGGGGTTAAAGTAAAACTTACTAATTTGAGTTGCAGCTCAGCGGTAACAGTTTATTTGTCTGTCAGAAGGCTGTCGGATCAAGCGCCTCTCTTGAGCACATAATCTATGCTGACACTTCAGTGCCATACTGGGGGAATATTGTAATGTCAGAGGCACTGGGCTAGATTTCCTTAACAAGTTAGCAATCCCAGCATCACAAGTGAACATGTGGACCCAACCCAGTTGGAATGAATGCTGGAAAACAGGGTGACTGTTTACGCGGGGGCAGGGGGAGGAACCAATTTGGAGGCTAAAACTGGCACCTCTGATCAATTAATAATAGCAGGCTGCTTCCAAAAGCTAGGTGAAAGTGAGGACTGCAGATGTTGGAGATCAGAGTCAAGATTAGAGGTGGTGCTGGAAAAGCACAGCAGGTCAGGCAGCATCCAAGGAACAGGAAAATCGATGTTTTGGGCAAAGTCCTTCATCAGGAATGAGGCAGGAGCCTCCGGAGTGGAGAGATAAATAAGAGGGGGGTAGGGCTGGGGTGAAGGTAGTTAAGAGTGCAATAGGTGGATGGAGGTGGGAATGAAGGTGGTAGGTCGGAGAGGAGGATGGAGCAGATAGGTGGGAAGGGCAGGTAGGAAGGTCATGAGGATGGTGCTGAGCGTGCAGTTGGAACTGGGGTTAGGTGGGGGGAAGGGAAATGATGAAACTGGTGAAGCTTCTTAAAGCTGCCGACCCAATCAGGGAGCGGTCTGACTCAACAGTGCCACTCATACAGGCAGCCATGTTTAAGACTGCAGGAAGGAAAAGAGGGCATCTCCATGTGGAGGCTCTCTTGAAGTTGTTTTTTTTATGGCATACTTTTGGGAAAAAGGCAGGCAGATACTGGAGCCAGGAGGCTGTGCATACTCTCTCAGCGACCTACTGGATGCTCAGGCAGCTAATTCTGTCATAGCTCCTTGTGAACTGTGAACCTTGGAATCGGAATGAATCTGTGGAAAGAAGAGGGCAATGAAGAGGGGCTCTGAGGCGAGAATGGGTTTAAAAAGCTTAAAAAGTTGAAAAGAGATTTTTGAGAAAGACAATGGAGGGCTGAATGTTCGTCTTATATTGGCTCCACCATTCCATTGTTGTCACACGCAGGCTATGAGTGGAGAAGTTAGACGCTAGCTTTCAGAGGGCGATGATGTGTCTGTACCAAATTCCTCAGGTCCAAGCAGTTGTGCTTCATCAATACTATCAAGCAATAAACATTCTTACTGTTTCAAACAAACCTGGCTCTTTTGTAGATACGGCATTTGTTAATGGAAAGAAGATTGCATTTTCCTTCTTTTCCTAGAGTTGCTTAATGTTACAGTTTTCTATCTGACCAAGCTAAGAATTGCAGGGTTTTTTCTTACAAATAAACGTCTATGTAGTTTAGATGTTATATCGTTTTGCAGAGTCTCTGTATTGATAAGTTATTAACTTAAATCCTATTTAGTGAGGATTTATATCACAGAGAGATTACAACTGGGTCATAATAATAACCAAAATATATAATCCTGGCTGAAACTTGTGGTAGAGGATAGTACTGCTTTCAACAGATTTGTTTCATTTGGCAAGAGGTAGATGAATCCATTTATTCTCTTGAGCAGTTGTTTTTCTCAAGTGAAAGGTGAAATAAATTTTTTAAGAGATATGACTGGTTCAGGTTTGTCGCATGACAGGGCCTAAGATTATAGCCCTCCACTGGACGCAGGTGATCACAAGGAATCCTCCATGCTTCACCTGGCTGTCTCCACATCTGGTGACAATACTGCCTGAAACCAGTTATTACCATCCACTTGGAAAAGAACATTGATTCTCAAACTCCACCCATCTTTGGGTTGCTGCAAAAGTCAATGAGATAATCAAAGTATCCCAGGTCCCCAAGTTACCATCTAATGGAGTCAGTTTACATGAAAATGCTGCCCCGGATTCTGTACTTCACAAGAATAGTTATCTATTATGAAGAAGTAAATTCTAAACACAGGCAAATAACCATGAATTAGCAACATACGTCTCTACTTGTTAACATTCTAGCCTCCTTTGAAATCCTTGCACACATCTGCAGACAAGAAACAGACAAAAAACAATTGTAACAGGTACAGGGAAATTAAAATTGGGAACACACATTTTCATGGCATTAGGCTTTAATAAGGTGTTCCCTTCCTAAGACCTGCTGTTCTCCCAACTTCTTTCAAGACTTCCAGTTATTTGCCTAAAACCTAATGGATTTATACATTAATTGTATAATTTTACAGGGCTAAATCTTAATTTTTTTGTTAAGTCTGATTTGTGTCAATTCTCCTTGAAGGGTTTTTTGCTGCAAGTTTTTTTTAAAAGTTAGATTCCCCTACAGTGTGGAAACAGGCCCTTCAGCCCAACAGCGACCCTCTGAAGATTAACCCACCCAGGCCCATTTCCTTCAGACTACTGTACCTAACACTATGGGCAATTTCTGCTGGCCAATTCACCTGACATACACATTTTTGGACTGTGGGAGGAAACCAACGCAGATACAGGGAGAATGTGCAAACTCCACACAGTCGTCCGAGGCTGGAATCGAACCTGGGACCCTGACCCAGTGCTAACCACTGAGCCACCATGCCACACCTGTTCTTGCACTGTGTATTTTGCCAAACACGCTCCTTAATCGCCTGCCAGGTCCCCGTGCTGTGTCTCACATCTAATTTCCACATGATTCCCGGAACAACTCTCCACTCAGTGGATATTTTAGAATTCACCATCATTCCTCGATAATTGCCATCTTAGAAAGTCCATTGTGCAACTGACAAACAGAGATAAGGTGGAGCTGCCCTGCCTGGGTCCTGACACTACAGACGGGGAAATCTGTGCTGTGCTTTGTAGGCAGCGTTTTGGGGTGCTGTAGGACATGGTAGGGTCAATGCAGGCCTTCTATCCTAACCCCAGCAGCGGCGGCCATGACATCAGACCATGTTAGCTTGCTCCAGCTGAATTAAAGCACTCTTGGTTGTCTGGAGGAATGAATATTAATGGAGAAAAAAGGTCAAAATCCTTCTCCATTCATCTGTGTAAGTACCATCATCTTCTCTCCAATACACTAATTCTGTCTCTGCTTAATGTGTCCACCCCCCACTAAGGCTCATGCCCTACCACTGACTATCACTATAGCCTGTAATATCTCCCTATCAGCCATTCCAATCCCTGATACCATGAACCATACACACCTTCCGTTTTGTCAACTCCTTCGCTTGGGACATCTCCCCACGTGTACCAACAAGAATAGCTATCCCACTTACGTTCACTTCCCGAAAGATATTCCCCTCCCTAAGGCAAACAAAAAAATCTGAAAGGTCAGGGTGGTGGTGGGCTGCCTGATGTTCAGCTCCTGGTGAATGAGGAGAGAATCCTGGACGAGGATTGGAGACAGCACTTGACCCTACTGTTTAGGAAGCTCTGAGCAAACTTTACTCAAATGAGAACCGAAGGAACTGTGGATGCTGGAAATTAGAAACAAAACCAGAAGATTTTGGAAAAGCTTGGCAGCATTTATGAAAAGAGAAAAGTTAACATTTCGGGGCCAGTGACCCTTCCTCAGAGCTGGAGTAACTCTGCAAAATTTGGAGGAGGATGCTAAATTTTGGTGGGTGGGGAGTGTGGTGGAGAAGCGGGGCGGGCTGTGAAAAATAGAAGGTCTTGTGTAATTGGGGATAGGCAAAGACATGGGTGGGGTGCCATGAAACCAGGGTTGGGTGTGAAACTGGGGGTCTAAAGAAATTAGGGGGTGGTGCACAAAGTCTGAGCCGGTCACAATATTTGGGATGGAGTAAAATGCAGGGGGCGCACATTCAAGTTTTGGGGGGAGCTCTGAGGAAAGGTCACCAGACACGAAATATTAACTCCGATCTCTCTTTTCAGATGCTGATAGACCTGCTGCGCTTTTCCAGCAACTTGTGTTTTTGTTTTGATGTGAATGCGACACAAGGACAACTAAGAAAATCTTTTTGGCTTCATCTCTGCACTAAACAGTATGGCAAAACAGTGGTAAAATAAGCATAGGATTCCTGGCTGAGGGATCAATGTGCAATAAAGGCAAGGCAATGCAAGAGAAACATACACTGAACATCCAAATAGGCTCAGAGAGAGAGAGAGAGAGAGCTAAGAAAGCAGGTTAAAGTCCTGAAGATGTCACTTGGTCCAGTCTGTGATCTGGGTGAATGGCCGAGAATGTGGATTGTCCTTACTGCAGTATTACAATGATAGTTGCTGGATACTTTCAAGAAAGTGCTGAATATGGCACTTGGAGCTGAAGGAAACAAGGGATATAGAGAAAAAGCAGAAGAAGGTTATTGAGTTCAATGCTGAAAATGTATTGCTGGAAAAGCACAGCAGGTCAGGCAGCATCCAAGGAACAAGAAATTCCTGAAGAAGGGCTTATGCCCGAAATGTCGAATGTCCTGTTCCTTGGATGCTGCCTGACCTGCTGTGCTCTATTGAGTTCAATGATCAGCCATGATCATAATGAATGGCGGGGCAGGCTCAAAGGGCTGAATGGCCTACTCCTGCTCTTGCTTTCTCCATTTATATGTTTCCAAGCAGCCTGTGGCGCAGCACTGCAGTGCAGGAACTTTTCTGACATCTTTCCAGCTACAGGCTGCAGCAGGAGATTTTGATTGCAACCAGTGAGGTGCTTTCAGATGGAGTTTGCAATCCCAGAACTCAAACCAAACATCTGATTGAAACGGTTAATGGAAAGAAATGATGAATTGGACCGTTCAGATCACTTGCTGTTAGTGACCGAATGAGCTGCTAATGCATCCGGAGTTTAAAATGCGAACATATTTCTCTATTCAAATGGCCGGAAGATTGAGATCTTCTGATTTTAGATTAGATTACTTACAGTGTGGAAACAGGCCCTTCGGCCCAACAAGTCCACACCGACCCGCCGAAGTGAAACCCACCCATTCCCCTACATTTACCCCTTACCTAACACTACGGGCAATTTAGCATGGTCCGCACATCTTTGGACTGTGGGAGGAAACCGGAGCTCCCGGAGGAAACCCACGCAGACACAGGGAGAATGTGCAAACTCCACACAGTCAGTCGCCTGAGTCAGGAATTGAACCCGGGTCTCTGCTGCTGTGAGGCAGCAGTGCTAACCACTGTGCCACAAAATGGCGGAGAGCAGACAAATTCAGCCTTTCAGAGACTGCTTTGAGATAACATTGAATAGAGGGATTAAATCAGGAATCAGATCTTCACTGGGACACCAGCAATTCATTGCAAATGTTTCTCCTGGTGTTGAGCCAAGGCCTGGTCCTTTGTAAAGCAAACACAATGCCTAGTACAGTACAGTACAGAAACAGGGCAGGAAGTTGCTGTCTTGCAAATGAAGGTGTGTGTCGTACAACCTGTCTGATAATCAGAACTGGAGTGGAGAGAAATCCAACAAAATTGTATGTCACAAGTAATTGGAATTTTTTTTTCCCTATTCCATCCAAGAACTTATTGCTGAGGAGACTGGCTGTGATTTTGGTGATTAGGACAGCCAGAAAATAACAAATCCCATCCACTTCTAGCAACAAGAGTGGGGGTTTGAAGCACCTTGCTGAGATTTAAAGCAGCATCACTGTACCAGCACAGTCCTGAACCAGGGCCCTCATGTGTTTATGGTGACAGTCACAGCCCCCGGGCATCGAAACCCATCACGGCTGAATCCGTTCGAGCTTTCCAGCACTGAAAGCTGTATCGCTGCTCGACGCTCTCCCTTTTAGCATGGCGAGAGAGGGCGTCCGAAGCACGTGCGGCAGCGATGGTGGGAGTCAGCTCTTCAGGGGAGACCGAGCCCTCAGAGAGCTCGCTATTGCAGCGAGTTTGGGCCCAGTGGCAAGGGATGGCACCAAGCATGGAGACTTTGAAGTTGGCCGTCTCAGAACGGGACTCAAGGCACTGTCGGCAATACCAGTCCTCAAGGTTTTCTTCAGTTGAGCATTGGTCAGCTGCGACAATGTGGTAAGCCCCAATCAGTCCTCCTAGCTGATCAGCAGGAATGGTGGTTGCATCGGAGGGACGTGGTAGGCCTGGTGTGATATTCCTGGCTGTGGAATGGTGGCCCTGAAGTGGAACTCCTAAAATGGATTGTGATGTGGGGCATTGATGGGCACGGAGCCTGTTGTGAAGACACCACCCCTCGAGGTCCAGCAGAGCACAAGAAGGAAGGAAGAACTCCATTTTTGGTTAGCACTTAATATCTTCTGTAACTCAAAATGGCCCAGGAACATGGCGATATATTACACTTTTTACTGTATACATTTGTTAAATACAAGTGACAATAAATCAGACAATTCAATTCAGACTTCCTGTCAGCAGAGCAAAGATATTCTGTGACCTTTGTCGGAGGCTGCTGCTTGTCCAATGTTCATGTTTCTGGCTGTGGACTGCATTCGCCAGTGCCCATGCAGTGTACCTGGAGATGTTGTAGCTCAGTTTCCATCACAGAGGTTGCTCGGAGCAAGCAGTGAGCTGAATCCGCCGTGTGCTCTCTCTGGTCCCCTTGTCAAATTTTCCCGGCCTTAGGCTTGTTGGCGACTTTGGTAAGGTGGAAGCCTGAACATTAATGAGATGAGATGGGCTGTCCACGAGGTGTTTAACAAGTAACACTCATTGTCGATTGAACTTCACCAGGCCTCTTGTGAAAAGCACAAAAGATGGAGCAAGCTGATCTCAATGTTGAGATGGGCCTCTACACAAATGTTGACTAATTCTGTCACACATCTTGCCAAATTACTCAGTGCCCTGTAAGTCACTGACTATAGGCAACACCTGAAAAACAAATGGTGGGAATGAGTAACTGACTCTCTTCAGGCTTGAGTTTCTTGCTGTAGGGTTGTAGAGATATTTTTCTTCCAATCTAGAAACCTCTATTACTGCATTGTTCACACACTCAAGTATCTAGAAGCCAATCAAAGACTTGTTGCCAGGCTGATAATGTTTGGATCTACAACTGGGTACAATTGCACAGATCAATCTGCTAACGATTGCCCACTGAAACTAACTCTGTACAAATACTCCCCGTATTATGTCATCTTATCTCACCTCCCTCACTGTTTGGAAAGCAGCTGTGTAAACACAACTCAAAATGAGTTCTGGTAAATTGTTTTCAAAAGTGCAGCAATGTCTTTCCCAGTCTTTTGTTGCAAACACAATCCTCTTCCCATTTTTGTCCACAATTAAAAAAATTGAATATTAATTGTTGGTTCATCTTTTGGAGGGAGTTGTGAATAAAATTAGGAAGGTTTTTGCTAAAATTATACAATGCACTAGTCGGACTACAAACAAAACAGAGAATGTTGATGAACCCTGGAAGATGCTGCAGTATTTGTGGAGCAACAGAGAGAGAGAGAGAGAGACAGACAGAGAGAGAGAGAGAGAGACAGAGAGAGAGAGAGACAGACAGACAGACAGACAGACAGAGTTAACTTTTTGATTCTGAAATGCAGTTCTGAAGAAGGGTTGTATTGGATTCAAAATGTTGACCCAGTTTCCGTCTCCACAGAATGCTGATTTTTTTTTTCCAGCGCTTTCAGTGCTTGTTTCAGCTTTGTTAGATCAACAAAGTATTTTGCTTTTATGAGTCAGACCACAACTGGAACAAGTGTCTTTTACCTAAGGACATAATCCAGAGAAGGTTCTGTAGGTTGATCCTAGTTAGAAAGGGACTATCTTATGTCCTGTACCCATTGGAGTTTAGCAGAATGAACGGTTACCTCCTTGAAAGGGGTGGCACTGTGGCTCAGTGGTCAGCGGTGCTGCCTCAAAGCGTCAGGGACCCAGGGTCGATTCCAACCTTAGGTGACTGTCTGTGTGGTGTTTGCACATTCTCCCCATGTCAGCATGAGTTGCCTTTGGGTACTCTGGTTTCCTCCCACAATCCAAAGATGTGCAGGTTAGGTGAATTGGCCAAGCTAAACTGCCTATAGTATTCAGGTATTAGGTGTATTAGTCAGGGGTAAAGGTGGAGTAGTAGGGGAATGGGCCTGGGTGGTTGTACTGTTCAGAGAGTCAGTGTGGACTTGTTGGGCTGAAGACTCTGTTTCCACGCTGTAGGGCATCTATAAAACACGGATTCTTAGGGGACTTGACAGGATAGATGCAGAAAGATTGTTTTATCTTATAGGAGTCAAAAATGTGGCACTGGAAAAGCATAGCAGGTCAGGCAGCATCTGAGGAGTAGGCAATTTGATGTTTTGGGCATAAACCCTTCATCAGGAATGTGGGGGAGGAATGGGGGCTGACAGATAAATCGGACAGTGGGGGTTGGGAAAGGGGGAAGGTAGCTAGGAATACGATAGGTCACTATACTTCATAAAGTACTTCAAAGACTGAGAAAGAATTTGTGTCATCCTGAGCTTGTGAAAAAGGATTGTATGAGTGCATGTTATTTCTTCCTTCTCATTGAATTACATTTGAAGCTCTCGGGAATTATGAGACAACAGGTGGTGTTTTGAGCGTGTTCAGAGTGCATGGTTTGTATATCTGTCCCAGTGCCAGCTTCCGTTCTGTGATGTGCACAACGCCAGTCTTGCCAGTTCTATTTTGACACTGCATGCAAGTAGAGTTTGATCAATCACCCCGTTAAATTTATTATAACCACAGCAACCGAATCAAATCTCTCCCTCCCTCCAGTCAAAACCTTTAGGTCAAGATCCTAAAGACTGACCCCAATATTTCCAAGCCAGTCTTCTTGAATACCCACTACCAGACCCTAAGAATAACCAGGTTAGAACTCAAGGTTTCGAGTAAAAACAAAAAATGTAACAATTCATGAGTAATATAATAGCTTTAGCAGAGCAAAGTTAAACCACAAAGTAATCATCTTCTTCAATTCTATCCCCACTCTCATGCAAGTTCAGCCAGCCAAATGAACATAATTAAGAGATAAACCAAAAGGGGAAAAAAATGAGATGTATGTGGCCAGTTCACTGAAGCAGTCTCCATGACTTGCAACATCACTGGCACATAGGATTGTATCATGCTTGGCTTTTGAAGATACTAATGCTTCATGTATCTTCCAGTAGCCTCTGAAGAATATTCACTTAATACAGAGGAACTTCGATTATCCGAATATCAATTATCTGAATTTCAGATTATCCGAAGAAGATCTCAAGGTCCCAATAGAAACATTACATCAAAGTGGTGTTACCAAAACTGATTGTGCCTTTTGTTTACAATGATTAAAAGTGAATTTGGCTTACTGAAATGCTGCCGGGAACAGTCCTGGACATCGATGGGTACCCAGGCTGACTCCAAGTGACTGACCGCCCACCCCCAGATAATCTGTCCAACAGTGTCCTGTGCAGGGCAGAGTGGGAACTTGTCAAAAGGTTGTGCATGTTTTGGATGTACGTTTGCTTGCTGAGCTGGAAGGTTCATTTCCAAACGTTTTGTTACCATACTAGGTAATATCTTCAGAGGACCTCATGCGAAGCAATGCTGAAAATTCCTGCTTTCTATTTATATGTTTGGGTTTCTTTGGGTTGGTGATGTTATTTCCTGTGATGATGTCACTTTCTGTTTCTTTCCTCAGGGGGTGATAGATAGGGTTTAACTCGATGTATTTGTTGATAGAGTTCTGGTTGGAATACCATGCTTCTAGGAATTCTCATGCATACCTTTGTTTGGCTTGTCCTAGGATTGATGTGTTGTCCCAATCAAAGTGGTGTCCTTCCTCATCCGTATGTGAGGATACTAGTGAGAGTGGGTCATGTCTTTTTGTGGCTAGTTGGTGTTCATGTTTTGTGTATATATATATGTGTGTGTGTGCACATGTGTGTGTGTCCTCTATGTTGAAACTCACCCCCCACCCCTCACCTCCAAGGCAGCCTCAGTCTTGCTGTTGGTGTCCAGTCCAGCTGCCATCTCCATTCCGTTACTTCATATTGTTCTGGAGTCCTGTTGGAGAGTTATGTTGCTGCAGTGTGCTGCTGCCTAATCTCCTGAATGAGGAGTGGATTCAGCAAGTGCTTGCTGTGCCAATCCCATTGAGGTGAAGCAATGGTAGGGGTAGGCTTCAGCAATGCTGCAGGTCCCTTACACACAAGTGTGTGTCTGCTCAGAAACAAAACCTGAGACAGAGAGAGGGAACAAGGCAAGCAGAGCGAGGAAAAAGGAAACTTCAGAAAACTCTGAGCTCCAGAGGAGAGACATTGAATCAATTAACTGAATAATCAATTATCCGAATGAAATACTGCCTGCCTATCTCATTCGGATAATCGAAGTTCCTCTGTACTACAACGGAGGCTCTATTTTCCAAACCTTCAATATGTTGATAATGAGAGGACAACTAGTGGAGCAATAAAACCTCCATCCTGAAATATTTACAGGAAAATACATTTGACTGGAATACAGACTAAAAGTTAGTTAACACTGGCTATGTTAGACTGTTTGTATTCCTATGAATTAGAATTAGAATTTTGTTTTATCGTCATATTATTGAGTAAAAGGATACCGGAAGATAGTGAAAGGTGTACTAAGCCACCATTCTCAGTGCCATTTTATTTACAACATCTTGGGTACAAAATAGAAAAATAAAGAAAAAAACTTAAAGGTTCAGCATTGCAGAAGCCCTGTTACCATCACATATCTGCCATTTGTGTGAGTGTAAGGCCTCTCCAAAGTTAAAGCATCTATGGAACATTTTTAAACAAGAGAATACCTGTAATTAACTTTCATGCCCAGCTTCATGAACAAATAACAGTTTACTTGTTGTATCCTTTTATAAACAAACTGCTGCTCACAGTCCAAAGGTCACCTTTCAGCTCTCAGCTCACAGTTCACAGCTTCAAGCCTAAATTCATTAAAAAGAAAACAAAATTAACGTGGATTCTAACGAATTGCTGTAGAAAATTGATTACTAAACATAATCTCTTTACAACTTCTATAAATGCTGTGATCACTCCGCTGAACACCAATTCAATGAAGAGACAGCACAAGCCTAAGTTTTGCAGAAACATAAACTAGAAGAACAGCCTGTAGTGATTGTGTTTGTCTTACATCTAAACTAGGGAGTAGTTGATGGAAGTGGAACGAACGCATAATTTTGTGCTACAAAATTACTGTTAAAGCAATGCTCCCCAGCTCATTTAAAAAGGGATTTCACTACCTGCTTGTGGAGGGGACCAAGCAGCAGAGAAGGAAGAAAAAAAATGCCATTGTTACTTTGATCAGTGTCCATGCTGCAAGTTCCTGGGTTTTGATCTTTGTGTGCACTTTGCATTCACATTCACTAACCTTCTTCTCTCAGCTTCCTCTGAGCAGCAGCACATTTAGTACTCCTTTTAATTTATGATGCTTATGAGTTCTGTAAATAACATGTCGAATAAATCATAGTTATCACTCAATGGCATTTATGGCGAGATTTTAGCCTTCACTAGTTGATAGTATGCACAACATTTCTGATCAAGTGCCTATTACGTGTTTAGCTTGTCATCTCCCCTAATTACCTCCTTGATAGGATCTTTAGGCACCATCGTTAGCAACTCAGAAAAGGTTTCAACCACCTCTCCATCACCACCACGGCCCCTTTGTTGTGTCCCCAAGTACCATGAGTAGACTTGCCAACCACATATCCTCCACACCACTGCAGAGATACACGGGCCATATTGGTTAGACTAGAAAGATCATCCATTCTTGATTACATTAGGCTTGAAGGAACCCATGCAAACACTGCTATTTGAAGATTATTTCAGTCTGGTTCACATCAGTCTGTACCAGCTAAGTTTGACACATGAAGTACAGATCTTGACATAATTGATTTGAATTTAAATTGGTAAAATATATTTGGATTTACAAAAAGTGGTCTTTCTTTGATTGTATTAATCAATGGGAACAGTCACTACTTACTTGATAAATCAGTTTGTCATAAACATTGCTCATTTAATCATCTCAATACAGTCTTCCAATCACAGAACTGAATATGAATCAACCTTTGTTATCACATTGATTTTGCAATAAACTACACATTTTCATTGTGACCCATCTGATTTTGGTAGCACTGGAATAGGTAAGTTCCAATTACTGTGACTCAGTTCAACACCATAATTTTCCATCATGAACTTGATCTCTTCCCTCATTTAAGTTTCTAAGAACGTTGCTTTATGTGCGTCATTTCTCCAACATTAACATCATTTCTGGCCAAAGACATTTTTTCCTTGGCTTACAAATCAATTTATAAGTCTGTAATTGCTTTCTGAAGTCACCTCAATAGTTTTCTGGAAAATTGCATAATATTACATTTAACCTTTCAGACACCTCCATATTTTACTGGAGAGTCAACTTCAGAATTTTCAATTTTTGACTAATTGTCATATCACTCTGATATTTTTATTTTACTCCCTACTTCTTTCACCAATGTAGACACACTCCTATCCCAACTCTCCTCCATGTTATCGGACTATTTTAACATATTTACATAATACACTCACGAAGTTTTTCCTCCTCTCTGGAGTACTCACTAATAATTCACATCAAGTTTATTTTTGCTTTGGTAAAATCCAATGAACTTCGGTTTTAATAGACCCCAGAGACAGGTAACAATACCAAAACTTAGGCCCCAGTGACAAAATTTTATGCATTAGCATTTTTATCTGCTTCAGCTTTCAAGATTTATGATTAAATTATTCATATATTTTTCACTGAGGAAGAAATTAAAATACAGTGAAAGGCTGATCCACTGTCGCCGCAATCTGGTGCCATTTTCAATAGTTTTAAAAATACGACGAAAGTTGAAAGATAAAGCTGAAAGAGAGTGCATCAGTCCTGAGCCAGCTCATCATCCATGAGCCTGCGCTGCCATCCCTCCTCCACCATCTCACCATTTACACCACACCCAACCACTGTTGAAGTCATCACTCTTCAGGTGCCATCTTTCACAGCTGGGCTGATTCTCTTCACTGTCACCTGCCCCAGACCCACCAAAGTTAGACTCACTTCCCTCGGCGCTGGGGCCCACCTCATCGATGTTGCTGTGATGCCTTTCTGCCACCGCTTTACCGGACCCAACCAACGATGAAGCCGCTGATCTTCAGGCAGCAACTTTTGCCACTGGGTCTACCTCACCAACATCACCTCTGCTGATTTACCAGCCGCCGATTCTGACGCCAGGTCCTGTGCTCGGTCCAGGTGTTCTGTGCTGGGATTCCTCACCACAACCAATGGTAAGTAAAAGGAAGAAAGTAAGTGAGTAAAATAAAGGCAAAAAATGGAAAGAGAAACACAGAATAGAAAAAGAAGTTGGAGTGGATGAGCCCTGGTGCAGGAACTCCTTTGCCACCATCTTGCAATTGCAACATTTAAAAGGCATCTGGATGGGTATATGAATAGGAAGGGTTTGGAGGGATATGGGCCAAGTGCTGGCAGGTGGGACTAGATTGTGTTGGGATATCTGATCGGCATGGACGGGTCTGTTTCCATGCTGTACATCTCTATTACTCTATGACTCAAAGTTTCAAATCCTTGTTAGTGCATTGGTTCTCTTTTCCTTGAAAGTTTACTTATAATTCAAGTGCTTTACTGGGTTATGAGGGAACATGCACTCATGTATATACATAAAATACTGCTGGTGCCACATTATCTTGGTAGAGATCTATGAAATTATTAAGGTTAGTGGGACAAGCTATCATTAAAAGGGATATGATTGAACTTTCAATGAACAAATCAGGTGATAGTAGGGAGTGAGATCAGTAACATGACCATCACTTTTTAAAGAAACCAATTATGAATGGGCATGTGTTTAGCCATTCTGAGATTGATCACATGGTATTCGTGCACCGGCAACCAATCAGAAGTTGTTTGCTTCTGATCATGCACAGAGGGCAGTGACTAAAAGAAGTTAATAAACAGTGATTCTTACTGCTTCAGTGAACTGTAAGAAGTCAGAAGACAGAAAAACGACATCAGTCAATGGAAAAGTATAAGAGACATGCACCCACTCAGCCATAAACTGTGTTGATATTCCATTGTGAATTGAGTGAATCCACTGCTTTTGTTGTGATAATTTATTCTGTAGCTGTTTCGGTAAACTTAACAAATTCTATTAAACTTGTGAAATCATATAAGTATTTGAAAAGGGTCTTTTAACTAATCCTTTAAATTGGTACTCTCCCTCAGTCAATAATAGTAATTGACTCAGCTCTTGCAATTGAAGTTAAAATGAACTCCAAACATTTGCACAGTTGTAAACCCTAATTAAAAATGTACACAAACAAACATGCTTCCTGACACTAAGGTTATAGCAACACTCAAATGGGAAACTAATACATGGCCCTTCATTGTAAAATGCAAAATGGCAAACATAAATTAAATATAATGATGTAACAAAGCAAAAACACTTGCTAGCTAAAGTCCAGCTGGGCTTCAAGCAGGCATTATAACTGGCTTTATCATTGGAAAATGGGGTGCATTTGAGTTGCAGGGTATTCCAATGGAAGTGGACACTCTCACCCATCTGACTGAGTTTGGGGAACACCACTTGAGTGAAAGCAATTGCATAGCCTCACTCAGGACATCTCCTGATCAGAAGGACCCCAGGTCAGCCCACAGCAAAATCCCAAAACAAAGCCAAGCCTTGGCCAAATGGTTAACATTTTCTTCAAGATCTGGGCTGGCATGGCCATTGTAGTTGCTACCGGTATGCAGACTTGAGACAGCAAAAGAGTCCAATTGGAACTAAATTGAGTTAGAGAACCTATTGGCCAGTATCATTGGTTAGGAGAGTACAGACTTGCAAAGTCAACCTATATTTGGTTTAGAACAGTTAAATTGCTTAGCAACATCCAACTTAGAACCAATCAAAATAAATATCTGGTTAAATGGTCACCTGGTTCTAATGCAGGTCAATACCGGTGCTGCCATTTCAGTAATTGTAGAACCAGCCTTTAACAAAATCACTCTGGACTTCAACTCTTAAGTTTGTGCAAGACCTCAGCCAGTCTGAGAACATATACCTGGAAGTGTTTACAGTTTAAGGGTAAAACTTCAGTTCTGGTCTCTTATGAGCGAGTTCAGTTACCAGTGATTGTAGTAAAAGGTTCAGGCCCAAGCGTGATGGGGCGAAATTGATTGAGAAAGGTTCAGCTAGACAGGCTCAACATTTTTCAATTAGAAAATGGCTGCCTGAGTGAAGTCCTAATTAAATACCTGGATGCTTTCAAAGAAGGTCTAGAGACTATCAAAGGAGCCACGACTACCTTGCACGTTGACTGGGAAGCACTTCCACGATTCTGGAGGGCTCGCCCTGCACCATTTGCCTTATGGGCAAAAGTAGAGGCAGAAATCAGGAGGCTGGAGAGTGAAGGAGTCACCAAACCAGTCCATTTGTGGAATGGGCAGCATATTGATGGTGAAGCCCTTGTTGGTTTGCCCTTATAGGAATCATGAACAAACAGTAAACCATTTTTTTCAGCTGGAGAAATATCCAATCCCTCGCATAGAAGATTTATACGCAAAACTGGCAGGGGATCTGTCTTTCACAAAACTACACATGAGCCATGCATACTTGCAATTGCATTTAGATGCCGATACCCAGAAGTATACTACAATTCATACTCATAAGGGTTTGTATCAATATATGAGACTTTTTTTTGGGGTATCGTCAGCTTGTGCAACTTTTCAGTGAAATATGAAGGACATTTTGCAGGGTATTCCCCAGTTTGCCATTTATCTAGATCACATGCTAATAACAGAGAATAACAAAAAGGAGTACTTAGAGACAATGTACATAGTCCTTAGATATTTCTCCAATGGGGGTGTATGCCTTAGAAGAGAAACACGTATGTTCCAGACATCCTCCAAGTGACTTACTTGGGCTACAGAGTCGACAGGACCGGGTCACAACTATTGGAAGATAAAGTGAAGACATTCAAAGGTGGCCCTGACTCCCAGGTCTGTACCGGAGCTTGGGTCTTTCCTTGGCCTGGTAAATTATTCGGGAAAGTTCATACATAACCTGGTCTTCATCCAGGAAACTTCCCATAAATTCCTTAAAGGGCGTCAGCTTTGGAAATGGTCATGTTGTCAAAATGCAGCCTTAATGGAAGTGAAGAAGCAGCTGTTGTCATCTGAGATGTTGACCCATTATGACCCCAAACAAGATCTGGTATTGACATCCCTCCCCTTATGACACTGGGGTGGTAGTAACTCAGAGATGGCTGAATGGAGAGGAACATCTAGTAGTGTATGCATCCGGGACGTTAGCTAATGCAGATTGTAAATACACCCGGATAGAGAAAGAAGATTTGGTGGTCATGATTGGGGTCAAGAAATTCCACTAATACCTTCACAGATGTAAATTTGAAATAATAACGGACCACAAACCTCTGCTAGGTCACCTAGTTAAGACAATGCAGTGTTGCCCATATCTTCAGGTGGCATGGTAGCTCAGTGGTTAGCACGACTGCCTCTCAGCACCAGGGACCTGGATTCAATTCCAGCCTCAGGCAACTGTCTGTGTGGAGTTTGCCTATTCTCACCGTATTGGCTTGTGTTTCCTTTGGAAGCTCCAGTTTTTTCCCAAAGATGTGCAGGTTAGGTGGATTGGCCATGCTAAATTGTCCCATTGTATCCAGGGATGTGCAGAGTTATAGGGGTGGAGGGGTGGAGGGGTGGAGTGGTTGGGTCCGGGGGGGATGCTCTTAGGAGAGTTGGTGTGCACTAGATTGGCCTGCTTCCACACTGTAGGGATTCTCTCAATTCAGCGATGGGCGCTAATATTAAGAGTGTATAATTACAAGTTGGGACACTGAGAAGCCGAGTAACAAATGTGGATGCACTGAGCTGCCCCCACTGGACAAGTCCATAACAGTTTTAAATTTTCTGGATACATTTCCAGTCATAGCTGACAGTATCATACTTTGGGCACAGAAAGATCTGCTGGTCCTTGGCAAAACTGAAAAATGCCACCACAACCAGAATTGAAAGCTTTTTGGACTCGGAGAGACCAGATCACAGCACATTACTGTGGGGAGCAAGAGTGATTATCCCGAGTAAAGGGCACCGCCAGATACTGTCTGAGCTCCGCCAGAGTCATCCAGGAGTTTTGAAAATGAAAATGTTGGTGAGAGATTGTATCTGGTGGCTGAACTAAATGCTGACATAGTTGTGTTGATGGGGGAGTGCCCACAGCACCAACAAGGACTAAAATTACTATCAATAGCTTCCCCACCTTCTTGGAATTGGCTGGGTCAACACTGGGTTACATGATGATTATGCAATTCCTTTCAAAGGCTGAATGTTCTTAGTCATTGTGGACGCCCACACAAAGTGGCTGGATGTACGTAGAGTTTATTCGTCAAATACGTGGACAATGATAGAAAGACTGTGAGGGGAGGGTGAAACGTTATGATTTGGATTCCCTACAGTGTGGAAACAGGCCCTTTGGCCCAACCAGTCAACACTGACCCTCCAAAGAGTAACCCAACCAGACCCATTTTTCCTCTGACTAATGCACCTAACATTATGGGCACTTTAGCACGGCCAATTCACCTGACCAACACATCTTTGGATTGTGGGAGGAAACTGGAGCACCCGGAGGAAACCCACACAGACATGGGGAGAATGTGCAAACTCCACACAGACAGTCGCCCGAGGTTGGAATTGAACATGGGACCCTGGTGCTCTGAGGCTGCAGTGCTAACCACTGTGCCACCGTCTCGCCCCAGAAAGTATGAGGGACGCCAATGTTGGACACAAGACTCATCTCAGCAAGAGAGTTTACTTCAGGGGATGAAATTTGCTGTAATAATTACAGGAATGGCCCTGCATGGGTAAGAGGCATTCTCGATGTGAGGTCAGATCCAGTGACATACAAAGTCCGGGTCAGTGTAACGGTTCTGCAAAAGCACGTGGACCATATGAAAGTAGAAAATTCGTAAACAGTGTGGGAGCAAAATGTACACGGCTCCCCGGCTGCATTTCTGACTTCTCTAGAACTCATAGGGTCACCCGTCTCCATCAAGCTTTGAAGATTCGTTGGAATCTGGGATGGACATGTGGATGTTACTGCCTTGACATCTTCGCCGCCTGAAGAAGAAAATGAATTCCTTCCGAGACACTCCAGGGTCAAGGGGTAAGTATCTGCACATTACCCATCGCCCTGTATCAGAGGCAGAGTCAGAGCTACCTGACCCAGTGCTAAAAACCCCAGGAGGATCTCCAAAAAGAAGAACCATCCTATGTCCTCGAACTCAGAGTGGGAGGGATGTAGTGAGAGCAATGAGGTCAGCCAGGTGGACCTCATTGAAGGTGAGTTCCCTGATGGGGACATTTAACTTGGTCCCATCAAGGTACCCTGCCTGACAGATAACAACATCCTGTCACTCTGAGAGCTGGCTGTAAGGAAGCTGGATTAGTGTCAAGGACTTTCCACATGTGAATAAAGGGTGACTTGGTGATGGGATACCACCCTCTGTGGGGTTATTTCAGTGGTAAACCAATGGATAAATGTCCAATCCCTTGGATGGAGAATTTAAATATAACGCTGCATTCTACTAATAGAGATAAACAAAATAGAAGGGCAACTGTGACTTGCTTCTTTATGACTATTTTTGACTTTTTTATGATTTCCTGCATATTTACCTTATATTTGTGGTATGGGTGACTAATTCTGTGACATTACAAAATCACGCAATAATTAAGGATGAGGAAGAGCCAAGCGATTGTTTTAAAGTTGTTTATAACTATCTGATGTTGTTGTATACCACACTAAACCTGAGACGGCTTATCTTATTCTTGCCCTTTAAGCACTTTTTCCAGAATTACATATTCCTACCATACTCTCTATCCATCACCTGCATGCAATCCCAGCTTTGTTTTCAAGACTCAAAAGTACAAGTCATTTAATCGTTTCTCACATAATAGACCTCCGACACCAGAGAACAATCGCATGAACCTCTGCCTCATTTACTTGAAGTCTATCTCGTGCCTGGGGACTGGAGCTGACTGCAATAGTCAACATGTGTATTCTGCAGTTTTGGCTATGTTGTTCAGCATTCTATCGGCTTTGTTCATTGTTGTTTTGCATTATATATCAAGTCTACTAAAACTCTGAGCTTATTTTCAGCTTGTTATTTCAACACCATCCATTAAATATATGTGACCCCTTTTCCCTTCCTCTGTGCAACATTTTACACTCCATGCAAGCACAACACAAAAGGAGAACATTTGGTCTTTATAACTGTTTGTATTCCAAAAGAATTTTGCATTTGTCCCCATTTCCCTATTCTTTCCTCACTGCATTTCCCCTGCAAATACTAAATTAGATTAGGTTTGGTTCCCTACAGCGTGGAAACAGGCCCTTTGGCCCAACAAATTTACACTGACCCTCCGAAGAGTGACCCACTCAGACCCATTTCCCTCTGACGAATGCCCCTAACACTATGGGCAATTTCACATGGCCAATTCACCTGACCTGCACATCTTTAGACTGTGGGAGGAAACCGGAGCACAGGAGGAAACCCATGCAGACACGGGGAGAATGTGCAAACTCCACACAGACAGTCACCCGAGGCTGGGCTCGAACTTGAATTAAATTTCTTCTGCAATTGCCCCACCCACTTACATGAATTACCATTCTCTCATCACTCTATAATTTCTAAGTAGCTTTCTCTCATTCCAAAATTCCTCCTTCTTCCACTTCTGCAACTTTGAACAATTTGCATTTAGTTTCATAATTAAAGCCATTGTCATAAATTTGCAACAGTAGTAATCCCACACGGAGCAACCAAAGCAGACCTCAGCCCAGCCTCTGACACACCTATAAGTGCATCTCCTACCGGCACAGATACAGTCACCTCAATGGATTCTCATGCACGATTGGATAGCGTGGCTCAAGATGGTGAAGGTGACATGAGTGAGCTGAAAGGATGAGAGAGGCAGAAGCAGCAGTGGAAAGACTCTTGGAGGATTGAGGGCTGACATGGTCTTGCTTCCCTGGGCGTAGAGTCTTGGCCTTAGGAACGTGATTGTAATGAGGCCAGCAGCAGCAGCAGATGTCTCCCCCCAATACCAGTGCACCCTCAGCCAGTGCAGAATGGCCCTCTTCGGCTTTGTTATCATTTTTGTGTTAAAATCCAAAGTGTGATTGGAAGATTAACTCGGCTAAAGCAAGGTTACAAGCACACTCAAACTGAATGAAAAATATTAATGCACACTTGTTGCAGGATTGCAACACAGTGAGTGGAAGCAGTATGTGACATGCCCCAGTACTCTGTGTGGGATTACTTCTGTTGCAAATTTATGACAATGGCTTTAATTATGAAACTAAATGCAAATTGTTCAAAGTTGCAGAAGTGGAAGAAGGAGGAACTTTGGAATGAGAGGAAGCTGCTTAGAAAATATAGAGTGCTGAGAGAATGGTAATTAATGTAAGTGGGTGGGGTAATTGCAGAAGAAATTTAATTCACGTTCGAGCCCAGCCTCGGGTGACTGTCTGTGTGGAGTTTGCACATTCTCCCTGTGTCTGCATGGGTTTCCTCCGGGTGCTCCGGTTTCCTCCCACAGTCCAAAGATGTGCAGGTCAGGTGAATTGTCCATGTGAAATTGCCCATAGTGTTAGGGGCATTCGTCAGAGGGAAATGGGTCTGGTGGGTTATTCTTTGGAGGGTCAGTGTGAACATGTTGGGCCTAGGGCCTGTTTCCACGCTGTAGGGAATCTAACCTAATCTAATTTAGTATTTGCAGGGGAAATGCAGTGAGGAAAGAATAGGGAAATGGGGACAAATGCAAAATTCTTTTGGAATACAAACAGTTATAAAGACCAAATGTTCTCCTTTTGTGTTGTGCTTGCATGGAGTGTAAAATGTTGCACAGAGGAAGGGAAAAGGGGTCACATATATTTAATGGATGGTGTTGAAATAACAAGCTGAAAATAAGCTCAGAGTTTTAGTAGACTTGATATATAATGCAAAACAACAATGAACAAAGCCGATAGAATGCTGAACAACATAGCCAAAACTGCAGAATACACATGTTGACTATTGCAGTCAGCTCCAGTCCCCAGGCACGAGATAGACTTCAAGTAAATGAGGCAAAGGTTCATGCAGTTATTCTCTGGTGTCGGAGGTCTAATATGTGAGAAACGATTAAATGACTTGTACTTTTGAGTCTTGAAAACAAAGCTGGGATTGCATGCAGGTGATGGACAGAGGGTATGGTAGGAATATGTAATTCTGGAAAAAGTGCTTAAAGGGCAAGAATAAGATAAGCCGTCTCAGGTTTAGTGTGGTATACAACAACATCAGATAGTTATAAACAACTTTAAAACAATCGCTTGGCTCTTCCTCATCCTTAATTATTGCGTGATTTTATAATGTCACAGAATTAGTCACCCATGCCACAAATATAAGGTAAATATGCAGGAAATCATAAAAAGTCAAAATAGTCATAAAGAATCAAGTCACAATTGCCCTTCTATTTTGTTTTTCTCTATTAGTAGAATGCAGTGTTATATATAAATCCTCCATCCAAGGGATTGGACATTCATCCATTGGTTTACCACTGAAATAACTCCGCAGAGGGTGGTATCCCATCACCAAGTCACCCTTTATTCACATGTGGAAAGTCCTTGACACTAATCCAGCTTCCTTACAGCCAGCTCTCAGAGTGACAGGATGTTGTTATCTGTCAGGCAGGGTACCTTGATGGGACCAAGTTAAATGTCCCCATCAGGGAACTCACCTTCTACGAGGTCCACCTGGCTGATCTCATTGCTCTCACTACATCCCTCCCACTCTGAGTTTGAGGACATAGGCTGGTTCTTGTTTTTGGAGATCCTCCTGGGGTTTTTAGCTCTGACTCTGCCTCTGATACAGGGCGATGGGTAATGCACAGAGACTTACCCCTTGACCCCGGAGTGTCTCGGAAAGAATTCATTTTCTTCTTCAGGCAATGAAGATGTCAAGGCAGTAACGTCCACATGTCCATCCCAGATTCCAACGGATCTTCAAAGCTTGATGGAGACGGGCGACCCAATGAGTTCTAGAGAAGTCAGAAATGCGGCCGGGGAGCCGTGTACACTTTGCTCCCACACTGTTTACGAATTTTCTGCTTTCATATGGTTTACATGCTTTTTCAGAACCATTACACTGACCCGAATGTTGTATGTCACTGGATCTGACCTCACATTGATTATAGGGCCATTCCTGTAATTATTACAGCAAACTTCATCCCCTGAAGTAAACTCTCTTGCTGAGTTGAGGCTTGTGTCCAGCATTGGCGTTCCTCATACTTCTTGGGGCGAGACGGTGGCTCAGTGGTTAGCACTGCTGCCTCACAGCACCAGGGTCCCATGTTCAATTCCAGCCTCGGGCACTTGTCTGTGTGGAGTTTGCACATTCTCCCCATGTCTGCGTGGGTTTCCTCCGGGTGCTCCGGCTTCCCCCCACAATCCAAAGATGTGCAGGTCAGGTGAATTGGCCGTGCTAAATTACCCACAGTGTTAGGTGCATTAGTCAGAGGGAAATGGGTCTGGGTGGGTTACTCTTCGAAGGGTCAGTGTTGACTGGTTGGGCCGAAGGGCCTGTTTCCACACTGTAGGGAATCTAAATCATAACGTTTCACCCTCCTCTCCAGGTCCAAAAAGATCAAGTTTAACCTGGTGTGGAGTCTTCTCCCCATTAACAACTCTGTTGCAGTTATCCTTGTAGATGGGAGTGGTCCGATAATCAAACAAGAACCTGGACAGTTTCGTACCGAGTGATGCTGTATTTTGTTCATTTAAGTCTGCCTTCAATGTTTCGACAGCATTGGATGATGGATGGGCTGGAGCTGTCCTTATACAACAGATACCAATCAACTTTAGAAAATACTCAAATTCTCTGCTGGTCAATGATGGCCTGTTATCTGGGATCAACACTTCCGGAAGTCTGTGTATTGTAAAAGATGCTCTCAGTTTTTCTATCATTGTCCCCGTGTTTGACGAATGAACTCTACGTACGTCCAGCCACTTTGTGTGGGCATCTACAATGACTAAGACCATTCAGCCTTTGAAAGGAATTGCATAATCAACATGTAACCGAGTCCAGTGTTGACCCAGCCAATTCCAAGAAGATGGGGAAGCTATTGATAGTAATTTTAGTCCTCGTTGGTGCTGTGGGCACTCCCCCATCAACACAACTATGTCAGCATTTAGTTCAGGCCACCAGATACAATCTCTCACCAACATTTTCATTTTCAAAACTCCTGGATGACTCTGGCGGAGCTCAGACAGTGTCTGGCGGTGCCCTTTACTCGGGATAATCACTCTTGCTCCCCACAGTAATGTGCTGTGATCTGGTCTCTCCGAGTCCAAAAAGCTTTCAATTCTGGTTGTGGTGGCATTTTTCAGTTTTGCCAAGGACCAGCAGATCTTTCTGTGCCCAAAGTATGATACTGTCAGCTATGACTGGAAATGTATCCAGAAAATTTAAAACTGTTATGGACTTGTCCAGTGGGGGCAGCTCAGTGCATCCACATTTGTTACTCGGCTTCTCAGTGTCCCAACTTGTAATTATACACTCTTAATATTAGCGCCCATCGCTGAATTGAGAGAATCCCTACAGTGTGGAAGCAGGCCAATCTAGTGCACACCAACTCTCCTAAGAGCATTCCCCCCCAGACTCAACCACTCCACCCCCCCCCCATTCCTATAACTCTGCACATCCCTGGATACAATGGGACAATTTTGTCATGGCCAATCCCACCTAACCTGCACATCTTTGGGACGAAACTGGAGCTCCCAAAGGAAACACAAGCCAACACGGTGAGAATAGGCAAACTCCACACAGACAGTTGCCTGAGGCTGGAATTGAATCCAGGTCCCTGGTGCTGAGAGGCAGTCGTGCTAACCACTGAGCTACCATGCCACCTGAAGATATGGGCAACACTGCATTGTCTTAACTAGGTGACCTAGCAGAGGTTTGTGGTCCGTTATTATTTCAAATTAACATCTGTAAAGGTATTAGTGGAATTTCTTGACACCAATCATGACCACCAAATCCTCTTTCACTCTCTGGGTGTATTTACGATTTGCATTAGCTAACGTCCCGGATGCATACACTACTAGATGTTCCTCTCCATTCAGCCATCTCTGAGTTACTACCACCCCAGTGTCATAAGGGAAGTGTCTGCTCACACCCCCAACATTACAGGAATCAGCCTGCTCACTCCCCCAACACTGCGGGAATCAACCTGCTCACTCCGCCAACACTGCGGCAATCAGCCTGCTCACTCCTCCAACACTGCAGGAAGCATCCTGCTCACTCCCCCAACACTGTGGGAATAGGTCTGCTCACTCACCTGACACTGTGGACATCAGCTGCTCTCTCACCCAACACTGCACAGATTAACCTACTCACTATCCAAAACCTATGGGAATCAGCCTGCTCACTCCCCCAACACAGTGGGAATCAGTCTGCTCACTCCCCTATCACTGCAGGAATTAGCCTACCCACTACTCCAAAACTATGTGAATCAGTCTACTCATTCAACCAATACTGTGGAAATCAGCCTGCTCACTCCCCCTACACTGCGGAAATCACTCTATTCAACCTCCAGCTCTGCGGGAATCAGCCTGCTCTCTCCCGAATACTGCGAGATTCCTGATGAAGGGCTTATGCCCGAAATGTCGAATTTCCTGTTCCTTGGATGCTGCCTGACCTGCTGTGCTTTAACCAGCAACACATTTTCAGCACTGCAAGAATCAGCCTGCTCACTCTCCCAACACTGCGGGAATCAGCCTGCTCAGACCCCCAACCCTGCGGGAATCAGCCTGCTCAGACCCCCAACCCTGCGGGCAACTTTCTGCTCACTCCCTTAACACTGCAGGAAGCTGGTTGCTATTCCGACAACACAGAAGGTATAGGCCTGCTCTCTCCCCCAACACTGCGGGAATCAGCCTGCTCTCTCCCCCAACACTGCGGGAATCAGCCTGCTCTCTCCCCCAACACTGCGGGAATCAGCCTGCTCACTTCCCTCACACTGCGATAATCAGCCTACTCATTCCCCCCAAACTGCGGCAATTGTCTCATCACTCCCCCAACACTGCAGGAATCAGCCTGCTCACTCGCCCAACACAGTGGGAATCATCCTGCTCACTCCTCAAATACTGCAGGAATCAGCCTGTTCACTCCCCAACACTACGGGAATCATCCTGCTCACTCCCCAAACACTGCGGGAATCAGCCTGCTCACTCCCCAAATACGGCAGGAATCATCCTGCTCACTCCCCCAACACTGTGGGAATCAGCCTGCTCACTCCCCCAACACTGTGGGAAGCAACCTGCTCACTCACCCCACGCTGAGGGAATCAGCCTACTCACTTCCCCAACACTGTGGGAATCAACCTGCTCACTTCCCCAACACTGTGGGAATCAGCCTGCTCACTCCCCTGACAATGCGGGAATCAGCCTGCTCACTCACCCAACACAGCGGGACTCAGTCTGTTCACTCCCCCAACACAGCGGAAATCAGTCTGCTCACTCCCCTATCACTGCGGGAATTAGCCTACCCACTACTCCAAAGCTATGTGAATCAGTCTACTCATTCAACCGACACTTTGGAAATCAATCTGCTCACTCCCCTGATACTGTGGGAATCAGCCTTCTCACTCCCGCTACACTGCGGAAATCACTCTATTCACTCCCCCAGCACTGTGGGAGTCGGCCTGCTCACGAACCCAACACTGCGCGAGACTGCCTGCTCAATCCGGCAACATTACGGGTATCAGCCTGCTCACGAACCTAACACTGTGGGAATCAACCTTCTCAAACCCCAACGCTACATGAATCAGTCAGCTCACTCCCCCAACACTGTCGAAATCAGCCATCACACTCCCCCATAACTGGGGAACCAGCCTCATCATAACCCAACACTGGGGGTATCAGACTACTCACACCCCAACACTGCGGGAATCAGCCTGCTCACTCCCCTGACACTTGGGGAATCAGCCTGCAGACTCCCCGAACACTGTGGGAGTCGGCCTACTCACGAACCCAACACTGCGGGAATCAGCCTCATCATGACCCCAACACTGGGGGTATCAGACTGCTCACACCTCAACACTGCGGGAATTAGGATGCTCACACCCCCAACACTGCAGGAATCAGCCTGCTCACACCCCCAACACTGCGGGAATCAGCCTGCTCACACCCTCAACACTGCAAAAATCAGCCAGCTCACTCAGAAACACTGCGTGAATCAGCCTGCTCATTCCCCGAACACTGTGGGAGTCGGCCTGCTCACGAACCCAACACTGCGGGAATCAACCTTCTCAAACCCCAACGCTACATGAATCAGTCAGCTCACTCCCCCAAAACTGTGGGAATCAGCCTCATCACGACCCCAACACTGGGGGTATCAGACTGCTCACACCTCAACACTGCGGGAATTAGGATGCTCACTCCCCCAACACTGCAGGAATTAGCCTACCCACTACTCCAAAACTATGTGAATCAGTCTATTCATTCAACCATTACTGTGGGAATCAGCCTGCTCACTCATCCCAACACTGTGTAAATCAGCTTGCTCAGACCCCCAACACTGCGGGCATCTTTCTGCTCACTCCCCTAACACTGCAGGAAGCTGGCTGCTATTCCGACAACACAGAAGGTGTAGGCCTGCTCTCTCCCCCAACACTGTGGGAATCACTCTGCTCACTCCGCCAACACTACGCAATCGGTCTACCCACGCTCCCAACACTGCGGGAATCACCCTGTCACTCCTCCAACAATGCGAAATTCAGCCTGCTCACTCCCCCAACACTGCGGGAATTAGACTACTCCCTACCCCAACACTGCAGGAATCAGCCTGCTCACTTCCCTCACACTGCGACAATCAGCCTGCTCACTCCACCAACACAGTGGGAATCATCCCGCTCACTCCTCAAATACTGCAGGAATCAGCCTGTTCACTCCCCAACACAATGGGAATCATCCTGCTCACTCCCCAAACACTGTGAAAATCAGCCTGCTCACTCCCCTCACACTGTGGGAACCAGCCTGCTCTCATCCCCAACGCTGCAGGGATCAGCCTGCTCACTCTTCCAACGCTGCAGGGATCAGCCTGCTCACTCCCCTAACACTGCGGGAATCAGGCCTCTCTCTGCACCAACAATTCAGGATTCAGCCTGTTCACTCCCCCAACACTGTGGGAATCAGCCTGCTCACTCCCCCAAACACTGCGGGAATTAGCCTGCTCACTCCCCCAATTCTGTGGGAATCAGCTTGCTCACTCCCCAAACACTGCAGGAATCAGCCTGCTCACTCCCCCAACACTTTGGGCATCAGCCAGTTCACTCACCCAATGCTGGGGGAATCAGCCTGCTCCCTCCCCTGACACTGCGGGAATCAGCCTATTCACTCTTCCAACGTTGCGGGAATCAGCCTGCTCACGCTCACAACACTGCGGGAATCAGGCCTCTCTCTCCCCAACACTTCAGGAATCACTCTGCTCACTCCCCCAACTCTGCGGGAATTAGTCTACTCCCTCCCTCAAGCCTATGAGTATCAGTCTACATACTCCACCAACACTTCGGAATCAGCCGGCACATATCCCACCACTGCCGGAATCAGCCTGCTCTCTCCCCAAACACTGTGGGTATCAGCCTGCTCACTCACCCAACGCTGGGGGAATCAGCCCGCTCACTCCCCTAACACTGCGGGAATCAGCCTACTCACTCTTCCAATGTTGCGGGAATCACCCTGCTCTCTCCCCTAGCACTGCGGGAATCAGTCTGCTCACTCCCCAAACACTGTGGGAATCAGCGTTGTGACTCCCCCAAAACTGCAGGGGTCTGCCTGTTCACTCTCCCAACACTGTGGAATCAGCCTGCTCACTCCCCCAACACTGTGGGAAGCAACCTGCTCACTCACCCCACGCTGCGGGAATCAGCCTACTCACTTCCCCAACACTGTGGGAATCAACCTGCTCACTTCCCCAACACTGTGGGAATCAGCCTGCTCACTCCCCTGACAATGCGGGAATCAGCCTGCTCACTCACCCAACACAGCGGGACTCAATCTGTTCACTCCCCCAACACAGCGGGAATCAGCCTATTCACTGTTCCAACGTTGCGGGAATCAGCCTGCTCTTTCCCCTAACACAGTGGGAATCAGCCTTCTCTCTCCCGAATACTGTGGGAATCTGCCTGCTAACTTCTCCAACACTGTGGGAATCAACCAACTCTCTCACCCAACACTGCAGGAATCTGCCTGCTCACTCCCCCAACACTACGGGAATCAGCATTCTGACTCCCCCAAAACTGCGTGAATCAGCCTGCTCACTCCCCAACACTGCGGGAATCACCCTGCTCACGTCCCCAATACTGTGTGAATCAGTCTGCTCACTCCCCTGACACTGCTGGAATCAGCCTCTCTCTCCCCCAACACTTCAGGATTCAGTCTGCACACTCCCCCAACTCTGCGGGAATTAGTCTACTCCCTCCCTCAAACCCATGGGAATCAGTCTGCTCACTCCACCAACACTTCGGAATCAGCCTGCACACATCCCAACACTGCTTGAATCCTCCTTCTCACTCACCCAATACTGCGGGAATCAGCCTGCTCTCTCCCACAGCACTGTGGGAATCAGCCTACACAATCCGCCAATTCTGCAGGAATCAGCATTCTTACTCATCCGACACTGCTGGAATCAGCCTGCTCATTCCTCCAACGCTGCCGGAATCAGCCTGCTATTTCGCCTAACACAGTTGGAATCAGCCTTCTCTCTCCCGAACACTGTAGGAATCTGCCTGCTAACTCCTCCAACACTGTGGGAATCAGACATCTCTCTCACCCAACACTGCAGGAATCAGCCTGCTCTCTCTTCCCAAACACTGTGGGAATCAGCCTGCTCACTCCTCCAACACTGTGGGAATCAGCGTTATTATATCCCCAACACTGCGGGTTTCAGCCTGCTCACTCTGCCAACACTGCGGGAATCAGACTGCTCACTCTGCCAACCCTGCGGGAATCAGCCTGCTCTCTCTCCCAATACTGCGGGAATCAGGCTGCTCACTCCCCGAACAATGCGGGAATCAGCTTTCTCACTCATCCAAAACTGTGGGAATCAGCCTGCTCACTCCCCCAATTCTGTGGGATCAGCCTGCTCACTCCCCCAACACTGCGGGAATCAGCCTGCTCTCTCCCCCAATGCTGCGGGAATCAGCCTGCTCACTCCCCCAACACTGCGGGAATCAGCCTGCTCTCTCCCCCAATGCTGCGGGAATCAGCCTGCTCTCTCCCCCAATGCTGCGGGAATCAGCCTGCTCACTCCCCCAACACTGCAGGAATCAGCCTACTCATTCCCCAAACACTGCAGGAATCAGCCTGCTCACTTGCCAACGCTGCAGGAATCAGCCTGCTCACTCCCCGAACACTGCAGGAATCAGCCTTCTCACTCACCCACTACTGCGGGAATCAACCTGCTCACTCCCTCAATTCTGTGGGAATCAGCCTGCTCACTCCCCTAACACACTGCAGGAATCAGCCTGCTCACTCCCCCAATTCTGTGCGAATCAGCCTGTTCACTCCCCAAACACTGCAGGAATCAGCCTGCTCACACCCCCAACACTGTGGGAATCTGCCTGCTGACTCACCCAATGCTGCGGGAATCAGCTTGCTCACTCCCTCAATATTGCGGGAATCAGCCTGCTCACTCCCCCAACACTGTGGGAATCAGCCTGCTCACTCCCCCAACACTGTGGGAATCAGCCTGATCACTCCCCCAACACTGCGGGAATCAGTGTTCTGACTCCCTCAAAACTGCAGGAATCTGCCTGCTCACTCTGCCAACCCTGTGGGAATCAGCATGCTTTCGCTCCCACCACTATGGGAATCAGCATACTCACTCCCCCAACACTGCGGGAATCACCCTGCTCACATCCCCAACACTGCGGGAATCAGCCTCTCTCTCCCCCAACACTTCAGGATTCAGTCTGTACACTCCCCCAACTCTGCGGGAATTAGTCTACTCCCTCCCTCAAACCTATGGGAATCAGTCTGCTCACTCCACCAACACTTCGGAATCAGCCTGCACACATCCCAACACTGCGGGAATCCTCCTTCTCACTCACCCAATACTGCAGGAATCAGCCTGCTCTCTCTGCCAACACTTTGGGAATCAGCAATCTCATTCACCCAACACTGTGGGAATCAGCCTGCTCTCTCCCATAGCACTGTGGGAATCAGCCTGCTCAAGACCCCAACACTACAGGAATCGGACAGCTCACTCCCACAACGCTGCGGGAAACAGCCTGCTCACTCCCCTACACTGCCGGAATCAGCCTGCTCACTCCCCAACACAGTGGGAATCAGCCTGCTCACTCCACCAACACTGTGGGAATCAGCATTATTATATCCCCAACCCTGCGGGCATCAGCGTACTCACTCACCCAACACTACGGGAATCAGCCTGCTCTCTCTTCCCGAACACTGCGGGAGTCAGCCTGCTCACTCTCCCAACACTGCGGGTATCAGCGTTATCATATCCCCAACCCTGCGGGAATCAGCCTGCTCACTCTGCCAACCCCGCGGGAATCAGCATGCTTTCGCTCCCACCACTATGGGAATCAGCCTACTCAATAACCCAATACTGTAGGAATCAGGCTGCTCACTCCCCCATCACTGCGGGACTCAGCCTGCTCACTCCCCCATCACTGTGGGACTCAGCCTGCTCACTCCCCCAACACTGCGGGAATCAGCCTGCTCACTCCCCGAACACTGCGGGAATCAGCCTGCTCACTCCCCGAACACTGCGGAAATCAGCCTGCTCACTCCCCCAACACTGTGGGAATCAGCGTACCCACTTATCCAACTGCAGGAATCAACTTGTTCATTCCCCAAGCACTACGGGAATCAGCCTGCTCACTCACCAACGCTGCGGGAATCAGCCTGCTCACTCACCCAACACTGTGGGAATCAGCCTACTCACTCCCGTAACACTGCAGGAATCACCCTGCTCACTCCCGCAACACTGCGGGAATCAGCCATCTCACTCCCCCAACAAAGCGGGAATCAGCCTGCTGACTCCCCCAGCACTAGAGGAATCAGTCTGCTAACTGCCCCAACACAGCGGGAATCAGCTGGCTCCCTCCCCCAAAACTGTGGGACTTTGGCTGCTCAATCCCCAACACAGCAGGATACAAGCAGCTCATTCCCCCAACACTGAAGGAATCAGTCTCGTCACTCCCAAGCCTGCGGGAATCAGCCTTGTTTCGCTCCCACCACTGTGGGAATCAGCCTACTCACTCACACAACACTGAAGGAATCAGGCTGCTCACTCCCCCATCACTGCGGGAATCAGCCTGCTCAATCCCCCAACACTGCGGGAATCAGCTTGTTCATCGCCCAAACACTACGGGAATCAGCCTGCTCACTCACCAACACTGTGGGAATCAGCCTGCTCACCCACTCAACACTGCAGGAATCAGCCTGCTCACCCCCGCAACACTGCGGGAATCAGCCTTCTCACTCCCCCAACAAAGCGGGAATCAGCCTGCTGACGCCCCCAGCACTAGAGGAATCAGTCTGCTAACTGCCATAACACTGCAGGAATCAGCTGGCTCACTCCCACAAAACTGTCGGACTTTGGCTGCTCAATCCCCAACACTGCCGGATACAGCTTGCTCATTCCCCCAACACTGATGGAATCAGACTCGTCACTCCCCAACAATGCGGGAATCAGCCTACTCACTCTTCCAACGTTGCGGGAAACAGCCTGCTCATGCCCACAACACTGCGGGAATCAGCCTGCTTACTCCCCTAACACTGCGGGAATCAGCCTGCTCACTCCCCTGACACTGAGGGAATCAGCCTGCTCACTCCCCTGACACTGCGGGAATCAGCCTACTCACTCTTCCAACGTTGCGGGAATCAGCCTGCTCACGCCCACAACACTGCGGGAATCAGGCCTCTCTCTCCCCCAACACTTCAGGAATCACTCTGCTCACTCCCCCCAACTCTGCGGGAATTAGTCTCCTCCCTTTCTCAAACCTATGGGAATCAGTCTACACACTCCACCAACATTTCGGAATCAGCCGGCACATATCCCATCACTGTGGGAATCAGCCTGCTCACTCACCCAACACTGCAGGAATTAGCCTGATCTCTCCCCAAACACTGTGGGAATCAGCCTGATCTCTTCCCAAACACTGCGGGAATCAGCCTGCTCACTCCCCGAACATTGCAGGAATCAGCCTGCGCACTCCCCCAACACTGCGGGAATCAGCCTGCTCATTCCCCCAACACTGAAGGAATCAGACTCGTCACTCCCAAGCCTGCGGGAATCAGCCTGCTCATTCCCCCAACACTGAAGGAATCAGACTCGTCACTCCCAAGCCTGCGGGAATCAGCCTGGTTTCGCTCCCACCACTGTGGGAATCAGCCTACTCACTCACACAACACTGTAGGAATCAGGCTGCTCACTCCCCCATCAGTGCGGGAATCAATGTACTCACTTCCCCACCACTGTGGGAATCAGCCTGCTCACCCACTCAACACTGCAAGAATCAGCCTGATCACTCACCCAACGCTGCGGGAATTAGCCTACTCACTCTTCCAACATTGCGAGAATCAGCCTGCTCACGCCCACAACACTGCAGGAATCAGGCCTCTCTCTCCCTACACTTCAGGATCACTCTGCTCACTCCCCCAACTCTGCGGGAATTAGTCTACTCCCTCCCTCAAACCTATGGGAATCAGTCTGCACACTCCACCAACACTTCGGAATCAGCCTGCACACATCACAACACTGCGGGAATCAGCCTGCTCCCACCTCCAACACTGAAGGAATCAGCCTTCTCTCTCCCCCAACACCACAGGAATCACCCTGCACACTCCCCCAACACTGCGTGAATCTGCCTGCTCACTCCCCCAACACTGAAGGAATCAGACGCATCACTCTCCAACACTGCAGGAATCGGACAGCTCACAACCACAACATTGGGGGAATCAGCCTTGTCACTTCCACAGCACTGCAGGAAACGTCCTGCTCACTCTCCCAACACTGTGGGAATCAGCCTGATCACTCCCGCAACACTGCGAGAATCAGCCTGCACACTCTGCCAGCACTGCGGGAATGACACTTCTCACTCACCCAACACCGCGGTAATCAGCTTTCACACAGCCCCAACACTACAGGAATCGGACAGCTCACTCCCCCAACACTGCAGGAATCAGCCTGCTCATTCCCCCAACACTGCAGGAATCAGCTTGCTCACTCCCCTGACAATGCGGGAATTAGCCTACTCACACCACCAACGCTGCAGGAATCAGCCTGCTAACTCACCCAACACTGTGGGAATCAGCCTGATCTATCCCCGAATACTGCGGGAATCAGACTGCTCACTCACCCAATGCTGCGGGAATCAGCCAGATCTATCCCCCAACACTGCGGGAATCAGCCTGATCTCTCCTACAACACTGTGGGAATTAGCCTGATCTCTCCCCAAATACTGCGGGAATCAGCCTGCTCACTCCCCGAACATTGCAGGAATCAGCCTGCACATTCCCCCAACACTGCAGGAATCAGCTTCCTCACTCCCCTGACACGGCAGGAATCAGCCTGCACCCTCCCCATACACTGCGGGAATCAGCCTGCACCCTCCCCATACACTGCGGGAATCAGCCTGCTCACTCACCCAACGTTGCGGGAATCAGCCTACTCAATCCCCTGACACTGCGGGAATCAGCCTACTCACTCCCCTGACACTGCGGGAATCAGCTGACTCACTCTTCCAACGTTGCAGGAATCAGCCTGCTCACACCCACATCACTGCGGGAATCAGCCGACTCACTCTTCCAATGTTGCGGGAATCAGCTTGCTCACTCCCCTGACACTGTCGCAATCGGCCTACTCACTCACCCAACGCTGTGGGAATCAACCTACTCACTCCCCCAAATCTGCGGGAATCAGCCTGCTCACTCTCCCAACACAGCGGGAATCAGCCTGCTCACTCTTCCAACGCTGCGGGAATCAGGCCTCTCTCTCCCTACACTTCAGGAATCACTCTGCACACTCCCACAAGTCTGCGGGAATTAGTCTACTCCCTCCCTCAAACCTATGGGAATCAGTCTACATACTCCACCAACACTTCGGAATCAGCCTGCACACATCCCAACACTGCGGGAATCAGCCTGATCAATCCCCGAATACTGCGGGAATCAGCCTGCTCTCTCCCCCAACACTGTGGGAATCAGCCTGATCTTTCCCCAAACACTGTGGGAATCAGCCTGATCTCTCCCCAAACACTGCGGGAATCAGCTTCCTCACTCCCCTGACACTGCAGGAATCAACCTGCTCACTCCCCCAACACTGCAGGAATCAGCCTGCTCACTCCCCTGACACTGCAGGAATCAGCCTGCTCACTCCGCTAACACTGTGGGAATCAGCCGACTCACTCATCCAACGTTACGGGATTCACCCTGCTCACGCCCACAACACTGCGGGAATCAGCTTCCTCACTCCCCTGCCAGTGCGGGAATCAGCCTGCTCACTCCCCACACACTGCGGGAATCAGCCTGCTCACTCTCCCAACACTGTGGGAATCAGGCCTATCTCTCCCTACACTTCAGGAATCACTCTGCACACTCCCCCAAGTCTGCGGGTATTAGCCTACTCCCTCCCTCAAGCCTAAGGGAATCAGTCTACATACTCCACCAACACTTCGGAATCAGCCTGCACACATCCCAACACAGCGGGAATCAGTCTGCTCACTCCCCTAACACTGCGGGAATCAGCCTGCTCACTCCCCTGACATGACAGGAATCAGCCTGCTCACTCTTCCAACATTTCAGGAATCAGCCTGCTCACTCCCCCAAAACTGCGGGAATTAGGCCTCTCTCTCCCTACACTTCAGGAATCACTCTGCACACTCCCCCAAGTCTGCGGGAATTAGTCTACTCCCTCCCTCAAACGTATGGGAATCAGACTACATACTCCACCAACACTTCGGAATCAGCCGGCACATATCCCACCAATGCGGGTATCAGCCTGCTCACTCCCCTGACATGACAGGAATCAGCCTGCTCACTCTTCCAACATTTCAGGAATCAGCCTGCTCACTCCCCCAACACTGCGGGAATCAGGCCTCTCTCTCCCTACACTTCAGGAATCACTCTGCACACTCCCCCAACGTTGCGGGAATCAGCCTGCTCACGCCCACAACACTGCGGCAATCAGCCGACTCACTCCCCTGACACTGTGGCAATCGGCCTACTCACTCACCCAATGCTGCGGGAATCCGCCTACTCACTCACCCAACACTGCGGGAATCAGCCTGCTCACTCTTCCAACGCTGCGGGAATCAGGCCTCTCTCTCCCTACACTTCAGGAATCACTCTGCACACTCCCCCACGTCTGCGGGAATTAGTCTACTCCCTCCCTCAAACCTATGGGAATCAGTCTACATACTCCACCAACACTTCGGAATCAGCCTGCACACATCCCAACACTGCGGGAATCAGCCTGCTCACTCCCCTAACACTGTGGGAATCAGCCTGCTCACTCACCCAATGCTGTGGGAATCAGCCAGATCTATCCCCCAACACAGCGGAAATCAGCCTGATCTCTCCCGAAACACTGCGGGAATCAGCCTGCTCACTGCCCCAACAGTGCGGAAATCTGTCTGCTCACTCCCCCAACACTGCAGGAATCAGCTTCCTCACTCCCCTGACACTGCAGGAATCAGCCTGCACCCTCCCCATACACTGCGGGAACAGCCTGCTCACTCCACCAACACTGCGGGAATCAGCTTGCTCACTCTCCTGACACTGTGGGAATCAGCATACTCATTATTCCAACGCTGCGGGAATCAGCCTGCTCACTCACCCAACGTTGCGGGAATCAGCCTGCTCACGCCCACAACACTGCGGCAATCAGCCTGCACACTCGCCCAACTTTGCGGGAATCAGCCTGCTCACGCCCAAAACACTGCGGGAATCAGCCGACTCACTCCCCTGACACTGTGGCAATCAGCCTACTCACTCACCCAATGCCGCGGGAATCCGCCTACTCACTCACCCAACACTGCGGGAATCAGCCTGCTCACTCTTCCAACGCTGCGGGAATCAGGCCTCTCTCTCCCTACACTTCAGGAATCACTCTGCACACTCCCCCAAGTCTGCGGGAATTAGTCTACTCCCTCCCTCAAACCTATGGGAATCAGTCTACATACTCCACCAACACTTCGGAATCAGCCTGCACACATCCCAACACTGCGGGAATCACGCTGCTCACTCCCCTAACACTGCGGGAATCAGCCTACTCACTCTTCCAACACTGCGGGAATCAGCCTGATCTATCCCCGAATACTGCGGGAATCAGACTGCTCACTCACCCAATGCTGTGGGAATCAGCCAGATCTATCCCCCAACACAGCGGGAATCAGCCTGATCTCTCCCCAAACACTACGGGAATCAGCCTGCTCACTGCCCCAACAGTGCGGGAATCTGTCTGCTCACTCCCCCAACACTGCAGGAATCAGCTTCCTCACTCCCCTGACATTGCAGGAATCAGCCTGCACCCTCCCCATACACTGCGGGAATCAGCCTGCTCACTCCACCCACACTGCGGGAATCAGCTTGCTCACTCTCCTGACAATGTGGGAATCAGCCTACTCATTATTCCAACGCTGCGGGAATCAGCCTGCTCACTCACCCAACGTTGCGGGAATCAGCCTGCTCACGCCCACAACACTGCGGGAATCAGCCTGCTCACTCGCCCAACTTTGCGGGAATCAGCCTGCTCACGCACACAACACTGCGGGAATCAGCCGGCTCACTCCCCTGACACTGTGGCAATCGGCCTACTCACTCACCCAACACTGCGGGAATCAGCCTGCTCACTCTCCCAACACTGCAGGAATCAGGCCTCTCTCTCCCTACACTTCAGGAATCACTCTGCACACTCCCCCAAGTCTGCGGGAATTAGTCTACTCCCTCCCTCAAACCTATGGGAATCAGTCTACATACTCCACCAACACTTCGGAATCAGCCTGCACACATCCCAACACTGTGGGAATCAGCCTGCTCTCTAACGTAACACTGCAGGAATGAGTCTGCTCACTCCCTCAACACTGCAGGAATCAGCCTGATCAATCCCCGAATACTGCGGGAATCAGCTTGCTCACTCCCCTGACACTGCGGGAATCAGCCTACTCACTCTTCCAACACTGCAGGAATCAGCCTGCTCACTCCCCCAAAACTACAGGAATCGGACAGCTCACTCCCACAATACTGCGGGAATCAGCCTGCCCACTCCCCTGACACTGCGGGAATCAGCCTACTCACTCTTCCAACGTTACGGGATTCACCCTGCTCACACCCACAACACTGCGGGAATCAGGCCTCTCTCTCCCTACACTTCAGGAATCACTCTGCACACTCCCCCAACTCTGCGGGAATTAGTCTACTCCCTCCCTCAAACCTATGGGAATCAGTCTACATACTCCGCCAACACTTCGGAATCAGCCTGCACACATCCCAACACTGCAGGAATCAGCCTGATCACTCCCCAAACACTGCGGGAATCAGCTTCCTCACTCCCCTGACACTGCAGGAATCAGCCTGCTCACTCCGCTAACACTGTGGGAATCAGCCGACTCACTCTTCCAACGTTATGGGATTCACCCTGCTCACGCCCACAACACTGCGGGAATCAGCTTCCTCACTCCCCTGCCAGTGCGGGAATCAGCCTGCTCACTCCCCCAAATCTGCGGGAATCAGCCTGCTCACTCCCCACACACTGCGGGAATCAGCCTGCTCACTCTCCCAACACTGTGGGAATCAGGCCTATCTCTCCCTACACTTCAAGAATCACTCTGCACACTCCCCCAAGTCTGCGGGAATTAGCCTACTCCCTCCCTCAAACCTATGGGAATCAGACTACATACTCCACCAACACTTCGGAATCAGCCTGCACACATCCCAACACAGCGGGAATCAGTCTGCTCACTCCCCTAACACTGCGGGAATCAGCCTGCTCACTCCCCTGACATGACGGGAATCAGCCTGCTCACTCTTCCAACATTTCAGGAATCAGCCTGCTCACTCCCCCAACACTGCGGGAATCAGGCCTCTCTCTCCCTACACTTCAGGAATCACTCTGCACACTCCCCAAGTCTGCGGGAATTAGTCTACTCCCTCCCTCAAACCTATGGGTATCAGTCTACATACTCCACCAACACTTCGGAATCAGCCTGCACACATCCCAACACTGCGGGAATCACGCTGCTCACTCCCCTAACACTGCGGGAATCAGCCTACTCACTCTTCCAACACTGCGGGAATCAGACTGCTCACTCACCCAATGCTGTGGGAATCAGCCTGCCCACTCACCCAATGCTGTGGGAATCAGCCAGATCTATCCCCCAACACAGCGGAAATCAGCCTGATCTCTCCCCAAACACTGCGGGAATCAGCCTGCTCACTGCCCCAACAGTGCAGAAATCTGTCTGCTCACTTCCCATACACTGCAGGAATCAGCTTCCTCACTCCCCTGACACTGCAGGAATCAGCCTGCACCCTCCCCATACACTGCGGGAACAGCCTGCTCACTCCACCAATACTGCGGGAATCAGCTTGCTCACTCTCCTGACACTGTGGGAATCAGCCTACTCATTATTCCAACGCTGCGGGAATCAGCCTGCTCACTCACCCAACGTTGCGGGAATCAGCCTGCTCACGCCCACAACACTGCGGGAATCAGCCGACTCACTCCCCTGACACTTTGGCAATCGGCCTACTCACTCACCCAATGCTGCGGGAATCCGCCTACTCACTCACCCAACACTGCGGGAATCAGCCTGCTCACTCGCCCAACGCTGCGGGAATCAGGCCTCTCTCTCCCTACACTTCAGGAATCACTCTGCACACTCCCCCAAGTCTGCGGGAATTAGTCTACTCCCTCCCTCAAACCTATGGGAATCAGTCTATATAGTCCACCAACACTTCGGAATCAGCCTGCACACATCCCAACACTGCGGGAATCAGCCTGCTCACTCCCCTAACACTGCGGGAATCAGCCTACTCACTCTTCCAACACTGCGGGAATCAGCCTGATCTATCCCCGAATACTGCGGGAATCAGACTGTTCACTCACCCAATGCTGTGGGAATCAGCCAGATCTATCCCCCAACACAGCGGGAATCAGCCTGATCTCTCCCCAAACACTGCGGGAATCAGCCTGCTCACTGCCCCAACAGTGCGGGAATCTGTCTGCTCACTCCCCCAACACTGCAGGAATCAGCTTCCTCACTCCCCTGACATTGCAGGAATCAGCCTGCACCCTCCCCATACACTGCGGGAATCAGCTTGCTCACTCTCCTGACACTGTGGGAATCAGCCTACTCATTATTCCAACGCTGCGGGAATCAGCCTGCTCACTCACCCAACTTTGCGGGAATCAGCCTGCTCACGCCCACAACACTGCGGGAATCAGCCTGCTCACTCCCCTGACACTGCGAGAATCAGGCCTCTCTCTCCCTACACTACAGGATTCCTAAACTACAGGAATCGGACAGCTCACTCCCACAATACTGCGGGAATCAGCCTGCCCTCTCCCCTGACACTGCGGGAATCAGCCTACTCACTCTTCCAACGTTACGGGATTCACCCTGCTCACACCCACAACACTGCGGGAATCAGGCCTCTCTCTCCCTACACTTCAGGAATCACTCTGCACACTCCCCCAACTCTGCGGGAATTAGTCTACTCCCTCCCTCAAACCTATGGGAATCAGTCTACATACTCCACCAACACTTCGGAATCAGCCTGCACACATCCCAACATTGTAGGAATCAGCCTGATCAATCCCCGAATACTGCGGGAATCAGCCTGCTCTCTCCCCTAACACTGTGGGAATCAGCCTGATCACTCCCCAAACACTGCGGGAATCAGCCTGATCTCTCCCCAAACACTGCAGGAATCAGCTTCCTCACTCCCCTGACACTGCGGGAATCAGCCTGCTCTCTCCCCCAACACTGTGGGAATCAGCCTGATCACTCCCCAAACACTGCGGGAATCAGCCTGATCTCTCCCCAAACACTGCGGGAATCAGCTTCCTCACTCCCCTGACACTGCAGGAATCAGCCTGCTCACTCCGCTAACACTGTGGGAATCAGCCGACTCACTCTTCCAACGTTATGGGATTCACCCTGCTCACACCCACAACACTGCGGGAATCAGCTTCCTCACTCCCCTGCCAGTGCGGGAATCAGCCTGCTCACTCCCCCAAATCTGCGGGAATCAGCCTGCTCACTCCCCACACACTGCGGGAATCAGCCTGCTCACTGTCCCAACACTGCGGGAATCATGCCTATCTCTCCCTACACTTCAGGAATCACTCTGCACACTTCCCCAAGTCTGCGGGAATTAGCCTACTCCCTCCCTCAAACCTATGGGAATCAGACTACATACTCCACCAACACTTCGGAATCAGCCGGCACATATCCCACCAATGCGGGAATCAGCCTGCTCACTCCCCTGACATTTCAGGAATCAGCCTGCTCACTCGCCCAACACTGCGGGAATCAGGCCTCTCTCTCCCTACACTTCAGGAATCACTCTGCACACTTCCCCAACTCTGCGGGAATTAGTCTACTCCCTCCCTCAAACCTATGGGAATCAGTCTACATACTCCACCAACACTTCGGAATCAGCCTGCACACATCCCAACACTGCGGGAATCAGCCTGCTCACTCCCCTAACACTGCGGGAATCAGCCTACTCACTCTTCCAATGCTGTGGGAATCAGCCTGCTCACTCACCCAATGCTGTGGGAATCAGCCTGATCTTTCCCCAAACACTGCGGGTATCAGCCTGCTCACTGCCCCAACAGTGCGGAAATCTGTCTGCTCACTCCCCCAACACTGCAGGAATCAGCTTCCTCACTCCCCTGACATTGCAGGAATCAGCCTGCACCCTCCCCATACACTGCAGGAATCAGCCTGCTCTCTCCCCTAACACTGTGGGAATCAGCCTGATCACTCCCCAAACACTGCGGGAATCAGCCTGATACCTCCCCAAACACTGCAGGAATCAGCTTCCTCACTCCCCTGACACTGCGGGAATCAGCCTGCTCTCTCCCCCAACACTGTGGGAATCAGCCTGATCACTCCCCAAACACTGCGGGAATCAGCCTGATCTCTCCCCAAACACTGCGGGAATCAGCTTCCTCACTCCCCTGACACTGCAGGAATCAGCCTGCTCACTCCGCTAACACTGTGGGAATCAGCCGACTCACTCTTCCAACGTTATGGGATTCACCCTGCTCACGCCCACAACACTGCGGGAATCAGCTTCCTCACTCCCCTGCCAGTGCGGGAATCAGCCTGCTCACTCCCCCAAATCTGCGGGAATCAGCCTGCTCACTCCCCACACACTGCGGGAATCAGCCTGCTCACTGTCCCAACACTGCGGGAATCAGGCATATCTCTCCCTACACTTCAGGAATCACTCTGCACACTCCCCCAAGTCTGCGGGAATTAGCCTACTCCCTCCCTCAAACCTATGGGAATCAGACTACATACTCCACCAACACTTCGGAATCAGCCGGCACATATCCCACCAATGCGGGAATCAGCCTGCTCACTCCCCTGACATTTCAGGAATCAGCCTGCTCACTCGCCCAACACTGCGGGAATCAGGCCTCTCTCTCCCTACACTTCAGGAATCACTCTGCACACTTCCCCAACTCTGCGGGAATTAGTCTACTCCCTCCCTCAAACCTATGGGAATCAGTCTACATACTCCACCAACACTTCGGAATCAGCCTGCACACATTCCAACACTGCGGGAATCAGCCTGCTCACTCCCCTAACACTGCGGGAATCAGCCTGCTCACTCCCCTGACATTTCAGGAATCAGCCTGCTCACTCGCCCAACGCTGCGGGAATCAGGCCTCTCTCTCCCTACACTTCAGGAATCACTCTGCACACTTCCCCAACTCTGCGGGAATTAGTCTACTCCCTCCCTCAAACCTATGGGAATCAGTCTACATACTCCACCAACACTTCGGAATCAGCCTGCACACATCCCAACACTGTGGGAATCAGCCTGCTCTCTAACGTAACACTGCAGGAATGAGTCTGCTCACTCCCTCAACACTGCAGGAATCAGCCTGATCAATCCCCGAATACTGCGGGAATCAGCTTGCTCACTCCCCTGACACTGCGGGAATCAGCCTACTCACTCTTCCAAAACTGCAGGAATCAGCCTGCTCACTCCCCCAAAACTACAGGAATCGGACAGCTCACTCCCACAATACTGCGGGAATCAGCCTGCCCACTCCCCTGACACTGCGGGAATCAGCCTACTCACTCTTCCAACGTTACGGGATTCACCCTGCTCACACCCACAACACTGCGGGAATCAGGCCTCTCTCTCCCTACACTTCAGGAATCACTCTGCACACTCCCCCAACTCTGCGGGAATTAGTCTACTCCCTCCCTCAAACCTATGGGAATCAGTCTACATACTCCACCAACACTTCGGAATCAGCCTGCACACATCCCAACATTGCAGGAATCAGCCTGATCAATCCCCGAATACTGCGGGAATCAGCCTGCTCTCTCCCCTAACACTGTGGGAATCAGCCTGATCACTCCCCAAACACTGCGGGAATCAGCCTGATACCTCCCCAAACACTGCAGGAATCAGCTTCCTCACTCCCCTGACACTGCGGGAATCAGCCTGCTCTCTCCCCCAACACTGTGGGAATCAGCCTGATCACTCCCCAAACACTGCGGGAATCAGCCTGATCTCTCCCCAAACACTGCGGGAATCAGCTTCCTCACTCCCCTGACACTGCAGGAATCAGCCTGCTCACTCCGCTAACACTGTGGGAATCAGCCGACTCACTCTTCCAACGTTATGGGATTCACCCTGCTCACACCCACAACACTGCGGGAATCAGCTTCCTCACTCCCCTGCCAGTGCGGGAATCAGCCTGCTCACTCCCCCAAATCTGCGGGAATCAGCCTGCTCACTCCCCACACACTGCGGGAATCAGCCTGCTCACTGTCCCAACACTGCGGGAATCAGGCCTATCTCTCCCTACACTTCAGGAATCACTCTGCACACTTCCCCAAGTCTGCGGGAATTAGCCTACTCCCTCCCTCAAACCTATGGGAATCAGACTACATACTCCACCAACACTTCGGAATCAGCCGGCACATATCCCACCAATGCGGGAATCAGCCTGCTCACTCCCCTGACATTTCAGGAATCAGCCTGCTCACTCGCCCAACACTGCGGGAATCAGGCCTCTCTCTCCCTACACTTCAGGAATCACTCTGCACACTTCCCCAACTCTGCGGGAATTAGTCTACTCCCTCCCTCAAACCTATGGGAATCAGTCTACATACTCCACCAACACTTCGGAATCAGCCTGCACACATCCCAACACTGCGGGAATCAGCCTGCTCACTCCCCTAACACTGCGGGAATCAGCCTACTCACTCTTCCAATGCTGTGGGAATCAGCCTGCTCACTCACCCAATGCTGTGGGAATCAGCCTGATCTTTCCCCAAACACTGCGGGTATCAGCCTGCTCACTGCCCCAACAGTGCGGAAATCTGTCTGCTCACTCCCCCAACACTGCAGGAATCAGCTTCCTCACTCCCCTGACATTGCAGGAATCAGCCTGCACCCTCCCCATACACTGCAGGAATCAGCCTGCTCACTCACCCAACGTTGCGGGAATCAGCCTGCTCACGCCCACAACACTGCGGGAATCAGCCTGCTCACTCCCCTGACACTGTGGCAATCGGCCTACTCACTCACCCAACACTGCGGGAATCAGCCTGCTCACTCTTCCAACGCTGTGGGAATCAGGCCTCTCTCTCCCTACACTTCAGGAATCACTCTGCACACTCCCCCAAGTCTGCGGGAATTAGGCTACTCCCTCCCTCAAACCTATGGGAATCAGTCTACATACTCCACCAACACTTCGGAATCAGCCTGCACACATCCCAACACTGTGGGAATCAGCCTGCTCTCTAACGTAACACTGCAGGAATGAGTCTGCTCACTCCCTCAACACTGCAGGAATCAGCCTGATCAATCCCCGAATACTGCGGGAATCAGCTTGCTCACTCCCCTGACACTGCGGGAATCAGCCTACTCACTCTTCCAACACTGCAGGAATCAGCCTGCTCACTCCCCCAAAACTACAGGAATCGGACAGCTCACTCCCACAATACTGCGGGAATCAGCCTGCCCACTCCCCTGACACTGCGGGAATCAGCCTACTCACTCTTCCAACGTTACGGGATTCACCCTGCTCACACCCACAACACTGCGGGAATCAGGCCTCTCTCTCCCTACACTTCAGGAATCACTCTGCACACTCCCCCAAATCTGCGGGAATTAGTCTACTCCCTCCCTCAAACCTATGGGAATCAATCTACATACTCCACCAACACTTCGGAATCAGCCTGCACACATCCCAACACTGCAGGAATCAGCCTGATCAATCCCCGAATACTGCGGGAATCAGCCTGCTCTCTCCCCTAACACTGTGGGAATCAGCCTGATCACTCCCCAAACACTGCGGGAATCAGCCTGATCTCTCCCCAAACACTGCAGGAATCAGCTTCCTCACTCCCCTGACACTGCGGGAATCAGCCTGCTCTCTCCCCCAACACTGTGGGAATCAGCCTGATCACTCCCCAAACACTGCGGGAATCAGCCTGATCTCTCCCCAAACACTGCGGGAATCAACTTCCTCACTCCCCTGACACTGCAGGAATCAGCCTGCTCACTCCGCTAACACTGTGGGAATCAGCCGACTCACTCTTCCAACGTTATGGGATTCACCCTGCTCACGCCCACAACACTGCGGGAATCAGCTTCCTCACTCCCCTGCCAGTGCGGGAATCAGCCTGCTCACTCCCCCAAATCTGCGGGAATCAGCCTGCTCACTCCCCACACACTGCGGGAATCAGCCTGCTCACTTCCCAACACTGCGGGAATCAGGCCTATCTCTCCCTACACTTCAGGAATCACTCTGCACACTCCCCCAAGTCTGCGGGAATTAGCCTACTCCCTCCCTCAAACCTATGGGAATCAGACTACATACTCCACCAACACTTCGGAATCAGCCGGCACATATCCCACCAATGCGGGAATCAGCCTGCTCACTCCCCTGACATTTCAGGAATCAGCCTGCTCACTCGCCCAACACTGCGGGAATCAGGCCTCTCTCTCCCTACACTTCAGGAATCACTCTGCACACTTCCCCAACTCTGCGGGAATTAGTCTACTCCCTCCCTCAAACCTATGGGAATCAGTCTACATACTCCACCAACACTTCGGAATCAGCCTGCACACATCCCAACACTGCGGGAATCAGCCTGCTCACTCCCCTAACACTGCGGGAATCAGCCTACTCACTCTTCCAATGCTGTGGGAATCAGCCTGCTCACTCACCCAATGCTGTGGGAATCAGCCAGATCTATCCCCCAACACAGCCGAAATCAGCCTGATCTCTCCCCAAACACTGCGGGAATCAGCCTGCTCACTCCCCTGACACTGCAGGAATCAGCCTGCACCCTCCCCATACACTGCGGGAACAGCCTGCTCACTCCACCAACACTGCGGGAACAGCCTGCTCACTCCACCAACACTGCGGGAATCAGCTTGCTCACTCTCCTGACACTGTGGGAATCAGCCTACTCATTATTCCAACGCTGCGGGAATCAGCCTGCTCACTCACCCAACTTTGCGGGAATCAGCCTGCTCACGCCCACAACACTGCGGCAATCAGCCGACTCACTCCCCTGACACTGTGGCAATCGGCCTACTCACTCACCCAATGCTGCGGGAATCCGCCTACTCACTCACCCAACACTGCGGGAATCAGCCTGCTCACTCTTCCAACGCTGTGGGAATCAGGCCTCTCTCTCCCTACACTTCAGGAATCACTCTGCACACTCCCCCAAGTCTGCGGGAATTAGTCTACTCCCTCCCTCAAACCTATGGGAATCAGTCTACATACTCCACCAACACTTCGGAATCAGCCTGCACACATCCCAACACTGTGGGAATCAGCCTGCTCTCTAACGTAACACTGCAGGAATGAGTCTGCTCACTCCCTCAACACTGCAGGAATCAGCCTGTTCAATCCCCGAATACTGCGGGAATCAGCCAGCTCACTCCACCAACACTGCAGGAATCAGCCTGCTCACTCCCCGAACACTGCGGGAATCAGCTTCCTCACTCCCCTGACACGGCAGGGATCTGCCTGCACCCTCCCCATGCACTGCGGGAATCAGCCTGCTCACTCCCACAACACTGCAGGAATCAGCCTGCTCACTCCCCACACACTGCGGGAATCAGCTTGCTCACTCACCCAACGTTGTGGGAATCAGCTTGCTCACTCTTCCAACGTTGCGGGAATGAGACTGCTCACGCCGACAACACTGCGGGAATCAGCCTGCTCACTACCCTGACACTGCGAGAATCAGCCTGCTCACTCCCCTGACACTGAGGGAATCAGCCTACTCACTCTTCCAATGTTGCGGGAATCAGCCTGCTCACGCTCACAACACTACGGGAATCAGCCTGCTCACTCCCCCAAAACTACAGGAATCGGACAGCTCACTCCCAAAACACTGCGGGAATCAGCCTGCTCACTCCCCTGACACTGCGGGAATCAGCCTACTCACTCACCCAACGCTGCGGGAATCAGCCTGCTCACGTTCACAACACTGCAGGAATCAGGCCTCTCTCTCCCTACACTTCAGGAATCACTCTGCACACTCCCCCAAGTCTGCGGGAATTAGTCTACTCCCTCCCTCAAACCTATGGGAATCAGTCTACATACTCCACCAACACTTCGGAATCAGCCTGCACACATCACAACACTGCGGTAATCAGCCTGATCTCTCCCCAAACACTGCGGGAATCATCCTGCTCTCAAACCCAACACCGCAGGAATAAGCCTGATCTCTCCCACAACACTGTGGGAATCAGCCTGATCTCTCCCCAAACGCTGCAGGAATCAGCCTGCTCACTCCACAAACACTGTGGGAATCAGCCGACTCACTCTTCCAACACTGCAGGAATCAGGCCTCTCTCTCCCCCAACACTTCAGGAATCACTCTGCTCACTCGCCAAACTCTGCGGGAATTAGTCTACTCCCTCCCTCAAACCTATGGGAATCAGTCTACACACTCCACCAACACTTCGGAATCAGCCGGCACATATCCCACCAATGCGGGAATCAGCCTGCTCTCTCACCCAACACTGCAGGAATTAGCCTGATCACTCCCCAAACACTGCGGGAATCAGCCTGCTCACGGCCCCAACAGTGCGGGAATCAGCCTGCTCACTCCACCAACACTGCGGGAATCAGCCTGCTCACTCACCCAACACTGCGGGAATCAGCCTGCGCACTCCCCCAACATTGTGGGAGTCTGTTTGCTCGCTCCCCCAATACTGCGGGAATCAGCCTGCTCACTCCACCAACACTGCGGGAATCACCCTGCTCAAGTCCCCCAACGCTGTGGGAATCAGCCTGATCTATCCCCCAACACTGCGGGAATCAGCCTGATCTCTCCCACAACACTGTGGGAATCAGCCTGATCTCTCCCCATACATTGCGGGAATCAGCCTGCTCACGGCCCCAACAGTGCGGGAATCAGCCTGCTCACGCCCACAACACTGCGGGAATCAGCCGAATCACACCCAGACACTGTGGCAATCGGCCTACTCACTCACCCACCTCTGCGGGAATCAGCCTGCTCACTCACCCAACACTGCTGGAATTAGCCTGGTCACTCTTCCAACGCTGCGGGAATCAGCCTGCTCACTCCACCAACACTGCAGGAATCAGCCTGCTCACTCCACCAACACTGCGGGAATCAGGCCTCTCTCTCCCTACACTTCAGGAATCACTCTGCACACTCCCCCAAGTCTGCGGGAATTAGTCTACTCCCTCCCTCAAACCTAAGGGAATCCGTCTACATACTCCACCAACACTTCGGAATCAGCCTGCGCACATCCCAACACTGCGGGAATCAGCCTGTTCTCTAACTCAACACTGCAGGAATCAGCCTGCTCACTCCCCAAACACTGCGGGAATCAGCCTGCGCTCTCCCCCAACATTGTGGGAGTCTGTTTGCTCGCTCCCCCAATACTGCGGGAATCAGCCTGCTCACTCCACCAACACTGCGGGAATCACCCTGCTCAAGTCCCCCACACTGCACAAATCAGCCTGCTCACTCTCCTGACACTGCGGGAATCAGCGTAATCACTCTTCCAACACTGCGGGAATCAGCCTGCTCACTCCCCCAACGCTGTGGGAATCAGCCTGATCTATCCCCCAACACTGCAGGAATCAGCCTGCTCACTCCCCTAACACTGCAGGAATCAGCCTGCTCACTCCCCTAACACTGCAGGAATCAGTTTGCTCACTCCCCTGACACTGCGGGAATCAGCCTACTCACTCTTCCAACGCTGCAGGAATCAGGCCTCTCTCTCCCTACACTTCAGGAATCACGCTGCATATTCCACCAACACTTCGGAATCAGCCTGCACACATCCCAACACTGCGGGAATCAGCCTGCACACATCACAACACTGTGGGAATCAGCCTGCTCACTCCACCAACACGGCGGGAATCAGGCCTCTCTCTCCCAACACTTCAGGAATCACTCTGCTCACTCCCCCAACTCTGCGGGAATTAGTCTACTCCCTCCCTCAAACCTATGGGAATCAGTCTACATACTCCACCAACACTTCGGAATCAGCCTGCACACATCCCAACACTGTGGGAATCAGCCTGCTCTCTAACCCAACACTGCAGGAATGAGTCTGCTCTCTCCCCCAACACTGCAGGAATCAGCCTGATCACTCCCACAACGCTGCAGGAATCAGCCTGCTCACTCCCCCAACACTGCGGAAATCAGCTTCCTCACTCCCCTGACACGGCAGGGTTCAGCCTGCACCCTCCCCATACACTGCAGGAATCAGCCTGCACCCTCCCCATACACTGCAGGAATCAGCCTGCTCACTCCCCACACACTGCAGGAATCAGCTTGTTCACTCTCCTGACACTGGGGGAATCAGCCGACTCACTCTTCCAACGCTGCGGGAATCAGCCTGCTCACTCACCCAATTTTGTGGGATTCAGCTTGCTCACTCTCCTGACACTGCGAGAATCAGCCAACTCACTCTTCCAACGTTGCGGGAATGAGACTGCTCACGCTCACAACACTGCGGGAATCAGCCTGCTCACACCCCCAACACTGCGGGAATCAGCCTGCTCACTCCCATGACACTGCGGGAATCAGCCTTCTCACTCTTCCAACGTTGCGGGAATCAGCCTGCTCACGCTCACAACACTGCGGGAATCAGCCTGCTTACTCCAAAACACTGCAGGAATCAGCCTGCCCACTCTCCCAAAACTGCAGGAATCGGACAGCTCACTCCCACAACCCTGCGGGAATCAGCCTACTCACTCCCCTGACACTGCGGGAATCAGCCTACTCACTCACCCAACACTGCGAGAATCAGGCTTCTCTCTCCCTACACTTCAGGAATCACTCTGCACACTCCCCCAAGTCTGCGGGAATTAGTCTACTCCCTCCCTCAAACCTATGAGAATCAGTCTACATACTCCACCAACACTTCGGAATCAGCCTGCACACATCCCAACACTGCGGGAATCAGCCTGATCTCTCCCCAAACACTGCGGGACTCATCCTGCTCACTCACACAAAATTCCGGGAATCAGCCTGCTTACTCCCTAACACTGCAGGAATCAGCCTGCTCACTGCCCTGACACTGCAAGAATCAGCCTGCTCACTCCGCAAACACTTTTGGAATCAGCCGACTCACTCTTCCAACATTGCGGGAATCAGCAGACTCACTCTTCCAACACTGCAGGAATCAGGCCTCTCTCTCCCCCAACACTTCAGGAATCACTCTGCTCACTCGCCCAACTCTGCGGGAATTAGTCTACTCTCTCCCTCAAACCTATGGGAATCAGTCTACACACTCCACCAACACTTCGGAATCAGCCGGCACATATCCCACCAATGCGGCAATCAGCCTGCTCACTTACCCAACACCGCAGGAATTAGCCTGATCACTCCCCAAACACTGCGGGAATCAGCCTGCTCACTCCACCAACACTGCGGGAATCAGCCTGCTCACTCCACCAACACTGCGGGAATCAGGCCTCTCTCTCCCTACACTTCAGGAATCACTCTGCACACTCCCCCAAGTATGCGGGAATTAGTCTACTCCCTCCCTCAAACCTAAGGGAATCCGTCTACATACTCCACCAACACTTCGGAATCAGCCTGCGCACATCCCAACACTGCGGGAATCAGCCTGTTCTCTAACTTAACACTGCAGGAATCAGCCTGCTCACTCCCCAAACACTGCGGGAATCAGCCTGCGCTCTCCCCCAACATTGTGGGAGTCTGTTTGCTCGCTCCCCCAATACTGCGGGAATCAGCCTGCTCACTCCACCAACACTGCGGGAATCACCCTGCTCAAGTCCCCCACACTGCACAAATCAGCCTGCTCACTCTCCTGACACTGCGGGAATCAGCGTAATCACTCTTCCAACACTGCGGGAATCAGCCTGCTCACTCCCCCAACGCTGTGGGAATCAGCCTGATCTATCCCCCAACACTGCAGGAATCAGCCTGCTCACTCCCCTAACACTGCAGGAATCAGTTTGCTCACTCCCCTGACACTGCGGGAATCAGCCTACTCACTCTTCCAACGCTGCAGGAATCAGGCCTCTCTCTCCCTACACTTCAGGAATCACGCTGCATATTCCACCAACACTTCGGAATCAGCCTGCACACATCCCAACACTGCGGGAATCAGCCTGCACACATCACAACACTGTGGGAATCAGCCTGCTCACTCCACCAACACGGCGGGAATCAGGCCTCTCTCTCCCAACACTTCAGGAATCACTCTGCTCACTCCCCCAACTCTGCGGGAATTAGTCTACTCCCTCCCTCAAACCTATGGGAATCAGTCTACATACTCCACCAACACTTCGGAATCAGCCTGCACACATCCCAACACTGTGGGAATCAGCCTGCTCTCTAACCCAACACTGCAGGAATGAGTCTGCTCTCTCCCCCAACACTGCAGGAATCAGCCTGATCACTCCCACAACGCTGCAGGAATCAGCCTGCTCACTCCCCCAACACTGCGGAAATCAGCTTCCTCACTCCCCTGACACGGCAGGGTTCAGCCTGCACCCTCCCCATACACTGCAGGAATCAGCCTGCTCACTCCCCACACACTGCAGGAATCAGCCTGCTCACTCCCCACACACTGCAGGAATCAGCTTGTTCACTTTCCTGACACTGGGGGAATCAGCCGACTCACTCTTCCAACGCTGCGGGAATCAGCCTGCTCACTCACCCAATTTTGTGGGATTCAGCTTGCTCACTCTCCTGACACTGCGAGAATCAGCCAACTCACTCTTCCAACGTTGCGGGAATGAGACTGCTCACGCTCACAACACTGCGGGAATCAGCCTGCTCACTCCCATGACACTGCGGGAATCAGCCTTCTCACTCTTCCAACGTTGCGGGAATCAGCCTGCTCACACCCCCAACACTGCGGGAATCAGCCTGCTCACTCCCATGACACTGCGGGAATCAGCCTTCTCACTCTTCCAACGTTGCGGGAATCAGCCTGCTCACGCTCACAACACTGCGGGAATCAGCCTGCTTACTCCAAAACACTGCAGGAATCAGCCTGCCCACTCTCCCAAAACTGCAGGAATCGGACAGCTCACTCCCACAACCCTGCGGGAATCAGCCTACTCACTCCCCTGACACTGCGGGAATCAGCCTACTCACTCACCCAACACTGCGAGAATCAGGCTTCTCTCTCCCTACACTTCAGGAATCACTCTGCACACTCCCCCAAGTCTGCGGGAATTAGTCTACTCCCTCCCTCAAACCTATGAGAATCAGTCTACATACTCCACCAACACTTCGGAATCAGCCTGCACACATCCCAACACTGCGGGAATCAGCCTGATCTCTCCCCAAACACTGCGGGACTCATCCTGCTCACTCACACAAAATTCCGGGAATCAGCCTGCTTACTCCCTAATACTGCAGGAATCAGCCTGCTCACTGCCCTGACACTGCAAGAATCAGCCTGCTCACTCCGCAAACACTTTTGGAATCAGCCGACTCACTCTTCCAACATTGCGGGAATCAGCAGACTCACTCTTCCAACACTGCAGGAATCAGGCCTCTCTCTCCCCCAACACTTCAGGAATCACTCTGCTCACTCGCCCAACTCTGCGGGAATTAGTCTACTCTCTCCCTCAAACCTATGGGAATCAGTCTACACACTCCACCAACACTTCGGAATCAGCCGGCACATATCCCACCAATGCGGCAATCAGCCTGCTCACGCACCCAACACCGCAGGAATTAGCCTGATCACTCCCCAAACACTGCGGGAATCAGCCTGCTCACTCCCCCAACACTGCGGGAATCAGCCTGCTCACTCCACCAACACTGCGGGAATCAGGCCTATCTCTCCCTACACTTCAGGAATCACTCTGCACACTCCCCCAAGTATGCGGGAATTAGTCTACTCCCTCCCTCAAACCTAAGGGAATCAGTCAACATACTCCACCAACACTTCGGAATCAGCCTGCACACATCCCAACACTGCGGGAATCAGCCTGCTCTCTAACCCAACACTGCAGGAATCATCTGCTCACTCCCCCAACACTGCGGGAATCAGCCTGATCATTCCCCAAACACTGCGGGAATCAGCCTGCTCTCTCACCCAACGCTGCGGGAATCAGCCAGATCTATCCCCCAACACTTCAGGAATCAGCTTGATCTCTCCCCAGCCACTGCAGGAATCAGCCTGCTCACTCCCCGAACATTGTCGCAGTCTGTCTGCTCGCTCCCCCAATACTGCGGGAATCAGCTTCCTCACTCCCCTGACACTGCAGGAATCAGTCTGCACCCTCAACATACATTGCGGGAATCAGCCTTCTCACTCCACCAACACTGCGGGAATCACCCTGCTCAAGTCCCACACACTGCACGAATCACCCTGCTCACTCCCCAAACACTGCGGGAATCAGCCTACTCACTCTTCCAACGCGGAGGGAATCAGCCTGCTCACTCCCCAAACACTGCAGGAATCAGACTGCTCACTCCCCTAACACTGCAGGATTCAGCTTGCTCACTCCCCTGACAATGCGGGAATCAGCCTACTCACTCTTCCAACGCTGCAGGAATCAGCCTGCTCACTCACCCAACACTGCGGGAATCAGCCTGATCTATCCCCGAATACTGAGGGAATCAGACTGCTCACTCACCCAATGCTGCGGGAATCAGCCTGATCTCTCCCCAACAGTGCGGGAATCAGCCTGCTCACTGCCCCAACATTGTGGGAATCAGCCTGCGCACTCCCCCAACATTGTGGGAATCTGTCTGCTCACTCCCCCAACACTGCGGGAATCAGCCTGCTCATTCCCCCAACACTGCGGGAATCAACTTCCTCACTCCCGTGACACTGCAGGAATCAGCCTGCTCACTCCCCCCACACTGCGGGAATCAGCTGGCTCTCTCTCCTGACACTGTGGGAATCAGCCTACTCACTCTTCCAACGCTGAGGGAATCCGCCTGCTCACTCCCCCATCACTGCGGGAATCAGCCTTCTCACTCCACCAACACTGCGGGAATCACCCTGCTCAAGTCCCACACACTGCACGAATCACCCTGCTCACTCCCCAAACACTGCGGGAATCAGCCTACTCACTCTTCCAACGCGGAGGGAATCAGCCTGCTCACTCCCCAAACACTGCAGGAATCAGACTGCTCACTCCCCTAACACTGCAGGATTCAGCTTGCTCACTCCCCTGACAATGCGGGAATCAGCCTACTCACTCTTCCAACGCTGCAGGAATCAGCCTGCTCACTCACCCAACACTGCGGGAATCAGCCTGATCTATCCCCGAATACTGAGGGAATCAGACTGCTCACTCACCCAATGCTGCGGGAATCAGCCTGATCTCTCCCCAACAGTGCGGGAATCAGCCTGCTCACTGCCCCAACATTGTGGGAATCAGCCTGCGCACTCCCCCAACATTGTGGGAATCTGTCTGCTCACTCCCCCAACACTGCGGGAATCAGCCTGCTCATTCCCCCAACACTGCGGGAATCAACTTCCTCACTCCCGTGACACTGCAGGAATCAGCCTGCTCACTCCCCCCACACTGCGGGAATCAGCTGGCTCTCTCTCCTGACACTGTGGGAATCAGCCTACTCACTCTTCCAACGCTGAGGGAATCCGCCTGCTCACTCCCCCATCACTGCGGGAATCAGCCTGCTCACGCCCACAACACTGCGGGAATCAGCCGACTCACTCTTCCAACGCTGAGGGAATCAGCTGCTCACTCACCCAATGTTGTGGGAATCAGCCTGCTCACTCCCCTGACACTGTGGCAATCGGCCTACTCGCTCACCCAACGCTGCGGGAATCAGTCTACTCACTCACCCAACGCTGCGGGAATCAGCCTACTCACTCACCCAACGCTGCGGGAATCAGCCTACTCACTCACCCAACGCTGCGGGAATCAACCTGCTCACTCCCCCACCTCTGCGGGAATCAGCCTGCTCACTCTCCCAACACTGCGGGAATCAGCCTGCTCACTCTTCCAACGCTGCGGGAATCAGGCCTCTCTCTCCCTACACTTCAGGAATCACTCTGCACACTCCCCCAAGTCTGCGGGAATTAGTCTACTCCCTCCCTCAAACCTATGGGAATCAGTCTACATACTCCACCAACACTTCGGAATCAGCCTGCACACATCCCAACACTGTGGGAATCAGCCTGCTCTCTCTCCCCCAACACTGCAGGAATCAGCCTACTCACTCCCATAACACTGCAGGAACCAGCCTGCTCACTCCCCACACACTGCAGGAATCAGCTTGCTCACTCTCCTGACACTGGGGGAATCAGCCGACTCACTCACCCAACGTTGCGGGAATCAGCCTGCTCACACCCCCAACACTGCAGGAATCAGCCTGCTCACTCCCCACACACTGCAGGAATCAGCCTGCTCACTCCCCTAACACTGCGGGAATCAGTCTGCTCACTCCCCCAACACTACAGGAATCAGACAGCTCACTCCCCTAACACTGCTGGAATCAGCCTGCTTACTCCCCTAACACTACGGGAATCACCCTGCTCACTCCCCCAACACTGCTGGAATCACCCTGCCCACGCACATAACACTGCGGGAATCAGCCTGCTTACTCCCCTAACACTGCGGGAATTAGCCTGCTAACTCCCCTGACACTGTGGGAATCTGCTAATCACTCTTCCAACGTTGCGGGAATCAGCCTGCTCACGCCCATAACACTGCGGGAATCAGCCTGCTCACGCCCATAACACTGCGGGAATCAGCTTCCTCACTCCCCTGACACTGCATAAATCAGCCTGCACACTCCCCATACACTGCGGGATTCAGCCTACTCACTCTTCCAACGTTGCGGGAATCAGCCTGCTCACTCCCCTAACACGGCGGGAATCAGCCTGCTCACTCTTCCAACACTGCGGGAATCAGTCTGCTCACTCCCCTAACACTGCTGGAATCAGCCTGCTTACTCCCCTAACACTGCGGGAATCACCCTGCTCACTCCCCCAACACTGCTGGAATCACCCTGCTCACGCCCCTAACACTGCGGGAATCAGCCTGCTTACTCCCCTAACACTGCGGGAATTAGCCTGCTAACTCCCCTGACACTGTTGGAATCTGCTAATCACTCTTCCAACGTTGCGGGAATCAGCCTGCTCACTCCCCTGACACTGCGGGATTCAGCCTGCTCACTCTTCCAACGCTGTGGGAATCAGCCTGCTCACTCACCCAACGCTGCAGGAATCAGCCTGCTCACTCCGCTAACACTGTGGGAATCAGCCGACTCACTCTTCCAACATTGCGGGAATCAGCCTGCTCACGCCCACAACACTGCAGGAATCAGGCCTCTCTCTCCCCCAACACTTCAGGAATCACTCTGCTCACTCCCCCAAATCTGCGGGAATTAGTCTACTCCATCCCTTAAACCTATGGGAATCAGTCTACACACTCCACCAACACTTCGGAATCAGGCGGCACATATCCCACCAATGCGGGAATCAGCCTGCTCACTCACCCAACACTGCAGGAATTAGTCTGATCACTCCCCAAACACTGCGGGAATCAGCCTGCTCACTGCCCCAACAGTGCGGGAATCAGCTTCCTCACTCCCCTAACACTGCGGGAATCAGCCTGCTCACTCCCACAACACTGCAGGAATCAGCCAGCTCACTCCCCCCACACTGCGGGAATCAGCTGACTCACTCTTCCAACACTGCGGGAATCAGCCTGCTCACGCCTACAACACTGCGGGAATCAGGCCTCTCTCTCCCTACACTTCAGGAATCACTCTGCACACTCCCCCAAGTCTGCGGGAATTAGTCTACTCCCTCCCTCAAACCTATGGGAATCAGTCTACATACTCGCCAAACACTTCGGAATCAGCCTGCACACTTCCCAACACTGCGGGAATCAGCCTGCTATCTAACCCAACACTGCGGGAATCAGCTTGCTCTCTCCCCAAACACTGCGGGAATCAACTTGCTCACTCCCCTCACACTGCGGGAATCAGCACACCCACTCTTCCAACGCTGCCGGATCAGTCTGCACACTCCAGCAACACTTTGAAATCAGCCTGCACACATCACAACACTGCAGGAATCAGCCTGCTCACTCTTCCAACACTGCGGGAATCAGTCTGCTCACTCCCCTAACACTGCGGGAATCAGCCTGCTTACTCCCCTAACACTGCGGGAATCAGCCTGCTCACTCCCCCAACACTACAGGAATCAGACAGCTCACTCCCCTAACACTGCGGGAATCACCCTGCTCATTCCCCCAACACTGCGGGAATCAGCCTGCTCACTCCCCTGACACTGCGGGAATCAGCCTACTCACTTTTCCAACACTGCGGGAATCAGTCTGCTCACTCTCCTAACACTGCGGGAGTCAGCCTGCTTACTCCCCTAACACTGCGGGAATCAGCTTGCTCACTCCCCTGACACTGCGGGAATCAGCTAATCACTCTTTCAACGTTGCGGGAATCAGCCTGCTCACGCCAATAACACTGCGGGAATCAGCTTCCTAACCCCCCTGACACTGCAGGAATCAGTCTGCACACTCCCCATACACTGCGGGATTCAGCCTGCTCACGCACCCAGGACTGAGGAAATCAGTCTGCTCACTCCCCTCACACTGTGGGAATCAGCCTACTCACTCTTCCAATGTTGCGGGAATCAGCCTGCTCATCACCAAACGCTGCGGGAATCAGCCTGCTCACTCCCCTAACACTGCGGGAATCAGCCTGCTCACTCCACTGACACTGCGGGAATCAGCTGACTCACTCATCCAATGTTGCGGTTATCAGCCTGCTCACTCCCCCAACACTGCGGGGATCAACCTGCTCACTCCCCCCACACTGTGGGAATCAGCCTGCTCACTCACCCAACACTGCGGGAATCAGTCTGCTCACTCCCCCCACACTGTGGGAATCAGCCTGTTCACTCCCCCAACACTGCGTGAATCAGCCTGCTCACTCCCCCAACACTGCGGGACTCAGCCTGCTCACTCCCCCAACACTGCGGGAATCAGCCTGCTCACTCTCCCAACACTGTGGGAATCAGGCCTCTCTCTCCCTACATTTCAGGAATCACTCTGCACACTCCCCCAACTCTGCGGGAATTAGTCTACTCCCTCCCTCAAACCTAAGGGAATCAGTCTACATACTCCACCAACACTTCGGAATCAGCCTGCACACATCCCAACACTGCAGGAATCAGCCTGCTCACTCCCCTAACACTGCGGGAATCAGCCTACTCACTCTCCTGACACTGCGGGAATCAGCCTGCTCACTCCCCCAACACTGCGGGAATCAGCTTGCTCACTCCCTTAACACTATGGCCATCAGTCTGCTCACGCCCACAACACTGTGGGAATCAGGCCTCTCTCTCCCTACACTTCAGGAATCACTCTGCACACTCCCCCAACTCTGCGGGAATTAGCTTGCTGACTCCCCTGACACTGTGGGAATCTGCTAATCACTCTTCCAACATTGCGGGAATCAGCCTGCTCACTCCCATAACACTGCGGGAATCAGCTTCCTCACTCCCCTGACACTGCGGGAATCAGCCTACTCACTCTTCCAACACTGCGGGAATCAGCCTGCTCACGCCTACAACACTGCGGGAATCAGGCCTCTCTCTCCCTACACTTCAGGAATCACTCTGCGCACTCCCCCAAGTCTGCGGGAATTAGTCTACTCCCTCCCTCAAACCTAAGGGAATCAGTCTACATACTCAACCAACACTTCGGAATCAGCCTGCACACATCCCAACACTGCAGGAATCAGCCTGCTCTCTAACCCAACACTGCAGGAATCAGCTTGATCTCTCCCCAACCGCTGCGGGAATCAGCCTGCTCACTCCCCAAACACTACGGGAATCAGCCTACTCACTCTCCTGACACTGCGGGAATCAGCCTGCTCACTCTCCTGACACTGCGGGAATCAGCCTGCTCACTCAACTGACACTGCGGGAATCAGCTTGCTCACTCCCTTAACACTGTGGCCATCAGTCTGCTCACGCCCACAACACTGTGGGAATCAGGCCTCTCTCTCCCTACACTTCAGGAATCACTCTGCACACTCCCCCAACTCTGCGGGAATTAGTCTGCTCCCTCCCTCAAATCTATGGGAATCACTCTACATACTCCACCAACACTTCGGAATCAGCCTGCACACATCCCAACACTGCGGGAATCAGCCTGCTCTCTAACCCAACACTGCAGGAATCAGCCTGCTCTCTCCCCCAACACTGCGGGAATCAGCCTGCTGACTCCCCTGTCACGGCGGGAATCAACCTACTCACTCTTCCAACATTGCGGGAATCAGCCTGCTCACGCCTACAACACTGCGGGAATCAGGCCTCTCTCCCTACACTTCAGGAATCACTCTGCACACTCCCCCAAGTCTGCGGGAATTAGTCTACTCCCTCCCTCAAACCTATGGGAATCAGTCTACATACTCCCCAAACACTTCGGAATCAGCCTGCACACATCCTAACACTGCGGGAATCAACTTGCTCACTCCCATCACACTGCAGGAATCAGCATACCCACTCTTCCAACGTTGCCGGAATCAGCCTGCTCACGCCCACAACACTGCGGGAATCAGGCCTCTCTCTGCCCCAACACTTCAAGATTCACTCTGCTCATTCCCCCAACTCTGTGGCAATTAGTCTACTCCCTCCCACAAACCTATGGGAATCAGTCTGCACACTCCAACAACACTTCGGAATCAGCCTGCACACATCGCAACACTACGGGAATCAGCCTGATCTCTCCCCAAACACTGTGGGAATCAGCCTGCTCACTCACCCAACGCTGCGGGATTCAGCCTTCTCACTCTTCCAACGCTGGGGGAATCAGCCTGCTCACTCCCCTGACACTGCAGGAATCAGTCTGCTCACTCACCCAACGCTGCGGGATTCAGCCTTCTCACTCTTCCAACGCTGCGGGAATCAGCCTGCTCACTCCCCTGACACTGCAGGAATCAGCCTGCTCACTCACCCAACGCTGCGGGATTCAGCCTTCTCACTCTTCCAAAGCTGCGGGAATCAGCCTGCTCACGCCCACAACACTGCGGGAATCAGGCCTCTCTCTGCCCCAACACTTCAAGATTCACTCTGCTCATTCCCCCAACTCTGCGGCAATTAGTCCACTCCCTCCCAGAAACCTATGGGAATCAGTCTGCACACTCCAACAACACTTCGGAATCAGCCTGCACACATCACAACACTGCGGCAATCAGCCTGATCTCTCCCCAAACACTGCGGGAATCAGTCTGCTCACTCCCCTAACACTGCGGGAATCAGCCTGATAACTCCCCCGACACTGCGGGAATCAGCTGACTCACTCTTCCAACGTTGCGGAAATCAGCCTGCTCACACCCACAACACTGCGGGAATCAGCCTGCTCACTCCCCCAACTCTGCGGGAATCAGCCTGCTCACTCCCCTAACACTGCGGGAATCAGTCTGCTCACTCCCCTAACACTGCGGGAATCAGCCTGCTAACTCCCCCGACACTGCGGGAATCAGCCGACTCACTCTTCCAACATTGCGGAAATCAGCCTGCTCACACCCACAACACTGCGGGAATCAGCCTGCTCACTCCCCCAACTCTGCGGAATCAGCCTGCTCACTCCCCTAACACTGCGGGAATCAGCCTTCTCACTCCCCCAACTCTGCGGGAATCAGCTTGCTCACTCCCCTGACACTGCGGGATTCAGCCTACTCAAACTTCCAACACTGCAGGAATCAGGCCTCTCTCTCCCTACACTTCAGGAATCACTCTGCTCACTCCCCCAACTCTGCGGCAATTAGTCCACTCCCTCCCTCAAACCTGTGGGAATCAGTCTGCACACTCCAACAACACTTCGGAATCAGCCTGCACACATCACAACACTGCGGCAATCAGCCTGCACTCTCCCCTAACACTGTGGGAATCAGCCTACACACTCTTCCAACGCTGCGTGAATCAGCCTGCTCACTCACCAACACTGCGGGAATCAGCCTGCTAACTCCCCCGACACTGGGGGAATCAGCCGACTCACTCTTCCAACGTTGCGGGAATCAGCCTGCTCACTCACCAACGCTGCGGGAATCAGCCTGCTCACTCCGCTAACACTGCGGGAATCAGCCTGCTCACTCTTCCAATTCTGCGGGAATCAGCCTGCTCACCCCCCTGACACTGCGGGAATCAGCCTACTCACTCTTCCAATTCTGCGGGAATCAGCCTGCTCACTCCCCTGACACTGCGTGAATCAGTCGACTCACTCCCCCAACACTGCGGGAATCAGCCTGCTCATGCCCACAACACTGTGGGAATCAGCCTGCTTACTCCCCTAACACTGCGGGAATCAGCCTGCTCACTCCCCTGACACTGCGGGAATCAGGCCTCTCTCTCCCCCAACGCTTCAGGAATCAGCTTGCTCACTCCCACAACTCTGCGGGAATTAGTCTACTCCCTCCCTCAAACCTATGGGAATCAGTCTACACACTCCACCAACACTTTGGAATCAGCCAGCACATATCCCACCACTGCAGGAATCAGCCTGCTCACTCCCCTAACACTGCGGGAATCAGTCTGCTCACTCCCCCAACACTACAGGAATCAGACAGCTCACTCCCCTAACACTGCTGGAATCAGCCTGCTTACTCCCCTAACACTACGGGAATCACCCTGCTCACTCCCCCAACACTGCTGGAATCACCCTGCCCACGCACATAACACTGCGGGAATCAGCCTGCTTACTCCCCTAACACTGCGGGAATTAGCCTGCTAACTCCCCTGACACTGTGGGAATCTGCTAATCACTCTTCCAACGTTGCGGGAATCAGCCTGCTCACGCCCATAACACTGCGGGAATCAGCCTGCTCACGCCCATAACACTGCGGGAATCAGCTTCCTCACTCCCCTGACACTGCATAAATCAGCCTGCACACTCCCCATACACTGCGGGATTCAGCCTACTCACTCTTCCAACGTTGCGGGAATCAGCCTGCTCACTCCCCTAACACGGCGGGAATCAGCCTGCTCACTCTTCCAACACTGCGGGAATCAGTCTGCTCACTCCCCTAACACTGCTGGAATCAGCCTGCTTACTCCCCTAACACTGCGGGAATCACCCTGCTCACTCCCCCAACACTGCTGGAATCACCCTGCTCACGCCCCTAACACTGCGGGAATCAGCCTGCTTACTCCCCTAACACTGCGGGAATTAGCCTGCTAACTCCCCTGACACTGTTGGAATCTGCTAATCACTCTTCCAACGTTGCGGGAATCAGCCTGCTCACTCCCCTGACACTGCGGGATTCAGCCTGCTCACTCTTCCAACGCTGTGGGAATCAGCCTGCTCACTCACCCAACGCTGCAGGAATCAGCCTGCTCACTCCGCTAACACTGTGGGAATCAGCCGACTCACTCTTCCAACATTGCGGGAATCAGCCTGCTCACGCCCACAACACTGCAGGAATCAGGCCTCTCTCTCCCCCAACACTTCAGGAATCACTCTGCTCACTCCCCCAAATCTGCGGGAATTAGTCTACTCCATCCCTTAAACCTATGGGAATCAGTCTACACACTCCACCAACACTTCGGAATCAGGCGGCACATATCCCACCAATGCGGGAATCAGCCTGCTCACTCACCCAACACTGCAGGAATTAGTCTGATCACTCCCCAAACACTGCGGGAATCAGCCTGCTCACTGCCCCAACAGTGCGGGAATCAGCTTCCTCACTCCCCTAACACTGCGGGAATCAGCCTGCTCACTCCCACAACACTGCAGGAATCAGCCAGCTCACTCCCCCCACACTGCGGGAATCAGCTGACTCACTCTTCCAACACTGCGGGAATCAGCCTGCTCACGCCTACAACACTGCGGGAATCAGGCCTCTCTCTCCCTACACTTCAGGAATCACTCTGCACACTCCCCCAAGTCTGCGGGAATTAGTCTACTCCCTCCCTCAAACCTATGGGAATCAGTCTACATACTCGCCAAACACTTCGGAATCAGCCTGCACACTTCCCAACACTGCGGGAATCAGCCTGCTATCTAACCCAACACTGCGGGAATCAGCTTGCTCTCTCCCCAAACACTGCGGGAATCAACTTGCTCACTCCCCTCACACTGCGGGAATCAGCACACCCACTCTTCCAACGCTGCCGGATCAGTCTGCACACTCCAGCAACACTTTGAAATCAGCCTGCACACATCACAACACTGCAGGAATCAGCCTGCTCACTCTTCCAACACTGCGGGAATCAGTCTGCTCACTCCCCTAACACTGCGGGAATCAGCCTGCTTACTCCCCTAACACTGCGGGAATCAGCCTGCTCACTCCCCCAACACTACAGGAATCAGACAGCTCACTCCCCTAACACTGCGGGAATCACCCTGCTCATTCCCCCAACACTGCGGGAATCAGCCTACTCACTTTTCCAACACTGCGGGAATCAGTCTGCTCACTCTCCTAACACTGCGGGAGTCAGCCTGCTTACTCCCCTAACACTGCGGGAATCAGCTTGCTCACTCCCCTGACACTGCGGGAATCAGCTAATCACTCTTTCAACGTTGCGGGAATCAGCCTGCTCACGCCAATAACACTGCGGGAATCAGCTTCCTAACCCCCCTGACACTGCAGGAATCAGTCTGCACACTCCCCATACACTGCGGGATTCAGCCTGCTCACGCACCCAGGACTGAGGAAATCAGTCTGCTCACTCCCCTCACACTGTGGGAATCAGCCTACTCACTCTTCCAATGTTGCGGGAATCAGCCTGCTCATCACCAAACGCTGCGGGAATCAGCCTGCTCACTCCCCTAACACTGCGGGAATCAGCCTGCTCACTCCACTGACACTGCGGGAATCAGCTGACTCACTCATCCAATGTTGCGGTTATCAGCCTGCTCACTCCCCCAACACTGCGGGGATCAACCTGCTCACTCCCCCCACACTGTGGGAATCAGCCTGCTCACTCACCCAACACTGCGGGAATCAGTCTGCTCACTCCCCCCACACTGTGGGAATCAGCCTGTTCACTCCCCCAACACTGCGTGAATCAGCCTGCTCACTCCCCCAACACTGCGGGACTCAGCCTGCTCACTCCCCCAACACTGCGGGAATCAGCCTGCTCACTCTCCCAACACTGTGGGAATCAGGCCTCTCTCTCCCTACATTTCAGGAATCACTCTGCACACTCCCCCAACTCTGCGGGAATTAGTCTACTCCCTCCCTCAAACCTAAGGGAATCAGTCTACATACTCCACCAACACTTCGGAATCAGCCTGCACACATCCCAACACTGCAGGAATCAGCCTGCTCACTCCCCTAACACTGCGGGAATCAGCCTACTCACTCTCCTGACACTGCGGGAATCAGCCTGCTCACTCCCCCAACACTGCGGGAATCAGCTTGCTCACTCCCTTAACACTATGGCCATCAGTCTGCTCACGCCCACAACACTGTGGGAATCAGGCCTCTCTCTCCCTACACTTCAGGAATCACTCTGCACACTCCCCCAACTCTGCGGGAATTAGCTTGCTGACTCCCCTGACACTGTGGGAATCTGCTAATCACTCTTCCAACATTGCGGGAATCAGCCTGCTCACTCCCATAACACTGCGGGAATCAGCTTCCTCACTCCCCTGACACTGCGGGAATCAGCCTACTCACTCTTCCAACACTGCGGGAATCAGCCTGCTCACGCCTACAACACTGCGGGAATCAGGCCTCTCTCTCCCTACACTTCAGGAATCACTCTGCGCACTCCCCCAAGTCTGCGGGAATTAGTCTACTCCCTCCCTCAAACCTAAGGGAATCAGTCTACATACTCAACCAACACTTCGGAATCAGCCTGCACACATCCCAACACTGCAGGAATCAGCCTGCTCTCTAACCCAACACTGCAGGAATCAGCTTGATCTCTCCCCAACCGCTGCGGGAATCAGCCTGCTCACTCCCCAAACACTACGGGAATCAGCCTACTCACTCTCCTGACACTGCGGGAATCAGCCTGCTCACTCTCCTGACACTGCGGGAATCAGCCTGCTCACTCAACTGACACTGCGGGAATCAGCTTGCTCACTCCCTTAACACTGTGGCCATCAGTCTGCTCACGCCCACAACACTGTGGGAATCAGGCCTCTCTCTCCCTACACTTCAGGAATCACTCTGCACACTCCCCCAACTCTGCGGGAATTAGTCTGCTCCCTCCCTCAAATCTATGGGAATCACTCTACATACTCCACCAACACTTCGGAATCAGCCTGCACACATCCCAACACTGCGGGAATCAGCCTGCTCTCTAACCCAACACTGCAGGAATCAGCCTGCTCTCTCCCCCAACACTGCGGGAATCAGCCTGCTGACTCCCCTGTCACGGCGGGAATCAACCTACTCACTCTTCCAACATTGCGGGAATCAGCCTGCTCACGCCTACAACACTGCGGGAATCAGGCCTCTCTCCCTACACTTCAGGAATCACTCTGCACACTCCCCCAAGTCTGCGGGAATTAGTCTACTCCCTCCCTCAAACCTATGGGAATCAGTCTACATACTCCCCAAACACTTCGGAATCAGCCTGCACACATCCTAACACTGCGGGAATCAACTTGCTCACTCCCATCACACTGCAGGAATCAGCATACCCACTCTTCCAACGTTGCCGGAATCAGCCTGCTCACGCCCACAACACTGCGGGAATCAGGCCTCTCTCTGCCCCAACACTTCAAGATTCACTCTGCTCATTCCCCCAACTCTGTGGCAATTAGTCTACTCCCTCCCACAAACCTATGGGAATCAGTCTGCACACTCCAACAACACTTCGGAATCAGCCTGCACACATCGCAACACTACGGGAATCAGCCTGATCTCTCCCCAAACACTGTGGGAATCAGCCTGCTCACTCACCCAACGCTGCGGGATTCAGCCTTCTCACTCTTCCAACGCTGGGGGAATCAGCCTGCTCACTCCCCTGACACTGCAGGAATCAGTCTGCTCACTCACCCAACGCTGCGGGATTCAGCCTTCTCACTCTTCCAACGCTGCGGGAATCAGCCTGCTCACTCCCCTGACACTGCAGGAATCAGCCTGCTCACTCACCCAACGCTGCGGGATTCAGCCTTCTCACTCTTCCAAAGCTGCGGGAATCAGCCTGCTCACGCCCACAACACTGCGGGAATCAGGCCTCTCTCTGCCCCAACACTTCAAGATTCACTCTGCTCATTCCCCCAACTCTGCGGCAATTAGTCCACTCCCTCCCAGAAACCTATGGGAATCAGTCTGCACACTCCAACAACACTTCGGAATCAGCCTGCACACATCACAACACTGCGGCAATCAGCCTGATCTCTCCCCAAACACTGCGGGAATCAGTCTGCTCACTCCCCTAACACTGCGGGAATCAGCCTGATAACTCCCCCGACACTGCGGGAATCAGCTGACTCACTCTTCCAACGTTGCGGAAATCAGCCTGCTCACACCCACAACACTGCGGGAATCAGCCTGCTCACTCCCCCAACTCTGCGGGAATCAGCCTGCTCACTCCCCTAACACTGCGGGAATCAGTCTGCTCACTCCCCTAACACTGCGGGAATCAGCCTGCTAACTCCCCCGACACTGCGGGAATCAGCCGACTCACTCTTCCAACATTGCGGAAATCAGCCTGCTCACACCCACAACACTGCGGGAATCAGCCTGCTCACTCCCCCAACTCTGCGGAATCAGCCTGCTCACTCCCCTAACACTGCGGGAATCAGCCTTCTCACTCCCCCAACTCTGCGGGAATCAGCTTGCTCACTCCCCTGACACTGCGGGATTCAGCCTACTCAAACTTCCAACACTGCAGGAATCAGGCCTCTCTCTCCCTACACTTCAGGAATCACTCTGCTCACTCCCCCAACTCTGCGGCAATTAGTCCACTCCCTCCCTCAAACCTGTGGGAATCAGTCTGCACACTCCAACAACACTTCGGAATCAGCCTGCACACATCACAACACTGCGGCAATCAGCCTGCACTCTCCCCTAACACTGTGGGAATCAGCCTACACACTCTTCCAACGCTGCGTGAATCAGCCTGCTCACTCACCAACACTGCGGGAATCAGCCTGCTAACTCCCCCGACACTGGGGGAATCAGCCGACTCACTCTTCCAACGTTGCGGGAATCAGCCTGCTCACTCACCAACGCTGCGGGAATCAGCCTGCTCACTCCGCTAACACTGCGGGAATCAGCCTGCTCACTCTTCCAATTCTGCGGGAATCAGCCTGCTCACCCCCCTGACACTGCGGGAATCAGCCTACTCACTCTTCCAATTCTGCGGGAATCAGCCTGCTCACTCCCCTGACACTGCGTGAATCAGTCGACTCACTCCCCCAACACTGCGGGAATCAGCCTGCTCATGCCCACAACACTGTGGGAATCAGCCTGCTTACTCCCCTAACACTGCGGGAATCAGCCTGCTCACTCCCCTGACACTGCGGGAATCAGGCCTCTCTCTCCCCCAACGCTTCAGGAATCAGCTTGCTCACTCCCACAACTCTGCGGGAATTAGTCTACTCCCTCCCTCAAACCTATGGGAATCAGTCTACACACTCCACCAACACTTTGGAATCAGCCAGCACATATCCCACCACTGCAGGAATAAGCCTGATCTCTCCCCAAACACTGCAGGAATCAGCCTGCTCACTCTCCCAACACTATGGGAATCAGCCTGCTCACTCCCACAACATTGTGGGAATCAGCGTTCTGACTCCCCCAACACTGCAGGAATCAGCCCTGCTCTCTCCCCCAACACTGCAGGAATCAGTCTGCTCGCTCACCCTAACACTGCGGGAATCAGTCTGCTCACGCCCCCAACACTGCGGGAATCAGCCTGCTCACTCCCTCAACATTGCAGGACTCAGCCTGCTCACTCACCCAACACTGAAGGAATCAGACGCGTTACTCTCCAACACTGTAGGAATCGGACAACTCACAACCACAACATTAGGCGAATCAGCCTTGTCACTTTCCCACCACTGCTCAAATTGCCCTGCTCACTCGCCCAACACTGTGAGAATCAGACAGATCACTCCCACAACATTGCGGGAATCAGCGTTCTGACTCCCCCAACACTGCAGGAATCAGCCTGCTCACTCGCCCAACATGCGGGAATCAGCCTGCTCACGCCCACAACACTGCGGGAATCAGCTTGCTCACTCTTCCCATACTGCGGGAATCAGCCTGCTCACTACCCTAACACTGCGGGAATCAGCCTGCTCACTCCCCTGACACTGCGGGAATCAACTGACTCACTCTTCCAACATTGCGGGAATCAGCCTGCTCACGCTCACAACACTACAGGAATCGGACAGCTCACTCCCACAACACTGCGGGAATCAGCCTGCTCACTCACCCAACGCTGCGGGAATCAGCCTGATCTATCCCTGAACGCTGCGGAAATCAGCCTGCTTACTCCCCTAACACTGCGGGAAGCAGCCTGCTCACTCCCCCAACACTACAGGAATCGGACAGCTCACTCCCACAACACTGCGGGAATCACCCTGCTCACTCGGCCAACACTGCGGCCATCAGCCTACTCACTCACCCAACGCTGCAGGAATCAGCCTGCTCACTCCCCCAACACTGCGGGAATCAGCCTGCTCACTCACCCAACGCTGCGGGAATCAGCCTGATCTATCCCTGAACGCTGCGGAAATCAGCTTGCTCGCTCCCCTGACACTGCGGGAATCAGTCGACTCACTCTTCTAACGTTGCGGGAATCTGCCTGCTCATGCCCACAACACTGCGGGAATCAGGCCTCTCTATCCCCCAACACTTCAGGAATCAGCTTGCTCACTCCCCCAACTCTGCGGGAATTAGTCTACTCCCTCCCTCAAACCTATGGGAATCGGTCTACACACTCCACCAGCACTTTGGAATCAGCCGGCACATATCCCACCACTACAGGAATAAGCCTGATCTCTCCCCAAACACTGCAGGAATCAACCTGCTCACTCTCTCAACATTGCAGGAATCAGCCTGCTCACTCCCTCAACATTGTGGAAATCAGTCTGCTCTCTCACCCAACCCTGCTGGAGTCAGTCTGCTCACTCCCACAACACTGCAGGAACCAGCGTTCTGACTCCCCCAGAACTGCAGGAATCTTCCTGCTCACTCCCCCAGCACTGTGGGAATCAGCATTATCATATCCCCATAACTGTGTGAATCAGCCTACTCACTCACCCAGCACTGTAGGAATCAGCCTGCTCACTCCTCAACACTGCGGGAATCAGCCTGCTCACTCTTCTAACACTTCGGGCATCAGCCTGCTCACTGCCCGAAGACTGCAGGAATCAGTCTGCTCACTCCCCCAACACTGTGGGTATCCGCCTTGTCACGGGATCCATTACTTGTTCATGAAAAGACTCGATTCCTCTGTGGAATTTTACCTGATTATATTATATTGTATAAGATTAAGCTTAACAACAATGATGCTATTAACTCGTTAAGTGTCATGGGATCCGTCTACTTCTTCATGAAAAGACTCGATTCTTCTGTGGAATTTTACCTGATTATATTAGATTGTAGCAACAATGATACTATTAACTCTTTATTGTATTTTAGCCTAGCAACAATTAAGTATAACTATGACTACGTGGCAGCTGCTCTTTACCAGCTACTTATCAGCTACTTATTGTTTTCTCAGCTAATTAAGTGTTTAACGCGACCTTTAAACAATGCTGACCGAGGCACAGTTTGAGATTCCAGTTCCTTAAACAAATGATGTAATTGCTTAACTTAGACTGTAAGGGATAAAAGCAGAGCTAAAACAGACAGAACTCACTCTTGTCTTGAAACACAGACAATGAGTCACCCAACCATCCTCTGAACCACCAGTCTTGCAGAAAAGACACATTTGTGCAAAATACGGACTGATCGGATGAAACATACGGACGGCTAAGAGCTTGCTGAAATACGCCTGCCTAAAAGATTCTCGGTTGAGGCACTGCATTCTAGCCTGAAGAAGATACAATCTGAACCAACTAGCTGAAACACGCTAGTCTATGAAGATCCCATTTGGGACACTCAGGTATTAAGCTCTGCTTTTATCCTAGGTATCTTTTAAGAACATTCAAAAAGGCTGTAACGATTGTGATTAACTGAAAACATCTGATTGTGAGTATTCAACTTATTATATTGATAAATTTCTAGTATATTTTACACCACACACTTCGTATTTGCCGAACCTTTATTTGATAAGATATGTTTACCTTTGTGTTGGTATGTTAAGTCTAGAACTTAGCTGAGAAGGCATTAGGATTGACTTAAAGTGAATCCCTCTCACTCCTAGGTGAAAGGATAAACTGAAGGGACCTAGAGACCTGCGATAAACCCAGCCGAGTTTGTAGCTATCAGGACCATACAGTCAATAGGGACCACTGGTAAACTTGACAGGTAATGGCCTCAGGTATATGCCCGAGGTACTGTAGTTTAATCCGGTAGTAACCCATACCTATTGAGGATATCCACCTGAATAACATAACAATTGGCGCCCAACGTGGGGCTCGAGAGATTGCACTATCTTGAACCTCACGGCGTAAATATTATCTTTGTCACCAAATAAACTCCTTCTGTAGGGATATAGCGAATAGTAAAAAAAAAATAAAAGCCCCTCAAAAAGAAAAAGAAAATGGCCAATATACCTGCCTATTATTTTAGAAATGATTGGGCAGAAATAGTCGCAGCAGGAAATGACAATATAGTCTCCCCACCTAACCTAAGAGGTCAGGAGGTAAGACTGAGGGCAGATGAGTCAGTCCTAGAAGGACTAAACAGACTCAATGGAGAACCTATAGCAGCAAGACTCCGATACAGGTTCAGAATAGAATATGTAGATGGAACTCACCATCACTATGATGGATGTATACCAGCAGATGGAACTGGAAACCCCCTAGAACCAGCCCACCAGCATACCGCTGGCGTTCTACCAGCTCAACATACGGTAACAGTAATTAGAAGAGAAACAGACCTAAGGGAAGAGAAGTACCGCTAGTACCAGGCATGTCAGAACATGCCTGGGCAGAAGATATAGCTCAGCAAATTATAGTGGCAGCAGACAGAGTGCTCCAAATACCCCAACTAAATAGAGTAGCAGCACAAGTCCTAGTGGCGCAACATGCTGTAGAAAAAGCCCGATGGCTAATCAATAATCCCAGGCCCGGACAAGCCGGACAAGCACCACAACCGGTAGCAGCCCGCCGTGTGTACGGTGATCCCTCACTGAAGAATTTTAAAATCTGCTTCCTAGACTTTCCCTCAGATGACAGAGCAGCAATAAAATATATAATTCAACATTTCGAAAAACTAAAAGCCTTCTTGGAAGGACTAACCCCCCAAGAAAATTCAGATTTATGTAAAGCCCTGGATTGTCCTGCTTTAGATCAGGAACCGCACACCACCATAAATCTAGTTACTATACTCCATGAAGCCCACAACCGGGTATATGGAACCCAAAGAGCAGAAGCAGCCAACAAGATATTCAAAACACTCCTGGAATCAGGGAGAACAATGCTCCAGGTAGCACAAAACCGCTGAAGACCTAGAAATAAACTATGTCCAAGTCAGGTCGCAATTATTCAGACAATTCCAGAACGAAGGCCATGCAAACAGGCTCAGGGAAGCCACAAACAGAGCACTAGGACAGGGACAAAACCCATGGCAAGTATTCAGACAAGAATTAATCAACTTAGGAGAAGTCCTCAATCTATCCCTAGATAGAATAGGAAAACAAAATCCCCACGGACCTCAACCAGAAGCCAAGGAAAGGAACTCAGAAAAACCTAAATCAGAAACCCAGAAATCCAAGGCGCAAGGACGCCAACAAAACCAAAGAAAACCATGGACATACCGACCCCAATATGAACCATTGGTTCAGGTAGTGGAAAAAGTCCAACCCAGAAACCAGGGACCTCCCCGACAGCAGCTACCTCCTAGACCAATTCCAGGAGTAAGCCCAAACTATTTAGGGAGAAACCCCATTCCGAATTATCAAGACCCAAGAACTAGAGGGGGATACCAATCTCCACTACAGCCAGCCCAGCAACCACAACAACCTCGGGAACATAGGCCACCCCAACAAAACTTTAGACCTAAGCCTCCAAATGGACAAGTTCAACAAGAACGATACAACCTGAGACCCAGAAACAGTCAGGGACAAGCAATAACCTCTGGATCAGCCAGAGTGCAAGCACAAGGGGACGAAAGGAATACAGAAGGGCAAAGAATCCACCAGACAGGGATGGTGAGAAAACCCAGACAGACAGCAGCAGAACCATGCTACCCTCAAGAACAAGGAAAAATAGAGGGGTATAAACCCCACAGACAGCAATGGCTCACAATAATGCTAGACACAGGGGCAGAAATGTCATTAATGGACAAAAGTTTGGCAGAAAAACTAAACATACCAAAAGTAGGAACAGAACCTTATCAGGGCATAGGAGCACCTGTAAAATGGGCAGATGTAGGAAAAATCAAATTAATCCTAAAAAATGGAAAACAAATAGAGACTAAAGCTCTAATTATAGAAGGTCTAAAAGACCAGGGAGAACCAGTAATATTAGGATGGGAAGACATTAAAGGACACAAACTACTAGAACAAACAGAAGACAAAAGAACAGAAGACTTAAAAGAAATTTTAGATAAAGAAAGCAACCCCAAAATCAGAGCAAAAATAAAACACCTAGTGCAAACTCACTGGGAAATCTGGCAAAAAGACTCATACCATTGCGGTAATCTAAACATTGATCCCACTCCCACAGGAATGGGACACTTCAAAATCAAAAAGAAGTATGGCATCAACAAACCAGAGATAGCTAGGGAAATCCAAAAAGCCGTAGAAAGACTTGAGGAACAGGGAGTCCTAATAGAAAAAGGATCCCCATACAATACACCCATAATTGGAATACCAAAGCCTGATAAGCCAGGAAAGTACAGACTTGTCTGTGACTACCGAGACTTGAATTCAGGATCAGTGCCCTTTTCGTCATACTTTAAAGGAGCTCAGACTACACTGAATACCTTAAGAAGGGAGAAATATAAGACTACCCTAGACTTATCAAATGGATTTTGGAGTCATCCAATCCCAAAAGAAGAGTGGCCATATACAGCCATAACAGACACCCTAGGGAGACAATTAGTTTGGACCAGACTCCCTCAGGGATACCTAAACAGCCCAGTAATATTTTCTGCAGAAGTCAGAAAAACAGTACAAAACTTAGCTCCGCCAGGACAAATAGAATGCTACGTAGATGATATTTATATCACTCATGGTGACCTAGAAGAACATTTTGCCTGCCTACATAGAATAATGGAACACCTGTACCATAAGGGATATATAATTGGACTAGCAAAATCCCAGATCGCCAGAGAAAAGGTAAAATACTTAGGAGTGGAACTAACCAATGAAGGGAAAGGACTAACTGAAGAATACAGTGAAAAAATAGCTGATATTCAACCTCCTACCAAAATTAAAGAATTACAAGCAATATTAGGCCTATGTAACTATGCCAGAGACTTTGTCCCAGGACATGCAGAAATATCTAAACCCCTGTACAAAAAACTAACCGAGAAAGTATTCTCATGGACTGAAGAAGATCAAAATAACCTAAATGAACTAATCAACCAATTAAATAAAGCAGAAAACATGGGAAAGCATGAACCAGGGAAAGACATTACACTAGAAGTAATTATAGGGCAAGAAAGTGCCACCGTAAGAGTAACCAGTCAAGGACAGAACAAACCCTTCCAATATATCTCTTTAAACTTTACAGAAACAGAGAGGAAATACCCAAAATTAGAAAAAACATGGGTAGCCATAACTAGAGCAGTGGAACCCATCAGAAAAATCCAAGGGGAAGGAAAGATAATAATCCTCACGGAATTGGCAGAATTACAATCCAAACAACAAAAAATAGAAAGGAGCCAAAGGGTCCACTCGGCCAGGTATGAAAAATGGGATATCCTACTAGCTGACCCCACTATAGAAATACAGCCCCTTACAGGAAAAACAGATACTTGGTGGACACCGAAATATAAACTAGCTGCTACTGAAGAAAAAACTGAATTCAATCCAGATATGTACATCTATACAGATGGTAGTGCCCAAAGAGGCCTGGATAAACAAGGTAAAGAAGAAAAATTAACAGGAATAGGAATAGTAATCGGTACAAAACTAAACAATGAGTTCCAAGAAGAAAAGGTCTTAGAAATAAAAGGACCACTGGGAGGTTCAGCCCAGAAAACAGAAGGAAAGGCGTTAGAATTAGCCTTAAAAGAAGCAAGCCAATTTCCTGCAGAACTCCAAATTCTCGTTTGTACAGATAGCTTTTATGCCAGTAGAGGCTATAACGAGGAACTAGATAAATGGAGTGAAAAAGGATTCCATGATTGTAGGAATCACCCCATACAATATAGACAAATATGGGAAGAAATAGCTAGATTAAAAGAAAACCTCCCAAATGTAAAAGTAATACATGTCAGAGGACACCAGAAAGAAGGTGAACACAAAAAAGGAAATGATCTAGCTGACCGAGCAGCCAAAGTCGCAAGTTTGGGAAAAGAATATAAAATAAGAGTAATAACTAGGCAAATGCAAAAAGAGAATCAGGACAAAGAATTGGAAGACTTACTTCAGGGCAAGGAAGTAAAAGGATACCCTAAAAATCAGGACTACTGGGAAGAATCTGATGGGGTAGTCAAAACCAAATTTAAAGATCAAACCACAGAACAGGCTAAGATAATACCCCCTAGGAAAGGGAGAAGAGAACTTATCAAGACGGCCCACGAAGGCTTAGGGGCCGTGCATCCAGGAATAAAAACCACTCAGTCACACCTAAAGCAGAAATACTGGTGGCCTGGGATGAATGCAGAAGTTAAAAGATATTGTAATGAATGCAAAACTTGCCTAAAATATAATATCAAGGGAGGAACTAAAAAAGAACCGAAAATTATTCGGTCACAAAATATGGAGCCCGGGGATAAATGGATAATGGATTTTATCGGCCCATTGCCGACCTCTCACGGGAAAAAGCCATTTAAAAGACCGAATAAATATTGCCTAGTATGTATTGATGAATGTACCGGATTCACCATCCTGATCCCAACAAAGAGTTGTAGGACACAAGATGCTATAGAAGCTAGTGAGTTGATTCTGGTCGCTAACGGGCCTCCCAGAGTAATTCATACAGACCAAGGACCTGGCTTTAAAAACCAGGACTTTAACATGTGGTGTACCGCTCATGGGATACAGCTTGAGTTTAGCACACCTTACCATCCTGAATCGGCAGGAAAGGTAGAACGGAGAAACCAAGATGTCAAACTAGCCTTGGCAAAATTATTGTGCACTCGCGGTGGTAGTTGGAGTCAATGGTTGAAGGAGGTGCAGCTGGCCATCAATAACACACCCATAGATCTCTTAGGAGCAGAGAACCATATAACTCCGCACTATTTGAGATATGGAGTACAAATGAATACAGAAAATAAGCCTGAAATAGAAACCCAAACTAAACTTAAAAAAGAATGGATAGATCTCCTAAAAACTAAAAAAGAAGAATTAAGACAACAAAGGGAACAGAAAATTCAAGAAGACAGAAAATTTTGGCAACCTAAAGTAGGAGATTGGGTACAAGAGAAAAAACAAAATAAATCAGGAAGAGCCTTTAAAGCCCGCCATCATTTGCCTCAACAGATAATCCAAGTAGGAAATAGGACAGTGACAGTCGGGAAGGAAGGCAAGGAAAGGACTTTATCTGTAGATAATATAAGACCAGTTAACAAAGACTAAGAACATGGCAGATTGGATGGCTGTATATTTAGGAGAAGAAGAGAAACACAGGGAACAAATGGAGGGATTTTTTAACCTCCAAGAGAGATGTAAACAGCAGAAATGAAAAAAATTGGAAACAAATATTTAAAGGAAACAAAAAACAAAAAACAAACAATATGGAGTTAGGACAATTAGGGAAAGGCAAAAGGATACCAAAAGTAAAAAAAAAACCCTCCTAAACTTAAATCAAAAAAAAAACCAAGAAAGAAGAGACTAAGACGATTAAACAAAAGAAACTCACGGCAGAACGCTGCTCTAAGTGTAATATAGTTCAACACACCCTACTATTTATAGTATTAGCCTTTCTAACTATAGGATGGATACTTCAGGCAGTAATAAAGCGCAGCCTGGAATGTAACACAGGTAATAACCCCGACAGCAACAGTAACTCGACAAATTCAGCAGGAATGCCTCTAATAATAGGAGGATTAACCCTATCTAACATGGCCCTAGTAATGTTAGGACTAATTACGATAAATGTTGCGCAAGCTCAAAAATATGAAACTTGGACAGATCCAAGACCCTCAGCAGAAATAATAGGAGAAGAAATTATAGGACACACATACACCTTAGACATAATAGTCTTAAAACAGGAGCTTGGGAATGAAAACCAAGAACAAGATCAAAGAATAGATAATCTTATACAAAATTGGATAGACGAATTACTATCTTATAGTATACAAAATGTTACAACAAATGAAGAAACCTCAGAGAGAGATAGATGGCTCTACTGTTTATACAAAACTTATAACCGTTCAGACTATCAGAGTCCAGGATCGAAAAACCACTATAACTGCTCCTATCCAAATATTGGCAACCCCCTAAATAATATGAACACTCACCAACCGATAATACTATATGCAAACTCTACTTGGCACTACCAAGAAGGAGGTGACCAAGGACAAAGATGGAATGCCACAGGTGACACGGATCAGGTTTACCTCACCCTACTAGGACAAGATGATACGCAAGTTCAAGGATTAGGAATTTATTACCTTAAGAAAATGTTTAAAGAAAACGAAACACTGATAATATGCGATCCTACCATCTTTAACCAATCCAAGTCCAGAGAAGAAATAGGAGAATTACTAAAGAAACCAGTAAACTTTACGAAGTTATTCAGACAAGATATAGATGTCTGTGACCACTTTGCCTTAGGGTATGAAGCAGAATTATCCTTACCTAAAGAGACCAAGGGAAAGAATGGGAAGATGTAAACCACAAGAGACAAACAAATGAATCCTGTTACAATTATTATAAAAATAACACCCATATAATTGGATGCACCGATAAAGCAACACAATGTTATAGTCCATCAGGATACAATACCGCTCTCCTCCAAAACTGCCCAAATGATAATAGAGCAAAAAGAAATGAAACCCATGGACCATGGTCCTGCAAAATTCCCAACTCAGGAAAAGTAGTATATATAGAACACGGTAGATTTAAATGTGGATACACTTATGAAGTTCCTTATGATAATTACTATGAAAATAATACCAAAAAGTATAACACTGAGGCAGAAAACCCAGATGGAAATCAAACATCTAAATGGAAATCAGTACATCAAGACTGGGAAAAATTAAAATACTTCCTAAAAGACCCACAAAGATAGGGAACTGAAATAAAAGTAGAAAATACAACTCTGTACTGCTACCATTGGGGCAGGATGTACTGCTACAAAACAAAGCAGAATGCCACCTTTTGGGAACAATCTTCTCCTGATAGATGGCTGGTGATAACCACAAATCAAAAAAGCAATAACAGCAACGATAATGATAATAATAATAATAATAATAGACAACAACAGGCAGAAGCATATATTAAGGATTTATTCAAAAATCAGAAAATACAATGGGAAAACTCAAAAAACCTAACAATAGAGGTGATAACAATCAAAAAAGACCAAGCCTGGCAAATTGCCTTTAATGACCTTAGAAATCAATTAAATGTAATAACTAGACGATGGTTACATAACACCGTAAGAACAGAAAACAGGACAATAGCTGATTTAACCTCAAGGGTATACAGATCCCACGTGGAAAACAACGATCAGCAACTAAAGATCTCACTAGTAGAGATCAAATCCATTCTCACAAACGAAAATTACGAAACTAAAATAAAACAACCAATTTGGCAAAGCCTAAAAAATGGGTGGCTGAAAAAGGAAAAATGTATTCAAATGAACAATCAGCCTCAACTGATTGAATTCTCTAATTTAATCCTATTAAAACCCTGTGATAATAACACGGTTCAATATGTTAAAAAAGATTGCCAGATAGAGTACTTCCATCTGGAAATACCTGGCTAACAAACCAGTCAGGAGAATTTAATGTTACGACAGGACATGTCGGATGTAATGGCAAAAGTATGAGACAAAACAGAGAAACTTATAAGAACCCGGCAGAAAAAATTAATCTAAAAATAGAAAAACCCAAACCTGACCTAGAACATTTTGAAAGAATGCTAACCATCTATTCAGAAAAGCAATGGATGGAGATAACCTTCTCGGGCCCAACGGATGACGAGAAGCTAAAGACCCTCCAGAACCTAATATCAAAAGAAAGGAAGGCTGACCAAAAAACTCTACAGGAAGAGATAAAAATATGTGTAGAAGAATCAAGAAAAAATTGGTATGATAACTTGCATATTAATGCAGGGACTATGTCAGTATTACAAACTACTGCAAACATTTGGGTGCAAATCTATGATTGGATTTATTGGATTCTATCATGGCTTGGCCTAGAACAACATACACCGCTCTTAGTGGGACTTATCCTACTCTGGGTGTTTGTGGTCGTAATTTGGCCATTTCTCAAGCCATTAATCAAGGGATTGATTCCAGAACGAAAATAAACCACATTCTGCTTCCTCGACCGGCAAGCATGGATGAAACCACAACCAAATACCAAGAAGTCCTAGACTTCCTGGGAAAACAAAACCAAGACTTACTTGGGACTCTGAACTATTGTGAAGGAACGGGAATTCCTCGAACCAATGTGGTATTTTCTCCCACATGAAAGAACAATTTAGCCCTGTAGTCATGCCCGTAGGTCTATGGGACGCCTACTGCCACCACCTACCCATTATAGGAGGAAACATTCTGAAAGGACTTCAGCTCCTTTGGGGCTTGGTAGAATATAAATGGGTCCATTTGACCCTAGGTATAGGACTAATTCTCACAATTATGATTGGCTTTGAATTTAAACGAAGAAAATTTGGAATTACTAAGGGAGAATGGGGATCGTTTTTAACACTGATCTCCTCAATCATAATCATATCTTTTAATTACAAACCAGAATGGGCCATTTATTGTGCTACCATTCACTTGATTCTAAAAACATTAATTGTCTGTCATTCGGTCTTAACACAGACCTCAAACCAGGATAAACCTTCGTTTGTCCAAACCAAAAACCAAACCAAACCTTTGATACACAGACGCAACCCATCTCTGGGTGACGCTAAACCAGAAAAACAAAATAAGTCCAAGCAGCTACCACCTTGGAAGAAACCAAAACCACAGAAAACCTGCGTACCAAAATGGAACCAAAAACTTACATTACTGGAACTCAACAAACCCTCTGCATCTATGCAAAAAAAAAAACAACCTCAATATTCCTTTATCAATATCCAAAAATTAAAGAATGGGTAACTAGAAAGAAGGAAACCAACACCACACGGAATACGGATGGTGGACTGAGCCAAGAACAGTTCTAAAAGAACACAACATTGGACAATGTTTAAATTGTAATGGACGTAAAAAGGCACAGAGACTAATATGCACATTTTGCTCAATGCTATTCGAAGAATTGAATATGAACATATTACTTTCTGTATGCAAACCAACAAAGATGTTGCCAGACCCAGATTTGATCAAAGGGGAACGCATTCGACAAACACCCCTTTCAAAAGAATATATGGTACAGTATGACCGTAGAAGAGGCCATAACCTGGCTGAACACTTAATGATACTCTCCAAAGGAAAATATACCTTTGTGGACTGTCTGAACTATGTTGCAAAACTACAAAAGCGGAATGAAGAAAACCTAACTGACCTAAACATGCTCCGATCCAACATAAAACAAGACGAGTTTAATTACGTAACCAGAGAAGCCAACAGACCGTTACCTCATCCACAAATCGATATGATAACCGAATGGTCAAAATGGACATGGTCACCTAAAGCCATAGAAAAAGTGGTAACTTATACATCACCGACCCATGATTGGAAATGGACGGAAAGAGAATATAAGAACCCACCTGGATACAATGACTGCCTCCTGAGGGAACTCCGGAGACAACACAAAATATCCCCGTACATGGCATGCGAAAGAGACCGCAAACAGGATCTCAAAGACTACCATGAGTACGAAATGAGGATTCTGAATGAAAGACCAAAACGGATGGTCCAACAAACTTCATGGTACAGTTGGAAACACGATGGCTGTCAAGGCCCCGAACCAAAACCAACATGGAAACCAGAAGTCCGGCTCTTTGACCACCAACATGATTGGAAACGAAATCCACTGATGAAATTCGTCGGAACCCCAACAACTGAATCTGATCATGAAACCCGCCATGGGAAGTCTGACTCAGAATGATTTCGCATAATTAAATGAAATGTATGCGTTGATTTAATGTTGCCTTTTCCGCTTTACTCACAATAGCTCTCATAATAAGAGCGTCAACTGCAACAAACTACACCGCTGATGAATAAAGTGAAGATAATAATAATGGAGCGCAGAAAAACGAAAAACTCCTGATACATGCTGCTATTGGTACAACAATCATTGTAGAACTCTGTTCAGCTATCATTTGAACTTTTTAAAGACACATGGGGAAATCTCGCTTTTCAAGAGGGGAATGTCACGGGATCCATTACTTGTTCATGAAAAGACTCGATTCCTCTGTGGAATTTTACCTGATTATATTATATTGTATAAGATTAAGCTTAACAACAATGATGCTATTAACTCGTTAAGTGTCATGGGATCCGTCTACTTCTTCATGAAAAGACTCGATTCTTCTGTGGAATTTTACCTGATTATATTAGATTGTAGCAACAATGATACTATTAACTCTTTATTGTATTTTAGCCTAGCAACAATTAAGTATAACTATGACTACGTGGCAGCTGCTCTTTACCAGCTACTTATCAGCTACTTAATGTTTTCTCAGCTAATTAAGTGTTTAACGTGACCTTTAAACAATGCTGACCGAGGCACAGTTTGAGATTCCAGTTCTTTAAACAAATGATGTAATTGTTTAACTTAGACTGTAAGGGATAAAAGCAGAGCTAAAACAGACAGAACTCACTCTTGTCTTGAAACACAGACAATGAGTCACCCAACCATCCTCTGAACCACCAGGCTTGCAGAAAAGACACATTTGTGCAAAATACGGACCGATCGGATGAAACATACGGACGGCTAAGAGCTTGCTGAAATACGCCTGCCTAAAAGATTCTCGGTTGAGGCACTGCATTCTAGCCTGAAGAAGATACAATCTGAACCAACTAGCTGAAACACGCTAGTCTATGAAGATCCCATTTGGGACACTCAGGTATTAAGCTCTGCTTTTATCCTAGGTATCTTTTAAGAACATTCAAAAAGGCTGTAACGATTGTGATTAACTGAAAACATCTGATTGTGAGTATTCAACTTATTATATTGATAAATTTCTAGTATATTTTACACCACACACTTCGTATTCACCGAACCTTTATTTGATAAGATATGTTTACCTTTGTGTTGGTATGTTAAGTCTAGAACTTAGCTGAGAAGGCATTAGGATTGACTTAAAGTGAATCCCTTTCACTCCTAGGTGAAAGGATAAACTGAAGGGACCTAGAGACCTGCGATAAACCCAGCCGAGTTTGTAGCTATCAGGACCATACAGTCAATAGGGACCACTGGTAAACTTGACAGGTAACGGCCTCAGGTATATGCCCGAGGTACTGTAGTTTAATCCGGTAGTAACCCATACCTATTGAGGATATCCACCTGAATAACATAACAGCCTGCTCACTCTCCTAACACTTCATGAATCAGCCTGCCCACTCCCATAACTCGGCCGGAATCAGCCAGCTCACTCCCCCAACACTGCAGGAATCAGCCTGCTCATCTCCGGCAACACTGTGGGAATCAGCCTCCTCACTCCCCCAACACTGCGGGAATCAATCTGCTTACTCACCTAACATGCAGGAATCAGCCTGCCCACTCCCCCAACACTGCAGGAATCGGCCTCCTCACTCTCTCGAACTCTGCGGGAATCAGCCTGCTCACTCAACAAAAACTGCGGGAATCCGTCTGCTCACTCCCCCAACACTGCTGGAATCTGCCTGCTCACTCACTCTACCCTGCGGGAATCTACATGCTCACTCCTCCAACGCTGCGGGAATCAGCCTAGTCACTCCCCCACGACTGCGGGAATCAGCATGCACACTCCCTCAACACTGCGAAAATCAGCCTGCTCACTCCTCCAACACTTCGGGCATCAGCCTATTCACTTCCCTTTCACTGCAGGAATCAGTCTGCTCACTCCCCCAACACTGTGGGTATCCGCCTGATCACTCTCCCAACACTGCGGGAATCAGCCTGCTCACTCCCATAACTCGGCCGGAATCATCCTGCTCACTCCCCCAACACTGCAGGAATCAGTCTGCTCACTCCCCCAACACTGCAGGAATCAGCCTGCACCCTCCCCATACACTGCGGGATTCAGCCTGCTCATGCCCCCAGCACTGAAGGAATCAGCCTGCTCACTCCCCTCACACTGCGGGAATCAGCCTACTCACTCTTGCAACGTTGCGGGAATCAGCCTGCTCACGCTCACAACACTGCAGGAATCAGCCTGGTTACTCCCCTATCACTGTGGGAATCAGCCTACTCACTCCCCTGACACTGCGGGAATCAGTCTGATCTCTCCACAAACGCAACGGGAATCAGCCTGCTCACTCCCCAAACACTGCAGGAATCAGCCTGCTCACTCACCCAACGCTGCAGGAAACAGCCTGGTCTCTCCCCAAACGCTGCGGGAATCAGCCTACTCATCTTCCAACGCTACGGGAATCAGCCTGCTCACTCACCCAACGCTGCGGGAATCAGTCTGCTCATTCCCCCAACACTGCGGGAATCTGCCTGATCACTCTCCCAACACTGCGGGAATCAGCCTGCTCACTCCCATAACTCGGCCGGAATCATCCTGCTCACTCCCCCAACACTGTGGGTATCCGCCTGATCACTCTCCCAACACTGCGGGAATCAGCCTGCTCACTCCCATAACTCGGCCGGAATCATCCTGCTCACTCCCCCAAGACTGCGGTAATCAGCCTGCTCACTCCCAAACCTGGGCCGGAATCAGCCTGCTCGCTCCCCCAACACTGCAGGAATCAGTCTGCTCACTCCCCCAACACTGCAGGAATCAGCCTGCACCCTCCCCATACACTGCGGGATTCAGCCTGCTCACGCCCCCAGCACTGAAGGAATCAGCCTGCTCACTCCCCTCACACTGCGGGAATCAGCCTACTCACTCTTGCAACGTTGCGGGAATCAGCCTGCTCACGCTCACAACACTGCAGGAATCAGCCTGCTCACTCCCCTATCACTGCGGGAATCAGCCTGCTCACTCCCCTGACACTGCGGGAATCAGCCTACTCATCTTCCAACGCTACGGGAATCAGCCTGCTCACTCACCAAACGCTGCGGGAATCAGTCTGCTCATTCCCCCAACACTGCGGGAATCAGCCTGCTCACTCCCCCAACACTGCTGGAATCTGCCTGCTCACTCACTCTACCCTGCGGGAATCTACATGCTCACTCCTCCAACGCTGCGGGAATCAGCCTAGTCACTCCCCCACGACTGCGGGAATCAGCATGCACACTCCCTCAACACTGCGAAAATCAGCCTGCTCACTCCTCCAACACTTCGGGCATCAGCCTATTCACTTCCCTTTCACTGCAGGAATCAGTCTGCTCACTCCCCCAACACTGTGGGTATCCACCTGATCACTCTCCCAACACTGCGGGAATCAGCCTGCTCACTCCCATAACTCGGCCGGAATCATCCTGCTCACTCCCCCAAGACTGCGGTAATCAGCCTGCTCACTCCCAAATCTGCGCTGGAATCAGCCTGCTCGTTCCCCCAACACTGCAGGAATCAGTCTGCTCACGCCCCCAGCACTGAAGGAATCAGCCTGCTCACTCCCCTCACACTGCGGGAATCAGCCTATTCACTCTTCCAACGTTGCGGGAATCAGCCTGCTCACGCTCACAACACTGCAGGAATCAGCCTGGTTACTCCCCTATCACTGCGGGAATCAGCCTGCTCACTCCCCAAACACTGCAGGAATCAGCCTGCTCACTCACCCAACGCTGCAGGAACCAGCCTGCTTACTCCCCCAACACTGCGGGAATCAGCCTACTCATCTTCCAACGCTACGGGAATCAGCCTGCTCACTCACCCAACGCTGCGGGAATCAGTCTGCTCATTCCCCCAACACTGCGGGAATCAGCCTGCTCACTCCCCCAACACTGAAGGAATTAGACACGTTACTCTCCAACACTGTAGGAATCGGACAGCTCACAACCACAACATTAGGCGAATCAGCCTTGTCACTTCCCCACCACTGCTCAAATTGCCCTGCTCACTCACCCAACACTGTGAGAATCAGACTGATCACTCCCCCAATACTGCAAGAATCAGCCTGCTCACATCGGCCAACACTGCGGGAATCAGCCTGCTCACTCCGGCAACACTGTGGGAATCAGCCTCCTCACTCACCCAACATGCGGGAATCAGCCTGCTCAAGCCCACAACACTGCGGGAATCAGCTTGCTCACTCTTCCCATCCTGCGGGAATCAGCCTGCTCACTCCTCAACACTGCGGGAATCAGCCTGCTCACTCCTCCAACTCTGCGGGAATCAGCCTGCTCACTCTCCCAACACTGCGGGAATCAGCCTGCTCAATCCCTCAACATTGCGGGAATCATCCTTCTCACTCACCCAACACTGTGGGAATATGCCTGCTCACTCCCTCAACATTGCGGGACTCAGCCTGCTCACTCCCCCAACACTGAAGGAATCAGACGCGTTACTCTCCAACACTGTAGGAATCAGACAGCTCACAACCACAGCATTAGGCGAATCAGCCTTGTCATTCCCCACCACAGCTCAAATTGCCCTAATCACTCGCCCAACACTGCGGGAATCAGCCTGCTCACTCCACCAACACTGTGGGAATCAGCCTGTTCACACCCGTAACACTGTGGGAATCAGCCTGCCCACTCCCCCAACACTGCGGGAATCAGTCTGCTTACTCACCCAACACTGCAGGAATCAGACTGCTCACGCCCACAACACTGCGGGAATCAGCCTGCTCACTCCCCTGACACTGCGGGAATCAGCCTACTCACTCTTCCAATGTTGCGGGAATCAGCCTGCTCACTCCCCATACACTGCAGGATTCAGCCTGCTCACTCCCCCAGCACTGCAGGAATCAGCATGCTCACTCTCCTGACACTGCGGGAATCAACTGACTCACTCTTCCAACGTTGCGGGAATCAGCCTGCTCATGCCCACAACACTGCGGGAATCAGCCTGCTCACTCTCCCAACACTGCGGGAATCAGCCTGCTCACTCCCCTGACACTGCGGGAATCAACTGACTCACTCTTCCAACGTTGCGGGAATCAGCCTGCTCACGCCCACAACACTACGAGAATCAGCCTGCTTACTCCCCCAACACTGCGGCCATCGGCCTACTCACTCATCCAATGCTGTGGGAATCAGCCTGATCTATCCCCCAACACTGCGGGAATCAGCCTGCTCACTCTCCCAACACGGCAGGAATCAGCCTGCTCGCTCACTCTAACACTACGGGAATCAGTCTGCTTACTCCCCCAACACTACAGGAATTGGACAGCTCACTCCCACAACACTGCGGGAATCACCCTGCTCACTCCCCCAACACTGCGGCCATCGGCCTACTCACTCATCCAACGCTGCAGGAATCAGCCTGCCCACTCCCCCAACACTGCAGGTATCAGCCTGATCACTCACCCAATGCTGCAGGAATCAGCCTGATCTCTCCCCGAACGCTGTGGGAATCAGCCTGCTCACTCCCCAAACACTGCGGGAATCAGCCTGCTCACTACCAAACGCTGCAGGAATCAGCCTGCTCACACCCCGAACGCTGCGGGAATCAGTCTGCTCACTCCCCAAACACTGCAGGAATCAGCCTGCTCACTCCCCAAACACTGCGGAAATCAGCCTGCTCACTCCCCAAACGCTGCAGGAATCAGCCTGCTCACTCCCCTGACACTGCGGGAATCAGCTTGCTCACTCCCATGACACTGCGGGAATCAGCCCACTCACTCTTCCAACGCTGCGGGAATCAGCCTGCTCACTCACCCAACGCTGCGGGAATCAGCCTGCTCACTCACCCAACGCTGCGGGAATCAGCCTGCTCACTCCGCTAACACTGTGGGAATCAGTCTGCTCACGCCCCTAACACTGCGGGAATCAGCCTACTCACTCCCCCTATACTGCGGCCATCGGCCTACTCACTATTCCAACGTTGCGTGAATCAGCCTGCTCACGCCCACAACACTGTGGGAATCAGCTTCCTCACTCCCCGTACACTGCGGGATTCAGCCTGCTCACGCCCCCAGCACTGAAGGAATCAGCCTGCTCACTCCACTCACGCTGCGGGAATCAGTCTGCTAACACCCCCAACACTGCGGCCATCCGCCTACTCACTCTTCCAATGTTGCGGGAATTAGCCTGCGCACGCCCACAACACTGCGGGAATCAGCTTCCTCACTCCCCCAACACTGCAGGAATCAGCCTGCACACTCCCCATACACTGCGGGATTCAGCCTGCTCACGCCCCCAGCACTGAAGGAATCAGCCTGCTCACTCCCCTCACACTGCGGGAATCAGCCTACTCACTCTTCCAACGTTGCGGGAATCAGCCTGCTCACGCTCACAACACTGCAGGAATCAGCCTGGTTACTCCCCTATCACTGCGGGAATCAGCCTGCTCACTCCCCTGACACTGCGGGAATCAGTCTGATCTCTCCCCAAACGCTGCGGGAATCAGCCTGCTCACTCCCCTAACACTGCGGGAATCAGCCTACTCACTCTTCCAACGCTACGGGAATCAGCCTGCTCACTCACCCAACACTGCGGGAATCAGCCTGCCCACTCCCCTAACACTGCAGGAATCAACTGACTCACTCTTCCAACGTTGCGGGAATCAGCCTGCTCATGCCCACAACACTGCGGGAATCAGCCTGCTCACTCCCCCAACACTGAAGGAATCAGACGCGTCACTCTCCAACACTGTAGGAATCGGACAGCTCACAACCACAACATTAGGGGAATTAGCCTTGTCATTTCCCCACCACTGCTCAAATTGCCCTGCTCACTCACCCAACACTGTGAGAATCAGACAGATCACTCCCCCAATACTGCAGAATCAGCCTGATCACTCGCCCAACACTGTGAGAATCAGCCTCCTCACTCACCCAACACAGCAGGAATCAGCCTTCTCACTCCCCCAACACTGCGGGAATCAGTCTGCTTACTCACCTAACACTGCGGGAATAAGCCTACTCACTCTACCAATGCTGCGGGAGTCAGCCTGCTCACTACCCCAGCACTGCAGGAATCAGACTGCTCACTCCCCTAACACTGTGGGAATCAGCCTGCTCACTCCCTCAACATTGCGGGACTCAGCCTGCTCACTCCCCCAACACTGAAGGAATCAGACGCGTCACTCTCCAACACTGTAGGAATCGGACAGCTCACAACCACAACATTAGGGGAATTAGCCTTGTCACTTCCCCACCACTGCTCAAATTGCCCTGCTCACTCACCCAACACTGAGGGAATCTGCCTGTTCACTCCGACAACACAGCGGGAATCAGCCTGCTTACTCGCCCAACACTGCGGGAATCAGCCTGCTCACTCCACCAACACTGCGGGAATCAGTCTGCTTACTCACCCAACACTGTGGGAATCAGCCTTCTCACTCTCCCGAACTCTGTGGGAATCTGCCTGCTCACTCACCCAACATTGCGGGAATCTGCCTGTTCACTTCCCCAACACTGCGGGAATCAGCCTGCTCAGTCACCCAACGGTGGGGGAATCTGCCTGATCACTCCCCAAAATCCGTGGGAATCCGCCTGCTCACTCCCATAACACTGCGGGAATCAGCCTGCTCACTCTTCCAACACTTCGGGCATCAGCCTGCTCACTCCCCGAAGACTGCAGGAATCAGTCTGCTCACTCCCCCAACACTGTGGGTATCTGCCTGCTCACTCTCCTAACACTTCGGGAATCAGCCTGCCCACTCCCATAACTCGGCCGGAATCAGCCTGCTCACTCCGGCAACACTATGGGAATCAGCCTCCTCACTCACCCAACACGGCTGGAATCAGCCTTCTCACTCCCCCAACACTGCGGGAATCAGTCTGCTTACTCACCTAACATGCAGGAATCAGCCTGCCCACTCCCCCAACACTGCAGGAATCGGCCTCCTCACTCTCCCGAACTCTGCGGGAATCTGCCTGCTCACTCCGCCAACACTGCGGGAATCAGCCTGCTCACTCCGCCAACACTGAGGGAATCTGCCTGTTCACTCCGCCAACACTGCGGGAATTAGCCTGCTCACTCCACCAACACTGCGGGAATCAGCCTGCTCACTACCACCATTCTGCGGGAATCAGCCTGTTCACTCCAACCATTCTGCGGGAATCAACCTGCTCACTCCCCCAACAATGCAGGAATCAGGTTGCTCACTCACCCAACACTGCAGGAATCTGCCTGTTCTCTTCCCCAACACTGCGGGAATCAGCCTGCTCACTCCCAAAAAACTGCGGGAATCTGCCTGCTCACTCCCCCAACACTGCGGGAATCTGCCTGCTCACTCACGCTACCCTGCGGGAATCAACATGCACACTCCGCCAACACTGCGGGAATCAGCCTAGTCACTCCCCTTACACTGCAGGAATCAGTCTGCTCACTCCCCCTACACTGTGTTTATCCGCCTGATCACACTCCCAACACTACGGGAACCAGTATGCTCACTCCCCCAAGACTGCGGTAATCAGCCTGCTCACTCCCAAAATGGGCCGGAATCAGCCTGCTCACTCCCAAAACTGCGCCGGAATCAGCCTGCTCACTCCCCCAACACTGCAGGAATCAGCCTGCTCACTCCCCCAACACTGCAGGAATCAGCCTGCTCACTCCCAAAACTGCGCCGGAATCAGCCTGCTCACTCCCCCAACACTGCAGGAATCAGTCTGCTCACTCCCCCAACACTGCGGGAATCAGTCTGCTCACTCCCACAGCACTGTGGGAATCAGCCTGCTCACGCTCCCAACACTGCAGGAATCTGCCCCTTCACTTTGACAAAAGTGGGGAATCTGCCTGCTCATTTCCCCAACACTGCGGGAATCAGCCTGCTCACTACACAAAAACTGCGGGAATCCGCCTGCTCACAGCCCTAACACTGCGGGAATCTGCCTGCTCACTCACTCTACCCTGTGGGAAAATACATGCTCACTCCTCCAACGCTGCGGGAATCAGCCTAGTCACTCCCCCACGACTGCAGGAATCAGCATGCACACTCCCCCAACACTGCGAAAATCAGCCTGCTCACTCACCGAACAGCACAGGAAATAGCCTGCCCACTCCCCCAACACTGCGGGAATCAGCCTACTCACTTCCCCAACACTGGGGGAATCAGCCAGCTCACTCCCCCAACATTGCAGGAATCATCCTTCTCACTCACCCAACACTGTGGGAATCAGTCTGCTCAATCCCTCAACATTGCGGGACTCAGCCTGCTCACTCCCCCAACACTGAAGGAATCAGACGCATCACTCTCCAACACTGTAGGAATCGGACAGCTCACAACCACAACATTAGGGGAATCAGCCTTGTCACTTCCCCACCACTGCTCAAATTGCCCTGCTCACTCACCCAACACAGTGAGAATCAGACTGATCACTACCCCAATACTGCAAGAATCAGCCTGCTCACTCGCCCAACACTGTGAAAATCAGCCTGCTCACTCCCGTAACACTGCAGGAATCAGCCTGCTCACTCCGGCAACACTGTGGGAATCAGCCTCCTCACTCACCCAACACTGCGGGAATCAATCTGCTTACTCAACTAACATGCAGGAATCAGCCTCCTCACTCTCTTGAACTCTGCGGGAATCAGCCTGCTCACTCAACAAAAACTGCAGGAATCTGCCTACTCACTCCCCCAACACTACGGGAATCAGCCTGCTCACTCCCACAGCACTGTGGGAATCAGCCTGTTCACTCCCCCCACACTGCGGGAATCAGCCTGCTCACTCCCGTAACACTGCGGGAATCTGACTGCTCACTCCCGCAACCCTGCGGGAATCAGGCTGCTCACTCCCCCAACACTGAGGAAATCAGCCTGCTCACTCCCCCATCACTGTTGGAATCAGCCTGCTCACTCCCCCAACACTGCGGGAATCAGCCTGCTCACTCCCCCAACACTGCGGGAATCAGCCTGTTCACTCCCCCCACACTGCGGGAATCAGCCTGCTCACTCCCGTAACACTGCGGGAATCTGACTGCTCACTCCCGCAACCCTGCGGGAATCAGGCTGCTTACTCCCCCAACACTGAGGGAATCAGCCTGCTCACTCCCCAACACTGCGGGAATTAGCCTGCTCACTCCACCAACACTGCAGGAATCAGCCTGTTCACTCCCACCATTCTGCGGGAATCAGTCTGCTCACTCCCCCAACAATGCGGGAATCAGCCTGCTCACTCACCCAACACTGCGGGAATAAGCCTACTCACTCTTCCAATGCTGCGGGAGTCAGCCTGCTCACTACCCCAGCACTGCAGGAATCAGCCTGCTCACTCCCCTAACACTGCGGGAATCAACTGACTCACTCTTCCAACGTTGCGGGAATCAGCCTGCTCATGCCCACAACACTGCGGGAATCAGCCTGCTCACTCACCCAACACTGAAGGAATCAGACGCATCACTCTCCAACACTATAGGAATCAGACAGCTCACAACCACAACATTAGGGGAATCAGCCTTGTCACTTCCCCACCACTGCTCAAATTGCCCTGCTCACTCACCCAACACTGTGAGAATCAGACAGATCACTCCCCCAATACTGCAAGAATCAGCCTGCTCACTCGCCCAACACTGCGGGAATCAGCCTGCTCACTCCACCAACACAGTGAGAATCAGCCTCCTCACTCCCCCAACACTGCGGGAATCAGTCTGTTCACTCAACAAAAACTGCGGGAATCCGCCTACTCACTCCTCCAACGCTGCGGGAATCAGCCTAGTGACTCCCCCACGACTGCGGGAATCAGCATGCACACTCCCCCAACACTGCAGGACTCAGCCTGCTCACTCCTCCAACACTTCGGGCATCAGCCTATTCACTTCCCTTTCACTGCAGGAATCAGTCTGCTCACTCCCCCAACACTGTGGGTATCCGCCTGATCACTCTCCCAACACTGCGGGAATCAGCCTGCTCACTCCCATAACTCGGCCGGAATCATCCTGCTCACTCCCCCAAGACTGCGGTAATCAGCCTGCTCACTCCCAAACCTGGGCCGGAATCAGCCTGCTCACTCCCCCAACTCTGCAGGAATCAGCCTACTCACTACCGTAACACTGAGGGAATCAGCCTGCTCACTCCCCCAACACTGTGGGAATCAGTCTGTTCACTCCAACCATTCTGCGGGAATAAGCCTGCTCACTCCCTGATGAAGGGCTTATGCCCGAAACGTCGAATTTCCTATTCCTTGGATGCTGCCTAACCTGCTGTGCTTTAACCAGCAACACATTTTCAGCTGCTCACTCCCCCAACACTGCGGGAATGAACCTGTTCACTCTCACAGCTCTGCGGAAATCAGCCTGCTCACTCCCCCAACACTGCGGGAATGTGCTTGCTCACTCCCCCAACACTGAAGGAATCAGCCTGCTCACTCACCCACAGCACAGGAAACAGCCTGCTCACTCCCCCAACACTGGGGGAATCAGCCTGCTCACTTCCTCAACACTACGGGAATCAGCCTGCTCACTCCCACAGCACTGTGGGAATCAGCCTGTTCACTCCCCCCATACTGCGGGAATCAGCCTGCTCACTCCCGTAACACTGCGGGAATCTGACTGCTCACTCCCGCAACCCTGCGGGAATCAGGCTGCTTACTCCCCCAACACTGAGGGAATCAGCCTGCTCACTCCCCCATCACTGAAGGAATCAGACGCCTCACTCTCCAACACTATAGGAATCGGACAGCTCACAACCACAACATTAGGGGAATCAGCCTTGTCACTTCCCCACCACTGCTCAAATTGCCCTGCTCACTCACCCAACACTGTGAGAATCAGACAGATCACTCCCCCAATACTGCAAGAATCAGCCTGCTCACTCGCCCAACACTGCGGGAATCAGCCTGCTCACTCCACCAACACAGTGAGAATCAGCCTCCTCACTCCCCCAACACTGCGGGAATCAGTCTGTTTACTCACCTAACATGCAGGAATCATCCTCCTCACTCTCCCGAACTCTGTGGGAATCAGCCTGCTCGCTCCCCCAACACTGCAGGAATCAGTCTGCTCACTCCCCCAACATTGCGGGACTCAGACTGCTCACTCCCCCAACACTGAAGGAATCAGACGCGTCACTCTCCAACACTGTAGGAATCGGACAGCTCACAAACACAACATTAGGGGAATTAGCCTTGTCACTTCCCCACCACTGCTCAAATTGACCTGCTCACTCGCCCAACACTGCGGGAATCAGCCTGCTCACTCCCCCAATACTGCGGGAATCAGTCTGCTTACTCACCTAACATGCAGGAATCAGCCTCCTCACTCTCGCGATCTCTGTGGGGAACTGCCTGCTCACTCACCCAACGGTGGGGGAATCTGCCTGATCACTCCCAAAAATCCGTGGGAATCCGCCTGCTCACTCCCATAACACTGCAGGAATCAGTCTGCTCACTCTCCCAACACTGTGGGTATCCACCTGCTCACTCTCCTAACACTTCGGGAATCAGCCTGCCCACTCCCATAACTCGGCCGGAATCAGCCTGCTCACTCCGGCAACACTGTGGGAATCAGCCTCCTCACTCACCCAACACGGCTGGAATCAGCCATCTCACTCCCACAACACTGCGGGAATCAGCCTAGTCACTCCCCCACGACTGCAGGAATCAGCATGCACACTCCCCCAACACTGCGAAAATCAGCCTAATCACTCACCCAACAGCACAGGAAATAGCCTGCTCACTCCACAACACTGGGGGAATCAGCCAGCTCACTCCCCCAACATTGCGGGAATCATCCTTCTCACTCACCCAACACTGTGGGAATCAGTCTGCTCACTCCCTCAACATTGCGGGACTCAGCCTGCTCTCTCCCCCAACACTGAAGGAATCAGACGCGTCACTCTCCAACACTGTAGGAATCGGACAGCTCACAACCACAACATTAGGGGAATTAGCCTTGTCACTTCCCCACCACTGCTCAAATTGCCCTGCTCACTCACCCAACACTGAGGGAATCTGCCTGTTCACTCCGCCAACACAGCGGGAATCAGCCTGCTCACTCCACCAACACTGCGGGAATCAGCCTGCTCACTCCACCAACACTGTGGGAATCAGCCTTCTCACTCCCCCAACACTGCGGGAATCAGTCTGCTTACTCACCTAACATGCAGGAATCAGCCTCCTCACTCTCCCGAACTCTGTGGGAATCTGCCTGCTCAGTCACCCACCGGTGGGGGAATCTGCCTGATCACTCCCAAAAATCAGCGGGAATCCGCCTGCTCACTCCCATAACACTGCGGGAATCAGCCTGCTCACTCTTCCAACACTTCGGGCATCAGCCTGCTCACTCCCCGAAGACTGCAGGAATCAGTCTGCTCACTCCCCCAACACTGTGGGTATCCGCCTGCTCACTCGCCTAACACTTCATGAATCAGCCTGCCCACTCCCATAACACGGCCGGAATCAGCCTGCTCACTCCCCCAACACTGCAGGAATCAGCCTGCTCACTCCAGCAACACTGTGGGAATCAGCCTCCTCACTCCCCCAACACTGCGGGAATCAATCTGCTTACTCACCTAACATGCAGGAATCAGCCTGCCCACTCCCCCAACACTGCAGGAATCGGCCTCATCACTCTCTTGAACTCTGCGGGAATCAGCCTGCTCACTCAACAAAAACTGCGGGAATCCGCCTACTCACTCCTCCAACGCTGCGGGAATCAGCCTAGTGACTCCCCCACGACTGCGGGAATCAGCATGCACACTCCCCCAACACTGCAGGACTCAGCCTGCTCACTCCTCCAACACTTCGGGCATCAGCCTATTCACTTCCCTTTCACTGCAGGAATCAGTCTGCTCACTCCCCCAACACTGTGGGTATCCGCCTGATCACTCTCCCAACACTGCGGGAATCAGCCTGCTCACTCCCATAACTCGGCCGGAATCATCCTGCTCACTCTCCCAAGACTGCGGTAATCAGCCTGCTCACTCCCAAACCTGGGCCGGAATCAGCCTGCTCACTCCCCCAACTCTGCAGGAATCAGCCTACTCACTACCGTAACACTGAGGGAATCAGCCTGCTCACTCCCCCAACACTGTGGGAATCAGTCTGTTCACTCCAACCATTCTGCGGGAATAAGCCTGCTCACTCCCTGATGAAGGGCTTATGCCCGAAACGTCGAATTTCCTATTCCTTGGATGCTGCCTAACCTGCTGTGCTTTAACCAGCAACACATTTTCAGCTGCTCACTCCCCCAACACTGCGTGAATGAACCTGTTCACTCTCACAGCTCTGCGGAAATCAGCCTGCTCACTCCCCCAACACTGCGGGAATGTGCTTGCTCACTCCCCCAACACTGCGAAAATCAGCCTGCTCACTCACCCACAGCACAGGAAACAGCCTGCTCACTCCCCCAACACTGGGGGAATCAGCCTGCTCACTTCCTCAACACTACGGGAATCAGCCTGCTCACTCCCACAGCACTGTGGGAATCAGCCTGTTCACTCCCCCCATACTGCGGGAATCAGCCTGCTCACTCCCGTAACACTGCGGGAATCTGACTGCTCACTCCCGCAACCCTGCGGGAATCAGGCTGCTTACTCCCCCAACACTGAGGGAATCAGCCTGCTCACTCCCCCATCACTGAAGGAATCAGACGCATCACTCTCCAACACTATAGGAATCGGACAGCTCACAACCACAACATTAGGGGAATCAGCCTTGTCACTTCCCCACCACTGCTCAAATTGCCCTGCTCACTCACCCAACACTGTGAGAATCAGACAGATCACTCCCCCAATACTGCAAGAATCAGCCTGCTCACTCGCCCAACACTGCGGGAATCAGCCTGCTCACTCCACCAACACAGTGAGAATCAGCCTCCTCACTCCCCCAACACTGCGGGAATCAGTCTGTTTACTCACCTAACATGCAGGAATCATCCTCCTCACTCTCCCGAACTCTGTGGGAATCAGCCTGCTCGCTCCCCCAACACTGCAGGAATCAGTCTGCTCACTCCCCCAACATTGCGGGACTCAGACTGCTCACTCCCCCAACACTGAAGGAATCAGACGCGTCACTCTCCAACACTGTAGGAATCGGACAGCTCACAAACACAACATTAGGGGAATTAGCCTTGTCACTTCCCCACCACTGCTCAAATTGACCTGCTCACTCGCCCAACACTGCGGGAATCAGCCTGCTCACTCCCCCAATACTGCGGGAATCAGTCTGCTTACTCACCTAACATGCAGGAATCAGCCTCCTCACTCTCGCGATCTCTGTGGGGAACTGCCTGCTCACTCACCCAACGGTGGGGGAATCTGCCTGATCACTCCCAAAAATCCGTGGGAATCCGCCTGCTCACTCCCATAACACTGCAGGAATCAGTCTGCTCACTCTCCCAACACTGTGGGTATCCACCTGCTCACTCTCCTAACACTTCGGGAATCAGCCTGCCCACTCCCATAACTCGGCCGGAATCAGCCTGCTCACTCCGGCAACACTGTGGGAATCAGCCTCCTCACTCACCCAACACGGCTGGAATCAGCCATCTCACTCCCACAACACTGCGGGAATCAGCCTAGTCACTCCCCCACGACTGCAGGAATCAGCATGCACACTCCCCCAACACTGCGAAAATCAGCCTAATCACTCACCCAACAGCACAGGAAATAGCCTGCTCACTCCACAACACTGGGGGAATCAGCCAGCTCACTCCCCCAACATTGCGGGAATCATCCTTCTCACTCACCCAACACTGTGGGAATCAGTCTGCTCACTCCCTCAACATTGCGGGACTCAGCCTGCTCTCTCCCCCAACACTGAAGGAATCAGACGCGTCACTCTCCAACACTGTAGGAATCGGACAGCTCACAACCACAACATTAGGGGAATTAGCCTTGTCACTTCCCCACCACTGCTCAAATTGCCCTGCTCACTCACCCAACACTGAGGGAATCTGCCTGTTCACTCCGCCAACACAGCGGGAATCAGCCTGCTCACTCCACCAACACTGCGGGAATCAGCCTGCTCACTCCACCAACACTGTGGGAATCAGCCTTCTCACTCCCCCAACACTGCGGGAATCAGTCTGCTTACTCACCTAACATGCAGGAATCAGCCTCCTCACTCTCCCGAACTCTGTGGGAATCTGCCTGCTCAGTCACCCACCGGTGGGGGAATCTGCCTGATCACTCCCAAAAATCAGCGGGAATCCGCCTGCTCACTCCCATAACACTGCGGGAATCAGCCTGCTCACTCTTCCAACACTTCGGGCATCAGCCTGCTCACTCCCCGAAGACTGCAGGAATCAGTCTGCTCACTCCCCCAACACTGTGGGTATCCGCCTGCTCACTCGCCTAACACTTCATGAATCAGCCTGCCCACTCCCATAACACGGCCGGAATCAGCCTGCTCACTCCCCCAACACTGCAGGAATCAGCCTGCTCACTCCAGCAACACTGTGGGAATCAGCCTCCTCACTCCCCCAACACTGCGGGAATCAATCTGCTTACTCACCTAACATGCAGGAATCAGCCTGCCCACTCCCCCAACACTGCAGGAATCGGCCTCATCACTCTCTTGAACTCTGCGGGAATCAGCCTGCTCACTCAACAAAAACTGCGGGAATCCGCCTACTCACTCCTCCAACGCTGCGGGAATCAGCCTAGTGACTCCCCCACGACTGCGGGAATCAGCATGCACACTCCCCCAACACTGCAGGACTCAGCCTGCTCACTCCTCCAACACTTCGGGCATCAGCCTATTCACTTCCCTTTCACTGCAGGAATCAGTCTGCTCACTCCCCCAACACTGTGGGTATCCGCCTGATCACTCTCCCAACACTGCGGGAATCAGCCTGCTCACTCCCATAACTCGGCCGGAATCATCCTGCTCACTCTCCCAAGACTGCGGTAATCAGCCTGCTCACTCCCAAACCTGGGCCGGAATCAGCCTGCTCACTCCCCCAACTCTGCAGGAATCAGCCTACTCACTACCGTAACACTGAGGGAATCAGCCTGCTCACTCCCCCAACACTGTGGGAATCAGTCTGTTCACTCCAACCATTCTGCGGGAATAAGCCTGCTCACTCCCTGATGAAGGGCTTATGCCCGAAACGTCGAATTTCCTATTCCTTGGATGCTGCCTAACCTGCTGTGCTTTAACCAGCAACACATTTTCAGCTGCTCACTCCCCCAACACTGCGGGAATGAACCTGTTCACTCTCACAGCTCTGCGGAAATCAGCCTGCTCACTCCCCCAACACTGAGGGAATGTGCTTGCTCACTCCCCCAACACTGCGAAAATCAGCCTGCTCACTCACCCACAGCACAGGAAACAGCCTGCTCACTCCCCCAACACTGGGGGAATCAGCCTGCTCACTTCCTCAACACTACGGGAATCAGCCTGCTCACTCCCACAGCACTGTGGGAATCAGCCTGTTCACTCCCCCCATACTGCGGGAATCAGCCTGCTCACTCCCGTAACACTGCGGGAATCTGACTGCTCACTCCCGCAACCCTGCGGGAATCAGGCTGCTCACTCCCCCAACACTGAGGGAATCAGCCTGCTCACTCCCCCATCACTGTTGGAATCAGCGTGCTCACTCCCCCAACACTGCGGGAATTAGCCTGCTCACTACACCAACACTGCAGGAATCAGCCTGTTCACTCCAACCATGCTGCAGGAATCTGCCTGCTCACTCCCCAAAAACTGCGGGAATCCGCCTGCTCACTCCCCCAACACTGCGGGAATCGGCCTGCTCACTCACTCTGCCCTGCGGGAATCAAAATGCACACTCCCCCAACACTGCTGGAATCTGCCTGCTCACTCACTCTACTCTGCGGGAATCTACATGCTCGCTCCTCCAACGATGCGAGAATCAGCCTAGTCACTCCCCCACGACCTGTGGAATCAGCATGCACACTCCCCCAACACTGCAGGACTCAGCCTGCTCACTCCTCCAACACTTCGGGCATCAGCCTATTCACTTCCCTTTCACTGCAGGAATCAGTCTGCTCACTCCCCCAACACTGTGGGTATCCGCCTGATCACTCTCCCAACACTGCGGGAATCAGCCTGCTCACTCCCATAACTCGGC